>NC_053160.1:127371705-128693641 GCF_016835505.1 Polypterus senegalus
TTACGCTACCGTGGCAGTTGTAGTAAGTATGTGGCATGCTAAGGCGGCTTTTTTCTGCAGTTATATTTTTGAATAAAACCATACTTGTTCTGTTATATTTGTACCTTTTGTGAAAGTGTTTGATATTTGGACTTCAGGCTTCATACATTATATACTTTATGCTTACATTTTGTCATTTACTACTACAATATGAAAAACGTTTCTGTTTTAAAAATTGTGTTTACACGGATTACTGTAGAAACGGAACACACGTGAAATGCGTGTATTCCAAATAATGATCTATTATTTTCACTCTAAAACTCCACTTCACTCCCAGATAATCAATCAAGGCATGAGCTGGGAGAAGTTTGTGCACATTCTAAGTCATTGGGGGGATTATATAGCCAGCTACTTGCAGTTTTTCTTTTATCAGCACATTTAGATTAACAAAAGACGCTGGCGGAGAGGTGAGAACGGTTTTAAGAAGCGATTTAAGGTGGGACGGACCTACGAGTTTTTTCGTGGCTCTGGTAATTCTAGTGTTAAAGACAATTGTTCAACAGATTATAGGTTATTTATATTTTCTTCTTCTAATTATGAATTATTTTAAAAATGTATATTAGTTAACAGTTTCAGTGTATTTTTACTCACTATGTGTTTTTGTGAATTTTTTTTTAAAGATTTTTTATAAGCATTAACATGTGACATTCTGGGTGCAGAGCTTTGTTCCATGAGTTGAGCTGCCCAAATATATTAAACTGTTTTTTAAGACAACAGAGAATTTAGAAACAGTAGTTATTTCAGAAAAAAATATTTATCTCCTCTCAGCTGCATACTTCTAATCTTTATATTTTTCTCCATTATAATATTTTAAAAATACTTTGTCAAGAAGGTTGATGTAAGTGTTAATGGAATGAGTTAGAAGTTTAAGAAAAATGTCCTTCCTTTAACTATTACAACAGAATTATTTATTGTAATATTATTTTACTGTCACGTGATATTCAGATTTTAAACAATTATGTAACAGCTGGAAAGCAAATAGATTTAAAAACACAAACAAATTTTAGTTTTCATTTTGGATTTCTTCAATAAACATGTGAAGGCTTTAATTCGTTGCCCAGTGAACAGATGGCTGTAAGGGAGAAAATATTGGCACAGGATAGTAGTAGAATCCAGAAAGACCTTGGATGGGAAGGGTGAGCCCTAAGAGGAATCTGGAAAATGTGTCAAGAATGCTGAAGGAAAGGCAATCTAATAACTGCCAGGAATATTTGACCTCCTGAAGGAGAAAAAAAGCTCTTAGGGAGTTAGTAGGCTTTAGATGATAGCGGGCTACATGTTATAGTAGAATGAGGTACTATGCATGACACCAATTTGCCCTTTTAAAAGTTAACACTAGTATGAGATTAGTTGTTTCTCTCTAGCCCATCAGGCAAAATATTGCCCTTTTAGGTGTAGGAGCCTAGAAATTGTCTAATTGACCTGGTTCTTTAAGGGTTTCAGGGATAAAATGGCACTGTGACTGAGTGACACTGATCCTGAAAGTTATTCTTTGCCTGGCTAGAAGTGAACTGGGACTAGAGCTGAGAGGTGTGCCGGTGTTTGAAAGAGAAGCCATGACAGAAGGAGTGTATAGTATGAGAGAGACAGACATGGAAGGGGTTTTTTATGGTATTGGTGGGGGCAGGGGTGAATTGGGATTCACACAATTAAACCCATAGTTACCAGTTTATGCAGCTATTTATCCCCTCAAAGATGTGAATAAACCAGAGAACCCAAACAAAGACATGTAAAGCAATCTGTAAAGCTTTTTAAACTCTGTCTAGCTGACTGAAACTGCAATATTAACTGGTAGACCACTCGACAACCTGTAAATAAAGTTGTCACATTTAGAATCAAGCATAGCATCACATGGGGTAATTCAAGAAATAACCTGTACTGGTTTTCTACGTATTTTTGTATTCATGGTTCAATAAAATGAGTTTCCTAAAAACATATATTGTGTATTTTACATAGAAAAAAAATTTTAATGACCATTTATTATTGCCAGAAAAAAATTACATGTTTTTTCAAGCATCTCTAATCTCTCAAGGGACTGCATTGCCTTTGACCGAACAGCTACAAGGAGGTCGTTTAGTAGTTGCTAGTTCTGCAAAAACATTTTACAAAGTTGGTTATTATTTATGTTACAAAACTTATAGTCTTGCTGATCATCGTTTTTGAACTTCATTGATAACTGTATCATATATGATCCTGTTCTTTTTACTTGGCTTCTAATGCTTTTTTTCTTTTTAAATAATATTTTGACCGACATATTATGTATTTTAGTTTATTCAGATAACTAAAATACTGTATTATCTCTGTAGTAATTGCTGATGTGGTAGCACATATCAGTTTAGAATAATGTAAGTGGCATCTTTTGTAAATGTTAGTGAAACTAAACAGAGCAAAGTCATTTTGAGAAAGGTTTCACCATTTATTGTCTAATCACATCATTTACCAACCTAATATGTGATCATTTGTATAATGACTGCCTGTGGTCTTTTCCCATTAACAAAGAAATTATGTTAAATCATTTTTCAATTCACATTAAGCCCAACTGAGAAGTAATTAAGCCATTTAAGAGATGTCTCATGCAAATGCTGAAGATTTTTATGAAAAGTAAATCGTGTCAGCCTATATTTCACTTCTTCATTAAAACAAACTCTTAACAGTTGCATCAAAATCACATACATACATTATAACATTTAAAAATACTAGTCTTTCAATTTGTGGACAGTAAAATAAAGACTTAAATTGTTAAATATCAAACTAAGTGGTTACTGTTCTCCTAAAGTGACTTATTTAAGATATTACAGTTATGGAAGTCCTGTGCACAAAGTGTTGCATCCCATCCATTGATCATCCATTTACCCTTTTTCAAAACTGGTTATCCTGAACAGAGTTACAGGGAAGTTGGGGTCTGTCCCAGTAAGCATCAGGTGCAAAGCAGGAACAAGCCTTGGACAGGGCACTAGTCGTTGCCTGTTTTTGCTGCATAACTGTGAGAACATCTCCAAGAAAATTTGGATAATTATTATAAACATCTTCCAACAATGAGCCAGTTTGATTAGAATGGCCAGATATAATAAAGTAACATTAAATAAAAACAAAATGTGTATATTTTTTACATTATACTTTATTATGAAATGCAGCATTGTCATTTGGCAAAATGTCAGTGCTACAGTATATTTTCTGTAATGTTAAATCGTGTACCTTTTGATGTCCTAAATGTACTGAACATTTTTCATTGATCTTGTTCACTATGGCATTCAAAATGAATTACATCGAATACATAAAAACTAGCCAACCCGCGGCTTACCATACAGCGCATAATCAGGCCGGTTTTTTGATTTTTAAGCACAGGGAGAAAATTAACATTTGAAAATCGGTAATGTAATAAATCAGCAAGAAAAGCAACATTGTAACAATGCACGGAACGAACCAACACACAATCATCCGTGACTGAAAACTGCTGGACCGCCATCGCTCATGTGCCCACCTCCAACTCGTCACTTGAGTCGTTGTCGTCTTTGCACAGTCAACATGCACCTGCGACTCACTTAGACCTTCCGTGTTCCTGCAGGAGCATCTAAGAAGACACATGTTTGTCGCGGATGCGAATAGCTGTATGTAGCATGTAAAACAGTTTGCTATGGTGCACGCGGTAATGCGTCGTAACCGAAAACTCGGTTTTTAAAGACTGCTTACTTCATTGTGTTTTAACCTCAGTTGTAAAGGATTATTTTAAGGATCCCATGGGATACCCCTCGCAAACCGTTATACACGCTGCATGTGGTGATTCACCTCCGGCATGGCTCCTTCCTGCGTGCGCCATAGGTGTCTTACATGTCGGCGGCTTAGTGAATCCATGCCCCTTCCGGCGTGCTTTCCATGGGTGTCTTGCCTTAGTGAATTATATATATAAATGTTTGAATTACCTATGCAATAATTTCTTTTTGAAATCTTATTTATCTTATTGTCTACTTTAAAGGGCAAAAAGAGTGCAAATAGTTGCATGAAACATTAGCTGACTGTACAAGCCTGTGCTACAGTATGTCATTATTAATTTTTACCTGCAGTTGCTGATAACTGTGCCAGAATATACAAAATATCGTCAAGTATCTCACTTTTGCATTTTACATAACTATATAATGGTAAAGAAAATCATCTTCTCTAAAATGTGAAATGCCATAAAAATTGCATTTCAGTCAAGTATCATGTCACCTATGTACAAATATTTCTCTGGTTATCAAGATTTTAAATTGGTTTCCATCCGAACATATGACCAATGGCCTTTGTTTTATTGTGTGTTGTTATCTGACCAAATAAAGTTTACTAAATTACTAAATATAACTCATCTGGAACTAAATTAAAGTAGAATAACAGTAATAATAATTAAAGCCAATAGTAATTCATTTGAGTGGTAGTCAAGGTACCATACAATAACCTATTAGCTTGGAATTAATAAGAATAGGAGGCAATCCATCCCATGAAAGCAGATGATTGGTCTATGTTTATAAATTTTGAAATAAAGAAGTTAAATATTAATATTTGCAAGCAAATGATTCCTGACATAGACACATTTGTATATTTGGCCCAAGAACTACCCAGAGTGTCAAATGATGCCAGTAGACACCTGGAAAGTATTTTGTGTGCTCAACTCCTCAATCCACCTTCCCAGTTTCATCAGACAGCATTATAACGATAACCCCCTAAAAAAGAGTATACATTTGTTCTTATAGCTATATGGAAAATGGCCACTGCTGTAATACCAAATAGATATCATATCAAAGCAAAGAAAGTTTACTACAAAATGAGGACCATTCCAAGGTCACAAATAACCTCACTTACAGTTCTTCATGTCTGTCATGTACTTCACATCCTTACTGAACAAAAAAAGAAACTGGGTCTGATGTTAAAATGTGTAAATTCATTTGTTATAGATGGCAGATAAAGTCCTGTTTACAAAAGGCCTGCCAAGATATAAAAATAACTTTGAACATGGTTATACTTTGTTGTGACAAACTAGTAAATAGCCAAATTATTCAGCTAGATGGAAACATGGGATTAATAGGTATAGGTAACGCAAATAAGTAAGTGTGACTAAGAGTACTAATCTTCTGTCCAGCAAATACTCATTGAGCTGACCTGAAAAACAAATATTTAAAGCCATAAACAACTCTACCACAGTGCAATTGCAGTATGCAATTTTGGAATAATAGACCATTGAAGGACTAAGCTATAATGAAACGCATGAAAGATCCCAATGGTTTAAGGACTTCTGCAGCCATTTTAGTAGTGAACTCGTCAAAATACAGTTTGCACTCAAAGTTGCATACTGAACTCAGTAATTATATCAAAGAAGAACAAGACAAGTTTACTAATTTGGTCAAGGATTACAATAAAAATAAGGCAAAGTACTGTTTCTTAAAGAAAGCAAAATATTCAACAAAAAACACTACCACTAAAGAGCAAACTTAAGAGCAGAAAGTGTCAGCTCATGATCAGCAATGATAAAGACTAGTGCTGTGTAAGCCATTGTGTGGACATCTAGAGTTTTAGGCGAACTATTTGTCAATAAAGATGTTACAACTATATATTTAATAGTATTTCTTTGTCCCTTTACTGTAACCCAGGACTCAGCATAAGATCACCTTGATGAAGCAGTCAGACAGTAAATGTAAATGTACAGCATGACAGAAATTCAGCCTATTGTGCTCAACACACACCGACACAAAAAATGGCACTTTATGATAAATATGATTGTGTTCCAGAGAAAGTTGCGAACTGAATTTGAAGGTATGACATCATTGATACAGACTGTGTCATCTCAGATAATAATCTAAGACCGTGAAAGAGAGAACTGGCTTATTGAAGGAACCACCTTAATTCCAGAATATGGCAACAAAATCTTAAAACTTAGCAAATGTAAAGTTCAAGATATAAGACCAATATAAGGCCAATATCTTGTGAATTTTGTGAGGTAAGGATCTGACACTAGCCTAGGGCTTGCTTCCTTTGAGTTCAACAGTCAACAGGTACAAATACTGTATAACATTTGTTGTTTTTATGTATTTGCAAGTACCCATGATAGTGTTGCCAGTCCAGAGTGTGGGGCTTAATTTGATTTAAGGCTGAAATATCTTTTTACTCCATTTATGTGCTCTTTATGTTGTTTTACATTATGGATTTTATGTAGAATGTGTAAAATATGAAGCTTGTCAAATGAGAAGAGGCCATTGAGTCCATCAAGTTCATTTGGTTAACCAATAGCCAGTTAGTGTCATCTAAAACCTTTTATAAGGTTATCAAATTTCCACTTTACCTTCATGTCATGATAGTTTCACATTCCCATGACCCTATGTGTGAAGAAGAGCTTCCATCTTAAATGCCTTTGGTTTTTAAATTCCAGTGGTGTCATTGAGTATATCAGTCACTTAAGAACAAGTTTCCTCCTGCAGTGACATTAGTTTGTTTTCTAAATTAAATTTGTCTGTATACCTGAGTTACTGTACCATTTGATGGGCTGGCATCCTACCTGGTTTAGATTCTGGTTTACATTTGTAGCAGTTGGGACAGTCTGAGGAATTTGTGACCAAGTATTGGGCAAATCACTTTAAGAAAATTGATGGATGACTAATAATTAACAAATTGCATTATCTATATTAATAAAAGGCAAAGCCCTCACTGACTCACTCACTCACTCACTCACTCACTCATCACTAATTCTCCAACTTCCCATGTAGGTAGAAGGCTGAAATTTGGCAGGCTCATTCCTTACAGCTTACTTACAAAAGTTGGGCAGGTTTCATTTTGAAATTCTACGCGTAATGGTCATAACTGGAACCTATTTTTCTCCATATACTGTAATGGACGTTAGCCCAATGGCCCTGGGGGGCAGTGCTGCGTGTGACATCATCACGCCTCCCACATAATCACATGAACTGATTGTGACCGCAGTACGTAGAAAAGAAGGAAGAGCTCCGAACAATAAAACAGCGGAGAACCCGTGGATTAAATAAAAAGGCTGCTTAGTTGGCGAAGCAAGTAAAAACGACGGCCTTATATGGCATTTGTTTATAAAACAGTGGAGAAGCTGTGTAAATGCTGCTTCACAAAAAAACAGCGAAACACCTTATATGGGCAGGTAGTCAGCCAAAGAAGGGAATCAATAAATAACTATAATCGTACTAAAGGAACAAAAAAATTGTGGAGAACCCGCAAATTAAATAAAGGAAATGGGTACTTGAACAGTAAACTAAGTCTAAAATAGCTACACAATAATTATAACAATCATAATAAATGAACAATAAAACAGTACAGAACCACGAAGCAAGGAGAATAAAACAGAGGAGAAGCTGTGTAAAGGCTGCCTCACAAAAAAACAGCAGAGCGCCTTATATGGGCAGGCAGTCAGCCAAAGAAGGGAATCAATAAATAACTATACAGTAATCCCTCGCTATATCGCGCTTTGACTTTCGCGGCTTCACTCTATCGCGGATTCTAAATGTAAGCATATCTAAATATATATCACAGATTTTTCGCTGGTTCGCGGATTTCTGCGGACAATGGGTCTTTTAATTTATGGCACATGCTTCCTCAGTTTGTTTGCCCAGTTGATTTCATACAAGCTTAGAAGCTACCCAATCAGAGCATGTATTACATATTAACTAAAATTCCTCAATGCTATAAGATATGCTTCCCGCGCGGTGCTTGATTGTTTGCTTGTCTCTGCCTCTATCTCATCCCCTCTGACATTCTCTGCGCCTGACGGAGGGGGTGTGAGTAGAGGTGCTGTTTGCAAAGAAGCCGCTTTATCGAGGTGGTTCCGCATACTTAAAAGCACAAAAGCACACTTATTGATTTTTTGATTGTTTGCTTTAATCTCACACGCTCTCTCTCTCTCTGACGTTCTCTGCGCATGACGGAGGAGATGTGAGTAGAGGGGCTGTTTGCACAGAGGCTGTTTGCTTAGAAGATACTGAAGCTCCTCTCAGAAATGCCGCTTTATTGCGGTGCTTCGGGAAACTTAAAAGCGCACGTATTGATTTTTTGATTGTTTGCTTTTCTTTGCGAGCGCTCTCTCTCTCTCTCTCTGAAATTCTCTGCTCCTGATGCAGACACTCCATTGAAGAGAAGATATATTTGCATTCTTTTAATTGTGAAAAAGAACTGTCATCTCTGTCTTGTCATAGAGCACAGTTTAAACTTTTGACTAAAGGGTGTTATTTCATGTCTAAAGGGCTCTAATAATATTAACAGTGTGGGAGAGTTTATAAGGGCTTAAAATATATAAAAATAACAATACAAACATATGGTTTCTACTTCACGGATTTTCACCTATCGCGGGAGGTTCTGGAACGCAACCCCCATGATCGAGGAGGGATTACTGTAATCATAATAAAGGAACAAAAAAATAGCGGAGAGCCCGCGGATTAAATAAAGGAAATGGGTATCTGAACAGTAAACTAAGTCTAAAATAGCTACACAATAACTATAACAATCGTAATAAACAAACAAAAAAACAGTAGAGAACCGCAAAGCAAGGAGAAAGGACGGACTTCAACCAATCATATTTTGAGTTGGTGTCAGTAGGGCCCTTTAGCAGGCATACGGCAACATCACCGTAATTTCAGACCCATTGATTGGATAGAAGCCGATATGAGGAAGTCTACGACTCCATTGAACGCACCATAAACGCTCTGAGCGAAAGATCGTCACGTGCACTACGGACAACTCCATGCCAGGATTCTGGACAATATTATTTGCCAGACACAGACCAGATTTCAAGACCACGAAAACCTGATGTTTGTCACGCTCCTCGAGCCCCAAAACTTTCGGGAATACAAGAAAAATTTCACGCATGCAGCCTTCTACACTTTAACACAACAGCCACGGAGCGCTTTTGGATCTGTCTCGGCTAAAAATGGAACTGACTGTAATGTATGCAATGGATGATTTTGCAGGAAAATCTCCCACTGATCTCCTTGACTTCCTTCATCAGAAAAATCTTAATGAGAGCATGGGGCGGCTGTTCACATTGGTATATTTGGCGGTGAGCATTCCCGTGTACACTACTTCTGTCGAGCGGACATTTTCAGCCCTAAAGCGAATTCAAACTTATGCCAGAAATACCATAGGACGGGTTCGCCTTTCACCATTAGCTTCGATGAGGATAGAAAGTAAGGTTTTGATGGAACTGAAGTGCTCCGATAATCCGTACGACAGAGTAATTGAACTGTTTTTGAGGAAAGAGAGGACGATGGATTTTGTTTACAAATCCGAATTTTTGGTGAGTAAAATGTTTCGATTTTCCTAAATGATATTGCATGTTTATGAGTTATTATTGATGTTTTTTATGTATGTCGCGGCTATAGCTGCAGTAGAAAGGAAGTTGTTCATCCCGGGTTTGTCTATAAAATAAAGGCATTTATTGAGGCTACAGGAGTATATATATATATATATATATATATATATATATATATATATATATATATATATATATATATATATATATATATACCCCCGATCTACATACTGTCAAATAAATGAAACACACGCCGTGGTGCAACACGAGAAGCTTTGCCTCTAGCGTTGACGTCCGAGGTTCAATTCTCGAGACGGGGTGCAGTGAGTGTGTACGCCTGATGAGCCCAGAATTAGGGCGAAACACGTGCCGCGTATTGTTTGCATTATTTGACAGTAAAACTATTTCAGTATATTCAATATATATAAATCAGCGCTTACCCTTGCACCCCCTTGGTTTGAGAAGAAGTATGAAAAAATATGAGGTTAACGCAGAAAAAAGATCACCAATTGAAGCTTTATGAATAATGGATACTTTATCCGCCATCAATAATTATTTTGGTAAAGCCATACTCAGTGTGATCCTCCTTTCATGTTCAAATTTTTTCGCGACTAGCCATGATTACATGAACGGTAAAAAAGTAAGAGCGAAGCGAGGGTGACATATCCAGTCAGGCAGGCGACAGCTCAATAGCTCGAATTTGGATATACGTAGGTTCTATTTAGTCGACAGAAATATCTTTGGTAGGAATGTAAGTTGAATTTACTCTTTAAATTTCTATGGTGAAATAAAATTTATGCAATGCTGACTAAATTTACCTTTCATTCCTACCAAACATATTTCTGTCGACTAAATAAAAATTACTTATATTTAAAATTTAAATAGATCTTGAACAGATAGAATACTTCATAATACCCACGCAGCACTACAGTAAGTGCACGTAAGAGCAAGAGTTATCCGTTTTTTTTTGTTTTTTTTTCTTCCTCGATGGATTCTGGCACCCCCAGCAACAGCTGCTCGCACCCAAAAGGAGATACAGTAATCCCTCGCTATATCGCGCTTTGACTTTCGCGGTTTCACTCTATCGCGGATTTTAAATGTAAGCACATCTAAATATATATCACAGATTTTTAAGCTGGTTCATGGATTTCTGCAGACAGTGGGTCTTTTAATTTATGCTACACGCTTCCTCAGTTTGTTTGCCCTGTTGATTTCATACAAGGGACGCTATTGGCGGATGGCTTAGAAGCTACCCAATCAGAGCATGTATTACATATTAACTAAAACTCCTCAATGCTATAAGATATGCATCCCTCGCGGAGCTTAATTGTTTGCTTGTCTCTGCCTCTCTCTCACCCTCTTTGACATTCTCTGCGCTGACGGAGGGGCTGTTTGCTTAAAAGATACTGACGCTCCTCTAAAAAAATGCCGCTTTATTGCGGTGCTCGGCATATTTTAAAGCACTTGTATTGATTTTTTGATTGTTGCTTTAATCTCGCTCTCTCTCTCTGGCGTTCTCTGCCTGACGAGCAGATGTGAGCAGGGGGCTGTTTGCTTAGAAGATACTGACGCTCCTCTAAAAAATGCCGGCAAACTTAAAAGCACACTGTTTTATCTTGGTAGAGTGCTCTACTGTCCCCTATTGTATTATTAATATGTAGCCTTAGAATACCTAATCTCACAGACTTACCACTGTATATAACTTATCCCCACCTTCCCTTCTATATCTATAACCTCAGGCAATTAGATGTAGTAAAAGACAAGCAGGAGTTAAGTTACACATAAAATAATGTATTACTGATAATATTCATAAATAATAACAAAATGCAAAGTACATTTGAATATTGGCAACCATACAACCTGATAAAATGGTGATGTGTAATTCAGGTGGCACACAGACTTGCAGTTACTTAAAAATGTCTCTAGTTAAGGCATCGTTGGTGCTCAGCTTTCAGCCACATGTCTGTTCAATATGGCTGCTGAGCTGTGCTCTTCATTGTGTTGTCTTCATCATCACAGGTTAGCAGAGAGATGCTTCTTCATCATATGTGTCAGTCAGAGAGATGCTTCTTCATCATATGTCAGTCAGTCAGAGAGAGAATGTGGTTGAGCAAGTACATTTATAGATGTTCTCTCCAATTCCTAGAACCAATAGGACATCATGGTACTTAAAGGCCTCTGAGACTAGCCAATTCCAAACAGCCATACCTCAGACCAATGGGTGAAATAGAACATCTTATCTCCTGCCCCCAAGACCATATATTACACTAACCTGGCTTTGTGTGGGGATGGGAGAAAAGACTTTAGCAAAGAAATGCTCATCAAACTGGTTTAAGACACATCCCCAAATCCTGTCATAAAATTACAAAGAGACAGTCGTAAAAAGGGGGATGGGGGAAGGCAAACATGAATACCTCTCACCACTTGGTTTGCCTAAATTATAAATAAAGACATACAAAACATTTATCAAGTTATATGCAAAATCCTACATCACAACACTCCACCCCGATGAATGTTTTGTACAATGTCTTTATACACAATGTCTTTAAATTGTTTCAAGAGTCTGATGCATAACTTGTGCATTGATTTGCAGTATTTGCTCTCCCAGTGTTAAAAGTTGTCCGTGATCATTTGTCCATTACATATCTTCTTTATTTCAAAGACAATCTGAAGAACTTGGAAGCTCTGATGACTTGTATCTGCTCCAGCTTGCGAGTCTCCATATGTCATCAGATCTGGTGGTTCAAAATGAGACAAGTCCACCCCTTCCACTAAACTAGCCCACTACAATTGAGTCTATTGTGTGAATTTTTAATCTGTACTTGTTCTCTGTCTAACTGCTAATTAGACCCCTGTCCCAAACTATCTGTTTAAGCATATATAACATGCCACAGGTGCCAGTACAACCACTTCTGCCCAAGTGACAGCCATGTGCCACTGCATAAACTGTTCAAACTTAAAAGCACAACTCTTGACTGCCATCAGCCTTTACCAGTATAGGCTGGCATCACCACCATGAGACATCAAAGCTTGCAACTCTCATCATTCCCCGTAGGCCACCCCTAGAGTTGTTTGCTCACCATATGCATACTCATTGTGCTAAACACCTCAGGTTCAGAATTGGCCCACTGGTCCTGTGCCTGTACCACAGCCGACAATCTCAGCAGGGCTTCCATATTTTCCCAATTAGACTATACCTAAACATCGGAGCCCATATGTCTTGCAAATGTATCAGCTGCACCTGCTTTCCTGAAAAGTTCACCAATTTTCTTAGTATACATTTTCCTTAATATATTAATTATCCCACTTAATTAATTAATACCCAGAATGTATACTTTATGAGCCCAAAATAATCCCCTTATTTTGGCATTCCTAACTGGTTTGTTCAGTTTCCACCCCTTGGAATATAAATTTGCTGCAGTAATGAACAAACCTTTCCTTTTAAACTATAGCTATTGTGACTAGTCCTATTATTGCATGACTTGTGGACTTGTTACTCACTTAAACCCCAGTAAGTGTCTTTTCTTGCTGTCTCTTCAGTTCTTCTTCATGTCTTTGTCTTTAGTCTTTACGTGTTTCTCTTTTTTCTTCATTCTGCTATGTAGGCAGGTCTGCAAAATGGAAGGTGACAAAGCAGTTTCTGTCCATCTCATTTTCTTGGCTGTCGACCTGGTGCCAAAACTCAAACTTTGCTTCCAGGCATTCATTGGAACAGCTTGGCACTAGTGCCACGCCACTCCAATGTGCCAATGGTAACCCGATCTCCTGCATGGATTTTACTCTGCTAATTGCCTTCACTATTTATTACCTGCACCAAACCAAAGTCCATAAAAACCTTACTATAGAAGTAGCACTATTGCAAAAGGCCAGAAAATTGAAACAGAAATAACTGTTTTCCTTTCCTGTCTTCCTGCTACCCTTCTATTTTTTCATTGCCTGTGTGTCCTTTTTATTGTATGGTAACTGCTACCTGAAAGTGTGGACTGAAGCCTCTCCAGAACCCAAGTTCTAAATCCAGCATTTCTGCTAAAACTGACCTGTGTTCTTTACTAAAGACCAGCTCACTTTTCTCCATTTTATTGCATGGAGAGTCATAGGCTGTCTTTTTGAACAACTGGTCAGTCAGGTTTCGAATTACTGAACCTAAGTGTGTGTGCTTTTAATTACTGCTGGCCCTAGCACAGCTGTTAGGACCTTCACACCCCTGTGCATTCCTGGCTTGCTGAGCTAACATTGTAAAACTTCCTGCTGCACCATCCCCATCCTTTGTTCTTTGGCTTGTCCTGTTTCATTCAAACCAACTCCTAAACTGGTGCACTTTCTTTCCAACTCAGCCATTCTTGCACTAGCACATTCAGACCTTTCACACACAAGCACTTGAATTCCTTTCATTTCCATTGTTCTTTGTTTTAATTCCACACTTTCTTTACTCAGTATCAATATGCCAATATCCAGTTCATGCCCTCTAGTCAACAATTGCCATTCACACTCACCAGCTCCTCTGCCTTCTATCTGATCTCTTTGTCCTAAATCAAATTTCAATGCAGCACTGGTTACCTTTCCTAACAGTGGTGAAATATCTATCAGTGTAGCATGCTCTTTAAATACTGGACAGGCCTCAGAATTACTTGGAGATTGTGGTGCAGTGGAGAATAAAGGAAGAAAACACCCTTGCTGTTTTCCTTCCTTTCATCTCTCTCCTTTTCCTCAGACTCACATTCCCACTCTTTATCTGAGCACTCATCTGTCTCATGTAAGTCACCCACCCATGTTTTAGGGTTCCAGTCGATCTGGTTACTGTTGCCCTAACTTTCACCATGGGTGGTTTTCTCTTTTTTCCACTTCTTTCACTGCTTTCTACTTTAGCAGCGGATGTTCTACATGCTAACACTTCACAATTATCACACCAACTGTTACATCTTTCAAAACTCTCACTCAACATTCCATAACTTTCACTTTCATTCACTTTGCTATTTTCTTCCTTATCATGATCTTCCTTATTACCAATAATACAAGCTAGTAAACCTCTTATAACAGCAGCTGTCTTCTTTAAACCTGATCTCTGTTTTCTTGCTTTTAATCCTTCCAGCCCCCTTCCATTTTGTGGCACACTCAGCTCAGCTTCTGCTTTCTCTACCTGAACTACGGGTTTCCTAGCTTTAGCCTGCTTCCTCTGCCACTCCACTGGAAGATGGCTGACTTTAAAATGAACTTAGGCATTTCTAAGTCTACAATTTACTCTAATACAATTTGCCAAATTCGCCTTTTTGCCCCTGTAAGCAAACATACACATACATACACAAAGATTCTAAACGAATAAGTACCGTATGAATGACTGCATGTCCCATCACTCCCTAGCACTTTAACCACTTAAATGCCGTATGAATGACATGCATCTTTCACCACTCCCTAGCACTTTAATTAGGGACTCACTACCACCAGCACTAACAAACATGCGGGTGTCCTTGTGACACACATGAAGTCTCTACACTTTGTTGGTTATATTCCATTCAGCAACCAAACAATGTTTTACTTCCACCGCATTTGTACACTGGGTGCCCTAAAATTCACATACATAAACAAACACATACATCAAAACAGTATTTGCAAACAGGGTGCAAAACTTGGTTACTCCTGCCTACGCCAATTGTTTTATCTTGGTAGAGTAATATATATTGCTCTACTGTCCCTTTATTATTAATATGTAGCCTTAGAATACCTAATCTCACAGACT
Organism: Polypterus senegalus; assembly: GCF_016835505.1. NCBI lineage: Eukaryota > Metazoa > Chordata > Cladistia > Polypteriformes > Polypteridae > Polypterus > Polypterus senegalus. Next base: position 127,386,768 of record NC_053160.1, read on the forward strand.
TACCACTGTATATAACTTATCCCCACCTTCCCTTCTATATCTATAACCTCAGGCAATTAGATGTAGTAAAAGACAAGCAGGAGTTAAGTTACACATAAAATAATGTATTACTGATAATATTCATAAATAATAACAAAATGCAAAGTACATTTGAATATTGGCAACCATACAACCTGATAAAATGGTGATGTGTAATTCAGGTGGCACACAGACTTGCAGTTACTTAAAATGTCTCTAGTTAAGGCATCGTTGGTGCTCAGCTTTCAGCCACATGTCTGTTCAATATGGCTGCTGAGCTGTGCTCTTCATTGTGTTGTCTTCATCATCACAGGTTAGCAAGAGAGATGCTTCTTCATCATATGTCAGTCAGAGAGATGCTTCTTCAGTCAGTCAGTCAGAGAGAGAGAATGTGGTTGAGCAAGTACATTTATAGATGTTCTCTCCAATTCCTAGAACCAATAGGACATCATGGTACTTAAAGGCCTCTGAGACTCCAATTCCAAACAGCCATACCTCAGACCAATGGGTGAAATAGAACATCTTATCTCCTGCCCCCAAGACCATATATTACACTAACCTGGCTTTGTGTGGGGGATGGGAGAAAAGACTTTAGCAAAGAAATGCTCATCAAACTGGTTTAAGACACATCCCCCAAATCCTGTCGTAAATTACAAAGAAACAGTCGTAAAAAGGGGATGGGGGAAGGCAAACATGAATACCTGGTTTGCTAAATTATAAATAAAGACATACAAAACATTTATCAAGTTATATGCAAAATCCTACATCACAACACACACGTATTGATTTTTTGATTGTTTGCTTTTCTTTGCGAGCGCTCTCTCCCTCTGAAATTCTCTGCTCCTGAAGAGAAGAAGATCTATTTGCATTCTTTTAATTGTGAGAAAGAACTGTCATCTCTGTCTTGTCATGGAGGACAGTTTAAACTTTTGACTAAAGGGTGTTATTTCATGTCTAGAGGGCTCTAATAATGTTAACAGTGTGGGAGAGATTATAAGGGCTTAAAATATATAAAAATAACTACACAAACATATGGTTTCTACTTCGCGGATTTTGTCTATCGCGGGGCTCTGGAGCATAACCCAGCGATCGAGGAGGATTACTGTATGTATATATATATATATATATATATATATATATATATATATATATTGTAAAGAATGCCACAGACAGTATAAAGTTTTGGGGTTTTTCCGGCCCCGGTATATTGCGGACACTTCACAATAATAAAAAACCAGGTCAAAGATATAAACAAAATAGTTCATATGCGCGACGCCTTTCAGAGGCGTCTGCGGCCATTTTATAGGGGAGGAGCCGGAAGTGGATGAATGCTGGGAAGGAACCGTGAGGGAGGATGAGACTGCTGACGTCAAGGAAGATGGCGGAGGAAGGGCGGAAGTGGGCGTACTGGGAAGGTTACAATGGCGGAGCGTCTTTTTCCTGGAAGACAAAGGAGAAAGGTTAGTACCCCGCCACCCCCTACCGGGGAACATCTTTCGAAGCGGTGCAAGGCCCGTCCGCGGCCTCCTAGTTGTGCATGCGTGACACGACCCCCCCCTTAGCCCAAGACCGCCAGGTCGGGCGGACCTAACCGATCGTGGATGCGAGAGAGGGCATCGGCATTGGCCTGAAGGCCACCGCAGCGATAAGTGACCGCGAATATATAGGGCTGCAAGTCCAGAAACCACCTGGTGACCCGCGGATTCGACTCTTTGTGGAGGGACATCCACTGAAGCGCAGCGTGATCAGTCACCAGAGTGAATTCGCGACCCAACAGGTAATACCGGAGATAAGTCACGGCCCACTTAATGGCCAGGGCTTCCCTCTCCACTGCCGCATACCGGCTCTCTCGGTCCAGCAGTTTCCGGCTCAGGTACATTACGGGGTGTTCGACACCTTCAACGCTTTGGCTCAACACGGCGCCCAGGCCGGTGTCCGAAGCATCGGTCTGGAGGATAAAGGCAACCCAAAATCAGGGGTCCTTAATACAGGTGCCGACGTTAGGGCCCTTTTAAGGTCATTGAATGCGTGTTCCGCCATGTCGTTCCATACCACTTGTAAGGGAGCGCCTTTCTTTGTTAGGTTAGTCAAGGGTGCTGCCCTTTCAGAGAAACGGGGTACGAACTGGCGGTAGTACCCTGCCATCCCCAAGAAAGCCTGCACCTATCTCTTGGTATTCGGACGGGGCCATTCAAGGATGTCTTTAACTTTGGAGCAATGGGGTCTCACCTGTCCTTGCCCCACCAGGTAGCCTAAATACTTGGCCTCCTTTAAGCCAAAGAAACATTTACGGGGGTTAATGCGGAGGCCGGCCTTAGCCAGTGTCGCGAGAACAGCAAAGACCTGCAATAGATGTTCCTCCCAGGTGCCGGAATAGATGACGACGTCATCCAGGTAGGCGGCACTATAGGACTAGTGGGGCTTCAGCACTCTATCCACCAGACGCTGAAATGTCGCTGGGGCCCCGTGCAGCCCAAATGGGAGGACCTTGTATTGCCAATGTCCGCTAGGGGTGCTAAAGGCAGTTTTCTCTTTTGCAGATGCCGTTAAAGGAATTTGCCAATACCCTTTTGTCATGTCAAGGGTAGTCAACTGCCGAGCCACACCCAGCCGCTCGAGCAGGTCGTCAATGCGGGGCATCGTGTAGGCATCGAACTTGGAGACCTGGTTTAGACGTCTAAAGTCGTTGCAGAACCTCTCCCGGATGACTACTCCGGGGTCCGTGACTATGTCGTGCACAATCAGCGAGGTCCGGCCTGGTGCCTCGCTCACTACATCGGGGATGGCGTGGATAGCCTGGGTTATCTCCCGCCTCTGTACGGGTGTCAGCTCGTCACCGAGGTTAAGGGCAAATGTGCTAGCGAACAGGGAAAGGGATCTACTAGTGTCGGGAGACTCCTCCCGGTCCTTCCAGGGTTTTAATAAATTAACATGGTAGATCCTCTCGCTCGGTCGACGATTCGGTTGTTTAACTAAATAGTCGACGAGCCCCTTTCGTTCCTTAATCTCGTATGGCCCTTGCCAATGAGCTAGTAGCTTTGAATGGGAGGTAGGGACGAGTACCATTACTCGAACCCCCAGGCGGAACTCCCAGAGGACGGAGTTGCGGTTGTGACATCGGGCCTGCGCAGCTTGCGCACGGGTCACGTGGTCCTTTAGGGTGGGCCTGATTTTAGCGAGCCTGTCGCGCAGTTGCGCCACATACCCCAATATATTGGAGGAGGGAAGGGCCTCAGCCTCCCAGCCCTCTTTTAGTATGTTTAAAAGCCCCGGGGGTTGTTGACCGTACAATAGCTCAAAAGGGGAGAAGCCCGTAGAGGCCTGGGGCATCTCCCAGTAGGCAAAAAGCATGAGCGGCAGGAGCTGGTCCCAATTCCTGCCATCGGTGCTGACCACCTTACGAAGCATCTGTTTAAGCATCTGGTTAAAACGTTCTACCAGCCCGTCTGTTTGGGGGTGGTAGACAGACGTCTTCAGGTGCTTTATTCGCAGTAATTTGGCAACCTCCTTGAACGTATCTGAGGTGAAAGGAGTACCCTGGTCCGTGAGGACTTTCTTGGGGATCCCCACTCTTGAAAATAGGTGGACTAATTCCCGTGCGATACTTTTTGTATTAGCGGAGCGTAGGGGAACCGCCTCTGGGTATCGGGTTGAATAATCTACCATGACCAATATATACTTGTGGCCACGGTTTGAGGGTTCCAGGGGACCTACCAGGTCTACCCCTATTCGGTCAAAAGGGATGTCTATCAGGGGAATCAGGACGAGAGGAGCACGGTCCCTCCTAGGAATCTGGCGAGTCTGGCACTCCGGACAGGATTGACAGAAACGCCGGACCTCCTCGTTAATCCCGGGCCAGTAAAAGCGGAGCTTGATTCTCTCCAGTGTCTTCTCTGCCCCGAGGTGGGGGCGCCTAGGAGGTGGGCGTGAGCCAGCTTGCATACCTCCCGCCAGGAGGTACGCGGCACTAACAACAGTTTCCGTTGCGACCCGATACAACAGATCATTCTCCAGTACAAAGAAGGGCTCGCGTGGCATGGAACCGTCAGCTTGTGAGCTGCCTGCAAGAACAATCGCATTCCGGTTCAAACTGCAGGGAATCATCATTTCACTGCTCCCTTTTAAACGAGGCAGGCGTGGACCGAAATTGGTGGTCCAAATTACTTAGGGGGTCTTGTGAGCGGTTTGGGGGAAGGGTTCCCTGGCTTGTCCCTTCTCCGGCAGATACTTCCGGGTCAGAGTCCGTCGCCTGAGAAACCTCCCCCGATGTACCTGCGCCGTTTTGGCTTGCCTCAGAGCATGGCGTGGAGACCGCGGGAAGGGCACCTCGCCCCTTCATGACCAGACCTTGCGAGGCCCCGGGAGCGGTGTTCATCTTACCGCTTTTCCTGTGTGACCAGTCTTGCCCCAAAATTACTGGATAGGGGGGATTGTGTAACACCGCGACCGTCAAGTTGGAAACTTGCCCCTTCCAGGTGATGTAACAGCGGGCGCTGCGGTAAGACTTGGTCTCCCCATGTACACAAGTGACCTGCAAGTGCTTTGCCAGCCACTGTCGCGGTAACACGTAACGGCGAGCGACAATGGTAATGTTGCTGCCGGAGTCAAACAAAGCCACAACCAAGTGCCCATTCAACAACACCACTCCCGTGTTTGGACTTGCCAGAGGGTGTGACGGAGTACAGTACCTTTTGGCGGCCGCCCAGGTGCAGTCCATCGGCTCTACTGTCGTGTTGAGAGGACAGGTAGGAAGAAGGTGGCCGACCTCGCCGCACTTGTAACAGCGCGGGGCGGCTGGTTTTTCTTTTGGCCTCTGAGTCGCTTCTGCAGCGCGTCGAGAGGGCTCGGGGGTGGCCGCCCGTCCCTGTTGGTTCCCACGAGCGTGCCTTTCCGACCCCCCGCCTTGGTAGACCGCCAGCTGACGCTCCAAGACCTCCAGGAGGCCTGGCATGTCCTTAAAAGGTGGTGTTGGCTTGCGTCTGCTGCAGGGCCAGGATCTGTGCATTCATTCCCTGCAGCACCGTGTTGAGGTCTTGCCCTTCGGTCATTTTTCTCGGGCTTTAATCCTGTCGACTACGCCACTGTAAAAGAAAGCCACAGACAGTATAAAGTTTTGGGGTTTTTCCGGCCCCGTATATTGTGGACACTTCACAATAATAAAAAACCAAGTCAAAAATATAAACAAAATAGTTCGTATACGCGACGCCGTTCAGAGGCGTCGGCAGCCATTTTATAGGGGAGGAGCCGGAAGTGGAGGAATGCTGGGAAGGAACCGTGAGGGACGATGGGACTGCTGACGTCAAGGAAGATGGCGGAGGAAGGGCGGAAGTGGACGTACTGCGGGAAGGTTACAATGGCGGAGCGTCTTTTTTCCTGGAAGACAAAGGAGAAAGGTTAGTACCCCGGCACTCCCTACCGGCGAACGTCTTTCGAAGCGGTGCAAGGTCCGTCCACGGCCTCCTAGTCGCGCATGCGTGACAATATATATATATATATTTATATATATATATATATATATATATATATATATATATATATATAGAGAGAGAGAGAGAGAGATGCCATCTCAGCAAATTTTAAGTGTGTGTTATAAAAAGCCATCTCCTAATGATGCTCAGTAACAAATGGTGACAGGTTGCAAAGTGCAAAATAAAGCACTTTTATTTAACACAGAGGGAGCATTAATAGAGGAAGATAATGGTCCAAAAACAAAATAGCAAATATCTACCAGCCTTCTATGATTCTGTTTAAGCAGATGTTTTTATAGAGCTACTTGCCAGTTTTTAACCCCATGTCCTTCTTTTTGTTCTGTGTATTTTGCAAATGTTTCTTCTGTTTTCTGTTCTTAGTTTTATCAAAATCTAGTAGGGATTAACACTAATTTCCCACTTTAGGGGTACTGCAATAGTTGGGGTTACCACACAGTGTGTTTTTTTGATGCCTAACCCAACAGGTCTTTTTGCTTGTGCTTTGAGATTTCCTTTTTTCTTGTAATCTTTTAATAATGTATAATCTACTGGATTTAGTTACATCATAACATTCTCAAACACTATTAATCCAGTTCATTGTGATAGAGGGCTGGAATATATCCCAATAGCCTAGGGTTCAGGGCAGGAGACCAGTCCAGCACAGAAACCACTCTTGCATATATCCATGCTCACACAAAGTCAATTTACCATGGACAATAAATGTAATACATTTGTCTTTTCAATTTGAGGTAAAAACTACCTGGAAAAAATACTTGGGCGTAGGCTTTAAATTCAGGATGCCTTTAAATATATGTAGTAGTGCTAGCCAAGTGCTAAGGGCCCGTCTTACGTTTGCCAGTGAACATCTGGTCCTATACATGTGTCTTCTTGAGTAGGGGGACCTTATGGGCACTGCAAGATTTTGATCAATTACAGATTAGTGTATTACCAATGGTGTTCTTTGTGACTGTGGTCCCAACTGCCTAAAAAGCTCCTCCCATGTAGTTTTGGGCTGATCCCTCACCTTTCTCATGATCATCCTCACCCCACGAGGAAAGATCTTGCATGGTCATTGATTGATAGTCATTTTATATTTCTTCCATATCCAAATAGTCACACCAACAGGTGTCACCTTCTCACCAAGCTTCTTGCTGATGGTCTTGTAGCCCATTCCAGCCTTGTGCAGGTCTACAATCTTGTCCCTGACGTCCTTTGACAGCTCTTTGGTCTTGGCCATGGTGGTGGAGAGGTTGGAATGGAAGAAATTGATTCTGTGGACAGGTGTGCTTTATACACTGTCACAACGTGCGAGTAGGAGTCAGCTAAAGGGTCTGAGTAAGTGTAATAAAACATCTGACCAGGGGGGCGGCGGAGTGTGCTGACTGTCTTTCTCAGTTCCCTACAGATCTTTCCTGGGAAATCCTGCAAGGTTCCGGGGCCTCAGAAGATGTCACCTCCGAAGCCGGCCCCTTTGCTGACATCACTTCTGAAGCCGGCCCCTATGCTGACGTCACTTTCGAAGCCAACCCCTTTGCTGGCATCACATCTGGCTCCGGCCCTTTTGATGATGTAATTTCCTCTATGGGCCTTTAAAGCCTCCATCTTGGTTTACTGTAATCAGTTCTGTTTTGGACTCTTTGCCCCAAATCTTTATGATGTCTGTGCTGCATTTTTATCACAACACATAATGAGTTGAGATCAGGAGTATCTGTAATTGATTGATTGACTGATTGAATGATTTTAATCGGGCACACAACCAATCTGTGGGAGCCAGCATTCTGGCTGGTTTGTAGAGGATCAAATGCTTATTTCACACAATAACAAGCTATTATGTAATGTATTTTTTCTAGATTTTTGGTTGATATTTTGTCTCTCTCCATTACAATTAAACTACCATAAAAATTAGATACTGTTCATTTCTTTGTAAGTGAGCAAACTTCAGCGGGGGACCAAATAATTATCTCCCCCACTGTATACTGCAAACATCTGATGCAAGACATTTAATAACCCTGGATGAAGAACAACTCCAGGTTACTGTCAACAGTTAACCATTCACTCACAGTTCTAGACATGGAGGGAGGGCACTGGGGACTGGAGTACTTTTTCACAACTGTATTACACTCTCCTGGCCTTATTTAGAAGTCTTCTTATTGGTATTGTTGGAGTTCATACGACTTTGATCACTTTACTTACAAGCATTTTTAGATAAAATAGTATTCTAATTTTATACCTCCTTTTTCTATGTCAATTATTCTTGCAATTGCCTTTCTTTTCATAATCTGATAAGAGTTTTCTTCTAGTCATGCCATTTTTAATATCATGTGACATATGGCCCCACATCGACCATAACAGCCTATATCATATGCCAAGTCGTTTTTGAAAAGTGCATCCACAAAATTCAGGACTTTTTTATTTGCCGGAAATGTAATCATTTTTCAAGACAATGTTTAAAAATATCAACATTATAACTCTTCTCCCATGACACTTCATTTATGAATGGCAGTCATCAACAGTTTTAGCCAGAATGTCACCTGTAATATGAGGCTCATTTAAGCATTCAAGGTGCTGAAGTTTGCACAGCAAGACTCAATGTTCATTTATATCACAGTGTCAGCCTTTTATTTTGTCAGTTCCTCGTGGGATCATTAAAGTAGCTGATCATGTCTCTACAAAGTGTCAATTATCATTAGATTTTTGCTCTTCCGGCAGTGTGTGATTTTTCCCATGCTGCTAAAAGTCAGAGAGGCTAAAGTGAAACACTTAATTCTTAATTTCAGTTTTAGTAGCAAATGTTCCACTGACAAGTCTGAGGCAGTGGAAGGGGAACTCTTTTCTGGAAGGGCACATTAAAGCAATAATAGCTCTTTAAATGTATTTTTTAGATAATAATTGTGTTTAATTAAAAGTAGAGGGTATATATCAATGTTTATTTAGAGTTAGGTTATGAGTACAAAATGTCACAACCCAAGACATTTCAATTAATTGCCATCAATAAATAACACTCAACACAAGGGCTTTGACAAAAAGATGAAAACGAAATCAGATGTTAGTAATTCTTAAATGAATATGCATTTAGTCAAGGACAATCTAAAGCTTTCAGATGGTTGAAAATTTTGTTACAGAATACATTTTCCATTTATTCATGCACATTGCTAACCTGTTACTTTTAAAAGTTCGTCTTCAAATTGTCCAGTGAGTTTTCCATGAAAACCCTAAATACAAAGAGGACTGTTTGATGTATGTTAGGTAGATTGCCCAGAGAGGGACTGGGCGGTCTCATGGTCTGGAATCCCTACAGATTTTATTTTTTTCTCCAGCCTCTGGAGTTTTTTTTTTGTTTTTGTTTTTCTGTCCACCCTGGCCATCGGACCTTACTTATTCTATGTTAATTAATGTTGACTTATGTTTATTTTTTATTGTGTCTTCTATTTTTCTATTCTTCATTTTGTAAAGCACTTTGAGCTACATTTTTTTGTATGAAAATGTGCTATATAAGTTAATGTTGTTGTTGTTTTATGTATTATTTTCAAACCTACAGATACAATCACAGGGACCTGAAGTAGTATACTATGTGCAAGTTCTAAAATGTCAATGTATACATACTATATATATAGCATAATGGGTCCATTCTAATTACCTTTTTTATACTGTACACATCTTCGAGTCAATTAAAATTTACTAGTGAATAGTTAATGGAGATTATAGCATAGTTACAAACTTAAATTTGGTACTATGCAGAGGATGGAGAATAGGTGACCCAGCCATTCCAAGAGATGCTAGGCTGTTTAGAATGATAATGGTACCAAGGTAGGTTGTCAAGTGATTACATGTAGAAGAAGTTACTTGGTGTTGCGAGTGTCGGGTCAGGTTGCCATTTCAGGGACAAGATATTGTTGCAGAAGATCAAATCATCTCCAAGCCACAGTGAGTCACATTATCTTGCATGTGAGTGCACATGTTTGCACTGCTCCATTTTGTTGACAGGCAGTCTGAAAATACCTAGTTCTTGAGGGGTTCTCTGGGTGCTTGGAAACCTCTAGGACTGCAGCTTCAGAGTTCTGGGTGTAGATCCGCGGTATCTACCTCTGTTTTTTCCATACTTTCCTTATGACAATACACTGTATAAAGGTGTGTGTGCGTTTATTCAGATATAATATATACTGTACCATGTTTGTGCATATATTGCAAGATTTATTTGTTCGACTTTCTAAGTATATTATAATAATGTAGTAATACTGAAATCAATTATATTTTTTAGGAGCATCCACTACTTGGACAACCATTTTTCATTCTTCATCCATGCAGATCACATGAACTAATGACCCCTATACTGAAGAGTGCAAGAGAGGAAAAACGGTGAGTACTTTGATTACCTTGAAAAATAAATCTGTGTAGGAATAACAGCACATATCTACTGTATCCTACAGTAAGATAAAATGAGTAATCTACTAACCTTAGAATCTTTCCATCTCCATGTATCAAAGGTTGTACCATGCACATACACACATTTCTTAGTTTATGTTTTATTAGGGGACCATGCACAATGTGCTATTTTACTTTTTCTTAGTGGTTTTTATATTTTTTCTTGCACTTACTTTGAAATGTAACAACATTAATGGTTGACATTCAGCAGAAAATGCAAACATATGTTATGCCTTTCATTGAAGTCCTCACTGGATGCTAAAAAATGTGCATACATTGATGTACACAGTTCATTAGTACTGTGGCCACCAGGGGGCTCACCAGCTCCTGAAACACCTGACACAACAGACACGAGCCACAAGTCTTTGCAACGCACAAGTTTTATTGGGCTATAGGAAGTTCTTTCTTTTTTTTTCCTACCACCACAGCACAGTCACAGTAACAAGCACAGTTAATACTAGAAGCACAGAGCAATGTGTTCTCTCCTTCCACCTCCACTCCTCCTCTGGCAAGCTTTCTTTCTCCCTTCCGACTGACTCCCCAAGTAGAGACAGGCTGCTGTTTTTATATGATTCCTGGAAGTACTTTAGGTGTTCCGAAGGCTTGACCTGAGACCACTTCTGGGTATCGCTGGAGCCACACAAATTAGGGCTTCCCAGTCCCAGCAATATCCCCTGGCAGCTACCCACAGCATCCAACATTTCTGTGTCAACTAATTGTAATTCCCATCTGAAAAAGGAAGAAAAGGCAAAAGTTTAATTACATGCTGAAATAAACATAAGTAGAAGCAGGCTATTTAAGATATTGGATTTTCATGAAATGTGTATACAAACATACCTAATGAAGAGACAAACCTGGTAAAGTCTCAGTGATCATACTATTATGTTTCTTACCCTTTATTGGCATAAAATTAATCTTCACTTGTTTTAAACTTTGAACTGTTTCCTTTAATTATCTGACATAGATTCAAGTACCTCAGTGTCACAGACGCACACACACACACACAATCAGTAACTAAACTCCTATTTGGACAGGATTACTTTTACAGAGGACCTCTGTAATTTTAGTCTTGGCAGAGCCACTTGGTAACATTTTGTTGGACTGTATGTTCATGTTTCAGTAAAGATTACAGAGCCTTTTACCTTCTATAGAAAAAGTCTGTAAAGAATTACCCGAGATAAAACTAGTCCTGTGTGAATTGACATATCAGTAAAACTCTGTCATTTCAGTGATTCAGATGGGACTAAAATTATAATGGTCCACCAATAATAATTTATTTTCCTGACCTCCAGTTGTAAAATTAATATTGTCCAAATTGGATTTAAAAATTGCCATCCTGCCATGTTTTGAAAAAAGTCTGTACAGATCCTCTAACTGAGTATTTGATTTTTCCAATTTCAAATAATATAACACATCGGTTTCCCACTGACTTAAAAGAGGAGAGTTTGGATTCTTCCAGTTTATCAGAATGAGTCTGCGTGCCAACAGTGTAGTGAATGCAATCACAATTTGTTTGTCTTTCTCCACTTTAAACCCCTCTGGAAGAACCCCAAACACAGCTGTTAATGGGTTAGGAGGGATTGTGAGTCCAAGGCTGTCTGACAGGTAATTAAAAATTTTTGTCCAGAATGATGTTAATTTGGTGCAGGCCCAGAACATGTGACCTGTTGAGGCTGGGACTTGGTTGCAACGTTCGCAGGTTGGATCATGCTCTGGAAACATTTTGGAGAATTTTAGTCAAGACAGATGTGCTCGATAAATAATTTTGAGTTGTATAATTGTATGCTTTGTGCATATGGAAAATGTTTTAACTATTTGCTGGATTACGCTAAGCAGAATTTTTCCAGCTAAGGCAAGTATGCATTTGTTAATGTAACTGATAGGTTTTAACATTCCAATTTTCTTTCAGTTTATTTTTGTTTATGCAACTAATTACAGGTTTAAGATTTTTGAATGTACAGATATCATATTTTTTGTAATAAAAAACAAAAAAAATTGTTTCAGAGATACAGGTTGGCACTACCAAACTTTCACTTGCTCTATTTGTTGGCAAACACTTTGGCTTTAGAATTGCTTTGTCTGTACAGGCTTGAGTTACCACTTAAAAAGAATCTAGTATCGCCTTCTCTCTGGAATTCTTTGAGTATACCTTTATTAAGTGTTGTAGCTAGAGAAGTTGGAAATTTGTCATCAGAGAAATGTGTACTTTAATTCACTGTCAGTGCTGCAAGTTGCACCCATAAAAACAAATAAAGTTTCCCCTTCATTAGAATAACACCCTGTGTATATCTCATTCACATGCAAAGTTGCTTTGTGTCATTTAGACCGCTCACTAAAACTCAGCTTACAAGACAGAAAGTTAGATTGCCATGATATATCTCACATTTCAATTCTACCTCTTTTGTCTTATAAGTATACAGAGAGATAAAGAAGTAAAACTGTATTCCCTTAAGATTTCAATGAAAAAAAATCTGAGGGCAAGATGTTACAGTTACACTCTCTGACACTGAGTAAAAAGCCACAAAGCTCACAAAGACTGCACTCCTTTTCGGTCTATACTTGGCAAGGATTCATTTAATTTAAAATTGTATACTATATTTATCTCTTCACGTTCACACTGTCTGCATTTACTCATAATTTTACCCAATGTGTAAGAAGTGCAATCAGGCACCAACCTACTCCAGCCACAAGTTTAAACTCATAACTTTTTGGAGCAATAATTTTACATGTATCACAAGCCTTTATTGACTTACTGGTATATGGCTGAGAATAGTTCCATATAGTGACTATTAATTTTTTTTCTTCTAAATTTATTTTGAAAGAAAGCAGCTTATTTGATATTGACTTAACCATATCTAGCATTTACAATGAACTTTGGCTGTTAAATAAAAATAAACCGATGTAATGATTGCTGTTTCTTTTAGAGATTACATATTTTTAGACTTCAATTAGACCCCAGTTAAGCCCTGTTTAAATCTACAGGCTTTGGTACTGTATACTGTATTGTCTTGGTTTCTTCTACTGCATCTTGAAAAGTCAAATGAACTTCCTAGTGGACATTTTACTTAGGCAGGGTAACCATATGTTTTAGTGTCAAAACTATATTTATTTAATGAGAATAAAATATAAACTTTCCCACCAATTAATAAAAAATAATTTAATATTTACTTGGGTTAAATTTAGATATAACGCCTTGCTTTTAATTTTAGAATTGAATAAACACAGGGAAACAATGTTACTGTGTATAACGACTATATGGTATGGTATATATGATTATGTGGTATTGTCGCAATAAAAAAGATTTGTAAAAATTAAAAACATAATTTTTGGTAATATTTTTCTAAACTGAATATGTAGTCAGCCATTTGCCTTTTATTCCTACTTAGATGGTTTCAACCAGCCTTAATTGTATATTAATAGATGGGTCTTATTAATACCTACACTACTGACTTCTTGCAGTAAAAAAAACAAATGGGGGCTGAATTGGATCATGATGAAGGTAGTTGATGTGATGAGTGACTAAACAACAACAAGATAGTTAAAGTCCCATTTTGTGTTGTGCACAAGGGGGACAAAGAGAAATTCTACCTGTTCTTGCATTCCTTCAAAGATGATAGGCTTTCTTGCAGTTTAATCATGTCATATACTGTTGTCTGCTAACTACTTAAACATCAGCGTGGTACCAAGGAGAACACAGGTATATAAAAAGAATACTAAGTGTGTTGGCTACATTGTGTTTTTGTACTGGGTAAGTTCTTCAACATGATTGTCTGCTCGTTGGTATAAATGGGGAGCAAGGAATGGTAGTGCAATTGAGGATTTGAGGGTTTTTTTGCAACAGGTGGAAAAAAATAATACTAAAAGTTCCCTGCACAACATAGTTCAAATTTGTATCCAAAATCAACAATTTGCAATGTTAAGCATTTTTCCATTATTTGTAAGTTATACAATTAAAATAGAGGGCATTCTCAGGACAAAGAACCTGACACATGTTATATTGTCTTTCAAAAATATTGGTGAGTCTGATTCTGAACGTTTAATGGCTTTTTTGTGACAAGTCATTTTAACAAATGGTTCCCTATTTGCATGTATCAGTAATGACCATGGAAACTGAAATTTCATACAGTTGCTCTGTCTCTGTTGTATAAAATTTGGTATGTGACTCTTAGAAGCAGTGATAATTATTGTGATGTATACAATCCAATAGATGATGCACTGCAAATTGTAATGCTAAAAACTCTGAGATCTACATTTATTACTTAGATTTATCCATACATCCATTATCCCACCCGCTATATCCTAACTACAGGGTCATGGGGGTCTGCCTGGAGCCAATCCCAACCAACAAAGGGTGCAATGCAGGAAACAAACCCCGGGCAGGGCGCCAGCCCACCGCAGTACTTAGATTTACAGCTAGTTTAATAATACATTTAAATTAACATATGTATGGAGCACACAGCAGCTAGACCTCATTCAAAAACTACTTTTGACTTACATGAGTGGTGTGCATCTGTGTGTAGCTAACTAATTAAGACTGAAGTGTAAAGGAATGTTGTTCATTTTTAAAGGGGCTATATAAAGACATTTGTAAGATTTTTATTGTGAAATTTGTGCATGACTTAGAGGGAACCATGGGTAGGTTCTATTTACATGTTTTTGAAGGATTTCTGAGTATTTATGATTAAATGAAACGTCCATGCCTCATAAATGTAAATTACAATTTGACATTCATTTACACCTTTTCTTCTCATAAATATTATACATTGCTTAAAATATATTCAGATTTTATTAGTTGTGTATTATTTGATTATTGGAATTTTTTTTTTTTTTTTTTTTTCAACAGAAGTGTGAACTACATTACCGCCTGGTTAAGTATGATGGGTCCAGTTTTGGGCTTAAACTTACCAATTAGTTACACCACAGCAACATCTGCACAACAGTTGGACTGATAAACAAAATCTTCAAGACATTTCCTGGATATGAATTTGTACTGAAGGTAAATCAGCAGTCCTCCTTAACAAGAGTAGGAAAGACTGTTTGGAAATTTAAGGAGGCCGAATCAGAAATGTTAACATTTTATAAGGTAATGAAATTATATTCTTGTGCTTTATGCTAAATATTTCGGGACAAAAGACATTCAGTTTATCTGCCTTGGTCCTTTTATTAAAGGTTTTCTGTAGTATGCTTTTTCTTTTTAAACATTTTTTAAAGCACTGAATTTTAACAGCATATTAGAATATGCAAAACACAATTCAGACACAAATACAATCAGTATACTATTCCAAACATAATGTATTAACTCATAATCAACACTTAACACTTCATCCATACCCAAATTAGAGAGCTATGTAAACAAAAAAACATTTTTTGCATCTCAGTAACTGAGTTTTATGACTTGTCTGAGATATTAATTGATTAAATTGACATCATTAAATAAGGTCATCCTTATTGGTGATTATTGTTGTTAAATTTTGCAAATGTTGCCAATATTACAGTCATTACTAGCTAAAATATATGTATATAATAAAAAATTCTTAAGATGTTGGTAGTAGTTGCAAAATTTAACAACAATAAGCAGAGAACAGCATCCCTGTGTTAACTGTATTTGCACATTGGTTCCATATTTAAAGCAAGTGATACAAAAATAGATTGCTAGTAAACAGGTGATAATTATTTATGACTGGAGCACAAAGCAAAGCATACAGAGGAAAGTTTGAAGATTTCCTTTCCATATCCAACCTAGAAAGCAGGATATCCTGAAAATGAACTCCAGGAAATAGTCTGGCTGTCTGAAATCAGTGTTAATCTATCAAGAGCTGAATGGTTGTTTTTTTTAAATGCTGTAAATCAGGAAGGAAACATTTGTATTGAAATCATAAATAGTTAGGAATTAAATGCTTTCTCTATGCTAGGTTTACATTTTAACATTATCTACAGTATATCAGGGGTTCTGCTGTGGCTGTGGGTTTTTGTTCCAGCCAGCTTCTGTTTTTAATTGGAATCCTGGGCTAGTTAAGTGAACTGTTATTGCCCAGATTCTTTGTTTTAGGAACAATATAGAAATAAGAAAAATAAGTTTGGTAAAAAAAAAATATATATTAAAATGTACTAAACAGTTATATGGGAATAGTGTATTTTTTTTCTTTTTAACAATATTTTCATCTTGAAGATCATTCTGTATTTCTGGGTGTTCTAATTGTTCAGTTAATCCATTGTTTTCTAATTAGTGGGTCTGACGCTAAAGTAGTTGCAGCCTTTAATGATTCAGTGTCGTTTTCCTGGTTGTCTTCTCTGCTTATTTTTAATTATCATTATTAACATAAAATGAAGTGAGAAAACTGCACAGAGAAAGGATAAGATATATACTCAAGTCAAGTCAAGTCAAGTTGGAGAGCATGCACTAGTACAGTGCGTTGCCGCACCCACTACACAACAAAACAATTCGGGATCCTGGTTTGCAACCCCCCAGGCAGACACACGGTCCAGTCCCACCCTCCAGAAATGACTCTCTATCTGCCACAGCCAGGTGTTACGTGGGCGACCCCTTGGCCTGGTCCAGCCAATCGGGTCCCCAACAAAGAGGATCTTACAAGCCGGATCACCCTCGGGGAAACGCGCCACATGGCCGTAGTGTCGTAACTGATGCTCCCTCACAATGCAGGTAATGCGCTTCATTCGGAACTCCATTAGCAACTGCTCAATCAATGCAAAGTCAAACCAACGGTATCCAAGGATTTTCCGGAGAGACACAGTGCCAAAGGAGTCCAGTCTTCGGAAAATATAAAATATAATGAAAGCAATAAAAGTGAGTTAAGCATTTAAATCTATAGCAGAAATGGAAATATTTCTAAATGTCTTATAATAAATGTAAAAATCATGCATCTTTGCTTTCTTAATGTAGAATAAGAGAAGAGAAAAAAATACCAGCTAATTAATTGAGATCAGTGATATCAGTTGTCACTGATTATGAATCTGGTTGAAGCAAAAACCTGAAGCCACAGTGGGCCCCCAGGACCAACACTGAGAACCCCTAATATATATCATTTACATCATATCAGTTAAAAGTTAAAATTTCTTTTTTACTTGTTATGTCATTACAGGTGTGGAAGTTTAAAGTCAAATTCATCCTGATTTGTTTCATTACCTGAACATGTACAATGTTTGTGTCATTATTTTAGTAAATGCCTTTGTTATCCTCACAAGCTACTGTATGAAAATCTTGTAAAATGTAAAAATCATCATTGCTTTAAATACAAGTTGTTTCTCTATTATTTTACAATGAAAACTTCTGTATTCTTTGTACTTTTTGAGTTCCTTGTCTATGCCTCCCACACTGTTCTGACTTTTACTTTTAATCAATATTTGAAGTATGCACTGTACATTCAAGTGATTTTTTTATGGATATATTTGGATACCTGAAGGCTTTTTTAAAGTGTTTTTAGTAAATACAGGACTGTTTATTGTATTAATGTAGGCTTTTTGTATTATAAAACATAGCAGCACCCTGTTTTACATACTAAAATATATTTATCACAATTTTTTTATTTTTTAACCAATTTGCTGACTGTTCTTGGAATTATGCAATTTGTTGTACAGATAATGTTATTTCTGCTTGGCATTTGCCTGATTCACCTCCACCAGTGCCAGTTAGGTCAGCTACAGGGTCCTCAGCGAGCGCCACCATTCAATGATGTTTCACCATACCTAGTACATCTCTCAGTGGTGGCCAGTGGCCAAATGGGGTCATCTCCCCAGCACTCCCTACAGCTGGCCTTACTGTGGGGTTAAACCCAGCTCTTTAATGGCCTTCTGTGAGTTGGTATCAGTAATATCTGCAATGCACAGGAGCTACAAAGCCCTTGCATCCAACCTCTACTGGGTAGATGGAAGTCACCCAGCCTGCCTCCTTGCACTCTGCTGCCAAGTCAGAGTACTTGAGCCGCTTGTACTTATGTGCTACTGGTAGCCCCTCAGCCCAGGGGATGGTAAGCAGGTCAATGATCGGGACCTCCCTAGCAGCTGTAGACCACATTGCATTGTCTGGTTTTAATGGTGTTTGGGTGATTTCTAATGGAAAAATCAGCAGCTTAGCCAAGTCTACCCTCAACTCCCATGCTCTCCACTGACTGACTTTCCTGCTGCTGTTTTTGGTTGAGTCTCACCTTGTTTAACAAATGAAATGTCTGGCTGATGGAGTTTCGAAAGCCTTATTTGCCACCACCCTACACCTTTCTAATAGCCTGATCAACTTCCTCAACACTAGGTTATGCAGCCACCTTTAGCGCCCCTGTTTAAATGTAACTTTGCATCCTTACCAAATGTGCTAGAGACCTATGTTACTGTTGCTACAGAGTGGGCAGTTCTCCTCACTGTAGAGTGAAGTTCTGAAGACAAGGGAGAGTGTCATATGTCACTCTTGTCAGGAAGCTCATCCATGGTAGTGGAGTCCTCCAGATGTCTGCCCAGCTGACAACTCTAGTTCTATAGGCCTCCCATTGTGACTATACACCCTGCTGGCCCTGGGACACTGCCTTAATGAGGTAGCGCTCTGCTCGTGTACCCTCCTCCACAACCATAGTTTTTCTATGCTCCTTTGTGGCCTTACTCTACACCAGTGTAGGTTTTCCTCCACGCAGTCATATTCAGCGGTCTTGCACTTTCCCAAGGACTACTTTGTGTTGCAACCTGCTGCTGGCAAGGCCAACCTCGGTCTGTGCTCCCCACCTGTGTCCTGTGCTGACATTTACTTCTGCCTTCCTTATCACGTGGTCCGTGGACTTTTTTTCTACTGCATGTATGTCACTGACTGCCTTGAGAGACATCTGCAGAACATTCTTGCCCAAGAGACTTGTGTCGGAGAAGCAAACGGGAGGCCAAGCCACTTCCTGATATAACAGCTATGCAATCCATACACGTGGCAACTATTGATGATACCTTGCTCACTTTAAGTGGCCACGTCATACTCTGGTAAAGTGTGTACTGATAACACCACACCTTGTATTTCCCTGGAAGCTGACAGCTGTCAATTTTTTCAAGCCTTTCTGCCAACTATTTCTGCACCAATTTCCCAACCTATTTGTTCGACAGCTCTTATGTATATTGTCTCCCAAGACTCCTGATAGGTTGATCTACCAGCCATGGAATCTCTTCGCCTCCAACAACCAACACAGCTTTATCCTTCCTCATGCCCTTCCTGATCAATAAGCTTTGAGACTTAGATAACTTGATCTTCGTCCTTGCCCATGCGATAAGGTCATCAAGGTGTCTGAGGAGCCTTGTCATGCAAGGAGCTGTCTGTAACTTCTCAGAGGAGGAAGCCTGTCACCAGATGCTAATTTCATGGCACTTATTACTTGTTGAGCTCCACTGAGAATTACTTCAAAGGCAGCCACAAGCAATGTTGGAGAAATGGTGCATCCCTTCGCAGTGCCAACTTACAGTTGTTGCCATTCAGTCACAAAGCCCCTTACAGCAAAGCACATGCGGAAGTTGCTAAAATATTTAGCTATGATTTTACTGATGCTTCTTGGTGCATGTAAAAATTGCAGAGCAAATTTAATCAGCTTGTGCGGCAGGGATCCATATGCATTTGCCAAATCAAGCCACACCACAGGCAAGTCACATCTCTCTTACTTGGTCTGCTGTATCTGTTCTCAAGTCATAGAAAAGTGCTTGATGCATCCCAGGAATCAAAAGATTCTAGCCTTTTGGCAGCTTATATCAATTTTAGTTGCTGCACCCTGACGAAACTGGATATTCATCTTATAAGCACTGAAAAAAATATCTTGTCCTCAATGTTCAATGGCGCAATGCATCTGTACTGGCTATTGGTAGTCCAATTTTCCTCAATGAGAATAGACACTCTTAACCTGCTGCCAACTCATTAGTATGCACTGGTTTTTTCTATACAGTCCTCTTCAGCTTCCACAAGAGTTTCAACACTAGGGGGCAGTTATACATTTTATATGAGAGCTACTGTAATTTAGACCTGGCACTGAGGCTGACCTGGTCTTTTTAATGACCTTTCTATTTTTGCAAAGCTTAGCACGTAACCTGGTGAGTCGAGTGGTGTATCCATGACTGGGACTGTGTACTGTAGTGCTCCAGCTTTTTTAAGGAGATGTCTAGCCTTCCATTTCACTTTTCTTCCAGCAGATGGCATGCATATACTATAAAGAACCCCTAAAGAAAACTCTTCTCTCCCTATCTTTCCTTTTCCTCCTCCTCCTGGTCCTGGATGCCCAGTGCTATTTACTCAGATTCTGCTTTAACTCCTCCCACACAGCCTTCAGACTGGCTCATCTGGTGCTTCTCTCCTCCACCTCTTATGCAGATGACGCCTGTTGTATAGGACTACTCAATTTGCTTCTCTCTCCACCCTTTCCGTTTTGGCATCGTGGCAACCTTGGCTAATGTTTCTCCGTACCTTTCTTTGCACACTTTGTACACAATGTTGCCAAATATATTCAGTCTGCTGTCCACCTTCTCCTTCAAAGTGTGCTCCAAGATTTCGCTCAGATGTTCGTCAAACTTTCAACACTCCTCATGATCACTTGCCATCGGTCACTTCAATCTGTCACACTTATTGGGTGGTTTCGGCTTACCTACTGTTTGTATGTTGGAAGGGTGGCTACGGTGTGTGTCATTCTGTGGGATTGGCTCCATCTCTCTTGAAAAACCAAGCAGAGCAACAAGCTTAAATTTGTAAATGGGCTGTAAGTAAAGACTTATTTAAAGTAATTCATAGCTGTCCATCAAACAGCAGCAAACACCTACTGTCATTTTCTATTTGCAGTAATTTATCAAACTTCAAAAAAAAACATCTGCAAGTTATTCTACCATTTCCTTTAAAAACTTGTACAGTAAACCCTCGTTTATCGTGGTTAATCCGTTCCAGACTCTACCGCGATAAATGAATTTCCGCGAAGTAGGATTCTTTATTTATAAATCGAATATTTTCACAGTTAGAGCATACTAAATACGTTTTTTTAACATTATTAGAGCACTCTAGATATGAAATAACACCCTTTAGTCAAACATTTAAACTGTGCTCAATGACAAGACAGAGATGACAGTTCCGTCCCACAATTAAAAGAATGCAAACATATCTTCCTCTTCAAAGGAGTGCATGTCAGGAAAGAGACAGAGAGCGAAAAGCAAACAATCAAAAATCAATAGGGCTGTTCGGGCTTTTAAGTATGCAAAGCACTGCCGGACAAAGCAGCTGCAAGGAAGGGAGTAATGTGAACTTAGTCTTTCAGCATTTTTTAGATGAGTGTCCGTATCCTCTAGGCCAGTGTCCGAACAGCCCCTCTGCTCACACCCCCTCTGTCAAGAGCAGAGAATGTCAGAGAGAGTGAAAAAGAGAAAAAGCAAACAATCAAAAATCAATAAGTGCTGTTCAGGCTTTCAAGTATGCGAAGCACCATGCGGGAAGCACATCGTATATCATTGAGGAGTTTTATTTAATATGTAATACGTTCTCTGATTGGGTAGCTTCTCAGCCATCCGCCAATAGCGTCCCTTGTATGAAATCAACTGGGCAAACCAACTGAGGTAGCATGTACCATAAATTAAAAGCAGAATTAATTGTCAGCAGAAATCCACAAACCAGCGAAAAATCCATGATATATATTTATATACGCTTACATTTAAAATGCGCGATGGAGTGAAGCCCCGAAAGTCAAAGTGCGATATAGCGAGGGATCACTGTATTAGTTATTATCTTTTCCTTATCTCTTTTAACTAAGTTACGTGTGTCTACACATTTTTCCTCTTTGTGTGTACAGCATAGTTGTCTTCAGCAGAGGCCCATCATTTTTGAATAAGTCATATTTTCCTTTTTTTTGAAGGAAACTTAATTCACATGAATCTTATAAGCATTCTGAATTTACCCTCATGATGAATTGTTCTTTGAGTGCTGTTTTGAAAGAGTAGCAAAACGTAGACTATGCATCTTGATTATCCGAAGTTTTGAAAGCTGGCAAAAAAGCTATACTTTTTAAATAAATGTTGTGATCATTTTTTTGATAAAATGAAAAAGGAATCCAACAGTACACCCCCACCCACCCACCTAACCTGGGGTGTATTGATAAAAGGGAGTATAGGAGATAGGTGGAGAACTTTGTATCTTGGTGCAAAAGGAATTGTCTGCATCTTAACATTAGCAAGACTAAGGAACCGGTTATTGACATTCACCACACCAAAGATCCTCTATGCCCAGTATAAAATGAATGGATTCGACACACTTAAAAAGGTTTGAGGCAGCCACCCATATATTATTCCTGGCTGCAAAAGGCTTTTAAATAGTACAGAGATGTTCTCAGTACGGAGTCCAAAACAGAATTGCAGAGAGTTTACAAAGATGGCGGCTTTAAGGGATCAGACAGGAAGAGACGTAAGGGAATCAGCATAAGTAGAAACTAGTGAATGAGAAACAATAATGTAATCGACGTGAGACTGGGACTTAAAGCCAATTAAAAAAAAAATTATTTATTAGAGTAGTTACTTAAATGATATGAATCAAAAAGATTAAGATCAGCAACAGATTTACAAAAGCTGCAAGTTGAAGGAGGTAGCAGATGCTTTAGGAGAGAAAGTCTGGGTCAAGTATAGCATTGGCATCTATACCAATACCAAATTCATATTCAAGATATTTAAAAATTCCACCAGTCAAGTCCTGGAAAAGTGGGACCTTGGAAGGGGGTGGGGGTGTACACAGCAATAAATCCAAAATTTCTACCACCGCATAACAGAAGCTACCGTAGAATCACATCCAGAGCCCAAAATTTTAAGCCGAAAATAGCTCCAAATGAGTATTATTAACTCCATACTTGTGGTAGGGGACAGGGGATGTTGAGATAAACATGTAGTGTTTAAGCCTGCATAGCATCTCACGCCCAATAAATATGTGTCAATTAAGAAAGCAAGATCAGTGTAGTGTGCGTGTGTGTAAAAATTCAGCCATGCAAAATCTTTTTTAGGTGTTGACAAGACTCTGATATTCCAAGAAGCTGTATTTAAATTAGCCATTGTCTGAAATAAAGAGAATGGTAAAGGCAGAAGGTAAGAAAAGCAAATGTGCTGAAAGAGCAACCCATGGCGGCACTCTAAAAGAGCAACTTAAGAAAACCCACTCTCCATATGGATAACTTCTGCTGCAACCATTCAAAAAGCTGCTAATGAAACTGAAAAACAGATGAATGTCAAAGTACTCACTCCCCATCCTCCAGCCTAGCCTGAGTGAGGTAAAAGGTCTATAAAACATGGGAAACAAATATACTGTACAACGTAAGGATGCAAGGCATCAGGGTAGAGACACAAAAGGTGCCTGATACTGTACCGCAACCAACTGCAAACACACTTCCAACCACCCCTCTCAAGAAAAAGAAAGACTAGAATAGAAATTTCCACATTAGTGATTAAAAAAAAAACTAAAATACACAAACAGTAAGTAGCACTAGACAACAATACGCTTACAGGTTAAATAGTCAAAACAGTAATTAGATGAACATAAAATTAAACTCCAAAACATTATAGGATAATCAGTCCACAATAAATTCTTCTGAAAAAGAAAGCTAAACATCATTGTCAAGCAAACCAAAGGCAAGTTTCGTAACAGTCTGGCTCAGAATAGGCATGGTGACAGCCAAGTAGATAACTCAGCCAAGCGATATCTCACCCATTGGAGAAAAGAACTACCTCTGTCAAATAAGGGTAGTATTGACCATAATTGTTAACTTCATTTATGTGTAGGCTGAATGCTTAGACACTTTTTTTGTTTTTTGTTTTTTTTTACACCCCAAAGAACAATTATATTTCAGCTCCAGAACAATTTCTTAGTGAATAATGAACATTAGAATACTCTAGACGAGAACAGGCCATTCAGCCCAACAAAGCTCACCAGTCCTATCCACTTATTTCTTACAAAAAACATCGCCAAGTTTTGAAAGTCCCATAATGCTGTTATATCTAGTTTGAAAACCACATATGCTTTATATAAAATCGAAGCATTTAATTTCATGAAACCTTTAATTGTATATCCAAAGTACATTAGGTGTGGTTGGACCATTTCTTTGTCATAGCAAGAATGGCCATTGTTTTTTAAGCTATCAATAACGTACAAGGCCTTCCCCGCTTAAACAACAGATATTAGATGCAAACATGGTCCATGATGTCAACACCACACTAAAAGAATAAAAAAGAGAGATAAACATATGTGACATTTTGAATAAATGAAATACAGTAATACATATCAGAAAACATTGTGGTACTGATGCAACATTATATTCATTCGCATATGGTTGTAGTTGGTGACCGTGTTTGTCTTTTTTTTTTCCTTCTATCTTGCCCAGTCTGCATGTTATGGTGCATGGTACTGAGAATGCCTACAGAGTTCTTTTTGGGCGCATACATCAACACCACTGCCAGATGTAAACAATAGCGTTGAGAACTGCTTGTGTACTGAAGTGTATTTAGCTGGAGGTGGAAGTTCCTGTCGTACCTTATTTATGGTGCCAAGCAGAATTGTGTTATGGTACAGCAGTCTATTAGCCAGCGAAAGCGATGTGAAGAAGTTTTCTGTTGCAGTTTTCCCTTTGTTAAGAAACAACTCCATAAACTTTATGACCACAGTCTTGGAATGTCTTTCTCCCATGGGACGATTGGTATCTTTTCCCAAATACGAAGTGGCATTGCACATGTATTTTGTCTTCAAATCTGCTACAATCCAAAACTTTATGCCAATTTTTTTCAGGCCAGGTTGAGATGTATTGCAAGAAAGGACAACAGACCTTGGTTGGAAGCAGTTGCTCATCAACAGTAATATGTTGTCCTGGGTTGTAATTCAAAACACAGTTCTGAAGAAAACATTACCATATGTCCGAGATTGCAGCAAATCTGTCGTTTTTCACACATTCTGTACAGGTGTCCTTGTCAAAGTGCAAATGGCACATGATAGTTTGAAAGCGGTTATGGGGTATTTTATCTTTGATTGTCAGTACAACAAATAGTTCTGACCATGCATCAACCATATCACCAACTGTGGTCATCACTGCTCTTGTGAAAAGAATGGAGATAAATGCCATCAACTCATAGAGAGAGAGACTCCAGCTGGGGTCTGTTCTGCGGCCTTCATAGACTGTTCAGTCTCTGATGGTCAACAGAATGCCTGTGTCGATCAAACACAAGAAGTATACAGTCTACTTTTGACTTTACACTGTTTAAGTAATATATAAATGTTTTGTATATAAAGACCCTATTAAATCATAATCACAAACAGAACTTTGCATGATACCTTGGTTAGCTCTGTAGGCCCTGCTGTTTCATTGAGGTACAAGTGTATGCCAGATCCACTGGCAGGATGACACCCAACCTCTTGCTGCATCCAAATGATGCCATCTTTTGACTTTACACCTGGTGCAGCTGCATCGTTTTTATGTGTGACTGGTTGTTTCTTGCAGGCAGGGCTTCTGTTCTCTTTCTCTTATGTAGAACCCTCTTCCTCATATGAGTTCACTTCTGTGTCTATCTCATTGGTTTCCTCAATATGAAGAATAACTTCTTCACCACCATCTGAATTGAAATCATCCATTTCTTGCAGCATAGCAAAAGCTTCCAAAGAGGACAACCTCCTCTTTTGTGACAGAGCAATGCCAATTATGGTTGTTTACTCAACAAGATGCTAAGCAGAACTGATTCACCAACGTTTGTGTGTCAGCTTTTATCCCTTCACATTGGAGAATGCCCTGTAATGTCCTGTTCCATTGTCTCAAAACATCACTAACATCCACAGTTATTCCTATTATGTCATGTACACCACTCACACCCATGGCCATAGTTTCTCCCAGTCCCAGTCTCGTTAGTGCACACCCCCGATCTGACACTGTTTTCAAATAAGGACATGGTATCACAAAACAAGTGTGTTATGCCACGTCTTTATTTGAAAACTAACAGTGTCAGATCGGGTTGAGTGTGAATGTCACTGAGAAAATAATACTGAATAAAAAAAAAAAAAACTTTTACAAGTACCATAAATTTATACCAGCTGTTACAGACTCAAAGCAAATGTATATTTTTATTATATAATAGCAATAATAATAGCAGCTCACTGCTCAAAACGCTAAATACAGGGAGGACCCTGGATTAAACCTGCAAACTCTTGATTAGGAGGGAGCCATCCTTCACTCAGCACTACCCAAGCAAACATTTGTATTGATATATTTGGGCTTCAGTTTTTACCATTGACAGCAAAATGTAAATTGAACAATTTATTTTTCTTCGGTTATATTCTTTAATAAAGCACACTTGTTCTGTTATACCTTTTGTGAAAGTGTTTATTTGGACTTAAGTCTTCACACATTATACACTTCACGTCAACATTTTGTTGTTATTACTATCCTGTCATCCTAAAATTTACAAAGATTGTTGTAGACACGGCACAGACATGAAATATGTGTATTCCAAATAACAATATATTATTTACAGACACCTAACTCCCAGATACACAGACTTGAGCAGTGAGAATTTTGTGTCCAACTTCAGCTGCCTCGGTGGGGGATGGGTGAGCGATCCCGCTGACAGTGCTGACTGACACATTTTTAAAACAAAGGCGCTGATGAGGACGTGAGAGGAAATATAAGGTGGCCCAGTGTTACAAATATTTTCGCAGGCTTCTGGGATTCTAGTGTTAATGAAAAGCTGTGCAGAGGTAAAGTATTTTCTACAGCCATCCTTTAGTTACTGTCTGTTAATAATGTTGCTCTTCTATCTAATGACAGTGGTTTTAATCTAGACAAGGTGAAATCTCAGCATACATATCATGCACAGGTTCCTATAAACTTCACAGATGCCACACAAATGTCAAAAGCTACATCCTCTAAAAAACTGTGTAGCCTAATCTTACTTCACTTGTGCGTTTCTCGCCTCCACTTGAGCCTGAAATTAACAATCTGCAATATGTAAGACAACAACCTTCTGAAAGAGAATACTAAGCACAAGACAAATGATTTCATCAGTTAAGGCAAGCAGGATGAAAACATACCATTGAAACTTGGACCTACACAAGATTGTGTTCCTAGATGAGTAGTAATTCCGCCATATCATTTGGAATTTTTCACTAGTATCTGGATCAGCAGTATTTGCTTTAGTTAACTTGACTTCATTAATCTTGCTGAAGCTAGTGGTATTTTTAATAGCTTTACCTGGGCTAAGATAAATGTGAACTCAAGATAATTAGCAATACTGCAGTAGCATTTTCAGTAAACAACAAAATTATTTCTATATGGTGTTGTTTATTTTTAGCTCTTGCCGTGCAAAAATATGTAAAAAGTATCAAGTAAAATTCTATTTCAATAAGCATTTTGAGGTTGAACAGCATAAATGGAAACCAAAAGACTGTATTTTTAGCATCATGTTTAGTCCTCTCATTCAAACCATGTTCTAAAAACTACTTAAATCATGTAGCAAGAGTGAAAATTAGAAGTCAGTCTGTAAACTCTAGAAACAAATTAAAGTGAAATTAGAATAAATAGCATGTCTGTTTTTTGTTCTATGTTATACTTCAAAACTATGACCCTATTTCTATAATGCTTATTAAAATTCAACATTATAAAATGATTAAATCCCATGAAGATTTAGCTATGTTGGTTTAACTCTAATAACAACATCATTACTGAAGTCTTATTGAAAGCGAAGTTGATTATTAGTTTTTCCAAAAGTGAACAAAATAATTAATAACAAAACTTCATTTTCTTGTTCATACACAACGACACCAATGACATTGCTTTGCATTTTGGAGTGTCTAAGAGACTACATATGCTATACCAATAATATTCTTTTTCAGCTAACTATGAAGGAAAAAAACTGTTTCAGAATCTCACAAACTGTGAGAAGCAAAACCTGAGCAGTTCACTTCGCAGTGAGGTCGGTGTATTTACAGAAATGTTCGTGAACCTCACTGAACTCTGCAAAATGCATTGAGGTCAATGGAGCATGTGGAACTAGGTTTGAGAGCCTTTTGATGGTGCAGTGTAGTTTTAATTGTCCCTGGGGGCTAGGGAAGTGTATGGTGGACCAATTATTTGGGCTAAAAATGTAATCTTAGCGATGAGGCAGTAGTATGAACCACTGCGCCACCGTGCCTCAAATAAAAAAGATGCAAAAGGAACGATAACCCCTTAATACAAAATACAACAAATGGTTACAAACTAGCATGCTCACAGAGTTCCAATCAGGAGAAAACATTAGCCATGCAGCAAAGTGGAGGCTCTCTCCGTTGTTTGAAGTCTTGGCAGTAGGTGCTGCTTGAATGTCTTTTTTCCCAATCTATATGCAGATGCTTTGAACTTTTATCCATAAAGAACATATGAATGCCTTGTGAACTGTAATTAATCATTCTCTTACTATTTCACAGGGTTAAATGTGTTTTCTTTCTTGAGGAGGGGAAAGGCTTGTTTTGAGATTGTAGCTAGCACATGGTTAATGTTCCCTGCAAATTAGCCATACAGTGCTGCATGGCCAGTGCACAGGGATCAGTGTTATATGTGTAGTTGTTATATGCATAATATTCTCGTTATGGTCAGCTAATGTACTTCTCAAATGTAGGGTGGTAGCCTGGAGTATGATCAAGTGGTGACATCATGCCCACCCGAAGCAGCTCCACAATGATCTTACAGTATGCATGCATGAAAGTTCTGCAGATGACTGCTAAACGTCTGTGATGTCATGCTGGCCTTGTAAAGCATCATTTTTGTTTGTCTGTGCCAGCTGCAGAGTAAATTTCCAAAAAAATATTCTTTGAATATGGTCACCAGCAAATACAGCATATTCACTGCAAAAAATGCTTTGGTGAATTTCACTCAACACTACTCAGAAACCACAGACCATCAGCGATAAGGAAATTAAAGTAATGAAGTTTTTTTAGGAGCAGAAAGCTGCATTTTGAGCAGCACCTTGAACTTTAATTTCATCACTCAGTATCTGCAAACTGTGTTTTAAGGATCCCAAAGAAGTATCACACACATTGTATCTATATTGACTGCAAAAAGGGCAGTCAGTCCAAAAAACAGGAGTGAGACATAGGAGAAAGAACAGTGTCAAGGCAAAGAGATGGTCAAAACCATAAGTCAAAAAGAGAGAATGTGACAGTCAGCACCAATGTCCAAAACACACAGGCTTATTTATAATACTATTTACAATTTGGTTCCACCCACACGCACACTTCCTTAGTCCTTTCTCTCTTCTGCCGCCTCTACTCCTCTCTCGCTAGCTCCGTCTTCCTCCTCCCGACTCCGGCTCCTCGAAAGGGAGTGAGGCGGCCTCTGGTGTGGCGGAAGTGCTGTCCTCGAGGGCTCAGAAACCATCCAGGCAGCCCCTTGGTTAGGCCATGGACCCCCACAGGGTTGCGCTTCCAAGCTCCGTATCCGTGGCCCTTGATGGAAATCAGGAGGACTGCCCTCTTGCATCCAGGGAAAATATTGCCCCTTTCCTGATCCAGGCATCCCGGTGGGGCAAGATCCCTGGTCGTCTGCCACAACACTCAAATCATAACTGTATCCAGAGCATTTTTTGTTCAGAGGGTTGTTTATTTCGTACCTTGTGATTTTACTTTAGTTGCCCACAATCCAAGAGAAAACTTAATGGAGGCTTTCAAAAGTGCAAGCAAAAGAGGTTGCTGGAGACAAAGTCCCAGTAAATCCTGACATAAACTCAAATTTAGGGCTGGACTTCCAGACACACCTGCATACATGAAATATAAAATTATCAGAAGTGGTCACACTAAAGATTAATCATTAACATTTCCCTGTGGGTTGCCTCAGTATGGGACCAAGGCCAGGAACTCAAAAAGCCCCCACCAAGGACACACTTTGGGGAACCCTTGGCTGATGGTTTATCTGAAGACTGCGCAGCAACAGAAATTAGAAACTTGTCTAAAATGTTCCTCTCAGGAGCAGACAGAACTGGAACCACTTGTAGAGATTGGTGGTCTTTGTGTAACATGCTAAGATGCCTGGAACTCTGTACTCTGCACTGAAGGTAAAAGCATTTTGTCACTCCTTGCGACCATTTCTATGTTCTTTTTTTTTTTGGCATTCAATTTTTTATCAAGTCAATGTGAACTAATGCAGGCAACAATTAAACCACGAAATAAAAGATGAGAACAGCACTCCTTCCCCCAGCCTTGCGTGACCAAACAGTTCTTATTGTGATAAAGAGGGCAATGACCTCCAGATGACCCAGACAGGGAAAGAGCAATGCCATTGGCACATAGAGGGAAAAACAAGACACATAGATATGTGAGAAGAGAATCATTACTGCCCTTCAAGCAAATGTGAACAAGTCATACAGAAAACTGCGATTTTAAAGTACAGCAGGCAGGCACACTGTCCATTCAGCAGACAGTTCCAGTTACATAAGGGTGAAGAAGTTGAAGAAAGAATCCTTCCAGAAATTGAGTGTTATGTTGATGTTAAGACTAATATTGTGGAGATTGTGTTGAGAGAGAGAGTAGAATTGTTCATGAGGATAAAAACATGAAGTGTGAAAAGAATGTCACGAGAATGGACAGATAACATAAACGGTACACCTAAAGCCAAGGACTAGAATAAACAGAGAAACCGAAAAGGAGTATTAGAAAGGCTTGTAGTAAAACATTTGTGGAGGTTAGATACAAACATACAAATTTACATTGTGTGTGTTGATGATTAGGTTTTTTTGATGTAAAAGCAATATTCTCAAAAATCCAATTTCAGCCAAGAGCATTGAGGGATGTTTCCTAACTGACTGAATTGGTTTCCAAGGACCAGAAAGATGGCATACAGAGTAAGTGTGTGGTAAGGACATCCTCCAAACATAACTCAATATAAAAGAAGACTTCCAGTGCAGCTGATACCTTCTGGCAGAATATGGTATTGTGGAGTAGTGTTGAATCAAGGAATGAATAATTTGGGAGAGGACAGACTTAATTGTTGGCCAGGAATTTGAGAACAATTAGGCACACAAGCAAGATACATACAGTGGTATGAAAAACTATTTGCCCCCTTCCTGATTTCTTATTCTTTTGCATGTTTGTCACACAAAATGTTTCTGATCATCAAACACATTTAACCATTAGTCAAATATAACACAAACACAAAATGCAGTTTTTAAATGATGGTTTTTATTATTTAGGGAGAAAAAAAAATCCAAACCTACATGGCCCTGTGTGAAAAAGTAATTGCCCCCTCCTTAAAAAATAACCTAACTGTGGTGTTCAATTTCCGTAGCCACCCCCAGGCCTGATTACTGCCACACCTGTTTCAATCAAGAAATCACTTAAATAGGAGCTGCCTGACACAGAGAAGTAGACCAAAAGCATCTCAAAAGCTAGACATCATGCCAAGATGCAAAGAAATTCAGGAACAAATGAGAACAGAAGTAATTGAGATCTATCAGTCTGGTAAAGGTTATAAAGCCATTTCTAAAGCTTTGGGACTCCAGTGAACTACAGTGAGAGTCATTATCCACAAATGGCAAAAACATGGAACAGTGTGGTGAACCTTCCCAGGAGTGGCCGGCCGACCAAAATCACCCCAAGAGCACAGAGACGACTCATCCAAGAGGTCACAAAAGACCCCAGGACAACGTCTAAAGAACTGCAGGCCTCACTTGCCTCAATTAAGGTCAGTGTTCACGACTCCACCATAAGAAAGAGACTGGGCAAAAACGGCCTGCATGGCAGATTTCCAAGACGCAAACCACTGTTAAGCAAAAAGAACATTAGGGCTCGTCTCAATTTTACTAAGAAACATCTCAATGATTGCCAAGACTTTTGGGAAAATACCTTGTGGGCTGATGAGACAAAATTTGAACTTTTTGGAAGGCAAATGTCCCGTTACATCTGGCGTAAAAGGAACACAGCATTTCAGAAAAAGAACATCATACCAACAGTAAAATATGGTGGTGGTAGTGTGATGGTCTGGGGTTGTTTTGCTGCTTCAGGATCTGGAAGGCTTGCTGTGATAGATGGAACCATGAATTCTACTGTCTACCAAAAAATCCTAAAGGAGAATGTCCGGCCATCTGTTCGTCAACTCAAGCTGAAGCGATCTTGGGTGCTGCAACAGGACAATGACCCAAAACACACCAGCAAATCCACCTCTGAATGGCTGAAGAAAAACAAAATGAAGACTTTGGAGTGGCCTAGTCAAAGTCCGGACCTGAATCCAATTGAGATGCTATGGCATGACCTTAAAAAGGCGGTTCATGCTAGAAAACCTTCAAATAAAGCTGAATTACAACAATTCTGCAAAGATGAGTGGGCCAAAATTCCTCCAGAGTGCTGTAAAAGACTCATTGCAAGTTATCGCAAACGCTTGATTGCAGTTATTGCTGCTAAGGGTGGCCCAACCAGTTATTAGGTTCAGGCGGCAATTACTTTTTCACACAGGGCCATGTAGGTTTGGATTTTTTTTCTCCCTAAATAATAAAAACCATCATTTAAAAACTGCATTTTGTGTTTACTTGTGTTATATTTGACTAATGGTTAAATGTGTTTGATGATCAGAAACATTTTGTGTGACAAACATGCAAAAGAATAAGAAATCAGGAAGGGGGCAAATAGTTTTTCACACCACTGTACATATAGTTAGTCTAGAATGAGTATGATGATTATTACTATTTAATTAATTTATATGAGTGATGAAAAAACAATAGGTTTATCATCGCAGTAGAGTCACAAAGAAATGTAGTTATCAGGTCAGTGGCTATGCCATCATAAAATCCACAAGGCAATGTATAGAATAGAGTAAATTGATTTTACATGGACCACCATGTACCTTTTAAAGTACACAAATGAATTAAATAAAAATAGCATTCTCTGTATGTGCTAATTAACTCATTAAATAAAATTGTGCTTCTGCGTGTATGATACCTCCAAATTCTGGTTTGCCTTTCTCTTCTATGTAAAATGTTTTAAGAGACTCATGTTTGATTTTTAGCTACTACTGCCTTAGCAATAAACAATTAGCTTTGTATCTTTGAAGAAATGAAACGAGGCAGAGCACCAGTGCAAGCGTCATTTAACTGTGTGTTTATAGGTTACTGAACAGGACAGCTGTATAAATGAGTGCAGAAAATACTCTGTCCAGCAACCATGTGTCTGTCAACACATGCATAGTTTATACGGCATGAATTAAAAAAAAGGAGTTCTTTCAGCTTAAGGGTGAATCGCATTCTTAAGGACACTAGTGGAAATTAAGGGGAATTGCATTTAGGACTGAAGCCAGGAAGCGCTTATTTACACAAAGAGTTGTATTAATCTGAAACAAACTATTGAGACATGTAGTTGAAGCACAAACCCTGACAACCTTTAACAAGAATCTGAATGAAATATTGGGACAGCTTAGTTATTAGCTAAACAAACAAGCTAGATGGACCATATGGTCTCCTCTCATTTGTCAAACTTCTTATGTTTGTATGTTCTAATGATTATATTGCTAGTGTCAGTTTCAGTAAGATAATACCCACACTTTGTATCAATCTAAACTTGTGTATGTTTGCAGAGAAACTGACAAAGGTTGCTTTGTGTCAAGTGATTAATTGGCCTATAGTTGTTGCAGTCTTTGTCTTCTTAAGGTAGATGTAATGCTAGCATATGTAGGGATGTTCTTGTAGGTGTCTAATCCAACAGAGATGTCAAAGAAGTGTTTCCAAATCCTCTTCTTTTATATAAAGATTTTGAGACTGATTATGGAAGAATTACATCAGCTAAAATAAGACAACTGACAACATCCTATTGTACTGGTTACTTGTCAGTGAAGCTACTTTTAGCTAAATATGATAACATGTTGACAACAAGGTCCCAAGCACCTATTTTACATCTTCTTACAAACATATATACATGCTGGTCCATTTATCTGAGCTTAAATTTATACAGTCTAATATAAATAATAACACTTTTTAGTATATTCTTTACCTTTGTATATCTTTTAGTATCACTCAGTTTATTTGCATGCATTCCTGTATCCTCTCTTACTCTTGGAAGAAAATCCATTGTCATTTTCAAGCCAGTTGTCATCATGTGTAAATATGCACTCTCTTCTGTTGAATTGAATTCCTTCATTGTTATTGTATGGTACGATGAGATTCAAAATGTCCTCCATAAACATATTTTCGTATAAAATGGTAAAATAACAACAAAAACAATAATAATAATATGATAGAAAACAATGAAAATATACAATATGAAAGCATAAGTTGTGCAATATTACAACTGTAATGCACGTTTACAGTCAGGCAGTTGTACCAATAAGTACAAACAATTCTACCGGGAGCACTCGATGGACTGATTGAGTGCATTTATATCTCTTGGGATGAAACTGTTTCTGAACCGCAGGGTTCGTGCAGGAAAGGCTCTTAAGCGTTTGTTAAATGGGAGAAGTTCAAATAGACTGTGCGCATGGCTTGGGCGGCTTGTGCTAAATGCGGTACCCCGAGAACACAATCTACCGAAGAGCTTTTCAATCAGCTGCTGTAGATACTTTGGGTTAAAATACTCAGTGGTGCACTGAGAGTAACAACGCTGAAGCAGCTATAGTATCTGGAATAGTTTGGCCATTCCGTGCACCATTATATGGTTATGGGTTAATTACAATCAGATGCCTTAAACAAAAAAAATGATATGCAGTTAATATCAGTGTATTTGATAAAGCCACATCAGGGATGTGAATCTAAAAAATAAAGGGAAGCTACCCAGGAACAGTACTGATAATACTGATACTCTGTATGTTCAATTCTTCATAATAACTATTCATGGTGGCTCTAAAATCCGTACTGACCCCTACTCTCTCTTCTGTTTCTTTTTCCGGTTTCTTTGTGGTGGCGGCCTGCGCCACCACCACCTACTCAAAGCATCATGATGCACCAACATTGATGGACTGAAAGCCAGAAGTCTACGTGACCATCATCATCAGGTCCTTCCATGAAAACCCTAAATACAAAGAGGACTGTTTGATTTATGTTAGGTAGATTGCCCAGAGGGGACTGGGCGGTCTCTTGGTCTGGAACCCCTACAGATTTTATTTTTTTCTCCAGCCTTTGGAGTTTTTTTGTTTTTTCTGTCCACCCTGGCCATCGGACCTTACTCTTATTCTATGTTAATTAATGTTGACTTATGTTTATCTTTTACTGTGTCTTCTATTTCTCTATTCATTTTGTAAAGCACTTTGAGCTACATTTTTTTGTATGAATATGTGCTATATAAATAAATGTTGATTGAAATGTTGATTGAGTAGCACTGTTTTGACACTGGGTGCCGCCAGTTTGCAAAACCAAGCCGAAAATGTATATTATGGTTTGACCTGGTGTGAGAATGTGTGTGGCTTTACGCCAAGTTTAGTTTTTATATGTGAGCGTGGAAGCGGGTGTACGCAACATTTTTGGCCCCAAATGTTCAGGGTGGAAAGTCTGCTCATATGTGTCACCTGACCTTCTGAGCATGGCCAAAACTCCTGAGACAATGATCCTTCCAGCCTTAGTGTTTTGTCTGACAGTGTACAAAAACAAATTCTGGTTTAAGTAGATTGGATTGGTGGTGGCAAAAGACACTAAATGTCCAACATTTACGTATTTGCTGAAAACAGACAGAGCTTTCTTTGCAGATTCAAAAACACCAGAGACAGAAAAGCCAGAGATACATATTCCATTGTTAGACATCACAAATTCAAGTTTCATGCGAAGGAAACTTTAGTGATTAACACGTTGGATGAGTCAGCTGACAAGTACATTGTTGTTCTTTCAGTACTTCGGGTGCCTTATACAGTTCACACCAGTCGGACAATAAAAAAAAATTGCGCTCTGAAGTTGCTTCTGGTCAATTACTTTTCTCTTTTTTGTAATGCAGGGTCTTTTTTGCTTGGACTTTCAAACCAGCTTTGTAGTAATTGATTACTCATTTGAATTAATACATTATTGCAGCAATACCAAGAGTTCCCAGATTATGTTGGCATAGTTTATCTTTCTGTGCTTCAGAAAGCCCACTACAAAAACAACAGAAAAAACAAGTGCTGTTAAGTCCTTATTATGAATCTGAAGTTTTAAACATAATACAGTATTCAGAGATATTTCATTATTAGTTTTAATAGTTACTGTGAAATTACGTAATGCTTTTCATCATTCTGAACACAGAGTACCTGTCTTTATAAAACTTTTCCAAACCAGTTAAAAGGGAAGAAACAGTACAACTTAGCACAAATATTACAAAGTTTCTCTTCACACTATCAACTACAGACATGTGGAATAAGTTACCAAGTAGTGTGATGGAGAGTATGGTTTTTAGAGACCTTCAGACCTTCAGGATGGTCATGCTGGTTGGACTGAATGGCCTGCTCTCTAGATTGAACAGTTTTTAGGAGTCAGGAAAGTAGAGCAGTTAAGAGAGTGGCAGCGTAAGCGTAATAATTAGGCCAATGCAATACAAATCCTAATGGATGTTAGATTTTTTAAATAACAGTTTGGAGGACCCAGTCTTCTATGACTGCATCTGCAGGAGATGCCAGCTGATTCAACACATTGAGCTCCAGGTTGCTGAACTGGAGGAGGAGGAGGAGTTGGCTGGCCTGTATTGTAGTAGAGTATTGGAGGACCTGGCCTCTTTTAGAGGGATAGTGTGTACCCCTAAAGTGGCACAGGAGGAGATTCCAGACCAAATAGGTACAGATTGGTGGATCACAGTCACAAGGCACAAGGTAAAGGGTGCACACTTTCTGGGGGCACCAACCCCAGAATTGTAAGTGGAAAACTGTTTTCAGGCCCTTACGGAGCTGGATGGTGTCTCTGAAGATTCTGAGATGGTGGGTAGGCATGAGGAGCCCCAACAGGCCACCTCAAAAACAACTTACAGAAAGAGAGGGGTAGTGATAGTTGGGGACTGAACCATCAGAGGTATTGAAACGCAGGTTTGCTCCAGAGACAGACGGTCTTGTACAGTGTGTTGCCTTCCAGGTGCACAAAAGGGATACCATCCTGGAAGGATGGATAGGCACTTGGGCAGAGCAGTGGTGGATCCAGTTGTCATTGTCCATGTCAACAAATGACATATATAATAGTTGTCAATCAGTTAAAGAAGAAGCTGCAAAAGAAAAAAAACAGCTGTATAGAGCATATAAGACTAATAAATGTGAATTATAGAGATATATAGTAGATAAGTCAAAATATGACCTAAAGAGCCTCACAGTAAGGAGACCTGGATTCGCTTCCCGGTCCTCCCTGCATGGAGTTTCCATGTTGTCACTGTGTCTGGTTGGGTTTCCTCTGGGTGCTCCGGTTTCCTCCCACAGTTCAAAGACATGCAGGTTAGGTACATTGGCGTTCCTAAATTGTCCCTAGTATATGCTTGGTGTGTGAGTGTGTGTGAGTGTGCGCCCTGCGGTGGGCTGGCGCCCTGCCTGGGATTTGTTCCAGCCTTCCGCCCTGTGCTGGCTGGAATCGGGTTCAGCAGACCCCCGTGACCCTGTGTTAGGATATAGTGTGTTGGAAACTGACTGACTGAGTGACTGACCTAAAGAGTTTCTTTCAGTATTTTATTAATAGAAGAACAGTCAAGGAGGAGATGAAGTGCATCAGGAATAGTAAAGAGGAATTAAAAAATATAGACAGTGAAATAGCAGATACTCTAAACTCACTTTTTTCTGAGGTCTTCACAAGTGAGGAAGTAGTGTTGTGGAAAAAAACTTTCCTCTGTTTTCAAAGAGTCATTCATGGAGAACAGATGAAAAGGCAGAATGATTCTTTATTTGCACATTGATATTCACAAATGTTTCAGTCCTTGGAGTGAGCAATCATTAATACAATTCATTCCCTTTATACTTTCCTATTATGGTTACATTATCTAATGGTTCACGTCATCAGACTCTTAATATGCAGAGTTCTATCATCTTAATCAATCAACTACAGCCACTTCGTATACAGGTCAATTCTTCCATTATTAAAAACATTGCTTCATTAACAAGGTTGCCCTATGGATTTTCCTATTGATCTCATCACCTCTTCAGAATAGGGGTGTTTGGGCATTCTCACTAGTTTGTTCTCACTTTTTAAGGGGGTGTTCATTACACACCTATTTCATTTCAACCTTAGCAACTAATTTGGTGGCTCCTCTAGATGAGGCAAAAGCTTCATGTGCCCAAGCTTTAAGCTGAGCTTAGTTAACCCTTTAGTTACCTTCTGTCCTTTTCCTTATGCTTTTAATAATCCATTATTAAAACTTCATTTAAGTATATGCTTATATTAAATTGAAAACATTATCATGTTTTGATTAAAAATATTTGATTAAAATTCTATAGTAGTTAACTTCTCAGCAGTGAAAGGGTCCACTAAGGAGGTACTAAGTGATTTAGGAATTGTAGAGAGAGAAGTACTGCTTAGGTTAAATTGGCTGAAATTAAACAAGTCTCTAGGACCAGATAATATTTACCCTCTAGTTCTTAAGGAGGTTACCAAGTACATATATAAACCTTTCATGCATAATTTTAGGAAGTCACTGCACACTGGGGAAATTCTAAAGGACTAGAAAATAGCAAATATTATCTTGTTGCATAAAAGGGTGATCGGGCAGATCGAAGCAACTATAGGCCAGTAAGATTAACGTGCATCACAGGCAAATTAAAGGAAGGAATTATTAAGGATAAGATTGAGCAACTCATGGCAAGAACATGAGTTTTACTGAACAGTCAGCATTAGTTCAGAAGAGGGAAGTCATGATTTACTAACATGCTGGAATTCTATGAGGAAGAAACAAAAGGAAATAATCAAAGTGGAGCATTTGATAAGGTGCCACATGAAAGGTTGTGCATCAAACTTAAAGAAGTGGAAGTTCAGGGTGATGTCTGTAGATGGATGCAAAATTGTCTCAGACACAGGAAACAGAGGGTAATGGTGCAAGGAACCTTATCATCTTAAATCCTGCCTTCATGCCATAATCCCGACTGCTACAACAATAACAAACTCATCCCTTGACACTGGCTCTATGCCGCTCACTTTTAAAATTGCTTCTGTAACCCCAATGTTAAAAAAGTCTGGTCTTGATGCTGACAGCCTTAACAACTTTTGGCCTATTTCCCACTTACCTTTCCTGTCAAAAGCTCTTGAGCGTGTTGTAGCTTCCCAGCTCACCAATTACTTAACCTCTAACAATTTGATGGAACCCTTTCAGTCTGGTTTCAGGGCGTGGCACAGCTGTGAAACTGCTCTGCTACGGGTAACCAGTGATTTGCTTATGGCAGCAGACTCTGGACAAACCAGCATATTAAATTCTGTTAGACCTCAGTGCAGCATTTGACACTGTCAGACATGACATTCTACTGTTCAGAATGGAGAACATGCTGGGTATCTCTGGCACTGCCCTCCAATGGTTCAAGTCCTATCTGCCTGATAGGCAAGAGTTTGTTAGTCTTGGCAACAACAGATCCAGCTCGGCGCCAGTCAGACAAGGAGTTCCTCATGGCTCTGTTCTTGGCCTTCTTCTCTTCTGTGTCTATAGCTTCCCCTTGGCCATATTATTCGTAGCTATGGACTGGGTTATCATCTTTATGCAGATGATACTCAACTCTTCTTCAATGTTAAAAGTGGAACTTCATCAGAGTTTTCTCAGCTCACAACCTGCCTTAGTGAAATTAAAACCTGGATGGAGCAGAACTCTTTAAACTTAAATTGCAACAAAACTGAACTCCTGCAAATTGGGACTAAAATGCAACTTAATAAAATGAGCTCCTTCCCAGTCCATCTTGGCGATGATCTCCACAGACCTGCCTCTACTGCAAAGAATCTTGGTGTCATTTTTGATTCCTCCCTCTCTTATTCCGCCCACATAAATCACATTAAGAAACTTTTTTACTTTCACCTCCGTAACATATCCTGTGTTCACTCCTTCCTCTCCTATTCTAACGCTGAGAAACTTGTCCATGCTTTTAACACATCCCGCATAGATTATTGTAACTCGCTGCTGGCAGGTGCCCCTTCTAATCTTATATCACAGCTCCAGCTTATTCAAAACTCAGCTGCAAGAGTCCTTACTCGAACCAGCAGCAGCGAGCACATCACACCCATCCTGCTCCGTCTTCACTGGCTCCCAGTGTCTTATAGAATCGAATATAAAATCCTACTAATAACCTACAAAGCCTTAAATAACCTCGTGCCAAACTACATCAGTGACCTTCTCCATCACTATGTGCCTGCCCGCCCACTAAGGTCCACTGATTCTGGCAATCTTGTTGTGCCCCACACTAATCTTCACTCCATGGGTGACAGGGCCTTCAGCTGTATAGTGCCCAGACTCTGGAATGACCTGCCGAAATTAATTAGATCAGCTGACTCCATGAATTCTTTTAAAAAAAAAAAAACAACTCAAAACTTATCTCTTCAGGAAGGCTTTTAGCTCTACTTGACTTTATTACCCTTCTCTCAGTTTACCTCTCTGTCAAGATGCTCATGTAACCTGTATGTGTGTGCTAGACCATCAGTTATGTTGTCTGTTAGGCTTTTTCTCTGAATTTACTGTCTTAATCTTCTTTATTTATTTATTTGGTTTGTACAATTCTATATACTTTCTTATATTCTGTAAGTGCCTTGAGCATGGGATAGTCGCTATATAAATAAAATTTATTATTATCAGAATTTGCTGATGTTAAGAGTGGTGTTCCACAGGGGTAAGTGCTAAGGTCCTCTGCTATTTTTATTATATATAAATGATTTAGATAGGAATATAAGTAACAAGCTGGTTAAGTTTGCAGAGGATACCAAGATAGGTGGATTGACAGATAATCTGGATTCAGTTGAGGGACTTGGATAGCATACAGGGATGGGCAGATTTATGGCAGATAAAATTTAAAATTAGAAGTACACCTTATGGGAAGAATTTAGGAGTTATAGTGGACTTGATACTGTCAGCTTCCAGACACGGCACAGAAGCCATTAAGAAAGTTAACATCAGGAATACAGGGACACAGATGAAAACTTGTTGAGGGTAAATTTCACACAACCATTAGAAAGATTTTCTTTAGAAAGAGAACCTTAGACACTTGGAATAAACTACCAAGCAGTGTGGTAGACAGTAAGACTTTAGGGACTTTCAAAACTAGACTTGAAGCTTTTTTAGAAGAATTAAATGGATAGGACTGGTGAGCTTTGCTGAGCTGAATGGCCTGTTCTCATCTAGATTGTTTGAATGTTCTAATTTAAGCTGCTGCTGTTCAGTTAAAACACCAGGTTTAACTCCACAACCAGTCACTATGCCCACTTAAAATATTCAAAATGCTACACACTATCACAACACATTATATGCTTTACATAGATGAGGAAGGAGTAGGTTACTTGGCATTTAAGAGTCGAGTGGGCAAAAGCCATACAATCATATTCCAAAAACTTCCTAACTCAATCATCCACGGTAGATTGACAGGACAAATAGAGCCTGTCCTAGCAACCATAGGGCACAAGGCAGGAACAACATACGGACAGCACACCAATCCGTCAAAGGGCATGAGCAAAGCCTGTATCTTAAGGTGTTGAACATTTTGACTTTAGGTTGGCAGACTCTGGGACTAGTGGATGTAGACACTGGTTAGATCCAGATGGTGCTCAGTTAGCCTTTGGAAAGTCATTGGCACTTGTATAAATCTGACATGTTATTATGAGCTATAGTTGATGGTATAGTTCAAGTGGAATCTTTCCTTATTTCAATTACTATATCATGAGTTATTTTTATTTGCTAATGCAGACTCTTTAGCCTATTATATAAACTGCCTTCAGTTTTATGGTTTTTCAAGAACCCAAAAGTCTGTGCTGTTGACATGCATGTCAGTGTCAGATTGCCATCATATTACCACATGCTGGGTAAATTGTACATTTTGCTCATTTTTTCTTCTGTCCTGAGAGACTTCAAAGAAAATGTGAAGCAACAAATTGCTTGCATGACATTTAAATAAGGAATGCTGCTGATAAATGAGTACCAATTTGAGTCGAGCATTTATCACTTTTTTGATCTTGGAGCATATTGCCATTCTGTAATGTCTACAAATCAATAAGGCTAATCTCTAAGGAAAATCATTGCTTGGGGCATTTTTGCTTTATTTTTTCCACTTAAAGATCTGTTGTAAGCATGTAAGCTTATGGTGCTGCATCCTATAAGACAATTTCCTGGCAATATATCATCTCTCCGAAACCATATATATGAATTAATGTGCAAGCAAGAGAGCAAACTATGATAAGAGGAGAATAGAACTATACTAATACAAATGACTATCTGCACATTATATTCACTATATTCACAGTAATATGTACAAAAAGCAACCAAATTTGAGTTGGTGGGTAATCACTGAACATTTTCAAGGTTATGTAATTCTATTGCTGCCTGTTACTGAGTTTTATTCCAGTTACTTACACCCTCAGTATTATATTGATCCAATACTGGGGGCTCAAGTTATTGCTGAGTCATGGCAGTGGCTTAGTCAGATTGTAGTGTTGCAGATATACAGTTGGGGGTGTTCTAGCTGGTTGGTACTTACCTAATTTGTTTATTGATTTTATTTCTTTCAGAGAAATATTGGTGAAAGAATTCATCAGTAGGTTGGCTTACACAGCATATTTAGAACCTTGTCAGCAGTTTGCTTTCAAAGCATATTTAACTGATAGTTCTTATCACAGGTCAGTGTAGACATGGATGTATTGGTTGTGTGACTTTTTTCGGGGACCTTGACTTCCTGAGCAGGCTTGGAGGTACTGTAACTGAGATGTTCTTGTTAAATTACACAATTATGTCTTTGTGAACTGTACTTATTAACACATTTTGTTTAATCACCAAAGTCACAATTAATAAATGCAATTATTACCTACCTTATTAAAAAAAATAGTAATGAGGGTATGCCCTCATCAAAATCTCAAAAACAAGATTGATTTATTAGATAGGCACCCACTGCATTAAGGTACACAGCAAGTCAGGAATTTTCACCTTGGAAAATAACATCTGAGGGGCAGAAGATGTGCATTAATTTTGTATTGCTGAGAATTATATAACAAAATCACAAACAAAAAGCATGGGTAATTAACTTTAATTACTGTATACTTCACTAGACTTCAAGATGCAGATTGAAAAATCAGAAATGTTTTAATCTTCTTTTAAACTTCGCATTATGACCCCATAAGTATGATTGATGCCGCAAATCCTGTTTTATTATGGTTGCTTAGCACATCATGCATTAATGGAAGTAAAAGCTCTCAGAAATTGTACTGAAAGAACAAACTTCCAAAACAGAATTGAATATTTTTTTACCATGTTAAGGGAAAAAGTGAAAAAACTGCATCAGGAAAGATTACATGGCCAAGTGTTACTTGATTTTTTGTGCTATTTTTTCACAGAAGGGTCTTGCAATGATAATAAGCTGAGTGGGATAAGCAAACCTCATCAACTTCCTGGAAATAGGAGGTGTTGGTAAGAAATGTTATTTTAAAAATAAAATGAGCCTTAATAATAAAAAGTCCAATTTTTTCTATCTATCTATCTATCTATCTATCTATCTATCTATCTATCTATCTATCTATCTATCTATCTATCTATCTATCTATCTATCTATCTATCTATCTATCTATCTATCTGTCTGTCTGTCTGTCTGTCTGTCTGTTCTCATTTCCATCTTTTGTGTGTTGGCCTTTTGCACCACCACCTAATCAAAGCTCTGTGCAGCCTCACGTAATGTGTGGATGAAAGCAGATACCCTAATTCTCTATGAAACCCACTGTGTTAAATCCTTTAGACTGGGTGATCATTTCACCCTTGCAAGTTTTTTTTCTTT
Organism: Polypterus senegalus; assembly: GCF_016835505.1. Taxonomy (NCBI): domain Eukaryota; kingdom Metazoa; phylum Chordata; class Cladistia; order Polypteriformes; family Polypteridae; genus Polypterus; species Polypterus senegalus. The sequence continues at coordinate 127,430,494 of NC_053160.1, forward strand.
CCTGTCCTACCTGGCCATTTGACCTTATCATCTGACAAATCTTTAGAGACAGAAGAAACAATACTACATATAATGACTCTACTTTTGTACCAATATTTTGTGCGTTATTTATTCATTATTACCATTATCTAATCATATTTTTTTCTTCTGTTGTAACTATTTCTTTGACATCTTGTAAAGCACTTTAAACTACATCCTGTGCTAGAGGAATACATGCTGCAGTTGTTATTCATTACATGTACTCTCAGGGTCTAGTGCTTTGCCAGTCTTGTGTGTTCAAGAAATCACTGAATTCAGTGTAATGATTCCATTAATAAGTTGTGTGTATTGTGTAAAAATACAGCTAAAGTTACAAGTGATGAAGAAATCAGTAAACAATTTAGAATTCTGGCCGCCTATAGGTACCAACTGTGCATGTCATTTTGTGCACGTCAAAGCACTTTTGCTTTATTTCAGTTTGGCCTCTTCCCATCTAAATTCAGTAGAGCACCACATGATCATAAATGTTTTGGTGAAACCATAATTGATGTCTAGCTAAACAATGGTGAAAAATATGGTGTGGAAAAATGACAAAATTGCCATATTTGATATTAGGAGCACAATATTGATTCTCAGACTTGAAATATTGGAGAGCAGCTTTAGAAAACACAAAGCTTTTTTTCATTGTCTGTAATTCAATTTGTCTATCATTCATTTGAGAGAAAAGATGAGAATCATGGATGCTCATTATAATGTGTCTATAAGGTTGTGTCTTTTAAAACAGATCCCACTGCTGGTATACACACTTGCCCATGGGTGCCTAATTTCATTATCCCCTGCCCTAGTCTCTGGTATTACTTACTTAACTACAAACATCTATTGACTCCAACTTCAATGTGTTTTACTTATAGCTCTGTAAGCAAATGGCTGGATGTGTGTACAGATAAAGTAGGTGGATGTGACCGATCTGAAAGACCAGGAGCTGTTAAACTCTCTGTAAAAATAACATCTGGCACTCTGCCACTGACGTTCCTTACTTTGCAAAATGTCTTTGTTAAATGCATGCGAAACCTACAAGAGATGCTGAGGCAGCACCACATCTTATTGCAGAGATAGCCGTCCAATCCTCTGCTGATGATAGAGCCAAATAAATGTGGGGGCTTGTAATGAACAAGCAAGTAGTAAGCTTATTGATGCTTTAGCTCACTTCAATGAAGAGAGAGAAAAAGAAAAAAATAAATCGGAAATGAACATTGGGGGGTGGGGAGATTTGTTCATTTGTGCTGGGCCTGTGTAGATTCCAGGGAAGATGACTGATGAGATCTGGGGCATTTTTTTTTTAATTCACAGAACCTGAGGTCTTTGAGGTGTCATTATTGCGCATCCAAGCATAAACAGTGTTAGTATTTTCAATTTGCATTTCAAAATTTAAGATGGTAAACATCTGTTCTTAGAGCATAATCTCTGTCAGTGACACAGACTTTGTCATTTAAATAAGAATAATCTGAATGCTATGTGATCTGTACAGCTTGCACGGTACACTTGTACACAGTCTGATGATGTGACCTTTTCAGAAGACAGGCGCGTGCAGCATGATAGATTAGCTGCAGCCTGGCCGCATGTGACTTTTTACATGAAACATTGCAGCATAACAGCTGCAAAATGAAATCTGCAAGTGTACCTCCACCCTACTGTGATGAGTAGCATCCGACCAGCAAAGGGAGTGTCATAGATCATTACAGTGAAAGAAAGAATAATAAAATGTGCTTGGATCACTTATAATGTTTTTATTTACCCAGTTGTGTTGTCCCTTAAGAAAATGAGCTCATTGTTCTACATCAAATATCAGTTGAAGCAACATGAAACTGTCCAACATTGGAGTTTTTAAAGTAGGAATTTCACTAGACTGTACACATAACAATACTACTGTTAATACTGCTAGATATTTAAATAGGTTAGATTCTATTTAATATCCAGCCTCCATTGATAGCTGATTTTAAGTGTTTACATCATATGGCCATACATCCCACATAATCAGATGCACATCTTTTTTATAGGCATACTGCAAATATGAATTTTTATTATTCTTTTTGTGATAGTTATCCAAGGGGACATACAAGAGCAAACAATACATAGCATTTGTGCGATTAAAAAGAACAAAACTAGAAAGAAGAAAAAAACAAAATGGGACCAGACTCAATCAATATCACAAGGAAGTGTAGTCCTGCCACTTGCTAAATGAAGTTTCTTAATGTTGTGTGACAAGGAAGGATACCAGACATTGCAAAGGTTTGGGGCAGCCACCCGTAAAATGTGTTCCTGGCTGCAAAAGTAAAAGGTTTGATAGCGAGTAATGTTTACAAGACAGAGTCCCAAACAGAACTGCCCTCCAGAGGAAGGGAGTGAGGTTTTATAGGAGGTCTGGGAGAAGTGATGACGTCCTCGGGCCGGAAGTGATGTCGCCCTCGGGGCCGGGACTGGAAGTGGATCCTGGTGGGAATTCCCTGGAAAGCTCTGCAGGGAGCTTAGAAAAAGCGTTAGTGCATCCTGCCACCCCCTGGGCAGAAGTGTTACCATTATTCTCCAAGCCCTTCAGCTGCCTCCTATTCACAATTGTGTGACAGTTGATTGAGAAGTATTATACTACAGTTTTTCCAGCACTGAATGCTTACATGTGTTTTAGCTTTGCAAATACTGCCTTTTGGATAAGGGATTGAACCTCAAAATTAAAGTTTGTCCAGTTCATTTCAGTTCCTGCCACTGACTCTAAAATGTAAAGTTTTGTTTTTGCTTTCCTCATCATTTCTTATATCCACAGTGTATTTTAATTTGATTTAGTGAGTTAACAAGTTTGAGAGATTGAAAAAAAAGCACTATAGTTACAGTCTTCCTAATTAAACTTTGTGCACAGTGTGCTGATCAAGATGTCGTCCCATCAGCCACAGTATAGTTATTCTGCCTGATGAGAATTGTAGTCCCCACATCAACAATATTAAGGCAAAAAGGAGGCATCTGCTCCATTAGCACCAGTGATTGAGAAAGTGGCAGGAATGAAAACCTACAACCAGCCAGTTTTCCAGGTTCTTATTTTTATAATCCTGCTCCATTATGTGCTTTGAAATCTGTTTGTTTTTATAGTCTGTGCAAGTAAAAAATAGAAAGCCAACTGCATTTTTGTTACTTTCTTTTATCCTGGACGTACATATGATTTCCTTACCATACAGTTCTTGTTTTACATTCTCAGCCCTCTTGGTTTGTTTTTCTTTTTTCGCCCCATACCATTATTAGATTGCACGGAAAGAAATCAAGAGTCTGTCAGCTAATAATCCTCGACTTCCACCTGTAGCAAGAAACAGCACTGTCACCATTTCAGAAATAAGCTGTAAGTCTTCAGTGTCACTTCAGCAGTCTGGGTGTCTGAAAAGCACATGCACATGCAAAAGACTAGTGCTATGTTTCTTCTTATTTATCAAATCCGCAATTAAATGGCTTACTATTGACATTTTATAGTGATTATTGTGACATTTATTTATTTGGCTGATGCCTTTAAGGCCTTGATCACACGGCGTTAAAATCGAGCGTTTTTTTTGCGTTCGTAGCATCCGGTGAGTGCGGATCAAGCGCTGAGTGTTTTCTACACGTAGGAGTCAATGAGAGTGTTCACACGGGCTTTGGTGACGTGCGTTTGTCCGCCGCGCGCTTATACGGCATCAAAAAGCGTTGCATGCAGCTTTTCTTGGCGTTCAAAACCCAACGAACGCAAGGAAACCGCTTCTAGTTCGTTTTCTGCGCGTTTATTTTACGCTTCGGAAAAGCGGGGACATTTCAGTGCATAACACCGGTATAAGCGCACACTCGACTACTGTTTCCTTACCTCAAAGTGACAAGTAGTCTCTTCGCTAACACCAAGTCGCATATTGGTTGATCGGCGTGCAATGTGGCATTGCACCAGCTGCAGCAGACAATCAAAAGTGGAAACCGACATCCGACAGTAATTAAAAAACTTGCGCGGAAATTTTCGCATTTCTTCATAAAGCACGTTGTGCAGTCAGAGGATGAACCCAGTAGCGGCGGCGATTTTTTCTCTCCCTACGTCGCCGTATTACGAGTATTTTTAAAACAAGAAGATTAATATCTAACATAGCAAAATGGTCCATATTGAAAGGAAGCACCTCAAATAAAACGACAAGGGCTTTCATATCCAGTTCCCAACACTGCCTCCACAGGTTAACACACAAACTACAATTTGGGCTGCAGGCTGGCGTTAGACAGAGACAAACGAACGCCGGTGTAGAAGTCAATCGATCGCCACCACAAAATGCAACATAAACGTCTAGGACGTTCAGAGCAAGTTCGTTTATCCAAAAACTTAACGCCCGTTTGAACAAGGCCTTATGGTACAATCGGCAACATTTCTTTTGGTTTTTCCAATTGGAGCACAGGCAGGTCAAGTGACTTGCTCAAGGTCAGACAATATTAGTAGCAGAATTTGAACCCTCAACCTCAGGGTTTAAGGTCCAAAGCCTTAACCACTATACCATGCTGCTTGTGTATATTTTGTATATATTTAAAATATAAATAAAATATATAAATATGTGACAAACTACCTGCCAAATAATATAAAGAGTACACAACGTGTTTCACCCTAATTGGGGCTTGTCAGGTGTATGCATCTTTGCTTCTCCTTACAGGGATCAAACCTCGGATATCAGCACCTGAGGCAAAGCCTCTGATGTTGCGCCAGAGCGGCTGGTTCACTTACTTGACAGAGTGAAGATCGGAGTATTTCATTCATAGGTCTGAATCACAATCTGATTATCTGGTAGGTAACCATCCAAATAATCAGATTGTGATTCAGACCTATGAATACTATAATAGATGGATATTTATTTGTCCCCAGAGGGAAATTTGGCTTCTTATGGAAGCTCTTTAAATACATACATACATAAATAGGTAGATGAGAAACAATATACATGCGCACTTTGGTCTGAACACACACCAGAATGACTATAAAGCAAGAAAATTCAAAAGAAAGAAAAGTTCTGACTTCTCTGTCACAGTCTTCTAATTATTTTGTTGATTCAGTGGGCCTCTCTTCAAGTGATGTTACCATCCCAGCACACCACACCACAGAAAATCGCACTGGCAGTCACAGAGTTATAGAGGATGTAAAGGATTTCACTTACCACATTAAAGGAGCTCAATCTTCTTTTATTGTTCTTTTGTGTCCAGAGACCATTCCAACATGTTATTAATATGGACCGCCTCTGAATCGACTCCCTGAATTGTGACCAGACATAGAGAATCTTTGGTGTGTCAAAAGTCGATAACCATTTTGTTGGCTTTTCTGATGTTCAGATATAGACAAATTTCTTTGCACCAAGAAACAAATTTCTCCACTGACTCCTATACTCTGTTTTATCTCCTTTACCAATAAACCCTATAAGTGCATAATAATCTGAGACTTTTTGCAAGTGATATGCCCTATTGTTATATTTGTAATCGGAGGTATATTGAGTGAAGAGAAATGGCAACAGGACTGTACCTTGTGGTGCTCCAGTGTTGCTCACATTCGTAACAGAGACAGTCCTTGGGTGTCACAAACTGCAGTGTGCCCGACAGATAGTCCATTATCCAGGAAACCATAGACTCATCCACCTGTATATGCAGTACTGTCAAGAATTGGAAGTGAGATCATGAAGGGTTGGGGACCAACCAGGTAATCCATTTAATGAAAACAACAAAATAATAGAAAATAAAAATTGTGCATCTTCCATAGGCTACGTCTGCCAGCTGTCAGTGGCTTTCTCTTCAGTCAGTTTTATTCATCTTCCATGGAGCTCCGTGCTTGTCAGATGTGGTTCCTGGCTTCTGGTGCTGTCATTGTTTAAATAGCTTAAGGGGAGAAAGAGGTGGAACCTCCAGTCAATATGATGTTAAAGTTTGCCTGAAGACTCATCCTCCAGTCTGTGGGTGAAAGAGGAGAAAACTTTGGTGACTGTACACCCTGAGGTGATTGGAGAGGTAAGCTTACCTTGATAAAGCTTCATAGATGCTCCACATGCACATCTGTGCCAGTATATATGCATATTGTATGTGTATATATGTGTATATATATATATATATATATATATATATATATATAATAAAAAAATCCTGAGACAAGACTTTTTAGCCTGTGACGAGATGTGACTTTTTCAGAGAGATACTTTCATGTCCCGCGAGGTGAGACTTTGTGCCAAGAGATTTAACCATACCTGGGGCCGTAAATAAAAGACTAGATGACAAAGTAGAACATCATAAATAATTCAAAAACATTGGCACAATGCACATGCAGAGCAGGTTAGAGATAATGAAAGTACTAAAATTCAAAAGTCTCAAAAAATGATAGTAAAGATCGCATTAGCGCAAACAAATGGAAATTATTATTTGGTAAAATAACAGAACAGAGAAAAGACATTGAATATATTGTTCAGATTTAAACTTTAAGTTGGAGACTTGTAGATTGTCTAATTCGGGTTGCCATCAGGAAAATGTAGCGTTTCTTCCCAATGAAGAGGCGTATCCGTGAGAATTAAAAGATTTGTTGTTTGGTGAAAGTGAAATCCACAAACGTGAGTGGCAGAGACGCGAAGTGGCTGGTGCGTAGTGCAGGCCAGGGTGTTTGGCGAAGCCCCTAGTGTTTGTGTGTGTGTGTGTATATATATATATATGTATATGTATATATATATATATATATATATATATATATATATATGTGAAGGATGGCCGCCATTTATCCCGCCAATACCCCCAACCGCCAGGTGGAGCCCTCCTTGCAGCATGGAGGTCCCCAGAAGACCAGCAGGGCATCATGGACAATGGAGTTTTTATGCAAAGCCCTGCTGGATGCCGTGGGGGCCACAGGAGGGAGCTGCAGGGAGGACCGAGGGCTTCTTCGTGCCCTGTGACCCGGAGGTTCGTCATAGGAAGAGCGACGGACTTCCGGGTTCAAGAAAAGGACTATTTACCCTGACCCGGAAGGAATAATAATGTGGATTGTTGGGCAAAAACACCTCCGGGTCAGGGTGTATAAAAGGACTATGGGAACTCCCAGACAATGAGCTGAGCTGGGTGGAAGGGTGGCAACGCGTCTGGGAGCTGGAGGATTGTATTATTGATTTATTGGTGATTTATATGAGTATTGTGGTGGAGAGTGTGCTTTGTGCACTGTGGCGACAAAATAAAGTCAACTTGGGGTCTTTTACCTGGTGTCTGGAGTCATGGACAGGGGTTCAAGGGAGCGAGAGTGCCCCCTATCGTTCACAATATATATATATATATATATATAATATCACAGTTTAAAAATTTTACTACATTTTCTATGTATCTATCTGTCCACCCATTATCTTAAACTTTGCAGGGTCCTGGTAAGTAGCTCTGATCACAAGACAGGAATGAAACCTGAAGGGGCCACTAATCCATTACTGGGCATATTTAGATTGTTGTGGGCATTCATCCATAAAATACCAATCTTGATTATCCAGTCAATGTTTCATGAACATCTCTGGGATGGGGGGGTAACCCATCTGGAGAAAACCCCAAAAACTTACAAAGAATGCTCAAATTCCATACAGACAGAAATTGAACTAGTACCCATGGAGTTATTACGTAGCTCTACAACTTTTCTGCCATGCATCTAACAATTAATTATGATAAACTACAGTATATTCATCAAGCTGCCATCGAGTGCATTAAAATTAGAAAAATGTTTTTGAGAAAACAACTTCAGAGTTAATTATCAAACATTAAAACCAGCCATTAAAAATGTGTCTTACAAACCACAGATATTAATCATTATCCTTGCATGTTTCCTAGTAATTTTTAAAGAAAGTAGTAAATATCATCAGAGTTACAAAAAAAAAAATCATGCATTAGGATCAAATGCCAGCTCATCCATAGTCTGTGTGCAATGCTCCTCTCCTCCAGATGGCCACTAAGATTTAAGATTTGCCCATTTTATTTGCTTTGTATTTTGAATCCAGCAGATGGATAACAGGCCACACCCTGTTATGAGTAGGCATTTTATTTGTTTTAAAAATTATCTGTAAACCCAGCTTTCATGACTTCATTATAATGGCATTCAATGCTTTTGTATAGTAAACATTTTTGTCAGTTATTCTCAAACTTCAACAGAAATGACACCATTATTAGCTTTTCTGCCTTAGAGCTTTGAGAACCAGCATCCAAATCCAGTCTCAAGTGCTTTGCATTTGATTGTAGTGTTCATTTTTTTCTGTAGTTTTCCTTTCTTGTTCTAAATGAATGATAGATTGATTTCTTTTTACTGCCCCATTGTCTAATAGATTGAGTTTTTGTTGGTTTTTTTTCCATCCACTGACAATGAGTTTTTGTTGTTTTTTTTCCATCCACTGACAGCCTTGGGCACCATTCAGCATTCAGTGCCGTCTTCTACATCTACGCTAAGCATTGTGCTGAAGGTAATGTCTCTTAGCCTTACATTTTTTGTCTCGTGTTATTTATGCTACCTCGTTAATGTTTTGAAATGTGAAAACCTGACATATGCCAAATATTTTTTATCTCTTTTATATCCACACTTTACGAGGTTTGCTACACGTTGTCAGGATTCTCTAGTTTTTCAGAGTTGTATACATCTAGAAATGTCTGTGAAATTCAAAACATGGCATGTAATATATTGGCCTTCTTCGTATAGCTACCACAGTGCTCTGCTATATCTCAGTTTAGTTTCTTGTGACTGGAAGCACAATGACATCTAACGTCCATTAAATGTGATTGCAGCACCAGATTTTGTGGTAAAATGCTGACCTCAATTGGAAAAAACATAAAATGACAATCATCTCATTCAAAGTAACAAAATATTCATGTCTTTAAAACATCTGCTAACATTCTGAGCTGCTCTTAGTCGGTTTTAGGTATTTGCTCTAAATGACAGTTCTTAATTCCTTACTGAAAACCAAAAATGCATACATTCAAGTGCTAAATCAAATATTACCCTTAATGGCTTTAAATGAAGAATCAGGGAAACACACTAGATGAAAAGAGCAAACGAAGGACATTTTGAAGGACTGCATGAAAATACGAACTTATAATAAAATTAAAGTACAATCCCACTTTAGATGTGAGAAAAAAGAAAAAGAGTTTATTAGATAAAAATGTAGAAATTATACTGTTAAGTGTGTCTAAGTAAATATGAAAATTCACACATTTAAGAATCAAAACCAAAGCGGGATCATCTTATCTTAGCTCCAAAGCAGGCACACGGCACAGGGGAATGTGGAGCTCTTCTTGTCAATGCCTTTTTTTTTTAAGAATACAAACACATCTCCGTTTACTTACTGAAAAACAGCTTAGCCAGAACAACATCAGCTCTTAACTTGGTTTTATCTTCTCCCCACAGTTTACAGAATATTAGAAGAAGAGGAGAACTTAGACTTACTTTGTATGATAAACTGCTTCCTTCACTGATAATTTCACAACTTGTCTAGCTATACATTATGAGCAGTTTGTCTACATGAATAATTATGATATTCACATAAACATTATTTTTTTATAAAATGTGGAAATGCATTTAAGACTGAAGCTAGGAAAATGTTTTTGGACAAAGGGTCACAGAAATTGGAAACTTCTGAGTCATGGAACTTGGAAACCTGGACAAATTTTAAAGTATCTATATACTATAAAGTGCATCAAATTAACATAATTTTGGGCTAAAATCTTTAAATGCCTTTCAGACAGCCTTGGTGTCACAATCACTCCTAAACCCTTAACAGCTGTGTTTGGTGCCCTCCCAGATAGGCTTGAAGTGGAGAAGGACAAACAAAATGTAATTGCCTTTACCTTACTACTAGCACTTATACTTATCTTGCTCAACTGGAAGAATCCAACCTCACCACTTTTAAGTCAGTGGATAACTGATGTCCTATACTATTTGAAATTGGGAAAAATCCAATTCTCACTCAAAGGATCTGTTTAAAACATTTTTTTTAAATATGGCAGGATCTAATCAATAACATTTTACAATAAGCTTCTATATTAGGCAAAAGGATACTATTTCTTCCTTGTTGCTTCAAATATTTGCTTTGTTGGGTGGCTCTCTCTTTCTTTTGGGCTGTGGTTGAACTTTGGTTTTGTTAAGTTTGATTTGATTGTATGGATTGTTATTTGCATTTAATACAATAAAAAAAAAAAAAAATCACATATTGAAATAACATTTCCAAACATGCTAAATCCATTTCAAGGTTGTTGGGGGCCAGAGCCTATCTCAGCAGCATTGGATGCAAAGCAGGAAACAGGCCTTTCCATGGGGGCCAGTCTGTCACAGAGCTCACTCATCCATATATATATGCTCACACTGGGGCAGTTTGAGTTACCACATTATTTAGGCTACAAGTCTTTGATGATGTAGGAGGTAAACTGGGACAGAAACCCATGCAGCTACTGGGAGAACATGGAGATTCACAAACACAGTTTTCAGGAGCAGGATTCAACCCCAGGATGTTAGAATTGTGACATGACAGCACTAACTGCACTATCTTCATCCATCCATTATCCAACTCGTTATATCCTAACCACAGGATCACGGGGGTCTGCTGGAGCCAATCCCAGCCAACGCAGGGCGCAAGGCAGGAAACAAACTCCAGGGCATGCACACACACACACACACACGTACACACCCCAAGCACACACTAGGGACAATTTAGAATCACCAATGCACCTAACCTGCATGTCTTTTGACTGTGGGAGGAAACCAGAGCACCTGGAGGAAACCCACACAGACATGAGGAGAACATGCAAACTCCACGCAGGGAGGACCCGGGAAGTGAACCCAGGTCTCCTAACTGCGAGGCAGCAGTGCTACCCACTGCGCCCCTGCACTATCTTGCTACCCTGAATTAAAATATCAACTCCAAAATTTGGTATTGTGTCATCAAGCTGTTATTTCCTGCTCACACTGTCTTTGTAATTTTATCTTAGTGATTAAACAGAAAAATTAAACCTTTGATATGTAAAATAAAAGTGACCACCTGCCCTTTGAACTCAGTCCCTAACAAAGTGGCAAGAAACACAATGTCCATACTTATGGCACCCTTTCTTAGCATAGTGAAAAGCGCTTTAATGACAAATAGTGTTCACAATGTATTAAAAATGTCAGTTCCAAAGAAAACAGATTTACACCAAACAAGTGGATTTAATAATTACAGACCAATCCCAGGCATACTTTTAAAGTATAAACAACGATAAGAGCTTTTTCTTTTTTTAATGATTTTAACTGCAAGCTATAGGAAAGATTTCAGTTTACTGTCATACAGTCAATTATATTTTGACAGGCTAATCTGTTTTATTTTGCCACAAGATATCAGACCAACATTTGACACTTTTGACATCAGTATCTATTTTACAAAGTGGAAAACTACACTGGACTGTCATGCGCTGTTTTTGCATATTTATCAAATCATTTTAAAAGACTACAGAGATATAATTATCTGCTGTCATTACACACTTCAATAGATACTGTGCCTCTCAATGCTAAGATTATTTTTTAATATGATACATATAGGAGATAAAGTTTCAAAACATTATATTTTTATATATATATTTTATCAATCAAAATGATTATCTATTTATGATTACAACCTAATTGTTTCAACTGGTTAAAACACTGGATTTATGATAAGGAGAAGCCAGTGACGGCCAATGCAGTATGCTTGAGCCATCACTAAATGATGTAAATGAAGTCACCTGTCAGACAATGCAACTGAAGTTAGATGGCCATTTACAACTGATGCTAGTGTAACAAATGTAAGATCAACAGTTTTTAACCAGTACTTTTACATTTGTTAGATTAGTTGAGTTCTCTTATTTTTTCAAATATTTTGTTAAACTTCATCATTTAATCTTTTAGATGTGACTTGCGATGTAGTCAGACTTTATCCATTATTTTAATTTGATTTAGTTACACCCTTGAGTCCTTCACTCTTGTCAAAAATGGCCAATCATTAAAATTAATCAGCCTGATTTAAATCAGATCAAATTTCACCCCACTCAGCCCCATGTTTATTGCATTTTGGTTGACTTAACACTAGAATTACCAGAGTCTATGAAAAAACTCGTAGATCCGGCCCACCTTAAATCCGTTCACACCTCTCCGCCAGCGTCTTTTGTCCTCTAAATGTGCCGATAAAGACAAGCCGCAAGCAGCCAGCTATTCCTTCCCCCCACCGACTTAGAACATGCACAAACTTCTCCCAGCTCATGCCTTGATTGATTATCTGGGAGTGAAGTGGGGTTTTAGAGTGAAAATAATAGATCGTTGTTTGGAACACACGCATTTCATGTGTGTTCCGTTTCTACAGTAATCTGTGTAAACACATTTTTAAAACAGAAATGTTTTTCATATTTTAGTAGTAAATAACAAAATGTAGGCATAAACTGTATAATGTGTGAAGCCTGAAGTCCAAAGATCAAGTAAACACTTTCACAAAAGGTTCAAGGAAAAGACAACAGCTTCCATGGCGTAGCGGTAAGATTGGCTAACTTGTAATCAAGAGTCCCGATTCGATCCCCACTGCCTCCTATATTTGCCATTTTCAGTAGTGAGCTGCTCTTATTGTTAATATTATACAGTACACACATACACTTGGTTTACGTCTGTAACACACTGTACATTTATAGGACTTGTAAAAGTTACTGTTTTTTTTTTCACTCTTATTCTCTCTAAATCATGATCACGATACATACTACCGCCCCCCACCCATTCAGGGATCTGATGCTGTTAGTTTTTATTTGAAATTGGCAATAACTGGAGATGTGAGTGGTGTTTTGAGACAATGGAACTGGACATTCTCTCATCTGGAGGGGTTAAAGCTGACACACAAACGCTGGCGAATCTGCCTTCTTTGTATCTCACTGTCCCTTGATTTTTTTATATTCAGTTTTATTGAGTGTTCCTGCTCATGCTGAATTAGTATGTACCTTATGGTCTATGATGTCAAAAAAAAAAAACAAAAAACAGAGACATAAGTATATATGATATTTAGAATTATTTGTTTCATGACCTGTTTAGTACATTTCGGAAAACTTGTGGCACGGATGCAACATTATTCATATTCATTCGCATAACATCTTGCAGTTTGTAATCAGTGACCGCGTGTTTTTTTTTCCTGATCTTGCCAGTCTCCATGTTGCTGTATGGTGCTGTTTCTTTTGTACTCCAGGACATGCAGAGGAAAGAATAGTACAGAGCAGTAACTTCAGCAGTATATGCAATCATCAGATTCAAATGTTAACAGTTCACACACACGCAAGGATCGGCCTTCCTACATTTACAACATGTGTACCTGTTACAATGTACACACTTCTCTCTATGCTGTGGGTTCTATTACACACCTGAAAGAAAGAGACAATATATGTGAAAGCATCATCGCACTAATGCAATATTATTTGAAAACGAACAGCGTCAGATAGGGTGTAAATTTATGCTGCCGCTGTGTTCATGCCAAAGAAGGTGTGTATATTTATATTTATTTACTTATCTATTTATGTATTTAAAGAGCTTCTGTAAAAAGTTAAATTTTCCTGTAGTGACAAAGAAAGTTCTATCTTTCTATCTATCTAGAACATTAGAACAATCTAGACAAGAACACTTTTAGTCCCAGGATGCCATCAATACTCTCAATTCAAAGTGCTGTATCAGTAAAAAAAATCCATTACTGATTCCACACAATGTCAGTATCTTGTGAATAAATTATACTGTGCATGTATTTTAACACACAGCATGTGAAAAATTATGTAACACATTTTCAGACATATTAAAATAAGACCCTAAACACAATAAGTTGGGAACATCAGAAAGTAAAAGTAATATAAAAATGTTGAAAAAAGAATGCATATTGTGCATTGCTATTATGAAATAGCACCACCTATTTTTTGCTGGGTTCAATGTGTAGCGAATAAAATTAGAAGTATATGAAAATTATGGAGTGGCGGCTCAGAAGCTATAAGGATCTGCAGTGGTGTCTGGAAGGTTGCTGGTTCAAATCCTGTTACAGCCAGAAGGGATCCAGAAACTTGCTTAAGAGGTTCCTATGCAACGGCTGACTCTGTGCTGTGACCCCCAAGCTTTATGCAAAAAAGACAATTTCAACTCTGGGATTAATAAAGAATATCAAAAAAAAAATAAGATGTCCATTTTCTAGTAAAAAAAATAATATAAAACACATTGGTGTATAGAATATGTATGCAGTAAAATTTAATTTACATATATAATACTGTAGCTGCTATTGTGGTACATGTATTGTTTTTATGTGAATTGAAGTAGGCACACAACAAATAATAAAAAACATAATAAAAAGGGAGTCGGTGGATTTAGCGGCATGCCAAATCATGACCAGTAAAGTGAAGTTCTTTGATATCCCAGTTTCCAGTATCACTAATGAGAAGTTGCACCAACTGAAACTGGGAACATTTTGGACATCCTACTCCCAAACAGCCGTTGGCCCAGGTTGATGATGTGGTTAATGAGGATTACATTTGTAAGTGTAATCAATAAACTTTAAAGCTTTAACTTGATGACCACATTTCATACAGCGTACTGACGGAGACCCTTATGAGTTTTGTATAATTTGTGTGTTAATCACATATTTGGCATTATATACTGCATGTAAAAGATGTTTTTAATGCATGTTATTGAGTGTTGCCATGATAAAGCATGTCTGAGTATAACCTTTCTTGGGTGGTACAAGTAGGACCAGCATTATACAAAACAGGCCAGCACAACAATTAAAAAAAAAAAAAAATCAGTCTTTTATGTAAGACCCAGGAGTCAAGTTATTGTCACAGAGTTAATGGAGGAAATTTATTAAAAATGCAACTGCATTTCCTGTTTCCAAGTAAAAATGTCTGAGTTCAAAAACACTGCCACTTTCATGCAAAATTACATTCAGAGCTACTTCTATTGTCAGTTTTTGTCATTTTCATGGGCCATAATTAATCTAACAGAAAAATCCATAAAGCTGATCAAGACATAGTGTGGTCTTTTTAAGATAATCGTTTCAATAGTCCTTCAGGAAAGTGTAATGAATTGCAGCATGGAGAAATGTTTTAGCTATGTGGACAGCTGATAGAGAACTTAAAGATCAAACCTTTTTTAAAAATATGAAATGCTGTATATTTCCCATACAAAGAAACACATTCATGCACATTGCTGTGTGTTTTTCACAGGAATATTTATGGGAAGTCGCTGCTGCTAACCTCTCCTCCCCGGCTTTCCTAGAAGCCACCTTATCCTAGTTGAGAATAGCCACACTAAGGATGATTACTCTTTTTTTACACTAGAGATGTAAGAGCCAATCTTAGAAAGTTAAACTCATACTAGTGTTCGCTTAAGTTGAATAGAATACAATCTTCTTATAGCTATTAGTATATGATATAGTCTTTTAACCCCTGTAAGTTAATATGAAATAGAATTTTACTGTTATAATCAGCGTTACAGTATGTTAATTAATTCAGTTTCTGTTTGGAATTAGTCCCATGGCTAGAATGGACTGAAAGACCCATTTTGCAGGCAGACAATTGTGGAATTAGTACATAATATGTCTCCAGACAGGAACTAATAAACACCTTTCTTCTTGTTGAAATGACACAAATATCACTGGGAACAAAACACTTTATTTTGCAAGTGTTTCCTTGCAATTTTCACTGCAAATTTAATTTTTCATTTCATTATTGATGATTGAAATAAGCTGCAGTGTGTGCAGTTGGCAAAGATAATGAGTGGGAAGCGCTGCAATATCATTGTGGTTTATAGAATTTTTTTTTACTTTCAGGGAATCACATAGCCTGTCTGATTTTGTTGCTTAGCGATTTTCTATGAAGATGTGGTGGGTGGAATATTGAAGGTGGGGAGAAATGCTGTACACCATTGTGGATAAACAAAAGCTGATGGGAAATAGGAAACCCTTTCTGTACAAAGAATTTTGTGGAAGAGATTTATTTAAGGCAACCACAGTAAGAGGGAGTTTATTGAACTGGTTGGATATTCCTATAGGTGGAAGTATTCAAATGCCACAAGATAGTTAGTACCCTGATATTATTAAAAGAGCACTGGCAGCCTAGAATAATAGAACAGAGTTTGGGGAGGTTTGGTCAAGACTGAATAGTCTCAAGATTTGCATTAGACCACTGAATGAATTCCAATTCTTGCTTTGCAAGTACAGGGTGAGCCAAAATAAAGTACCATATTTCTCAAGGTCATTGCGCAAGGTAAAGGCAGCCGAGTGGGTTGGGGGTCCTTTGTTAGATGATCCCTTGTAGTTTTCAGTCTGTAACATGCATGAGTCCAGTGTGCACTGTGCTTTCACTGAAAAATCATTATTCAAAAACAATGACTCCATCATCGCTACGCAATGCGCCTTCCAAACGCACTTCAACATTCCTCCTTATGTCCAAAATTGGAAAACAATTCTTCAGTGGGTGGCTAAATTTAGACAGACGGGTACAACATTGAACAGAAAATCTCCAGGCCGTCCTCAGACTGTATGAACACCTGAAATCATCCAAGCTGTAAGAGCGTCAATTTTGCAGTCTCCTAGGTGTTCAGCATGCAAACATGCTTCTGTCTTAGGCATTTCCAACTTGTCTTGGAGGAGGATTTTGCAATAGGACCTTAAATTTCCATCCATACAAAATGATGGTAGTGCAGGAATTCACTGAGACAGACTGGGTGAGCTGTAGAGAGTTGTGTTTAAACATTCTGCAAACTGTTCAATGAGATGCCATCGTGATGTGCAGCAACGAAGCATATTTTTAATTGAATGGCTGCATAAATAAGCAAACTTTCACTACTGGGTTGAAACCAACCCTTGTGAACATCAGAGACTCCTGCACATTGAGAATGTTACAGTTTGGTATGCTGTTGCAGAATTTGGCATCGTAGGCCCCTACATTTTTGAGGACAGGGGAGCAATAGTCACCGTAACTTCAAAAATGCTAGAGAACATTTTGTGGCCCAGACTGGAAGAAATGAATATGGTGGATGCCTGGTTTCAACAGGATGAAGCAACAGCTTATACAATGCAGAGATCCATGCAAATTTTGAGGGAGATGCTTCTGGAGAAGCTGATCTCCCTGTGTGGCAATGTTGGGTGATGTTCGCCTGATCTCGCTCTGTGTGATTTCTTCTTGTCAGGCTATCTCAAGTCCAAGGTATACACACCGACCTCAAAACCTTGACACCCTCAAGGATGCCATTCGCCACGAAATTGCCACTATTCTCCTTGAAATGGCCGAATGAGTTATGCGAACATTCACAAATTGTCTCAAAGAGTGCATCGCTAATGATGGCAACCACCTTGAAGACAAAATTTTTAAAACACAGTGAAAAAAATCTATTTATATACCTTTTCTTGTATAACCCAACCTCTCCTCTATAGAGTCTTTCATGTCAAGCCAAGACCTTTCTCTAACATTATTGCCTGTTCATATGAAGCTAATCACATGCTGTCAGTGCTTCCACTTAAATCTTAATCATTTTAAGGCACTCCCACTATCAATTGATTATCTGCCCTTTTGTTCTTCATTTATTTTCTGCTGTTGAACTTTGTGCTGATACTTGCTATTTTTTGGCATTGTTACTGATTCCATTTTTCTGACAATTCACATTTAAAGTATTTTCCTTCTTTCTGCTCTGCAACAGAAAGTCTCATGCATGGCCATGTGCATAATGTTGATCCATAAAAGAACAACCAAACACTGTAATTGTCTCACAAAAATCCCTGGTATCGCTGATATATTTGTTGTGTGGTTGAGTCTTAATCAAAATCTAGAATGTGATTTTAATTGCTATTCAATTAAGTTATATTTAAAGTTTACACTGTCTAACTTTATTGATTATACAATTAATTTAAAGTTTCCTGTTAACTTTAGGGCAGCATGGTGGTGCAGTGGTAGCGCTGCTGCCTCGCAGTAAAGAGACCTGGGTTCACTTCCTGGGTCCTCCCTGCATGAAGTTTGCATGTTCTCCCCGTGTCTGTGTGGGTTTCCTCCGGGTGCTTTGGTTTCCTCCCACAGTCCAAAGACATCCAGGTTAAGTGCATTGGCGATCCTAAATTGTCCCTAGTGTGTGCTTGGTGTGTGTGTGTGCCATGCAGTTGGCTGGCACCCTGCCCGGGATTTGTTCCTGTGTTGGCTGGGATTGGCTCCAGCAGACCCCCGTGACCCTGTGTCAGGATATAGCAGGATGGATGAATGGATGGTAACTTTAATGGCACTTCTACACTTCAGACTTACTTGTTGTTCATTTGAATAGACACATGAGGGCACTATTTACCTACATTTTGCATCCTGAAACAGAACACAAGCCTTTTCTCGATTGGTTTGGCTCATTTCCTGAAACCGAGATGACATTCTCAAAATAACATGGACAAATCTCCAAACCACCTTGCAATTGTTCACAACAGAATGTCATTTTTTATTGGTTTAATCAAATTGCAAATGCTTTAGTACATGTCTCAAGTGACTCTGTGCTTCTTTTCAAATGATTATGTACAAGTAGCTACAGTTAGCACAATGAGCCCACATTTAGCACATTTTCCAAATAAATAGATCTTGCCGATCTAAACTGATTAGTTGATTTTTCAGTGAAATGGTCACTCACTCCAAAACATATCAGCATGGTTTCATTGTGTAAGTCATCATGTGCACAATTGTCTGTTCAACTGTCAAAATTAGTCAAAGATATAATACCATGAAAGAATATCTTGGAACATTTGATAAAGTTATGACAGTACTTGACAATCAATCAGGTGAAATTAGAACTAACGAAGGAGCAGTTTCCCACATCTCAGATGACCAATAAAACAGGTTGTTCAGATACCTGACAGGTGTTGTCTATGATTATGACTGCTGCCAAAAGTATATAGACAGAGCTTGGCGCGGGGCCAGTTTCATTTGCAGTGTGAACATGGAAGCACCTCGCCAAGTACAACAGCAACTTCCTGCTCGAGGAAGAGGAGGAAGAAGAAGAGGAAGAGGAGGAGTGAGAATGCGTGGAGGAATAGGGGGAAGAGGCCGAGGAGCACGGAGGCACCATGATGTCCCAGATGAAATCCGGGCCACCCTTATTGACCACGTCATAAACCATCGCCTCACAATTGCAGAGGCAGGTCGCCGAGTGCAGCCTAATGTGCCTCGGTCTACAGTCTCCTCCATCATCCAAACCTTTCGCAGGGAAAACAGGTACAGAACTATGCTATTGAACTATTCAGTGTTGGTGTGTGTGTAGGCCTAGAGTACTGTAATATCGTCATGTGATGTTATATGATACTATAAAAATGACAAAGTCAAAAAAATGGAGAAAATACTGTGAATAGTATTCCAGTCACTGTGCAGTGCATCACACTTCTAGTACCATAAGACAGCAGTACAATTACATTGGTAACTCATTTTGTAACAAATTTACAGTGTTGACCTTTGACTTGTATGTCTAGGATTGGACGACAGCCTCAAGTGGGTGGCAGAAGAAAACTTCTAAATGAACAACAAGAACAAGAAATATGCAACATGGTCATTGCAAATAATGCCATCACACTGAGACAGATTCGTAATGCAATCCTGCTAGACAATGTAATGTTCCAAAATATAAACTCTATCAGCATCTCCACAATAGACCGGGTATTGAAGAAACATCAGATGACCATGAAACAGATTTACAGGGTACCATTTGAGAGAAACTCTGACAGAGTGAAAGGGCTGCGGTACCAGTATGTGCATGTAAGTCAACTACTGGTTGTCTATCATTGTAACACTATTACAGTAAGACATGGTTACCACTGTTTTTTTGTTTTGCGTTATCCTTTTCACCTTCAGAATCCAGCTTTGTGTGACTAGAGCATTTTTCCTAGAAATTGTCTTCAGTTTCCCACTCCCTGTTTGTACAGTACTTTAGATCCTCCCTGCAGTATCTGTCTCTACTTGACTGATTAGATTTATTTCTATTCTATTGTAGAGAATTATGGCATTAGAAGGCAACGAAACCCCTCACATCCTAGTGTTCGTTGATGAAGCTGGCTTCAACCTGGCCAAAGGTCGAAGGCGTGGCCGTAACATCATTGGCCACCGAGCCACTGTGGATGTCCCAGGCCAGCGAGGAGCAAATATAACAATGTGTGCCGCTATATCAGAAAGAGGTGTGGCCACACACATTCCCAGTTTAGGGCCCTACAATACACAAAAGCTCCTCAATTTTTTGGACCACCTTTATACTGATCTGATCCCAGAAAATGAGAGAGGTGTAGAAGGACCTCAGCTACCACATTATGTCATTGTGTGGGATAATGTGAACTTCCACCGCCCACGCATCAGAACCTGGTTCACCACCCATCCCCGGATGCTAATGGAGTTTCTTCCACCTTACTCTTCTTTCCTGAATCCAATTGAGGAGTTTTTTCAGCTTGGAGGTGGAGGGTGTATGAGCATCAGGCTCAAGACCAGAGGGCCCTGCTGCATGCAATGGATGCTGCATGTGAGGACATCACAGGGGATCAATGTAGGGGATGGTTGAGACATTCACGCCGTTTCTTCCCTCGCTGCATCGCACGAGAAAATATCCGTTGCGATGTGGATGAGAATTTATGGCCTGACAGAGAGCAGCGCGTCGATGGCCAGGAGGATGAGGATGGTGGCCAGGAAAGAGAGGGTGACAATGGCGACCACTGAAAATATTACTGTGCTATAGTTCTGAGACTTTATTTACAGTATGGTGGGCTAGAGTTTTTTTGGTTTTCTTTGTTTGTGTTTATAACTGTTCACATTTACAGAATCCTGTATATGTTTTCTTTCCACAGTATGTTCTCTAATGTTAACATTTCTTTGTACGAATAAAAATGTTTACAGTTTCCTTGAGTATGAGTGGTTTATTGGAGGCTGATTTTACTGTAAAATCTTTTGGTTTTATTCATAGTGGTATTCTGTTGCTAGACCTGTGCCTCAGTGACAAAACGTCTAAGCATTTTGACTTGCAGTGCTTAAACAATGCCAAAGGTATAATGCATTTTGGGGGCATTGACTATTTATATGGGAAGGATATTTAGTTTTGACACATGGATAAACTCTTTTGGGAGAGATATGAGCTTTTGCAGGGGATCCATGGTGTTGTGCTAAACCATCCGGGGTATTCTGACAAAAGCACTAAATGAATGCACATGTGCCAAGGCAATTGAGAAGGATCTGTGCTATTCTGACTGTACTGACCTTTTATATGGGAAAGGAATCTGGTTTTGAAGCATGGATGAAGAGTTTGGGGTAAGATATTTGTTTTGCTAGTGAGCTATAATGTTGGGCAGCACTGTAAGACTGTTTGGCCAAATGACCTTATGGTTTTGAGAATGTCATCTCGGTTTCAAGAAATGAGCCAAACCAATCGAGAAAAACTGTAATAAAAATGAAGTGTGTTGAATATTTTGTAGCATTTTGAGCAAAAGGATGACAATGTTCACTGGCCAGCTGTGCATGTTGTACACCTACATACAAAAATAACATTACTACATACAAAAGAAACATGTTGCTTGCATGATTGAACTGCAGCATCAGCTCAGAATGATGACTAGTGGTCAACTGAAATAAGACTGACAAGTGCAATGATAAAACAATGCATGTTTCCAGTCAATTATACCTTTGAGCCAGGGTACCAATCTCACCAGCTGTACAGAAAAATAGTTTACCAAAAAAAGAACAGCTTAAAGCCCAGCTAGCCAAACCCAAAAACACCATAACCATGACTGACTTTGGCAATGGGATTTTTATCACAATAAAATGCTGCAACATAGATAAAGACTGACATAAAATCAGTGATAGTACAGACAAAAAATCTTAAAACCAGGCATACAGTTGAGAGCTTTGCCAAGAAGCTAACTGCTGCTGTGTAGACATAAAGAATCATAGGCAAAAATATACAGTAGTGACAAGTATCCATGATAATACCAGAACATTATGGTCTCTAATTTAGGCATCTCATTAGTTTGGGTTTTGCTTGTACACTGCAAGTCACAGCCAATGACATATTTAATGTGTATTTTGTTTATTTTATTTTATCCTGGGCAATTTATCCTTCTATTATAGTCAGTAACAACATTAAACTTGTCCCTGTCCTGTGAATCAATATAGGTGAATCTTACAATATTGTTCATGCTGAACTCACATATCTAATCAGGCTTTTAAGTGACACACAATTACAATAAGAGCATATTTGCACTCACCTAAAAGGTAGAAGTGTACAATTTACTGCTGCATTTGGCCCCAGGAATATCCCTACTTAAGGGTCCAGCAGAAGCATACTGAGATTCCTCTTGCCTTGGTATTGCTTTTCCATTTCAGAAATGTCCAGATAAAATTGTTTAACATGATTGTTGCTTGCTGTTCTGAGATTTCCAGGAAAAAAAGATCCTGATGGGAATCCAAGAAATGTAAGCATTTTTAAAGATGTTGTGGTAAAGTGTGGTCTGAGGCAGATTAGTGCAGGTAATAGTGCAGCTCAGACTTGATCAATGTGGGTGTGTGGGAGAAAAGCCATAGAGCCGGCTGCACCTTCTCGGTGCTCCGTGCCATGTTAACAAGGCACCTACAGTAATGGGGCTATAAAGAGTCTGAGGAAAAGGAAATGGGAGAGAAGAATCAACAAATATATGCACTCTTTTGCCCCACTCTTGTTGTTTCTGAGTCATTATTGCACTAGTCTGTCCTGGTCATGACTAGAGATAAGTGAACCTGGATGAATTCGCTTCACCTCGAGTTTAGCAACATCACAGAAATGATTGCAAATGTTTCCAATTTCCATGAAATGCATTGAAGTCAATGAGGAAAGAGGAACCGAACTACTGTAGTTTTGAGTGGATTACAATGATGCCTCAAACGACAAAACAACAGAAAGGGAAAGAATACCACAAACAAAATACAACAAACTGCCTCAAACTAACAATGAGTAAATAAAATATAAATCATTGCATTGAGAGAGTGCTACGCTAGGGGCACACATTGGCCATGCCACGAAGCGGCAGCATAGAACTGGCCTGTTCCATTGTTTGAAGTCATGGCTCACGGGCACAGTGGGAATATCTTTTTTCTTTCCCATTTATCTGTACAAGTGCCTCGCACTTTCTTCTATCAAGAACAGTGAAATGTCTTGTAAATAGTAATAAATATTTTGCTTTTATTATTTAACAGCATGTCCTGAAAATTCTAAGGAGGTCACGGGAAGGAGAGGGGTTCCTTTAAGGCTTGTTTGAGTTTGTTGCTAGGCGCATGGATAACCTGCATGCATAATTAGCCATGCAGTGCTGGCACAAAGGGATCAGTGTTATCAGTTTTTTACTTATTTTTATTGAACACATGCGGAATGGAAATCTGGCAGTTATTTCTCAAACTTCAGGACAAAGTTTTACCTTTTTAAGTTCACTGGCAACCCACATTTGAAGAAGTTGGGGGTTTTAAATGAGTGAAAGAAACAAGTGCGGTTAGAGGCGGGGAAATGTATTGGGCAGCACTGTTAGGTGCACAGGGTGGGAGGGGGTGGTTTCAGCACTTGTCAGTAGTTGATATCACATTATTTCCTTCTGTGATTGCGACACAGTGTTGGCCAAGTTGGCAAATCTTACAGTAGACATGCGTGAAAGTTCTGTGCATGGCTGCTACAGCTCTATGATGTCACATTGGCCTTGTTAAACATCATGGGGCACTTGTAAAAAAATGTTAGCCTAAGCAAGCTGCACAGCGATTTTCCAGGAAAGTGTTCACCAAACAAATTCGTGTAATAAGAGGCCTGAGGTGCTGTGCTCATTTTAAATAACTAATCACGCCCCACAAGACTGCAGGGTCTAATCGGGCATGAGCACCCTTTGCTCCGAGGATGGCTGGGGGTGCTTACCTGATTGTGAAGACACGTGCGAGTGAGCACGTCAGGCAGGTGCCTCATTAATTCTTTGGATGGCGAGGCATGTTCACACCTGTGCTCCAATAGGAGCACTGGTATAAAGGGAGCTTGCACGGGACAGAAGGAGAGAGAAGAAAGACAGAGTAGAAGCAAAGCCATGAGAACAGCACTGGGGTGGAGCGATAGGACCAGACAGCCAGTATGGAGAAAGGCAGCGTGGTTGTAGGCCCTACGAAGGAGCAAAGGAGTGATGCTCTAGTGGTGGATTGTCCCCACTGAATAGTTTTAGTGGATTGGCTACGATTGAGGTGGCGTTATCTCTAGTGATCCAAGGTATGCTGGAGAAGAAAGACAAGAGGACAACTGACCCCGAGCAGTCTGACCAACACCATTTGTGGCAGCCAAGATGGGGGTTGGGTTGGTGAGGACCGCGGCTGCTGAAGTTTCCACCAGTTGAGTGACCAATGGGTATGCTGGGGAAATGAAAAGGGCATTGTGCTGGGCTCAACTTTGAGCAGAAGGAACACTGAGCCAATGACTGTTGATTCTTATTCTCATTTTAAGTCTTGCTTTTAAACTCATTGATTTTCACTGTTTTTTAATTATTTATTAAAAATCTGCACTACACTGTTTATTTGGACACTTTTGTTTTTTGATGGTTTTAAAAAAAGCACCAAGGCACTTTTACACCTACTCCTTGCTATGTCTATGTGTTGTGTCCTCATGCACTGACTCATCTCTCAGGTACATTATAATTGGCAGCAATTTACAAGAGGCTCCCTAGATCAACTGGTAGGGTGAAGCCCATCCACACCATCACAATTTGCTGTAAAGTTAGGTGAAATTCGATGATCAACAGTAGTAATGACTATTGATACCAATGTCCTGGGTTCAAAAAGAGATGCCAAGGCTGCAGGCAACCTGGGCATCACCGCTATAATCACACTTTGATATTTGGACACCAACTAGCATGTGCCTCAAACAGAGAATAAGCTGTCTCAGCATGTCCAAATGTGTTACAGTTTGCAAATTCTGGCACAACAGACTTATTTTATGCCTTTTTAGAAAGTTATAAAATGTTTACAAACAGCAATAAAAATATTTTAATCCTGAATTTAACTTAAAGAAACTGTACACTTTATTAAGAGTTTATATGCTTAATCTTTACAGTGTGGGAGATGACCCAGACACAGACAGGCGGACACATTCAAATCACCCACAACACGTTTATTATACATTATTAATACTAATATATAAGTGCACACAAACCCCTATAAGTCCCCAAAGTCCAGGCCACTGAAATCAATGCCTTCCTTCAGGCCGCCTCCTTGCCTCCTCCAAGACTTTGTCCTTCTCTCCCAACTCCAGCCATCGAATGGAGGGAGGCGGCCCCTTTTGTAATCACCCAGATGTGCTCCTGGTGCCTCCCGGCAATCTTCCAACAGCACACCCCAGTGTGGCAGAAGTGCCGGCTGTGCAACCAGAAGCACTCCGGGTGTCCCCGATCCTCCTCCCCCCAGCACTTCCGGGTGTGGCGGAAGTGTTGAGGTCCAGGGCTCCAAAGGCATTGGGGCGCCCCCTGGCAGTTACCACGGGCCCCTACAGGGTTGAGCTTCCAAGCTCTGTACCCGTGGCCCACACAGGCACCAGGGCGGTCGCCCCCACGTGGTCTGGGGAGGCGTGAGCCTTCCTCTGGTCCTCCTGGGCGTCCCAGCCGGATCGCCCCCTCAGCCATCTGTGACACAGTCTAAAGAAAATTTCTAACTACATTTCTGAAATCAGCATGAAAAAAGTGCTTTTAAGACATCCTTAAATTGTTCTGTGACAAAATCTTTGTTGATCAGTATTATCACCTGTATAATGAAGTTTCACAGTTAATTAGTTTGCTTTGCATAGAGCATTCCTGCTATCCTTCCTGCCTATTGAATGATTCTTTGACATCACTTCAACAGTCACTCACTTGTACTTTAACGATTAGTGACCAAATAAATGCAATGAGTTATTTTGTGAAACTGCCAGATTCTCCTGGACTTTGACTCAGTTTTCTGACGATTGGATTGTTTCTTTTATTTTGCCCTATGGTGTGTGTATTTTTTTTTTCTGTGTCAGCATCCATGGAGCCAGATGAGCAAATCAAGCTTTTGTGAGCTTGACCATAGGCTAAGGAAACACACACACACACACACAACAGCTGATGCTTAAATGAGACTGGTCAGCCTTGCACACAAACAAATCTAGGGCTGCAGATGGTTGTCATTTTTCAGTGGACTGCATTGACAAGACAGAAGTAGTGAGATGGACAGCAGTGTTGTATAGTAACAAACCACACAATGTATTGAACTTGAGAATATTTTAAGAATATTTCTACTTTGCCTGAGTATAACATTTTCTGTCTACTTTCACATTTACCACTCTACACTCTGATATATTATGTTTGACACATTTGTTACTGTAATGTTAAACCAAAATAAAAAAATACACAGATACGCACAACGCTTTACACAGTGTATTATCTGAAATGATGGCTTCACCCTCTTTATAAACAGTCACTTCACAAACCGCAATCAAGCTGAATTTTTGCTTATATGAAGACCAATGTTCCCTCTAAGCTGAGTGCGTGAGCTTACACGAATTCAGAGCGTCGCTCATACTTCCCGCACATTGCTCATTCCGCCGGCATCGCTCGTACTTACCGCAAAAATTGGTGCTCATAAATTTTTGGCTTAAACAAAATGTTGCTCATAAACAATGTTTTTTGCTCACTATATGCTACTCCTTAGAGGGAACATTGATGAAGACTGAGTTTGGGACAGTGTGGACCAGTAACACCCAATCATCTACACAGTCAATCCAAGTACACAACTGCAGCGTGTGTAACAGAGCACAGCTAGACTTCTGCGACAGGGCTGAAGATATGCAATCCAAATCTCAGTCATACTTACAACTGAAGTTCCTGCATTCATAGGCTGTCCTAAGCAATGTGTATTTGTATATTTACATCATTATGGTTCACTCATCTTGTCAGGAGTGTTACTCAAATTCAAAAAAGCTGGGAAACCTTTAAAAAGAATAAAAGGACATTCCTTTCAATGTGAATACTGACATGATTAAGAGTAAGTACGGAGCTTTACTAAACCGTATTTAATGAAGTATAACCTAATTTGACGAACTAGCTGTGCTACAAAGCTAAGATGTGTTGAAATCGATGTAGATGTCAGTGTTAATATTTATAATGCAATGCATATGTCTCTGTTATTTATTATGTTGTTTGTTAAAGAATTCATAACAACAAGATCAAGATGCAAGATACCTTTATTGTCACTGTACAATACAATGAAATACTGTTTGGAGCAAGCCTATAGATGCCTTACATTAAAGTATATAAGAGTACATATTAAACTAAGTGGTAGTTTATGTTATAGGAAGGGGCAGTGATTGCTGTGCATTTAATAGGCTGATTGCTTTGGGATAAATGCTGTTCTTCAGCCTGGTAGTGCAGGCATGCAGGGCTCTGGGGCGCCTGCCAGAGTGCAGAAGAGTAAAAATGCTATGGCTGGGGAGGGTTGGATCTTTACAAATATTCTTTGATTTTCTGCTGCAGCAGGTAGTGAAGATATCTTCCAGTGATGGTATCTGAGTGCCAGTAATTCTTTGAGACGTTTTGATGATATGCTGGAGGCTTCCTGTTCTCAGGGGTGCAACTAGTATAACACACTGCAATGAAGTATGTGATGAAAAACTCTTTGGTGCCCCTGTAGAAGTTAACCAGCAGCTGTTGTCATAGTTGTGCTTTCATCAGGCTTCTCAGAAAGTAAAGCGCTCTTGGCCATTGCTGTTGTGTTTGTTGTCCATGACAGGTCCTGGCTGATGTGGACTCCCAAGAATCTGAAACTCTGGACTGTCTCCCATGCTTATTGGATGGTGACCACTATAGTTCAGTCTCCTGAAGTTCAGAATTAGTTCTATTGCTCTCTTGGAATTAAGTGCAAAATTGTTGTTCTGGTTCTAACTCTCCAGATTCTCAACCTCTTCTCTACAGGCTGCTTCATCATTATTGGAGATTAGGCCTATCACTGTGGTGTTGTCTGCAAACTTTATTATGGTGATAGTATCATGGGTGGTTTGCAGTTGTTTATGAAGAGTGAGTAAAGGAGAGGAGCTCAGTACACAGCCCTGCGGAACCCCAGTGATTCAGTGTTATAGATGATCAGAAGTGCTTACCAATAAGCATAGTTTGTAGTCTGTTTGTGAGAAAATCTAAAATCCAGTTACACAGGTGTGAGTTGAGACTTAAGCTGTTTATTTTGTTTTGGGGTGGTGTTGAACGCAGAGCTGTAGTGAATGAACAGCATCTGCATATAGCTGTTCTTCTGCTCCAGGTGGGTAGTGTGAGGGGCAAATCATACAGTGTACTCAGTTAACCTGTTTGCCCTGTAAGCAAACTGGTATTGGTCCAGGGTTGTGGGGATGTTGCTCTTAATGTGCCTGAAGTCGTTCAAAGCACTTCACAATAATGGTGGTCAGGGCAACCGGTTGATAATCTCTCAGAGACCTCACCACTGCCTATTTCAGAATAGGGATAATTGTATCGGACTGGAGGCAAGTGGGGACAGTGGCCTGTTCTAAAGAAATATTAAATAGGCTGGTGAACACTGCTGTCAGATGTTCTGCACAATGCTTCTGGACCCAACCAGGAACACAAACAGGGTCAGCTGCCTCATTATGGTTAATGTGGCTTACAGCCAAAATCACCTCATGTGCATTTAGCACCAGAGTGTATAATGGGGCCTCTTGCAGGGTTAGTTTGATGATAGGTTAGTTGCTGTCCTTGTCAAACCATGTAAAGTGATTGAGGTCATCAGGAAGCAATGAGTTTCCAATGTTGGTTCAGCAGGTGTTACCCTTGTAGTCTGTGATGGGCCTAATCCCCTGCCACTTGCGTTGGGAGTCAGAGCTGTTAAAATGCTCCTCTATTTTTGATTTTGTAGCAGCGCTTTGCTTACTTAATGCAAACAATGTTATGTGGTTTCAATAGGTCTTGGACCTTTCTGGTTCATCCAGGGTATCCTGATAGGGAAAGTACAGATGTTTTTAGTCATAGTGACATTGTCCCTGCGGAAGTTAATTTAGGATAAGACAGAGGAGGTATAGGCATTTAAGTCCATGTGATTGTCCTTTGTAGCTGCCTGTTTGAACAGTTCCCAGTTGGTATCATCGAAGCAGTCCTGTAATTGCCAGACTCTGACTCCAGACACTTAAGACTTTCTCCTGGTGATAAGGGGTTTGTATGCAGGAGTCAAGAACAAAGAAATGTGATCAGATCGGCTGAGATGGGGGAAGGTGATGTTGTATAAGCATTCCTATATGCAGTATACAGTATGTGATCCAACATATTATCCCCTCTTCTTGGGAAAAGTGCAGTTTGCCTGTTCAGCATTGTTTAAAACACTCAACACCCACACTTGAGAAAAGTAGAGATACCCATTTGGGGAGGACAGTTTTAAGGTTGGCATGATTAAAATTTCCCGCTAAGATAAACATGCCGTCTGGATGAAAATTTTGCAGACAGTTCATAGCATCGTGCAGTTTAATCAATGCCAGCTTGACATTAGCTTGTGGAGGGATATAAACTGCGGTGTGAAACACGACTGTAAATTCCCTCGGCTGATAAAAAGGTCTGCACTTCACTGTTATGAATTCTAAGTCTGGAGAGCAGTATTGTTCAGTAATGACGGTGGAGATGTACCAAGCATTATTTACATATATGCACACCCCGGCGCCTTTGTCCTTACTGTATTTAGCAGTCAGATCCGAGCAGTAAACAGTCCAGTCTGCAAGTATAACATAGCATTGGGGAATTTAGCGTTCAGCCAGGTTTTGATGAAAAAACAGGCAAACTTGTTCATCCTGTAGGACGAAATCCACAGTCTAAGCTTGGCGATCTTGTTGACTATAGAATGGGTGTTTGCGACGAATAGGCTGGGTAGAGTAATTGAGATCTATCAGTCTGGTAAAGGTTATAAAGCCATTTCTAAAGCTTTGGGACTCCAGCGAACGACAGTGAGAGCCATTATCCACAAATGGCAAAAACATGGAACAGTGGTGAACCTTCCCAGGAGTGGCCGGCTGACCGAAATTACCCCAAGAGCGCAGAGACGACTCATCCGAGAGGTCACAAAAGACCCCAGGACAACATCTAAAGAACTGCAGGCCTCACTTACCTCAATTAAGGTCAGTGTTCACAACTCCACCATAAGAAAGAGACTGGGCAAAAACGGCCTGCATGGCAGATTTCCAAGATGCAAACCACTGTTAAGCATAAAGAACATTAGAGCTCGTCTCAATTTTGCTAAGAAACATCTCAATGATTGCCAAGACTTTTGGGAAAATACCTTGTGGACTGATGAGACAAAAGTTGAACTTTTTGGAAGGCAAATGTCCCGTTACATTTGGCGTAAAAGGAACACATCATTTCAGAAAAGAACATCATACCAACAGTAAAATATGGTGGTGGTAGTGTGATGTTCTGGGGTTGTTTTGCTGCTTCAGGACCTGGAAGGCTTGCTGTGATAGATGGAACCATGAATTCTACTGTCTACCAAAAAATCCTAAAGGAGAATGTCCGGCCATCTGTTCGTCAACTCAAGCTGAAGTGATCTTGGGTGCTGCAACAGGACAATGACCCAAAACACACCAGCAAATCCACCTCTGAATGGCTGAAGAAAAACAAAATGAAGACTTTGGAGTGGCCTAGTCAAACTCCTGACCTGAATCCAATTGAGATGCTATGGCATGACCTTAAAAAGGCGGTTCATGCTAGAAAACCCTCAAATAAAGCTGAATTACAACAATTCTGTAAAGATGAGTGGGCCAAAATTCCTCCAGAGCGCTGTAAAAGACTCATTGCAAGTTATCGCAAACGCTTGATTGCAGTTATTGCTGCTAAGGGTGGCCCAACCAGTTATTAGGTTCAGGGGGCAATTACGTTTTTACACAGGGCCATGTAGGTTTGGATTTTTTCTCCTAAATAATAAAACCATTATTTAAAACTGCATTTTGTGTTTACTTGTGTTATATTTGACTAATGGTTAAATGTGTTTGATGATGAGAAACATTTTGTGTGACAAACATGCAAAAGAATAAGAAATCAGGAAGGGGGCAAATAGTTTTTCACACCACTGTATATAGTGATGGACAGCTGGGGCCCTTTCCTGGCTGGGAAGCCATTGTAATTGTAGATGTACACCTGGCACTGCGCCTAACATACCTACAGGGCTCCCATGGGAGCTGGGAGTCTGCCACAGCAGTTTTGGGATCCATTGGAGCCACCAGGGGGTGCTCCAGATCCCTACTTTGGGCTTTCACCACACCTGCGTGTGATTCCAGATCTCCCTAACGAGCCACCTGGAGTACTCCCATGAGCAGCTTAAAAGGAGCCACAGTTGGGAGGAAGATGATGAAGATAGTTGGAGGAGGAGAAGGAGGAGTGGAGGCAGATGGAAAAAGATAGAAAAAGATAGAGAAAAGAGAAGAAGATTGCTGTGTTGTGCTGTTTATTGTACATTTGGTACTGTGCTTAGTTTAGATGGGAGACTAATGAAAAGCATTCCTCACTTGGAAATAAAGCCATGTGTGTTTCAGAGACTTATGATATTTTTTTATATGAATGTATATAAAAACAAAGAGAGGTTCTGAACCAGGACAACAAAAATACACCAATTACCAAAGAACACACAAGAATGAGGTCAAAAAGGAGTACAAAGTTCAAAATCAGCAAAAATCAAACATGAATTGATTAAATTAAATCACAAGGCGGGTTTTAGAATCTGAGTAAGGAAGTAAACCTGGAATGACCCTTTTATTCTAATGAGTAATGGCTGCCAGGCACACAACCCCAGAAGCTACACCCCATACTGGGCAAAACCTGGCAATTGTGAGCAACAAAATGGCAGTGGAAAATGGCCCATATTAAAAATGAGCTTTAAAATGGAGCATTGAATTGAAAAATAATAGATTCTGTCAAATTCATTGGTGTCAAAAACCCCTAAAGTGATATGCAGCTAATTAATAGAGCTAGTAAATAACCTGTAAATAATTTACAAAAACAAAACCCAAATCACAGAACCCCTACTCAGTCCAGTACTTGAGCTAAGAGGGTAGGAAACAAATGGGTAAGCTGACACAAATTTAATTCCTTATGCCAAAACAAAAAGTTGTCTTCACTTTTATTCCAAATCAAATCAACCTTCCAAAAAAAGATTAAATTAATTTTTTAATATTTGAGGATAGCAGCTTTTTCCCAGACTGAGGGTTTGTTACCCTACGGGCTTTATCCAAAAGCTCATCTATGCTTTCCATTACGACTGATTTGTAATAAAAGTGTCTGCTAAGTGAATAAATCCAAATGTAAATGTAATAAGTTGCCCTTCATGTTAACCACTAGGCAGACAGGCCAAACCCAAAATAAAGACTCAGCTATGGCAAAACACCACTCAAACACTGAAAATGCTATAATTTAGTGTGGAGAGCTCAAACCCAAATAATTTCTATTGTTAGATGTATAGGTTTTTACTTGAACCAATTTCATAATTGCCCAATTTAGTAACTTATAAGCATTTTGATTTAGAAAAAAAATAATCCAGATAATCCAAAAATACCAGTCCTCATTGTTTATTTTTTTAAAATACCCATGAATATCTGCCAGTAACTTACATAGTGAAAAAGATCATTTTTCACTCCGCTTTGGGCTAGAAAGAGCAGATTTGGATGTTCTTCTGAAAAGCCATTGAAAACTCACATTGTGCCTGTGTAGTGGCCAGCAGTGTTTGACTCTGAAGCATTTCCAGCAACAATCAGCAAATAACCTCAGAGGGAGGGAAGGCAATGCGTTGGTTTGTAACATTAATATAGCTACATTTCATAAACTATCAAAAAAGAGTTTCTATTACCCCAAAATATAAAGTAGAAATAAATTGTTATATGTTATAATTTCAGCTTAGAAATTGCTTAACCAGTTTATTGTGCTCATCATGTACTATGTTTCTTCAGTTGCCATCGTTTTATCAAGTTTTACTTGATATGGCATAGTAACAGCATAAAGGATGATAAGAGGCTTTCCAGAGCAAACAAGATTAACTATATTATCTAAAACACAAATACACAAAGTAAAATTAGGCAGAATGAGTCTGCAGTTAAAGAGCTGTTTGTGACGGAGCAACTTTAGAAACATTTTTTGGATCAAGTAATTGAGAAAGTAAGTGTTCATACTCTGGTGTTAATTCAATAAAATAAAAAATTTAAAAAGCCTGAATTGGAATAAGCCACTGTAATTCTGGTGTTCGTAAAAAATGTAACAATTAACTTCTTAAGACAGAAGTACATAATAAACAAGAGTAGTTGTGTTGTATATTTGAAGTGTTAATGTATGCTTCAGTTTAAATGTTTAAAGTTTAAATACTTTTAATTGTAAAAGAAACATCACTAGAGGCCTTGATCCCTAGTAAAGGATCAAAAATCTAAAATAACATCATATTCATAATCACGGACCTTGAAAGAGTCTAAAACGATACCCCACATACGTACTTATGTCTCTTACACAGCAAGGACCAGCGGTGAAGAATCAGACATCAAAAATATTATTATAATCATAAACAGCAGCTTTTGAAACGACACTCCACATGCCTACATCACCACCACCTACTCAAAGCATCATGATCCTCCAACAATGATGGATGGATTAAAAGGCAGAAGTCTACGCGACCATCATCATCAAGTCCTTCCATGAGAACCCTAAATCCAAAGAGGACTGTTAAATTTATGTTAGGTAGAATGCCCAGAGGGGACTGGGAGGTTTCATGGTCTGGAACCCCTGCAGATTTTATTTTTTTCTCCAGCCGTCTGGAGTTTTTTTTGTTTTTTCTGTCCACCCTGGCCATCGGACCTTACTCTTATTCTATGTTAATTAATGTTCACTTTTCTTACTGTCTTTAATTTTTCTATTCTTCATTATGTAAAGCACTTTGAGCTACTTTTTGTATGAAAATGTGCTATATAAATAAATGTTGTTGATGTACGTTACTAAACCTCATTTTTTCAAAATTGTGTGAAAGGAAGTAACTTTAACCCCTCAGATCCCATTAGAGGGTCAGCTGATGTGGCACGCACAACTTCAAGTCCTTCAGGTCATGTTTGATCAGAAATATGGGCCAAAAATAGATAGATAGATTGATAGACAAACAGATTGATAGATCAAACTTTATTTTTCTCCAGGGGGAAGTTTGGCTGTTTACAGAAGCTCTTTAAATGAATAAAATAAATAGTGTCACACATGTGCGAGTAGGAGGCAGCTAAAGGTCTTAAGTAATGGTAATACCGCATCCGACCAGGGGACGGTGGGGTGCACTGATTGTCTTTTTCAGTTCCCTGCAGACCTTTCCCAAGAAATCCCGCCAGGTTCTGGTGCCTCCAAAGACCTCATTTCTGGTTCTGGGCCCTTCGATGACGTCACTTCTGGCCCAGACGCCGTCACTTCTGGCTCCGGGCCCTTAGACAATGTCACTGCTGGTTCTGGCCCTTTTGACGACGTCACTTCCTATACAGGCCTTTAACGCGGCCATCTTACCACCAATGCATCTGTTATATTTTGGACTCAGTCTTGTGAACAACTCAATTATTTTCAAAAGCCTTTTTTCAGCCAGGGATATTATACAGGTGGCTGCCCCAAACTTTTAATGATGTCTGGTACGTGTTTCTATCACAATAGATGCATAAATATATATACACTCACACTATGGTCTAAAAGAGAACTTCCGACTTATCTGTCACAGTCCCAGTGAGGCATTATTATTATTTATTGCTGGTGTTATAAAGGAGCCCCAGTAGTGTTTCCTGGCACACTTCTGCTGAATGATTCATTAGCTGAAAGTACTCATTGTTAGTGTGTCAGAGAGAAGATCTGCATCAGTGTTCATAATGACACTCAGTTTTGTTTTAATTCTCTCCTTTCTTGGTACCTCCAGGGGGTCCAGAATGCATCCTGTAGTTGTGCTTGCCCTTTTTGGTGAGCTTCTCTTGAAGTGATATTACCAGTCCAGCACACTTCTTCTTTCAGACTGCTCCCGTTAGGGGTCGCCACAGTGGATCATCTTCTTCCATATCTTTCTGTCCTCTGCATCTTGTTCTGTTACACCCATCACCTGCATGTCCTCTCTCACCACATCCATAAACCTTTGCTTAGGCCTTCATCTTTTCCTCTTCCCTGGCAGCTCTATTGTTAACATCCTTACCCCAATATACTCAGCATCTCTCCTCTGCACATGTCCAAACCAATGCAATCTCGCCTCTCTGACTTTGCCTCCCAACCTTCCAACTCGAGATGACCCTCTAATGTACTCATTTCTAATCCTATCCATCCTTGTCACACCCAGTGCAAATCTTAGCATCTTTAACTCTGTCACCTCCAGCTCTGTCTCCTGCTTTCTGGTCAGTGCCACCGACTCCAACCCATATAACACAGATCTTCCCTTTCACTCTTGCTGATGCCCATCTGTCACAAACTCCTGACACTCTTCTCCACCCATTCCACCCTGCCTGCACTCTCTTTTTCACCTCTCTTCCACAATCCCCATTACTCTGTACTGTTGATCCCAAGTATTTAAACTCATCCACCTTTGCCAACTCTACTCCTTGCATCCTTACCATTCCACTGACCTCCCTCTCATTTACACACATGTCTTGTTCCTACTGACCTTCATTCCTCTCCTCTCCAGAACATATCTCCACCTCTCCAGGGTCTCCTTAAGCTGCTCCCTACTATTGCTACAGATCACAATGTCATCAGTAAACATCTTAGTCCATGGGGACTCCTGTCTAATCACGTCTGTCAACCTGTTCATCACCATTGCAAATAAGAAAGGGCTCAGAGCCAATCCCTGATGTAATTCAACCTCAACCTTAAATGCATCCGTCACTTCTACCGCAGACTTCACCACTGTCACACTTCCCTCGTACATATCCTGTACAACTCTTACGTATTTCTCTGCCACTCCTGACTTCCTCATACTATACCACAGCTGCTCTCGAGGCACCCTGTCATATGCTTTCTCCAGATCCACAAAGACACAATGCAGCTCCTTCTGGCCTTCTCTAAACTTCTCCATCAACATCCTCAGAGCAAACATTGCATCTGTGGTGCTCTTTCTTGGCATGAAACCATACTGCTGCTCACTAATCATCACCTCAGTTCTTAACCTACCTTCCACTAATCTTTCCCATAACTTCATGCTGTGGCTCATCAATTTTATTCCCCTGTAGTTACTGCAGTCCTGTACATCCCCCTTATTCTTAAATGTCAGCACCAGTACACTTCTTCTCCACTCCTCAGGCATCCTATCACTACAGCATAGAAAATTGCTCAGGCCATCACAGAGTTGTAGAAAATATGAATGATGTCACTTCTCACATTAAAAGAACACATTTGCCTAAGAAAGAAGAGTCTGCTCTTCCCTTTCTTATATAGTTCCTCTGTATTCAGAGACCAGTTGAACCTGCCATTGATGTGGACTCTCAAGTACTTGTAGGAGTGGATCACCTTTCTATTCACTCCCTGAACGGTGACTGGACATAGAGGCTCTTTGGTGTGGTGAAAGTCAATAACCAATTCCTTAGTTTTGTAGATGTTAAGATGCAGACAATTCTCTTTGCACCACAAAAAAATCGTCTGCACCTGACTGCTATACTGTGCCTCATCCCCTTTATCATGGTACCCCATAAGTGCAGAGTCATCTGAGAATTTCTGCAAGTGACATGACCTGGTGTTATTTTCGTAGTCCGAGATGTACAGAGTGAGAAGAAATGGGAGACAGGACTGCTCCTTGTGTTACTCCAGCATTAAACACATTCGTATTAGAACCAGTCTTTGAGTCTCCCAAAAATGGCCTAAAAGAGGGTTTTTTTAGGTCTAGTAGGCCAAAACATTATAATAAACCCAAAAAGCTTAACGTCTAGTTTATCTCGACATCAAGACAAATTAAACGGTATATCATATGTGGGTATTTTTTGATTTCAAAGTATTCATAATTAACTTTTATGAACACAATAAATGAAAAAGCTCAAGATGTACATGGAAACTAAACTCATGATGAAGACTAGTGATGATTCTTAATATGGTACTGTATATACTTGTTCATGTAACAAACACTGGTAATATTGATCTGGATTAGGAAAAAGTTGTCACAAACAGCAATCGTGTGTGAGGTTTAGGAAATTTCAATAAAATTTGAAAAGGTTACTTTAAAATGCTGATGACATTTGTCAGACTTTAAACCTCAAAAGCAAAGAACAAACAGCAAAATGTTGTAAAAATGCAATAGCAGATTGATTCAGAGTTAGAAGGAAGTTAGAAGAAAGAGATAATAAATAACACATGCTTCTCTTCTTAAATTAACAAGCAATCTGACCACCATGCTTTTTAATGCTAGTGTTCAAGAAAACTTTAAAAAACATGATATGCGATATACTTTAAAATGAAGCATGGTTCCAGCCAGGTTAAAGTGAAAGCATAGCAGTCACAAAAATGCAATGACTAATTACAGTAAATTACTGAGTAATTTGTATAATTTCTAGAAATTTCTAGATGAGCTTTATGCAAAAATAAAAT
The DNA here is from genome assembly GCF_016835505.1 of Polypterus senegalus. Taxonomy (NCBI): domain Eukaryota; kingdom Metazoa; phylum Chordata; class Cladistia; order Polypteriformes; family Polypteridae; genus Polypterus; species Polypterus senegalus. The sequence continues at coordinate 127,468,071 of NC_053160.1, forward strand.
GGATTGAATTCCTCGTCACTTTCCTGTGAAAAACGCTTCCTTTCAATGCTTCATGTATCTTTATGGACTTGTATTCATTTTACTCTTGAATCCCCAGTAAACATGATAAAACTATCTAAATAAAAAATAAAAGGACATCACTAATAAATACCTATGAAGCATATTTATATTTCCACATGTGAGAATGGTAATACGTAATCAGTTCACCTATACGTCAGTCAGTCTGTTTATTTATCTACACCTTAATTCATTTCTCACCCTATCTCACTGACTAAGGATATTAAACAGGTACTCATCTTAGCTGGCACACATGTCTTTTGCAGTGAACACACTAATACATTTAATAGGCTCACAAAGCCTTTCTTTGGAAATGTTTCCTTATTAAATAACCCTTGTAATAAACAAAAACAAACACCTAAGGACTGGAAACCAGAAATGGAACCATGTGTATGTAGCTCTGTGCATGCTTATAAGAACTTGTCACAGCACACTGCACCTGTACTCCGTGAAGAGCGCTATACAAAAACAAACTGAATTGAATTGAATTATCAGTTCATTAGTTTTCTTTTTCCACATTGCCATCTATTTAATAACTTCCATTTAATCAAATTTTATGGTTAGGTCAAATCAGAGCGGATCCAGGCAGCATCAGGTGAATGGCAAAATCAGCCCAGCGAATATTTAAAGTCCATCAAAATTAAACATCTTCATTCACACTTGACCATCTTAATAATGGCAGTTAAGATATCAGGAATGTCTTTGGGATTTGAGAAGAGCCCAGATTATCACAAGAATAACCAATGCAGGCACTGCAAAAACCACACAGACACTGATCACGCTGGGAACTGAATAACTGAATGTGTACCAATGGAGCTGTGTGGCAGCAGGGTTCACTGTGACATTCATGTTGCCTGATTATGGCTCTGTTTTAAATTAAAAAAATAAATAAATAGATAAATAACCCAACTTTTTAAGAGAAATTGTAAAATGTTTGTAGTGCGTGATTCTTATAAAAAGTAGAATCAAAATGAATGAACTTATTAAAGAGTGCACAGCAAACAAATTGAACACACCAGCCTCTGTGTGCAGTTTGAGGGAGTGACGTTTCTGGGAATTGTAAGTGAGGTGCACTTCACACTGCTGTATGGATATGGGAAAGGGAATTTCATATGGCCCAGTGGACCCGCTTATTCAGTGTCACGTTGCCCAAGGATAAATTCAATGAGGCTTATAGAAAAAGTGAGTCACATTATAAAATGGAAATCTCGTTTATGCTCTTTGTCACCCTTTGCCAAGATTATAATTTACTGCAATTTCTGAATATTGGCTGAGTTTACACAGGGTACCCTTCAGTGAATGTTCTCATACTTTTAAGTAACCACTATGTTTTTCTTTTGGTTTGCATGATTATTCTTAATTAGCAATTTAGTACGGCACTGTCATTAATGCCAGTTTGTGTTGGCAAATGTCAGAGGAGAAACATCCAAAAAACAAGGGAATGGTTAGTTTCTGTGTATCCACAAATGTAGGCGGACAATCTTCAGGGTTTTTTGAATAGCAGGGAAAATCAAAGTTAGCACTGAATGTGATAAAGGATTTATCACAAAGTAATAATGCTTGAAACATACAAACAAGTGCTGCTCCAATATAATTAAATATAAAATGCCATCAAGGTCTCTATAAGGTCCATTTCTTTACCCACCTTTGAGTCTCAGGAATCTGGCAATGGCGGCAAACCAGCCTCTTGAATCCAGAACTGCTGATAACATACCCGACCTGGGCAAATGAGGACAAACATGGTCAGCAAGGGGTTGGTGCAAAGTGTTTTAGTGCTTTTATTTAAAACCAAACAGCGTCCAAAAGTGCAGGATAAACCATCTTCAATAAATCAATAAATAATCCATAAAATCTGTGAATGTCTGTGAGATAAAAACAATAACTAATTCAGTCCTAAAATCAGAATAAAACAAAACAGTCATCGGGTCCTTACTCTTACTCTTCTTTTCTATTCTTCTATCTGCGCCAAGTGTAACTTCCACTCTCCTGTCTCCCCAGCTCACCCAATGGATTTCTCAGCTGGCAAAGACACCAGCAGCTGTGGTCCTTCCTTCTGACTCCCACCTTGACCGCCTCCATCAGCATCTGCCAGATCACTCAGAGGCAGCTGTCCTTCCTTCTTCCCTCACGCTCCCCTAGTGCCCTCTGTCCCCCTTGTGACACCCCATGTAGTGGGAATTGGGGACACCAGCCTACTCTCTAGGTGTCTAGTATTCAGGACCGATTGTGACCAGGATGAGGGTGTAAGACAAGGAGACAAAGACACAAAAGGGCTGGGTTTTTGCAAAAATAAAGTGAGGTTTTACTTACAGGTGCACATAAAGAAAAATAATGTTCTACTGAAAATATATATCTATACCCAGTCCAATACCGCAAAGGACACACAAAAACAGTAATGCAACGGAGCCGAAAATGATGACTATATGCAGTATTTACAGTGCTGACTGAAAGTCCCAAAGGAAAAAGAAAAATGCATACAAATTAATAAAACTCATATCTACACAAAAATAAAGCTGTCTTCCTCCACAGAAATCCCAGTCAGGGAGCTGCTTCTTCAAACAGTGTATAATACAGGGTTTACTAAGAAAAATACTAAAATACAGGAAAAGAAAAAGTGTATATACAAAAATAAACAGTGCACCATTAACCACCACCCAATAAATACCTCCAGCAAAGCTAATCCAGAGATATTTGCATAAGAAGAAAAACATTTACAAAAATCAATGCACAAACAGTAGTGCTTAGTAAATTCAAGACAGCGTTCTACCAAGTACCTCTCTCTCAGCAAAATCTAGCCAGAAGACCCCTCTAGAGGCCGAAAATTCCCTTTTGTATTCAGTGCCATTGTGCCAACCAATTAAGCCTGTGGAGGGATGACGTGGATGCATCTACAAAGAGTGGCGTCTCCTGCCCTGCACAATTCACTATAAAAGTGTGAGCAGCCAGCACGCACGGGCATTTGTGCATTTGAGACGCGATTGCACTTCTCTCCTAAAACTGAAAGAATGCCCTTTTTTTCTCTTCTTTTCCATGAACTACTGCCCAGACAACTGCCGATACTATGATGCTTCGCATTTTCTCTTACTCTTCTAGTATTATGAGGTCGCAGGAGGCATGCGCAAGAGAGGAAGACAGACAACGCCATTCCGGCCGGGCAATGCGTTGCCGTCCCTCCACTCCTACACGAGACCCACCGTAACACACCGCAGAAAACACTCATATCATCAACGAAGCTGGTCCTCCGCACTTTGAAAATGGACGAACAGGCAAGCTTTTATTCCTTATACTTTTTGTCCTTTTTTTCCCAAACAAATGCCTCTCTCATAACCATGCAGAGGACACAAAACTTTTTTTTTTGTTGCTGGTAATGCCAGTGAGGCACATTACCACACCCCTGAGGAGGTCTCCACCACTATCATACCTGCTCCTCCAATAAATCAGCAGGTAACGATCCATCCCTAGAGCACTACTGTAATTGTTCGCTCCTCCCAGGGCTCCAGCTGGCTCAGGCCCCTGACACTGCACTCACTCACAGTTCTGTTTGTCTTTTCTCTTCCTTCTCTTGAACCTTGGTTCCTTTTTTAAAACCCTGTGGGACACAGGGGTGGCAACTATGGCTCCAGTGCTAATGAGGGAAAATGTCAATCCCACACATGGATGCAGAATTGCCCAACCCCACATCTGCCTCCAGAGCCACGCTACCGTCACCACACCTGAAAACACGAGCACATTATTTATTTATTTAAAATGCACGTGCCAAAGACCCACTATCTCACATACCTAGGCTTGCTTCTGCACTTTGGAGTTTATAGCTGCCATTGTTCAACATTTTAATTGCAATTTGTATATAGCGTGACCGGAATGTACGGCATGAACCATTAATCAGAATAGCATTACAGCATACAAACAAAACTTGTTGAGCATATTGAAAGACTGTGCCAGAATTCAGAAATTGTAGTTAAATTTAGAAATAATCATACAAAAGTGTTCAGAACAAAAGACGTATCAGAGAGGTGCTTTATCCTCTCACGTGATCTGTTTAATATTCATTTGGAATGTACAGTTTACTGCACAAAGCATTAAAAGGTATGGACAATATTGGCATCAAGATAGAAGATGAATGCATAAACAACCTGTGGTTCGCCATTGACATAGATTTAATCGGCAAAACATTACAATCAGCCCAAGAGTTACTAGACAAAGTTGAACTTAACTTTAATTTAGCGACATTAAAACAGAGAATGGATGTAGATAGATAAAGAACCACAACAGATAATATCAAAACAACAAATAACATTAAGAAGAAATGAATAAAGAAGAGCAAATGAATGTAAATATTGAGCATCAACTATAACCGAAAGAAATTAATGTTCCAAAGATATCAAAATTAAAACAACTACCACTATCCAAATCACAAGCAACCTAGATGACGTTTCACAATGAAGTTAAACTCAAAACGAAAATACAATTGTATAGAGTACACGTACAACCAGTTGTGCTTTATGCTTGTGAAACACAGACATTAAAGGAAGCGTTTTGCATTTGAAACAAGAATATTGAACATCGGCTCCAACACCATCACTGGATTTATTGAGGGGATCTGCAAGCAAGGTAAACCAAAAGAAACATGGGAACAATCAGACTTGGTGTGAATTGATATATGCCAAGAATATCAAGCAAAGCTCCTACAGTCACGCAAGACAAGGTGAATTGGAAAGTAGTGGAAGAGATGGCTAGAGTCGACGTCTGTATGAACACAAGCAAATGACCGATCGATTGATTCTCAAAATGCTGTGCTTCTGCTATTCCCATTCTTAACTAAATAGAGCTGTAGTGTTGCTCCGTTGCAATGTGGCGATAATGGTTTAGTCTAATTCCACTTCAAAACAAATAAAGGAAAAAAAAGTTATTTTCTTTAAGAACACAGAAATAAAACATGTTCAGAATGTTTTGCTGTTGTTGAAGTGAACATCAGTACTGTTTTGGCAAATGTGCTAATTCTCCTCTTCTTCACAGCAGTGCGCATGTGTCATGAAAAGTGGCAGATTTTCATGATGCTGTTCAGCAGTTCAAGGTAATGTGACTCTTGTATGCAGACCATGTGCCTGCAGTATGTATGATGCAGTTACTCTATTTAAGATAATATTCTAACTGATAGTATTCAGTAGAGATGATTGTATAGCCCATTGTACCAGAATAAGATGTCAGTCAACATCTGAACACCAGCTGGACCCCTATATTACCCTATATTATTAGTGAGTATTTCGCTCACTGTGGTTAGCCATCCCTCTTACTTGTAGGATTGCCGGCCCTCTGCTTAGCTGGCAAATATTCTCAGATTTCTCCCAGATTGCACTTTTCTCCTTCACTAGTGCCTTGGCCAATTGCCCTTATGGAAAAATCAGTAAAAGGGCCTTGGCACTGTTCCTCCTTCTGTACTGGTACAGTCACTACTGTTGTCCTCTGTCTCTACTTTTAGCTGTGCTGTGTCCATTTCTTATGTTGTGCCACACTTTTTCCCTCTAGTAACCTTCCTGCCCACTGTACAATCCATCACAAATTTCATACATTTATTTTGCCTATTAAAAATATTCTGATGTATCAAATCCATTTCCACAGATTCACCACTGACGTTTCTTCAGTATGAATTTGTCCTTTAATGTTGCTATTTACGTGTCATTTGGTGTCTATCTGTAAAGGTTTATTAGTGTTGTAAAATGGGTGTTTGTTCACAAACAATGTGGGTCAAATGAGATGAAATATCTGAAGTCATGATGCTGCAGTTTTATCAAACCATTTTATGCTGCATTTGTCATATCAAAGTGTTTTACATTGTTCTCTGGGCCCAATTATCTAAGCAGGATACATCTGTTCCAGCACCCTGTTGACTCTTAGCCAACAGCTACATGCTACAAAGTAATAGGGAGTCTGGGCATCTGATTACATACATTTAACAAGAGAGCAGCTAATAAACGTAACATACGGCAAGAATAACTACACATCAGCGAAAGAGACTTAATTTCTTGGAAAACAAACTGGCTCTCTGCCATGCAAAATAGGAGACAGATGAAGCTTCCTTTCACTTGGGGCAAGGTTATCAGAAGAAAGGGATAAATAGCCAGATGCCTACCTACTTGACACATATTAGTAGGTAATAGGAAACCCAGGCCCCCACAGGGCTGTAATTAATGGACTGTGTCAGAACAACCACACGGCCTGCAGAAAACCTTAACAATGAAGAAAGGTGCTTTGTGTCTTTCTGTTCAGACAGAAGGCTGCTGTGTGTCCTTACCTTGAGTTTGAGCTACAGAGATCACCATCTTCCTTGACAAGAAGCTGTATTTTTTATCATTGACGCCTTATCTTGCACACAATTCAGAGAAATATCTCATATACTAGATGTGCACAAAAGTAGCAAACATTTCTAAACAACCAGTTTAAAGACTCTCTTATCAGTTTAAATTCACACTTAGTAATATAGGTTACAATAAAATATATCAGGGAAAAATCGTGATGATATTCATTTTTGCTTATCTGGTTTGTTTTATGTTAGCATTACACTAATGGGAGTGTGAGGTGACCTGATCATAGAGCTACGCTTGTGTTTCTTGGGTCTATGGGACCAGAAAGGAAACTTTCGGCTAAATAATTATAATAAACTTTTGAAACTGAAGTACATATTAAAACAATGACATAAGGATGAAAACTATCCTAATTAAGGGCGGCACGGTGGCGCAGTGGGTAGTGCTGCTGCCTCACAGTAAGGAGACCTGGGTTTGCTTCCCGGGTCCTCCCCGCGTGGTCTTTGGATGTTCTCCCTGTGTCTGCGTGGGTTTCTTCCGGGTGCTCTGGTGTCCTGCTACAGTGCGAAGACATGCAGGTTAGGTGCATTGCCGATCCTAAATTTTCCCTAGTGTGTGGGTGTGTGTGCATGTGTTCTGCGCTGTGCTGGCGCCCTGCCCGGGGATTTGTTCCTGCCTTGCGCTCTGTGCTGGCTGGGATTGGCTCCAGCAGACCCCCGTGACCCTGTGTTAGGATATAGCGGGTTGGACAATGACTGACTGACTATCCTAATTATTTTCTTTCTTTTCATCTATTACCTTGGTAGTCCTGGGCACTCTTTGGGTAGAGTGGGGTGGTGTATACACAGGGCGCCGTATGGGCTTTAGACTTTTCCTCTTTTCATCTTGCTTCTCTTGCTAGGTAGTGTTTAATGTCTAAATTCAATACAAAATGGATCACAAGAAAAGTAAAAACTAGCAAGTATCTTTCTATAGAAACTAAACACATACCACAAGATACTAACGTTTACAATGCTAACTGTTCTCTGTCAAAGACAGTTCATTTGCAATGCTTGTACAGCATTTTCAAAGGAGAGCCATTCAAGATAAAGATTATACATGTGTTGCCATGATTTATTCACAAGAGAATGTAATATAACATAAAAGATTTTTAATCATACAAACAACTTTCCACTTCAAGACTGAATGGGTTGAAGTTGGGAAATGCAGAATGAGAACTGTGATACACGGAACTGAGGGAGCTGACCAAACAACTAATGTCTTAATTTGTAGCCCCCGTAGAAAAAAAAGAGTCAAATACATTGAATTCTTTTCAACATTAAAAAATGTTATTATGTGTAAAAAAAAAAGTATAAGTACCAAAATGTCAACATAAATAGAATAAGAAAAATATGTCTAGAGTCCACTCCTGTCCTGATGCAGATTTTGTGCACGTCCTTCGGGGGATATGTTATAAGAGAGTCATCAACACACAGCCTGATGTTGCAAATGGGACAGTAGAAGTGTGTTTCTTTATGTACTTTTCTTACAATACGAGAGAGTAGAATGTCCACGCCTGAAGTGCACAATTAAAATGCCCATAAGCTACCAGAGTAAGGCTTAGTCACTTCCACATTTCCCCTGACACAAATGACAGTTGCTGCATTGTGAACAGTGCTTAGGAAGCTAATGACTTCCTTGTCCTTCCACTTGATTGCGATGATTGCCATGCAGATACTGCACCCTGTTGCAGGTTTACACAACTGAAGTCACAAGGCATACCATGGATGTTTGGTCACTCAGTGCCTTGTGCATTGTTTTCACTTTCTGTGTAAACTGTTTGTGACCAACTCACATTGTCTTCACTGTCACTTCATTCAACTAATAATTCACTTTCAGCTTATTCAAAATTGGCTTTAAAATTGGCTTTAGAACTTCTCATTTGCATGCCAATGTGTTTTGGTTGAAAGTTCTGCCCCATCCATGAAGTCTGAAGAGTTAATTCATAATGTAGAACAATATTTAGATTTTTGGCTGCATGATGTTATTTAATCCACTAGATGGCAGAAAAATACGGTTCTGAACATTATTTGGACTAACCGTATATACTCACATATAAGTTGGGTCTTGATATATATTAATTTATAACATAGAGATTGCCTTCTTTGAAGGCTTTGCTGACTGAAACACTCATCTAAACGCTGTAATGGCAGTTGCACATGAAGGGGGTACATATGAGCTTCAGGTGCTTGAACTCTTGCCTCTTTGCCTCCATCCTGTAACTTTTTTAACCATGTGGCTATAATTTAAATGCTTTGTGCATCATTCAACCATCCATTTATCAATTCAATTCAGGAGGAAGACCCTGTTGAATACACCGGAATCACTGGCACAAGGCAGTAGCCAGTCCTAGATAGGGTACCAGCCTAATGAAGACCTCACCAGGGCATTTATCCACACTCTGCTCTATTCTTATTAATAATCTCAATAATAATTTGATCCCAAAATAAAAGATTGCATTCACAGTGGTTCAAAGCAAATAGATGGATGGTCACCTTTAAGTATAGAATATGTTACTTATTTAAAGCACCCAATAAACAAGACTAATCCTTGGAGAAGCTAATGTCACAATTATCACTGAAAATTCACTATAATTCATAAATGAGCTTATCTTGGTATTTTACCAAATCACTGGCTACGTAAAGGATAAATTGAATTTATTTGTTCATAATTTGCAGCATGAAGTTGTGCTTTAAAGGATTAGCATTTTTTAGAAATTAAAAAAATATGCCTGTTGTTGTGGTTTTAAGGGGCATGGGTCCAAATCTGAAAACAAAAGCTAACTACATCCATTTTTACTTTATCGAGTATTGATCCACGTTAAGATTGCGCACATAGTAAAAAAACAAAAAAAACAAGTGCATCCATGTTTTTTGGGGGGCGTGGACATTTTTGTGAGATTCAGCCATTTTAAAAGATCTGCACACTTCGCTGCTCATCTCTCTCTCCTCAGGAACCTTTCAAGTTCAGGGCTGTGTTTTACTCTGTTTCCCCTACCATACTCATTAACCTTGAAAAATCATCTACAAGCACTGTTACTGAAATGTTTGAATGCTGATATCCAGATGCAAATTGTTGATTTTGTTCTGTAAACAACTAGGCAATAATCACTGAAAAAATTTCACACTTATGACTACTCCGCTGTTTCCTGAAGAGGCATTAGCTCTCTTGGAAATGTGTTCTTTTAATATTGTGGCATATTAAATAATTAAACAATATCATAATATACCACAGACGGCGATATCCCTCCCATCGTGATTACGGCGGTACAAGAATCACATGAGAAACAATATCTTTTAGCTTACATTTACTGACGGTTAACGCGGTTACAGACGGAGAGGCGCAAGGACAGACTTAATCCAGGTGGGAAATCTGGATCAACACAGTCGGCCATTTTCACGTCACCACACTGGGAGGTTTTTCTTCGAGCTTTGTCGATTTCGCCTCTAAGGGTCTGGCTGTTGTCCAAGCATTTATAATGTCTTGCTTCACTTGCTGGTCTTCTCCGTCTCCAAACAAGGGCTGAATTCCTCCCCCACAAAATACAGAAATATCATAGTGCTTATATGCCGATTCTCATTCTCCCAATAAGGAAAGGAGATTTGTGCTGATAGAGGACAGAAATACCCTAACCTGTGCTTAAGCTGACTATACAAGCCTCCAGTTGTCTTTGGCTATCTAATCCAATGCTTGGCTAGCAATTCTAACTGCTGAGCCCCTATGTGCCAAATTTAACATGCACATGTGAATAAAACTCATAACAGTATTGTCCAGATATAGTGACATAAAGAAAAATGTAGTATTACATCCGCCTTTCAGTACAATAGATGAAGATCACAGACAAATCTAAAAAACTGATGGAACTCCACTTATTTCAGTGATGAACTGCAGAAAGCGTCGGCGGCAGGGGAGCAATTGTGGGGGTCATTGCTGCAAGACAGGGCAATCGGAGAGCACAAGCAGCAGTGTTCAGTAATGCTATAATGAGTTTTAAAAATAATTGCCATTAATCACAACTCAGAATTACCTCATATTATGGGCTAAAGTAAATGTCTGTAGAGAAGAAATAGTAAAACTGACTAACTTACTTTTACCCACTCAGCTCTTTTATTACCAATAAGATATGCTCTTACTATAAAATTCTTCAATCTGTTTCATTGTGGATAAACCATATTGAAAACTGCCTTTTTAATTTCCTCAGTGATTTTTCTTTGATGACGCATGCATACAACGCACCACAAAATGTATGTAATGAAGAGTATTGTTTAGTTGATTGTAAACTTAGTATTGACATGTGCACTCTTAAAAATAAACATGCCAGAGTGGCTCTTCAAAGTGATGACACAGGGGAAACATTTTTGGTTTCCAAAAGACCATCCACATGAAGGTTCTGGAAAGAATGCTTATTTATTTAGATCCATAACAGGCATCATACAGTAAATAACTATGAATGGTAACAGATTTGTAAAAATGCCAATGGGTTGTGATTTTAGAAGAATTCTTGTTGCATGTATACAGAAACACAGGCTAAGTTCAGGTTTTCCTGCTAGGTCCTACCATACATTAAAGATGGGGATGGCAGGGGGCAGGGGGTGAGGTCTACATATTCAAAGGTTTGGCAAAGCATGCAAAATTTTCATATGCAAAGGACCCTTCTCAGAATGAAATGGTTCTTTGTCAATTATTGCTTCTATGAGGAACCACAAAACTCAGTAAAGAACCATAAGCCATTAAAGAACCATTCTTTTTTAGAGGGTAGGGGGACCTTAGCTCTTTCAAAAAAATCAAATGTTTTGATTAAAAATGTAATGAAATGTAGTCAGTTCACTTCAAAATCATGAACCTCACACACTAGGTGCTGAAAGGCATTGCACTCACAGACACATGCATAAAAATGCAAAAATAAAATAGTCACTTTTCTTTGCTTAATGCTGACACACACCTGAGTTTGTACTATGGCTATAGCCAGAAAGACTGATGCAACACTAATGTTGTATATGGGGTATACGCATTGTGGAAGCTGGCCCAGACACAGACAGGCAGACACGTTCATGTCACCCACAAACACGTTTATTTACAATATATACAACAGTCCAGTGCACCACAAAACCCCCAAAGTCCCCAAAGTCCTGGCCTCACAACAATGCCTTCACTTTCCTCTTCAGGCCACCTCCTTGCCTCCTTCAGCTCAGTCCACTCCGCTCCCGACTCTCGCCTCGAATGAAGGGAGGCGGCCCCTTTTATTATCACCCGGATGTGCTCCAGGTGGGTTCCGGCAATCACCTGCTGACATGCCCCTGTGTGGCGGAAGTGCCGGCTGCATCCCCGGAAGCACTCCAGGTGTCCCTGCTCTTCTTTCCCCCCAGCACTTCCTGGTGTGGCAGAAGTGTTGAGGTCCAGGGCTCCAAAGGCATGGGGGCACCCCCTGGCAGCGACCACGGGCCCCTACAGGGTGAAACTTCAAAGCTCTGTTCCTGTGGCCCCCAAAGGTACCAGGACGGTCGCCCCCAGATGGTCTGGGGAAGGCGCAAGCCCTCCTCCGGTCCACCTGGGTGTCCCGGCCGGGTCGCCACCCAGCCACCTCTGACAGTATATAAGGTGATGTTTAAGATAAAAAAAATCTATGATCTGAATGCGCATTTGTTGTCAAATTTCTGTATCTACATGTGATTTAGAAAATATACACATAGCATAACATTCAAGTGCATTCAAGAATTAGATCATTGATTTGAAATTTGGAACAGTCTACATTGTTTAGTTACTTTATCAAAGAGTCAGCTATCACATTTTTATTTAATATGCTGAATATTTTTATGACAATGAGACATATTCAAAAATAACAGTAATAACAGAATGCAATTAAATGGGTTAGTAAACTCTGTTAAATACCTCTTTTAACAACACTTCACAGTGTCATGTAATTAAAGTCTGAGGGATGTGTGAAGGCAAAATATATGTTTTTTTCCAACCATGTTAAAGTGAGCTCTCTCAAGGTAAATTCGAAACAGTAAACTAATCCGTATTTGAGGTCAGTCAGAATTTTTTTCTGTTTTAAGGCAGACAAGTTTTTATATTCATGAATGCTTTTCAAGGGGAATGCTGAAATTTCAAAATTGTGTACAGCACACTCAATTTGAGGTATAGTATCTAAAAAAAATTACCTTTCTTGACAGGTTTTGCTGAAGAATAAGTGAGCCAGATTTCAACAAAAACATGTCTAAGAGCCAAATTGTTTTGTGTAGATAGACAGATACACAGAATAATCAGGCAACCACAGTATGTACTTCATCCATTATACTGTATATGAACATGTGTAAAAATATGATTTGAGTATACATATGTTGCCATTACTGGTGCATGTTTTGGATCATTTACAGTCCACAGATGTACAGTATACTCAAATCAGATGACTTCATAGGATACTAATGGCTTTGCCATGATATCAGATAATCTCCACACACAATTCATAACAGAATGTAACAGTTGATAAAAGAGATTTGGAGAGACAAATTGATGAAAATATAGCCTTGTCTTTAAAGATTCAACTCCCACTGTGATGTCCTCATCAGGGGCCTCATGTATAACGCCGTGCGTAGAATTCGCACTATATGACTATAACCGCACAGAAGCCGAAATGTGCTTATGTACATAAAAATCCAGATGCAGGAATCTGTGCGTACTCCAACTTCCACATTCTTCCGCTACATAAATCCCGGTCAGCGTGAAAAGTAACGCTCGTGCACGCGCTTCATGTAACGCCCCAACTCCTCCCAGAATTACACCTCTTTGAATATGCAAATGAATATAAATCGCCCTTAAGCTCAGCCTTCTGTAAAAAGACAATGGGAAAAGCATGGGGGAAAATATAAGAATTTCAGCGAATACAAAGTGGAGGCAAAGGAAAAACATACTATTTGTTCAAATAAACCGTGGTATAATCAACAAAAGGAAGTTGATCGAGTGACATAGCGTGTTGGAGAAACTTGAAAGCTCACATTCACAAATCGCACAGTGCCGGAAATAAAAAAGAAGTCACATATCAAAGTCGCCGTGAAAAGGCGAGTTGTAGCCCACTGTCTGAGTGTCATATGAAAGCTTATTAGGGTACAGAGAAGAAAAGACACACAATGGGGAAAAAGCACGAAATGTCAACTTCAATCTCGAAATTTCCACTTTAATCATGTGATTTATTTTGTCATTAAAGTAGAACATCATAAACTTCATCTTAAAATCGTTTAATTAACCAGTTTATCACATCATAATTAAAGTAGCACGTTAAATGCTTTGTTTTGTATGTGATCTTCTATGTGCTCTATGTGTGTGAATCACTACTTGCTTCTTAAACCGGCTCTCTTCCTCCGACTGGACACAGAATCCATTACATTCATGATATTACAGCTCTCTGAATAACTAAAATGCTGAGATGTATACGTAACATCATTTTAATGATGATAGGAGTTAAAGCACGTTATTAAACATGGGTTTCATGCCACAGTGATTGTGCGCGACCTTCGATGAAATTATTGATTGCAGCAGTACTCATGGGCGGCTCTAGGCTTATGGCAGCCCTGGGCAGAGAAAGAATCGGTAGCCCCTTTCGCCCGCCAATGTCAATATGGTATCTTATGCACGGTGGATGGCCACATCTGTTGTGAACACTGCATAGCCGCCTCGTGCTCATGACACAAGCGTTTAACTTTTGTCGAAATTTTAGCTGTGTCGTTATTTTCTCTTTCTGTTTTATATTCAATATATAATGGCGTGGCCGCCCCTGCAGTCCTTGCTTTTCTTTCTCCAAGTAACTGATTGCCACACAATCAGCTCTGTAATAGACGTTAAGCCATCTGTAAGCTTAGAACGCCGATTCTTCAAAACGTTTAAGGAACTATGAAATATCTTCGTAGTACATGTTTAATTATTCTATCCTTCATGACAGTCCCAGTGAAGAACATAGATTATTTAAATGAAGTTAAAGTTTTATCTATATAACATAATAAACATATTTTGCTGCATTTCATCTTAAAAATGATATCGTCATCATATGTAAATACCCGCTTTATAAAGTGGTGCAGGTTGTGTAATATTATAACTGTAGTGCAAGTTTACAGTGGGTTGATTGTACTTATAAGTACAAACAGTTCTACAAGGTGTAATTGATTGAGTGTGTTTATAGTTCTTAGGATGAAACTGTTTCTGAACCGCGAGGTCCGTACAGGAAAGGCTTTGAAACGTTTTGCCGTGGCAGAGGTAGCGTGCGCTCGAAGCTGTATACCGATAATTCTCTTACTGATTAACTGCTGCTGTGATTCACACTCAGATACAGTGATATAAATACTCCGAGTGGTGCAGTGAGAGTAATATGGAAAAAGATGATCCGCTGTGGCAACTCCTAACGGGAGGAGCTGAAAGAAGAAGAAGAAATAGAAGTGAGAGTAACAACGCTAAAGCAGTTATGGTATTTGGAATACTATGGCTATTCCCTGGACCATTATATTCTTACAAGTTAATTACAATCAGATGCATTACACTAATAAACAATATCCGGTTAGTTTCAGTGTATTTATAAAGCTGTGTCAGGAAAATGAGGAGTAACCACACAGGAACAGTAGCATTGCTTTGACGCTGGGTGCCGCCAGTCTGCAAAACCGAGTGGAGAACTTGCGTACGACAAGGCATGAGGTACCGTGGAAAAGTGCGTGGCTTTACGCCAAGTGTAGGTTTTATACATCGCGATTTGAACGTGGAAAAGTTCTTACACAACATTTCGGTGCGTACGCACCGTTTATACATTAGGCCTCTGGTCTTCAGTAAGCATCCTCAGATGTTACTGTATATACTTTAGCATCCAAGAAAGACAATGCTAGTTTGTAATGTTATTTATGTTACTGTTAATTTGTGTATGGATGTGGCAGAAGTTTTGTCCCTAACCATTGCTTTTGCCTGAAATGTATACCTGGCCTAACCCGTCAGTGTACAATAATAATCAAGTGCTAGTCAAGAAACAAAAAAAGCCCAGGAATAAAAGTGAAAACCTGATTGAGGTATTTTGGTGAAGGAGTGTGCTTAGTGCCTTCACAAATAGTCACATCAAACTTATTTCTTTAACTTTTGTGACTGTGAATTTTTTTCTTATTTTTGCCTTGTGATTCCAATATGATTGCAAATGCTTTACCTGTCATGTGGATTACAGACTTCAGTAAGAGGTCATTTCTTGTCATGGCTCTTAAACCTTACGCTCATCACGTCTGCATTTCGATGTTGGCTTTCACCATTAGCCTTGTTTGACAGGACAGCATGTGGTGATGTAGTTCTGTGGCTTGGCTTTACTCTGGGTGTTGTGTGTCTGCTTCTGTGAGAACAACACGGAAATATGGACCTGACCACTCTTTATTTATTGCTATCTGAAGTTTATTGATTATTTAATCTCTTGTTTAATATTTTTACCACTGTCACCTTTGAATGAGCAGAATACTATTTTATTTTTATTAGTTTTACATTTAATAACATTGTTGAGGTTTGTTGTCAAGCCAAATTTAATTGTTTTTGTTTTTTACTTTTGATTTGATTTTGACCTGTTAAAACTAATGTGCTTTATATTTTTATTTTTACCTGCCACTATTTTATTCCTACATTTGTGAAGTGTTTTTAAATGGTTGCCACCTTGATTGCTACCCCGTGACAACAGAAAGTTTCCAACGTTTGAATACATTGCCATTGAAGTATAGAGGTCAGCATCATAAACATCAGATTGTGCAACACCATGGGCGGTTATCAAACTGAAACGTAATCAAGTCGCTTTACTTCAGGTTTCAGTTAGTGTTTAGGATTTGGATGTTTTCATCTACTGGTCCATGAACCTCTTAAAAAACATTACATCAGCATAAAAATCTTGGCTGCCAAGATGAAAACTTTGACAATAAATAAAAAAAAAAAAAATCAGAACATTAAAGTGTGCACCAAAGTCCTAAATGCTAAATAAACCTATAGTAAGAAGATGTTAATAAATTGTTTCCTTTAGTTTCCTTAAATTACTGAGCACCAAACCCCAAACACTAAACAGAAGATACAGTCAAAGGAAAAATTGCCAGAAGTTCAGTAATCCTAAATTCAAAATAAATGCAAATACTTGTGTTTGAGAATTATCTACAACCTTCAACAACTGGGACACACATGACATTGACCTTTAAACTGGCACAATGATGACATCATGCATCACTTCCTGTTGTCACGTTGTAGCAACCATTAAAAAAAAATGAAACTGTAACACTCATGTAAAAATAAAATGATAGCACAAAATAATCTTTACTAATAAAAGGCAAAGCCCTCACTCACTCACTCACTCACTCACTCACTCACTCACTCACTCATCACTAATTCTCCAACTTCCCGTGTGGGTGGAAGGCTGAAATTTGGCAGGTTCATTCCTTACAGCTTCCTTACAAAAGTTGGGCAGGTTTTATATCGAAATTCTACGCGTAATGGTCATAACTGGAAGCTGTTTTTCTCCATTTACTGTAATGGAGATGAGCTTGAACGCCGTGGGGGCGGAGTTTCGTGTGACATCATCACGCCTCCCACGTAATCACGCAGTACATAGAAAACCAGGAAGACCTCAAAAAGCGCTGAAGAAAACATGCATTATATAATTGAGAAGGCAGCGAAACAATAAGAAGCGAGCGAGTGACATATACAACCATATTCATGAGTTCTGCTACTTGAAACAAAGCACGATGTAAACCTACACTTTAAATTAAGTTCATAGACAGGCTGCGCTGGCGTTTGTAATTTAGTGCCTGCCCATATAAGGCCGTCCGTCAGCGGCAATCCAATAGCAAACTCCCACTAAATATTCACGGGTGAAGGACTGTGCTTATGCAGAGGAAGATGAGATGGTCAGGGTGGTGTTTGACACAAACTCAGCGAAACTGCGAGAGAAAGTTTTAAGTGCCAGGACTAAGGTAACATTAAATACAGCCACGGACATAGCACCAGATGGCACCAGCACAGCTGGGAACCTTCGATGCATGTACACCGGCGGCTCACGTGAACTGGCGCGTGCAGAGATAAAGGCAACAGTTCCAAAGCGCTGAACAAAACCGAATTACACAATTGAAAAGGCAGCAAAAATATGAAGCGTCTGATAAGCATATTCATAAATCCAGCTACTGCGGAAACAAAGCACACGGTGGAAAAGTCAATGTCCCGCTAAAGGAAGACAGTGTAAAAAAAACCGTGCATGCAGTGTGTCAGGTCTCAGATAAAGAAGAAGACGAGCTGTTTATTGATGCAGTAAGAAACGAATCGATGAAAGAAACCTGTCATCTTTACAGCGATTGACAAACACGGAATGTAACTTGAACACAACACATCCTACAAATACGAGCCTGATTGAAAGAAATAATGATAATCAAATCCTTGATGACAGCAACACTCAGTAACACTCACAAAACAAATACTGTATATTGACAGTCATGTTACGTTATTTTTAAAATGTTCCCTTTTCTTTTCTAGCTTTTTAACACACTACTTCTCCGCTGCGATCGCGGGTATATATATATGTATATATATATTCCGATCTACATACTCGAATAATGGATACTTTATTCGCCATCAATGATTGTTTTGGTAAAGCCATACTCAGTGTATTCATTAGATGAGCGGTAAAAAGTAAGAGCGAGGGAGGATGCAGGCTGTAGTGCGTCAACTCTATCTGAATTGCGCGATCACATTTCAAAAATATATCTTTTCAAGTTCTATTTAGTCCATATTTGTCAAACTCAAGGGCCACGGGCCACATCCGCACGGCGTGTAATTATATCCGGCCCGCGAGATCATTTTATATACTGTATTATTGTTATTAATGGCCCAGGTATATGAAGCGCTGGTAACACAATAAACTACAGATCCCATAATGCAGCGCTTCAGCTGCCTTGCCGAACACTTATTGCGAAGCTAGCTCACGCGATGCTGGAGAGAAAAGTTCATTCTGAAAATAGAGCCTTTAAAAGCGATGGGAGGCTGAGTATATGTTTACTGAACCCGTGTGTCTCATTTGTGGAGCTAATGTGGCTGTAATTACAGAATTTAATCTAAGACGGCACTATGAGACAAAACATCAGGGTAACCTGAATGCAATGCAGAAGATACAGAAAGCAGAATAATTAAATAAGAATCTGACACTTCAGCGGACGTTTTACCGTGCACAATCACAAAGTGATTTCAAGTGAAGCTGCTTTTATGAGAGACACAAATGCACCAGTGCAACTTTCCCTCTTTCCCTGTTGCCAAGTAATGTTAAACCAAGTCGTCACTATGGTGTTCCCAAATCGCACTTTGCTGATAAACTGAGCGCACTGAGTTTGCACGGCGCTTTGGTGACTTTGAAGAACAAAAAGTCCGTCTACATGCGGCTCGAACCTTGTGCATGTTTGGTAGCACATATCTGTGTGAGAAGCTCTTCTCAGTGATAAAGACTAACAAAACAGCACACAGGAGTCGCCTCACTGATGAGCACCTGCAATCCATCCTGAGAATCTCCACAACACAGAACCTCACACCAAACATAAACGAACTTGTTTCCAAAAAAAGATGCCAGGCGTCCAGCTCTAAAATGACATATGAGCAAAGACAACTGAATGATTTGATTTGTTATTGCTGAAAGGAACACATTTTATTTATATTTCCAGGTTTTGTTATGCAGCATGTTCATATTTGAATTTGTATAATTTTGACAGGATATATTTTTATGGAGAGCAAAATCTTTTGGGATATTTAAAATCTAAGTTTATTTTTTATATAAAATTACATAAGAGTAAAGAAATTTGAATGTTTGTTCTTTTAACGTTTACTTTATTTCTAACTTGTATAATTTAGACAGGATATATTTTTATGGAGAGCAAAATATTATAAGTTGTTTAAGGTTTGAGTTGATTTATTCAGGAATAATATTCCTGTCTGTTTTTACCATTCCTACCAAAGATATTTCTGTCGACTAAATAAAAGTTCCTTCTATTTAAAATTTAAATAGAACTTGAACAAATACTGATAGTTCATAATATCCACGCAGACTTGCACGTAAGAGCGGAGTTATCCATTTTAACAAGCAGCGTATTGCACTGATACGAAATAGCTGTGTGTGTATATATGTAGATATGTATGTATATGTATATATATGTTTATATATGTGTGTGTATATATATATATATATGTATTTGTGTGTATGTATGTATGTGTGTATGTATATGTATGTGTATATATGTAGATATATATATGTATGTATATATGTGTATATGTATAGATATGTATATATATATGTTTATGTGTGTGTGTGTAAATATATATATATGACAACAACACTCATCACTCACAACAGTGACAAAACAATTACATTGACAATCATGTTACGTTATTTTCAAAATGTTTCCTTTTCTTTTTCATTGCTTCTTTAACACACTACTTCTCCGCTGCGAAGCGCGGGTATTTTGCTAGTCTAATATATAAAGCAGAGTCAATGTATGTGTGTGTATGTATGTATGTTTGTTTGTCCGCCATACAAATCTGCACCACCAAACTGGGGATGGGCACCGACACAATGTTCGGCACACGTCCCCGTACTTATCATCGACAAGATGGCTACACTCCAACTACTATCAACGTTTAAGAACAAAATAAGCAAATTAAGTGTACTTATACCTTCATCAAGTGATGGCCATTCCTTTGATGAGATCAAAACACAAGCCAGGATCATTCTGAATTACAAACGGTTATTTAAGTTAATCTGAATAGATGTAATGGTTTTATTTTTTCAACTTCCGAAGGGAAGGTAGAGACCAGTTTATTAATCCATTTGGGTTTAGAGTTGTTTTTTTGCTTTAGTTAACTTGTGTCTAAAGAACTGCTGGCTATTATTGTTTTGGAGGTGGCAGTTAAAATTAGTTTTATTGGTTAATTGTTTGAACTAAATTACCTTGTAATGTGGGACGTTACTGCTTAGTTGGCAAAATTACATTATCTCATTTGTCAATAAATTATTTGGTAAAGATACACCTTACTGATGTGTATACTTCTTGGATCTAACAAATGTGAATTTTTAGCGAACAGTTTAGGTGAAAGCCAAGGTCAAGGTAAACTGTATTACCTCACGTTCATTTAAAACAATATCCGTGACAAATGTAACTATACTGATACTGTGAATCTTTTACAGTTATTAAGAAATTCTTTGCATTTAAACAACATTTATGCTGAATGTACGAATGGTCTACTATTATGTATTTTTTATTCTTCTCTGATAAATTCTGTCATACTACTAATATGAAATGTATAGTGAAGAAAGTGAGCAGGATTTGATTAAGCTTTTAGGGCAAGGTTCACACAGGCCTTTTCAACAGACTTTGATCAACCCCAATGACTGTCCTTGCTGCTTTACTAATGCATCATGCATCCTTATGTTGTTTTTCCAGAAACACAGATCAAGCCAATGCCCTGGCCATCCTGCCAAACAGATACATCTCTCTATTATATAAAAAAATCCTGCGACGAGATGAGACTTTTTGGAAGATTTTTTCAAGTCCCGTGAGATGAGACTTTGGCTATGAGATTTTTTCAAGTCAAGCCCTCCTCTCAACAATTTTCAACCACACACACGGTGATCTCACCTCTCATTCGTGTCAATGCTTTTGACAGACAGTTTCTGCTCTCTCAGCTCTTATAAATTTTAACATTTTCTTCACTTTAAGTTCCCAATTAAATGAGACATATTATGTCCAAATCTTATTGAAGAATTTCATGACAAAGGGTTGGTTGGTTGCTACTAAGAGGCCATGCAAAATTTTTGACAACTTTCCGTTGAAAAGTTTTTTTGCTATTATTTTGAACTGTACAGGAGCAACAGAAGCCGAGTGTTCGAGAGTGACTGAAAAGTCTGTGTCTTCCTTTATAGTTTAAACCCCTTTACTCAGCTTGCAATGCAAAACCTCTTGCCAACAATAGCTTAATTTTAAAGTTCTCAATGCTCACCCACTGAACCACAGTTAAATCCATGTCACTCAGATTAATTCTGTCTGGAAAGGAAAAACATTGGTCCATATCAGAGAATATGTTGGAATCTCTTAAAAAATTCTGACCCAAGTCTCTGACCATTCATGACAATGTCATCAATTGAACGATGAGCTAAATTGCACTTTAGTTTTTTTTTTAATAACCTATTTTATTGCTATTGCCATCAATATTCTTGGCATAAACAGCACATTTGGCAGTAAAAGCCCTTTAGTCCTTTGGCTGACCTCTTGCATAGACAGATGATGCTCATTCAGATGAGCAGTGATAGCTGTAAGATACGATTGTTTTTCAGTCAATTTAACTCCTTAAAGCTCCTGGTAGTGTTGGTTCCTTTCGGATAGAAACAGCTTAATTGAATTATTGCAGGGCACAATCGCTCCAGCACCTTTCCAGAACTCAGCCAACTCACAGTAGCTTACAGTGAAGCAGATGTGTATGCACTATCCATCTCTTGAAGCAAGGCTCCAAAATGCCAAAGTGTCAAGGCAGAGCAAACTGACAAAAAATTAAGAAAATTCTATCAGTTGCCACCACAGAATTTAAATCCAAGTGCGAATTTTTCATGCAAAGATTTTCCTTATGCAGTGAAACAAAGGAATGAGGTGGCCGACTTGGTCCACAATTATTTTAACAAGCCCTTTCTGTCTTCCTAAGTGTGCAGGGGCACCATGGGTAATGACTAAAGATATTTTGTGGATATCAATTCCTCACTTTTCAAAATGTTCACCTAATGTTTTAGCCAAATCTTTGCCTTTTGTTGTGCCATGCATTGGTTGCTAGCAACTGGGCTTCCAGCTGAGTCGCAAAATATGGCAACCCCTTCTAAAAGGAAAACATTAATGCTCATATTCTTATTGACAGCAAGAAAACAAATATGACTTTCTTTTAGTGCACCAGTCTGTGGGCTCCTAACCTTGTCCTCCATTTCACTTAGACTCCTTTGAACAGTTCAAATAAATCAGCATGTACTGTATCTAAGATGTGTATCTAAGAGTGCTTCAAGAAGTTAGTGATTAATTATGTAAACCATTAAAACATATTTTTCAGAGATTGCTGGACACTTGGAAAGTTTCTAAAGATTGAAACCTACCAAAATTTGTTCCATTATATAAAAAGGTGATTATGCCAGTCCTAGTAACTATTGGCCAATAAGCGTAATGAGCAGCACAGTGTCACACATGTGAGATTGGGAGGCAGCTAGAGGACCTGAATAATAGCAGTACCACAACAGACCACAGGGTGGCAAGCTGTACTAACTTGCTCTCTTAATCTTCTGCAGACCATCCATGGGAAATCCTGCTAGGTATCGGTGCCATTGATGACGCCATTTCCGGTACAGGTGCCATTAAAAATGTCACTTCTGGTCTCGAAGACGTCACTTCTTGTACTGACCTTTAAAGCTGCCATGTTCTCAATCACCAATCACAACTCAACAAAATTGTCCAATTTTGCAGGCAAGGCATAATATATGGGTGGCTGTGACAACAGTTAAATTGATAGAAGTGATTAAAAAAGAAAGGAATGAGCAACACATTTCTAATCCAATTGTATATTCAGGCAATTGAACAGTTCCACACGTAAGAGATCGGAGAGGGTACATTATAACATTTATTTTGAATTTTCAAAATTCTTTAGGTAAAGTACTACATGAGAGGCATGTGATTAAAGTAAAATAAGTGGGAGTTCAGGATGCATTCTTGTGTGGATGTTTGCAAAACTGGCTCAAATAATGAAAGCAAAGGGTTATCTTGATGGAACCTTTCTGGATTAAATGATGTTAAAGGGATATTCAGAGATCGGATCGGGGCCACTGTTATTTTGAAATTTACATAAATAATCTAGATGAAGATGAAATTTAAAAGTTTTCTGATTACCTGAAACTAGGTGGAACTGCAGATATAATAAGTTATACAGAATCATTACAGATGGTCCTGGGTAGATATGTGGCAGATCCAATTTAAAATAAGTAAATGTAAAGCATTACACATAGGAAGTAAAGTTTTATATTTGAATATATAAATTATGGTCTAAAACTTGTAAATTCACCTTATGAGGTGGATATAAGAGTCATGCTGTACTGGACATGTTACTGTCGTCATCCAAACAGTGCAGAGGTGAAATATACTGTAGGTGGCCAGGGAGATGTTAGGATATAAAACTTGATGCATCAAGTACAAATCAAGAGAGTTGATTCTTAGGGTGACCACATGTCCCGTGACACTGACTTTTGGATTATAAATATCTGGTCAGCCTGGTTATTCGACAGTTATACACTGCATTAGTTGGGCTTTAAATGGAATATGGTGTGTAATTCTGGACTCCATATTACCAAACAGAAAAGATCTTACCGCACTAGAGAAAGCCCAGAGAAGAGTAAACAGACTGATTCCAAGACTACAAGGTATGAGTTATGTGGAAGCAGTTTAAGCAAATGGAGGAGGCTATGTATTTGTTTTGGACACCATGGCAACACCTAGAATTTTTGTGAGAAAAGGAAACAAGGCAAAAAATGGAAAAATGAAGAAACAAAAAAATCAGAGTAAAAAAAAAAAGAAAAAGAGTCTTTAAACCAAATCAAAACCTGAACTGGCTTATACGTTTTGCTATTAACTAGCAAGAAAGGACTTCTTTGACATTTATTCAAACCAACTAAGGGATACTGAATACACTTAGCACCACTATATTATAGAAGACGTCTTCTCACCAATGGGTAAGTGATAGTAATGAGTCCTGGTAGTCAAAACAACACGGTGGTCTCCAGGATCAAATAATGTTATAAAATGGCATTCAAAATATGATGGTAAACATCATTAAGGTTTAAATTAAGAAATAATGTAGGAAATATCTAAAAAAGCGGCACGGTGGCGCAGTGCATAGCGCTGCTGCCTCGCAGTTAAGAGACCTGCGTTCGCTTTCCGGGTCCTCCCTGCATGGAGTTTGCATGTTCTCCCTGTGTCTGCATGGGTTTCCTTCCACAATCCAAAGACATGAAGGTTAGGTGCATTGGCGATTCTGAATTTTGCTTGGTGTGTGAGTGTGTGTGCCCTGCGGTGGCCTGGCGCCCTGCCCGGGGTTTGTTTCCTGCCTTGTGCCCTGTGTTGGCTGGGATTGGCTCCAGCAGACTCCCGTGACCCTGTAGTTAGGATATAGCGGGTTGTTGTTGTTTCTTTTTATTATATGTTTATGATTTTTTCACATGAGAATTTATCCTTGCCTGAGAACATTATCTTTCGTTTATCTTTGCTTTGTGGCAGACGGCCGGGACGCCCCCTCACTCTATATTCAGAGGGATCATCCCTGGACAGTGCAATACCTCCTCCTGGACGCTAGATGGCCGTCCCCCTGGGTTGGAGCTGTGCCTCGGTTTCCTGCAGGGCTCCATGGGAATTGGAGTTGGGATCAGCCCTGCTGGGTCAAGCAGGGACCGCCAGAGGGTGCTGCAGCTGGGACCCCTGATCCTGTACGGGCAGCGTATTCGCCACACCCGGAAGTGCAGCCAGAACTCGGCAATCAACCACCTGGAGCACTTACGGGTGGACTATAAAAGGACCCAGCAACCACCACTTAATGGCCAGAGTCGGGAGGAGGAGGACTGCGCTTGGAGGAAGAGGAGCGGTGGTGCAAAGGAGAAGAGTGCTTGTGTGTATTTGTACTGGGGACTGTTTTGCCTGTGGGGATTACATGGAAGACGTGCCCCACAGGTGCAAGACTCCGGTGTGAGTCAGTGTTGGGTCGGGCGCATATATAGCGCCTTTTACAGCTTTGATCAGTTCCCTGGAGATACACAGGAATAAGAAATGTTTTTTCTTTTTTTACCACAGATTATGTAACGGACAGCATGAAGCAGTCAAATAAAAGGATTTCAGATATATGAATCTAAATTATTAGATGGAAAACATTCTCAACCGATAGGGAAACATGGAGAATTGTTATCTTGATTTGTGGTGGAAGCAAGTCAGAATAATAGATATATAAAAAAATACTTTTTAAAAACCATGCTTATATTAAGTTAAAAAGTGTACTAAAAAGTCAAAAGTAAGTCTCTCATAAATCACTCATAAAATAAAAGGTGGGTGCTTTTGCTAAGATTTTAAGAAGTGTTTTTTGAATGTTGATTTATGAAACACGCCCATGATTTTATTTTACGAGTGAAGTATGAGAGACATATTTATGACTTTTTAGTACACTTTTTAACTTAATATAAGCGTAGATTTTAAAAAGTATTTTTTATATATATGTATTATTTTCAACTTTTTAGTCTTGGGTTTGTTTTAGTATAATTTTGTAATCAATATTTTAACACTTCCTTTAATATTTCTATCTGTTACTAGAACCATCTATTGGTGAAATCTTTAACTATTCTTCATATGAAAATTTCATCTCTTAATTAACATGGATTAATTGATCAATTAGTGAAATTGATTATTGATTTATGTATTGTCATTGGAAGTGAGTAAGTGTGCAAAATTTCAAGTCATTTGGACAATAGGAAGTGGGTTAAATATTGATTACAAGATTTCTACCAGCCAACAAACAGGTGAACTTAAAAGAAGCGTGGTAATAATAATAAAAATGTTGCCCTTATTTTTAGTTAAAGATTTATGATCATCTGTGAATCAGTTAAAGATCACCACAAATGTTATTTGCCTTGTCCAGTGGAACTCACACACATCTAGAGGCTGTGATAGAGAAGCATTAATACTCAGAAAACACCAATAAAAGCCTAAGTGGAAACATTAGCAGTGACCAGGGCGGCATTCAGACCCAGTCTGTGTGAGCTGTGAGGTGGCTTTTATGTCAACACTCTGCTCACGTTATTGTTCTAATCAGTGTACATGTATTTTAATGAGATGTTCTCCAAAGAACACATTAAAAAAGGTTTAAAAGAAAAAACTGTGTAAGACAAGGTTGCACATAATATTATCATAATGTCCACACAGCATGAAATTTGATTGTACTTCTGTTAAACGTGATCATATGAAAACTCCACATGTTTTAGATTTATTATGGTATAACTATGAGCATAAATTGTTAATGTTTTTTGTCTAACTAAATAATTTTCTATTGAAAAATAACAAAGCAAAGGAAACTGACATTCCCATCAATGAAATGCAGATTGTTTGTTAGTATTAGCAAAGTGCTGTCAGAATTTAAACTGGCTTAAGAACAACTACGGTATGACTTTGAATGGTTTTTATGTGTTTTTTGGACATATGCAGAGGAGAGATACTGAGTATATTGGTAGAAGTATGCTAAGGATAGAGCTGCCAGGAAAAGGAAATGAGGAAGGCCTAAGAGCAGGTTTATGGATGTGGTGAGAGAGGACATGCAGGTGATGGGTGTAACAGAACAAGAAGCAGAGGACAGAAAAATATGGAAGAAGATGGTCCGTTGAGGCAACCCCTAACGGAGCAGCCAAAAGAAGAAGAAGATTTATACCTAAACTAAATACATTTGTGGAAAAATTGTTCACTGCAAAGGTGTGCACTGTTACTCACATCAGTCCAACAGTAAACATCTTAATTTCAGATAGCACCTTACTTACTGAGAATGCCAACACCCTTTAATTTAAAATAGCTCTATCGTTTCATTGAGCTTACATTTAGTCAACTATGTAACTTTTCTCAGCCTTTACGAAATCACATTGTGCCTTTTTACAATTACTACACTATCGTTTCCCACTTTCCACATCCACTTTCAAAGAGCTGGCGATTTGATGCCAGTCATTCTGACAGGCATGTCTGATACTATGAAGATATTGATAGTAAACAACAACATTGATGTCATGTACCTGTGCTGGGAATGGGTGGCAGCCATGATGTTTGCACATAAGCGTTCCGAGCATCATGTATGAACCCTACCTTATGTGTAATAATAATAAAATAAAATAAATAATAAATAAATAAATAAAATAATTTTTCATGATTGAAAATTTGGCTTGTTTTTTCCAGGGTAAACAAAACTCAAAGGACGTATACTAAATCTACATCAGTGAACACTAGACATACCTTTCCTACTGTATTTATATTGACCTTTTGGTATTTACATGTTTCAGTTTGGGCTGGGATATATTTAATGTTATGCGATGTATACGCCTGCAGACGCTGCTGCTACGCAAGCAGTGTACTGTCTATATTTGCATGCATACTTTATGTCACTCTGGAGGATTCTACCAGGTGACAGAGTGAGACATCATCACAGTGAGGAAACAATGTCCGATTCTGACAGAGGGGCAGGGAGCCAGGAGGATATTCCCAAACCTTTGGTTAGAATAGGTCTTGAAGGCAGGACACAGGGATGCCTCCAAAAGTATTTTGTGGGATTTTCTCAGAATTTAAAGGTATGACCAACATCTGACGTAAATCCAGTGTAATTAAAATAAAAGTATTAATACTTTTTAGATGATCTAAAAAAATTTGATGTGTGTGGATTAGACTTATTGGTTTTAAGGTAACTGTTTTAAGGATTGTTTTTATTATCAAAGTTTTATTAAGACAAAATTCTGCTGAAAGTACAAAACAAATCAAATCAATTTAAGCAAATTATAAAAAAAACATAATGTATATCCGCTACCCACCCACCACCATTCCCCCTGTAAGCCAGTATGGCAGGAAATTGAAGGGTGCTATTAAGGGGATGTCAGAGCTCATCAGTGTATGTCTGATGGTCCACAGGAGGCCCTCAAAAGAGAGAAGAAACATCAGGAGTTAAGAAGACAGACAGTGGTAGTGTTACAAAGACACTCTATCAATCAGATTAAATACTATTTATATAAACTGATTTTTATAGTCTCTTATATTTAAGACCATTAAAATTCTAACTGTTTTAAGCATTAGGCTTATTATGAAAGTTAAATAATAATTTTAAAATAGGTAAAAAAAATCACCTTATCATATAAAATGTGAAATGGGAAATAATTGAGTCAACCAAATAGGTTGAACTCTTATTTCCTTAAGACATTTACAAAAAGCAAGTCTCATCTGTCTTCCAGAGTCCTGTTTTCCTTTCCTTGGCATACATGGGAAAAGTGTCTCATTAAGAGAAATGTGAAAAATTGTGTCTTTTTTCATCTTATGTTTCCTAACTAGGGTGAAACTAAGGTAAAAGTTCAGTTAACAGAGGACCTTTATATACTTAACTGCTAATCGTATCCTGTCAGATAATAAACTCAAGATTATACCACATCAGACTACTGCAATTATTATTTTTTGAAAGACTTTTTGCTGCTCGTAAATAATATGGAAGAAATAAATGGCAGATGACATCCAAACAAAGCATTCTAATAAGAATTAAATGGTTATGGCTGCCTGTGCTAAATGCATGACTAAGCATGTAAGTTCTGTTTATAACTTGAAAGTACACAATCCTTGATATCCATTTCTTCATCCATTTTGTAAGCTCAGTAGTCCAGTGGGATGCCTGAACTTATTCTGCTGGCATCAGATTCAAAACTGGGCACCAGTCCAGCCTAGGACATTGTCACAACTTTACTCACAGTTACAAATACTAGACAAGTTTTAGAAACGTCCATAACTATGTATTTGGTGTTATACGTATTTGGTGTATTTGGTGTTGATCCTCCCCTGGCTGGGGTTCATTTCCTTGTTTCATTTATTTATGTTAATGTTACTTTTGTTAATTATCTGCTTTGTTCTCTATGCCTGTATTATGTTCCAAGTGTTTTATGGGTGGTCACCCCAAGGCACTGACCTCCACCCTATAAAGGTAGGGGAAACCCACTGTTCCTTATGGTTCACCTGAATGTGCTTGGGAGTTTTGGGTGAGTTACTGTGATTTTTCTGTGCTTTGCTTTTTTTTGATGTATTGGATTTTTGACCTGTTTTTTCAGTCTTTTGACAACCCTTTCGACTCTTGTATTGGGATGTTGTTTGCATTGGTAACTGTTTTAGACAACTCCTTTTTACCTTTTGTACCTATTCTTGCTGGAGAACATTTATGCAAAAATAAACCCATTGTTTTATAAAGATCCTGCTATATCTAGCCAGAGTTTAACATTAAATTTGACATATTTCAGGACTTTGTGTGCTTTCCTTCAAGACCCACACCATTTTGGTACTTATGAAGCATGATAATTGAGACATTGGAGGAAACTCAGTGCATCTGGAGAAAAACACACATGGACACAATGAAAACAAGCAAACTCCACAAACAACTGAGATTTAACAATAGAATTACCAGCGCCTACGAAAAAACTTGTAGATCCATCCCACCTTAAATGGTTTCTCACCTTTCCGTCAGCGTCTTTTGTCCTTTAAATTTGTTAACAAGCAGCAAACAGCAAGCAGTCTACTATCACATCCCCCACCAGCGCACAGTTTTCTCAGCTCATGTCTGTTTACCTGTGTGTCAGTTGCTTGGAGTTGTATAGATTGAGAAGTCAAGCAAAATGACACCTTTTATAAATACTATATCGTTATTTGGAACACAAGCATTTCATGTGTGTTCCATGTCTACAACGAACTACGTAAACTCATCATTAGAAAAGAAACATTTTTCATGTTTTAGTAATAATTGACAAAATGTAGACATGAAGTTTATAATGTGTGAAGTCTGAAGTCCAAATATCAAAAAAAACACTTTCACAAATATAACAGGTACAAATATAACAGAACAAGTGCGCTTTTATTCAGAAATATAACTGCAGAAAAACAACACGCGTTAGGGTGCAACATTGACATGCATTTACTACGACTGCTTTGGTGGTGCAACAGTATCAACAGTTGACTGGTAATTAAAACTTCACGGGTTCAATCCCCGACGAGTCCGTTTTGAGAAGTGAGCTGCTTTTATTCTCACTATTTTAGAATAAAAACATACATTTGATTTCAGTCTGTAGCAGCTGGTGTAAATGTATGATACTTGTAATGGTTAGCTTTGCTTTTTTTTCATTCAGTTTCATTGATAATTCATTCAGTGTCAGATGGGGAGGGGGGGCGTAGGGTAGGATCATGAATGCAACTGAGAGAATAAAAAACTGCCCTACTGTCTACATTTTGTCAATTATTACTAAAATATTTTTTTAACGATGTGTTTACATAGATCGTTGTAGTCATGGAACACACATGAAATGCATGTGTTCCAAATAACGATATAGTATTTATAAAAGGTGTCATTTTGCTTGACTTTTCACTCTATACAACTCCAAACAGACTTGATCTGAGAAAACTGTCCGGGGTGGGGGATGTGATAGCAGGCTGCTTGCTGTTTGTCGACACATTTAAAGGACAAAAGACGCTGGCAGAGAGGTGAGAAGTGATTTAAGGTGGGACGGATCTATGAGTTTTTTCGTAGGCTCTGGTAATTCTAGTGTTAAACTAAATGTTGGCCCTCATGCAGCAGTGAGGCAACAACACTAACCACGGCACCTTCCATGCCACACCAGCGCAAAAGAAAACAGAAAGTTCTTACTATAGTCTATCAAAATCAAACTGGGTGCAAGGCAGAAACAGCCCAGAACAGTAGATTGCAGGGCCCACTTCATACATATGTGTGGAGATGTGGAGGAAAGCCAGAGTCCTAAAGAAAGAGCCACACAAATACTGGGGCAACCGGCAGACTTCACAAAAAACAACACTGAAACCAACAATGCAGCAATGAGACAGCAAAACTAACTACCAGGCCACTGTGCTGTTCTTTAAGTAATTATTTCAGTTCTGAAGAGAATGGCAAAATGGATCATGACCAATCCAGATGTGGCACCACTTGATTTCAAAGCTTATACTTACATTACTTAAGCCTTTTTCCATCCTTCCATTCATCATTTTCTAAACCCTATTTATCCAGAGCAGGATCACAGGGATGCTACAGCCTATCCCAAATATCAGAAACAATCTCTGGACTTGTTTGCCAGACCATCTCATTGCTTTTTTCATGAGTTCATGAGGTGTATTAATTTTACTTTAGCTTGGGAAGATGTTAACTGATGTAGTTAGTTCTCTTTGAGTGCATTGCCTTGCTGAAGGCGGCTGTGTGCTCTGCTGCTGACTACCATGACCCTTTTATTGCTGATATAAGACTCCGACTGCCCTTTAACCCCATACTACAATGAATTTATGAAAACAGATGAAGTGTTATACATTTGCTTCACTACATAAACTCAAAATCAAAAGGTCAAAATTAATCATAATGGAAACCACAGGTCAATAAAATGATTGCAGTTAATAATTCAATTAAAGTTGGACGTGAAAAATCAATGGTTTATGATTATTTAGCCTTGACTTTAATATTTTAATAACATTGTTATCACAAGACAGAATGAAACAATTGCTATAAATTCAACATGAAACATTCTGTTTTATAGTCCACGTGTAATTCAAAGTGACTCTACAAAGCCCATCATAAAGCTGATATATCTTTATTTTATAACACAGAGGGGCATGGAAACTCCATTTTTGTTTAGCTGAGTATTGAAAAAGGCACATGGCTGTTTCAGAAAATGCAAATGTTTGAGTTGCTTTATATAGTAAGTAATAACTTAGTCGATAAATGGTCCAGAAAATGAGCTAAAAGACAACAGTTCAGGGGCTAAAATTTAAACTCCAGATGCACTGCACAGCTTTTAAACAGTCACTTAACCTGTGTGTATCCCAATGGTAAAATTAGGAATAACATTTTAAGTGTTTATGTCTGGCATTTAACATGTCAAATCATGATTGAGAAGGGAAAACAGCGCATACCTGATACATATGCACAGAGTCGGCTTCCTGCTGTATTCACAAACTAATGCATACTTTGGTATTTACCTTTTATAAAATGATGAACATCCTGAGCAAAAGTACTAGAAGATAATTTGCTAAAATAATGAGGTGCACTAGAACTGCCATTAAAATGATTCTGCTTCCAAGCAAGTTACAAGGGAATTTGATTCCTGTGTGCTACATTGTGGCTGGGAGCCTAAGTTTTAATATAAATGAACACAGACAATGCCTTCCTTTCAAAACCAGCCTATTAAACATTGAATAAATTACAAAGCTAAAATGACTTTTCATGGCTTTCTGCAAAAAACAAAACCTTTCAAGAATGGACTGTTCTTGATTTTCAAGTAAAAAAATAAAATACCACAAACATTCTTGGAAGTACTCAACATACTGTAAATATGAGACTTATTTCCACGTACTTTAAAATTGTATTGAAAGTAGGAGTTTTACATACTCTTTCATTTGAATTCCCTCAGATTCAGTATGTTCTCTAATTCTGTATTCTTGTAAAACATTCCATTTATTAAAACCATAATTGTGTGAATGACAAGAAGGCAAGAAGACTTGAAGTAGAACCCAACAATGGCATCTTTATTCTCAGATGTTGCAAACCAGAAATGAAAAGTGTATTTTTTGATTATTAAAAGATCGGCTCAGTTTTGCTTTCTGTTCATTGGCACTAAATTGCAAGTGCTAATCTTTATGGAGAAGAAATATCATAAACATTTGGGACTGACTGGCCACTGAACAAATAATGATAGCTGATTATCAACATGTGTGCTTTTTATATCTAACCCTTCGTTTCAAGGGCGACTTCCTATGAACAAATGATCCTTCACTTTTACTGTTCACTGTTATTGTTTTCTTAGTATCCAAATTCTTAAAATTAAGTTTAACAATAAGCAGTCATGGTGGTCTTTATTCTAGCTAACTTTAACTTTAGCTCTTCATCGTGGCTTTGTAATAGTTATGGGAATGTGGTGCATGTTGCAAAATTCCACTTACACAAATTTGCTATAAATGTACTAAGTAGCAAATTTAATTGCCCAAGCAATCATGTTCCTTAATGCTGTCATGCATATTGTACTGTAATGTGTTTTAATAAGCTTCAATGAAAACCAGTCTTGAATCACAATATGAAAAGTGTATGTAATAAAAGGACAAAAATATTACATCTGGCAAAACTGCATTTTGAATTTTCTGTAATTATTTAAAAGGACAATGCTAAAAAATTACAATTAGTATTAATAGTAGAAATAATAGAATTGTTATGTATACAGATTTCAATAACATTATTATTAATATGCCCAACTATCATGTGCAATATTACCATTTGGCACCATAATAAATAATAATCCTAATTTTTGATTGTGGCAAAAAGAATAAAATGCAAAGTAATACAAACCTAGGACTTGGAGTTTTGGAAGCAACAATGCCAACCCCTGTGTTATTATTTCATCCTACATTTCTTAAAATTGCTATATGTCTACATACAATATACTTCAACCAGTAACTGCGCACTGCACTATAACGTGCAGTGAATACACTTGACTTGATACTCTTTCTCTGTATGTTTAGCATTCGTTTGCTCAGAGGTTGATGCGCTTGCTTCTTTTCTCCACCCTAGCGGCCCGCTTCTTCTCTTCTTCCATCGGCATCTTTTCACGTTAAAACTGATTAAGTCTGTGTTTGTGTTCCAATTATTTAGTACGTTTTCCTTAATTTTTCACTTAAGCTGGCACTTAAGTCTTCAATCTCCCTCAAGTATGATTTAAGATATGAAGACGTAGGGGAAGTGACAGCGAAGGTGGTAGGGAATGAGAATGGCGCCCTTACGCATGTGCCGCACAGCCACCCTGCTGGCCACTGCCAAAAGTTGATTCTACAATAAAATAAAATAAAAATAAAAAAAGAATAACCTTGGAGGTCAATCATTACCCCAAAAGCGGATAGTAGACGTCACATAGTATATGTGTACCAAATTTCAGGTCATTAGTTCAAATGATTGGCGAGCTAAAGGTGATTTAAAATACTGGACATACAAACGGACAGCCACAGTAGCGTATTATATAAGAAGATTAATAAATAAAACTGGATATTTGACAATCTGTTCTACAATACTGCTATTAGATTCTATGTAATATAATTAAATAAGAAAAGTCAGGCCAAAGCCATATAGTTCATAATTTCTGTATTACAAGTCATGTTGTCAACTTCTATTTCTACTATTTTCCCGCTCGTTTACTCATAGATGACAATCATGCTGTGAGTCTCTGCACTTTTTCTGCGAGATGTTGGCTCTATGTACTACTTTTCATGCAGAGCATCACATCTGGCTGTCCCCAACCACTGGCTGCTATTAGTATCATCAGTAATGCAGCAGGGTACTTGACTACTGGTGAAAATGGGTATTCTTCCAGGAGACGTACCTCAGAATCACTGATCACAAAAATTTACCGTAATTTATATCCAGACACAAAATGCTCAAACTGTGCATGACTTAGTAATTCTCTAGCATTAACTTGAAGATTAACCTTGGATGTATAAACCTGATGCAAACATTGTAAAAGGTGACCTGAGTGCTTTGTTCAAAATAGCCAACCACATCCTTCCACATTGTGATCACGACAGGTGCAACTGTTATTCCTCTACAAGCTGCCATAATTTAAGTGATAACGTTCAGTGTAAGACTAATAATGTATTATTAACTCGCCTTCAAAATTTCTGCTTCTAATTCCTGAACTTCAACATTCTTTCATTGTCAGTGTCTTAGTATGGCAATGTACTTTTTTTGAGTTTTTTCTTCTCCTTTACCTCACGGTGTTGTTTCCGATGGGAGTGTTAGTTCCTTGGAAATATGTTCTTTTATATTGCGGCGTTTTAATAAACCTTTTCTATAAATAATTATAAATAATAACGGCGATATCCCTCTTTTCAGCAAAAGGCAGCGACAAAGTCACAGAAAAGACAGAATATACTTAGTTTGTTTAATGCGGCTTACGTTGCTGTACAGACAGGGACGACCAGCTAATTTCATCTTTTACCGAAGAGGTCTTTTTAGTTTCTTTTGCTTTCGGGGATTCGGTCGTGTAGAAAC
This sequence comes from Polypterus senegalus, assembly GCF_016835505.1. NCBI lineage: Eukaryota > Metazoa > Chordata > Cladistia > Polypteriformes > Polypteridae > Polypterus > Polypterus senegalus. The sequence continues at coordinate 127,503,341 of NC_053160.1, forward strand.
TGCTTTTTTCTGTCACAATGGAGGTGGCTTTTGAGTCAATCGCTTCCACTCACTCAGGTCCTCACCTTGGCAGCCTCTTTTATATTGTGTCCACACGACCAAATCCCCAGTTCAATTACAAAAGAAGGTAGACAAACTTGTGCTAAGCATCAAACAGGCAGGTCAAATAACACTTAGTCCTTTTAGGGCTGACAAAAGCTGTCACTGTCTGTCTTTATGCTTTGCTTGGCCCAGCAATTCTGACTGCTGACACTCTGTGCTAAATCTGGCTCAACTCTTTATGGCATGTTACACAGAAAAAGAATGAAAAATATATTTAAAAAGATTTAAAACAGATACAGTGACACAATTCTTAATATTATAACAAAATTATTATAACAGACCACCCTTTGTCACTGGATCTGTGACAAAACAATCCCTGAGAATCTTATTCACATAGCAAAAGGTACTCTGTCCCCCTTCACCATGTAAACAGCTCCTCAAGAATGCTTGTAAAGCCGTGGGGTGTAGTGCCGATCTAGCTCCTGCTTCACCCGTCTAATACGCAAATGTAAGTAAATATTTGTAATGGTAAAAATGATAATAATAATAATTAACAGTACAATTGGATGAACAAGTACATTTAAAATAGTGTTACTTGATGGTGACCACTTAGTGAAAAAATCCCACCAGTGATGTGTAGAGATCTCTTCAATTTCTTCTGCAGAGGTAATTACTTTCGTTTCATCAGTTTTCAATCTTACTAGTAGGTCCCTTGCTTTTTGAAACGTTACATTAAAAAGATGTTCATATTGTTTAGCATGCTCTAAAACCGCTTTATATTTCGGTAGTTCTATTTCGTAGGCAAATTGTAAATTCAGGAATGGGTTAGCTTCTGCTTCCCAATGTATATCCTCCCATGTAGTTAACATGTAGGTTCTTCCATAACAGTCATCTCGTATATTACTCACATTGGTGCGACAGGATACCCTGGGCGCTTGTAGTGGGTACCATCACTCCAAGTGATGTTATTTATTGTCACTGCACATGCAGAAGTGGTATCAGTTTGAAACACTTCAGTGGAGTTTACTGCTATTTGGCGCCAATAACAGTCTCCAGCTAAAGGATGCAAACAGGGGTGTGGCAATGTACCCACCCTTTGACATACGAACCCTTCTTGCCAGTTATAACAAAAGGCAGGTTCAACAGTATTATTATTTAGATCTATCCATTGTCTATCTACTATGGGTGCCCACCATGTTCCTCCTAGTAAAACAGGTAAGACATGAAACGGACACCAAACATTGTCCTCTTCAGCAGTGGTTGCTACCTGAAATACAGCTTGGCATATCGATTCCTCACACATGAAGGATTTAGGCTGCAACCACCAGTCTGATGGTAATTTTAGTTCTTTTCTCCAATGTTGGGGGTTTTTGAATCCCCAATCTGTCTTAAAATTTAAATACTGCTGTATAGCAATAATCTGTTTCAAATAGCAAGCTGATTCTTCATCTATGGCCCATTGGCTTTGTAAACCAGTCCATAAGGACTCATTTAATCACCCATGGTGAGTCTTCCATAATAGCAACTCCTGTATATGCCTGTCTGCCAACTCTGGCCCCCAATGAGCCAAAGTTTGCAAACTATTGGCTTGTTTCACACCAATAGATGATATTTTGTGATATATTGCTGCTATATCAGCAGTATTAAGAGATCCTAAACCTAAACCTCCTACTCCTAAACCAGTTCCTATAGCTCCCCACATGTCTCGCTTTGGACATCGTTTTATTTCTACCTTATGAGGAGGCCATAAGGATTGTATATTTCTACAATTATATGCTGCACCTGTACTGCGTGGTACTATATGTTCTCCTCTTGGAAACTCGTGACGTGTTATATCAAACCCACTAACATTAATGTTGAGTGCTACAGTAATTATTTTATGTGCTTTCCTATCTTTTTTACAACCTTTCATTTGTCTAAGTAATGTTGCATCAAATGGGTAACCATTCCCACTCCTAGTCTTATGAATTTCCCATAACATTACTGGTACTTTTACATTCATTGTTGCTTCCTGTTTAAACACATATAATATTACATCATTTTCGGGTGTTGATATTGCAGTCAGTTGTTGCCCCCCTTCAATTGTCCAACATGATAGTCCATTAGAATCAGGTTTACAGTTCATCATAGCCAACCAGACAGATACGTTATTATGCACAGTCACAGTTATTGCAGTGTCTTCATAAGTCATCACAGGTAAAGGTAACAGTCAGGATATTCCAGTTTCATGGGAAATGGAGCCGTAGATGTCTTGTCTCGTAACTGCCAGGTACAGTTCTTGGTAAGTGTGAAGTTCAAGGTCACATACTTTTCTGTTCTGGTGTATCAGCAGCCCAAAAGACTTTGTTATAGGGGGTGCATCGACTCCATCCGGTCCATAAACCATCTATCCCGATTATTCCACACGTGAGGATAATCTGTGTAAAGGAAAGCAGACGGACGACTGAGAGCCCGTTAAAAGAACCATTCTAGTGTCTCCTGGTCCTGCAGCTATTATTTCTCCTGCCCTCGGCTTTTGCCCTGGAGTTAAAACCCATACCTTCCCTCCAATTTCTCCTTTAAGCTGTTCAATACTGACTAAAACAGGTGTGACTTTTCTTATGTGCAATTTACATATGGCCTGTCCTTCAGCTATGTGTATGTCTTTACTGCCTTGATTTTCTAATACTAAATACCATTCATTTAAACAGATCTCTAATGTCTCTGTTAAGCATGCATCTGTTACAAGCATTTCAACATTTATTCTAACCTCCCATTCCTTTGGCCACTGACCTGTTATTCCCAAGCTGAGTCTTTCTGAGGAGTTTAACTTGATTGTAAGTGATTTAGGTGCCCTAACCAATAACCCTGTGGGAGTTAATTCATTGTTTGCCAGTGGACTAATTGTTGTCAGGCGGAGGGCACACACAGGTGGCTCTCCTCCGACATTTTGATGTCTCATAAAAGGTGTGGACCCAGCCAACGGACGATTATTGAGATTAAATAAGGCTTGCTTTAAAACTTTAGTCCAGCCTTTAAGATGATTGTGCCCAGTTAGTTTTTTAACTTGTTCTTTCAACAGGCCATTCATTCTCTCAATAAGTCCTGCAGCCTGTGGGTGATAAGGGATATGCAGAGTCCATTGAATGCCAGCTCCTTGAGCCCACTCTTGTACGTCTCTTCCAGCAAAGTGGCTTCCTTGATCACTTTGGATTTCTTCAGGCACTCCATATGCTTGGATTAACTGGCTCAGTCCATTAAGTGTAGCTTTCTGGTCAGCTCTTGTTGATGGATAAGCTTGTAACAGTCCAGAATAAGTATCTACTGCAGTTAAAGCATATAATAGTTTATTTTCTCGTGGCAGTGGCCCAATGTAATCCACCTGCCAAATTTGTCCTGGTCCCATTCCTCTCTTCAGTTTACCAGTTGCCTTCTTCTGTAGGGGCCATTGTTTTACTTCTGTACATGTGGAGCAATTGTTCACTATTTGTTTAACAATATCAGTAGTGACTGGTATACATCGCTGATGACACCATTGATATGTTTTTTCTGCTCCCATGTGTCCTGAAGTTTCATGAGCCCACCTTGCTAATGATATTAAGGAAGGCTCGATTACATTTACTTCAGCATAGGTGCACAGGTCTTCATTCTGTGTATAGGCTTCTTCCAGGTTGATTTCTCGAACAGCAGCTATTAGATCAGCTTGTTGGTTATATAGCCTCTCAAGGGATATCAGAGGGGCATGGGCATCTTCATGACCAATGAGGGTTTCCCCTCTTGTGCCCATTGTCCAAAGCTGCTCCCACAGTTCTGTGCCACCCCAGAGTTCTCTCCCATGAATAGTCCAAGCAGCCCTTCTCCACATTGTGATCCACACTGTTAGTCCTTGAAAAACTGCCCAGCTATCAGTATAAACAACAATAGGGAAGCTTTGATTTTCTGTTAATGCCATAGCGACGGCAATAAGTTCAGCCCATTGGCTTGATTTACCTTCCCCCTGTTGCTTCAGGATGGTCTCAGTGTGAGGTTGATAAGCCACTGCTCTCCAAAGCCTTTTTGTTCCTTCCACAGTCGCTGATCCATCTGTGAACCAGCTGTTCTCCTGTTGCGCTGGTGTCAAATGATCGTAGGCTGGTGCTTCTTTAAAGGGCGACTCCACTACAGGCAGAACAGGTGGTATGTCCTCTGGATCCTCATAAATCACAGCTCCGGCCATAGCCCCTTGTAAGGCACTTGTGTCTTTGCCTTCAAAGTGTGCTCTTGCTTGCAAATACCGTTTCTACTTGCATAAAGTTTGATTTTGGGCAGCGCCTGCTCTTGCTCCCAGGCCATTATCTCTAACCCACCCAGCAATGGGCAAGTTAGTGCGTAGCTTTACCGGAGCAGGACCTGTCTGTCTCTCAGTGTGCAAAAGAGCCCAGTATGCTGTAAGAAGCTGCTTTTCAAGTGGTGTATATTTAGTCTGTGAGCCTGTTAGCTGTCGGCTCCAAAAGCCGATGGGGATCCGTTTGCACCCATTCTTCTGCCATAAGCTCCACGTAGCAATATTGTTCTGTTCTGTGGCTTCCAGTTCAAAAGGCAAATTAGCTTTTAAAGGTCCCAGTCCTTGGTGTTGGACTAAAGCTTCTTTAGCTGCCTCAAAAGCAACTTGTTGTTTTTCTGTCCATTCAAACTGTGCCTTTTCTTGACAACATCATGTATAGGTCTTAAAATTAGTCCCAAATGTGGCACAAATGCTCTCCAAAAGCCCATTAAACCCACAAAGGATTGAGCTTCTTTTTTGTTAGTTGGTGCCTTTAATTTATACAAAGAGTCAATTACTTTTTGGGGCACTCGTTTTTCTGGTCCAAACCACATCATGCCCAGAAATTTAACTTCTCTGGCGGGTCCTTGGATTTTGTCTTTATTGATAGCCCATCCTCTGCTCTCCATGTGGGATATTAAAACTGGCAATGCATTTGTTACTGATGCTTCATCCCCAGTTAACATTATATCATCCACATAATGGAAACATCGTACCTTTTCTAAATCTGAGCAGGTAGCCAGATCTCTTGCTACAAGTCCATGGCACAACGTAGGGCTGTGTAGGTATCCCTGTGGCAGTACTTGAAAGGTGTACTGTCTGTCCTTCCATGTAAATGCAAACTGATCTTGACTTTGGGTTGCAATTGGAATAGAGAAAAAAGCATTAGCCAGGTCAATAACAGCATGCCACTCTCCTGCATTAGCCATGATGTCTTCTATGATGGTCACAATATCAGGAACTGCAGCAGTCAATTGCGGTGCTTTAGCATTTAGACCTCTGTAATCGATTGTCATTCTCCATGAACCATCCGGTTTTCTGACTGGCCACACAGGAGAATTGAAAGGGCTAACTGCAGGTCGAAAAATTCCTACCCACAATAACTCTTCCACTGTTTCTCCTATTTCTTGCAAACCTCCTGGCAAACGATACTGTTTTAAATTTACAGGTGTGTCAGGGACTGGAATTTCTAAATGGGTCCATTTTGCCTTGCTTTTACTATTCTACACATGACATTACGAATCCCAAAAGAAAATGTTCCCCATTCTGTTTGGAATGACTTTCCTGTAAGAATATCTATCCCCAGAATATATTCAGGCAATTCTGAAATAAGCACCTTAGCTTTAAAAGAGGGTGACTTTCCTATTGCTAAGTGTACTGTGATTAGTTTCGCTTAGATATCTGAGCCTCTGTATCCGTTTACATTTACAATTGGTCTTGAAAAGTTATGTGGATTCCCATGAATTAAAGTGACTTCTGCCCCAGTATCCATAAGTGCCATAACCTGATGTGGTTTTTTTCCTTTACCCCAGTAAATGGTTAGCGGGACGTCACGGGCGGTCTCCTGCATGAATGAGCCGTACCTCCCCGCCTACAGGAGACCTGCCCTCTCCTCAATATGTTTGTCGAGGTGTGCGCCACTCGTTCGGAAAGTGAAAAAAGCGTTTCAGTTTGTGTTCGGAGTGTTTTGTTTCCTCCTCACTAGGCGGTGCGGTTGGAGGGATTCTGCCCTCGTCTTTTTTAGACTTTCTCAGAGCTTGCCATCTCTGAAAAATTTCCCCTGTTGGTTTGCCATCGATATCCATTTTATGTATTCCTGCTTCTATCAGATCACGCATCATCTTTGTACGGCTTATTCTTTGTATTGTATGTCCTGCTATGGCTCTAACTGGTCTCTGCCCAGCCGATACCGTTGCACCCAATTCATCTAACTGACCCAATAATGTGGCCACATCCCATACTGTCTGCTGATTAACTCAGGCGAGCATAGATAATAGAGCCCCTTTTAAATGATGCGGTGCATTTTTTATTAAACGGTTTCGCATTCCGGCAGTGAAAGCTTCATTATCAGGGCCAGCAAACGCAACTCCTGGCACGGCTTTATAAATAGCTGCCTGCACACCCATTTCTCGCAGCTGCTGAATTGCTTCAGAAACTGTACGCCAAGATCTATCAATGTCTTCCGCGTCTCTCGCGTCTGGATATGCGTGTTTCATGGCGTTTACAACCCATTCCACTATTGATACAATCGCTTGATTCTGTCCCCCTCATAATACATTTCTTAATTTCGGATTCGTGGTGATAGAGCCTAAATGTTTGATCTCTGTATCTGTCAATTGACAACTATCACCCCTTTCATCCCACATACGTAAAATCCACTGCATCAAGCTCTCGCCTGGTTTCTGTCTATATTGTTTTCCGATTTCCAGAAACTCTGCTTGTGTAAAATCGCGTACGGTTCGCATTACCCTGTGCTGTCCACCGGGTTGCCCCTTGGCTTTATTTTGCACGACCGGTCTCGCATCTATAATTGTACACGTGTCAGTATTATACGTTAGCGCCTCTCCGTCCTCATTGTCGGCTTCCCAGATATCATCATCACTATCAGAGTTATGTATGCTGCCATCCCATGTTTCTGGGTTCCAATCACCTTGCTTTATAGCTCGTATTTTAAAAGAGGAAACGGGGTGTGTTTTGCCTTGTTTACGGCGCTTAGCATGCATTAAACGGACAGCTAGCGTAGTACATTTAGCTTCCCACTCGTTCTCCCGAGACGTCGCATTTTCCATGCATTCTCGAGTAATCAGTTGCTTATCTTGTAAGTTTTCTATTTCTTGTTTGAGTTACCCACACTCTATAATCATATTCTGCAGCTTATGATCCAACTCACATACTGCAGTTAATAAAAGCCAGCCAATTTCACCAGCTGCTTGTTGTTCCTTTTTTCCCCTGCGCTCTAGCCTGAGTGCCAATACCGCCTGTTGGACATTTGAAGGAGTCACTTCTCCCTCTAACTCAGGCCATGCAATTGGGGCTGTATAATTATTAAATAACTCAGCCACGGGTGTCCATGACAGTGCGCACGACCACCCAGGGAACCGGCTGAGACCACCTCTCCCGGCATTATCCAAAACATATGTTTAAAAATATTATTCATCATAAAATTATGATTTATGAATATTAATTTTGGTTATTAAATATCGCTACAACTCTGCTCGCAGCGCCAATTATGTTTCCGATGGAAGTTTTAGCACCTTGGAAATATGTTCTTTTATATTGCGGCGTTTTAATAAACCTTTTCTATAAATAATTATAAATAATAACGGCGATATCCCTCTTTTCAGCGATAGGCGGCGACAAAGTCACAGAAAAGACAGAATATACTTAGCTTGTTTAATGCGGCTTACATTGCTGTACAGACAGGGACGACCAGCTAGTTTCATCTTTTACCGAAGAGGTCTTTTTAGTTTCTTTTGCTTTCGGGGATTCGGCCGTGTAGAAACTGCTTTTTTCTGTCACAATGGAGGTGGCTTTTGAGTCAATCGCTTCCACTCACTCAGGTCCTCAAAGGCTGGCAAGATACCAGCCTCTTTTATATTGTGTCCACACGACTAAATCCCCAGTACAATTACCAAAGAAGGTAGACAAACTTGTGCTAAGCATCAAACAGGCAGGTCAAATAACACTTAGTCCTTTTAGGGCTGACAAAAGCTGTCACTGTCTGTCTTTATGCTTTGCTTGGCCCAGCAATTCTGACTGCTGACACTCTGTGCTAAATCTGGCTCAGCTCTTCATGGCATGTTACACAGAAAAAGAATGAAAAATACTTTTAAAAAGATTTAAAACAGATACAGTGACACAATTCTTAATATTATAACAAACTTATTATAACAGGTGTATCTCTGTGTTCTGTTTTCTCATTTAGTTTAATTAATAAGGAGCCTCTAGTCAGCCAATTTCACTCTAGGAAATGCATTCCTAATGATCAGATTTAGGATATGGCCTTGGAATTTTTAGTCTCTTCTTCAATGCAGTGGCATTTATTGTGGTTGCATTTCTGCTTTCCTTGTTTGGTTTGTGGGCCTTTGAAATTTACAATATGCTTTATTTGGATATTTTGAATTTTCGATCATGAGTTAGAATTTTGTATTTTCTTTTAAGGAATTTTGGACTTATATATTTTTATTTTTTTTTTCTGCTTGGATTTATTTAAGGTCTTGTTTTACTTTGGTTATTTCTGTTTTTTGCATTTCCTTTTGCATCATTGGATTGTGTTTCTTAATCAAGCAATTTGATTCTTTCATTTGAATTCTGGACTTTGTTTTATTATTTTACATATGATTTGGTATTTGTTTTTATTCTTCCATTCATCCATTTTCCAACCCGCTGAATCCGAACACAGGGTCACGGGGGTCTGCTGGAGCCAATCCCAGCCAACACAGGGCACAAGGCAGGAACCAATCCTGGGCAGGGTGCCAATCCACCACAGGACACACACAAACCAAGCACACACTAGGGCCAATTTAGAATCGCCAATCCACCTAACCGGCATGTCTTTGGATCGTGGGAAGAAACCGGAGCGCCCGGAGGAAACCCACGCAGACACGGGAAGAACATGCAAACTCCACGCAGGGCGAACCCGGGAAGCGAACCCAGGTCTCCTAACTGCGAGGCAGCAGTGCCACCACTGTGCCGCCCTTGTTTTTATTCTTTCATTTTATAATTTAATACATAAAATTAAAGAGTTCAAAGTTTCACGTATGACCAAAATTGTTTGATGCCTTTTTCCTCCACACAAGGCCATGTCGTAACTGTTCAGGCTTGAATTTCTGGTTTTGGATTTGTGATCTTTCCTTCAGTTCTGACTTTGGTTTTACCCCATTTTTTTTCCTTTTTTAATATTATTTAAGGAATGTTTGAATGATGACTATTGTTTAGCTTTGGATTAAGAATGTGGATGTGCAGAAAATTATATTCTTTGAGTCTGTCTTTCTTATTTCATTATTTTATTGCTTATTTTCCTCCATTTTATTTTCTTTTGCCCCTGTTAAATCCAGCTTCCTTTTAAATCAGATTTGTGATATTGTTTAATCTGATCTTCTTTAAACTTAATTAGCTTCCATGTTTTCTTTTGTTAATCTTTTAGGTTTTGACACTCCTTTACTGCTTAATGATAACTATGATTCTCAGATGATTAACGATTCTACATCAGGTTAAGAATGTCACTGCATGTTTTACTTTTTTATGGTTTGTATTCTCTCATCGTTTCCAGGGATCCAAAGATACCTTTAAGGGTTAACTTTTGGTCGAGCCCAAACTTATATAACATAAAAATGGCAGAATGTGGCTTTCTGTCAAAAAACAATATTGATAACCATTTGCCAAGGCCTCCTTTTTTTGGAGTAAAATGGTTTCCAAAGTGATACTCCCTAAACCACATGACTACACTCATCTCCTTTTGAAAACACATTCATCCTGATAGTCATTATTTTCCTGCCTAATTTGCTGTCTCCTTTCTGCTTCTTATGTAACATATATATATTCTATATACAAATGACCATAAGAAGAAATAGATAACTTTACAGAATATTCAAAAGAATCAAAATTGATATGAATATGATTTATAAAAAGTGCAATAGGTGAGTTTTTGTCACATATATGCACAACAATACTTACATACAATTTCACTTGGATCTGTCTTTTTCACAGAAACCTTAACGTTTGAAGAATAGTCTCAACAACTGTGACAGAAAGATCAATTTGTGTTGGCTCCAATATGCTCATTCTCCCCTTGTTTATGTAGGTTTTGTCTTGGAATGCCTAAACTCCTTTTTCATTCTAAAGACAGGTACTATATCTTATTTTGTGATTCTAAATTGGCCCAGTTTGAATGTGTGTTTGTGTGATTGTGGCCTGGAATGGACTGGAACACTAACCAGGATATGTATCTGCTTTGTGTGATGATGCTAGGATAGGCTTCACCTGAACCTAGAATTGAATTAAGTACCGGCATATAAATTGCATAATCATGTGAATGAGGCGTGCACATTGCAATTACAGTATATACTTTGACTAACTCAGTTTATTTTATTTAAATATTGATGCTCTTCCCTTTAAGCTTTTTTCTTTCTGTTTGGGTTCTTTGATGTGCACCTTGCATACACATACTTTAAAATTTCTAAAACTTAAGAGAAATGCATCAACTTAAAAATGAAAAAACACAACTTCCAAGATCAGAGAGCAATTGGCCTAGTGTGATTCTCCATAAATCTCAAAATAGCAAAGATTGAGCAAAGACCTGGCATATTTATTTTATGATTATAATAATGCCCAGTTATCCTCACCTTTCATCAACCTCTGCTCCTGTAGGAATACTGGCCAGTTTAGATAAAGATTTCTAGGTTTTTATCAAAAGACTTTTAGGAATTCATCTAAAGAAACTCTCAGATGACAATGAGAAAAGGATATCTCTTTAGAATTTTAGATTAAAAATGGAATTCAGCTGTTTTAAAAATGTACTCATTTTCAATATGTGCAAAGCCTGCAACGATTCATCTAAAGACTGAAAATCATCCACATGTATCTGGTGTAAAATAAACACAGGGACACTGTCCAAGGTGTGAGGGAATTCCCCATATACTGTTGCACACATAAAAATGATGTCTTTACAGACAGAGTTAAAAAAAAGGAACTGCCACAAAAGGAAATGAGGGTAGTGTATGTAGGTGGGTCTGTAGAAAGTGATGTAGGAAGAGGCGTCATCTGTAGGCTTGAAACTGGACGTGATGTGTAGGAAGTGGCGTGATCTTGAGGGTTGGAACCAGAAGTGATGTTATTGGGTGGTTTGTTCAATTCGGGAGTAAGGAAAGAAGAGTTAGAGGGCAGCGCCAACCCTCGGTTTGACAGGTATCTGCATTTATTTGAGCTAGTAAACTGTCTCCTAAGCGCACGTGTGTGACACGGCTTCCCCATCAGCCCAGACCCATCGGGTCGGGCGGCCCGAACTGAGAGGTCATAAACCCAAGAAAGAGCACCGGCATTAACATGGAGAGCGCCTTGGCGATAAAGACCGAAAACCTATAAGGCTAAAAATCCAAAAACCACCGTGTGACACGTGGGTTTGACTCCTTATGCAACCATCCACTGTAGAGCAGCATGGTCAGTACCAAGGGTAAACTCACAGCCTAACAGGTAGTATCTCAACTGTGTAATGGCCCATTTAATCTCCATGACCTCCCATTCCACTGCCACATACCTGGTTCAGCAGTTTCCGGCTCAGGAACATCACAGGATGCTGACACCATCGATGCTTTTGCTCTGCACGGCACCAAGACCTGTGTCTGAAACATCAGTCTGGAGAATGAAAGGTAAAGAAAAAATAGGAGAAATTAATACAGGTGCAGAGGTCACAGCCTGTTTTAGGTCAGAAAATGCAGAGTCTGTTTTCTCATCCCAAATATGTTAATTACAAAAGCTTTTATTGCATTGAAAATGCAGCAGGATTTTATCATGACCATGTCTTCAAAATCGGAATTCTTCCTTGTGCTCTAAGACCCTTTAGGCAGAAGGTCTTCTTGATGTGCAACTGCAATTCCAATGTCTGTTTCCCTGCTTTTGCTTTGGCTTTCCTCTCCTAACTCTTTTTGCTTTCCCTCACATATCATCTCATAATTGTTTGCATACTGCCAGTGGTACAAGTACCACAGGTTAAGAACCATCAATATATTTTATTCATGCCAAAAGTGCTTTGTCTCTTGGATTTATTTATTTTACTTAGATTTTAATGAGTAATATGTTGGCCTTGCAATACACTAAATAAATCAAAGTACAAAAAAGGCTTTAGGACACTAGACAATTGTGACAAAAACCAGCCATTCAGCCCAACAAAGCTCATGTGTCCTTTTCATAAAAATAACATCAAGTTAACATTTGCAGCTCCCTGAAGTCTTATTCTCCACCACACTATTCGGTACTTTATTCCACATATCTGTGGTTTGTTTGACTGAAAACTTGTGTGTGAAATCTGTCCTTGAAAAGTTTCCAACTGCGTCCTTATGTTCTTGTTTGATCACCACTTCTGTAAAAGTGATAAAATGTACATAAAAATAAACAGCATAAGCAATAAATTGCATATTTAGCCTGAACGAATGCTGTACTGCATGGTAAGTTAAACCAATCTGTTCATCCTTTAGGATATAAGGCACTGTGTGTGCTTAAAACAATTTAAAAAAACAATCTTGTGTGCTTGCATCAACTTGTTTGCAGAGCAGGTCACTGTAAGAGGCTGTGGCACTGGACTCATTGCTCAGTCACTGCTAGATTTACTGTCCTTTTTTATGTTATGTGTTGTATTCATTGTCTGCGTTAAACTGCTGCCACTAATCTATGCAATATACACTTGTAAGAATCCCACTGTACTGTGCACAAGACAGTAAATTTGGACTTCAACTCATGCACAGCAAGCAGCTCAGCTATTATGTCTAAGATGCAAGTGACAGAGATACCACACTTTGTTATATCCATTTGTTCTTTATGATGCAAATGAGATCTCAATCACTTTCTTTCTAATGAATCCTACACACAACACATCACACTTTTATTGCCTTTTAGCTCATACATACTCGGCCTCACCATTAAGACTGTTACAGTTATCTCTTTTCTCAGAAAGTACGTAGAGTAGTCTCCTGAATTTTCTGTTTTGCATAATGTTTACTTAATATACAAAAAACCTTTGAATACATAGTTCCTCCACAATAAAACAGATATCTAAGCTATCCTTCCTGCTATGTATTATTGTTACTCTGTCCAATTTATGTAACGGAGATAAGGAACAACTTATGGCACATTTAATAGAAGCCTGAATCTATGCTGTGTGGAACTAATTTTAGTATTTGTAAAAAGTGCAAGGCTAAAGCACATTTTAATTAACTTGTTTCCTCTTCAACAATAGTAGTAGTTTTATTGTCATGTGTGCAGAGTGCAGTGATAAACAAGAATGTACTAAAACGTAGAATTTTATTTTGTGTAAGCCTGCCTCACTTGCCTGTACAAGATCTGGGGCCTCATGTATAAACGGTGTGTACGCAGAGAAATGTGGCGTAAGAACGTTTTCACGTTCAAATCATGATGTATTAAACCTAAACTTGGCATAAAGCCACGCACATTTCCACGGTACCTCATACCCTATCGGACGCAAGTTCTTCGCTCGGTTTTACAGACTGGCGGCACCCAGTGTCAAACCCTGTGTGGTTACCCTTTCTTTCTTAGATGCACATTCCTGACGCAGCTTTATAAATAGACTGAAACTAACTGCATATTGTTTATTAGTGTAATGCATCTGATTGTAATTAACTCATAACAATATAATGGTCCAGGGAATAGCCATAGTGTTCCAAATACCATAACTGCTTTAGCGTTGTTACTCTCACTGCACCTTCTTTTTCTGCTTTCAGCTGCTCCCATTAGGGGTTGCCCCAGTGGATCATCTTTTTCCATATTACTCTCACTGCACCACTCAGAGTTTTTATATCACTGTATCTGAGTGGTGAGTCACAGCAGCAGCTGATCGGAAAGAGAATTATCGGGATACAGCATCAAGCACACGCTGCCTCAGCCACGGGAAAACGCTTCAGAGTCTTTCCTGTACGGACCAGAAACAGAAACAGTTTCATCCCAAGAACTTTAAACACAGTCAATCAGTCCGTCAAGTGCTCCTTGTAGAACTGTTTGTACTTATAAATAGAATTACCTACCTCACTGTAAACTTGCACTTCAGTTATAATATTGCATAACCTGCTCCACTTTATAAAGCGCATATTTACATATGATGACATTTTTAAGATGAAATGCAGCAAAATATGTTGATTATATTATACAGATAAAACTAACTTCATTTAAATAATCTGTATTGTTAATAAGTAAACGTGAGGCCATGGTGCCGCAGCGCTAGCTAGTTCACATTTTTTGATTTACTATAAAGATATTTCAATGTTCCTTAAAAGTTTTGAAGAATCGTCGTTGTAAGCTTACAGATGGCTTAACGTCTATTACAGAGCTGATTGTGTGGCGATTGGGTATTTGGAGAAAGAAAAGTAAGGACAGGAATTTGGGGTTAGTACGTCTGAAATAGACATTCCTGCCACCGTGTTCCCATGTTTAATACATGCTTTCATTCCTATCATCATGAAAAAGATATCACATATACATCTCAGTATTTTAATAATTCAGACAGCTGTAATATCACGAATGTAATGGATTCTGTGTCCTGTTAGAGGAAGAGAAAGCCGGTTTAAGAAGCACAAAGTGATTCACACACAGAGCACAAAGAAGATCAAATACAAAACAAAGTATTTAACATGCTACTTTAGTTACGATGGGATTTGAGAAACTAGTAAGTTAATCGATTTTAAGATGAAGTTTATGATGTTCTACTTTAATGACAAAATAAACTACATGATTAAAGTGGAAATTTTGAGATTAAAGTTGACATTTCCTGCTTTTTTCCCCACTGTGTGCCTATTTTTTTTTCTATGTACCCTAATAAGCTTTCATGTGACACTCAGACGTTGGGCTACGACTCGCCTTTTCACAGCAACTTGGATATGTGACAACTTCTTTTTTATTTCGGGTACTGTGCGACTTTCTGGACTTGAGCTTTCGAGTTTCTCCGACACTCTGTCACTCGATCAGCTTCCTTTTGTTGATTATACCACTGTTTAAACCAACAAATAGTAAGTTTTTCCTTTGCCTCCACTTGGTATTCACTGAAAATCTTATATTTTCCCCTGTGCTTTTCCCATTGTCTTTTCACAGCAGGCTGAGCTTACGGGCGATTTATATTGATTTGCATATTCAAAGAGGCATAATTCTGGGAGAAGTTGGGGCGGGACAGAAGGCGCATGCATGAGCGTTCTTTCACGTTGACCGGGATTTATGTAGCGGAAGAACGTGGAAGTTGGAGTACGCACAGATTCCTGCATCTAGATTTTTCTGTGCGTAAGCACATTTCGGCTTTTGTGCTTACGTCATGTTATAGTGCGAATTCTACGCACGGCGTTATGCATGAGGCCCCTGGTCCATAATTTTCTGGGCAGGTTTTGCCTTAATAATAAATACACATTCTGTTACTTGCTTCTTGCTACATGCAATATCTGGTCATACTATTGCCATGTCAGTCCAGCCTTTGCCCCAACTCACCTCCCACCTTTGAGCTCAGTGGCTTTTTGCAAGGAGCAGCTGTTAAACCATATCCAGGGAACAATTCCAGAGAAAAATGATAGACTCGTTTGACTTTTTATTCTGCAATTTTACACAAAATTAAATCTATCTTTACATTAGAAGCCTCTTCCCTTATTCCCTTTCCTCCTGCTACTAATCATGACCTTGATTTTTTAGAATTTACTTTCATCCTTTCCAGTTCCAAGGCAGCTCGGCCACCCTCCTCTGCAATGCATCCTCTTTCTTAGCTGTGACCATAAGGTCATCAGAATTTTAAAATTCCCAGAACTCACTACTCCTGAAAACCTAACTAAGCACATCCTTCACAAGTACAAAGCATGAGGGGCTAAGAGCAACACTTAACACAAGTTGATGGAGCAGCAGATTTTAAGTGTGCCATCCTGAATAATGCAAAAGAATGTCAGTTGATCCGCCCTATTCCAAAACCTATTCAACCACAAAACCCTTAAATCACGTGTTGCAGAATATTTTTATGACAAGTGTTACTGTAATTTGTACTGTATAATCATATGAAAAATGTACTGTCTTCAACAGCAGTATTCCAAAGCTCAATCATCTTATTGCAAGCATTCTCTGAAACTGCCACAACATTTTTATCAGAGAATCTTCTTCAGTGCATCTGCATTGATGTCTGTTTTACAAACTGCTTTGAAAAGTAATCAGCCTAAAAAAAATTAAAATGCATATAGACTCACTATAATTAATGATTAATACAGGTTTTAGTAAGCAATAGAATAAAGGTGTTTCTTTCAGTTAGAGTTTTAAGATTTGGGCAGCAAGGTGCCCCAGCAGATATGTCTACTTTTACATACTGTAGCTCTTCTATTGAAAAATATAACCCCTCCAGTTTTTCCTACATCTCCTCCAGGAAATTCAACAGGTAGGCCATGCCTTGGACACCTCCAATTGGAGAATCCAGGGAGCATCAACTCTGTAGGTGCCCACTCCACTAACATTGGTTTCTTTTAAACTGGGGAGGGTATTAGTACTACTCTGATATCTTCCTAGATTACGAAGTTTCTTTTTCTTGTACACACAGTCAGCCTAACATCTCTGCACAGGAATTGAGGTTAAATTAGTCACCAGCAAATCCTTTTGACTGTAGGAGAAGATGAAGTCATTGATTGACACAAAAAGATGTTTAATGACATTGGGCCTCATGTGTAATGGCATGCATAGAATTCACACTTAGAACATGGCATACAGACAAAAATAAATGTTTGTAAATACAAAAAAATTTTGATGCATAAAACTGTGCATAAGCCAAGTTACATGCACTTCCCCTTTATAAATCCCAATAAACATGAATTTTTATGCACATGCCTACAGCCCCATCTCAACTCCTCCCAGAATTTCATGTATTTGAATATGCAAATCAATAGAAAAAGCCAATTCCGTTTAGTGCTTTATTAAAAGACGATGGCAAAAGCACCTGTAAAAAAGAATTTCAGCAAATGTGGAATGGACGTCCTGTTCATGGAAGTGGAGCCAGCTCCCAGTCCTCTTGATATTGTACCACCGTGCCTCTTAGTGAAAGCCTTTGATGTTTACGGCCCATCTTTACTAGCCATTATCAATGATTCTATTAGTAAGGGAGTTGTGCCCTCATTTTTTAAAGTTGCTGCAGTGCGTCCCGGTCTAAAAAAGGCAGAATTAGATCCTGGAGTTTTAGCCAATTTTCGCCCAATTGCCATTTCTGTCTAAAATATTAGAAAGAATTATTTATAATCATTTGGTTGATCACCTTAACTCCAATAATTTATTTGCGATCTACAAATCTGGCTTTAGGTGTTATCATGGTGTTGAGACGGCCCTCCTTAAAGTATTCAATGACATCTCTATTATTACTAACTCAGGTGGCACTGCAATCCTTGTCCTCCTTGACCTGTCTGCTGCCTTTGACACTACTGACCATGAGATATTGCTGTTGCAGCTTGAACATCTTGTTGGGCTTAGAGGCCTCTTAACTGGTTCAGGTCATATTTAACTGGTAGACACTTTTCAGTGACTTTAAATTTCTATTTTTCGTCTACTGCTCCTCTTAAATGTGGTGTTCCTCAGGGATCCATTTTGGGTCCTATCTTATTACTCTATATCTCTATATACCTTCACCCTATTGGAGCTATTTTTAGGAAATTTCTTTTCATTGCTATGCTGATGATACACAGGTTTATATTCCCGTCTGCAACTCTGCAATAAATCAACTGCACAACTGTCTTGCTCTTGATCTGAATAAAAATAAAAATAAAATGGAGGTGCTTATAGTGGGTCCATCAGCTAAAGCCCAAATTGGTCTTGGACTTCTCGGCTCTTTCTCTGTCTTTTGTAAACCTCAAGTCCGTAATCTTGGTGTTATCTTTGACAGTAACCTGTCTTTCAAATTCATTTCCGGCGCTGCATCCGAGTGGCAGCCTTTACAGCAGCTCCGTATATGACTTTATCTTTTTACCTTTTTATCTCTATTTTTCTCTATTTCACTGATCACTTCTACCACTTTCTTTTATGTGGAATTGCTCCCTGGACACTTTTTACTATTTTTACTACTTGACATGGATTTTTATACTCCGAGAATCGCCTATTCAAGTAGTCAGCTTAAAGCACTGAGAAGAAATGCTTATGCCGGTGTGGTTCCTTATTTACCTGACGAGGTAAGAACACGATATCGGGGCAGCCGAGCCGGCGCAAAAGATAAAAGATAAGATTAAATCGAGACAACTTGAGAGAAAATGGCGTTATAAACCGTCTGTGCCTTCTGTGATCCTGGGAAATGTAAACTCACTACCAAATAAGATCGACGAACTGGCTGTGCTGGTGAAAAATGTCAGAACATACAGAGAATGCAGCTTGCTGTGTTTTAGTGAAACGTGGCTAACAACTACCATCCCAGATGCTAACGTGGAGCTACCCGGGTTTAGCACAGTTAGAGCGGACAGAGACGCAAGTACCTGCGGAAAGAAGAAAGGAGGAGGACTCGCTCTCTATGTCAATACAAAGTGGTGCAACTCAGGAAATGTAAACGTTAAAATCTCCAATTGTTGCAGGGACATCGAACTGTTGGCTGTAAGTCTGCATCCCTATTACTTGCCCAGAGAGTTTGGACAGGTGATTGCTGTTATTGTTTACATCCCCCTCAAGCGAACGCAGAGATAGCGAGTGACGTCATCCATTCCGCAGTTGCTAAGTTACAAATGCAGCACCCTGAGGCACTTGTGCTAATCGCTGGAGACTTTAACCATGTGACGCTGGGCAAAACATTACCTGCCTTCTCCCAGTATGTGGATTGTAACACCCGGGGAAACAGGAATATCGACCTACTGTATGCAAACATTAAAGACCCATACAGCGCCACCCCGCTGTCTGCACTTGGGAAAGCAGATCATAACCTGGTTCTGCTTCAGCCTCAATACAAACCAAGAGTGAGGGCGCTACCTACAACTACAAGCTCATTCAGGAAGTGGTCCCCTGAGGCAGAGCAGGCTCTGAGAGACTGCTTTGGAACTACAGACTGGGATATAGATAGATAGATAGATAGATAGATAGATAGATAGATAGATAGATAGATAGATAGATAGATAGATAGATAGATAGATACTTTATTAATCCCAAGGGGAAATTCACATAATCCAGCAGCAGTATACTGATATAAAGAAACAATATTAAATTAAATAGTAATAAAAATGAAAAAAATTAAAATAAAATTAATGATAGCATTTACTCCCCCGGGTGGAATTGAAGAGTCGCATAGTGTGGGGGAGGAACGATCTCTTTAGTCTGTCAGTGGAGCAGGACAGTGACAAAAGACTGTCACTGAAGCTACTCCTCTGCCTGGAGATGACACTGTTAAGTGGATGCAGTGGATTATTCATGATTGACAGGAGTTTGCTTAGTGCCCGTCTCTCTGCCACAGATGAGGGGAGTCCTCTACAGCGCATCTTCAACCTGAGCCTGGAACAGGGGAGAGTCCCGAGGCTTTGGAAAACATCTTGTATCACTCCTGTCCCAAAGGTATCTGTCCTAGTGAGCTGAATGACTTCAGGCCTGTTGCTTTGACGTCACATCTGATGAAGACCATGGAGTGGCTGCTGCTTCACCACCTGAGGCCACAGGTCCGCCACGCCCTCGACCCTCTGCAGTTCGCATACCAGGAGAAGGTGGGAGCGGAGGATGATCTATATGCTACACCGATCCCTCTCCCACCTGGACAGAGGCAGTGGTGCTGTAAGAATTATGTTTTTGGACTTCTCTAGCGCCTTCAACACCATCCAACCTCTGCTCCTTAGAGACAAGCTGACTGAGATGGGAGTAGACTCACACCTGGTGGCATGGATTGTGGACTATCTTACAGACAGACCTCAATATGTGCATCTTGGGAACTGCAGGTCTGACATTGTGTTCAGCAATACAGGGGCGCCACAGGGGACTGTACTTTCTCCGGTCCTGTTCAATCTATATACATCAGACTTCCAATACGACTCGGAGTCCTGTCACGTGCAAAAGTTCGCTGATGACACTGCTATTGTGGGCTGCATCAGGAGTGGGCAGGAGGAGGAGTACAGGAAGCTAATTAAAAACTTTGTTAAATGGTGCGACTCAAACCACTTACATCTTAACACCAGCAAAACCAAGGAACTGGTGGTGGATTTTAGGAGACCCAGGCCCCTCATGAACCCTGTGATCATCAGAGGTGACTGTGTACAGAGGGTGCAGACCTATAAATATCTGGGAGTGCAACTGGATGATAAATTGGACTGGACTGCCAATACAGATGCTCTATGTAAGAAAGGTCAGAGCAGACTATACTTTCTGAGAAGGTTGGCATCCTTCAACATCTGCAGTAAGATGCTGCAGATGTTCTACCAGACGGTTGTGGCGAGTGCCCTCTTCTACGGGGTGGTGTGCTGGGGTGGCAGCATAAAGATGAAAAACGCCTCACGCCTAGACAAACTTGTTAAGAAGGCAGGCTCTATTGTAGGAGTAAAGTTGGACAGTTTAACATCTGTGGCAGAGCGACGGGCATTAAGCAAACTCCTGTCAATCATGAATAATCCACTGCATCCACTGAACAGTGTCATCTCCAGGCAGAGGAGTAGCTTCAGTGACAGATTTTTGTCACTGTCCTGCTCCACTGACAGACTGAAGAGATTGTTCCTCCCCCACACTATGCGACTCTTCAATTCCACCCGGGGGAGTAAATGATAACATTATTTAAAGTTATTGTTTGCTTTTTTATTTTTATTTTTTTCATTTATTTATTTTTTTTCTTCTTCATTTTTATTACTATTTAATTTAATATTGTTTCTTTGTATCAGTATACTGCTGCTGGATTATGTGAATTTCCCCTTGGGATTAATAAAGTATCTATCTATCTATCTATCTATCTATCTATCTATCTATCTATCTATCTATCTATCTATCTATCTATCTACAGTATCTATCTTTTTGAGAAACAAGTTAATTCTGTAGTCAAGAGTTGCTTTTTCCAGCTTGGTATATTAGGTAATACTGTATCAAGCCTTTTTTTATCATCTAGCGATCTTGAGATAGCTGCTCATGCTTTTATCTTGTCTCGCCTTGATTAATGCAACTCGCTGTATTCTGGGATTAGCAAATCCCTGATACACACGTTACAGCTGGTCCAGAATGCTGACGCTCTCTTTCTGGCTGGGGCAAGAATATTAGCTTCTTTACACTGGCTGCCTGTCAGTTTTCAAATTGATTTTAAAATCTTGTTGCTAGTTTTTAAATCTGTACATTAACTTGCTCCTGCCTATTTATCTGAATTGTGTGTTTTATACCAGCCATGCAGAGTGCTTAGATCTTCTGGTCAATTGTCTCTTGTTGTCCCTCGTACCAAGTGTAAAACTAAGGGGGACAGAACTTTTGCAGCTGCTGCTCCTCGCCTGTGGAACTCTTTACCTAATCATATAAATTAGTCATCTACAATTGAACTGTTCAAAACAAGATTAAAGACTTATTTCTGTTCACTTGCGTTCTGTTACCTTCAGTAATACTGATGGTTTCCTCATTGTGATTATGTAACATTACTTCTATTTATCATTTATATTATGTTCATTTATTTTATTTCTATTTATATTATTCATGTTAATTAAATGTTTTTCTTTAATTCTATCATTGTAAAGCACTTTGGCCACAGCATTCCTATGTTGTTTTAAATGTGCTATATAAATAAAATTGACATTGACATTGAGGTAAGAAAAACTTTGGTGGCTTAGGCAGTGTTATGAGTGACAAAAGGAAAATGATGGTTTGCACTCAAAAGTTCAATTTCAGAAAGTTGCACTGTGCCTGAAACAAAAAAGAAGTGGTCAGATATCAAAGTCGACATGATAAGGTCTGAGTGTTACATGGAAGCATATTAGGGCCACAGTGAAAAAAAATAGGAACACACTGAAGAAAAAAGGCCTACGTCGAGATAAAAATCGGAATGTCTACGGTAAGGCCATGAAACATTGACTTTTAGTCAGCCTCAAAGCTACTGTATTCTGGCAAACTGTCAGGAAAGTCAGGAGGAGGAAATTTTGCCTGTGCTGTTCATAGAACAACAACAACAACAACATTTATTTATATAGCACATTTTCATACAAACAGTAGCTCAAAGTGCTTTACATATTAAAGAATAGAAAAATGAAAGACATAATTATAAAAAATAAATCAACATTAACATCGAATAAGAGTAAGGTTCAATGGCCAGGGGACAGAAAAACAAAAACTCCAGACGGCTGGAGAAAAAATAAAATCTGTAGGGATTCCAGACCATGAGACCGCCCAGTCCCCTCTGGGCATTCTACCTAACATAAATGAAACAGTCCTCTTTGGATTTAGGATTCTCACGGAAGGGCTTGATGATGATGATGGTCACGTAGACTTCTTCCTTTTAATCCGTCCATCATTGTTGGAGCATCATGAAGCTTTGAGTAGGTGGAGGTGGCGAGGCCACCACCACAAAGAAACGGAAAAAGAAACAGAAAAGAGAGTAGGGGTCAGTACGATTTTAGAGCCACCATGAATAGTTATTATGATGAATTGAACATACAGAGTATCAGGATTAAGTTAAATTACGATTAAAATGAAGTTATAAAAGGCCATGTTAAAGTAATGTGTTTTCAGCAGTGTTTTAAAGTGCTCTACTGTATCAGCCTGGCGAATTCCTATTGGCAGGCTATTCCAGATTTTAGGTGCATAACAGCAGAAGGCCGCCTCACCACTTCTTTTAAGTTTTGTTCTTGGAATTCTAAGGAGACACTCATTTGAGGATCTGAGGTTACGATTTGGAATATAAGGTGTCAGACATTCCGATATATAAGATGGGGCGAGATTATTTAAGGCTTTATAAACCATAAGCAGAATTTTAAAGTCAATTCTGAATGACACAGGTAACCAGTGTAGTGACATAAACTGGTGTGATGTGTTCTGATTTTCTTTTCCTAGTTAGGATTCTAGCAGCTGCATTCTGCACTAGTTGCAAACGATTTATATCTTTTGGGTAGTCCTGAGAGGAGTGCATTACAGTAATCTAGTCGACTGAAAACAAACGCGTGAACTAATTTCTCAGCATCTTTCAGTGATATAAGAGGTCTAACTTTACTTATGTTTCTTAAGTGAAAAAATGCTGTCCTAATGATCTGATTAATATGTGATTTAAAATTCAGATTACAGTCAACAATCACCCCTAAGCTTTTTACCTCCGTCTTGACTTTTAATCCTAATGTATCCAGTTTATTTCTAATAGCCTCATTGTATCCATTATTGCTGATCACTAAAATTTCAGTTTTCTCTTTATTTAACTTGAGAAAATTACTATTCATCCATTCTGAGATACTAGTCAGACATTGTGTTAGTGAATCAATAGAATCAGGGTCATCAGGTGCTATTGATAAGTACAGCTGTGTGTCATCAGCATAGCTGTGGTAGCTCACGTTGTGCCCTGAGATAATCTGACCTAACGGAAGCATGTAGATTGAGAATAACAGCGGACCCAGGATAGAGCCTTGTGGAACACCATATTGGATATCATGTGTCTTGAGTTGTAATTCCCACAACTAACAAAATATTTTCTCCCTGTCAGGTAGGATTCAAACCAATTTAAGACACTGCCAGAGAGGCCCACCCATTGACTAAGGCGATTTCTAAGAATGTTGTGATCAATGGTGTCAAATGCAGCACTCAGATCTAAGAGGATGAGAACAGATAAATGGCCTCTGTCTGCATTTACCCAAGTCATTTACTACTTTAACGAGTGCAGTTTCTGTGCTGTGATTTGTTCTAAAACCTGACTGAAATTTATCAAGAATAGCATGTTTATTTAGGTGGTCATTTAACTGCATAATGACTGCCTTCTCTAGAACTTTACTTAAGAAGGGCAGGTTAGAGATGGGTCTAAAATTTTCAAGAGCGAGGGTCAAGATTATGTTTCTTAAGTAGGGGTTTAACTACAGCAGTCTTAAGACAGTCTGGGAAGACCCCAGTATCTAGTGACGAATTTACTATGTCAAGAACATTATCAATTAGCACGCCTGATACTTCTTTGAAAAACCTTGTTGGTATCGGGTCAAGGACGAGGTGGAGGGTTTTAATTGAGATATTATTTTTGTAAATCAGGTAAATCTATCCTAGTGAAAGAGTTTAATTTGTTTATAACAGGATGTTGGGGTTTAGGGGATCCTTAGTGTTGGGGAGATATACTATGTTATTTCTAATATCATTAATTTTTGATTGAAAATACAGCGACAGCCTCACAGGTTTCACTGGAAGCACTTAGGAGGCATTCCTTTGAGCTACCTGGGTTTAGTAGGCGATCAATTGTTGAAAATAAGACTCTAGGATTACTAGCATTGTTATTTATAATCTTGGAGAAATAGCAGCGTCTCTCAAGACGGACAGTGTTATTGTATTCTGTTATTTTGACTTTTAATATTTCGTGGTGGATAGTAAGTTTAGTCTTCCTCCATTGACGCTCAGCTCTACGGCATGTTCTCTTTAAATCAGACACTCTTTGGGTCTTCCATGGTATACCAATGCTAGAAGATTTTTTCACTGTCTTTTCAGGTGCAACTATGTCAACAGCAGCTCTCACTTTAGAATTAAATCTTTCCACCTTACTATTTACATTGTCCTCGCTATTATAGCTGGCACTATAAACGGACTGATTGCTTAAAATGTTTGTAAGTTTTAAAGCTGCTGCCGAATCAAAGAAGCGTTTTTAACAATATGCTTCTCATGAGTGTTTTTTATCATTATTTCTATATTAAAAGTAGAAGAAAATGGTCTGATAGACCAATATCAATGATCTGTTTTATATCAACTTTCAGTCCTTTAGTAATCACTAAGTCTAATGTATGACCTGCTTTATGTGTAGGCTGATTTATGAGTTGTCTCAAATCAAAAGAATCCAGGAGGTTCATAAATTCTTTTACTTTTAGATCACACTGATTATCTATATGAAAATTAAAGTCGCCAACTATTAGGAGTGTGTCATAGTTAGTAATTAAAATTGACATTAAGTCAGAGAATTCCTCAAAAAACGACGCGTTATATTTAGGAGGTCTATACACGGATAGTACTAGAACTTGAGAATCTCCATGAATAACAACGGCGAGATACTCAAAGGACTTGAACTTACCAAAACTGACATCTTTACATTTTAATCGGCTCGAGTAAATGTTAGCCAATCCGCCGCCCCCTTTTCCCTGGCGGTTTGCATGAGTAAAACTGTAATCCGGAGGCGCAGATTCGATTAAAACTGACGCGGCATCTGAATTCAACCAGGGATGAAGTGCTGCTGATCTCATCTGGGGATATAGTCAGAATGTGGAAGGAGCACTTTGAAAAACCTACTAAATCCCAGTGTCATGCTTTCTTTAAGGAAGCAGAGTCCAGAGACTTGGAGAAAAATTTAACCATCACTGGAGCTGTGGTCACTAAGATAGTTATAAATAACAGGTGTCACGCTTGAGTCACAGATTTGCACAGAAACAGAGGAGGTTGAAGAGAGAGGGACTTTATTCAAACACCGCAAACAAACATGTGTCTCTTTTTAAAGGTTTAAAAACGTGCTCCTTATCAGGACAGAGATGACAGTTCCGTCTCTCAATGAAAAGTATGCAAACGTATCTTCTTCTTCAAAGGAGTATGCGTCAGGAGCGGGAAATGTCTGAGAGAGAGAGAGAGAGAGAGAAAGAAAAGCAAAACAATCAAAACTAAAACTGACAGGTGCTGTACATGATTTAAAGTATGCAGAGTACCGCACGAGAGGTTTGTCACGCGACAGAGCGCAAATAAGGTAAGGAGCAATGTGAAGGTAGTCTGTCAACGTTTTCAGGGGTTTTCCCAGCAGCGCCTGTAATCTCTAGGGGTGCGATCACCCCCTAGCTCAAAAAGGACAGAATCCCTGAGGTAGATGATATCTGTCTTGATTTTCTGGGTGTTGTTGGGCAGTCTTCACAGACACACCTCTTCAACAATATGTGGGGGTCAGGAGCAGTGGATTAACAAACTAGGGTGGTGGTCCCTTCTTTAAAAAAGGTGACAGAAGGGTATGTTGTAACTATAGGGGGATCACATTCCTCAACCTCATTGGGAAGTCCTGGCTGTTTGTTCTGGAAAGGAGGGAGCAGCTGTTAGTAAACAGAAATAGAAAAACTTAAATCAGAAAGAGAGATGGAAGTTTAAGGGAATGGAAAAAAAGAAGGAATGATGGAGACAGCAGGATTGTGAAAAGCCAGTGTGTGGCAGAGTGGAGGCAGGAAGCCAGGTAAAGAGTAAATAGCAGGTGCTCAAAGGTGCTGAAGAGGGACACTCTGACTGAGCGTCTACAGGTAGTTGTACTGACCCGTTGCTCAAGTATGCTCCCATGTAAGGCAGTGGAGTAGCTGTGGGAGTTGGAAAACTGAGGCTCGGTGTGGCAAACACTGAACACTGTTTTGGATTGTCAAATGGAAAAGCACTTGACATCTTTTTGCAACTACCCCTTGCTGTATATGTGTGTCCTCATTTGCCCGGCTCACCTTGATTCATGACTATGGAAGGTTCAGTGTTGAAGAGACTCCCAGTTGCAACAAAAGAGCATGAAGCAGACCCAGACAGTCACAAAAATGAACAGCAATGTAGTCACATAAAAATGGTGTTCATGTTTTTTAACAGTATATAACTTAATTCTAAACATTTAAGGTTCTGTTTTCAGTACCATTATTATGTAATCAATAATTCATTTTACGGAATCTTTTTTCAATTAACAGGCTAAACCAAAGACTGAAAATGTCTTTATTGAAATAGGCATTTATAATTTTTTCATTCATCAGGCAGCATAAAACAATTTTAGGGGTTATAGCTTTTGAAGTTCATTTATGCTTTTATTGATCAATCCTAAATTGATTGCAGTGATAGACTAAGTAATGGTAAATATGTCAGACATAATCAGATTTTTCCATTCAGTCTGCATAAATGAAAATGGATTTTAGCATTATCATATACACACTGTGCTTCTTCATGAAGGAAGTATAATACATTAACAACTGTATCATAAGCTGAATTTGTACTGACCTTTAATTGATCACCTCACTTGGTGGATGTGTACTTTTGATTGCTGCTGCATAATTTAATGCTGAGAATTTAACAATGCTTGGGACTTTTTAAGTTCAAATGTAAGGTCAAATGACACAGAAATTCTATTTACATCATAAACTACTGGCATTTTATCTAAATATGTCACCTTTTTTTCTGTCCTTTGCCTCTTCTATTATTTATTTAATGTATCAATAATCGATAATATTTTTTCTCTTGCTATTTAATATAAATTAGAGTTGAACATAAAGCTGCTATTTATGAATCTGTAAATTCCATGGATCACAATTAGTAACTGCAAACACAAGACTGAATATAAGAAAAATATACAACTGCAAAAATGAAATATTTAAATTTACATATGCATTTTTGTATATGACCCAGGTTCGCTTCCCAGGTCCTCCCTGTGTGGAGTTTGCATATTCTCTCCACGTCTGCGTTGGTTTCCTCTGGGTGCACCGGTTTCCTCCCACAGTCCAAAAACATGCAGGTTAGGTGCATTGGCAATTCTAAATTGTCCCTAGTGTGTGCTTGGTGTGTGTGTGTGTGCCCTGTGGTGGGCTGGCGCCCTGCCCGGGGTTTGTTTCCTGCCTTCCGACCTGTGTTGGCTGGGATTGGATTCGGCAGACCCCCGTGACCCTGTAGTTAGGATATAGCGGGTTGGATAATGGATGGCTGGATGGATTTTTTTATATTAAGCAGTGATGGCTGCAGAAATATGTAAGAAAGAAGGTTTTAAGGCATAAGAATCTTCTTCTTCTTCTTGCTCTGGTGAAAACAGACAGTAACTTCTTTCTTTTGGGAGTTTTTAAAAGTCAGGTTTGTTCTTCTAGGCCCGGGATCTCAAACTCCAGTCCTGGAGGGCCACAGTGGCTCCAGGTTTTCTTTGCAAACTCTTTTCTTAATTAGTGACCTGTTTTTGTTGCTTATTGACGTCTTTTGAATTAATTTGAATTGACTTGATCTTGAAGACTCCGATGGTTTCTTTTTCCTTAAATAGCAGGCAAGCAATAATGAGATGGGCAGCACGGTGGCGCAGTGGTAGCACTGCTGCCTCACAGTTAGGACCTGGGTTCACTTCCCGGGTCCTCCCTGCGTGGAGTTTGCATGTTCTCCCCGTGTCTGCGTGGGTTTCCTCCGGGTGCTCTGGTCTCCTCCCACAGTCCAAAGACATGCAAGTTAGGTGTATTGGCGATTCTAAATTGTCCCTAGTGTGTGCTTGGGGTGTGTGTGTGCCCACCCTGTGGTGGGCTGGCGCCCTGCCTGGGATTTGTTATTGCCTTGTGCCCTGTGTTGGCTGGGATTGGCTCCAGCAGACCCCCGTGACCCTGTGTTAGGATATAACGGGTTGGACAATGACTGAATGACTGACAATAATGAGGAACAAAATTAACTAAAACACGACCAGCAGACTGTCACTATCATACAATATCTGAAAATAAAAAGGGTGGAGGCCTTAGAAATGTTGATTTGCTGCCCAAAAGCATTTTAACTATACTCTTAGAGAAGTAAAGAAAAAATCAGCAATTTTGAAAATGTATGCTATTGCACAATGAGAGCAGCAACACGCCATGGAATTAAAGATTGGGTTTAATTAACAATAAGACTCGGCAACTAATTAAGCAACTGGTTTGAGAGAAATTGGTTAGAGTTTGAGATCCTGACTTAGTTGGTCTTCTGTTGGCTCACTCACTTCACATTTCATTTCTGCTTAAGGAAAGAAATGAAGCAATTCAGAAGAATGATGAAAATATTCCGGGGAACAAATCTTAAAAAACTGTCAATTAAAATTCATTTAAAAGAAGTTAATTAGCAGCAAAAACAGGTCACTAATTAAGAAAAGGAATAGAGTGAAAACCTGCAGCAACTGCAGCCCTCCAGGACTGGAGTTGGAGATCCCTGTTCTAAGGTTATTATAATCCTTTCTGAGGACAAAGCAGGGAGACAAGTAAATGACTGTGTCATCTGTAAATCATTGTCAGTAAAATACTTAGGTAACCCATGCATCATCATCTTCTTCTTCTTCTTCTTCTTCTTTCGGCTGCTCCCATTAGGGGTTGCCAGAGCGGATTATCTTTTTCCATATCTTCCTGTCCTCTGCATTTTGCTCTATTACACCCATCACCTTCATGCCCTCTTTCACCACATCCATAAACTTTCTCTTAGGCCTTCCTCTTTTCCTGTTGCCTGGCAGCTCTATCCTTAGCATCCTTTTCCCAATATACCCAGCATCTCTACTCTGCACATGTCCAAACCAATGCAATCTCACCTCTCTAAATTTGTCTCCGAACCGTCCAACTTGAGCTGTACCTTTAATGTACTAATTTCTAATCCTTTCCATCCTCATTACACTCAATTCAAATCTTAACATCTTTAACTCTGCCACTTCCAGCTCTATCTCCTGCTTTCTGGTCAGTGCCACCGCCTCTGGCCCATATAACATAGCTGGTCTCACTACCATCCTGTAAATTTTCCCTTTCACTCTTGCTGATACCCGTCTGTCACAAATCACTCCTGACACTCTACTTCACCCATTCCACCGAGCCTGCATTCTTTTTTTCACCTCTCTTCCACCATCCTTGTTACGCTGTACTATTGATCCCAAGTATTTAAACTCATCCACCTTCGCCAACTCTACTCCCTGCATCCTCACTATTCCACTGACCTCCCTCTCATTCACACACATGTATTCTGTCTTGTTCCTACTGACCTTCATTCTTCTCCTCTCTAGAGCATATCTCCACCTCTCCAAGTATTCCTCAGCCTGTTTCCTACTCTCACTATAGATCACAATGTCAAAAGCAAACATCATAGTCCACGGGGACTCCTGTCTAATGTTGTCTGTCATGTTCATCACCATTGCAGATAAAGGCTCAGAGCCGATCTCTGATATAATCTCCTCGTTAAATGCATCTGTCACTCCTATTGCAAACCTCACCATTGTCACACTTCACTCGTACATATCCTGTACCACTCTTACATACTTCTTTGTCACTCCAGACTTCCTTATACAATACCACATGTCCTCTCGAGGCACAATATCATATACTTTCTCCAGGTCCACAAAGCAACTCCTGGCCTTCTCTATACTTCTCCATCCACACCCTCAGACCAAACATGGTACCTATGGTGCTTTTTTCTGGCATCAAACCATACTGCTGCTCACTATCACCTCCCTAGCTTCTTCTACTCTTTCCCATAACTTCATGCTGTGGCTCATCAATTTTATTCCCCTGTAGTTACTACAGTCCTGCACATCCCCCTTGTTTTTAAAATTTGGTACCAGTACACTTCTTCTCCACTCCTCAGGCAGCCTCTCAATTTCCAAGATTTCATTAAACAATCTGGTTAAAAACTCCACTGCCATCTCTCCTAAACACCTCCATGCTTCCACAGGTTTGTCATCTGGACCAGCGGACTTTCCATTCTTCATTGTCTTCATAGCTGTCCTTACTTCCTCCTTGCTAATCCGTTGCACTTCCTGATTCACTACTGTCACATCATCCAACCTTCTCTCTTTCTCATTCTCTTCATTCATCAGCCTCTCAAAGTACTCTTTCCATCTGCTCAACACACTCTCCTCACTTGTGAGTATGTTTCCATCTTTATCCTTTGTCACCCTAACCTGCTGCACCTGTTTCTCAGCTTGGTCCCTCTGTCTAGCCAATCGGTAAAGCTCCTTTTCTCCCTCCTTAGTGTGTAACCTCTCATACCACTCAACATAATCCTTTTCTTTTGCCTTCACCACCTCTCTCTTCACCTTATGCCTTATCTCCTTGTATTCTTGTCTACTTTCTGCATCTCTATGACTATACCATTTCTTCTTCGCCAGCCTCTTCCTCTGTATACTCTCCTGTACTTCCCCATTCCACCACCAGGTTTCCTTTACCTCCTTCCTCTGTCCAGATGTCAAGCCAAGCACCCTTCTTGCTGTCACCCTTGCTATTTCTGCAGTATTTGCCCAGCTGTCTGGCAACTCTTCACTGCCACCCACTGCCTGTCTTTTCTCCTCCCTGAACTCAACCTCACAGTCTTCCTTTTTCAACTTCCACTATTTCATTCTTGGCTCTGCGCTCACTCTCTTCCACTTCTTGATCTCAAGCGTTCCCCTACAGACCACCATCCTATGCTGCCTAACTACACTTTCCCCTGAAACCACTTTGCAGTCTTCAATCTCCTTCAGATTGATCAGGGCCCCTGTATAGAATTTAATCTGTCTGTGTGCACTTACCTCCATTCTTGTACATCACCCTGTGTTCCTCCGTCTTCTTAAAATATGTATTCACCACAGCCAGATCCATCCTTTTGGTAAAATCCACTATCATCTGACCTTCTTCATTCCTCTCCTTGACACCATACCTACCCATCACCTCCTCATCTCCTCTGTTCCCTTCACCAACATGTCCATTGAAATCTGCTCCAATCACCACTTTCTGTCCCTTCTGTTCATCATTTCATCCAGCTCACTCCAAAATCTTCTTTCTCCTCCAATGCACACCCAACTTGCAGAGCATATGCACTAACAACATTCATCAGCACACCTCCAATTTTCAGCTTCATAATCATTACTCTGTCTGACACACTCTTCACCTCCAAAACACACTGGACATATTGTCCCTTTAGAATAACCCCTACCCCATTTCCACTCCCATCCACAACATGATAAAACAATTCACCTGGCCTTACTCCCCTTCCATTTAGTCTCATGCACGCACAATATATCAGCCTTCTTTCTCTCCATCATATCTGCTCTCTCCCCTTACCAGTCATACTGCCAACATTCAAAGTTCCTACCCTCAGTTGCACTCTTTTTACCTTCCCCTTCTCCTCCTACCTCCAGACACCCCTCACCCTTCCCCTTCTTTGGCCAAGAGTAGCCTAATTTCCATCAGCACCCTGTTGGCTATCAGTACTGGAGTGGCCGTTGTTAACCCGGACCTCGACTGATCCAGTATGGAAATCTGTATTGTTGTCCGCATATTATTCTGGCAAAATTTTGCACTGGATGCCCTTCCAGACGTAATCTTCCCGATTTATCCAGGCTTGGGACTGGCGCAAAGAAACACACTGGTTTGTGCATCTCCTGTGGCTGTGTTAAGTGCCCCATGCATCTGACAGTATTAAAATGAGATTGGAAAAAGTACTGAGATTAGGTAAATATTATATTGCATGTTTGCTTTTTTCTTGTGTTTGTTCATGCTTGCTGTATATGTAACGATTTCTCGACTTCGTCTTTTATATTGATCTACTTTATTCATAAATTTAATTCTTCAGTGGTGCTTCAGAGAAAAATGCAGGAAGTACAACTTGTTAAGACAATATAACAATTAAGTTTAAAAAAATCTACTACAGCAATGAAATATTCCAATAGTGTTTTTTAAAATAAAATAATTAAAGAATGTTTTGCAATTTACTGTATGTGGAAAACTTATTCTGTTTGCTTCAACTATTATATTATTATTAGTGCCATTGTAAGTTTTCAGTTTAAACATCACTCTGTATGGTGTTGCAGTACCATTTTTTTTTTTACATATTTCTGTCAAACATAATTGACAAAGACAAACCTAACTTGTTATCTCTGGAATCAATCTTGCTGTCAACTGTCATAAGTCCCTTCAGTGAATGATGCAGAGTTCTACCTCTTTATGCAGTATAAAGAAAATATAAGAACACAAGAAGAGAAAATATTCACTCAAAGTAGACTTGACACAAAAGTGGCACAAAAACCCACCACTAACTGACTATTGATACCTTAGCAGAGACAGCAGGTCTCCGCTGATGCATTGTTTGGAGTGTCACCTCCCATAAATAATACATTGCTAGCTACTCTCATGTGATTTTACTGCACTTTTTGATTTTCTTTGACTGCAACTATAATTAGACAGGTTTATTATTAAAATAAGATAATACCTACTCTTACCTTTTCTAGATAATTTTCTAGTAAGTATGCATTTTAGTTGGATGGTATTAGATATCCTTATGAGCCATCCATGCAATTATGGTGCCATATTTTGTAGTCAAATATAGTATCTCCTTCAGTTAAGATAAAGACCATGGGTTGATTTCTTAAAAGCCTTACACTGGTGAGAAGAGTTTGCAAGACTCTCACTGGCTTATATACTGAGAATGTTCATACTGCTATAAACTGAGTAACTAGTGGGCTTGAGTTTAAACCCCAAACTTTCAGTTTATAATAAAGACATCAATGTTCTAACCCAATCCTCAAATCATTGTATCTTTACCTCCATCTGTAAAATACCTTTTATATGTAAAATTGTATCTAACATCTGTGGTAGATGCAAGACAAAACGTGCTTCACAATGAACACAATACAAGTAAGCCCTTGGGCTGCATGGTCTTACGCTAGTTATTACTGTGGAATTACCATCGTGCACATTATGATGGATGCACAACAGATGTTGAAAGTGCAAGTATTTCTGATATCTGGGCTGCTGTTTAAAAATTTTACACTGCAAGCTGCTATAACAACTTTACTGCTACTGCTCTTCAGATCAAATGGAGTTGTGGTTTGTCCTTCAATCCATGTTAGTTGCTGTAAAACTGAAAAACTCCATTTGAAAATGCTCTTCTGTAGCATTTCAATTCATATCAGAGGTTGTGGTCAGGCTCTACAAATGCTCCACAACTCCACCACACCAGCCATTAAAACATTTATAATATATAGTGTCACAGGCCAATAACATCTGAGGCCAAAAATCGTCCTGTCTATGATCATTTAGGTTCCAGGGCAACATGGGATGACAAAGCAATTTTCAGATTTCTATGTTTTGTTTATTATATGCAGTGCCACCCTTAGCTAAACTGGGAATGTATGTGGAATCGTCTTCCTTTCCTTAACACAAGATGTTTCTTTTGCCCCCTTAAAAGAAGAGGGAGAAACCCAGACAACCTTCATCTGCCTCATCAAGCCACCACTTCAGACACCCTCTTCTCCTTCAGCTGGTGGAACTACCAGTCTGCGGTCAACACAGCAGACTTTATTCCACCTTTTGCCACCCAAAGGGGTCTCCAAGTGCTGGCTCTGTCAGAGACATGGATTCAGCCTGAAAACATAGCAACACCTACAGCACTTTTGTCTGTCTTCAACTTCTCCCACTCCTGCTCCTGCTGTTCCACTGGTAGTCAGGTATTCTTACATTGAAGTGCTGAAAATTCGCCCCACTGGGTAACATATGCAATTTCACTACCTTTGAATTCCATGCTATTATTGTATCCTCTCCAATTAAGATGACCCTTATTGTTTATTGCCCTCCAGGTTTGCTCAGGATCTTCCTTGATAAGCTGGATGGAATGCTCTTTTCTGTCCCAGATGATGGCAGCCCACTTTTTTTTTGTTTAACCATTTTATTAATTTTATAAAAATCAAATAACATTCCATACAAGCAAGTCAAGTTTAACAAAACTAGGTTCAAAACAAATCATCTACCACCCATGAGAAAGACAGCTAGGCCAGCAGAGTAAAACTTTAATAATAGTAAAAATATGTAAATAAATTAATCAAAATAAATAGAATAAAAGAGAAGGGAGAGAATCCGCTTCCTCAGTTTAAATGCTTATTGTAAAATGTTATTGATTAGATCCTGCCATGCTTTGAAAAAGTTTTGTAGAGATCCTCTAAGTGAGAATTAGATTTTTTCCAATTTTAGATAATATATAACCCACTGACATGAAAGAGGTGAGATAGCATTCTACCATTTGAGCAAGATAAGTCTACATACCAATAGCAAAGTAAAGGCAATTACAATTTGTTTGTCCTTCTCCATTTTAAGCTCATCTGGAAGTACACCAAAC
Organism: Polypterus senegalus; assembly: GCF_016835505.1. Classification (NCBI taxonomy): domain Eukaryota; kingdom Metazoa; phylum Chordata; class Cladistia; order Polypteriformes; family Polypteridae; genus Polypterus; species Polypterus senegalus. The sequence goes on from NC_053160.1 coordinate 127,538,295, forward strand.
ACAGCTGTTAATGGATTAGGAGGGATTGTGACATCCAAGCAGTCGGAAAGACATTTAAAGATTTTGGTCCAAAATAATGTTAATTTGCTGCAGGCCCAAAACATATGGCCCAATGAGGCTGGAACTTGATTGCAACGTTCACAGGTTGGATCTTGCCCTGGAAACATATTGGACAATTTCAAATGAGACAGTTGCACTCAATATATAATATTCATTTGAATAATTGTATGCTTTGTGTATATGGAGTTCGAGTGAATTCTGTGCACTGCTACCTTCCGCTCACTTTCTGAGATGTTGAGTGAGAGATCCTTTTCTCCCACTGTACTCTGGGATCTTTGAAAGGGAGGGATTTTAAAATGTTTTTTATAAATTTCGGAAATGCTGCAGTCCTCAAAACTGAGCAACATATTTTCTGGATTAAAAGTAGGTGGGAGGTGAGGGAAATTGGGCAGGTTTTGTTTAACAAAGTTTCTAATTTGAAACTAGCAAACAAACTTTGTTTTTGGAAAGTTAAATTTGGAGTGTAATTGTTCGTAGGATGCAAAGATGTTGTCTACGTACAGATCTCTAAGTCATTCAATCCTGAATTTTTCCAGACATATGTTTGAGAGGGTGGAAAGAGGTGGTTCTCGTGCACAGAATATACAGAAGTACTGCAGGATTTTATTTCTATTGTGGAAAAAGCCTGTGTCTGTTCATCTGTTTGTGTCAATGTTCAGGTTTTTATAGCTTGTATATCCGCCGCCCAATAATAAAACTGAAAGTTAGGTAGAGCCATGGCACTTTCTGCCTTAGGTCTTTGTAGGGTCACCCTTTCATAAATTAGGTTATGGTTGAATCTAATTTCTTCAAAAAATATTTATTTATGTATATTGGAATGTTTTGAAATAGAAAAAGAAGCTTAGGAAGGATGTTCATCTTGACAATATTAATTCTTTCTTTTAAAGTGAGATGGAGAGTAGACCATCTATGCAAGTCTTGCTTATTTTTTTCCCATGCAGACAGCAAAATGTTGTTGATAAAGAACTTTATGTTTATTCATGATGTTTACCCTTAGGTATTTAATCTGATCTACGATGATAAAATGGAAAGTGTCTAGTCTAATATTGTGTGCTTGAGAATTCACTGGAAAGAGCACACTTTTGTTCAAATTAATTCTGAGAACAGAAATCTTTTGAAATTCTGTTATTGCTGTTAGGACTGTAGGCACAGTATTTTGTGGATCTGATATATACAGTACCATATAGAGAAGTTTTCTGTTCAAGTCCTTCTCTAATAATCCCCTTTATGTCATAAGCATTTCGACAGTGAACTGCCAGTGGCTCAATTGCGATTGCAAACAGTAGTTTGAAGTAGTCTGAATTATTGTTTTTAATACAAACTGAAGCTTGTGGACTGGTAAACAGTAGTTTGGTTCATGCACAAATGTTTGGGCCAAACCCAAATTTCTCCAATATGGTGAAAAGGTAGTTCCATTCAACCATATAAAATATTTTTTCTGCATCCAACGATAATATCATCTCTGGGGTGTTAGACTTTGTGGGTGAATATATTACACTAAACAGGTGTCAAAGATTGGAAGTGTCTACCTTTAATAAATCCAGTTTGGTCTTATGATATTACTAAAGTAAGCACTTTCTCAACCCTTCTAGCTAGGACTTTGGAGAGTATCTTCACATTCTTTTTAAAAGTCCTTATTTTGCTTAGGAAAGACAGTAATTAGAGCTTGACAAAAAGTTTGAGGTAGAATTTTATTGTCTATAGCTCATGTTAATGTTACTAATAAAAGGGGAGCTAGCTTAGTTGAGAATTTGTTTATAAAATCTGGTAGGGTAGCCATCAGGGCCTGCTGCATTCCCACTCTGAAGTGAGTTTATAGCATCTAGTAATTCTGATAGTGCCAGAGGTTCATCCAATTCCTCTGCACTGAGAGTATCTAATTATGGTATTTGTAATGCATCCAGAAATGCATTAGATTGTGTCTTGTCGTCTTTAAACTCAGTGGAATATAAGGACTTATAGTAGTCTCTAAATGTGCGCATTAGAAAATCGAGGTTTGGAGTAGGAAGTTGAGTTAAGTGAAGGAAAGAACTAACGTAAAGCGTTATGCAAATCCCCGGCCGTTAAGTCATGGAAGAACCGTGGTATCACCCTTCGAGAAAGATCCCGCGGAGCTCAGCGTGGAAGACGTATACGACATATCATATGTGATCGGGAGGGACCTCTTAAAGATCGGATGTCGAGAGGAGGTAGCAGTTTAAGATTGTGCGAGTGTTGGAGGTGTTGGAGTCGCTGGTCAACCAGCAGAACCTGGCGGTGGAGGAGCTGAAACTTGAAAGGGACAATCTGAGGACCGAGGTGGAGAGGCTGGTCGGAGAAAGAGCCCGAGACGGTAAAAGCACGCAGATTGGTTCAGATCAGCTTGTTATTGACCTCAAAGACCCCAATCGGCCACGCTTCACACTGCAGGAGCTGCGGGATGTGCTGCAAGAGTGCAACCAACTGAAGGCGCAGCTGCTGCTAGCGCAAGAAGAGCTCCAGCTGTTCAAGAGTGGCCTTCACCCACAAAGTGAGAAACCAGCCCTGGATGGAATGTATGAAGACAATAAAAGGAAACTAAGTGATGCCAAAGATGACAAGACCACAGTACGGCGGCTGTTCTCCTTTAGCAGAAGGTGAAACTTATTTCACTCATGAACTAAACGGACCAGCATGACTTCTTCATAGATCTGGTGATTGACAAGTTATGAGTGTTAGTTGCTAGTGCAGCCATCACAGGCTTAAAAGTATTTATTGAAACTGAACTCTGACATACTGAGCAATAAATCTGCCATTAATCAGAAAAAAAAACTAAATGTGCGCATTATATTTTTATGGTCAATGATTTTGTCTCCATCTGTGATGGTGATTGCTGGGATTGCATTGCAAACTTCCTGGTTGTAGATTTGTTGAGCTAAAGTCTTCTTAGCTTTCTCTCTGTGTTCATAGTAATATCTTGATTTAAAAACGAATTGTTCTGTTTCTTTAGTTGTCAAGAGGTTGAGTTGCAGAGCCCGTCTTTTCCTATGAAGTGCTTTATTTGGACACTGATCTATTCTTGTAATTTCACTGATTAGCTCTGATACCTTCTTGGTTTCCAATTTACTTCTGTGGAAAAGATATGAGATAATCTGTCCACTTAAGATAGCCTTCAGTTTCCTAGAGTATTCCTGCAGAAATCTCAGAGGATGTATTTGTCTCTAAAATAATCGATTTGCTTGTTTATAAATTCTGTACAGTTCTTGTCTGCTAATAAATGTGGGTTAAGACGCCGTCTGCAAGATGAGTATGTGGGGCATAATTATTTTAGCTCCATGATCACAGGGGCGTGGTAGGAGATAATAATAGTGTTGTACTTACAAGGTTTAATTGTAGGCAAGAAATTATTATCTAGAAAAAAATAATCAGTTCTTGAGTAGCTGTGATGCACAGGTGGATAGAAGGAATATGCTCTTGTGCTTGAGTTTAAAAATCTCCAGGGGTCTGATAAGTTGTGATCAGTTACAAACTGTGTAATTGTTTTTGCAGTGTTAGTCATCATCACCCCTATTGCAGGAGACCTGTCTAGGTCTGGATTTAAAACACAATTAAAGTCCCCAGCCATTATAATTTTATGAGTGTTCACATTGGGAATAGATGGCAATATGTTCCTATCATCCGCATTGGGTGCGTAGATATTTATCAAGATCACTTTACTGTTAAATAATTTACCCATGACAATCACATACAGTATCTCCCTTCAGGATCCAATATCCCACACCTCTAGTTTTCTTTGTAAAGCTGGAATGGAATATTTGGCCAGTCCAATCTTTGTGCAGCCAAAACGGATCCTTGCTTAATAAGTGGGTCTCCTGAAAAAATAGTATTTTAACGTTTAGACCTGTTAGATGAGAGAATACTTTCTTTCTCTTTATTCATGATACAGCCCTTTAACATTCCAGCTCATAAAGTTAACTGTTTGGTCATGAAGGTATTGCTTCTGAACTTTTGTTGTCATTTTGTAGTCTTAACTTAAGATAAGACAGCTTTGACCTTAATTTCCAGTTTTCCCAGAAGTTATTGCCATGAAGCCTAATGTTATGCTGGCAATTATAATTATGAGGTTTAAAAGAATAGATTAGAAATAGCTTGCTCTCTTTTTCTCTCCCCCCTTAGTTACCCCCACCCCACCCCCATTTTGCCTCCCTACATGAGGCTAGACCACACTTCAAAAGTTATTCATTTATGTCTTGAGCGGTGGCTATTGCAGTGATCATTACCATCTGCTTGGACAGATCATTTTGGTCTCCTCCACACTCCGCTGATGAAGTGGCAAGCCCAGTTGGAGTCGATGTAGTTGTTGACAATGTGGGAGGTAAGGCCATTTTCAGTTTCAGTGAATCTTCTGGAATCAACAAACTATCCTTGTCAAGTTCCCATTTTCGCTCTTGAATGGAGATGATGCAGCAGCATCAGGTTCCAGGAAATCTGTGCTTTCCCCTATCTGTTCCAGTTCAGTCTCTGAAAGGCCATACCTTGAGCTTGGACTTGATGCCTGTCTAGGCTTGCATGAAGCTTTAGCTGTCTATTCCGTTTCTTTCTGAACCCTTTGTCTGCCGGTCATGTTTATATATGCTTGCATATACCTGTACTGTAATTGAATTTCCTCTTGTTGAGCAAATACAGGATAACTCGGCATGATAAAAAAAAAAGAAAAAATAACACAGCTGCTAATGTAGACATACATCTCCCATAACAGACAAGACCAACTCATGGCAGCCCACTTCTAATTCTTCGGGACCACAACATCCACCTGGACAGCCTTCCTGCTGCTGACTTCTCGCTCTTCTTTCCTCATTCAACATCACAGAGCTCCACACCTCACCGACTCACAAGGCGGCAAACTGCTTGAGCTTGTGTCACACAACTACACCCCACAAATGCAACTGTCATTCCTCTACATATATCTGACCAGTTTTTCATTCAGTTCTTTCTGCTGCCTTCCTCTTCTGACAGACCCCCCCCCACCCACCACTTTATCCTTCTGCCAACACCTTTGCTCACATCCATTTCTCTTCCATAGTCTTCTCTGCTCTCCCTTCTCCTGACTACTTCTCATTTGACACCAACACTGCCACAGACACCCTATGCTTGACTCTTTGTTCCTGTTTTCAGGCCTGCACCTGAAAAACCCTCCTGTCCCTAGCTTTCCAAAGCACTCTGCAATCAACAGATTGAGCCCAGGACAGCCAAAAGGAAGTTGAGTAACTCCAAAGCTCAGACCTGGCTAACTATCAGACCTTTATTGCATTTGTTTCTTCTGCCACCAGCAATGAAAATGTAAAGTTCTACCAGACTAGAATTAATAGCACCACCAACACACACTTTCTTTTCCCTGCTTTCACTTCGCTTCTTAACCCTCCTCTCCCAACCTCCTTGTCTGTTGATGAATTTGACACCTTTGTCCAGGATAGAGTGGCTTCCATCAGCAGTCAGTTCTTACCCTTGCCGCCCCCTTGTTTCCAACCTCCTCTCCAATCACCCTACTACCTGTCCGCTCAATATTATTCCCTCACATCTTCTTCAGGGCATCTACCCCTCTCTCATTTCTGCAATTACACACATAATTAACATCTCATTCAGCTCAGGAACATTCCCTAACATCTTCAAATACACTCTGATAACCCCACTTCTCAAAAAAACAACACTAAATCCATTCCACATTAACAACTGCAGGGCCATCTCTCCTGTCCTTTCTAACCAGGTCTCTTCGTTCCTCGTACAGAATAGATTGCTCGATACCAACCAATCCGGCTTCAAGAGGAACCACATGACTGAGACCACTACAACTAGCTATGCTGTACTAAAGCTAACAATATTTCATCAGTCCTGATTCTGCTAGATCTCTCTTCTGCCTTTGACACTGTTAACCACAACATTCGTCTTACCGCCTTCACTGACCTTTGTATCACTGGGACTGCACTTGGTGGATTGAGTCCTACATCTTGGGAAGATCCTGCAGTGTGTTCTGGGGCCTCATGTATAAACGGTACATATGCACAAAAATGCTGCGTATGCCCGTTTCCACGCTCGCATCACAATGTATAAAAACTAAATTTGGCATAAAGCCACACACATTTTCATGCTAGCTCAATCCCTATCATACGCAAGTACTCTGCTCGATTTTGCAAACTGGTGGCACCCAGCACTTTTGTTCCAGTGTGGTTTTTCTTTCTTTTTTAGATCCACAACCCTGACGCGGCTTTATCAAATACACTGAAATTAACCTCACATCATGTATTAGTTTAAGGCATCTGATTGTAATTAACCTGTAACAATATAATGGTCCACAGAATGGCCAAACTATTCCAAATACCATAGCTGCTTTAGCCTTTTTACTATCAGTGCATCACTGAGTATTTAACCCACTGTATCTAATTGTGAAATCACAGTTCTACTGCAGCTGATCAGAAAAAAAATTATTGGTATACAGCATCTAGTAGATGCTGCCTCAGCCATGCGCACGTTCTATTGAATTGCTCTCATATGACAAATACATCAGAGCCTTTCCTGTACTGACCTAGTGGGCTGGGGCTGCTGCGACACTTGATGTATAGATGGATAGAAAAATTAAACATATGCTATAAAGATATTTCAATGTTCCTTAAAGGTTTTGAAGAATCATAGTTCTCAGCTTACAGATGGTTTGACATTTATTAAAGAGCTGATTGTGAGGCGATTGGTTACTTGGAGAAAGAAAAGGAAGGACAGAAATTGGGGGTTAGTATGTTTGAGAGAGACAGTACTGCTGCAATAAATTATTTAATTGTAGGTCACGCACGGCGCAGGAAGCATCTTGTGGGAGGCAGGAACAATCTCTGGACAGGGCGCCAGCTCGTCACTATCACTGCGCCACTGTGTTCCCATGTTTAATATATGCTTTAATTCCTATCATCATGAAAATGATATCAAGTATACATCTCAATTAATATCATGAATGTAATAGATTCTGTGTCCTGTCGGAGGAAGAGAAAGCTCATTTAAGAAGTACATAGTGATTCACACACATAGAAGAACGCATACAATATAAAGAATTTAAAATGCTACATTAGTTACGATGGTATGTGAGAAACTAGTAAATTAAGTGATTGTAAAATTAAGTTTATGATGTTCTATTTTAATGACAAAAAAAATTACATGATTAAAGTGGAAATTATGAGATTAAAGTTGGCATTTCGAGCTTTTCCCCACTGTGTCACTATTTTTTTTCTCTTTTCTCTGTACCTTAATAAGCTTCCGTATGACACTCAGATGGTGGGCTACGAGTCGCCTTTTCATGGCAACTGTGATATCTGACAACCTGTTTTTTATTTCTGGCACTGTACGACTTTGTGAACTTGAACATTCAAGTTTCTCCGCCACTCTGTCACTCGATCAGCTTCCTTTTGTTGTTTATATCACTGTTTAAACCAACAAATAGTACATCTTTCCTTGCCTCCACTTGGTATTTGCTGAAATTCTTCTATTTTTCCCCGTGCTTTTGCCATTGTCTAGTTACAGAATGCTAAACTTAAGGGCTATTTATATTGATTTGCATATTCAAAGAGGCACAATTCTGAGAGGAGTTGGGGAGTGCCGGCAGGTGCATGCACGTGTGTTACTTTTTCACACTGACTGGGATTTATGGAGCGGAAGAACGTAGAAGTTGGTGTTCGCACAGATTTATGCATCTGGATTTTTTTGTGCGTACACATATTTCCGCTTTTGTCTGTACACCATGTTTTAGTGTGAATTCTATGTACGGTGTTATGCATGAGGCCTCTGGTGAGGAGAGTTGTCAACGGCACGCTGATCATGCACTGGTGTTCCTCAAGGATCGGTGCTTGGTCCTCTATTCTTCTCTCTGTATACCACTTTGCTGGGCTCTATCATCCAATCGCATAGGTTCTCTTATCAGTGCTATGCTGATGCTACACAGCTGTACCCGTTGTTCCCCCTGGAGGAGAATAAAGTATCATCTAGTCTCTACATATTTTTCTGATTCCACTAACACCAACAAGGTCAGTTCACAACCTTGGGGTGGTAATTGATGAGCAGCTGTTGTTTAAGAAGTGATTGAAGACCCATTTGTTCTGTGAATATCTGTCTAATTGAAATGGGTAAAAAAAAACAAACTTTGCGCTGCAAAACTTTATATTCTTGGTTAGTTTATTTAAGTTTAATTGCTTTATTGATTGTAATCTATGATTGTAAATGTATGAGTTATTACATCTTTTCACTTGTGCCAATCAACTTTTGTTACCTGTCTTATTACACTTGTTGTTGAACAAACCTAATGTTACTCAATTGTTACCTCTTTTGTAAGTCGCTTTAGATAAAAGCATCTGCTAAGCAAATAAATGTAATTGCAGCAAGCAGGAGACCCTTTGTGTTGGTGAATTTTATAAATGTGTCCTCAGTGCATCAACACTCACAGCACTTAATCTGTCAACTAACATTGGCAGCCTTTAACAATTTGTAGAGGATGTGAGTTCTATATTGCTCTAATAAATATTCCTCAACCATGTGTCAGGAAGGTACTGTAACATCAGATAATATCTGTTAAACCCTCAACATAAAAACTATTACACATAATACTGGTCTATTGCTCTAGTAAAACTACTAGCTTTAATGCAGTGGCAACTGATGTAACATTAGCTAGCTTTCTAGAAATTGGACAAATTTAGATTTCTACACATATGCAAATGCAGAACAAAGCTGCTTCTTCATGCTTTCGTTTTTTTCTTTTCTGTGCTCCTGATGGCTGTTGACTCGAAGTAAATTCTCTGCTCATTACTAGAAAAATAAACCCAATAGGTTCAAGTTGCAGACCTCCATTGAGGATGTTCTAACTTTTTATTATACATCCGTAATGTTATGTGATACACCCAATTACACTATGGTTAAGATTAGGGTTGTGGGAGGAGTTATGTGACTGAAGTTGAGTAAACCAAGAAACAAAAACAGGCAATCCAATTGGCTGTCCAGCGGAGCTTCTGAAATGGGAACCCCCAACAGCTCCAAACCCCCTCAATCCCCCTGCCCCCCAACATCAGTCCTCTGATCACAGGCCCCACACACAGCATGTGATCTGCATATAATAAAGGGCAGCTCTGATTATATATAATAAATATAAATACATATCTACTACCCCTTCATGAATGCTAAATGAAGCACCAAGTTGGTTCCAGTCAATTCAAAATAATCATCTTAATTGCATGCATTCACAAAGAAGATCAGATAAGTCAAATTAAAAGTATTTCTTAAAAAATACAGAATTCTTAAAAAGTAATATTTTTCTCATAAACTATCAAGAGTTCTGAATGAATGAACCCATCCACTCAGTCACTGAGGCATAAGCCAATTATTAATATTATCATAAAATCATAAAGTAATGCATATACAGTTGACACCTTTATTCACTGTCACTAATACAATCAGGTTAAAGCACAACTGCAGCCCAGCTGCTTCGTCGGGGTCACACAATGAGTTTTAATCAGCAACCCTGTGGGTTAAAGTTCACAGCCTTAGCCACTATACTTCACTGTCTGTCTATATAAAAGGATGATAAGTTTTCACAAATGATCACTGATGTTCGGCTGTAAAATAATTGTAAATATACGGAAATCTGATAAATTATAGCCAAGAAGTAAACAATCTCATTTACCACCAGATGCAGCCATTGATGTTCACTTTACAGCCACTTCCATATTTGAAATTTAGAAGCATATTCCCCAAGGCTGACTGAAGCAGCTGTGAAGCAGATGATGCATGCTGTTTGTCTGATGGAAACTGAGCTTTCTTCAACTTTCAGGAAATGACTTTTTTACACCACTTAGGATCCCCGCCCCATTTACATGGAACTGTCATGTGTGAGTGTTACCAACAAAGGAAACTGCCAAGCCTTTCTGATTAATGAGTAAACTGTGCTGTTCTCGGGATGTTTAGTCAGGACTTCAGATAATAAATTAATTGTACTGATCGAATATGGCTATTAAAACAAACTGGAACTGGAGCCATAGAAGCTGCAGCCAATCTTTTCAAGATCACAATGTTAATGTTACAGTGCTGCTCCTTGCATCTTAATCACTCCTTAACTCTGTTGCTAAGTTATAATTTACATGAGTTGGTGTTCTACAATTTTGTCTTTCTTCTGAAAATACATATGGTTGTGTTTGGAGATTTTTGACATACTATAATCTCCACTTGGGGGAAAAAATATCTTAAAATTAAAATAAATAAATAAATAAGCTAAAACCATTTTGGGAAGTAATTTTCTTTCTCTTACTTAGTGAAACACATGTTTTACATGAGCAATTTTCTTAAACTTGCTTCTGGCCATTATAAACAACCCAGCAGTTTGAAGAATAACTGAAATAATTTACTTTTATAAATGGAAAGGTCAGGAAGAACAGATTTACTTAAACAAAAATTATTGTAATTAATATTATCATGGGCCTTGTTGCTCAATGAATGTATTTGAGAAGGTAAATAAAATGGAATATCATAATAAAGAACAGAGTATAAATAAATATTTAGCTAATATGCAATTCATACAATGTAGCATGTGTTTGTCTCACATTTCTGTTTTCATTTTTATGGACATTTTTTCCTGGTTGGGGCGTCACTCTTCTGGGGCTTCATGTATAAACGTTGTGTATGCACAAAAATGGTGCATAAGCCTGTTTCCACATTCAAATCACGATGTATAAAACCTAAACTTGGCATAAAGCCATGCACATTTTCACGGTAGCTCCAACCCTGGCGTACGCAAGTTCTGCTCTCGGTTTTGCAGACTGGTGGCTCCCAGCGTCAAAGCAGTGTATTTGTTCCAGTGTGGTTTCCTTTTTTTTTATATCCACATGCCTGATGCAGCTTTATAAATACACTGAAATTAACCACATATTTTTTATTAGTTTAATGCATCTGATTGTAATTAACCTGTAACAATATAATGGTCCACGGAATGGCCAAACTATTCCAAATATCAAAGCTGCTTTAGCGTTGTTACTCTCACTGCACCTTCTTCTTCTTCTTCTTTCAGCTGCTCCTGTTTGGGGTTGCCACAGCGGATCATCTTTTTCCATATTACTCTCACTGTATCTGAGTGGGGAATCAAAGATCTACAGAAGCTGAGAAAGAGAATTATCGGTATACAGCATCAAGCACACGCTGCCTCAGCCATGCTGCCTATTGGAACTGCTCTCACACGGTACACGCTTGAAAAACCTTTCCTGTACAGACCTAGCGGTTCAGAAACAGTTTCATCCCAAGAACTATAAATGCACTCAATCAGTCCATCAAGTGCTCCTTGTAGAACTGTTTGTACTTATAAGTACAATCACCTCACTGTAAACTTGCACTACAGTTATAATATTGCTCAACTTGAGCCACTTTATAAAGTGCGTAGTTACATATGATGATATCATTTTTAAGATGAAATGCAGCAAAATATGTTTAATATATTATACTGATAAAACTTTAACTTCATTTAAATAATCTATATTGTTAATAATTTAACATGTGAGGACACAGTGTTGCTGCACTAGCAAGGATCTGGTGCTCCGTTCACAGATTGTTCCTGCCTTGTGCTGTATGCTTGCTGAGACTGGTTTTTTAAAAAATTGTACTTCTAAGAGTAGTTTTACTGCACCATACTTTTTACTTTTACTTGAGTACGTTTGTGAAAAAGAAACACTACTCTTACTCCGCTACATTGGGCAACACTCAAATCGTTACTTTTTTCCATTAGGTACACTATACTGTATTTTTGCCAGAGAGAAGCCGCCAGTGGATCTACTGCATGACTGTTTCACCAATCAGACGTAGTAATACTAATCACAAGACTCCATTTCACAAATCAGACGTAGCAACAATAATCACATGGTTCAGTTTCACAAATCAGACTTAGCCATGCAGTCACATGACCACACACAAACTGTGGCGGTATAACGGCACAAACACACAGCAGACAGGGAAAGAAAGAATACAAGTGGAACCTCGGTTTGCGAGCATAATTCATTCCGGAAATGTGCTCGCAATGCAAAGCACTCGTATATCAAAACGAATTTCCCCATAAAAAATAATGGAAACTCAGATGATTCATTTTACAACCCAAAACTTTTTATATAAAAATGATTAATACAAAATATAAAGTAAAAATACATAAAACAAATTAACCTGCACTTTACCTTTGAAAAGAGTAAAGGCTGGTGTGAGTTTCTAAACTCTTGTGTGATTTCACCCAACGGGAAGACACGCGGAAGAGCGTCCCGAAGCGACCGCAGGCTGTAGCTGTTCGCCGTAAAAGCTAATCCGAAAAGATCGCAGTCATGCTATAAGCACCTGCCGTTGATGGGTGATACAAGGAACAAGGAACATTATAAATGCATAGGGCACAGTATTACTTTTCCACTAACCTGGCCATGACCCTGCCTGATTGCTGTGTCTGTGTATAGGAGAGTGGCAGATCCTGCTAAAATAAATAACCGCACTGTTCCTGTTTCAAGCTGAATAAAGATGGTATCACTAAATTACTGAGACTCCGCTTCATGTTTTGGGGTGCAAGACGGTGACTCACACATCACAGCACACACATGTGGTCACAATGCTGTAGTAAACATTATACGCTCGTACGGATGTTGACTATATGAATGAGGCACGCCGACTGACGATTGCCCACAATCCCGCAGAGAGAAACAGAAGAACCATCAGCTTAGTTGACGATGACGTGACGCTTGGCAGACAAAGCTTATATGGGCTACTTGTATTGCAAGACCTCGCTCATTTATCAAGTCAAAATTTATTAAAAATTTTAGCTTGTCTTGCAAAACACTCACAAACCAAGTTACTTGCAATCCAAGGTTCCACTGTACATGAAAAATGAGACCCAACACCTGCTGAAGCTTAACCATCACTTCACTGAGTGAAGAACACGCACATTTTAACCAAACATGCACAGACACAGACAGTCAAGGTAAAGTGAGACTTCTTGTACGTACACAAGCTGCCTTGTTCTAATGTTATTTTCTATCAGCTGTGCTATTTGGAGGGCAAGTGCATATGCAGTATTATACTGTCAGTGTACCATATATTTTATCACTGTAAGTAGTTTGCACTGTTCAAACATACATGTTACCTACTGTAGGTATTGGCTTCAAAAGCTTTGTTGAGAAAAACTGTGTTATTTGTTCATCTTTATTTTGTAAAGATGTTATTTATTTTCACTCATTTTTTATTTTATTATTTGGAAATAACAGAATTTGCATATTATTTTATATTTGTGCCTGTCTTATTACAACATTTCTAAAAAATAAATCATTTATTATGATCAAACAGTTACTCAGTACTTGAGTAGTCTTTTCACCAAATACTTTTTTACTCTTACTTGAGTAATTTTTTGGATGACTACTTTTTACTTCTACTTGAGTAATATTATTTTGAAGTAACGCTACTCTTACTTGAATACAATTTTTGGCTACTCTACACACCTCTGCTACGAGGATATTTCAATATTCCTTAAACGTTTTGAAGAATCGGTGTTCTAAGCTTACAGATAACTTAACATCTATTACGGAGCTGATTGTGTGGCGACTGGGCATTTAGAGAAAGAAATGTAAGAGTACGTTTGAAAGAGACAGTACTACTGCAATAAATAATTTAATTGAAAGTTGACATTTTGTGCTTTTTTCCCCACTGTGTGCCTATTTTTTTTTTTCTCTGTACCCTAATAAGCTTTCATATGACACTCACATGCTAGGTTACGACTCGCCTTTTCATAGTGACTTTGATATCTGACAACTTCTTTTTTATTCTGGGAACTGTGCAACTTTGTGAACTTGAGCTTTCAAGTTTCTCTGTCACTCTATGTCACTCGATCAACTTCCTTATGTTGTTTATACCACTGTTTAAACCAACAAATAGTACGTTTTTCCTTGCCTACACTTGGTATTCGTTGAAATTTTTCTATTTCTCCCCATGCTTTTGCCATTGCCTTTTCACAGAACGCGGAGCTTAAGGGCTATTTATATTGATTTGCATATTCAAAGAAGCGTAATTCTAGGAGGAGATGGGGTGGGACAGCAGGTGCATACACGTGCGTTTCTTTTCACGCTGACCGAGATTTATGTAGCGGAAGAACGTGGAAGTGGGCAAATGCACAGATTTATGCATCTGGATTTTTTTGTGCATTAAGCACATTTCCGCTTTTGTGCTTACGCCAGCGTTTCTCAACCTTTAAGTAGCCTGTTTGCGACCCGAGTTTTCATAACAGTTTTAATCGCGCCCCTCTAACGTTTTATTTGAAAGGAGCCCACTAATACCAATTAATTCTTTTTTAATTAATGATATATCATAGATGCATATTTTATTATACATACTTAACTTTTATTGACATTTATCTAACTCTATATTTAATTTTCTAGTATCAGAATTTAGTTTAAGTTAATTTGTTTTGGTTTTAATTGTTGTTTTTTCCATATTTTTACATACATAATTTATAAATTAAGTGTTCTGTACATTGTATTCTTAAAAAAAGACATTTGAAAGTGACCACTATAAATTTTAAAAACTAAAGATTTTGATCCAAAAAGTATTTACCATATATACAGTACTTGCATATAAGTCAGGTCTTGAAACCCGAAAAATCAATCATAAAATCAGACCTTGACTTATACTCCCCTTCAAAAATGCAACACTTAATTTTTTTTCTTTTACATCTTCTTGCTTCCTCCAATCTCGCACCAGTTCCTCAGGCACATCAAATTTTGTTTCAGCCGCGCATTTGCCAATTTCTTTCACCAATTCGACGACTTTTAATTTAAAACCAGCTTCATATTTTCTTCTGATCAAACACTCCATCGTAGAAAAGGGATGCTCTTACCATAAAGGTGCATGAGGGTGTGGGATACAGAAAACACAAATCAGTGCAAATGTTGCTTCGGAATAGTTTGAGTATTACCTTGTGATCACGTAGGCACAATGCATAGAAGAAATGCCAGTGTGCTCCGTAGTTACTCTCTCAGGTGGGTGTTAGCATATCATTATCCCTTGGACCAATACCGTGAGTTTTCCGTATCCGAGTTATATGACCGACATTATAAAATTAAATGGTAAAATCAAGCCCCAACCTATCTGCGGAAGAACTTGAACGCGAGTATATACAGTATGAATATCTGAGGAATTAAAAAGCAGCAGGCAAACTGGAAAGTTGCAAGAAGGAGCGGAGGTTTCTTAAAATTAAAACTTGCAAACAAATTTGGAAGAAGTGCAACTTATGAAATTGAGATTTGGCGGAGTAACCCTCACTTGAATAAATGTTGTTTTCCAATCAAGGCTAAATTGATTCCACATACACAAAGTGTTACGGTAAACACTTTAGTGTAGGTACTGCACAAATGCATCTATTATTCATTCACTGTTACATAAGACCTTAAAACGGCTTCTTTTGGTCTTAATTATCCTTATAAATCATCAGCAAATAGGTTATTCATCCCTGTGCAGTGCAGCATAATAGGAGCCTATGATATGCTGGAAAAATTACTTATGAATATGAAAGATTCACAGATCTCATATGCAATATCAAGAGAAACATGTCTCAATTAGACCACCATTCTGAAGAGAAATTATCTTACTAGTTCACATTGCACAGATGAACAGCCACTTTACTGATGCTTTGTATGTGTCATTAACAGCAAAAGAAGCTTTTGTTAAGGTCACATTACATAAAAGTAAATGAGTAATAGATGAATTTTTGTACTTCTTAAACTGAAGTGTTAACAGAGTTTCTTTTTAATTCAAAACCGGATGCAGTGTTCATGATTATGCTTCCACTCATGATGTTAAGGCAGAGCTGAGAACTGGTGGAACTGGCATCTTACTTTCAGCAAGGTTTCTCACTAAATGTGTTTCATAGAAAAGCCCCCTAAAGGCACAGTGAAATATCACATCCTCAAAGTCAATTGTAATTAAGATCTAAAGCAAAATTTCTAACTAAATACTTAAAGATTTCTTGAGATTTTTGGCATTATAGTGGTGTTGCTAATGTGGCTGTAATGATGCCTAACGCAGATTATATCTGACAAGACGCAAAATATAAATAAGCGTTAATGTAAACACTATCAAATTCTGAAGTATTATCACACATATACTCATCCATTTTCAGTTAAATCCTGACCAAAGTTGAATAGATTTTTTCATTAAAAAAACAGTATAATTTGATACCTTTTGTTGTCCATTAAATGAACAATTGCAGTCAGTTGTATAACTATAGGCAGTACAATTGGGTCAGTTGCCCTGGAGCCCATGGGGATGGGTGGCCCTCAGTGATGGCATGGTTGTTTTTCAAGGCTTAATTATTGATATGCTTGCCTAATTGACATCTGAATAAAAGGTTAATGGTGCTGTCATTCTCACAACTCCATAAAGCTTAATTATGGCTAGCAACCTTTTATGTAGCTTATTTTCTTGGTATCTCTTTTTGGTAGAGGTCATTTTTTAACTGGGTATAATTCAAATTCACATGGGGAGCTAATTTAAGCCTCATCTAAAACTATTCACTAAATTTTACCATAATCATGTCAAGATGAGATTTAAAGGTCCCTAACATCAACTCTGTATCTTACTACTTGAAAATGTATTCCATGTGACCTTAAGTTTCTAACAGTTAACTGAGTTTTCACAGAAAAATTCATTGTAAAGTAATGGCTGAGATCTGCTATATTATATCCTATTGCTTTCAAAATGTGTACAGCATATCACCTGGTCTGAACACACTCCTGAATCACTAAAAAGAAAGAAAATTAAAAAGAAAAAAAAAACTTTGGCCTTGGCAGTTACAGCCACAGTGAGGCATTTTGCAGGCGTATTTCCATTGGTGTAAATGAGCCCTAGTAGTGTTTCTTGATTCACTTCTGGTGAATAATTTATTATTCATCAGAATAGGGGGTTTTGTCCCAAGTGCATTCTATAACTGAGCCTGCCGCTTTGTTTAATTGGTGGGCCCTATTGAAGAGACGTTACTGGTCCAGCACACCACAGCATAGAAAATTGCACTGGCCATCACAGCGTTGTAGAATATGTATGTATATATGTATATATCTATTTACCCCATTAGTACAAAAGCATCTGAGAATTACCGCAAGTGACATAACCTGGTGTTATATTTGTAGTCTGAGGTGTACAGAACGAAGAGAAAAGGAGACAAGACTGTTTCCTTTTGTATCAGAGACACAGTTCTTGAACTGTGGTCTGTTGAACAGATAGTCCATTATCCAGGAAACCATAGGCTCATTCACCTACATACTGTATCTCTGAGCTGACCCCTTAGCAGGGATGGCTGGATGGTATTAAGGGTACTGGATAAATTAAAGAAATGTAACCCTCACTATGCTTTCAGCTTTGTCCAGGTGAGAATAAACCTTGTGGTGCAGATAGATAATTGCACCTTCCACTCCATCTTTGCCTGATAGACAAACTGCAGGATGTCTAGGTGGTCTAACACAAGAGGAATCATATAATCCAGAACGAGTCTCTCAAAGGCATTCATAATATGAGAAGTAACCGCTGGTCGGTAATCATTAGGTGAAGAGACAACTGCCTTCTTTGGAGCAGGAACACTGCAGGATGTTTTCCATAGCAATGGCACTTTCTGGAGCCTTAGTGACAGAGGACACCATAAAGTTGGTTGGAACAAACACATGGACCGACTCCAGGCTTTTCCTGCTTGTAGCTTCCTCAGTTGTCTCTTCATTTGGTCATCAATTATGGATAGCTCATACTAATGGCATGAAGTGGACTCATCACTGACCCTTCCAGTTAAAGTGGCAGGAGTTGTTGATATAGTGGGGATGGTGAGGGGGAACTGTTCATAGGAAGAAGGTGGCAGTGGGAGAGCAAATCTATTAAAAAATTGGGTAAGAGCATTAGCTTTGTCTATATCTCCTTCTAAAACCTGAGCCTTGGATTGCTGAAGTCTAGTAATTATACTCAGCCCATTCCAGACATATATCATGTTATTCTGAGTGAATTTGTTTTCTATTTTAGTTGTGCAAACTTCCTTTCCTTATCTGAGCTTTTTCTCCAGCACTTGCTGTGTGTACATTAGAGACAAAGACAAAGGCAAAGTACAAAAACCTAAACAATAACGTCAAATGTCAAGAGATCACAGCACACTAATGAAAAGTGTTTTAGATATTCACCATAATCTCAGACAAAGAACCCGGTGCAATGCCACCTTAAATAGCCTAATGCTACTGATGCCACATGAGACGAATTCTGAGGGCATGGCCTAGCAACTGGGACTGTCTCTTAGCAACAGAGATCACAAACTAGTGGTACCCATGTAAAAACAAAATGGTGTTGACATAAAAATTCAAATTCAAATTTAAGTTTATTAAAGAACAAAATAAAGAAGGAAAATACTGACCAATTGGAAGTCTTTTTCACAATCCCCAAAATACTCAAGATATTCCCTAGGAAAAATATATTCAACACCAAATAGATTAAAAAAAGATGAACGAAAATCACGAGTGTGATACACTGCTCAAATAAATAATTAATTTAATATCCTGATTTGATTTCTGCTGTGGTAACCTGCTGTCTTGCAACCTGTCTAATTAATATTTAAGTAATATATTTCACAAATAGTTGAAATCCACATCTAATTACAAAATTGAGTGCTGGGTGACTGAAATGTATCACAAGCAATGGGAACAGTCACCATTCACTTATTCTTATGAAGTGTTAGCTTTGATAAGAACTCCAGGCCTTCTTAAATGCTGCCTGAATTTGAAATTCTCATTATTTCCAAAAAGTAGTATATTTTGAAATGTGAATTTTATGAGGCATGTTAAACACACAAATGTCTATGTTAATACTTTTTCATGTGCTGTCCTATGTTTGCAGATTCCAACAATCTCTTGTACCATCTAAATATAACAAACCACAAAACATATGGATCCAGTGTCCTGGGTTTAAATTCCCCACCTGGTCATTGTCTGTGTAGAAATGCCTGTCCAACCTGCAGACCCTACTGTTCCAGTTGGGTATTTCTCTAGCTACTCTTGCTTTCCATCCATATCCCCAAAGACATGTATGTTAGGCTATATGAAAATTCTAAAATGATGCAGTCCCTGTGGGAGGGTGTGTGTGTCTGTTTGAATGTATATGTTGATAGATTGGAAACTTTTCCAATGCTATTCAGTAGACTTCAGTCCCCAATGACACTGAATTGGATTAGGCAGGCTTGAGAATGTATGAATGTCATCAGGCATCTTTGACAATACTGATTTTATGAAAAGAATTTTATAATAAGCAAATAATAAACACACCACATCAGTTGTTAACATACAGGCAGCATACTAGTGATGCCGATGCAATAATTGGTCACATATTTGAAGAGTTAATTGACATAAGTTAGCCTAGCCTTTTAACTCTTTACATAATTTAACTGGTTATGAAAATAACAAGTACTTCTTAACCTCCCTTCTGTTGATCTTGAGTGTGGGTTGAGGTTGCAATTCTATGTAAATATGGTTAAGCCCAGGTGGCATGGTGGCGTGGTGGTAGCTCTGCTGCCTCGCAGTAAGGAGACCTGGGTTCGTTTCCTGGGTCCTCCCTGCGTGGAGTTTGCATGTTCTCCCCGTGTCTGCGTGGGTTTCTTCCCACAGTCCAAAGACATGCAGGTTAGGTGCATTGGTGATCCGAAATTGTCCCTAGCGGGTGCTTAGTGTGTGAGTGTGTGTGCCCTGTGGTGGGCTGGTGCCCTGCCCGGGGTTTGTTTCCTGCCTTGTATCCTGTGTTGGCTGGGATCAACTCTAGCAGACCCCCATGACCCTGTAGTTAGGATGTAGCGGGTTGGATGATGGATGGATTGGTATGGTTAAGCTTGAGTCAGACTGTGATTGACTTGTAATGATTCGTTTTACAGGGCTAAGCCAGAGTAACTCTCAGGACAGGGTACCAGTCCAACAAAGAAAACCACTCAGACATACTAGACATACATCTACTTTGAAGATGTTGGAGAAAATCTGAGCACTCTGAGAAAAGCCCATGCAAACATAATGAAAAACGCAGTGTACTACAGGAAAATAAAAAGTAAGCAGAAAGAGATTTAAACAAAAAGATTAAAGAGTTCAAAAGAGTTCTCATATAATTGAGAAGCTTAATCATATATATATATATACAGTATATATACTGTCACACACGTGCGATTAGGAGGCAGCTTAAAGGGTAAGTGTAATAAAACATCCGACCAGGGGGCGGCGGAGTGCGCTGACTGTCTTTCTCAGTTCCTTACTGACTTTTCTCGGGAAATGTTCCGGCACCTCAGAAGACATCACTTCTGGAGCTGGCCCCTGTGCTGAGGACACTTCCGAAGCCGCCCCCTTTGCTGACGTCACTTCCTGTTCTGGCCATTTTGATTGACATCATTTCCTCTATGGGCCTTTAAAGCCTCCATCTTGGGCTATTGTAACCAGTTCTGTTTTGGACTCTGTGATATGCACGTCATACTTCTGATTTAAAACCCTTTTGCACCTGGGTAAAATAATATACAGTATGGGTGGCTGCCCCAAACCTTTATGATGTCTTGGACTCTTAATTGTTACAATACACACACATACACATATGTGATACAGTACCTGCCAAATAATACAAATAGTACATGACAGGTGCTTCACCCTAATTAGGGCTCATCAGGTGTATCAACAACAACAATAACATTTATTTATATAGCACATTTTCATACAAAAAGTAGCTCAAAGTGCTTTACGTAATAAAGAATAGAAAAATAAAAGACACAATAAGAAAACAAAATAAATCAACATTAATTAACATCGAATAAGAGTAAGGTTCAATGGCCAGGGGGGACAGAAAAAACAAAAAAACTCCAGGCGGCTGGAGAAAAAATAAAATCTGTAGGGATTCCAGACCATGAGACCGCCCAGTCCCCTCTGGGCATTCTACCTAACATAAATGAAACAGTCCTCTTTGGATTTAGGGTTCTCACGGAAGGGCTTGATGATGATGATGGTCACGTAGACTTCTGCCTTTTAATCCGTCCATCATTGTTTGAGCATCATGAAGCTTTGAGTAGGTGGAGGTGGCGCAGGCCATCACCACAAAGAAACCAGAAAAAGAAACAGAAAAGAGAGTAGGGGTCAGTACGGATTTTAGAGCCACCATGAATAGTTATTATAAGGAAATTGAACATACAGAGTATCAGGATTAATTTAAATTAAATTAAATTGAAGTTATAGAAAGGCCATGTTAAAGTAATGTGTTTTCAGCAGTGTTTTAAAGTGCTCTACTGTATTAGCCTGGCGAATTCCTATTGGCAGGCTATTCCAGATTTTAGGTGCATAACAGCAGAAGGCCGCCTCACCACTTCTTTTAAGTTTTGTTCTTGGAATTCTAAGGAGACACTCATTTGAGGATCTGAGGTTACGATTTGGAATATAAGGTGTCAGACATTCCGATATATAAGATGGGGTAAGATTATTTAAGGCTTTATAAACCATAAGCAGAATTTTAAAGTCAATCCTGAATGACACAGGTAACCAGTGTAGTGACATTAAAACTGGAGTAATATGTTCTGATTTTCTTTTCCCAGTTAGGATTCTAGCAGCTGCATTCTGCACTAGTTGCAAACGATTTATGTCTTTTTTGGGTAGTCCTGAGAGGAGTGCGTTACAGTAATCTAGACGACTGAAAACAAATGCGTGAACTAATTTCTCAGCATCTTTCAGTGATATAAGAGGTCTAACTTTTGCTATGTTTCTTAACTGAAAAAATGCTGTCCTAGTGATCTGATTAATATGCGATTTAAAATTCAGATTACAGTCAACAATTACCCCTAAGCTTTTTACCTCCGTCTTGACTTTTAATCCTAATGTATCCAGTTTATTTCTAATAGCCTCATTGTATCCATTATTGCTAATCACTAAGATTTCAGTTTTCTCTTTATTTAACTTGAGAAAATTACTATTCATCCATTCTGAGATACTAGTCAGACATTCTGTTAGTGAATCAATAGAATCAGGGTCATCAGGAGCTATTGATAAGTACAGCTGTGTGTCATCAGCATAGCTATGGTAGCTCACGTTGTGCCCTGAGATAATCTGACCTAACGGAAGCATGTAGATTGAGAATAACAGCGGACCCAGGATAGAGCCTTGTGGAACACCATATCGGATATCATGTGTCTTCGAGTTGTAATTACCACAACTAACAAAATATTTTCTCCCTGTCAGGTAGGATTCAAACCAATTTAAGACTGCCAGAGAGGCCCACCCATTGACTAAGGTGATTTCTAAGAATGTTGTGATCAATGGTGTCAAATGCAGCACTCAGATCTAAGAGGATGAGAACAGATAAATGGCCACTGTCTGCATTTACCCGCAAGTCATTTACTACTTTAACGAGTGCAGTTTCTGTGCTGTGATTTGTTCTAAAACCCGACTGAAATTTATCAAGAAATTTATCAAGGTGTATGTACCTTGCTTCCTTTTACGGGACTGAACCTCAGACGTAAGAGCCTGTGGCAAAACCTCAGATATTCTGCTATGGCAGCTGGTTCACTTACCTGGCGTAGTGTAAGATCAGAGTATTACATTCATAGGTCTGAATCACAATCTAATTATTTGGATGGTCACCTATGTGCTTCACATAACTGAGAGAATGTTTAATGTCTAGCTGACCAACCGCAAGCATTACCTGGTAGGTAATCATCCAAATAATCATATATATATATATAATATGCTATAATCTTTTAGATTTTTTTAATAGGCAACAGAAAAAGTTGACAAAAACAAATGATATGACATAATTTACTTAGATTTTCAAAAAGCATTTGATATAGTCCCACACTACAGACAAGTTCTGAAAACAGAAACTGTAGGCCTCAGAGGTAACCTACAAAACTGAATCTCAATAAACCAACAGGAGACAGAGTACAGATAGGGGGAGAATGTTCCATGTGGAGTGAGGTCATCAGTGGAGTCCCACAGGGGTCTGTGCTGGGTGCATTACTTTATCTGATTATTTTGAATGGCAGTGATTCCAGTATATTGAGTAAACTTGTTAAACTGCAGATGAAATTAAAATTGTTGTAGTGGGAGATACTGAGGAGTCAGCAAGAAGAATTAAAAAATATCCGAGCAAGCTTTAGAACTGGAAAATGCAATTTAATGTAGAAAAGTGCAAAGTGCTACACATGGGCAACAGGAATGCCAGTTATAAATACAAGATGGGAGACACTGTCATAAAGGAAACAACCAATGAAAAAGAATTAAGGAGTTTATGTTTGCACATTTTCATCATCTAAACAATTAAAAAGGCAAAAAAAATGTCAATATATTTCATAAATACTGATGAATATAAATTGAGGGACGTTATGATTAGACTGTATAATGCACAATTGAGACCATATCTGTAGTACTCTGTGCAGTTTCGGTCACAATGCTACAAAAAAGACATAGTAGCACTTGATACTATGCAGAGGAGAGCAAATAGGTGACATAAGGACATTCCATAATCTGACAAACTCAGAGCCTGTTTAGTGTTGGGCAGATCAGACCGCGTGGAGGCCCAATCCAGGTCTTCAAAATCCTCAAAGGTAATTAATAAAGTAGAATCACATACAGTAAAACCTCAATTACCTGTCACT
Organism: Polypterus senegalus; assembly: GCF_016835505.1. Taxonomy (NCBI): domain Eukaryota; kingdom Metazoa; phylum Chordata; class Cladistia; order Polypteriformes; family Polypteridae; genus Polypterus; species Polypterus senegalus. The sequence continues at coordinate 127,562,017 of NC_053160.1, forward strand.
CAATTAACCATCTGTCTTTGTTAACTGTCAAGGGCCAAAACAAAAGAAGAGCGCACTCTAGCTCCTACCTATTACTGTCATGCAGTATGCTGCAAGTTCTGCACATTGGAAAAACTCTCCCTTCTGCTAGCACGTAATGTTCTTCTCCAGCACCATGTGTCAGTTACATACCATCAGTTTTAATAGCATTTCGTGTTTTTCTCCTTTATTATAATTAATCTACTATACATTGTTATGGCTGATAAACATAAGCATGTGGTGTTGGAATTGTCACAAAAAACTGAAATTATTAAATGTTTACAAAATGTCAAAAGTGCTTGAAGTATTGCTTCAGTTTACAGAGTGAGAAGGATAACAGTGAACAATATAAAGTATGATGCCATCAAAATTGAAAAACATATTGAAAATGGAAACCACTGACGATAATGTTAATGTATTAATGTTAATGTTCTCCTGTATTGTAATTTTCATTTTTAAAATGTTATATTATGTTTTGTTAATATATTGTGATGTGCAGGCAGTTTGTGATGCACTGTTGGGGAGCAGAAAGGGTGGAATGAATGCTGTAAATAAAGGGTGAAGAGCTTCTGTTCTGTAGGGGGAGGACATGCCTCTTAAGAGATGAGTGACTGGAAAAGTTAGGAGAAAAAGGAAGGTGCAGTGGAAGGAAGTTTTGAGTAGGGAGTTAGGAGACAATAAGCAGGAGTGATTGCGGTATAGAGAAAAAGGGAACGTGAATGGCAGGACATAAACTGATTGGTATGGAAAGCTTTCTTTTATTGTTTTGGAGGTGTGCTCTGTAACCCAGATAGTGGAGTATAAAGAATGAAGACTCCAAGTAAACATAGAAAACTCCAGTACCTCTGAGTTGTGTTTCCTTATTATACTGGTTGATACAATATTATATGAATTAATTAATTTTGTTAATACTATATTTTGTTTTGTAAATAAATATGACTATTTGGTAATCTACAGTATATAATTTTTAAAGTAGCTGTTCTGTTATCCGTGTTTTCTCTTATCCGTCATGGCCTCGGTCCTGACCCCTGTTGGATAATCAAGGTTTTACTGTACTTGAGGACACATTTAAGACTGAAGCCAGGGATCTCGTCTTTACACAAAGAGTTGTGGGAATCTGGAACAAACTACTGAGCCATGTAGTTGAAGAAATCTCAATAACCTTTATGAAGCATCTGGATAAGATATTGTGACAGCTTAGCTATTGGGTAAATAAAGAAGATTGATGGAAAGGTCTCCAATTTTGTTTGTCAAATTTCTTATGTTCTTATGTTGTCTAAAAACCTTTAAAATAAACAGGAAACCTAGGCTTGTAGGGTCATTAATTTTACATACCGTTGAATAAAAAACACCTGCTGTGAACAAAAAGTGCACCTTCAGTGTGTTTACATGAACAACATAAATCAGGGTAAGCTGAATAATATGGTCAGGGCAGAAACCTGGTTTCTTAATTGTCAGCATTTACCAGTGCAAGTGATCTTCCAGAGTTCTCCTTTGTCAATGCACTTCAAAGTCATTAATCTGCACAAAAAAAAAAAAAAATTAAATAGCATCATCGGCATCGATGAATCCAAAAATAAGGATGACACCTGTGATAATTTTCTGTTGTCTTATAAATATGTTTAATTAAATTGATGCTTTATTTATAGGTTGCTGTTACCAGACACAGTAAACTCTTTTGTGCTTGGCTGTGCAATTGAGCCCTGTGAAGGATGTGGTATGTGTCCTTCTTGCCTTACACCCAGTGGATATTTGTACTTCAATAAAATAAATATTGTGTTAGGTTACTCATTACTTTGAAAAGTAATCTGACTACATAACACACGTAACTTTTAACATGTTTTCGTACGGATCTTGAGATTGTATTGCTGATCTTAGCACTGTATGTTCAGCTCATCAACATAAATTTAGTGATTGCTGACATACTGAGACATATTATTTCAGCCAGAAGAAGGAATAAAGCAATCACTCAAACATTTGCCTCTGGAAATGTATTTTATGGACGCTTCTGCTGAAAGAGCATGCGAATCATATACATGTGCAGGCTGACAGAGTGCAGTGGATGTGTCCAGACTAGAAAATACCTAACAATAACCCAGATATGGGTTTACATGGCCATATGATCCAACTATTCACAGCAAAATCTGCCACTGATGATCAGTTTTCTCAAAGATCAATCACCTGATTTCTGTATTTAGAAAAAGGGTTTACATGGCATTTTAGAATTTAGATTTCTGTGAAAAAAGCAGTTATTGAAGTGCATGCAAACACACTAACTGATACATACTCACCTACTAAGGTGTTGAAATGGCCCTTAACAACACACTAGCAAGGAAGTGTGTGCATCTGAGCGATGGCCCATGGGATGTGCTAGCTTCATTCTCAAACAAAGCTATTCTGCTGAAAAAGCTATTCAAGAAATCACTGTAAACCTACTATTAATTACCATCCGTCCAGGTTATGATTTTGCTTATTCCAATTCAGGGTTGTGGGGAGTTCAGAACAGGTCAGTCAGTACTCTGCCCACAAGAGTAATTAATTTAGCTTAACATACATGCATGTCTTGAGGATGTTGGAGAAAAAACAGGGTACCCATGAAGACCTTTACAGACAGGAGATACACTTAGAAACTCTACAAAAAATAGTGGCTGGGCCAGAATTCAAACTCAAACTTTCAAAGTTATGAGGCTACAGTTTTTGCTACTGTGCCAACCCAACTATTAATACTAACCAGATTACTGAAATCCATTTGTAAGTAGAATTTGAACACTGTGTAAACATATTTTATCTACCCACACTCACCTAAAACCCATATTCCCTGTTCATCATTTATCAGCATAATTTGCCTGTAGGACTTTCCTTTGCCAATGCTACTTAGATATACTTGAACAATACTATCCAATAAATCACTTTATTCTATAACTCATATATTAAAGGAAAAGAAACTTGTGCAAATACAAAGAAAGCTCTCCAACTAGCGTCCAAGGGTTGTGAAGAAAGGAATGTGCGACTTGCAAATATCTGCCATTTGGTAAATTCCATTCATTTTCATAACCGACTTATTCCAGTACAGGAAGGCTGAAACCCAGAGACTAGCCTAGAAACTTGGGGTTTCAAAGCTGGAGTCAGCCCATGACATGGCATTATTCTATTCCAGAACACTTTCAGACTAAAAACTTACACATAGAAAACTAGTAGACATGGCATTCAAGCCCAGTAAACTGGATCCTTGAGGCAACAGTGCTAGCCACTAAGCCACCCAGTCTTGTTCATTCTGAGTCAATTTTAAAACATCAACTAGCCTACCAACCAAAGAAAAACACTTTGTGAAGAATAAGCTGACTCTGTACAGATAGTGACACAATATCTGCACCCTGGTCAAGGATGCCCTTAGAATTTGTGGTGCACAATTTGGCCCCTGGATTTAAGTAGGCCTATTTTAATTACTTATCAGGAGTACAGTACAGTATATGCTATTGCAACTACTACTGCTACTATAGTCCTAAAGTAAGTCTGTCAGCTCTTCTATAGACTTAACTTAAAGGTTTCCTGTCCACAGGCTTCCAATGGCCGCCTCACAAATACATTCTGTAGCTTAGAAATCATTCAGGATGTATCCTTTTCCACATGAGTGTGTTGGAAACTGTTCTTATGTTTGTCTTCATATCCTACTTTTTCTGTAAAAGTACATTATATTATTATTAGCCATTTAACAAACTACATAAGAAAACAAGTGTCCACAGGGATTTGGAAAATAGGGACAGGAGTAATGAGTACAGTGAGTAAGTTGATTTGTATTTTCTGTTAATTAAAATTAAGTTACATATTTTAAGACATTTAATGTATTGTTATCATTGTACCAGAGAGGGGAACCATGTTGGTCAGACAGGCAAATAAGAAGTTCACTGTATTCTGGATAGATGACAATACCTCTACTACTACTACCACTACCACACTGTATTAAAAACCAAACAATACCTATAATGGATTACAATTAACATAAAGCATGTTAAAATTAACTATACATATACAAAAACCACTATAGAAACTTAAAAATGTATAGACAATAAACCATTTTAAAACAAAATAAACAATTAAAACGGTAGTACATATTAGATAGACAGACAGATGTAACATAAACTCAATCAGGAGAGTCATTGTGTCAGTTGAACTGTCTCTTGACAAAAGAAAGATTATAAAAATGTAAAAACACAAAAGAAAATACGACAATTTCGAGGAAAAACAGTAGAATAAAAGTGTCTATTAAAGAAATACTTTTATATATTATCTACCCCATGTCCTTTGTTGTGGTGACTGGATAAAATCTGTAATCTCATGTTTTTGTGCACAATGACAAAAAGAAGTTTGATATAACAAAAGCAAAAAATCTCCAGAGATAACAAATCTTACGTAAACTGTGTTGTATAATCCACATGTACATTATCCAGTCACTTTCTCAAAATGTGCAAAACAAATTCTGGAATTATCATTTTGGACATAAACAGGAAACCTAAGGGACTGATAGGAAGGACTTTCTGAACTGAAGACAAGATTCTTGACCAATGTCTTTAATTTCCTATTTATTTCTGCACTGATACTTTCAGATCGTGACTATTTGACAATATTTTAGCCAAAAAATAATTTGTTTTGCATGTTTTGAAAAAGCAACTTCATAACTTACATGTGGATTATGCAACACTAGCAAAATACTCGCGCTTCGCAGCGGCGAAGTGCTGCCTTAAAATTTTAATTAATAAGAAAAGTAAACCTTTATAACTGAGGGAAAATATACCAAATATAATTATTTGTTAAGGATCTCTTTGTATACCACGTTATCAGTTCGGCCCTCCGGTTGTAATATGACCAAGCTGTGCGCTGAGCTTACTCTTGAGCATGCAACGTACAGTTGGCCATGTGAACAGTAATCTTGTTTTAAATCTCACAGCTTGGATTGCTGCTGTCATAATCCGTTTGAGTTTCATGGTTTGTTTCAAATAGTATTTGCAGGACTTATTGTGTTGAAGTGACATTCAGCATCTGTCAATCATTGTAAGCATACAACCGGTTTCATCGATAACTTCGCATCCAGCTTTTGAGAGTTTAAACATTCATAAACATCAAAGTGTCCACTACTGAAATCGTCACCTGTGAATCTAAGATGTTTAAGAGGCATTGGCGGTTGTCAAAAGGTTTAAAATATTTGGCCATTTCGGTACACTTGAAAGCGACAACCGAACAATTCTGCGGTAGCCATCAACTCGCATGCAGGACCATAGGTGAAGGGCTTAAGCATTTCACTCTTCTAGTGCTCCTGTGTAGTATAATTATCTCCTGTACCGTCATCAGTCCACACCTTGAACCTGTCCCAGTCATTCAATACATAAGACACAATGTTCCTTTGGATATCGAGAGTGACCCTGATACGGCCGTGCAATATGTAACACATACAATGGAAAAGGCAGGTGCCATCTCCGGGCATGGAAACCACTCGGTAAGTGACAGTTCTTTGATCAATGGTGATCACCTCGATAGACATGTTAATGGGGGTACGGTTGGAACAATAAAGGAAATGGGTACCTGAACAATGGAAAGTAAGTCTAAAATACCTACACAATAACTATAATTGTAATAAACAAACAATAAAACAGCGAAGAAGCCGTGGATTAAATAAAAAGGCTGCAGTTATCAGCAGGGAGACGTGAATCCCGTAGCAAAGCAAGGAAGGGAATGAAGAGACCGGAGCAATGGACGGCCTTATATAGGCAGGCAGCCAACAACATGGGAGGCGTTGGGATGTGGGACCCAATGGCACCTGACACGGCAACCGAGCTGCAGGCTATGGACGTATATATGTACAGTACGTAAGTAGGATTCAGTTAGCGTTGGGAACCCGCGTAAAAAATTTCTTGAAGATGGGCCCATAAGTAACAAAGACTGTTGGAAAGTTCAATATGGCGGCCGACAGTGGCGTCATACCACTGAAATAAGCACATACATCGGTTTCGATTAGCGCAGGGAAGCCGCCTACCAAATTCCGTGAAGATGGGGCCATAAATAAGAAAGTTCAACATGGAGGACGTTGTCGACCATTATGACCATTACGCATAGAATTTCGAAATGAAACCTGCTTAACTTTTGTAAGTAAGCTGTAAAGAATGAGCCTGCCAATTCAGCCTTCTACCTACACGGGAAGTTGGAGAATTAGTGATGAGTGGGTGAATGAGTGAGTGAGTGAGTGAGTCAGTCAGTCAGTGAGGACTTTTCCTTTTATTAGTATAGATGAGTGATGCAAATTTTTTTGTTGTTTTTTTCAATGGATACTAGTCACTATTTACTACTGATATTTCATAAACTTCTTTCTCTCCATTCTGCATGCAAACATGAGATTAACATTTTTTTCTTTTTCACCACTACAAAGTAAATGGAGTAAGTATCATATAAAAAAAAACCATTTTTTGGATGAAGTAAATTTTTAAAGTAGGTGTTCGTCAGCTTCACACAATAAATGTGACCAATTAATACCTGCCATGAGCTATGTGGCACACAGTTAGAGTTCCTATGAGTAATAAGCACACAGAGATCTTGATCTACAGTACATTGCTGTTTTGGCGGATGGCAAGACACTGAACTTCTGTTTTTGGTTACATATGTAATTATACTTTATCCTTTTTGCTTTGTGTCCTCTCCCCTCCCCCAACCTCTTCTGTAGGACATTCCTTATTTTTCAGAGCTTGAGATACCAACCCTAGTTGCAGATCATCCCCTCATGTGGGCATGGGACCCCATTGGTCAAATAACTTCAATTCACCTAAGGCTGACCCCAACCTCTGAGTTGCAAGGAAGCAGCACCAACTATTGTGACATGCCAGCAGTACTCAACAAATGAAATTCGTAACAAAGGGAAGCTTAAGCATAAAGCAGGTCATCATCTTTTTTAATTAAAATAATTAATAGATATTGCCCTATAACTTTAATTATTTGAGGAGGTAAAAGAAAGTTTAAAAGATTGTTTTAATACTTTTGGATAAAAAAAAAAAAACTGCTTCTTGTCTTTGTCCTCTAGCCAAATGTCTGCTGCAGTCCTATGGGGCTTTTTAAAACCACAGCTAAATTCAGTGAGATTTTAAAAAAGGCATTTGCATTCATGTGCTTACATTAGGGAGCAAATATTGGCCAAAGAATCAACTTAATTAGTTATTGGCTGTAGGCGCAGTGATATTCGTCATCAAATGTACAGTCTGCTGTTGTCATTATTAGGTGTTGCTTGCCAAATTGGTTACATTATTTATTATCTGCTGCCGGGAAGACTTTATAAAAGTGGAGCCAGCTACATGATATATAAAATGCCGTCATTACCTACTAACTGTAGGGACACAGTATTAATTATTAGCTGCAGAGTCAGCTATGTTTTTATAAGATGGTGCATACTACATCAGTTATTACTTATAAGTAGCTTAAAATAATTATTACATGTAAAATTTACAGCTTTTTCAGGAGCTCTATTCTACTACATGGGTCATTAAACCCATCATGAATTAATTTGTGGGTTTTCAAGCCAGCACAATATACATACAGATAATAATGTAGGGAAATTGATCTTGTATGCTTTCCCAATCAATTACTCATATTTTGTAAGTGCACTTTTTCTTTCATTAAATGTTAGGAATTGTGTAATACATCTGTTTATCCTTCTATTTTTTCAGAACCTGTTTTAACTGGTCGGAGCTGGGGCCAATCCTGGAAGCTTAAATCTGGCAAGGCGCTGTATTGCTCACACATCCACAATCAATCATATTGATTCAAAAGACATGGGGGTTACAATAATTACAATCATTTTTAGCATGCATGTCTTTTATATTAGGATGGAAATGGCATGATGGGCCAATGGAACTGCCACAGGGAATGAGTGTTTAAATAAAAATAACTCCAGTGTTCTTACAAGACAAATGATATTCCTATATTACTTTGCAAATGCAAATTAATAAATACTGCACATATTTATTAAATATTGACTTTTATTCAGAATTGTAAAAGAGCTAAGACAAATAAAAAACACATTTTTAATAAAACACACAAAGAAGAACCCTAACACTTTAAAACAATTTACATATAATATAATTCAAATAAGCCATTGTAATATACATTAATCACTTCTAAACTACTAGCTGTCCCCCGCGGTAGTGAAGCAGGACGGTTTCAATACACGGCTCCCCACTCCTGACGTCATGCTTCCCCTGCCTCTCGGCTCACAGCCTCTGTCTTGGATTAGTGCGAATATATCGCTCCTGCCAGCATACTATGATTCTTAGCGTGATGAAAGAAGTTGTAAAATCAACCGGAATGTTCGAGCAAATTATAGAAAAAAAAAAAGGATCTAAATCCGTTAAGTAGTTCTCTCGTTCGTTAGCTAAGCAGAGATAAGGTACGCCCCAAGGCTGGCGTGTGAGTGAGGAGGGTCCTGCTCCTCTCCCCATGGCCAAATGCATGTCTCTTGGATTCACGCAAATAAATCGGTACTGCAAGAGAACTATGATACATAACACAATGAGAGAAGTCGCAAAATCAACCGGAATGTTCAAAGTAGTTCTCTCATGAAAAGCAGACAGACAGGCAGAGACATTGAATTATATATATATATATATATATATATATATATATATATATATATATATATATATATATATATATATATATATATATATATATATATATATATATATATATATACACAGAGAGAGATGTAGCGTCATACATATACTGTAGGCATTGTGAGTGTGATTTAAAGATGAACCAGTGGGACTGGAGAGGGCAGGGATGCACTGTGTATAACAGTTATTGCCATTCCTATTCCTGACAGAGGAAGTACCGCCTGAAGAACAGTGACATGACCCGTCACCTTTAAACTACCCAAGCCAACCAAAATCAGAAGACACTCAGAGTGTCATTACATGCACACAGATAACTGGGTAAAGGTGAAAAATCCAGTTAAGATAGAATTCTAGCTTCTTAAAAATCAGTTTCAATGAGAAAGTACTCTTCTTGAGTTCTCCTTTGTCAAAATTCTCTGACATCATTAAACTGTGCAAAAATGAGTTAAATGTCATCATTGGCCAGCGTGAATCTAAAAATAAGCATGACGCCTGTAATAATATTCTTATAAATATGTGTAGTTAATTTGATGGCTTATTTATAGATTTCTGTTACTAGATTGCACTCTGTTCCACTTGGCAGTGCGATTTGAGGCCTGCAAAGGACCTGGTACACGTGCTTTTTGCCTTACATGTAGTGCTACTAGAATAATAGCAATGCAGTTATTTTTACTTCAATAAGATACTTATGTTAGATTACTAATTACTTTCAAAAGTAATCTGAATTGTGTTGCTGAGTTTAGTATTCAGCTCATCAACATAAATGTATTCATTTCTGAAATGTTGAGGCAGCATTCAGCCAAGAGAAGGAATGTTTTCTTATTTGCTTAAGGTAACCAGTAATAATAATGAAATAGTAATAAAAGAAAAACATCTACAGTGTCTCATTCAGAGGGCTCTGCAGGTGGTGCTTGCTTGAGCAGTTTGATTTCATATAAAAATCAGTAGTGCAGCTTTGAAAGTTGGAGTTGGAGATTTCAGAGTGAAGCATGTGGATGTGAAACAGAAACACTAAATACTGGACCACAATGTTATTCATGTCTAATGGAAGGAAAAACACCAAACTGAGCTCTGTTCAAAGGTTTCTTAATTACTTTTAGTATAAGCTACACTATAAAAGACAGTATGAATTTAGTTTTATTATTGTGTAAGGTTTCTTTTAATTTGAATGGGCTGACCTTCTAATCAAATTTATAGTTTACCCGTGGTAATATACTGTACGTGTCATGGAATAAGAAATTTCCTATTAAAATTCCCATGAAAAAAGGAAAAATGTAGGGACATTTTGATAATGGATGTATTGATATGTTATTGTTAGATCAAAATAATTAACAGGAAGGAGTACTTTTGATAATGTATGGTCTTTGTGACAGTCCTCTACACAAAACATAACTCTACACATGTAAAAAAATAATAATAACAATAGCACCTTTATGTATAAAGTAAGCAACAAAGCAATGTACAGAGGGGGAAATTAAACAAAAATCCACTGTCAGTCAGAAGCCAACTATCACTCGCCTCTCAAGTACTTAAAATACTATTTCCTTACCTCCAGTTTTTCTAATGATGGCCTCTCCTTCCTCCAACTCTTTTTTCTGTCTCTACAGTTAGTTACCTTTCTGCCAGAACACTATTTTAACTCCAGCCTTGGGGAAACTTCCAGGCAAGCCCGGCAATCAGTGTCTATCCTACTCAAGCTGTATAATATGTATGAATCGTAGGTACAGAATTTAAGATTAAAGGAATATTAGGAGGTGCTTAATAAAGTAAATAACTAACTTTAAAAAAAAAAAAATGAAATTTTAAAAATATATTCAAGGGGAGGTGAAAACTGCGTTTCATTAATTGGAATATGAACAGCTTGGAGTTGATTGACAGACATCTATGTAAAATATCTAAAGAACTAATAAAGAGATTTTCATTTATTTATTGCAAATACTGCATGAATATTATCTGAATAACTTAATGAATAATAGTGTGGTTAGATTTATAAAATATGTAGCCATAACTAACCATATAAACCAGAAGAAAGCTTATATTCAGGATTTCCAAAACTAATTGAAGACTTGACATCTGCAAGCTATTTTCTTTTAAAGAAGCCCTCAAAACCTCTTGAAGGAGCACTATAGGTCAAAAGGCTTCATTTAGGGAGAGAAAAAAGAATGTATATGTAAAAGAAGGAGATTCCATCCTAGTCATGAAGTAGTTATAGCCATAAAGCCAATTTTTCTGTGAAGCAGGCTGTCAAAGAAGCATGATGGAGGAGGACGTGTGTGATGAAGGAGAGGGTTAGAAGATAATATGCATTACCCTGAGCTTTTATGTACATAGAAAAAATAAGAAGTCCTACTTGTAAGAAAGAATTTCAAGTTAAGAATGTCCTTTGAAATCAAGTTTAATATGAAGATCAGAAGTTTAGGATTGATTATCAGGACTGAAAGACTGAAAATGAAAGAACAAGTTGAAACGATTCAAAATGCATTGTTCACCTAATGAAGTCTTCTGCTGGTAAAAGAAAACTTAAGGACTCAAACAGGAAACAAGACTCGGTCTTGGCCTTGGCAAGAGCCCCACCAAGGGCCTTGGATAAACAATCAAATATTCTGAAACTATCCATCCATCCAAACTACTATAGCAAAAATAAATCGAAATAAATAACAGAGCATACTGTACCAATCACAGGAACAATGTCAGAAGTGAGAGCAAAGCTACTTCCGTTAAATGCAAACCCTATGTCCACATCACGTTGTATTTTTATTATTTTTAAACCATGATCAGTATTGCCTTATTTGAGTGCTGCCATTTTGTGGTTCGGATATATAGGAAAGACATCTTATTTTTGGTTGCATGGGCCGTTGATCACACGATGCATTTCACTACTACACTTTGCTTACGTAAGATGACTGTGTACAGTAGCATGTTATCCCTTTATTGGATTGCTTTTAAAAAAGCAAAAAGGAAAAATGTTCTTTAGTGTGAGTTAATGGCAAAAGAGTAAGTGCAAGGATATTTTTCTGCTTTGGATTTTGACCTTGATTCCAGTTCTGTAATTTTGTTTTGATGATAATTTTTTGTTTGAGATGCTGGTTTTCTGACCCCAGACTAACATTTGATTTTTTTGTCATTCCCATCTTTTTGTGGCTTCCATTTCCTTGTGTTTTTCAGCTTTGAAATCTTCAAATGTTTACTTGATCATAACAATACATAAAGGAATAAAGTTAACAATTTAACATTATCATAATTTGGTATCCCGAAGGTTGCTGGTTTGAATCCCCGTCACTGCCAAAAGAGATCCTACTCTGCTGGGTCCTTGAGCAAGGCCCTTAACCTGCAATTGCTCCTGGGGGGCTGTACAATGGCTGACCCTGCGCTCTGACCCCAACGGGTATGCGAAAACTAAAAAATTCCTAATACAAGAAATTGTATAAGGCGAAATAAAGAACAAAAAAAAAAATAAATTCCCTGAGAAAACTCTTTGGCAATGTGTGTGTTTACTGTGACTACCATGAACAGTTCATCAAGTGCTGGAAGAATATTAGATGTGACATGAGAGTAGACATCACACCTGGATCAAGATGGTCAAGATGATTATTTGGTTCAATGGTGATGGGATTCTAATTGGAGAAGAATAACATCCGTTATTTTTTAGAGGAAAATGTACTTGGAGTGACAGAAAAAACAGACAGACATTCTTTGAGAATAAAGAGCTGGACATCGACAAGTCAAGATTATTGCATCCCATCAACAACTTTGGGTGTAGCTTGGAGCATCCTAATACCAGTTAGTAGCAAAAAAAAACCTGAATAATAAGAAGTAGAAACAAGCAATTCCAATTAAATAGGTATCTCTCCACAGAAACTTGTAAATGGTGTGAATAAAATGAAAGTACATGAAAGTACCCTTGATGATGGAAACTGTCAGGGAGAAAAGACAAACCAACTTTGAGAATACACCAAAAAGGAAAAAAAATCACTCAAGGACCATGAAGACTGAATAACGGGCATTGAAAGCATAAACAAAAAGACCCAAGAAGACAAAGAATGTACATTCATTTTACATCCTGACCTTTTAAAATGAATAGAGCTAATGACACAGAAACATACAAAATAGAAAACCCAAGAACTGGACAGGGTAGAAATTAAACCACCAATAATATTGAAAAGGGACATGAAATAGAAGAATGGAAGGGGAGAGAGGTGAGGTAAGAAAGTGCAGCAGATAAAAGTGCAGATGAAGGAGAATAGGAGCTGTTCAGAACTGAATAATGCAAGCATTTTGAGGGAAAGCGGAAGCTGAAATAGTGTAAAGGGCAAAGCTGGAAAAAAAACATCTCTTGAATGAAGCTTTGCTACAAAAGAAAAGTAAATATTTGAAGCCTACGGAGGAGTCGAATTACGAGGGGGAGAATAACCTTTTAATGTAGATAAGTGAAAATGGAAGGACACAAAACTCTTTCTCCCACAAGAAGCACAAGAATGCAGAAAATGCTGTAAAATGAACAAGTATAAAAATATTAATGAGATTGTGGTGGGATTGATTGAAACAATAGACTAATTAAAATTGTGAGTATCAAAACTGGACAATTGCTGATGTATACTGATCAGTGAATTATCAGCACAAGGCATCTCATGAACTGCAAAGGTTAATCAATGGCAAACAGGAAATATGTAGCTTCTAAAAAAATGAAGGCAGTTCTGAATTGATGAAAGCAGCTGCAAATGAGCTGATGTAGACGGTTACTGTTAGTCTGACAAAGACAACTGCTGAATCAGTTGAAATGGCTGTCGGTTAATAAGTGTAAGGCAACTGAATTTGCTGATGCTTCTCTTGAAACAGGCTGGTTACAGGACCAGAAGTCAATTTCAAAAAAGGTGTTTGATAATCTTTAGATTAAGGAGGTTTGAGAAACTTATGTTTTGGAATTTCTAATGAGCATACTAAAATGCAGATTTGTAGATAATAAAGAACTATTTTAGAAGTAGCTTTATATATTAAAACTCTGCTTTACGAACATGCACATTTGGGATTTGGCAAGACCTTAGCCTTACTGCGCACGTTGCCAAAGCCAGAAAACCATGACATCATGCACAAGAAAGTAAGTGATTGTTCATTTGCACATGATTGACTGTGTGCTCTATCCTGCAGTGGAGTAGCACATTTATATTGGTTTGATTGAATTCTGTTGATTTTATTATATTACTCTTAACAGATCTACAGTTCAAATGTGGCACTAGCAAAGTACATAAACATATAAGGGTTATATACACATATCCAGTTAAATAAACCATCAATATCTTTGGGCAAATGAATCTGAGACCATGCTGGCAGACATTGCAGCTTACAAAAGAGATGGCAAGTTGACAAGAGAGGAGAGGGAAAAAAAAAAGCCTCTAGATAAGATTCCTGGAGAATATAAAACTATTGAGGGTCTGCTGCTTCTTGGAAATGAATATTCTATACTTCGGCACTGTTTCAGTAATCTTTATTATAAAAGGCTGTTGATAGGTTGTCTCTGAAGTCTCATCCCTTGTCCAGGAATAATCGCTTGGTTAATTCAGCTTGGCAGAGCGTACACAGTCAGTAACAGTTGTTAATGAGGTGCTGCATTCAAAGAGTAATATCGCCTCATCAAGCAGTAGTACATTTTGAAAATGAGTTTTCAGTCTGTAGTCTTATGCTGTCATGTATTCTGTAATTAAAAGTATCATAAAACAGCACTACTCAAACAGTACATAAGAGCTGTTTCTGTTTTCATATACTAATTTAGTTCAGAGGTAAGGAACTTTTCTTGTAGCCTTCAATGGTAGACTTTTATGCTGTTTGGTAAAACTGTAATTGAATCACCATCTGCACTGTAGGTTTCTGCTTCTTTATTTTAGAGCTTGTGTGTTAACATTAAAACATAGCTCATTATATGAAATGCATGCTACAGTTACAAATTATAGTCATACGTTAACCGACACATGAATTTCTTACTTTCTCAATGAGTTTTAATGTCGTGTCACAATCTAGACATTACCTTATTCTGGCTTTACTAAGGCAGTTACTGCAAAGGATAGAAGCTGATCAAATGTTACTAAATGGTCATCTGGAATTATTTAATTTAGAGGAATGATAATTCCATTAATAGTCATTAGATGACACAAATTGTAAAAAGTGTGCCAGAATGTCTGTAACATAGGAAGATCCTACAAAGTTTAGAATACACAGAAAATATTTGCTAAAAGTGTATGATTCCAAATCCTGATGAATATTAAAAGCAGCCTTTACAACTACTTTGTCCTGTTTTATAGCTTGGTCAGAACTAAATGTGGGTAACAATGAGGTTTCTGAACTCAGGAACGCCACCAAGAGAGGAAGTGTCGGCTAAGACAGGTTGAGACATAATGAGGAGTCCGAGCAAAAGCTTGGAGGGAGTACATGCAAGGCAAGAGATCTCAAATATCAAATGTTTTTCAATTTATTTTTATTATCTGTCATCAACAGGCAAAATATAGCTAGAACTTTAGCATTTTTAAGTGGCACAAGTTACAAATACAAATAAATGTGACATTTGAAGCCTTGGGAAAAACTGGAGACTGCATTCACCCTGGTTGAGGATCTGACTATTTTTCTAGGTCTAAATATGATGTCTACACATTGAATATAATTTTGATTTATATTTGAAAGTTTAATATAAGACTGATTATGAAATGCTGATACACAGATTTTGGGCAGCAATAAGGTGAAATACAGAGAAATAAAATATAGCCCGTATGTAAGGCAATATGGTTGCAGCTTACATTACTCCATTATGTCATGAATGTACATTTATTTCTGTATTTTGGGAAGAAACAAGAAATCCATTCTATCAATAATTCTATAATTATATATTTAATAAATGTAATTATAATTCTATGATTAAAAATCCAAGCTATTCCCCAAAATTGTCTCAATTGTTTATAAAGGCTAGGTCTGTAGATGCACAGTAAATCACTACCCAACAGCAGAGGTGAAAGAACATCTCCTCTCTTCTATTATAGAATCTCTATATCTCTCTCTTTTTTTACTTTAAGTTACTATATTTTTTAATGAATTGAGGATATGCTGCTGTTATTGCTAACATGACCTTCGGCTTGTTTCCATTGCCTTTCGAACAAGCAGAGATGTCACATGGTGCGCACTGAGGTTCCAAAGGCTACCTTACTTCCCCAACATCCATGAATGTAAGAACTTTTGAGGAACACAAAGTGGAATATACTGTATTAAATACTCCTGTACTCAGTTTGTAGCACTGTGGTCACTACCGCCAAAGGAGCTACTCTGTTTCTCACCATATTGGAGGAACAGCTTCTCTGAGGATGGCAAAGGTTAGCCTTGATCATTGTTTTAAGTTGAAAGAACAATCACATCTCATGGAGAGTCCAGATGTTGAGGCATTTTGGGTATTACACAGAACTGGCTTAAAACCTCCTTGTTCAAATGGTATTTAATGCTGGATGAGTTACATCTGAAAACATGCAGTGGATCTGGCTACTTAAATGAAATGAAGATATGCTTAAAAGGTTAAGTACATTACAATTAAAGCTTGAATGTGCAATCCAAACTTTAAAATGCAGTCTGTTGCCAAGCAGGAGAGGGTTACATCTTTCTGTTGATGCCTACAGTATTTTTAAACTTAGCAACAGAAATTTTCATTTTGTTATTCACACTCTCATTCTGAATGCTGGTGTCTTCACCCAGGCAACTTCAGATCTAACGGCAAGCTCTTTCTGTGGACACAGCAAGCTGGGCCTACTGTATTCAAATATTAATGCCATTATTTGTAAACCTGTGGTATATCTGGACAGTTCTCACAATCTTAATGCCACCTACAATCTTGTTATTGAAAGCAGCAGCTCTTCATTATCCAGGCCAGAAGTTCTTATGTGTTTGGGGGTTGTTGTTTGTTTATTATAATCTTTATAAGTTTTAATTTACATTTGGGGACAAAAAGTATATCTAATCTAACATAATCAATATAACATTGGAAAGAGGCTAAACACAATTTATTTCCAACTTTTTTTTTTTTGGACTTTTGTACACATCAATATGAACTTTATCTCTAAATCCTGATTGCTGAAAACTAATAGACGGAGTTTAATTTAGCCCCATACAGCATATATGGACTTATATGGCAGGCATCTTACCTCTACAACTAGGTTAGTATTTCTTGAAATTCTAACATGAAAATGTGTGCAATTTCCATCAATGGGCATGTTTCTGTGTACTTGGTCTATGTGCTTAGGATGTAAAATGTTATTCTATAGACTAATTGTAACCCACAACTTTGAGTCCAAAGTGGTGCTACTGATTTTTGCTGACTGCAATGAAGTCAGGAAGAATGTAGAAAGTAGGAAGTAGAATCAACTGCAGGGCTGCACTGGCAGTTGAAGAAGGCAGCCTGCTGTTGTAATGAGGCTCCCCTATCAGATGGATGTTCTGCCTGACTGGGAAATGTGTCTTCATTAGGCTACTGCAACACCAGAATACTCCAAGGTCCAAGTTAAGAGGAGCCCTCTGCTTTACCCAGGCAAGTTAGAGTTGGGAGAGAAGAAGGACAACACTTGTCTGGGAGTATTGAAGGAGGAAAAATGTGTTTATTGTAAAGAAACCTGTATCAAAGGTGTTTTGTTTAATAAAAAGGGATGATCTGAACTTAGAACTTTGTAGGAAGGGTTTGGTACTGTACTGTGCCCCCAAGTGGCCACAGCCATGTTTATTTGTTGTTAGTCACCATCTTTGCATCTTTATAAATATATTTGTTTGACAGATTCTCCCTATTCTCTTTAATGAAGGGTAAGCAGTGATTGGAAACATCACACTTTGTGGTGGAACTTCCTGTTTTCTATAACATGTGTTTCCAGTTCAAACATCATAAGTATCAATGGCTTGGCAAGGCTCAAATTCTTATGTCATCTCTTCCTCCACTGTTAATACTAGATGAACAATCTGAACAACAAGAACCCCAAATCAAATCTAAATTCTTTGAAAGGAACTGTTTTTTAGGTTGGACAACTATACGCATTTGAATTTCATCACCATCACTAACCTACTGAGTGCCAAATCACGTGTTTCAGAGCAGTGAGAATAAACAGTTTTTTTCCCCCCATTTTCCAATTACCAATTCATAAACTGGTACAACTGTTGACTGTGGTGATTTCATTCATTGCAGTAGTGAGCAATACACACCCACAGGAAGAAGGAGGTTGTATACAAAAGTTCCATAAAGTTAGCAATGCTGTAAACAACGGACTACACTGCCTGCTCAAGATATTTTCAAGTAAGTCATTAGCTTTGAATTTTTTTTGCATGACGTGAATAATGTCAGGGATTACCTAGTAGAGGGACAACAGACATTCATGGCTTCCTCCAATTTATTATTATACAGTATATGCAGATGTGCAAACATAAGATAAATGAGCAGATTATACACAGATAGACAGCAGACAATAAATTTAAACCCAGGAAACTGAATCCATGAGGCAAATGATAATGAACTGGAGTAGTAATTGCACTGATGATCTTGAAGGATATTTGTGTCAATAAAAATACTTTTGATAAATATGTACAAGACTTGAATAAATATTGATTAACATAAATATTTACTTTTCTTTTGTTTGAGGATCTTAGTAAGGTCATATTAATAGTATTAGATAGATAGATAGATAGATAGATAGATAGATAGATAGATAGATAGATAGATAGATAGATAGATAGATAGATAGATAGATACTTTATTAGTCCCAAGGGGAAATTCACATACTCCAGCAGCAGCATACTGATAAAAAACAATATTATATTAAAGAGTGATAAAAACTCAGGTATAACAGACAGTAACTTTGTATAATGTTAACGTTTACCCCCCCGGGTGGAATTGAAGAGTCGCATAGTGTGGGGGAGGAACGATCTCCTCAGTCTGTCAGTGGAGCAGGACAGTGACAGCAGTCTGTTGCTGAAGCTGCCCCTCTGTCTGGAGATGACACTGTTCAGTGGATGCAGTGAATTCTCCATGATTGACAGGAGTTTACTTAGTGCCCGTCGCTCTGCCACAGATGTTAAACTGTCCAGCTTCATTCCTACAATAGAGCCTGCCTTCCTCACCAGTTTGTCCTTCATCTTTATGCTGCCTCCCCAGCACACCACCGTGTAGAAGAGGGTGCTCACCACAACTGTCTGATAGAACATCTGCAGCATCTTATTGCAGATGTTGAAAGACACCAGCCTTCTAAGGAAGTATAGTCGGCTCCGTCCTTTCTTACACAGAGCATTAGTGTTGGCAGTCCAGTCCAATTTATCATCCAGCTTCACTCCCAGGTATTAATAGGTCTGCACCCTCTGCTCACAGTCACCTGTGATGATCACGGGGTCCATGAGGGGCCTGGGCCTCCTAAAATCCACCACGAGCTCCTTGGTTTTGCTGGTGTTCAGGTGTAGGTGGTTTGAGTCGCACCATTTAACAAAGTCCTTGATTAGGTTCCTATACTCCTCCTCCTGCCCACTCCTGATGCAGCCCACGATAGCAGTGTCGTCAGCGAACTTTTGCACGTGTCAGGACTCCGAGTTGTATAGGAAGTCCGATGTATATAGGCTGAACAGGACCAGAGAAAGTATAGTCCCCTGAGGTGCTCCTGTGTTGTTGACCACAATGTCAGACCTGCAGTTCCCGAGACGCACATACTGAGGTCTGTCTGTAAGATAGTCCACGATCCATGCCACCAGGTATGAATCTACTCCCATCTCTGTCAGCTTGTCCCTAAGGAGCTAGAGATGTCCAGAAACATAATTCTTACAGCACCGCTGCCTCTGTCCAAGCGGGAGAGGGATTGGTGTAGCATATAGATGATGGCATCCTCTGCTCCCACCTTCTCCTGGTATGCGAACTGCAGAGGGTCGAGGGCGTGGTGGACCTGTGGCCTCAGGTGGTGAAGCAAAAGCCGCTCCATGGTCTTCATCACATGTGACGTCAGAGTGACAGGCTGGAAGTCATTCAGCTCACTAGGACGTGATACCTTTGGGACTGGTGTGATACAAGATGTTTTCCAAAGCCTCGGGGCTCTTCCGTGTTCCAGGCTCAGGTTGAAGATTCGCTGTAGAGGACTCCCCAGCTCCAACGCACAGGCCTTCAGCAGTCGTGGCGATACACCATCTGGACCCACTGCTTTGCTGTCACAAAGTCTTCTCAGCTCTCTGCTTACCAGGGCTGCTGTAATTGTGGGTGGGGATGTCTCTCCTATACTGGTATCAGCAGAAGGATGGGTGGAGGGTGCAGTACTCCGAGGTGAGAGTGGGTTAGGGTGGGCAAACCTGTTAAAGAAGTTGTTCATCTGGTTTGCTCTTTCCACGTCTCTCTCAATGGTGGCACCCCGCTTCGAGCTGCAGCCAGTGATGATCTTCATCCCATCCCACACTTCCTTCATGCTGTTATTCTGCAACTTCTGCTCCAGCTTTCTCCTGTACTGCTTCTTCATCGCCCTGAGCTGGACTTGGAGTTCCTTCTGCACGCGCTTGAGCTCATGCTGATCACTGTCTTTAAAAGCCCTTTTATAAGGCTTCAAAAGGCCCTTGATGTCACTTGTAATCCATGGCTTGTTGTTAGCATAGCAGCGTACTGTTCTTACTGGAACTACAATGTCCATACAGAAGTTGATGTAGTCAGTAGTGTAGTCAACAACTTCCTCAATATTCTCACTATATGATCCCTGCAGGATATCCCAGTCCATAGTTCCAAAGCAGTCTCTCAGAGCCTGGTCTGCCTCTGGGAACCACTTCCTGAATGAGTGTTTGGTTGTAGGTAGCTCCCTCACTCTTGGTTTGTAGTGAGGCTGAAGCAGAACCAGGATATGATCTGCTTTCCCAAGCGCAGGGAATTACTACTATTACTACTATTTAGTCATGATCCCTATCATTTATTCAGTTTCTTTTGTAACTTCTGTTAGTGTAAAGGACACTCTAGAAATTCTGCGATTACCAATGGTAACAGAATCATTATTTATTAGTTCCAAAGGAGGAAGAAAATCAGCAGTCAGCTCAATGTTCAAAATAAATTGAACTAACAGTGAGCAGAATCAATGACTGTCAGTCAGAAGAAACTCACCCCTGAGTCTATCATTAAATTTGGGAGTGAGTGAAGGTGTTGTGACAGTAAGTGAGACAGGTTTCAGGGCAGGTTTACTGACAGCTTTAAAGCAGTGAGCTAAACAGAACGCAAGAAGCACTGCAGTAGCTGAAGATGAAGCACAAAAGGCTTACTTTCTGTCCCACTTCGGTGTTTTGGGATGTTTTTTCATTATTTCACAACAAAGATAATGCTTTTTCGTTTTTCTCCCCTTAGCATTCACCCGTGATCATGGCTGCAGGACTTTGCTTGATGTTATGCTACAGTTTCCTGGAGATTTCTTGGGAACTTGGGAAAGAGGTGCTTTGTCTCCGTTTTTATAGACTGAGTGAAAACAAATGTATCCAAGCTGGTGTTAAAAGTTATCTGGCTCTCATTCAAGAAATATAAAAGCAGGAGACACAGTTTTTATGTAATGAGCCTACACGGGTTTTGTGTTCTTTAGCTGAGGCCGCCTTGGTTTAATTTGGGAATGTTCCCTGCATTAACTCTACTCTGCCTTTGTTTTAAAAGATGACATTCAGGCACATTTCCCTAGTTGGACATGGGGTTTGTCCTGCATATCCCACAAAATAAATGTCACCATGGATATTGAGGGCCCCTAGAACTCCAGATAGAAATTAAACCTTTAATTTGTCCAGACAATACTGGCTAGACATTTCCTCAACAATCTCTGGTTTGAGAGTTACAGTGATTAGGTCGGCACTACAGTGACCTCTGATTGTGATGTAAATGAGACGCTAATCTCATGTCAAGGTGCCTTCTCTGATATGTGCAGATCAGCGTAATGCCAGTTCCTTTCTGTCTTTTTATGAATGCTCATTTGTTAATTCTATGAGAAAAGCACATTTGGGAAGACTTTGAAAATAAATATTCTATTATCAGTATCATTGATAAAAAATGCTGTAATACTTGGATTAGGGACAAATGGCTTTGTCACTATTGTTTTGCTGTGAACAACCCATGACATTTGTTTTTGGACTTGTTTAATATATCATTGCTATGTCAGTGCATAAAAATTACAGGGTCTATAAAAAGCATTCGTTTTAAGTTAACATTATATTTTATTAGATGATGTTAATATATTTTGATTGTCCTTAATCAGTGCAAATATTGTAATGTCAAAATTAAACAAAAATCTACAGATCCTTAAATTAAAATTAATTTACCAAAGCAGATAGTGATTGATTTACTAAGTAGAAAGTCAATATTACCAATGTTACCAGCACTGTTGGCAGAAATTACAGCCATGAGTCATTTTGAATTAGGGCCTACTAGCTTTGTCTACCATGATTAATGTCCTCAGCCTAATTATTGTACAACTTTGACTTCTTGCACTTTGAAATATGCTTCTGCTTCTTCTGTTTTCTACTTGCATTTACAGCCAGTTCTTTTCTGACTTAATTAAAGGCAGTAGACACCACAAGCTTTCCAATGTAGTACCTATTAGTCACTTGTCTTGCATGTGGCTCTGCTGTATGAATATATAAACCAGTGTGTTATGCCTGTAAATGTTAAAAGTTTATACAGTGCCATACGTGTAGCAATACATTTACATAGGGTGGTATTTGCTAAGGAAAATCAACAAGTAAAATTTTGTTAACATAAAAAGACCTTATTATACCTTATTATGCTGATGATTCAATTTCCCTTTTCCATCCTTACATATTTGATACAAGTTGTAAGATAGCATTTTTATCACATGACATTCTGATAGAAATGGAGCATCATAGCTGTTCTCTACATTCAGAATAACACCAAAAAGCCAAATATCTGTAAATATTGCCATTCATTGAAAAATAAAAAAAGAAAGATACAAAAAATGAACGAATTAAGGAATGACTCAAAGTATTTCATAAACAGGACATAAACAAACCCTGCTGTCTCTCTAAGCTTGACTCTGCAGGTCTTGAATCCCTGTCTACCTAGTGGGATGGCTTACCTTCTTGCCAACCTCAAAGTACAAAAAAGAAATCTCTTTCTTGCCTCTCATATTTTGTCCATTCCCTCTTGAACCTGCTCTTTTCCCCATTGTAGCCGAACCCCTGTCTTCATACTCTAGACTCAGTAATTGCTTGGCCATAAGATTGTTTTCAGCTCCTTTTTGGCATCCCTTCCTTTCAAGCTCTGAAATCTCTAATATGCTTATGATTGACCTGTCTTTTTCTACAGAAACAGACGATTATTTTACCTTCCATCCTCCATTATGTGTATATGCTGTCATACACGTGCGTGTGGGAGGCAACTGAAGGGCTCAAAAAGAGTTAATTCAATGCCAGACCAGGGGGTGACAGAATGCCCTGATCCTTCCTGTTTTTCATCTGCAGACCAACCACGGGAAATTCCGCATAGACTCGAAGACACCACTTCCGGTTCCTGCCTAGAAAATATGACTTCCGGTTCCTGCCAGAATGATGTCATTTCCCCTGCCCGACTTTCAAATCGCCATGTTTGTCTGTCTGAACTGTTCTGTTTTGGATTGAAGTCTATCAAGATCTTTTCATTTTTGAACCAAACCATCATACTTAGCAGCCTATTTCAAGTACAGTGGAACCTCGGTTTGCGAGCATAATTCGTTCCGGAAACGTGCTCGCAGTCCAAAGCACTCATATATCAAAGTGAATTTCCCCATAAGAAATAATGGAAACTCAGATGATTCGTTCCACAACACAAAACTATTCATATAAAAATGATTAATACAAAATATAAAGTAAAAATACATAAAAC
Source organism: Polypterus senegalus (assembly GCF_016835505.1). NCBI lineage: Eukaryota > Metazoa > Chordata > Cladistia > Polypteriformes > Polypteridae > Polypterus > Polypterus senegalus. Next base: position 127,585,546 of record NC_053160.1, read on the forward strand.
AAATTAACCTGCACTTTACCTTTAAAAAGAATCATGGCTGGTGTGAGTTTCTAAACTCATGTGGGATTCCACCCAACAGAACGACACGCGGAAGAGCGTCCCAAAGCAATTGCAGTCTCCCAGCGCTGTAAGATATTCCCTGCAGTTATTGCTTATATTTTGCTTTGCAATTATGAGGGTTATTCACAAATTATTCGCACTCCGGCTGTAGAATTTATTTTAACTAACTTTCATAAAAGCCAAATACATAATTTTTCAACATAATCTCCCTGCTTTTCAATACACTTTTTCTAGGCTGAGCTGCGAGCCACGAATGCACTGCTGTCTTCACCTCTTCATTAAACATGAATCTATGTCCTCGTAATATTCTTTCGAAACCTAAGTCTGTCATGGCAAAGTCATGGCTCATCATCTACTGTCAATTGTGGCTGACACTTGTCCAACCTTCCTTGAACTTCTTTGTGATAAAACACCTTCTCTATACTGTGCACAAGGTTTTCGATTAATATCAGCACCAGGCACACCCTAAAAAACGGATCACTGTATGTTGCTCTTCTTTAGTGCAAATTACAAGTGGTGCAGCCATTGTTTCTTGCAACGCAGTTGCAAATGATGTGACGTAACATGTTCACACCTGCACATCATTGACTGGGGATACAGGGACTTTGTACGGAAAGTGCTGATAAGGCAGTGTTGCCAAAAGTAATTTTAATATAACTGGAGTGCATATAATTTTTGACTCACCCTCTATATGGGGTCACTGGGTGGTGCTACAACTCTTTATTGCAGTCTGTCTAGTCTCTTACAGTCTTTACTCAAGTTTTTAGGTTCATAACTCCACATTAACCCTCTAAGGTCTAAACCATCTTTTGCTCTTTTTGGTTTCTCTTGATTTACTGTAATATTAAATTCATTTAAATAATTAAACTCAACATATTTTCATATCATCTTTTTATTACAAAGTATATTGAAATAAAAAAAAGCATGGTAGCTTGTTTATGAAATTATAAATATGTTTAGGATTCCAGAAAAGCAAAAAATATTGAAAAGCAGTTTCCACAACAAATGCTACGATTGGTTTGAAGATATGCTGCCATTTTGGCCATGTTCCAGGGGTTTCTGGCTTCTCAATGTATTTTACTAGAAGTCTCTAGTTAATCTGGTTATTTTAAACATATGAATATAAACCTGTTTTTCTTTGTTTGTTGCAATGAAACAAATGTCTTCTATATAAGTTTAACAATATTACTGTAATTCTAGAAAAAGTAATCTATGGATTTGCCACTATCATGGGAATATCCAAACACTTAACTCAGTCAAATTCCTTGACTTATAATTAACGTTGTATGGCTTATTATTAAATTAATTTCTGTACTAAATATTTCACTTCTTTTGGTAATCTGCCTATTGTAGTCCTAGACTTTTTACAGTCAATTTTATATTTTCACTGGATTGTATAAATTGAAAAACATGCATTATTGACTGACAACATACTGTACATACACTGATTTTTTATTCTTTCCTTTTCCCTGGAGATGGCTGCAGTATGTTTATTTTCTCATAGTCTAATATCCAGTTTAGCTTTCTTTTTTACTTTCATGGCTTTCACTCCCTTTTCCTCAAGACACCATAATTGCCTGTCTAGGCCTGCCTAAAATGAATTGGCTTTGGCACTTATTCAGGCTTCTTACATACAACTACATTTTCAGCTTGTATCTTTTCATTTTAAGCACACTTTCATTTATGGCCCAGTAATGCCATATCATAATTACAACTATAATGTGAAACAAGAAAATGCAAATTAAATAAAAAAACAGAAACATCATGTAGTACGCACACGTTGTTATGAATTCTAAGCATGGGCTGTTGTTCTAGCCAGGATGGTTCAAGATTTTTGTCCTTGCTGGGAGGACAGTTTAATGGAAGGATGGGGGTGACCATTTGTATGGATTTTTTTTGCTTCCCCGATACAATAGGTTGCAGTCTCTCTGGGCTACAGTGCCTTCATGGATACCCATAGGGTAGACTGGGGATTGCAGACCTGCTAGACAGCCCTGCTGGGTTTCATGGGTGTCACGAAGGGGAGCTGCAGGGACAGAATGATACCTCATGTTGCACTTCCACCTGACCCAGAAGTGGTTCCAACATGTAGTGCTGTGACAGTCAGAGTCAAGAGGTGCAGGACAAAGCTCATTTGGGGGAGAAGAAGGAGAAGTAGGAAGAGATGGAGAGAAGAGCATTGTACTTGGGAGATTCTATTTCTGAACTTTGTAAAGGAATTGTGAAAATAAAATTTACTTGAGTTTCCTCCCACAGTCCAAAGACATGCAGGTTAGGTGGATTGGCAATTCTAAATTGTCCCTAGTGTGTGCATGTGGGTGTATGTGTCCTGCGGTGGGTTGGCGCCCTGCCCTGGATTTGTTGCCTGCCTTGCGCCCTGTGTTGGGTGGGATTGGCTCCAGCAGACCCCCGTGACCCTATGTTCGGATTCAACGGGTTGGATAATGGATGGATGGAAATTTACTTGAAGCCGTTGGTGTTGGTGTGTTTGAGAGTTTGGGGCTCAGTGACACCCCCTACAGGTCACAAAGTATATAATCTGTTACTTTAAGTTCAAAGTCCATCTGTTCTTGGTCAGCCACACTCTGAAAAGAATACCATAGGCAGTTTTATTTGAAAAGTGCCATACATATGTGCTTGGAGAGCAACCTAAAGGCTTTGGTGAGTATAATTTATCGCCAAGACAGGATACGTCACTGTCTAATAAGAATTTCTTTTCTTCTTCCCTTTCTGCAGAAAGAAAGATTGACACCTCTCCCACTCTGACAACACTTCTGGGGACAGACCTCCTGGACCTGCCTCTTCCTCCCAGAATCCAACATAAGAGGAAACAGCACCATCTTGGGCCGACTGTCTGAACTGAATGAAGTCTCCAGCTTGTGCTTTAACATACATTTTATTTTTTGCCATTTGTGTAACCTCAGCATTTAAGGTTTGCCTTCTGTTGCTCCAAACCCTTTTTCTGGTGCCTTTGTCTCTCTACAATAGACAATGTCTGATGTATCCACTAGAAAACAGACTCTAAATGGGAGAATAAACATCAAGAATAGAAGAAAACTGGAAAAGGTTTTTTTAAATTAAAAACTAAGTGAGTAATACAAATACGGTTTTAGGTTTAATCAGTTCAGCTTTGTTTATTTTCCTAAACTTGCTTTCTGTCCTCTTGTTTTATTTCTTTTTTCTGGCCTCACTTTTCTATTGGTTTTGGTCTGTTTTACACTTTGACTTTTCTTCCCACTTTTGACTCCTAGTCATTGATTGCTCCATTATGCATGTTACTTTCTGTTTTAATAAAATATTTACCTTCCATCATATACTATAAAAGTTGTTTTTATTAAAATGTGTTGTTGGGCAGTTGGGAGGTTGAATTGTCTTTCAGTTACAGTCAAGACATTAAATAAACTCATAACCAAAGAAAGAATTGAAAACCTCGAATTTAAACATATCAGAGATTTTTGTCAGTAAAATCTCAAATGCAAAACATTTGACAATCGGTTAAGTACTGCCTACAAAGCAAGGATGTGATCAAAATGCAATGACAACATGCAAAATTTAAGCAACAAAATATTAGCCATCCATTTTCTGTTACAAAAAATATGATGATATTTTGAAAGCGTTACAAAAATACGGGTTGGGATTGGGTTCCTCTCATCAAAACCTTTCTTATGCTATGAGTTTACTGTTGTCATGATGTGGCACTTATTTTTACTTTTTTTTTGAGTTTCTCCTTGATCTTTAAAAAATTTAATGACTTCGGAGGTTTAACAGATCAATGAATTGCTCTTTGCATTGGTTTATGAATCAGATGCATTTTCTCATGGTGGCATGTTGCTTTCATTATGAGTGCCTGTAGAGTGGAGTGCTTCTTAGTTTGTGGGTACAGCATAATATGTATACTATTATTGTTTGAGCTTTTAAACAAATCTCTTGTTTTGAACTCTCTTTCTTGACTTCTGTAACAATTTTGCTTTTTTCAGTATTCTGGTTTCTAGCACTCCCACTATGATTGTTGTCTCTCATTCTGGTTTCCATCCATCCATTATCCAACCTTCTATATCCTAACTACAGGGTCACGGGGGTCTGCTGGAGCCAATCCCAACCAACACAGGGCGCAAGGCAGGAAACAAACCCCAGGCGGGGTGCCAGCCCACTGCAGGGCGCACACACACACACACCAAGCACACACTAGGGACAATTTAGGATCGCCAAGGCACCTAACTTGCATGTCTTTGGACTGTCAGAGGAAACCCAAGAAGACCCAGAGAGAACATTCAAACTCCATTCAGGGTGGACCCAGGAAGCGAACCCGAGTCTCCAAACTGCGAGGTAGCAGTGTTACACACTGCGCCACCGTGCTGCCTCATTCTAGTTTGTTTTTACTAAATCTTGTCTTACAGGTTTTTGTCTTGACTAGGTAGCAATGATCCATTTTATGAGCCCATCTCTATTCAAAACAATTGCTGCCTTATACAATCAGTACAACAGTTAGAACTGCAGCGGTGCCTGTACTTGTTTTCATCTTCCTTTAGTTTTCTTTTTTTTGCTTCAGTTCCTGATTTCATTGAAAGTTTTTGTTTCCCCCAATCTGTTGCCTTCAATTATGACTCAAGTATGAAGAGGCAGGACTTTCTCCTGAATTGGTACTCTTAGATGCTTGCATTAGCCTGAGAAAACTACTGGATATAAGACTTCAGTTGGCCACAACTTCCCACTAGGGCATTAGATAGCCGTCATGATTTGACGACTCATTAAATTGAAAATCAGGCTCAAGAAAAGCCCAGATAGCCTGATCATAAACTCATGAAGCCAACTTTGTGGCCTGCATGGACCTAAAGGGATGAAAGCTTGAAAACATAAACAGGAGAGAGAGGAACCATTACAAATACCTTAAACAAATAACAACAAACACAAAGTACTTGAAAATCTAATTTTTCACTTAAATAACATTAAAGAATAAGCAAAAACAAAACTAAATAGAAGACATACCTTCCAAAAGCCAATTTTCTAAAAACAATACAATAAATAAATAACAATAAAAGAACAAACAAATTGAAATGTTAATAGTTCTCACACACCCAAGGACCATCCTTCTTACATTTATGACATGTGTAGCTGTTGCAACGTACAAACGTCTCTCTATGCTGTACTTCCTATTACACGGAAGGAGCACCTGACACTGAACTTTCTTTCCTGGGGGGAAGCAGAGGTCTTGGAGCAGAAGGTTGCTGATGTTGCTTCCTCTTTTCTTTTTCCGTCACGTTTTCTTGTGAGAAGCAACAATGAAGTTCCTCTGCAAGGTGAGCCATGAGCACTCTCCTTTTCTCAGTAGGAAGGACGGTCCTTGAATTTGATGATTGTATATAGTGCGGAACTGACCTCTCTGTACTATTCTGTCCCCTGCATCTCCTGGAATACAAAAGAAACACCACCATGCACCAACCTGTGAAAACTGGGCAAGATTGGGGAAAAAAAAAAAACTGCAGTCACTGACTACAACCGCATGAAGGTATGCGAATGAATATAATGTTGCATTAGTGCAACAATGTTTTTTGAAATATACTCTACAGGTCATAAAATGAATTATTCCAAATGTCATATATACCTGTCTCTCTTTTTTGTCAGTGCAACTTTGACATCATGGACCAGAAGGAGCATACTAATTAAAACAAAACTGAGTGCATTATGAGCAGGGCTACACATCCTTTCTACACACTAACACAGAGTACTTTCAGCCAACAAATTATTCACCAGAAGTGTGTTAAGAAATGATTCTGGGACTCGCTTATACCAAGAGTAATGAGTATGCATATTGCCTCACTGTGTCTGCGTCAGCAAAGTCAGAACTTTTATTTCTTTTTAATTTTCTTGGTTTATAGTCATTCTGGTGTGTATTCAGACCAAAGGGTGTCTATATTTATTTATTGAAGAAGTTTCTGTAAAAAGCTATTTTCCACCTGGGGACAAATTAAGTTCTGTCTATCTAAAACATAGATTTTCCATACCAGAACAAACCCTCTATGTCTACCTAATACTAATTGCTCAATTAGAGAACAAGAACAGCACACAAGAGGAAGTCACACCCTGTTAAAAGGTGACAGATATCTTAGACTGGTTCAACAATAACTGAAGCTTAAATTATAACATATACATGGTATGTACTGCTGTAAATGGATGGTCATTTGTAAATGAAACAAGATGATTAAGGAAACTAATGCAAAAGTTCTTCAAATAGTCAACCATTACAATTTCATTTTGCAAAGATTTAGCAATGACTGGTCAAGACTATAGACTGTTATAGAATTTCAACCATGGGATGGAAAGAAAACCATGTACAGTGGAACCACGGTTTGTGAGCATAATTCGTTACGGAAACGTGCTCGCAATCCAAAGCACTCGTATATCAAAGCGAATTTCCCCATAAGAAATAATGGAAACTCAGATGATTCGTTCCACAACACAAAACTATTCATATAAAAATTATTAATACAAAATATAAAGTAAAAATACATAAAACAAATTAACCTGCACTTTACCTTTAAAAAGAATCATGGCTGGTGTGAGTTTCTAAACTCATGTGGGATTCCACCCAACGGGGCGACACGCGGAAGAGCGTCCCAAAGCAATCGCAGTCTCCCAGTGCTGTAGCAGTTCGCCGTATAAGCCCATCCTAAAAGATCGCAGGCATCCTTTAAGCGCCTGCCATCAATGGGTGATACAAGGAACATTATAAAGATCCCGCTAAAATAAATAACTGCGCTGTTGCCGTTTCAAGCTGAAGGCAGTTGGTGTTGTTAAAGTACTGAGACTCAGCTTCGTGTTTTGGGGCGCAAGATGGGGACTCGCAGTTCACAGTGCGCACACACACACTCACAGTCACAATGCTGTAGTAAACAGTATACGCTCGTACGGATGTTGACTATATGAGTGAGGCACACAGACTCAGACGGAGAATAGGAGACAATTGCCCTCAAGAGAAGAGAGAGAAGCACTGCGCGCGAGCAAGAGAGATAAGGAGAAAGAGAGAGAGAGAGAGGCGAGTACGAGCGAGCGAGATAAGGAGAGAGAGAGAGAGAGAGAAAGATAAAAGAGAGAGAGAGAGAGAGAGAGAGACGTGCTGTGCGAGCAAGAGAGATAAGGAGAGAGAGAGAGAAGAACCATCAGCTCAGTTGTGATCACATGACGCTAAGCAGACAAAGTGTATCCATACTGCTCGTATTGCAAGACATCGCTCGTTTATCTAGTCAAAATTTATTAAAAAATTTTGCTTGTCTTGCAAAACACTCGTAAACCAAATTACTCGTAAACCGAGGTTCCACTGTATAAGTAGTGAAATGATGGAGCAATGTGTCCCATTACAACTTTTTACATAAAATGTTCAAAAAATTTACATTTTATCAGAATAGCCTTTGGGAAAACAAAAGTTTCCAGAGTTGTTCATCCCACTAGTTTCCAATTAAAATTATGATAGTATTAGGTCCTTTGAAGAATTTTTTTGTCATTTCTTAATAAAAAAAAAAAAAACACTTCACAATAACGTATTGCATTACAAATAATATTAAGCTGCACAGATGGACAGTATTTCATGTTTTATTCTAACACAGCTCGATTCTTAAAGTCATGTTTAGCCACCAGGAACTGAACCATGAAAGTTAACACATATCCACCTGTCTCTTAACTTTCGTGTCCAGTTGGCTGCAACTTTTTGTCTGGCAGTTTTGGGCACAAAGTGTTTTGCGTCTGTCTCTGAAAACAAGCAAATGATTACAGGTTAAAAAAGCATTGTGCTGGGATAATGACAACACATTTTTTAAAAAAAATGAGTGTACAACTATGAAGTGTGTTGCTTTTGACAATCTATACACACTTTCTGAAGCAAAATTCCACTTGAAATTCCAAGACAACATAACTCTAAACTTCTTGAAGCATATTGGGTAAAGGTAGGGACATTTTTTTTTGTTTTTTTTTTAACAGGAGTGTTGAGAGATTTGAAAATATCCTTCTTGTGTAGAATATTGTTTTTTTCTCAATACAGAGTGATGTGACCTCCAAATCCTTTCTTGATAAAATAAACAAATGATATCTGAAACTTACTGCCAGAAGGTAAACGTACAAGAAATCTTTTTAGCTTTGTGTCTGTTCAAAATAACAGTTGATGGAGCAAAGGCAGCATTACTGTCGACTTCATAATTCACATACAGACTTTTACAGCCGTTTTACCACCTGGAAGGGTGAAACATTTTTAATAAAATATGTTTTTCTCATTAAACTAAGTTAATCATTATGTAATGGTATATAGTATGTTGTGTTTGCATTTGATTTTGGCTATTTGCAGATTTCTGCTTCATGTTTAATGTATTTCTCAATGAAGTGGTACGATCAAGTGGACTAAGTGGGTTTGAAAAAAAGATGTAAGGATTCATTGTGCCATTCAATATTGAACGCCTGTTGATAAACGCCATACATTACAAGCTGTAAAGGACAAAGAGAATGTTTGCCCAGTGGTTAGCACTGAATGCTTTGTTTCAGATCCTGATCACAGATATTTTCAATGAGATATTTGTACATTTTCACTGTATCTGTGTGGGTTTCCTCACACACATCCTCAGATGAGTGGGTTGATGAATTGATATTTCCAAATTGAGCCTCGTGATAGACTGGCATCCTCTCTGGATGTGGTTCGTGTCTAGTGTGCTTGAGTAACCACTGGCTCTCTGCAACCTTAACTTGGAATAAGTCGGTTTGTTAATTTTATTTTATATTGTACCCTTTGACCTGAATAGTCTATTAGGTCTAATAGTCTATTAGGTTATGGTTCTTCAGGATTCATCTGATACTATCAATAAGAGTATGCCCATTTATTTGATATTTTTTTATGTTTCTAAGTCTTAGACAGACTTTTTTACAGGAACAAAAAAGAAAGAAACAAAAATCATGTCAAAGATGAAGTGATTCAAAATGATCCAAATTTTAAAATAGAAAAATAGATTAGGTGCTAAGTATTATTATGCAAAATATAGTGTATAATAATAATGGCACTCTTCTATAATCTAAATGTGTTTTTAAACAACTTGATTAGAGCATAAAAATAACTTTTATGAATAACATGTAAAGGGTGCTGGATAGGGACCTTCATTGCAGGCAAAAGGGGGACACTACATGGCAGAAACAGGGCCTGCCTAGGCTTTAATAAGAATAACATCATAACTCTGGAGTAGGTTATTCAGCCATGCCTGAATGTTAAGTGAACAGTGGCTGGATGACAGTAGAGTATGTGCTTAAAGAAGTGCCCTGGATGCGTTTACTAAAGAGGGCATAGAAAAAGGAACACAGCAATGGGGATCGTTTAATATGTTAGCAATCCAGCAGTACAATAGTGTGGTACCATGGAACCCACTTAAAATGATGATTGGTCCCTCGCTATGTATTACAAGTTCTTTAAAATAAGCTAGGACGCTGGAGTATCAGAGCGTATCCTTGACAAAAGAAATGATCTTGAGGTTTAAGCTGGATGTGATGCCTTCTTGGAGGAGCATATTAAACTAGCAGTTGGGAGGCACAATGGGACACAAGCTCAATTTTTAGACAGAAGCAAAGTCAAGTGATCAAAGAAAGAGGGACAAGATATAAGAAAGAAAAAGGAAGGAGTGTGGTACTCACATGGGAGATTGGCCTGCCACCCCATAATATTGAGAGAAAACTATCCTGCGTAGATAATGTCAGAAAGGCAACAGGATTTATTATTTATTACTCTCACTGTTATAATCTCACTTATCTGTTTTATGTATAATTGACACAATGTTTTTTGGTACAACATTGACCTCTTGGCATTAGGGGTTGGCTCAAGAGCACTCCTTTATCTACAAAATTATATTTACAATATTTAAAATGAATTGAAGATGTTGTGTATTTTATGGAAGCTTACTTCTGTCACTTTATTATTTTGCAAATATATTGCCAGCTGCTACCGGTTACATTGTGTGTGTGCATTCATGTGCGTTACTCATCTGGGTGCAGCTATTGAGTGAGAGATTATGAAGCCGCGTAGCATGCAATCAAGTGTCAAGAAGTGAACAAAAGCTATACATTTATTTTTAATCAGGTTAACGTATTGATAGTTTAGTACAGTTGTTTTAACATAGACAGAGCGATAACACAGAGCTAGTTTTCCTACCTCACAGAACCTGGGTCTGCATATTGTTTGCATGTTCTCACTTTTTTATTTATGGATTGACTGATATCAGGCAGTGTTCTTAACCTGTTTTAACATTAAATACTGGAAACATATCAATAATACTTCTCAGTTTACTCTTTTTGTGATGTGAAGTAAAAAAACATCCATTTCCTTTTCCCATCCCCAACCTGAGCCCCTGGAAAGTGAACATATGATCACACAGTTTCAAAATATCTACACCAAATAACTAGATTAATACTAAATTTAGTATTTATATATTTCAGTTACTGGATTGCATGCAGCACACTCTTTTCTACTTGGCTGTGTAATTGAACCCTGCAAAGTGTTCACCACATTTGATTCTTGAGTTGTACCCACTGCCACTGCCTCCTTGTAACATAAACTGGGCTGATTAAATGTACCCCTCAGCACATGTATTATTAAGGTGGCATGGTGGCACAGTGGTGTCCTTACTGTCTCACACTAGGGAGACTGTTGTTCACATCCTGGGTCAACTCTGCATGTTGTCTGCATGTACTGCCCGTATCTGTGTTGGGCTTACCTACAGTCCAAAGACATGCATGTTGGGTGAACTGCTGAGCCTAAATTTGTCCTAGTGTGTGATTTTGTGTGTGTGTGTGTGTGTGTGCGATGGACTGGCACCCTGTTCAGTGATTGTTCCTGCCTTGCATCATATACTAGCAGGTATAGGCTCCAGCAGACCCCTGCGACACTGTTCAGGATTAAGCGGGTTAGAAAATGACAGACTGACATGCATTATTAAGTTTATACCAATTAACTTTTGGTCAGTTCTTTCACTTGATTGCATGCAATGCATGGGCTTAACCTCTCCCTCAACAGCTGTCTCTAGACAAGTGGAGCACACACATGCATGATAAGATCACCTGCAATAGCCGTATCTTTGTGAAATAACACAATATATTTGCAAAATAACACAATAATTATTATGAAATAACACAATTCTTTCACTACATATTGCAATATAAAGCAATACTTTTATGAAGTTAACGCAGTAGTCTTTGTTTTTTTGAGTGTTGGGAATTTGCTTCTGTAGTATTCATTCTTTATTATTATTTCTTCCAAGATTAAGCTAATTCAAAGGATAATATCAGTTATGGGGCACACTCTGGACCATCTGGAGGTAGCAAAGGAGAAAATGAAAACAAAAATGAATGTTGTTATGGCTAATGTTGAAGATCCTCTATCTGACACCCTAACACTGAGTACTTCCAGCCAACGAATTATTCAGCAGAAATGTGTCAGGAAACGCTACTGGGGCTCCTATATACCAACAGCAATATGTCTGTATAATGTCCTACTGTGACTGGAGCTACCCAGTGAGAAGTTTTCTTTTGAAGTTTTTCTTCCTTTTTAGTTATTCTAGTGTGTGTTCAGACCATAGTGTGTGTGCTTATATGTATTTATTTATCTATTTATTTTTTTAAAGCGCTTCTGTAAAAGGCAAATTTTCTCCTAGGAATAAATAAAGTTCTATCTACAAACTAAAGCTTATACTAATAATGATGTATCGTTCCCCTTTATTTATTTTTGGTGTCATATAATACTTGTGAAAGAGACGAATATTGATCCTTCAGTCAAGCTAACAAAAACTACATTACTGCTCAACATTGGCAGTTATTGGCTCAAGCCATTTTGGACATTTCCTATGCAACCTCAGAGGCAGCAAATTCCAGTGTATTTGATCTAATTCATCTTTAGTGTCCAGATTAGAACATACTGAGCTACTGTTTTCATTACTCCCTTGGGCCTCTGGCCTTATAGGGTTCTTGGCATCGCTGACCCTAATTGCTGTTTTTATCCAGGCATTCACTTGACTGTAGTTCAGCCATATGTGTAAATTAATCAATTAAATATTGGGACCTTTTAATTGAAACTTTCATTTTGGTTCCTGATATATAATTCTGCACTTCTTTTTGTTTAAGCATACTAAGCATAAAATACTATAAATGTTGTAGGCTTTTTTATTTAAAGTTAGCCAGTAGGTGGCAGTGTAGTCATTTAAAATGTGTAAATGTAAGGACTGGCAGATGCAGAAAATGCTCTCTTTATTCTCAAACTCTGCACAGGAACTGAATAAAAATGCAATGCAGAAACCTTTCTTCAAGAACATGTAATAAAAATATAAAACTTAAAATCACGACAGAAACCTGTAGAAGAAAAGCTGCACCAGTTTGATCCTGGACGACCACTTATTTGGATGTTGATTTTTAAACTACTTCTTATTTAGTAGGATTATTCATCTTGGCCTGAGATACACTGGATTCCCAACCAGGTTTGTCTCCTGCCTTTTGATCAATGCTTGTGGGAATGACCCACACACCAAGCACAATTTAGAATTGCCAGTGCACCTAATCTGCATGTCTTTGGACTGTGGGAGGAAACTGGAGTACCCAAAGGAAACCTCACGCAGAGACGGGGAGAACATGCAAAATCCACACAGGGAGGACCCGGGAAGCGAACCTAGGTCTCCTAACTGCGAGGCAGCAGCACTACCACTGCGTCACTGTGCCGTCCCATTTTCTTTTAAAGCAATTTCTTAAATGTGAGGCCAATAAAATATTGCCTTCATCAACTCATTCATTCATTTCTTTTCTAATGAGTTTAATCCAGTGCAAGGACATAGGAAAACCAAGTGGGCATAAAGGGTGGAAGCTGGCCAGACCATTGCAGTTCACACTTATGCACACATGTAAAGACATTGGCACTGGGATGATTTACAATCGCCACTTAACCCATCACGCATGTCTCCAGTATGTGGGGGTGTGACGGTGCAGGCTCGTTCCATGCTATAGGTTCCTTCCGGGAGCCTCTTGAACCAGCCATCGTCTGTACCATAACTGAGATTAGCTGGGCAGATGAGGACACATACATTCCAGACAAGGGGTGGGTGCAAAACAAAGTCAAAAACAAAAGTGTCCAACTGTGCAGTGCATCAAACGTTCGATAAATAATCCATGAAACAGTAAGATAAAATCCTCTGAGTAAAACAGTAAAACCATGAAACCATGAAACTGACATTAAAACATGGCAAGAATCTTTTTTAAAAACTTCACTCCCTGTGCTTCCTTTTAAAACTGGCATCTCACCAGCTTACCCTGCTCGGGTCTCACAGCATGGAGAGACGTTATCTAACAGGCACATCTGGTCATGTCCCCGCTACCCTAGCTTTAAGAAGAGGATGGCATGGTAGTAAACTGGGTAGCACAATAAAAATATTGGTAGTTTAGGAGATTGCAGATACAACATTGAGCAAGAAGTGCAATTTAAGTAAATAATATTATCAATTACCACCATGAATTAACTATTATTTAAAAAACGTGGTTGTAGCAAAACCCAGGAGCTTAAAACACTCCTCAGTGATCAGGGTTAAGATCTTATAGTTTGGACTGTGATAGCCTGTATTGCAAAAAAAGTACCTTTATTTGAGCCATTACTTTCTTTACAAGTTATCAGCCAGGATATATTGAATGCGTTGGGGTGAGCGGGGTGCACTTTGCGATTTTCTCATGTGTAAAGACACAGTTAGTCGGATGCCATATCACGCTTAAGACTAATTTCTAATGATATCCAATCAGAGAGAGGCATACAATATGCAATTTGACAGGCACACATAAGTTTGATGGCCATTTGAACAACTGAACTGAATGGTAAGACCACTGGGTAAAACTCCTGGTACCTACTCAATTTCAAACTGTGAAGTATGATGTGATATTTCACTGTATCGTGTTTTTACAGTAGGTTAAATGTAGCTAAGCTTGCTATCAGCCTGAATTTTATGATTAGCAGATTACATAACCTGTGTTAAATTGTCAAAAGTACAAATATGCAAGGACTTCGAAAATGTGAAGCTGCTGAGCAATGTTCTTCAGCATTTCTTTTTAGTATACCTGATTATGATATTTGTTAGAAGAAATATCTTATAGTGGATGGTTTCCTTGCCACAACTCAACGATTTGTCATCTCTGTCATGTGCTTGCAAATATTTTGAAAATATTACAGGAATACTCAATTCCTGAGTGGTCAATGGAAGCTAACATGAAGAATCGACTTGCATCACCTCTCACATCTGACAAACTGCAGCTGACAGTGCCTGAATTGTTTTCAACATATCGAAACTGCATAAGCCACTCAGATTGGGATAGAAAGTATCTCACACTTTACCAGAAGCAACATCACAACCTTGAATAACTTTCTTATGATTTTGTGCTGATCTGAAATAAAGTAGAGCTGGAACGCAGGATAAAATCCCATCGTGTGCCCATCCTTAAGAATGGTGCTAAAAGTGGACACTCTGTAAATTGCAGTTCAGCTGTCATTAATTTCCTTTCTGTAAATTTTAGTTTTAAGGCTTTTTTTAACCATCTCTCAAGAGAAATACTGTATACTTCCCTGCTTTCCTCTTCTCCAGCTTTTTTCACTGATTTCTATCTGAAGTGTTTAATGGACTATTACATGTCAGTTGGTCAATATACTGCATAGCACTTATGGGCAGTTACAGGTTGGTGTGCCTTTTGGGGTGGTTTTTTCATGTCCTCTTCATATCTGGATTAGTTTTCTCTCACAATCTAAAATGGCGTGATCAAATTAACTTTTTTTTCTTGACAAATCCATGCTTCCTTTTTAGTCAACACATCTGTGTTGCATCGTTTGTGTTTATCATGTGATCAGCTACTACCCCATCTCAGTACAGTTCCCTCCACATGTCTGCTGCTACTAGAATTGTTGTTGCTCCCTGCCCTCATGTTCAATAATCGGATGAAAAAAAGATTAATGTATGATTCATACTCAGAACTGGCTTCCTTTATAGTGAAGTAGTCATTACTTTGCATGAATGAAATTCTCGAGAGAATACAGATTGCACATGTGTTTTAAATGAACATATGCAGATATCAGAACACCTGGTTAACCCTCTGTACACAATAGGATAAAAAGCAGCAATTTTAGAAATTACATGGGACCCACACACCTTTAATTTATTTATATTTCACGTTTTGCTTGTTTTCCTGAACTGAACATATTTGACACGGACCTGGGACAGATTAATAAGACAGACTTACAACTGATTCAAGAAGGTGCAACAGTATTAAATAGCAAGTGCCAGTGTTTTCAGACTAATGACATCAGCATCAAACTGGCACTCCACAGTTTCTTGTACTGAAGCAGTTTATGAATAATCCTTGGAATTAAAATATGGTGTAAATATCCAGTGAAGCAGAAGATCAGTTCAGTATGGGGAATTCAGGCAAGGAAAGATGGCAGAAGAAAATGGTATGGTTTTGCAACACCCTATGAATATGAAGGAAACATACAAAGGCAATGCAGGTCATCATGCCAGTTGGCAAAGATGGGCACCAGTTGATGTATATGCGCTATTTGTGCTTGGTGCTCCAGGAAGGCAAAAGGTAGCATGACCAGCTTTATAAAGATAGGGAGAGTCTGCTCATGTCATGTTCACCAAGGATATTGTAGGACAGGTAAACAAGTTGTTGTCATGGTTATTACTTGTGTAATTATATATTATATAATTATTTATAATCAATTGGTTGATCATTTTAAGTCCAATTTATGTGAATTTCCCCTTGGGATTAATAAAGTATTTATCTATCTCTATCTATCAATAATTTATTTGAGATCTGCCAATCTGGCTTTAGGCATTTATGGTGTTGAGACTGCCCTCCTGAAAGGATTTAATAACATCTCTCTTATTACTGACTGAGGTGGGGCAGCAGTTTTTCTCCTCCTTGACTTTTCAGACTATTAACCAATGAGATCTTGCTGTGCAGTTTGAGCATCTGGTGGGGCTTAAATCAACCTGATGTTATTTTGGAGAAATTATATGGATAGGATTGGCAAACCTTATTGGACTGAATGGCCTGTTCTTGTCAAAATGTTTCTAATCTTCTAATACTTACAAGAGAAACATCAAATTGTACAATTGTACTATAGGGTACATGGTCTTAGTAGGGTAAACAGGGGAGCATGAGTGATGACCTAGCTTGTTAAGATTAACTAAAGGTTAGAGGCAAATGGACATAGCCCAAAGTTCCTGGGGCAGATGTAGGGCTTCGCCAGAAGTAATTCCTAAAATGTGGTTTAAAACCATCTCACCTGGAAAGGCTAATTTAATGTAGAGTTGGGATGTGAGTGAGGTGAATCATTCAACTGGCCATTGAAAGTGAGATTAGAACAGAAAGAGAGGAATGAGAAGTAAGATAAGGTAGTTGTTGAATCACACACAGGTGGGCAAGTGGAGCAGCTACCCAAAAAGTCAAACCGGTGGCAAAGAGTGGCAGACACAGAAAGGTTTTGAAGTTATTGTATTACTTTGTATCCATTGTATTTGAATTCTCAATGTTTTTACCCATTCTTGTTTGACTATTTGCTTAGTAAAGCAGATGTCATCTCTCCCACTTCATGAGCACCCACTATTGTTTTTCACCTACCATAAATGTTCATATCCACTCATTCCTGAAATTCCTGCTGATAGTGTGTAGTATAAGTGACTGGCCCTGGGTTAAAAATAGTATTAAATTAAAGTAATATTGCCTGCTTAATCTAGGTTTCCTGCAGCAGAAACTAAACAGATTGTAAATAAGGAAACTATAACAATTTGGAAGACCGTTGGCTTAAAGGCATATTTCTTCTTTGAGTCAGCATTTCATTCACACATTCAATGGGAATTTTGTTGATTCAATGCTGCACAAAAGACTTCAAACCCAATGAATCCAGGAGAGGAGTTCACGAAGATGTGTCCTTTTTTAGGCACAACTTCAATTCCACCCAGGGAGGGTAAACATTAACATTATACAAAGTTATTGTCTGTTATATCTGCATTTTTATCACTCTTTAATGTAATATTGTTTTTTATCAGTTTGCTGCTGCTGGAGTATGTGAATTTCCCCTTGGGATTAATAAAGTATCTATCTATCTATCTATCTATCTATCTAGAGGAGTAATGAAATAAATGGGAGAACACTTCTTAACACTAGAATTACCAGAGCCTACGAAAAAACTCGTAATTCCGTCCCACCTTAAACTGCTTCTTAAATCCCTTCACACCTCTCCGCCAGCGCCCTTTGTCTTCTAAATGTGCTGATAAAGAGAAGCTCGGAGCAGCCGGCTATTCCATCCCCCCACCAATTTAGAACGTTCCCGAACTTCTCTCAGCTCATGCCTTGATTGAGTATCTGGGAGTGAAGTGGAGTTTTAGAGTGGAAATAATAGATTGTTGTTTGGAACACACGCATTTCATGTCTGTTCCGTTTCTACAGTAATCTGTGTCAACACATTGTTAAAACAGAAACGTTTTTTTATATTCTAGTAGTAGATGACAAAATGTAGGCATAAACTGTATAATGTATGAAGCCTAAAGTCCAAATAGCCAAGAAACATTTTCACCAGAATAACACAATTGCGCTTTTATTCAAAAATATAACTGCAGAAACAAAAAGCCGCCTAAACATGTGACATTGACACCACTTTATTGTAACTGCCTCCGTGGCTCAATAGACTCACCCCCCGCTTGGGAATCAAAAGGTCACGAGTTCGATCCTGTGCTCCTCCGTTTTGAGAAGTAAACTGCTCTTAGTCTTACTGTTTTAAAATAAAAGCATACATTTGATTTCAGTATGTAACAGCCGGTGCAATTTATGATCCTGGTAAAGGCTAGCTTTTTTTTTTTTAATTCACTTTTCATTCTCTCAGTCGCGTTCAGAATCAATCCATACAACCCCATCTGACACAGCTGTTTTCACTAAAGACGCGCTATAGCTCTGCAGTGTACCACGATGCATACTAACGCCAAACACCCTCAACCCAGGAACATATATTGGTGTTATTCTGGTGAAAATGTTTCTTTGCTATTTGGACTTCAGGCTTCATACATTATACAGTTTATGCCTACATTTTGTCATCTACTACTAGAATATAAAAAAACGTTTCTGTTTTAACAATGTGTTGACACAGATTACTGTAGAAACGGAACAGACATGAAATGCGTGTGTTCCAAACAACGATCTATTATTTCCACTCTAAAACTCCACTTCACTCCCAGATACTCAATCAAGGCATGAGCTGAGAGAAGTTCGTGCACGTTCTAAATTGGTGGGGGGATGGAATAGCCGGCTGCTCCGAGCTTCTCTTTATCAGCACATTTAGAAGACAAAGGGCGCATGGAGAGGTGTGAAGGGATTTAAGAAGCAGTTTAAGGTGGGACGGAATTACGAGTTTTTTCGTAGGCTCTGGTAATTCTAGTGTTAAAGACTTTACCTCTAGTGAAAAGGTGGATACCCAGAAAAATATGATACTTTGCAATTTTTTTTATATATATATAATGTTAACCGCTTGGAAAAGTTGCAGGAAGTGGCTTTACCAGCAATAGTTTTACCTGAACCCCATAGGTGCTAGGTGAGGGAGGAGAAGGAGATGCACTTCTCTTTGCTTATCTGTTGGTTGATTTGAAAAAGAGACAAAACATCAGAATCTGCACAAATCAAAGTATTGTGAACGATCGGGTCAGTGTAGTTAAAAAAAACAAAACAAAACCAAAAAATAAGAAAGCTGTTTCTGGAGTAGTGGGTGTAGTTGCTGACATGGAGGTCAAGAGATACATTGAACAGGAAAGAGGCAAAGGGGATGGAGACCCATCAGACAAGATTGAGGAGATTAAAAAACTTCAATGCAAATGCCATGCATGAAGTGTGGATAGTGGAACGATTTAAGTTATTTATTCAAAATACTAACTTCAGTGTGTAAGTATATGTGTAAACAGTACTGATTTAATTACATTTTTAGAGGAATGGCGTACTTCAATGTTAACAGTGCTGTGCTCCAGTGCACAAATTGCCTTTGTCAGTACATAGTGTCTGTGAGCTCCAGCACCTCATGATTTACAAATTAAGCACTGGGTAAGATAATGGTTTTCTTGGTGAGCAAGTATTTTAAAAACCTTTTTATGGCTCTGGGATTTTCATACACCAAAGTATAAACCATCATGGATAAAACTGATATGGTAAACGAACAATGAAACTGACATGTTGAGAACTTATACAGTTAAATGAGAATTTTCCATTGATTATTCTCAGCCACTTCTCACATAACTAATGTTTCCTCACATTTGAGTTTTAGTTGACTTACTAATAATAAGCAAGATATAACAATAAGCAAGCTTATATAGTTCATCCTTTTTTACTTTGACAGGAGTCAGTTCTGTAGGTAGCCTCCTGGTGAAATAGACAGAGACATCTCTTCACAGGCAGTAAAAGCTCCATTGTATATCAGTGTAAGAATAATTTACTACAGATTAGTAAACCTACAAGTGTGCTGAGTACTCCAGAATTCAGTGTAGGAGGCACCAGCATATGTGAGAGATAAGTAGCCTAGGAGGAAGGATGCAGTGTTCCCCAGGATGTGATAATGCTGGTGACTTCAAAGTTCCCAACCCTCTTCCAAGAAACAGATAGAGAGAAAGAGACTGAGGCCAGGGAGGAGTTACCAGAAACTGAAAACCCCTCTGCTCACTGGATGGCTTAAGTTCCTAGGAGGACACATGTGCAGCTATATTATTCCTCAGACAGAGCAGGCAGCTTGGTAGCAACTTTGAAGACAAGCCAACAGATATTCCAGGGATACTCTTACCAGGGAAGCCATAAAACTGAAGTCTAACCTGGTGTCCTTGGAATGAGTGGAATATCCTTGAGAGTGAATCCTTAGAGGAAATGGAAATACTCTTGGTTTGATTCAAAGCTTTAGTCTGAAGTGACTCAGAAATGGAGTATAAGGCAATCTTATCTTTTGAGAGCATAATTAGGAGGAAAAAGTTAAAAACACTTAACAGGCAAGAGGAGGGTTTTTTCCTCTGTTCATGCATAGTTTTTATTGTTAATCAAGGTGTCATTTTAATTTATTTTAGCCAACGTGTTGCTGTGGGTGTAGATGGCTGCAGTGGGGTTCTCCCTCTTATCACGCTTTTTGGAGTCAAATAATTTAGTAAACATAGTACAGAGCTTTATTGTAAATACTCTAAATATATCAACTAGGAAAGTACAAATTTGGATGAGGATAATTTGGAGAAATTAAAGAAAAAGAATTATGCATGAAAGTACTGTGTAAATACAGTATAATAAAGAACTGTTTGTTGATCCTGTTTGGTTTATTTAGCAAAGGATTTTCATGAATACAGTTATGACATGGTAATTTGATTAAACAAAGTAAGGGCAGACATGGTGAAAAGCAGGACCAGACCATGCAAAGAAATACAACCTGGTTTCAATAGACAAATAGCAGTGAGAAAGCCAAGCCGACAGCTGCCAGGTTACTGAGGTCAATTTGGCCTCGTCTGGAGTTCATGTTAAACACAGTAAACGCACAATCATGTTACAAGCTCACATGATGGACACACACATTCTCATCGCCGAATCTGCAAACAGAGCTTCTTTCTTTTCCTTGAAAAGTAATATTTATTGAATTTTAAAACCATTTTTGACAAGACTCAGATTGCATTACGGCACAAAGAGAAACAATGTGGCGATATGAGGCCCATTGCATTCATTATGTAGCTTCTTTGTTCTTTGGTTTCAATTTCACTTTCTTCTTGTCAAGTTTCCTTTTATTTTTCCCTGAATATTTCATCTTTAGTCGTTTGATAGGCTTGTGCCGGAAATAAGCACATCTCTTATTTTCAAAGTTGAAATTCAAGAAGAATTTTGAATTAGCTAAGCCAGCTTAGCTTTTTAGTTTTCGAAATCAAATTTGTCATTTTAAAGTGCATTGAAAAGTCTAAATTTAGAATATTTAATGGAGAAAAAGCTTACTCTTTCATAGAATACTTGTTTAAAATATTTGCATCTAAAACATACATGTGTTTCTTTGTACAACACCACAAAAGTACAACCAGATGTCTAATTTTAACTATCAATCCAGGAGGTCACAAAGGTTTTATTTAGTAAAAAAGTGTAATGCCTAATACCAAATAAATGATGGAGAATATTTGGAAATTAAAAATATATATATATGCAACTAAACCTTCTTTAAAAGCCCAAATGTTTTAAATTCATAATCAAAAATGCAATGTTGTCCTCCTAATGTTTAAAAAGTCAGACCACACACAAGAGCTAAAAATGCCACAGGGAGAACATGCCAAATCCACATTGAGGGGACTGCAGTTTATGATCAAGTTTAGGCCACCAGGAACTGTGAGACCACAGTGCTGTCATTCATCCCTCACATTCCCAAGATACAGTAAGTATTCACAAAAATGAAATTATATTAGCTGCATACTGCAGATGTAATTAGCGGCCACTTTATTAAGTATGGATGTGTTTTGATGCAAATAACCTGCACCTCCAAACAGTCAATCATATGGTTGCAACACAATCAATTTAGCATGTTGACCTGGTCAAAAGAATAACATATTGTTTGACAAACCATTAGAATGGGCAAGACACGTGATCTATGTGACTTTCTTCATTGTGTTATTTTTGGTGCCAGATATAATGGATCCAGCACCTCAGAAACAGCTGCCCTCCTGGGTTTTTCTTTTGTTACAATTTCTAGAGTTTACATCAAAAAACATCCAGTGAGTGGCAGTTCTGTGGGTAAAACATCTTGTTAATTAGACAAGTTAGAGGGAAATGACCAGACCTTTGCAGATTAAAAGAAAAGCTACAAATCCTTAAATAACAACACTTTATGACACAGCTGTGCAGAGTGGGCATCTCTGAATGCACAAATTGGCAGACTGTGAAGCAGGTAGGTTACAGCAGCAGAAGACCATGCAGAGTTTCATTTCTGTCAAATACGAACAGGGAAATGAGGCTGCAGATGACACAGGACTACCAAACTTGGATGACTGAACATTGGAAAAACATCAAGTGGTCAGATGAATCTTGAAATTTACCGTGTCAAGCAGATGCCAAGGCCAGAATTTGACATAAACAGAATGAATCAATGGATCCTTCCTGCCTTGTCAATGGTACGGGATGGTGGTGATAGTGCAATAGTGTGCGGAATGTTTTCTTGGCACACATTTGACCTTTTAATATGAACTAAGTGTAATTTGAATGCCAGAGTGTTTCTAAGCATTGCTGCTCTCCATGTGCTTTGCTTTATGGCCACAGTTCTTTTTTCACATGGATACTTCCAGCAATGTTTAATACATCTCATGCTGCTTCATCAAACAGACTTCAGTTTACTCCTCATATCTTACCCCAACTGGGAACCCTTGGAATGAGGAGGAATGGGAGGTCCATAGTATAAAGATGTAGCCAAAAAACTATACAGGAACTAAATGTCAGCAGAGACCAGAGTTCCTGAAGTATGTTACAAGCACCTTGCTGAATCCAAGACTCAAAGAATTAAGTCTGTTTTGGGGGCAAAGGAGAGGGTCTAATCCGTTACCAGATACAGAAGGTGTAGTTAAAAAGTAGCCATTTTTACATTCCTGCTCCACCACAATGAACAAGCAATAACAAGGCAAGAGGTATACCTATTATTCCATTTTCCCAACTTCACCTATGCTTAACATACCGTAGATCCCGTAATACAGGCCGACCCGGTATATTAGCCGAACCCCTTCTCTACCTACTAAATTACATGTATTTGCCGATGACCAGTATTTAAGCCGACCCCCTTCTCCAAGCAAAAGTGTCTCTTCAGGTATATTTATAATGTTTATCGGCGAGAATTTGAGACTGCCGGCATTTTTGATATATAATATAATGTGCATAATTTACCAAAACACCAATCATTTTTCTAATGTACTAACCAAAAAGTTATAAAAAGTGCCAAGCCTACTTCGATTAAGCTAGGAGCATGGCGGCAGGCATGGTCGCAGCGGCTCAGGGCTCTCCTTTTGAGTGCACTTTTTTGTTGTTTTTGTACTTTTTTTTGTCCTTGTTTGTGCACGACACAGACGGAGGAAGGAAAGAAAGCAGAAGCGGGGCCGCAGATCCGGCGTTATGCTAAAGTTAAAAAACAACCATACAAGCCCTATACAGAACTTTTTTCTGCACTGAAGGAGCTGCTTTTAATCTCATTGTAGATGCGTATAGTGACAATAAAAGGCATTCTATTCTAGAAACAATTTCATACTGTACTCACCATTTAATATGACATCTTTGGGCTGCAGTAAGGGAGGAGATATTTCCACACAATGTCCATCTTCATTTCGATTGTGATCGCTTACTTTTACCTTCTCTTCCTTCCTTAGCAATTATGTGTCTTGCTTGCATGGTCTTAATGAATTATATATATAGGTAAATCACTGCAATGACGGAAATTACATCCACAAACACATGTATCTGGGCTCCGACTGACGCTACTAACGCTCTCGGTTGTTTGTTTACATCGCTCAAGCGGATACAAGTGACCGCATCCGTTTCGTAACGCAAGATGTTGATCGAATCAAAACAAAAATTTCATTTTAAACTTCCCGATAATTTATTATAAATTTTATTAATAAAATCAACAACTAAAACACTTTTTTGAATAAATTCTTTATTTAATTTAAAGTACCGGCATGCAAAGTTACTTCTTCATCTGAAAGATGGCTCTGTGGTTTTGTCATTATTTACTTCCGTATTCATCGGCAAAACAGGCATTGAGCTGGAAATCTTGAATCTGAAACGATACTCGTTGTATAAACCGACCCCCAAACTCCAAGCCAAAAATCTAGGACAAAATTCTCGGCTTATATAACGGGATCTACGGTATATTTTTTACCTCCAGCTCCCCAACATACCTTCCTCTTGTTACCCCCTACTTTTTCAATTTTCTTAAAAAAGACCAGTCCTGATTTTTTTTATATTATGATTTAAGGACCTCTATGCCATGGACCTAATTTTGATAAAGAATTTCTTAGTTTGATGTCCTGCAAAGAAAGGCACTTGCTGTCAACAGGTCATTGTCCCAAATTCCAGTTCTTTTTTTATTTTGTAATACTTTGATAGGCTATGCAAAGAATAATCAATAGAATGACAGAAAGAATGCTAATTTCTTAACCCTTTTTGCACTAAGGGGTTTTTGGCATTATTATGCCTAAATTACATACCCCAAAATAAACGGCTATTACTCTTTTATTGTAATAAAGGGGCTGCAAATGGCTGAAGAGTAGCAAGTATAACACTTCAAACTATGAAAAGGAAGTATTTGTATCATTGGAACCCTTTCTTTACACCAATTTAAACTAAATAAAACACAAAAAATGTTGGCTTTAGAGATTTCTCTCCAATATACTGTATCTTACAGTATATAACCAAGAGATTTTATGATGCGCAACACTGGAATCAATTTTCCTTTGTGCCCCAGTCTGTCAGCTAATGTTATTATACCAAGTTTAGATGTCATTTAGCATTGTAAAGTTATACTGTTTCTTGTATCTCACATCTGGAGTAAACTAAGTACATATACACATTTTCAAACCTTCTTCTTCCAGAGCTCAGTTATGTGGGTGGGAGCCTTTCCTGGCAGCTCTGAGCACAGGGTAGGAAACAATCAGCCCTGAGAACAAAGCTAGTCATACAGACACCTACACCTATTCCAGTGTTTCTCAGACACTTTTGAGCCACAGGTGGCAGTCACTAGGTCACAAACACATGTTCACAATATAACCCGCCCCACCGTTACCACTGCAACTAAAAGGATAACTGAGCTATACAAGAAGTTGTGTGTAATTCCTCCAAGTTCAAGTGGAGGACTCTGCTTATTGTGGAATGTGCAATTTGTCTTTTCTATGTGGCCCTTTGCCTGTGGTGTGGTGTTGCCTTTCATTGTTTGGTGTTAGGCTCTTTGTAGAGAAAAGCACTACTCTTTCTATTAGGCACTGAAGTTCCCCTCTTGAAGAAATGCTGTCTCTCGATCTTCATAGACTGGACTCAGTCACTTGGCACAGAGCTTGGATTGAAAGAGTGGCTCTCAGTGCTGATTCAAGACCACCACCTCCAGTGCTCTGCAGAGAGTAGCTTCAGGCCAAATAAAGTTTGTGAGTTTTTTGTTCCATACAGAGTGAATGGCTTCCTGTTCCAAAGTGACAGAAGAGATGTATTCACCTAATGTTAAAGGAAGATGCAAACTTTGGTAATTGGATTAATGTCCCTTCTAACTACAGATCCACTGCCTGCTTAAAGGTGTATTATTGTGTTTTTCAGAGTCAGCCAGTTCTTTTTGAGTGTAGAAGTGTAAATGACAAACTTGTTAAGAAGGCAGGCTCCATTGTAGGAATAAAGTTGGACAGTTTAACATCTGTGGCAGAGCGACGAGCGTTAAGCAAATTCCTGTCAATCATGAAGAATCCACTGCATCCACTGAACAGTGTCAGGCAGAGGAGTAGCTTCAGTGACAGTCTTTTGTCACTGTCCTGCTCCACTGACAGACTGAGGAGATCGTTCCCCCCCACACTATGCGACTCTTCAATTCCACCCGGGGGAGTAAATGCGAACATTATTCAAAGTTATTGTCTATTTTTACATGCATTTTTATTACTCTTTAATTTAATATATATATATATTTTTTTTGTGTAACAGTATACTGCTGCTGGATTATTTGAATTTCCCCTTGGGATTAATAAAGTATCTATCTATCTATCTATCTATCTATCTATCTATCTATCTATCTATCTATCTATCTATCTATCTATCTATCTATCTATCTATCTATCGAATGTTCCTTTGGGTGCCTATTTGTCTCTGCAGACATGATAGCTCAACTCTGATTTACATGTTTATTATCAGATGAAGTATAGCCCTCACCAAAATGGAGCTGTAATTTAGTCATTTACTTAGTGTTCACTCTCTAATGCAGATGATGCTGCTCACTTTCTGCATACCTGTTAAATCTGCTGTATTATTATATGTATTGTATGATAATAAAAGCATTCTTATGGCTAAGTTTTTATCAGGATATACTGTAGCACATAAATCCTGTAATTAAAAAAAAAAAGAACCGAGCCTCTGGTGTCTAAGAAAATTTACAAGTGGTCTTATTTATCAAATAATTTTGGCATAGTATTAAATGGGGGTACCAAGTGGAAATGTAGCAGCCTGTGTGAACGCTAGAGACATTCTACATATCTGATCAGAGAACTGACTCGTATAGAGGGTTTTAAGTCATCTTATGTCACAGGGCTGATGGTTGAATCTGAATTAAAGAAAGGATGTTTGGGTGAAGTCTAAATGTTGAGAAGCAAGTACATGGGAGGATACTTAATAGGTAGGAAAGTGGATGACAGAAAATCATAGGTCGGAATCTGTTTAGCAAGGTCCAAAGAGGTGTCATTTTTCTTGATTTGTGATATCTTTTATACTTTGTCATTTATTTATTTTTTTTATTCATCTCTTGTGAATTTGTTATTTCTGAAATAAATAAGTCTTATGTTTACATTCAGTCTATTACAAAACAAGAATAACAATGGTACATCTATATTCTAAACTAGCCAGGAACAAAGGTAGCAATAGAAAGCTCTGAATCAAAATTATTGATTTATTACACTAGATAAACACAGAGGAGGGATTAACATTAGTATAACACAAATAAACAAATAAACTTTAAACTGAAAGAAAACCCTGGTTGACATACTGGACCTTAAGCAGGTTTGCAGTTTTTTTTTCAATAGGTGCGGTGGCTTATCCACTGCCTCACCAATCAAATCAATGCTATGAGCACATGCATTTCCCAGCTCATCTCCCAAACCTTTTACTTCTCTTTGTCTCCAATACTCCATGTGCATGTTCTCTCCCTTGCCCAACTTGCATGCCAACTGTAAGCTCAGCAGACCATTAACTGAGACTGACCTACAAACAACATCTAGGGGTTACTCTAGCAAGGGTCAGGTATACCCTCTGGAAGTTGCGAAATTTTTCTCCTAGAGGTCCCCCTGGAAGCCCAAGATGTCCCTTTATTACTCAGTATGAACACTTTTTGAAACGGTAAGGTACCTTTAGTGTACCTAGCACAGGCACAGGGCATTACCTTTGCCTGCGGTATCTCTTTGTGATGCCATTTAATAGTTTGTTTAATTCTCCCTATCCATTTCTGGACCTTCCTGTTGAAAGTTCACAGACAAGCTGACCACATTCCTGTTGAAGATCTAGGCATCACTATTGATCTCTCCTTTCTATTAAAACTTACTTTGAGCAAATTCAATTCTGAAGGATGAAGTTTTACCTTTCATATTACTAAAACTGGGAACACACAAATGTTTAATGCAAACGAGTTTTGCTGCAGGGGGTGACTTTATGATTCCTGGTTCTTGTTACCACAAATTTCCTTTCTTTAATCAAATTCAGTATTTATTTGCATTCCCTTTGGAGTACAATTCTATGTGCCATTGTGTGGGAATGTATCTTGTCAAGGATTTTACTGCATAGGAATTTATTCACTTTTTTAATAATTATTTTCTTCTTTATAATAAATATCTCTTAATTAGGGTTAACATTAGTAATATAAATTTCTATAAACAGCTACAGATCAGCCAGTTAATTTAATTATGTGTGGAGATGTAACAATTAAAATAATTGTAAATGCATCATAACAAGCCAGTTCTGTCACAAATCTTCCTTCATTTCCCTTGAAGCACATTTTCATTCCACAGTCACTGAAGCCTATTTGGACAGCATTTGGTGAAATGCACAAATTAACAAATGATAGGCCACTATCTTATTATAGAACACATAACTCATAAAGAACTAATTTAAAGTTAGTGTAACCTGGATATCTTCATGATGTGGGCATTAAATACCCTCTCAGACACCAGGAGGATGCACAGACTATATACAGTTATTGACAGGGCTATTAATCAAAACAAAGAAAATGGAGATGTGACACACCATTTGTAATTTCATTAATAATGTGTCACCTTAAAGTAACAAGAGCAATGTTTTTGTTGTATAGTGGGCAGAGGTTGGCTAGTTTTAAGTGGTCTTTTGTAACAACAAACACAAGAGAACCCCAACACCATGTTCAAAAATTTTTCATTAAAAATTCAAGGAAATAAAAGGTATTCTTTCAGTAAATTATTTTTTTATCCTTTCCCATTATGGGGTCTAATTTTAAAACTTTGTATGAGTTCAAGTATTAAAATATGCACACAGCAAAACACAGGAATATGTGTACATCAAAAAAAAAAAATCCAATTCATAAAACATGTAATATGCACATTTGTACACAATTTAATTTAATTGTAAATCACACTAAACTGGTAAATATCTGTATGTAAACACACCTGAAACCCTGCGCCATTGCCTCCCTGAAACAAACATACAGTGGTGTGAAAAACTATTTGCCCCCTTCCTGATTTCTTATTCTTTTGCATGTTTGTCACACAAAATGTTTCTGATCATCAAACACATTTAACCATTAGTCAAATATAAGAAAAGTTAACACAAAATGCAGTTTTTAAATGATGGTTTTTATTATTTAGGGAGAAAAAAAATCCAAACCTACATGGCCCTGTGTGAAAAAGTAATTGCCCCCTGAACCTAATAACTGGTTGGGCCACCCTTAGCAGCAATAACTGCAATCAAGCGCTTATGATAACTTGCAATGAGTCTTTTACAGCGCTCTGGAGGAATTTTGGCCCACTCATCTTTGCAGAATTGTTTTAATTCAGCTTTATTTGAGGGTTTTCTAGCATGAACCGCCTTTTTAAGGTCATGCCATAGCATCTCAATTGGATTCAGGTCAGGACTTTGACTAGGCCACTCCAAAGTCTTCATTTTGTTTTTCTTCAGCCATTCAGAGGTGGATTTGCTGGTGTGTTTTGGGTCATTGTCCTGTTGCAGCACCCAAGATCGCTTCAGCTTGAGTTGACGAACAGATGGCGGACATTCTCCTTCAGGATTTTTGGTAGACAGTAGAATTCATGGTTCCATCTATCACAGCAAGCCTTCCAGGTCCTGAAGCAGCAAAACAACCCCAGACCATCACACTACCACCACTGTTGGTATGATGTTCTTTTTCTGAAATGCTGTGTTCCTTTTACGCCAGATGTAACGGACATTTGCCTTCCAAAAAGTTCAACTTTTGTCTGATCAGTCCACAAGGTATTTTCCCAAAAGTCTTGGCAATCATTGAGATGTTTCTTAGCAAAATTGAGATGAGCCCTAATGTTCTTTTTGCTTAACAGTGATTTGCGTCTTGGAAATCTGCCATGCAGGCCGTTTTTGCCCAGTCTCTTTCTTATGGTGGAGTTGTGAATACTGACCTTAATTGAGGCAAGTGAGGCCTGCAGTTCTTTAGACGTTGTCCTGGGGTCTTTGTGATCTCGGATGAGTCGTCTCTGCGCTGTTGGGGTAATTTTGGTCGGCCGGCCACTCCTGGGAAGGTTTACCACTGTTCCATGTTTTTGCCATTTGTGGGTAATGGCTCTCACTGTGGTTCGCTGGAGTCCCAAAGCTTTAGAAATGGCTTTATAACCTTTACCAGACTGATAGATCTCAATTACTTCTGTTCTCATTTGTTCCTGAATTTCTTTGGATCTTGGCATGATGTCTAGCTTTTGAGGTGCTTTTGGTCTACTTCTCTGTGTCAGGCAGCTCCTATTTAAGTGATTTCTTGATTGAAACAGGTGTGTCAGTAATCAGGCCTGGGGGTGGCTACGGAAATTGAACTCAGGAGTGATACACCACAGTTAGGTTATTTTTTAACAAGGGGGCAATTACTTTTTCACACAGGGTCATGTAGGTTTGGATTTTTTTTCTCCCTAAAAAAAATTTAAAAACTGCATTTTGTGTTTACTTGTGTTATATTTGACTAATGGTTAAATGTGTTTGATGATCAGAAACATTTTGTGTGACAAACATGCAAAAGAATAAGAAATCAGGAAGGGGGCAAATAGTTTTTCACACCACTGTATATGGCCCATGCTAATCAACCTCATACATATATAATGAACAGATTTACCTGTAAGGTGAGATAACGGCAACAACAAAGAAGACAGGCAAAAAACAAAAACATAAAAAGATTGCAAGATCAAAGTAGAAGCACACAAAGAACATATATTTGGTGGCCTAGGTATGGTTGTCACCAACAAGTCAAGTCAAGTTGGGGAACATGCACTAATACAGTGTGTTGCCGCACCCAGTACATGATGAAACAACTTGGGAATCCCGGTTTGCAACCCCTCAGGCAGACGCACGGTCCAGTCCCACCCTCCGGAAATGACCCTCTATCTGCCGCAGCCAGGTGTTTCATGGGTGACCCCTTGGCCTGGTCCAGCCAGCCGCGTCCCCAACAATGAAGATCTTACGATATTTATGAGCCGGATCAACCTCAGGGAAACACGCCACATGGCCGTAGTACCGTAACTAATGCTTCCTCACAATGCAGGTAATGTGCCTCATTCAGGACTCCATGAGCAACCGCTCATTTGACACAAAGTCAAACCAACGGTACCCAAGCCAAGCACCAGGACTCTAAAGACTTGGACCTTTGTCCTTTTGCATAGATATCAGGAGTGCCACACACCCCTTTCCAGCGACCTCATGACCCCCCATGCTCTCCCAATCAGTCTACTGATTTCATAGGAAGAGTCACCAGAGACATGAATGTCACTGCCAAGGTAAGTAAACCTCTCAACAAGGTCAACACTCTCTCCGCAAACCGACACACTGCTGATGGCTGTGCCCAAGAGGTCATTAAAGGCGTTAATCTTGGTTTTCATCCAGGATACCTGGATCAGAGCCTCCATTGACTCCACGAAGTTCACAGCATCGTCAGCAAAGTCAAGATTCGTGAATCGTCCTTCACCAACAGATGACCACTCCACTCAATGATATCCAGGGTGCCCTGCAAGATGAAACACCTCCTTCTGGTAACACCGGTAACACACACAACCTTCAGCAACCTTCAGGGTCTTGTCATGGAAGGTCTCCCACATCACATTTGGATTGGCAGTCGTATCCAAATCTGGAGGTTCCTCACACAAACTGCATGCAAACTCATTAGAAACAGCCTGGTCTTGGAGTCTGGCCAAGTCCAGTCTCATTTTCCTAGTAGGTGGTAACCTACTGGACCTAAGCTGAATCCTAAGAGTAGCAACAACAAGTCTGTGGTCAGAATTCACAAACTGGGCACTTCTGCAGACTCTGTAGTTTTGCAAGAGCCTCCAGCGTCTGCCCACGAGGATGTGATCGATCTCCTTCACCGCATCACCAGTATTGGAGTACCAAGTCACCAACAAAAACAAATATATTGAATGGCAACAAGTTACTGCTGCTGATAATGTGGAGATCTCTACAAGCTGCAATCTAGGTGAAGAAGTGGACCGCTCATCACTAACAGAGTGTGAGTGCAATGGGTGGAGGCAAAAGCACATCTATGCTCTCTGATTTTGAGAATGGCATCTGTAATTGGAGATGTATTTTTTATGTGCCATTATGCCAGAGCAGTCTTGGCATTTGTCAGTCTCATTTTGTAATCAAAAGGCCTTGTACATGTTATGTTATGTTAGAAAATCTGGACACTGCTGCAAATTGCCTTTTTATGTTGATTTCTGCATCCACACCGTAAGGAAACTGAATGTAGTGCCCCATCAGTGGGTTTATGACTTCCAGCACAGAAGGTATAATGGAATTGATGCTTAACTGAGATATTCCTGACCTGTTGGTTAGTTACCTTTGTTAGGTGTCTGTTGCCAGAAAGCCAAATGTTGTTAAAAACCGGATATGAACAGGTGTAGCCTGAATTCAAGCAGTCTGTCTTTCTATTGCCAGGCACAACTCAGCACATAGCTCCAAGAGAATGGCTCTTGGAAGTTTAAATTAGCACATAAGCTAGTCATTGTTATGGGCAAATATAAAAATCTCATTTGTTACGTCTGAAGCGGTGGTGCTATTTTTTCTTTTATTTTTTATCATCCCAAGGTATACTGTATTTACTCAACCTGAGGGAGTTAATTTACAGTACTGTATATGCAAGTTATAAACATGACCGGCAGGAAAGGGGCTCAGAAAAAAACGGACAAGAAAACTAAAGCTTGTCAATTCCAGAAGATTAATTGAAAATGAAAATGGCCTTACCTTCCATGTTGTTATCTACTCCTCACAAGTTGGGAACATCGACTTTAACTGGGCTTGCCACTTCACCAAAGGAGCATGCAGACCGTAATGATTGCCGCAACGGGCACGACCACTACTTAAGACATAAAGGAGTTCAAGAAAGACATACAGAAAGAAATAAATAATATAAGGAAGGAAAAAATGATATAAGAAAAAGTGATATAAATGATATAAGGAAAGAAATAAAGGACATACACAAGACAAACAAGAAGCTGCTTCAGGATATTAAAGACCAGGAAAAACATTTAAATAATTGTTTTGAGGCAGCCTTTAAAGGTATGCTAGAAAAAATTGAGGAACAAATTCAGAAAAATGCGTCTAAGTTTGAGAAAAAACTGAGAGCACTTGGCGCACAGTTGGAAGACATTAAGCAAACATTCACAACTTGAATTGAAATAGCTGAACAGCTGGCATTTACCGCTGACAGAAAAGCAATGGCTACAAATTCCAAATGCAATGTACTCGGACACAGATTTGCTGCACTGGAAGATGGATGCAGAAGGAATAATATTAGAATCGTGAAAGGCCAAATCCAGTGAAATTCGTAGCTGAAATATTCTCTAAAATAATTGGAAAGGACTTCAAATCAGATAGCACCAGCTTACCGCATATGGGAATCAAATATCTCTAAAACTAGGACTCTTATCATGCTTTTTGAAAAGTTACAATCTAAATTACATTTAATGTTACTTTTCAGACAGAAACAAGAGATTATATTTGAAAATAACAACATTCATATTTTCCCTGATTTCTCACCCACAACAGCTGCTAAACATATTGCTTTTTACAACATTAAACAGCGTTTATGGAAAGCTGAGATTAGATGCTTCTTCTGAAAGTGGACATTCAAGACTAACTCTACTTTTTTACTTCTACAGAGGAAGCAGAAAAAGAGCTAAGAAAATTGATCCTGGCACTTTTTTTGAAATACGATCATGAGTCATATCCTGTCCATGCAGTGATACTGGTGCAGTAATTTTACATCATTTTCCCTTCTCAGCCACTTTTTGTTTATGCTTTAATTACAATTATATGCGTATATGTATGTATGTGTAAAGTTATTATTATTATTATTATTATTTTATTATTCTTTTTTAATATCATACTCTTGGTTTATTGCATTAGGGCTTACTATGCTTATCCAGAGCTACTATTTAACATCATTCCCTGGGTTTACTCTCTCAAAACTGTTTATGATTATATTTTATGCTTATAGTATTTGGACTGTATTGTCAATAGATATCTCTATTTTAATCCTTATATGCTGCTGCTGGGGGGCTTGTTTTGTTTTGGATCTGCTCTGTCTCTAGGTAGCAAGCTATCTCTAATCTATCCTTTTAATCCTCATAATTATAAGTGCCAACATAACAATAGGCTTCATGGCAATAACCCCTGTTAAAACTCGAAATTAAGGTCAAAGCTGTCTTATCCTAAATTAAGACTACAAAATGACAACAAAAGTTCAGAAGCAATGTCTCCATGACTGAACAGTTAATTTTGTGAGCTGTAATGTTAAAGGTCTGAATTACGAATTAAAGAGAAATAAAGCATTCTCTCACCTAACAGGTCTAAACACTGAAATAGTATTTTTACAGGAGACCCACTTATTAAGCAAGGATCGGCTGCACAGAGACTGGATTGGCCAAATATTACATTCCAACTATGCAAAGAAATCTAGAGGTGTGGGAATTCTTATATTTAGAACAATCTCATTTGTAGTAACAGATGTACTGTAGTATTGGATCCTGAAGGAAGATATGTGATTGTCAAGGTTAATTTATTTAACTGTAAAGTTATTCTGATAAAAATCTACACAGCCAATGTGGATGATAGGGACTTCATTCAAAACATATTTGCATCCATTCCTCATGTGAACACTCATACAATTATAATGGCTGGGGACTTTAATTGTGTTTTAAATCCAGACCTTGATAGGTCTCCTGCCACAGCAGTGATGACATCTAACACTGCAAAGACAATTACACAGTTTGTAAGTGATCACAACTTATCAGACCCCTGGAGATTTTTAAACCCAAACACAAGAGCATATTCTTTCTTTCACCAGTACATCACTGCTACTGAAGAATTGATTATTTCTTTGTAGATAACAATTTCTTGCCTACGATTAAATATTGTAAGTACGACTCTATTGTTATCTCCAACCACACCCATTTTAATCATGGAGCTAAAATCACTATCTCCCACATACTCATCTCAAATCTGGTTTCTTAACCCACTTTTATTAGCAGATGAGAACTGTACAGAATGTATATACAAGCAAATAAAATTTTTTTAGAGACAAATACATCCTCAGAGGTTTCTGTAGGGATACTGGGTAACTCTGAAGGCTTTCTTAAGAGTACAGATTATCTCATATCTTTCCCACAGAAGTAAATTGGAAACCGAGAAGGTATCAGAGCTAATCAGTGAAATGACAAGAATAAATCAAGAACATGACAGGTGTCCAAATGAGGCACTTCATAGTAAAAAACAGGCTCTGCATTCAGAACTCAACCTCGTGACAACTAAAGAAACAGAACAACTTATTTTTAAATCAAGACATCATTAGTATGAACATGGAGAGAAAGCTAATAAGATTTTAGCTCAACAAATCCACAAGCAGGAAGTTCACAATGTAATCTCAGCAATCACCAATACAGACGAAGGCAAAATCATTGACCATAAAAATAAAATACCCACATTTAGAGACTACTATAAGTCCTTATAATCTACTGAGTTTAAAGAAGACAAGACACAATCCAATGCATTTCTGGATTCATTACACATACCACAAATACTGTAGATACTCTCAGTGCAGATGAATTACTATATGCTATAAACTAATCTGAATTACTAGATGCTATAAACTCACTTCAGAGTGGGAAAGCAGGCAGGCCCTGATGGCTACCCTGCCAAATTTCATAAAATAAAATTTCAAAAATAACCGGCAGTTACAGACTGAAATCAAATGTATGCTTTTATTCTAAAACAGTAAGACTAAGAGCAGTTTACTTCTCAAAATGGAGTGGCGCAGGATGGAACTCGTGGCCCCTCGATTCCCAAGCGGGGGCTGAATCTATTGAACCACAGAGGCAGTTACAATAAAGTGGTGTCAATGTCACATGTTTAGGCGGCTTTTTGTTTCTGCAGTTATATTTTTGGATAAAAGCGCAATTGTGTTATTCTTGTGAAAATGTTTCTTTGCTATTTGGACTTCAGGCTTCATACATTATATAGTTTATGCCTACATTTTGTCATCTACTACTAGAATATAAAAAAACGTTTCTGTTTTAACAATGTGTTGACACAGATTACTGTGGAAACGGAACAGACATGAAATGCGTGTGTTCCAAACAACGATCTATTATTTCCACTCTAAAACTCCACTTTACTCCCAGATACTCAATCAAGGCATGAGCTGGGAGAAGTTCGTGCACGTTCTAAATTGGTGGGGGGATGGAATAGCCGGCTGCTCCAAGCTTCTCTTTATCAGCACATTTAGAAGACAAAGGGCGCATGGAGAGGTGTGAAGGGATTTAAGAAGCGATTTAAGGTGGGACGGAATTACGAGTTTTTTCGTAGGCTCTGGTAATTCTAGTGTTAAAGTAGCTCCCCTTTTATTAGCAATATTTACAGAAGCTAGAGACAATAAAATTCTACCTCAAACTTTTTTCCAAGCATTAATTACTTTCTTTCCTAAGCAAAATAAGGACTTAAAATATGAAT
Source organism: Polypterus senegalus (assembly GCF_016835505.1). Classification (NCBI taxonomy): domain Eukaryota; kingdom Metazoa; phylum Chordata; class Cladistia; order Polypteriformes; family Polypteridae; genus Polypterus; species Polypterus senegalus. The sequence continues at coordinate 127,621,594 of NC_053160.1, forward strand.
CATATGGACCAATTTCACTTCTGAATAATGATGCTAAAATATTCTCCAAAGTCCTAGCTAGAAAGATTGAGAAATTGCTTCCTTTGGTAACATCACAAGACCAAACTGGATTTATTAAAGGCAGACACTTGGTTTCCAATCTTCGAAACCTGTTTAATGTAACACCCACAAAGGAGATATTATTGTCGTTAGATGCAGAACAATCATTTGATATAGTTGAATGGAACTACCTTTTCTCTATGTGGGAGAAACTTGGATTTGGCCTGAACATTTGTGCATGGATCAAACTACTGTATACCAGTCCGGAAGCTTCAGTTTGTATTAACAACATTAGTTCAGATTACTTCAAACTAGAATGTGGTACTAGACAAGGATGCCCCTTGTCACCATTGCTTTTTCCAATCGCCATTGTGCCACTGGCAGTTCACTGTTGAAATGCTTATGACATAAAGGTGATTATCAGAGAAGGACTTGAACAGAAAATTTCTGGATATGCAGATGATATTGTACTGTATATATTAGATCCAGAAAATACTGTGATTGCACTACGAGAATTTCAAAAGATTTCTGGTCTTAGAATTAATTTGAATAAAAGTGTGCTGTTTCCAGTGAATTCTCAAGCACACAATATTAGATTGGACACCTTACCTTTTATCATTGCAGATAAGTTTAAATACCTAGGGGTAAACATCACAAATAAACATAAATCTCTTTATCAACAAAATTTTGCCATGTGCAAAAAAATTAAGCAAGACTTGCATAGTTGGTCAACCCTTCATCTCACTTTAGCTGGAAGAATTAACATTGTCAAGATGAATATCCTTCCTAAGCTTCTTTTTCTATTTCAAAACATTCCAATATACATCAATAAATTATATTTTAAGAAATTAGATTCAACCATAACCTCATTTATTTGGAATTGAAAACATCCACATTACCAAAGGGTGACCCTACAAAGACATAAGGTGGATGGTGGCATGGATCTACCTAACTTTCAATTTTATTACTGGGTGGCAAATATTCAAGCTATAAAAACCTGGACATTGACACAAATAGATTAACATGCACAGGCTTGTTCTGCAATAGAAATATAATCCTGCAGTACTTCTTTATATTCCTTGCTTTGTTCCCCAAGAAGTACAAGACATCGCCAATATACTAACAACCCAATTGTGCTTCACTCATCAGAGTATGAAACTAATGCAGGAAGTATTTTAAGATAGAGAAGCTTTTATCTGTGGCACCTCTCCACGACAACTACCTCTCAAGGATGGAATATGCAGTTTATAATGTCTGGAAAACATTCAGGATTAGATCACTCAGAGTTCTGTACAAAAACATCTTTGCATCCTACAAACACTCCAAATTTAACTTTCCAATAACACATTTCTTTCACTACCTTCAAATTAGAAACTTTGTTAAACTAAACCTGCCCAATTTTCCTCACCTCCCACCTATCTCCATGCCGGAAAAAAATATTGATCAGTCTTGAGGAATCGGACAGCATCTCCGTAATACATAAAAACATTTTACAGTCCCTCCCTTTCAAAGATCCAAGAGTACAGTGGGAAAAGAATCTCTCACTCAACTGCTCAGAAAAGGAGTGGAAGGTAGCAATGCACAGAATTCAGTCAAGCTCCATATGCCCAAACCATACAATTAATCAACACAACATCTGTCTCATTTAAAATTGTCCAAAATGTTTCCAGGGCAAGATCCAACCTACAAATGTTGCAATCAAGTTCCAGTGTCATTGGGCCACATGTTTTGGGTGTGCACCAAATTAACATCATTCTGGACCAAAATCTTTAAATGCCTTTCAGGCAGCCTTGGCTTCACTATCTCTCCTAATCCATTAAAAGCTATGTTTGGTGTACTTCCAGATGGGCCTAAAGTGGAGAAGGACAAAGTGTAATTGCCTTTACTTCACTATGAACATGTAGACTCAAACCACCTACACCTGAACACCAGCAAATCCAAGAATCTGGTGGTGGATTTTAGGAGGCCCAGGCCCCTCCCAAACACTGTGATTATCAGAGGTGACTGTGTGCAGAGGGTACAGACCTATAAATATCTGGGAGTGCAGCTGGCTGACAAATTGGACTGGACTGCCAATACTGCAAGAGAGGACAGAGCCACCTATACTCCCTTAGAAGGCTGGCGTCCTTCAACATCTGCAATAAGATGCTGCAGATGTTCTATCAGACTGTTGTGGCAAGCACTCTCTTCTACGAGGTGGTGTGCTGAGGAGGCAGCATAAAGAAGAGGGACACCTCACGACTGGACAAACTGGTGAGGAAGGCAGTCTCTATTGTAGGCATGGAGTTGGACAGTTTGACACCTGTGGCAGAGTGATGGAGGCTGAGCAGGCTCCTGTCAATCATGAATAATCAAATGCATCCACTGAACAGTATCATCTCCAGACAGAAGAGCAGCTTCAGCAACAGATTGCTGTCACTGCCCTGCTCCACTTTTAGACTAAGGAGATCGTTCCTCCCCCACACTATGTGACTCTTTATTTCCACCCGGGAAATAACACTACACAAGATTATAGACTGTTATTCATGCCTCACACTCTCCACCTTGCATTTTTTTAAATTGCACTGCGCTTTTATTGCTCTTTAATTAATATTGTTTTTATCAGTATGCTGCTGCTGCTGGAGTATGTGAATTTCCCCTTGGGGATTAATAAAGTATCTATCTATCTATCTCTGTCTATCTTATCTTGCTCAACTGGAAGAATCCTAACTCTCCTACTGTATTCTAAGTCAGTGGGTAACTGATGTTATATACTATTTGAAACTGGAAAAAATAAAATACGCACTTAGAGGATCTGTACAAAACTTTTTCAATACTTGGCAGGCTCTAATCAATAACATTTTAGAATAAACATTTAAATTGAGGAAGCAGATTCTCTCCCCTCTTTCTTATTTTACTAGTTTAAAGTTTGTTCTCTTTCTCAGGGGTGGAGGTTGATTTGTTATTGTTAAACTTTACTTGCTTGTATGGAATATTATTTGATTTTAATTAAAATCAATAAAAAATAAAAATTTAAAATCCCGCCAGTCCCTAAAAGCTTACTCCCTTCGTATCTGACCATTCAAATAATCTTCATGCAGCACCAAACAAGCCATGTTGTGTCGAACCATTAGGCTATAAATAGGCTGTATGATATAATATTTATATTATTCTGTCAATTGGGAGTAAATACCACCTGTGTTTTTACTTAATACAATTATTGACAAGTGATTGCATTGGTTTTTAATCCTGAGAAGTGACAACTGATAGCCAATATGAACTGAGGAAACCCCACAAAGTTCTTTAGTGCAAATACGCAACTTTGGTCCTCTTAAAAGTCAACTACAATAGAGTATTCATTAATTATATTAATTACTTTAGAGGTTTAATACATTTGTCAAATCAAACCTTATTATAATAATGGCTTGCAATATTAATTATTATGCATTTGAGTCATCATTTTGTTAGTTTCTTTCCATGCTTTACTAAGGATATCATCCTTTCACACTTTTTCCAAAATGTTGCATACACAGGAGTCAGAACTGCTGTAAATATACACAAGTTTCCCCATCAATTTTCTTCTGTAAATCCTGACTTTTTTTGTCAAAAGTAGTGTACACATATTTCAAGCTTCCTTTCGTGTGTATGTAGGTTTTATAAACCTGACCCCTAGGGTTTGACCCCTGAGCAACAGCAGCAAGGCAGGGTCCAGCTTTATATTATCACAGGGTTTAACTCATACACACAGCCAATATCCACCTATACATTTGTCATCAAAACTGCTCTAGCTATTTAGATTTAATTAGATTAGATTACTATAGATAATCTTTATTAATCCCATGGGGAAATTTAGATGCATTCAGTTGCAGAAACATAAAAACTAGGATACAGACTTGCAGAATAAATAATACTGCCAATCAATTGATAAATAAATTAAAATAAATGCAAATTATACGCAGATATTTCAAAATGAACTTGATGAACATTGGATTGCCTGATAGTGGTGGGAAGAAAAAATCCCCAAAGGGGCTTCTATGCACACCATGGTGGAATGAGCCTGTGGCTAAAAGACCTCCAACAGAGCTCCTCCTGGAGATGATGGAGGAAATTTTTCAAGCTTCCATCCATTTTTGCCATTATCCTATTTTCCACAACAGCTTCAAGTGTGTCCTGTGATGGAGCAGGCTTTCCTGATAAATTTGCTCTGGCACTGAGTTTTCTTAGTAAGTATAATCTGCTCAGGACCTTCTTGTACAGTGCCACTGTGTTGTCAGACCTGTACATTTTCTTGTTGATATGAACCAAATGTGACACCCCGGACAAGGACCCAGTTGTGCAACTCCCAACTTGGGGTGTCAGTAGACGAACCCAAGCAACCAAGGGATGGAGTAAGAGAGACTCAGAATAAAAAAAAATATGCAAAATCAGGAATCTGTTTTATTCCAGTCATGTCCATACTATTTTAAAATTTATAAATATTTACAAAGTCCAATGCAAAGACACTTCCCAAAATAAAAATCAGTGCAGGTGTTATAATATTTGCAGTGGCTTCTAAATCAATAGTGAAGAAAAGACTAAAACAGAAAAAAAAAACTCACCTCCTTCGTCCAATGACATAGCTGATCACGAAGGACAGGGCAAAAAAAAAAAAAACAACAAAAAAAAACCAACAAGAAATAAACTAAGCACCTACTATATGCAGAAAGCACAGGATGCCTCTCCACTACTCAATTAAATAAATCAGTAGCACAGATCTACATTAAAGCTTGAAGACCTGGGGCCTCATGTATAACGCCGTGCGTAGAATTCGCACTATAACATGGCGTAAGCACAAAAGCCTAAATGTGCTTATGCACAGAAAAATCCAGATGCAGGAATCTGTGTGTACTCCAACTTCTGCGTTCTTCCGCTACATAAATCCCTTTCAGCATGAAAACTAACGTACATGCATGCGCCTTCTGTCTCTCCCCAACTCCTCCCAGAATTACACCTCTTTGAATATGTAAATCAATATAAATTGCCCTTAAGCTTAGTATTCTGTGAAAAGACAATGGGAAAAGCACGGGGGAACAATATAAGAATTTCAGCGAATACCAAGTGGAGGCAAAGGAAAAACATACTATTTGTTTATTTAAACAGTGGTATAATCAACAAAAGGAAGTTGATCGAGTGACATAGCGTGTTGGAGAAACTTGAAAGCTCACGTTCACAAAGTTGCACAGTGCTGGAAATAAAAAAGAAATCACATATCAAAGTTGCCGTGAAAAGGCGAGTTGTATCCCACTGTCTGAGTGTCATATTAAGGTTATTAGGGTACAGAGAAAAAAAATGCACACAGTGGGAAAAAAGCACGAAATGTCAACTTCAATCTCGACATTTCCACTTTAATCATGTAGTTTATTTTGTCATTAAAGTAGAACATCATAAACTTCATCTTAAAATCGTTTAATTAACCAGTTTCTCAAATCACGTCGTAATTAAAGTAGCACGTTAAATGCTTTGTTTTGTTTGTGATCTTCTATGTGCTCTATGTGTGTGAATCACTACTTGCTTCTTAAACCGGCTCTCTTCCTCCGACTGGACACAGAATCCATTACATTTGTGATATTACAGCTCTGAATAACTAAAATACTGAGATGTATATGTGATATCATTTTTATGATGATAGGAGTTAAAGCACATTATTAAACATGAGTTTCACTGCGCAGTGATTGTGCGCAACTTTCAATGAAATAATTTATTTCAGCAATACTCAGGGGCGGCTCTAGGCTTATGGCAGCCCTGGGCAGAGAAAGAATCGGTGGCCGATTCGCCTTCCAATGTCAATATGGTATCTTATGCACGGTGGATGGCCACATCCGTTGCGGACACTGCTGCGTTTTTAGCTGTGTTGTTATTTTCTCTTTCTGTTTTATATTCAATATATATTCATGTGGCCGCCTCTGCAGTCCTTGCTTTTCTTTCTCCAAGTAACCAATCGCCACACAATCAGCTCTGTAATAGACGTTAAGCTATCTGTATGCTTAGAGCGCCGATTCTTCAAAACGTTTAAGGAACATTGAAATATCTTTGTAGTACCTGTTTAATTATTCTATCCTTCACGCCAGTCCCAGTGAAGAATATAGATTATTTAAATGAACTTAAAATTTATCTGTATAATATAATAAACATATTTTGCTGCATTTCATCTTAAAAATGATATTGTCATCATATGTAAATACGCGCTTTATAAAGATGGCTCAGGTTCTGTAATATTATAACTGTAGTTCAACTTTACAGTGGGGTGATTGTACTGTACTTATAAGTACAAACAGTTCTACAAAGAGCAATTGATTAAGTGCATTTAAAGTTCTTGGGATGAAACTGTTTCTGAACCGCGAGGTCCGTACAGGAAAGGTTTTGAAATGTTTTGCCATGGTTGAGACAGCGTGTGCTTGATACTGTTTACCGATAATCTCTTTCTGATCAGCTGCTGCTGTGATTCCCCACTCAGATACAGTGATATAAATACTCCGAGTGGTGCAGTGAGTGTAATATGGAAAAAGATGATCCGCTGTGGCAGCACCTAACAGGAGCAGCTGAAAGAAGAAGAAGAAGAAGGTGCAGTGAGAGTAATAACGCTAAAGCAGTTATGGTATTTGGAATACTATGGCTATTCCCTGGACCATTATATTTTACAAGTTAATTACAATCAGATGCATTACACTAATAAACAATATGCGGTTAGTTTCAGTGTATTTATAAAGCCGCGTCAGGAAAATAAAAGAGTAACCACACAGGAACAGTAGCATTGCTTTGACGCTGGCTGCCACCAGTCGTCAAAATCGAGCAGAGAACTTGCGTACGACAAGGTATGAGGTACCGTGGAAAAGTGCGTGACTTTACACCAAGTGTAGGTTTTATACAGTACATCGCGATTTGAATGTGGAAAAGTTCTTACGCAACATTTCTGTGTGTACATACTGTTTATACATGAGGCCCCTGGTCAAAAGATGACTTCTGACATTCGGACCCTAGGTTTATATCCCGAGCCCTTTTGACAATCCCATCTGCCTTTACGTTTCCTGCGGACTTCCAATATTCATACACGTCGGGACATGCATCATTCCTCAGCACCTGCTCAGGTACAGTCCAGCCTATTTAAATGTTCTCTCTCCCACGAGTGCGTACCCGTCTGTCTTGTTGACCTGTGGGCTTCCTGTTACGCCTCTGTTAAGTAAGTAAGTAAGTAAGTAAGTAAGTAAGTAAGTAAGTAAGTACTACTTTACTTTCTCTCGCGTTCACTCCTATACTTTGCTACACATGTGAATTCCCTTCTTTTGCCGGCTACTTTAAAACAAAGCTTTCTGTCCTTCAGACCTGTCCTCTGATGTTAAATATACCACTTTCACCCTCTCTCCTCCAGTGGTTACGGAAGCGCGCCTCCGCATTTGGCCGTCAGAAACCGTGAGCACGCTCGAAAAATGGCCTCAGATACGTGCCTCGGTTTCGGCAAGTCTGAGCCCCACAGCTTGCTCTCGAAGCACCTGTAGGCCTCCAGGCATCCCTTCGAACATCCCAGCGCTGAAACTGCCACTAAAACTTTATACCGCCACCGTATTAATTTGCGTAGGGGCGCTAAAACAGGTAAATGAAAACTTTATTTCTTTTACATTTTTCTTTCCAAATGATAAACCAATCGTCTGCCTCTTTACTTGCAGTAATTACGGCCTTTGAACTTGCCTTATCACACTTCCACATACTTGTGGCTATGCACCACTTCCATGTCCTCCTTCTACATGGTGACTGGTAAATGACTCCTTGGCACACAAGAAGTCCACCAACAGCTCTTGCTGATATTGAGTTGCAGGTGATTGACCCTGCACCATCTTCATTATTAATACAGCCTATGATGGAGGAGGAGTCATCATCATTTCAGGATCATGGTGATCTATTGTCTCACTGCAGCTACAAAAAGAACACTTACAGACCCAATCAGACATTCATCTAAGTGCCATCTAAGGATTACTAATTAACCTAACATTCATGGGAGGAAACCACAATACTCTTTTGGACCAGCAAGAATGTCCAAACTTCTGCATCTGGGCAGCACCAGCACTGACCATTACATGATATAAACAGAAATCTAGATCCTTCCTAGTCCTGCCTGTGTATACCTTTAAAAACATACTCTGCCTTTTTTTCTTGTAATATTTCTTTGATGACAAATAACTGGTTACACTACTTATAAGTTTTAGTTTATTACTGTAATGTGTACATAATTAAATGAAATATTTACTTACAGTACACATCTCTACAGAATAGTGAGAGAAACAGAATACCAACTGAAACAAAAAGAAAATCTGAAGCTAAAATTATTAAACAGATTAGATGGATTCAAGTTTTCAGGTCAGTGTTTAGTATTCTATATCACCATTCATGGAGAGCATAGCAGCCTGCAACAAGAAAAGCAGCTATTGTATAAAAAAATAGTAAAAAAGTAAGGCACGTGAGAGAAGAACAAAGAAAAATGTAAGAGATGATTAAGGATGGAAAAGGATAGAAAAGAGAAAATCTGATCTTGCTCGATTTCCAGGTTGTGTATTTTAATTATGATCTAAATACTGAAAGAAATGGTTTCAAAGGGACTTGAGATCCATGGAATGAATTCCTCTTGGCTGAATAAGCTTTATCATACGATAAAAGATTGAATGGAATCTTTATTTTACTTTTTTTGTAATATTTGTAGCTCTTGTATTACTGCTACTGCTGCACACTCACCACTCTTCGACATACAGAGAGGCAGCCTGAACGCATTGCCAGGCCATCACCATTCTGCCAATTCAGTGTCTTTCACATTTTATATATATACTAGACATTAAGCCCGTTACAATAACGGGTGCTAGAACAGTATTGCATAAACATTATTAGGAACAGTCTATATTAAATGGCAAGGAACCTTGACCTCATTCTGTTTGTTGTCTTAATTTTTTGTTAAAAATATTTTTGCAAGAAGCCTAAAGTAAAATAATATTAAAAATAAAATAGAAACGTATATGACAATACAGTAAGTATAATTAATATTACCTTAGTGTAAAACTTTATAACAATCTGTAATACACAATATCTGAAGAAGATATTTAGGAAAATGTTTTTATTTTTTTACCTTTTTTCAATAAAATTTCATTATAGACAACATTTTTTGTAAACACTCTTGTTCAGGACCATCTACAACGTTGACAACAACATCTGTAAAACTTCTAACTCTTGATAATGCAACATATAACTGACCGTGGCTGAATACTGGTTCTGGCAAGTAAATGGCAACTTTTTCTAAGGTTTGCCCTTGAGCTTTATTAATTGTTATGGTAGAGGCTAATGTAACTGGAAATTGTCGCCTTCTTATGGTAAAGGGTAAATTAGTAGAGGATAGAGCCAAATCAATACGGGGAATATTCTGATGCTCATTTTCTTTTTTACAATCAATCTATTTGCTCGTATTTTTCTTTGTCTTTCAGTCTTTCTTTTGTTGATGTTTACTTGCTGAGCTGACTGTTCTTCCAGGAGCTTATATACGATTTGAGTGTCTGTGACTTTTGTCCTACTTGACGTGTCCTTTTTTTTGGGTGGCATGTTGTTAGTAGATAGTTAGTTAGTAAACATGCATGGGGCAGTATGTGTGGCGTCTCCCCAGCAATTGATTTTATGTGCGCGGCCGTGACTACCCAATCAGCACTCTCCCCAGCAATGATGTCCTTTATTTGCTTATCATGCACGGCCGCGGATACGCCATTCACTGTGTGCCCAGCTTCCAGTGTATGTGCGTCCATGATGCCGGTCGTGCGTGTCGCACCGAGCCTCGCGCATGCGCACTTTACCAAAAGACACACACACAGGACACCTGGACGCACACAGGGGTTTTATTAAAGAGGATATATATAATCAGATATTGTGATTTGGTACTTTTCTTTCTGAATTTTAAGATTTTTTATATTTAAAAGTCTGAGTGATGCTTTAAAATGGGGGGTTAAATCAGTTTGGCTTGATGAAATACAGTAGGTTTTTGTTCCAATCCATGTGGTCTAACAAGAATATCAGTCAAATAAACAATGAAGAGAAGTGAGCAACAGCCAAGAATATATCAGGAATAAAAAAAAAAAACTGCAAACAGAAACACATGTGAACACCAACAAAAACACACATCTATGGTGCAGCATTAAGTGCTTCATAATTTTCTTCAGTAATAAAAATTTAACAGTAAGATGATAATTTGATACATTTACATAAGCAAATTTCTTTGCTCTACAAATATCTAGTGGATTTGGAGCACTTACTCTGAAGTCGTCACCAAGCCTTCTCTGCCTCCCCCTCCAGAGCTGACAACACTGCCATTAATCATTCTGAAAAAATACATCTGGTTTTAATCTACCCCTACTGTACTCTATCTACTGGCAGGAAAGTGAGATTCAGAAAATGATGTTTGGCCCGCTATTAAAAGCATTTATCAATAATATAATAGGTTACTCACAACTAGACAAAGAGGGCTTCTTTTTTTTTACGTCAATGTTTCCTTCATAAAGTCTGTAAAGTTGCTGAGATGAGGGTAGATTCTGAGAATTTTGACAGGGGAAATGTGCTTCACATCAAAGCAAGGAGATTTTTCCGTAATACTGTGTAGTTTTTCAATGCCACTATATTCAAAATGTTTCAGGGAAGAATACATGAAATGTTGTCTCAGAATTATTTTTAATTTTACATGAATGTATGATAGTGCAAAAATTTACCATGCAATGTTTTTTTTGTATTCACTAGATTTTCTTTACTAAAATCCATTATGAAAAGTCTAAATAGCTCAGGTGTGTTTGCTTTACTCTTTCACACGTAAACTAGGAAAAAAATGTTTTAATATGAGAAATGAACATATCATGATGATCAACATTAATAAACATGTTTCACAAACCATAATAATGTATTGATGAAGTGTAAAATGTTCTTACTAAAATGTATATAACTTGTGAAATAAGGAAACAGCAAGTCACATTTGCACAGGGTTTATCACACTATGCTTATGCCTGTCACTGTCTACTCTATATTAACTCTAAATTTAGGTTGAAATTGCATATTAAATATACTCACCTAAAGGATTATTAGGAACAGCTGTTCAATTTCTCATTAATGCAATTATCTAATCAACCAATCACATGGCAGTTGCTTCAATGCATTTAGGGGTGTGGTCCTGGTCAAGACAATCTCCTGAACTCCAAACTGAATGTCTGAATGGGAAAGAAAGGTGATTTAAGCAATTTTGAGCGTGGCATGGTTGTTGGTGCCAGACGGGCTGGTCTGAGTATTTCACAATCTGCTCAGTTACTGGGATTTTCACGCACAACCATTTCTAGGGTTTACAAAGAATGGTGTGAAAAGGGAAAAACATCCAGTATGCGGCAGTCCTGTGGGCGAAAATGCCTTGTTGATGCTAGAGGTCAGAGGAGAATGGGCCGACTGATTCAAGCTGATAGAAGAGCAACTTTGACTGAAATAACCACTCATTACAACCGAGGTATGCAGCAAAGCATTTGTGAAGCCACAACACGCACAACCTTGAGGCGGATGGGTAACAACAGCAGAAGACCCCACCGGGTACCAGTCATCTCCACTAAAAATAGGAAAAAGAGGCTACAATTTGCACGAGCTCACCAAAATTGGACAGTTGAAGACTGGAAAAATGTTGCCTGGTCTGATGAGTCTCGATTTCTGTTGAGAATTTCAAATGGTAGTCAGAATTTGGCGTAAACAGAATGAGAACATGGATCTATCATGCCTTGTTACCACTGTGCAGGCTGGTGGTGGTGGTGTAATGGTGTGGGGGATGTTTTCTTGGCACACTTTAGGTCCCTTAGTGCCAAATGGGCATCGTTTAAATGCCACAGGCTACCTGAGCATTGTTTCTGACCATGTCCATCCCTTCATGACCACCATGTACCCATCCTCTGATGGCTACTTTCAGCAGGATAATGCCCCATGTCACAAAGCTCGAATCATTTCAAATTGGTTTTTTGAACATGACAATGAGTTCACTGTACTAAAATGGCACCCACAGTCACCAGATCTCAACCCAATAGAGCATCTTTGGGATGTGGTGGAACGGGAGCTTCGTGCCCTGGATGTGCATCCCACAAATCTCCATCAACTACAAGATGCTATCCTATCAATATGGGCCAACATTTCTAAAGAATGCTTTCAGCACCTTGTTGAATCAATGCCACGTAGAATTAAGGCAGTTCTGAAGGCGAAAGGGGGTCAAACACCGTATTAGTATGGTGTTCCTAATAATCCTTTAAGTGAGTGTATAATTATATTTTTGTAACTTCTCTGCAAGGTACATTTGATTGGCAGTAGCTAATCTGTTTCATTTTCAAGGAATTAGTTCACTACCTGATTGAAAGATTAAAGACCTGGATCCACTTTCCTAATGCAGTCATCGATTGCTTCTAGAAACTTCCACACCAGGGGCCTCATGTATAAACGGTGCGTACGCACAGAAATGTTGCGTAAGAACGTTTCCATGTCCAAATCGCGATGTATAAAACCTACACATGGCATAAAGGCACGCACATTTCCACAGTACCTCATACCTTGTCATACGCAAGTTCCCTGCTCGGTTTTGCAGACTGGTGCCACCCAGCATCAAAGCAGTGTTACTGTTCCTGTGTGGTTACCCTTTATTTCTTAGAACCACATTTCTGATGCGGCTTTATAAATAACACTGAAATTAACCGCATATTGTTTATTAGTGTAATGCATCTGATTCTAATTAACCTGTAACAATATAATGATCCAGGGAATAGCCATAGTATTCCAAATACCATAACTGCTTTAGCATTGTTACTCTCACTGCACCATCTTTATCTTCTTTCAGCTGCTCCTGTTAGGTGTTGCCATAGCGGATCATCTTTTTCCATATTACTCTCACTGCACCACTCGGAGTATTTATATCACTCTATCTGAGTGGGGAATCACTGCAGCAGCTGATCGGAAAGAGAACTATTGGTATACAGCATCAAGCATACGCTGCCTCAGCCATGGCAAAACATTTCAAAACCTTTCCTGTATGGACCTCGCAGTTCAGAAACAGTTTTATCCCAAGAACTATAAACTATAGTTCAATCAGTCATCAAGTGCTCCTTATAGAACTGTTTGTACTTATAAGTACAATTACCCCACTGTAAACTTGCACTACAGTTATAATATTGCACAACCTGCGCCACTTTATAAAGCGCGTATTTACATATGACGATATCATTTTTATGGTGAAATGCAGCAAAATATGTTGATTATATTATACAGATAAAACTTTAACTTAATTTAAATAATCTGTATTGTTAATAAGTAAACATGTGAGGACACGGTGCCACAGTGCTAGTAAGTTCACGTATGTTCCTGCCTCGCGCTGTATATTTACTGAGGTTGGCGTGACACTGGAGGGATGGAAGGATAGAATAATTAAACACTTACTATGAAGATATTTCAATGTTCCTTAAAAGTTTTGAAGAATCGTCATTGTAAGCTTACAGATTGCTTAACGTCTATTACAGAGCTGATTGTGTGGCGATTGGGTATTTGTGGAAAGAAAAGTAACGACAGGAAGTGGAGGTTAGTACGTTTGAAAGAGAGAGTAATGCTACAATAAATTATTTCATCAAAGGTTGTGCATGGTGCAGCAGCATCATGAGTGAGACATGAACAATCACTGCGCCATCATATTCCCATGTTTAATTACATGCTTTCATTCCAATCATCATGAAAATGATATCACATATACATCTCAGTATTTTAATTATTCAGAGAGCTGTAATATCACGAATGTAATTTATTCTGCACCCTGTCAAAGAACGGAAGCACGTAGTGATTCACACACATAGAGCTCATAGAAGATCAAATACAAAACAAAGCATTTAACATGCTACTTTAGTTACGATGGGATTTGAGAAACTAGTAAATTAAATGATTTTAAGATGAAGTTTATGATGTTCTACTTTAATGACAAAATAAACTAGATAGATAGATAGATAGATAGATAGATAGATAGATAGATAGATAGATAGATAGATAGATAGATAGATAGATAGATACTTTATTAATCCCAAGGGGAAATTCACATAATCCAGCAGCAGTATACTGATACAAATAAACAATATTAAATTAAAGAGTAATAAAAATGCATGTAAAAGCAGACAATAACTTTGAGTAATGTTAGCATTTACTCCCCTGGGTGGAATTGAAGAGTCGCATAGTGTGGGGGAAGAACGATCTCTTTAGTCTGTCAGTGGAACAGGACAGTGACAAAAGTCTGTCACTGAAGCTACTCCTCTGCCTGGAAATGACATTGTTCAGTGGATTCTTCATGATTGATAGGAGTTTGCTTAATGCCCGTCGCTCTTCCACAGATGTTAAACTCTCCAAGTTTACTCCTACAATAGAGCCTGCCTTCTAGGTCTGCACCCTCTGCACACAGTCACCTCTGATGATCACAGGGTCCATGAGGGGCCAGGGCCTCCTAAAATCCACCACCAGGTCCTTGGTCTTGCTGGTGTTAAGGTGTAAGTGGTTTGAGTCGCACCATTTAACAAAATCTTTGATTAGCTTCCTGTACTCCTCCTCCTGCCCACTCCTGATGCAGCCCACAATAGCAGTGTCATTGTCATATTCTTTGGGTTCTGTGATATTTGACTCTAATACAGTTGACCGTAACACTGAAATATTTATTTAAAGAGAAACTTTACTAATGAAATAATCAAGTGCTTCACGTACAGGTCAGCCATTTAACAACAACGTTTCCTTCATCTGAATAGGGAGTATCCCCAATTTACAAGAAGTTAGTATAAACTGTAATATAAGGGAGTGTTTAAAAATTACTTATCTTGACATCTTCCTTTTTTTTTTTTTTTTAAATAATAAGAATACAATATTCTACTTATTCAGTTAACAATACCTAGACATGGCTTTCATTTGTTACAAACATCAATGCTATTTTCAGTAACAACTGACAACTATATACATTATATTCTTATGTGTAATGGTCTAAGTGTCCCAAAAGCTTATTAACATTTAGCATGTCTCTATTAGCCTTATTGGTGGTTGTTTCACTCTTGATGATCTTCTGAGAGTCTCACTTGATTCTCTGCCTGATTCTGGCATTCTGCTGGTTGATGTCGTCATTTCTTCTCTTTCAGTGCTTTCTTTTGAATGTTCTTGTGATGTTTTATCCACGACTATATCTCGTCGATTTCTTCTAAGCACCGTACCATTGCTTGTTTCAATAATATATGATCTAGGGTCTATTTGTTCCTTAACTGTTCCTTGCAGATTCCATGTTTTTGCTGAACTCTCCTTTATTCTAACCTCCTCTCCTATTTCCAGTTCTGGGAGAGTTCTGGTTCCTCTGTCATAGTACATTTTTTGCTTTCTCTTTTTGTTTTCTTTCACTTTTCGCACTTCATCTTCCATTCCAGATTTTAGCAGGTTCTGCTTCATTGGAAGGTTTGATCGTAGTCGTCGTCCCATGAGCAGCTGTGCTGGGGAAGCTCCGTGTTCAAGGGGTGTACTTCGATATATTAGAAGGCTTTGGTAAAAATCACTTCCACTCTCTTTAGATTTCTTCATTAGATGTTTAATAGTTTGAATTGACCTTTCTACAAGTCCATTAGATTGAGGAAAGTTTGGACTTGATGTTTTATGTACAAAGTCCCATTCCTTTGCAAAGTTCTTAAATTGAAGACTTGTAAATTGTGGTCCATTGTCGCTAAAGACTTCATTTGGCACTCCATATCTGGAAAAAACAGCTTTCAGACATTTTATTACTGCTTCACTGTTTGTAGTATTCAATGCACACACTTCGGGATATGCTGAAAAGTAATCAGTGACCATCAGAAACTCTTTCCCATAACAGATAAATAAATCAACACCAACCTTTTCATATGGCCTTTCTGGTACAGGATGAGGTGTTAATGGCTCTGAAGGATTACTAGGTCTATATTTTAAACATACTGAACATCTTTCCACTTCATTACTTACATCTTGATTAATCTTGGGCCAATACATTACCTCTCGTGCCCTTTTCTTGCATTTTTCAATGCCTAAATGTCCTTCATGATTTTTTTGTAGAATCTGCTTTCTTAATGATATTGGTATCACAATTTTACAACCTTTATAGATGATACCATCAACAACTGTAAGTTCTGCCCGACAGTTCCAGTAATCACTTACTTGTGGGTTGCAGTTATGCTTGTTTTCTGGCCATCCTTGAATAATGACTTCTTTCAGCGTCTGCATTACTTCATCTTTTGCTGTCTCTGTTCTAATAAGCTGTGTTTTGCTGTCTGACACTGGCATTGCTTTTAGCACCATATCCACATATGCCTTTATTTCCTCTGAGATCTTTTCTTCATGTCTATACTTTTCATCTACTGCTCTTGACAGGGTGTCGGCTGTAAACATCCATCTGCCAGGAGTGAATGTTACCTGCAGAGTATATCTCTGTAGCTTAATCATCATGCGTTGTATACGAAGTGGACAGTCATTAAGAGGTTTTTTAAATAAAGCAATCAGTGGTTTATGGTCTGTTTCAACCATTACAGCTTGTCCAGACACAAACTGATGAAAGCGTTCACATGCAAAAGTGATACTCAATAGTTCCTTCTCTATTTGTGCATATCTAGTCTCGGCTCCAGTAAGAGATCTAGATGCATATGCGACTGGCTGCCATGTTTCATCATGCTTTTGTAGTAGTACAGCTCCTAATCCAGATTGTGAGGCATCAGATGAAATTTTGATTGGTTTATGTGGATCATAGAACTTTAAAACCGGCTCTTTTATTAGTAGCTACTTGACTTCATTCCAGGCCGTCTCTTGTTCGTAGTTCCAAGTCCATTCCACATTTTTTTCTGTCAGTTGTCTAAGAGGTGCTAAAATATTTGACAGATTTGGAATAAATTTTGCAAGATAATTCACCATACCCATAAATCTCTGTATGTCTTTCTTGCACTGAGGTCTTGGCATATTTTCAATAGCAGATACTTTTGATTTATCAGGTTTTACTCCTTCACTACTAATAATATCTCCTATAAATGTTAGTTCCTGAACTCCTACCATACATTTTCCTTTGTTTAACTTTAAATTTGCTGTTCTTGTAACATCCAACACTTTCTTCAGCCTTTCATCATGCTCTTCCTTTGAAGAACCCCATACAATTATATCATCCATAGAGGTGTCAACTCCATCTAAATGTTCAAAAACCATATGAATTGTTTTGTGATAGACCTCTGGTGTGGATGCTATGCCAAAAGGCAATCTCAGAAATTGGTATCTGCCAAATGGAGTATTAAATGTGCATAATTTAGAACTAGACTCATCCAATTTTAGTTGCCAAAATCCTGAAGAAGCATCTAGTTTACTGAAATATTTTGCATTTGCAAACTGTGCCATAATTTCTTCTCTTGTTGGAAGTTTGAAATGTTTCCTCTTGATAGCTCGATTCAAGTCTCTGGGATCTAAACATATTCTTAATTTTCCATCTTTCTTTTCTACAATAACCAGAGAGCTCACCCATTCAGTAGGTTCATTAATTTTCTTGATTACTTGCAAGCTCTCCATTCTCTCTAGTTCCTTTTCTAGTTTCTCCTTCAGGGCAAATGGGACCTTTCTGCAGGGGTGTATGACAGGAGATACACTTTTGTCTGTGATTATCTTGTGTTCCCCAGGAAGACAACCTAGTCCTATAAAAAGATCACTATATTCTTGGAGCAGTGCTTCATATTCAGTATTGCCCTCCATGTTAATAGTAAGCACTCTTTTAATCAAGTTCATTTTCTCACAAGCAGACAATCCTAAAATTGCCTGAACGTCTTTTGGCACAACCACAAATGATAGCAAGTATTTTTGTTTTGTACATAACACAAGCTACACATTGCCCTTTAACAGGTATTTGCACTCCTGAATATCCAGTAATTTTTTATTTCTGTTTCTTGCAAACATGGTCTGGGCTGCAGTTTTCTATATTCATTTTCAGGCATGATGTTCACTTGTGCTCCAGTATCTAATTTAAATGAAATAACGGCATTGTTCACTTGTACTGGCAGAATCCATTCTTTCCTTCTCCCATTTACTTCAGTCAATGCATCTATATAAAATTCCTCAACTTTAGCTTCTTCTACAGTGTGCACTTGGCTTGATTTCACTTATGATTTACAGCAGCGTGCAAAATGGTTGTTCTTCCCACATTTTTTACAAACTTTATTGTATGCTGGACACTGTCTGGGAGCATGGTGTGATCCACAACGTCCACATGCCTGTTTTGTGCTGTATATTTTTTTATTTCCACTTTTATTTTGCTCTGTATTTAAATGCATTTTGTTCTTTCCTTTTTTGTTTAGTACATGTACTGCGTTTTCCTCATTACACATTTCTTTTACTTGTTCTTTAATTGTTTCGGCTGCCCTGCATATTCTTACTGCTTTTTCCAAATCTAAATCCAGCTCTCTTAGTAACCTTTCTCTGAGTGCGTTATCTGGTATTCCGCAGACGATCCTGTCTTTTATTAAAGATTCTGTTAACTCTCCAAATTCGCACGTTTTACTCCGTGTGCAACTCGGTGACGTACTGATCAATCGTTTCACCTTGCTTCTGTATACAAGTAAAGAACTTGTGTCTTTTGTAAGTGACATTCCATTTTGGAATGCAGTATCTTTCAAATTTATCCAGGATAACGTCTAACTTCATATGTTCACCCTGAGCAAACTGAAAGTTGTTATAAATCTCCAGCGCTTCCTCCCCAATTATATGTAACAAAATGGACGCTTTCATTTTGTCGCTTTTTTCATCCGCACCAATTGCCGCTATATATACTTCGAAGCATTGTTTAAACCGTTTCCAGTTCTCAGCAAGATTACCTGAAAGCTGAAGGCTAGGAGGTGGCTGTAGCTTCTCCATTTTAACGACGTCTTTTCTCTTTTCTTACTTTTTTTTTTTTTCAAAACAAAATTTCTTCGCACAACACGTATCTACTTCAACTGCACCGCTTCTGACACCATGTCATATTCTTTGGGTTCTGTGATATTTGACTCTAATACAGTTGAACGTAACACTGAAATATTTATTTAAAGAGAAACTTTACTAATGAAATAATCAAGTGCTTCACGTACCAGGTCAGCCATTTAACAACAACGTTTCCTTCATCTGAATAGGGAGTATCCCCAATTTACAAGAAGTTAGTATAAACTGTAATATAAGGGAGTGTTTAAAAATTACTTATCTTGACAGTCATCAGCGAACTTTTGCACGTGGCAGGACTTCGAGTCATATTGGAAGTCTGATGTATATAGATTGAACAGGACCGGAGAAAGTACAGTCCCCTGCGGCACTCCTATGTTGCTGACCACAATGTCAGACCTGCAGTTCCCAAGACGCACGTATTGAGGTCTGTCTGTAAGATAGTCCACGATCCATGCCACCAGGTGTGAGTCTACTCCCATCTCAGTCAGCTTGTCCCAGAGGAGCACGTTTGGATGGTGTTGAAGGTGCTAGAGAAGTCCAAAAACATAATTCTTACAGCACCACTGCCTCTGTCCAAGTGGGTGAGGGATCGGTGTAGCATATAGATGATGGCATCCTCCGCTCCCACCTTCTCCTGGTATGCGAACTGCAGAGGGTCGAGGGCGTGATGGACCTGTGACCTCAGCTGGTGAAGCAGCAGCCGCTCCATGGTCTTCATCAGATGTGACGTCAGAGCAACAGGCCGGAAGTCATTCAGCTCACTAGGACATGATACCATTGTATCTGGGGTGATACAAGATGTTTTCCAAAGCTTTGGGACTCTTCCCCTGTTCCAGGCTCAGGTTGAAGATGCGCTGTAGAGGACTCCCCAGTTCCAACGCACAGTCCTTCAGCAGTCGTGGCGATACCACGTGATTAAAGCGGAAATTTCGAGATTAAAGTTGACATTTTGTGCTTTTTTCCTACTGTGTGCCTATTTTTTTTTGTTTTTCCTTTGCCTCCACTTGGTATTCGTTGAAATTCTTATATTTTCCCCCGTGCTTTTCCCATTGTCTTTTCACAGAACGCTGAGCTTAAGGGCTATTTATTTTGATTTGCAATTTCAAAGAGGCGTAATTCTGGGAGGAATGGGGGGGGAACAGCACGCGTGCACGTGCATTACTTTTCACGCTGACCGGGATTTATGTAGCGGAAGAATGTGGAAGCTGACGAACGCACAGATTACTGCATCTGGATTTTTCTGTGCGTAAGCACATTTCGGCTTTTGTGCTTACATCATATTATAGTTCGAATTCTACGCACAATGTTATGCATGAGGCCCCAGGACTTGTACTCCTTAAGTCAGGGGTGCCCAATGCATCGATCGCGATCGACTGGTAGATCGCAAAGGTAGTGCATTGCATTCAAAAAAAACATTTTTTTAAATGTTAGTCTATCATATATCCTCCCTATGGCATGTGCCACTTGATTGACATACAGGGCGGCCAGTCTGAGATCTCCTTTCTTCTAACACGCTGATCATCCCGCACGCACGATCAAACGTGCGAGCTACTGCAAAACTCTGCCTGTGATCTAGTCGGCCTTCCAATTTATATCGACTAAAGAAGGGATTTAAAAAAAAAATTGTTTGGTAAGGGTGTGGGCTGGATGTGGAATTAGAAGAGGATTTTTTTTCTCTCACAATGTCACAATCGAAGTGCGTTTGTCTGATCTGTTAATCTATCATTGCTATTCCAAAGAAGGAAAATGTGTAAAGGCACTTTTGAACTGTTCATAAAAACTACGAAACTGACTTCCTTCTGAAAAGCGATCTGAGAAACAGAAAAGAGGGAACTAAAATCGCAGTTAATTGGAGAGCCGTCATTTTTCACTTGGCTGAATTCAAAAGCTCCTTGACTGCATTATTCGGCTCTACTTATTTATGCGAGTCAGCCTTTTCCCACATGAAGATTATTAAATACAAATACTGTAGTGTCCATAAATGTATTGAATTGTTATTGTGCCATAAAGGTTATTCAGTTATGCGAGGTACGACAACATATATTTTATGTATAAAGTATACTCAGTATATATATATAGCATTTTTAATGTAGGTAGATTATTCTGACCTGGTCATTTTAAAAGTAGCTCACAAGCCAGAAAAGTGTTTGCACCCCAGCCTTAAGTAATTACAATCTTATCCTCTTGTTGAATGACTTTGATTAGGTGGGGAAGGAGACTTTGCAACAGGATGAAGACACAAGCTGTTAGACAAGCTCTCTGAACATGGACTCTGGTTTACTGTATGTGGAGGTGACATATGTTACCGACATCAGGCCTAGGGGAACCTGGGCCAGGTACAAGCCACTGTTGCTATAGGGTATAGCCACAGTGATATGGTGTAAAGCATAAAAGAAATACACAGTAGTCCCGAGTCTCGGACCATACTTCTCTGTTTTCTTTATTCTCCTTTTCCCAGAAATCTATATTGTAAAAGAACAAGTCTCAACACTTTTAAAATGGTTTGAGGCAGCCACCCGTATATTGTCCCAAGCTGCAAAAAGGATTATATTTGGTACAGCAATGTTGCTTGGTTGAGTTCCACACTGAACTGATTGAGTTAGCCAAGATGGAGGATTTTATATCTTGTAACCCAGAAGTGACGTCAGTCTGGGTGCCGGAACAGGAAGTGATGTCAGTCTTGGGTGCCGGAACAGGAAGTGACGTCAGGTCAGGCAGGTTTTCCCATATTTGATCTGCAGAAATAACAGACAAAGGTTTAGAACACTCTGCCACCCCCTGGCCTGGCGGGTAATCACCTTCACTTGGTACCTTCAGCTAGCTCCTAGTCGCACGTGTGTGACACGGCCCCCCCCTCAGCCCAGACCCATCGGGTCAGGTGTACCTGCTCGTGAGGTCGTGGCACCAGGAAAGGACATCAGCATTAGCCTGCAGCAGACCTCGACGATAAACGACCAAAAACTTATAAGGCTGTAGGCCCAAAAACCACCTTGCGACTCGTGGATTCGAGTCCTGGTGTAACGCTATCCACTGTAATGGTGCATGGTCAGTCACCAGGGTGAATTCCTGACCCAGGAGGTAGTACCTCAGCTGCATAATCGCCCATTTAATCGCCAAAGCCTCCCGCTCCACTGCTGCATACCTGGTCTCTCGGTCCAACAGTTTCCGACTCAGGTACATCATGGGGAATTCCATTCCATCGACACTTAGGCTCAGCACGGCACCAAGACCTGTGTCCAAAGTATCTGTCTGGAGAATGAAAGGCAATGTAAAGTCAGGTGCCTTCAAAATAGGAGCTGACGTAAGGGCCTGCTTAAGGTCACTAAATGCAGCGTCAGTATTATCATCCCAAACCATGTGGTTAGGTTTCCCCTTCTTTGTCAGGTTTGTCAAGGGCGTTGCTCTCTCGGAAAACTAGAGTACAAACCGGCGATAGTAACCCGCTAAGCCGAGAAATGCTTGTACCTGCCTCTTGGTTATCGGACGGGGCCAGTTCATTATGGCATCTATTTTGGAGCATTGTGGTTTGACCGTACCCCGGCCCACTAGGTAACCTAAATATTTGGCTTCGACCAATCCAAAATAGCATTTCTTTGGATTAATACAAAGTCCGGCATTCGCTAGTATCCGTAATACAGCATCAACCTGCAGTAGATGTTCCTTCCATGTGCTGGAATAGATGACAACGTCATCCAAGTAGGCAGCACTGTACGAATAATGGGGTCAGAGCACTTTGTTCACCAGACGTTGGAAGGTAGCGGGCACCCCTAGTAATCCGAATGGAAGTACACGATACTGCCAATGTCCGCTGGGAGTGCTAAACATAGTCTTTTCCTTTGCGGAGTCCACTAAGGGAACCTGCCAGTAGCCTTTTGTCATATCAAGAGTAGTTAAAAATTTGGCATGTCCTAGCTGCTCAAAGAGGTTATCCACTAGTGGCATCGGATAAGTGTCAAATTGGGAGACTTGGTTAAGCCGACGGAAGTCATTGCAAAACCTCCAACTTCCGTCTGGCTTTTTGACCAACACGATTGGATTGGACCAGGAACTAAATCTTTGCTCTATCACACCTAGATCCAGCATTCGTTTGATCTCCAACTCCACTTCTGCCTTTTTTGCTTTGGGAATCCGATATGGGCGTTCTCTGACTATAACCCCTGGTTTCGTCACTATAACATGTGCAATCAGGGAGGTTCGTCCTGGAATTTCGCTTACTACCTCTGGGACAGACAGGATAACTGTTTCGAGCTCCTGTCGTTGTTGGCGAGTCAAATTATCACCGAAGTTAAGGTGTAATTTATGAGCGAAGAGTGAGCAGGGCTGTCCAGAGGAGGGATCGGGATCCCTTTCCTTCCACGGTTTCAGCAAATTGACATGATAAATCCGCTCGTTAGGTTTACGATTTGGTTGGATAATTAAATAATCGACCAGACCCTTCCTCTCCTTAACTTCATATGGGCCTTGCCAATGAGCCAGTAATTTGGAGTGTGAGGTAGGAACCAATGCCATGACACGATCCCCCGGGTGGAATTCCTGAAGCGATGTGCCGCGGTTGTAACAACGAGCCTGGGCTCCTTGCGCCTTCTCCATGTGAGAATGTAGGATAGGTCTAATTTTTACAAATCTATTGCGTAATTGTGCAATATATTCAAGTATATTTACAGAGGGAAGGACCTCCTCTTCCCATCCTTCTTTTAATATATCCAATAAACCCCGGGGTTGTCATCCATACAATAATTCAAAGGGTGAGAACCCCGTGGAGGCTTGTGGGACTTCCCGATATGCAAAAAGGATGAGGGGGAGGAGCTGATCCCAGTTCCTTCCGTCCTCATTGACTACTTTGCGTAGCATCTGTTTGAGAGTTTGATTAAACCTCTCAACTAGACCATCTGTTTGAGGATGATATACAGAGGTCTTTAAATGTTTTATTTTCAGTAACTTAGCTGTCTCCCTGAACGTCTCCAAGGTAAATGGAGTCCCTTGATCCGTCAGGATTTCTCTAGGAATTCCGACTCGCGCAAATATTCCTACCAACTCTTGTGCGATATTTTTGGAAGTGGCTGAGCGTAATGGAACAGCTTCAGGATATCGGGTAGCATAATCCACCAGGATCATTATATATTTATGTCCTCTGGCTCAAGGCTCTAGGGGTCCCACCAGGTCAACCCCGATACGTTCAAATGGGACATCAATTAGGGGTAAAGGGATTAGAGAAGCACGGTCCCTTCAGGGAATCTGGCGTAATTGACAGTCTTGACAGGACATGCAAAAACGGCAGACCTCCTCATTAATACCAGGCAAAAAAATTGGAGCTTAATTCGCTCTAAAGTTTTCTCGGGACCCAGATGGGCTCCCAGGAGGTGGGTATGAGCTAGTTCACAGACTTGTCGCCAGTAAGTCCGTGGAACTAAGAGCAGTGACTTTACCTCTCCGTTATGAACTGCCACCCGATATAAAAGGTCATTATTTAATACAAAGTGGGGACCTTGTGCCATGGGATGGGTTGTGTGCTGGCCATCTACTAAGACAACTGCATTTTCTGCAAATTTAAGGGAGTCATCATTCCATTGCTCCCTTTTAAATGAAGCCGGTGTCTGTCTAAACTGAAATTGCAGATGACTGAGAGGATCAGACTCAACCTCAAGGGCCGTGGTTTCAGACCGGGCCGGTGCAGCGCTTGGAGATGACATATCGATCCGCGATGGTCCGGCTGTTTCCACGTCATTCTGTAAGGCCGCATTCTGCTCCCTTACCGGCTGTGTACATAACAAGACCTAGTGTTTTTTTAGGGATAGCGATTGTTTTGCCGCAGTTTTTATCAGACCAATCTCTACCCAGTATCAAGGGGAATGGAGGATTATCATGCACCGCCACTACTATTTTTTTAACCACGCCGTTTTGGCAGATGTAGCAGCGGGCGGACTTGTATGATCGGATGTCCAAATGAATACAGGTTACACGGGTCTTTCTTTTTAACTTTTGTCGTGGCAAAACTAAATGGCGAGCAACAATGGTAATGTTACTGCCAGAGTCAAATAAAGATGGAACCTTTAAAGCCATTGACTAACGCTTCTCCCATATGAGAAAAGGCCAAAGGATTAGCAAGGATTAGCAGGAGCACTCTGCTCTTCGTTCTGTGTCTCTCCGCAGATCCTCATGTCACCTCATGAAGCCCTCCGCCGTGTATCAGAGTTTTCCAAAGCATGCTCCGCAATGTAAGAAAAAGACCATAATTTAGTGGCACAACTCCCTCTGGGTTCACAGGGATTCCGTTCTGGTTCTCCCAAGTAGGTTTCCTCCCTCAAGGTGTTAATGATCCCTAGGAGGGTGATCATATTATTATATGATTGTCCCCAGGTCAGCTGGGCGAGTTTATTGGGTAGGCCATTTATTCTAATTGCACAGGCCACCTTTTCTACAATATTTTGGGCATTTTTATTATATGGCCGTAGCCAACACACGACTTTTGCCCATCGTTTCAGGGCCTGTCCTCGAAGAGATTCCTCTGGGTTGTACTCCCAATTCATTATTTCCCTCACCTGCCGACCTAGGGCACCCCGACCTTTTTCAAAGAAATTTTTCTTTGTGGGTTTCTTTGGGTCGCTCCCCATCCTTGGAAGCCCATAATAG
Source organism: Polypterus senegalus (assembly GCF_016835505.1). Classification (NCBI taxonomy): domain Eukaryota; kingdom Metazoa; phylum Chordata; class Cladistia; order Polypteriformes; family Polypteridae; genus Polypterus; species Polypterus senegalus. Next base: position 127,647,271 of record NC_053160.1, read on the forward strand.
GTCTCCACTGTGTTCCTTTCAGAACCTGGCCCTTGTCTGTAGATCTTCTGCCTACGCCCCAAGGTTCTCTTTAACGAGAACTGGGTTGGAACATACTCCAGATCCCCCCGACACACACCATCATACCCCAGCTCGGCAACACAAAAACGGTACTCTCTACCTGATAGGTCTTTGGTGGTCCATCACGATGATGTGTTGAGACATACTGTTGGTTCGGCTTCCTATTCCACTCGGAGGCCATCCTGCCAACTACGCCACTGTAAAAGAACGAGTCTTAACACTCTTAAAAAGGTTTGGGGCAGCCACCTGTATATTGTTCCTCGCTGCAAAAGGATTATATTTGGTACAGCAATGTTGCTTGGTTGAGTTCCACACTGAACTGATTGAGTTAGCCAAGATGGAGGATTTTATATCTTGTAACCCGGAAGTGACGTCAGTCTGGGTGCCGGAACAGGAAGTGACGTCAGTCTAGGTGCCAGAACAGGAAGTGACGTCAGTCTAGGTGCCGGAACAGGAAGTGGCATCAGGTCAGGCAGGTTTTCCCATATTTGATCTGCAGAAATAACAGACAAAGGTTTAGAGCACCCCGCCACCCCCTGGCCTGGCGGGTAATCACCTTCACTTGGTCCCTTTAGCTCGCTCCTAGTCGCACGTGTGTGACAATATATACTTCAATTTCTGCATAGATCAACATGGCAATCAGTGAAAACAATGGTGCAAGCCAATTTCCTCTGCATAACAAATAGTGTAAACACATTTACTTTGAGTCCTTGATTAGAAACCAGTTTTCCAAGGAAGCAGACAGTTCTGTATCCCCACATTGTATGTAGATGAGATACTAAATCAAAGCAGTCTGACTATTCAAAGCAGATGACTCTTTAGCAAGACAGGTAAATATTTATGTCCTGTAGATAGCCATCAGCAATAACCTGTAGCAGAATTTTCCAGAAATTCTGCCTTTTCTTTAAAACACTAGTTTATAGCCCATTACACTAAGCAACACACCGAAATGTTATTTTCTTCATAATACTGAGATCTAGCCCATTACACATACTGTTGTTGAAATAAGCAAATGTTATAATAATAATTTACAAACATTAAGAAAGGAAATGACAAGAAAAAGATCTAAAAAGTCTGAAGATTCTATTGACCTCATGATTCACAAATTTTGCTGCATAGTCATGAGAGATGTAGTAATAATAGATTTAGATAACAATACGCTTTAGTTCTATATAATTAATTTATAGAATGTTAGATAATAAAAACACTTAAAAATTACTCCTCTATAATGACTTAACAGGCAAAAAAAAGAGTGGTGCCATATTCGTTATGAGTATGGATAAATACTTAGGAAGTAAAGTAAAGGAAGGTCTGAAATGACTTGGTAACTCTAACTGCTGTTAACTTTTACAGAGGATCCCACATCACGTGTCTGGTTTAATAGAGCTAGACATACAAAGGACAATAAAACGCCCTTGTTCCTTCACAATAAATTTTCACATATTCACATTTGTTAATGTACAAGATTAAAAAAAAAACAAACAAAAAAAACGCTGGCCACCCTTTTGTTTCCCCTCTTGATTCATTATTGTAAACTTTAATTCTTTTCATAGACTTTACACATTACATGTTTGATGAAACTTGACACATACAGTCTATTTCTTGTGAACCTAGTTTTTATCTAGTAAAGTTTGACATAGAGTTTCTGTATACTAATATTCACCAATCAGACACATCTGCAGCGGTTCTTCTACTTTATTACAGCAGTTATTTTACCAAATAAACTTCATTTTTCTTTAATATGACTTCACTTTTATAGATCTACATCCAATGTTTTTTTTTTACCAAAAACATAAAAGGAATAGCTGTGGGGGCAGCATTTAGCCCCAGTACTGCTAACTTACATATGACAAAATTTGAAGAGTGTTTAGTCTGTCGAACCATGGCTCTTAGGTGGCTAAGGTGTATTCATGATTTAGGACAGTGACCTGGCCTCTTTTTCCAGTTTCATACTATTTAAATAAATGTCACTCCAATTTAACTTTCATGCTTAACTGTAGGTGCTCTAATATTTCTTTCTTGGACAATTCTATATATTTGGTGAATGACTCTTTCCAATTTACTTTAAATCATAAAGCCCACAGACAGGAATACTTTACTACACAGTTCTCATTAGCATCCTACAAGTTTTATCAATAACCTCCTAATCTCACTTTCTTTTATTTTTTAACTTTGGCAGATTTGCTCAAAGGAAATGTAGGTTCAATAAAAGGGCTCTGTATGCTAATAGACAATTATTACTGTATATCTGTGCTAAGAATCAGTGAAATTTAAACAATTGTTATGTTTTTTTGTTATAAATATTCTTAAAGTTTTATTTTCACGGAACATGACCATATGGGTGTTTTGAATTAATTATTTAGTTGGTGAAGGCTGTTCATATTTTTGTTATTTCATTTTAAGTGTGATGGTGAGAAGTTTGTTGGTCACATCATCCAGTTTCTGTTATAAAATTCAGTGCAACACTCCAACTCTCTGTCCAAGATTACAGATTTACACTTTGAGCAGTGTTAGTCTGGAGCTCATAGTGTTAAGGTGTTCTGGTTAATGACTCAGCTCTGTACTTGCCAATAATCTTAGCATTTTGATTCCAAAGATATTTTTGTTAATTTGATGACAACTTCTGGCAATTCTTATTTTGGATTTTCTGGATTTTGTTTTTGATAAAAATGCTTTGGTATCAAATATATATATATATTAGAAAATTGTTTTTATTCCAATTTCTTCAAAATACACATTTCCCGTTATATTTTTTACAACATGTGTACAACCACCTGTGCCAGCAGACAAAACGAAGAGCACAGCTGGAATTAAAAAGCAGGCATGTTGTGCTCCAAACATGCTGCTTTGGGTATTTGTGATTGGCATAACACTCCATATCCAAAAGAGCCCAGAACAGAATACACTTTCTCATACCCACTAACTCCTTTCATTGTTGCATGTCCACACACTGGCACATTCTGGACCACATACCTTCATTGAAGAAACTGATACTTTTTTGTCATTAATAAAGTCCAGATATTTAAGATTTAGCAACAAATCATTCATGTCCTAATTTATTTTTGAAAAAATAACACTTTATTTTACTGTAAAACTGGAATATTATCCTGTTTTGTGCATGTTGATGATTTGTCATCACAGGGATGTATAGTAAAAATAGCCTAGTTTGTCTAAGAATGAAATGTGTTCAGAGTAATATACTGTCCTCAATTTAGCATACTACTTATTGTGTAAGTATGCAGAGCAACACTAATTTATTTTTGAAAAAATAACACTTTATTTTACTGTAAAACTGGAATATTATCCTGTTTTGTGCTCTCCCAACATTTTAAAAAGCAAAATAGTAGAGACTCCATATGGTAAGATCATTCCCAAAGATAAATCAAACTGCAGTACCTAAGGAGCGATTTGTTCATTCAAATATCTAATGTTGTATAATGGCAAAGCCTGTCTGAGGGTCGGACACCTTATCTCGGAATATAAAAGCAGCATTCAATGTAGATCTGATAAGTGTTCAGTACCTCCGCATTTTATTACATTTACCCACATCCTGAAAATTTCACAGCACTGGAGATAGAGAACCCCCTTTTATGTGTGGAATAAATTATAACAGACAACTGTTCTGAAAAGAAGTGGTCAGGATTTACAAACATAATGCCTGCATGACTCAGGGCTTAAGGAGGTATGGCATATGATTTGTATTCTTTAAAAACTCACAGGCTGTAGTAGTGTTTTAAGCAGTGTGTATAGATACCTGGTTTCTTTGACACAGATGTAATAATTATACTGCAAAGGAACATAAAATATACAATTAGATCCATACGTATTTAGACAGCGAGACAAGTTTCATAATTTTGGTTTTATACTCACCACAATGGATATGAAATGAAGAAGTAATTACATGATTGAGGTGTAGGCGTTCAACGTTAATTCAAAGGGTTTAAAGGGTTTAGTAGAAACATTTTTATACATGGTGCCCCCTCCCCATTTCCAGGTTGCTCAACAAGCTGTTCCATAGCCAGGTGTGAGCAGGTCCATCATTATTTCATTAACTTTTAAGTGGTTAGAAGGTCTGGAACTGCTTCCAAGTGTGGAATTTGCATCCAGAAGCTGTCACTGTTAACTTTAAATATGAGTTCCAAAGAGCTGTCCATGCAAGTAAAAACAGGCCATCATTAGGCAGAGAAAAGAAAATAAACCCATTCAAGAGATCGCAGAAACACAACTATCTGGTACATTCTTAAAGAAAAGGAATGCACTGGTGAGCTCAGCAACACCAAAAGGCCTGGTAAAACATGTGAGACATCTGTCCTTGATGATCACGGAATTCTTTCCTTTGTGAAGAAAAAACAATTCACAACATTTAACCAAACCAAGAACACTCTCTGGGAGGTAGGCCTATCATTGTTAATGTCTACAATCAACAGAAGACTTCACAAAAGTAAATACAAAGAGTTTATGCATCCATTTTCTAACCCGCTGAATCCAAATACAGGGTCACGGGGGTCTGCTGGAGCCAATCCCAGCCAACACAGGACACAAGGCAGGAACCAATCCTGGCAGGGTGCCAACCCACCGCAGGAGTTTACTAGGTGCAAACCATTAGTAACGCTTAAGCATAGGAATGGCGGACTGGACTTTGCCAGAATTTTATTTTTTTAAAAAACAGTCCAGTTTTGGAACAGTTTCTTTAGACAAATGCAATTAAGATCAATATTTACCAGAATGATTGAAAGAAAAGAGTATGGAGACGAGAAGGAACGGCTCATGATCTATAGCATGCCACATCATCTGTGCAACATAGTGGAGGCAGTGCTATGGCATGGGCATGCATGACTGCCAATGGAAGTGGGTCATTGGCATTTATTAATGATATGACTGATAACAAAAGTTGCAGGATGATTTCTGAAGTGTACAGGGCTATACTGTCTGCTCAGATTCAGACAAATGATGCAAAACTGATAGGATAACTCTTCACAGTACAGATCGACAATGCGCCATAACATAATATGACAGCAAACCAAGTAAGTTTCAAGGTTAAGAAGTGGAATATTCTTCAATGACCAAGTCAATCAATTGACCTCAACCCAATTGGACAAGACTTTACTTGCTAAAGACAAAATTGAAATCAGAAAGTCCAACAAACAAGCAGCACCAGCTGCAGTAAAGGCATGGCAAAGCATCAGTAGGGTGGAAACCCAGCAGTTAGAGAAGGCCATGGGTTGCAAACTCAGGTATTGAAAATTTTCGTTATATTCATGATTATGTTAGCTTCTCCTAATAATTTGGATCCTTTGAAAATAGGGGGATCATATATAAAGATAGTTGCCTTTTCTAAAAGGCTCATAATATATTTCTGTTAAATAAAATCACATCTTGATTGCTTCATTTTAAATCCATTGTGATGGTGCACAGAGCCAAAATTATGAATATTGTATTACTGTCCAAATACTTATTGACCTCACTATATTTCATCTTCTGTATGCACTCTCTAGACTACATTCTTAACATATCCATTGCTTATTTTCTGTACACAGTACACTGAATATTTAAACCATTTTAACTCATTATTATGATATTTGTAGAACCCTCACCTAAGGGAACACTACTATTACAGACTGAAGTTAATACAATTATTAAGTTGTAAATAGTCTTAATGTTTATGATGTCTTACTGTTTCTTTTTAGTAAGATACCTTATGTGCTATATTCCCAGATTTTGTTGTTGTAGCCTTGCAATTTGTTCCATTTTAGACCAGATCTATGAGTATTTCATGAAAATATTTTTTGAATTCTTTGACCAGCATGTATGTGCCACTGTTATGTTTGATGTTATTACAGAGCAGTGTTTGTTAAACTGTGGGTTGCTACCCAAATTGGGTTATGGGCATGTTGATGATTTGTCATCACAGGGATGTATAGTAAAAATAGCCTAGTTTGTCTAAGAATGAAATGTGTTCAGAGTAATATACTGTCCTCAATTTAGCATACTACTTATTGTGTAAGTATGCAGAGCAACACTGTTCCAATTGCACAAAAATACAATAAATATTCCCCAAAGTAGCATGCCTATGAAGCCATCAAGTAACACTGACAAGGAAGTGTTGACAAAGACATATATAAGAAAAGGGTAGCAAGTAGACATTAGGGAACAACACATACTAGCTTGTGAGGGAAAGGGATTGTGGTGCTAGTATGAAATGTTGATACTAAAATAATAAGAATGTGAAAATTTTTGTGGTGGTGTGGGGTGAGTCTATAAGGTAGGGTTATAAATAGTACCATGGGCAGTGTTGTATACTAAATGCATGCTATATGTTAAATGCTAATTTAGCTAAATGGCCATGGATAATTGGTTGGTGCCTCACCACCTACACATTGTTATAGCCATACATTGAATCCAAATCAATAAGAGAGGTATTTACAAAGATATTCTCCCATTAAGCAGTGCTTCATAACACTGTCCCAATGGATTCTTGCTTATTTTATTCCACTTTTAGGTAGATTGTTATCCTTTGAAGTTCAACTTGTTTTAGCCACAGTAAGTTAATAACATTGTGACTTTGCAGGTCTGACTCTGCATGTTCTCCAGGCTGCCCTATAGCTCTTACTGAAGCTTCTCATTTGAAAAATGCAATGCCGGCTTATATTGCTGCTGACTCAATGCTGATGCCATCCCTGACATGTACAAGATTCAGGTGTTACAATAAATAAAAGTCATATAAGAGACATATTGATATCAAGGTTATTGATTATCCTATCTTTTTCTGTTATTGATATCTCTTATCAGTATAACTCCATGCTTATTTGATATACCTTTAAGGAAAAGATACAATATACTAAGAGGGTTTTTGTTATAAAAGATAAAAACAAAAATCTAGACACTGGGAAATGTTGTAAGCCTGGATTGTAACAGAAGAAGGTGTCCTGTAACATCTGTCCAAACTCAGAATGATGTGCAGACATATATTGTAAAATTACATGCAAGTATGAATAAAACAGAAACAAAAAAATATCAAATAGTAAAAAGGACAAGAAAAGTTACTACCCCACGAAGCCTCACTATACAGATCTTAAACTCCATTCTGCTAGGTAGATCAGGTTACACCTGAGGAGCTTATAAAGGATCAGGGTTTCAAGCTCATTATTTGTCTATTTTCCTTAATGAACAACTGTATTCTGCCCCCAAGAAGATTAGAGTAGAGTTTAAGTGTGTATCTACCCCCTTCTCACCCTCAACTGGGTAACTTGATTACAGTTCTGCCAGCTCAAGGCACTGTGGTGCAAAATTCTTTCTTAGGAGACTGCAATACTTTCATGTCATTAGCAAAATGCTTTACACATTCTAAAGCTCTATTATAGTCAGTGCAATTTTCTACATCTACCTGCTGAGCAGGTAACATCACTTCAAGAAAGTCCCACTGACTCAACAAGCTAATTAAGAAGGCAGGCTCACCTATGGAACACCTGACCTGCTGGAGGTAGAAGTGGAGGAAACAATCAATATAGACGCTACTGAAAATACCACTGGACCTCATTTATGCCTTTATAATGCCTCATTATGAGTTCTCTCTTGTCATTAGCCAATTAATACGTTTTTCCTTCTTTTTTGTAATTCTTGTGTCTGTTTGAGGGGTGTTATTGTTTACTATATTTCCATATTTATTGAGCTTTTTTAAAACCGAATTTCCCCTTGGAACAAAAAATACTCTTTATCTATCTATCTAAACTGTGGGGTTTTATGGCCACCCATAAGCTCTCTATGTCCCTTCAGCCTCAATAGTGCACAACTAGACATCATTTGAGAATCTCCCAAGATATCTTCTGATCATCCATTATCTTTCTCTTGCACTTGTTTCCTCTGTTTATTGCCAGTGTGAGGCACCAAACCATAGCTTGCTGTTTTTTGTATTACCAAAACTTGCATGTACTAGACCTCTCCTTAGGCAAGTGCTTATTACTTGAAGAGCTTACTTGAGAAGTTTTACCACCCTGAGCACCTTTGGCTTTCCCAAGAGCCAATGGAACAAATGCTTCCCCATAGTGTTGTTTGATCCAAAATGGCTCCTTTTCCTGCACTTCTTTTCAAAATGGCATCTGTTTTAGGGCCCCTGGCTGCAACAGTTGCTTGCCGAAATTTGCCAATTAGAGTAGCTGCATGAAGATCTTTCAATCCCTCTCTTATTGCAAGTTGCAAAGTATGAACAGCACAATGTATATGTTGAATATTAGTAAGCATAAATGCTAAAATTTTATCCAAAATTTCACTATTCTCTTCAGTTTCACTTTCTCTAGAACTTGCAAAACTGTCTTCCTCTAATACCTGTTTGTCACTTTCTCCATCTGCTTTATTCATTTACTCAATTGTGCTTAACATATTACAAGCATTATCTGTCACAATACATAGAATCTCCATCCATCCATCCATTTTCTAACCCGCTGAATCCGAATACAGGGTCACGGGGGTCTGCTGGAGCCAATCCCAGCCAACACAGGGCACAAGGCAGGAACCAATCCTGGGCAGGGTGCCAACCCACCGCAGGACGCACACAAACACACCCACACACCAAGCACACACTAGGACCAATTTAGAATCGCCAAGGCACCTAACCTGCATGTCTTTGGACTGTGGGAGGAAACCGGAGCACTCAGAGGAAACCCATGCAGACACGGGGAGAACATGCAAACTCCACGCAGGGAGGACCCGGGAAGCAGCGCTACCACTGCGCCACCATGCCGCCCCTACATAGAATCTGTTCCTTTTTAATTTCAAAATCTTCTAGAACAGGTGGTGTACAAAGTTATGCTAAAGTTCTGCCCTGGGTGGGAGCATATGTGGAGAGTGCAAAAAGAGCCCCTGAACACACATCAGGCCACAGTACACACCTAAACCTACATCATTACACTTGCTTACACTCAAATGAACTTGTTAAACACATTATATCTGAAATAAAATGAAAAACACTTTTTGTAATGTACCATAATCCAGATTACAATATGCGAATATCAGGTTGTATAATAGCTCAGCTGAACTTCACACTAGTAGTAACACAACTATGCACTGGGCTTTAGTCTTATATCAGAGAAGTACTTATGACTATTGTTTGTGAAATGGGACATTTGAACTTGCTGTATTTTTTTTTCAGTACAATTTTAATTTATTAGGAGTCTTTACATTTTTGCTGACTCTGACCCCGACTCCAGGTACCCAAAATTGTCTCCGACTCTGACTCCTCGACTCCGACGCCACAGCCCTGTTGAGAACACTCAAAGCTTTACAAATGGTTTTATACCCTTGCCTTCACCTTCTTTATTCCGTTCCACAATTTCATTGCGGAGGTCTACAAAGAGTGCCTTGGACTTCAAGGCATGGTTTTTGCTCTGACAGCTGGGTGAACTCTGAAACCTTATTCACACAGGTGTGTGTCTTTCTAAACTATGTCCAATCACTTTTGTTTGCCACAGATAGACTCCTAACAAGTCCTGGACACATTTTTGAGATAACTAAAGCAAATTGGATACACAAAATCACAGTCATACAAAACAAATCCACAGTCCAAAAACTGTCTCTTGGCCTTCACACGGCTTCTATTAACTGTCCTCCTTCCACAGGTGATGAAGCAGGGTGTTGATCTGGGTTCCCAGGGACTTAAAAAACTTCCACCCCCTAGGACAGCTCGTGGCCCACATAGGGGTGCAAGAAACTAGCCCAAAACATGACATATATAAACTGACTCACCAAAAAATGGGGATGGGGTTCCCCTAGAAGATCTGAGATTTAGGTACATACCATCAAAGAAGTTGAGGTAGCTGTCCCCATTAGAGATTTTAGAGCAATAAAATAGGCATAAAGGTCTGAAAAGGTGGGGCGAGGTCACCAATTAGTGAAATGCATGCTAACAGAGCAGAGGAGAGGGTTTGAAAAATAGCCTAAAATACCACCAAAAAGCACAACCCATGAAAGTGCAATCTGAAATAGATAAACATTATCCCAGTTGTGTGGAAAAACCGCAGACTTGGTAACACTGGTCTCAGTACCTCCTACAAAGGTGTGCATGGCTCGACAAACCTGTCATTGTCACACACGCTTGTCCTCCACCTCCACCCATGGCACACCTTTGCTTGTCCAGCTTCTCACACGGACACCCTGTGTTGCAACTGTGCAGCTGTCAAGTATCCTACATTAGCATCCCATGCTGCACCCCTTTAAGGTAAGCATAAAATTTGTCTCTCCAGTGAACTCATCTACCAAACACAGCCCATCCCAACACAGCCTTACCACAGTTGTAAATACTTACATAAGTGAGAGATTTAAGTTTTTGATTTTTAATAAGCTTAGAAACCATTCTAAAAACATATTTTCACTTTGTCATTAGGGCTCATGGATTGTTGACTGATGGGGAAAAATGGTAAATTCATCTATTTAAAGTTAAATCTACAACACAATAAAGTGTGCAGAAAGTGAAGGTGTCTGAATATTTTTTGAATGCACTGTATAAGCTACTTCACTTACTTACAGGTAGAGCCTGACATAGGCAATACACTGAATATATGCTAAGTGTAAAATTATTTGTATGATGATTGTTTTATTATTATTGTTGTGGTTATTTTGGCACCAATGTAGCTTTGAGGTACTTCTATAAAAATAACTGCTTTTACATGAGGTGTTTTCCAGCAGTGAAAATGGTTCTTGTTCATGGAGCTAATGCTTACTTGCTGGAAACAACTTGCCATCTTTGATTTGTATTACAAATTTAATACACAGCATATGTTGCATGGTCAGTTTTAATGTGTACTGATGGATAAACTGTTCTCTGCATAAAATAGGAGAATATTGTTATTTTTCTTAATTAAATTTGCATCTTTCATTTGATAACACTTTGGGAAATATTCTGAAAGTACACATTGTGGATTAGGGGGTGACAACAAGTATTTTAATGAGGATCAAGAATATACAAATTACAAAAATAAATAAAAATAACTAAGTATCTCCAGTGTTGACACAGAAATCATGATGAATAGTCCATGTCTGTAATTTTACTAGGAATTACTGGTTATTAAACTTATCCTCTTATCCAGGGGAATAGTAATTAGCATAAAAACTTTCCAAGAAAACAAAAAGTCTTAAAAGTTTTAACAGTTTATATTAATACCCCTGTGACCTGGGATAAAAAATAAGGCTAACATCCCTTTTGCATGTTGTAAAAGGTGACAATTAGATTACTAATTAGTAAAGGAAATATGGCCATAAAAATGTTTTCTTCAACACCTCCAAAATTTGGGAGATAAGTGACAAACCTGGATGAACCCAGAAAATGGATGTTAAAATGGCAAAGAGATTCTTTTTAAAATAATGAACATCTTTTACATTGGAAGAATAGCTAATTGTAAGACTTCAGAATTGTGCTTCCGTTGCATGACCAAATGAAGACTCTTTGCCTTTCAGCAGCCTGAAAAAAACTCTTTTTTTGTAATAATTTATCATATGGAAAAGGCAACAGAATTACTGTATGATGCCATCAAAGCTTTGAAAAAAGATTTGTTTTTAACTTGCACATCAGTAAAGTTAATTTTAACTAATTATGCTCAAAAACATTGGCAAAGCATATTCTCATAGGTGCTTACAAACATCAATTAAGATCAAACACAATTTATTATCACACAACCTGTCACATGTTCCTGAGCATGTTTATTTTTCAATGTCACAGTCAATTTTCGTATAAGATTAGATATGTTTATTGTACATCATCCTTGTTCTACTACTTGAGATCCAAGTCTCTAAATTACTTTTAGATCCTTGAATTATCCATTTATATTCTCCTTTAAATAACTTAAATTAGGCAGATTTACGTAATCTAGAAAAAGAATACACAACTATCAGCCATTCATATAAGAAATATATACAGGCAAGAAAACATGAATACAGTATTGAACTAACATTTTTAAACACATTTAATTCATGGCCTCTCCTGGTAGCATTCGGTGCAAGACCCATCCCTATGAATGAACTTATTGAACAATGCAAATGGAATTTCTTAGTTAAAATTTCTGAAAAGAAATTAATCTCAGGCATTCTAGCTTTATGTACTTCCTTGGCAACCCTGCAATAATATCGCAACCTCTTTGATCTTCCACAGCTCCTTCCATTCACCTCCACATGCGCTCATATCCGTTTTACAGTGCCTGTTTGCTCGTTCACGCCACCAAGTCCACTTTAAATCACTTACTTGTGGTTAGAGACAACGCATTTGGTTCAGGTTCATCAACATCATGAGTTGATCCAAGCCAGGGAACCTCAAGAAACTCAATTGATTTCAGCAGCAGATGAGCACCTCATGAGTGTTTGCAGGTGAGGACTGTCTATGTGCCACTCCTCTTCCACACTCTGCACCAGCCCTTTTTACAGTTGGGTGCTAACCCCAATGCTAGTTGCCATTTCTTTTTTTTTCCAGTGTCTACCATTTTTCTTTTGTAAATATTAGTTTCAAAAGAAATCGATTTATGTTTTAATGACATTCATCCATCCATCCATCCATTTTCCAACCCGCTGAATCCGCACACAGGGTCACGGGGGTCTGCTGGAGCCAATCCCAGCCATCACAGGGCACAAGGCAGGAACCAGTGCCGGGCAGGGTGCCAACCCACCGCAGGACACACACAAACACACCCACACACCAAGGCCAATTTAGAATCGCCAATCCACCTAACCTGCATGTCTTTGGACTGTGGGAGGAAACCGGAGGGAGGGCCCGGGAAGCGAACCCACGTACCAAGTAAATTATATTTCTGGGGTCTCTGATCTCTTTGGATACAGTAAATTATATTTATTAATTTATAAAAACATGAAAATAACAGTAGTACATGTGATACAACTCATTAGTAGTATACACAAACTTTGTGTTCCACAATATGTATGACATCAATGGCAAACAATAACTTTACCATGTCAGAAAGTTCATTGATGGCTTCCACAGCACTCAAGTAGACTGATTACATTGTATGCAAATGCACCATAGCACAGTTTTTGCTGACTCGTTATAACTGAGCATCATTCACATAGGATTCGATATCCAAGGTATTACTACATAATGTTTGGAAGTGAGTTGAAAACAAGGATGTAATTGGTTGAGGAAAAAGAGGCCAGAGTTCTAAGGAGTGGGAGAAAGGTGGGAGTGATAAGGTTTAATGGAAAGGTGTACTGTGGTTCTTTATGGTTAGTATGTTGGTGATCCATCCTACTTGAATAATGGGATAACACCCTACGTTGAAGGATGGTGGTAGCAACATCATGCTGTGGGGATGCTTCTCTGCAGCAGGCTCTGGAAGGTTTGTGAGAGTGACGGGTAAAATAAATGCAACAGAAATAGGGGAAACCCTGCAGGAAATCCTGATGCAGTTTGTAAGAAACCTGCGTCTTGGGGGAAGATTTGTTTTCTAGCATGATAAGGATCCCAAGAATAAAGCCAAAGCAACACAGAGATGGCTTAAAACAACAATGCTAATGTAGTGGAGTGATCAAGCCAGAGTCCAGATCTCAATCCAATTCAGAATTTAATGCTGGACTTGAGCATCTACTAAATAATGACTTGAAGGGATGCACATTTAAGTGATTAGTTCTTTTGAGTTTTAATATTTGTAGAAATTTAGACAATTTAGCAGTGGTCTTTTTTCACTTTAACATGAAAGAATCTTTTTCTGTTGATGAATGTCAAAAAAGCCAAACTAAATCCACTGTGAGTCAATGTTTTATAATAATACAATGTGAAAACTTCCAGGGAGTGAATACTTTTAATAGGCACTCTAAATACAAATGATACAGTACAATGTGGTTTTGAAAAGGCGTTGGTCCATAGCATTAAACATTCTGAAGCAGGGTTCTATACAGTAAGCTTTGTTAATGTTGAGTTTTAGAATTGTCTGCCCTGTTAACCAAAAGTGTTTCCTGTAGCTTTAGTGCTTGCTCAAGAATGAAATAGCAAAGGTTTATACACAAGACCTTGACAAAAATCCATGACCTTACCGCCTTCCCTTTTAGGGTTGTTATAGCCCAAATATGTTTAATACTGAATGGCTTTTTAATGAGAAATTTACAGCAAATTGATAAGGGAACAATTTAGTTTTTTTTAATTAAATTAATTTTATAGAGTATTATACATACATAATACGCAAACAGATCATTAGTTACTTCAAAGACAAATAAAATGATATGCTGTAGGAGTACATAAAATCAGATTTAAAACTGGTCCGTGTGTAACTGTAAATAAATGTAAGGATAAACATATATTAACTACACAATTAACAACCTAAATACACATTCTATAGCAGATAGTCTTGAATATTGTGGATTTTTTTTTTCTAGTGTCATACGTACAAATGTAAGAAACCTTGTTTTTATGGGTCAGAGTGTTAATCTAATATGTGATGATCACTAATGTCACCTATTGTTTAGACCTAAGGATTCCCAAATAGTTAAAAGCATTATTTGGTAGTGAATATTCTTGTAGACAACTGGACTTAAGAAGTAGTGTGGGAACCTCCAGAGTTAGTCCAGGACGGTATGGATATCAGGAAAGACTGAAGGAGCTTACTGTTTCCAGTGTGATTAATCAGAAATTAGGAAGTGACTAGAGAGAGCAATTAGCAGCATGAAATAGCAGCATGAATAAATAAAGCTCCTTATTTCCTTAAAACAGAACACATGGGCAAAAGCTGTTCAGTACCGATTTTTCACAGATGTCAAAGAAAACTTTTTTCGCATTGAATTGATAATACTGTATATGGAACCAATTACCTAAGAAAGTAATACGCTAGGGACTTTAAGTCTGAGAACAATGGGAAACACCACTGTATGTAAAAAGAAAAGTCCCTGGCTGTGATGTTCTGCATAGCATGTTCTTCTGTCTACATTTTTTGTCTATTCATTTATTTCCTGAGTCCAGTTTTTTCATTACAGGATCAGGGAAAGCTTTGACCAACAGCAGACATCAGATGCAACAGCAAAACCAGCCCTGGATAGATGCCAGTTTGTCATTACAAAGCCATAAGGATGTGGAGCCTACTCTAGCCTAAGGGGATGACCTTTGCAGGGCATGATCACATATACAAGGTAAACTTATCATTGAGACTTAACTAAAATGTGCAATGTGTGAGAGGGTACCACCTAACACAACAGAATGTAGAACAAATCCTAATTACACATTGTAGTAATAGGTTAAGTCAAATGCAGAGAGACGCAAGCCTCTTTAATTAACACCTGATCCAAACCAGACATGTGAATAACATGACCATGATCAGTTATACATATTTATGAGAAAAACACAAAATGTTCCAATATAAAGTCAGTATCATAATCTCATCCAACAAACTGCACCATTCATCAAAAGCAGATCATTGCTATGATTGTTTATGGCTGTGTTATAAATCCTTTGCGAAAAGAGTGCCAGATAATTTTCAGCATTGCAAGAAGCAGAAAGCTCGGAACATAAAAAGAAGTACTTCTTGTAAAGGTAGGTATGGTTGAGTGCTTGTTTATAGGGAGTGCCCCATAGTAATAACTCTAGTGGCACACAAATAGCTTCAAGACAATGACAAACATATGAAAATGTTTTTAAAACCCCACATGGTAAATAACCCAAACTATGGTAGGCAGGCTATCCAGGGTTTCCTGAACTTTTCAAATGAATATGGGGCTGGTGGAGAGAGTTATAAGACTGTGACCTTGGGAGCTCCACAGGATAAACGCAAAAATGATTTCACATACTGTATACTCCCAGAATTAATTTCTAACAATATTTAAAATCTCCTTGACATTACAGTTAAAAATGGAATAAGAAGCAAGGGCTTGACAGGTGGTTACACCAGAGACTAGAGTGCTAAGAAAGAAAGGTATGAGAAGTGAGGGATGAGGTGGTATTTTGTGGTAAGTCTGGTGGGAAATGGACCCATTATACCTTATGACAGACAAGTAACAATCATTTTATATAGGAAAGCCCAAATAATTTCCAAACTTTTCTATTTGTCTTTCATATTGTAATTAAAAAAAACCAAATCAACATCTTGTAAGGCAATTTTAACTACACCTTTTGAATGAAAATATGCTACAGAAATGAATTATGTTATTGTTTCATTACTTGTGCAACTACTGTCTTTTGTGTCCCAATTTTAAATGTCTTCTTGACATTCTTGGAATACTTCTGACAGGTCCACTTTTATAACAACTGCCTTCCTATGGCATAAGTTTGCCATGAACATTTAAGAATTTACACTAATAAGTAATAAGCGCATGCTGAAGAACAACAAACACTTATATTACAGGAACCATATTAGAACTCAGAACACTGCACTGACAAAATTAGTTAGTATATAGAATCTAAATACAGTAGGTGGTAAATCCAGATTTATAATATGACCTAGCCTTTATTTGTCTGTGTTAACCTCATGTAATGAGGTGCCTAAGATTGTCTTCAAGAATATTCTACAGAACAAACCAGTTTAATCATACAAAGATTGCATAAAAGTAATAGTTAAAATTATATTAAGTAAATGAAACCAATAAAAAGTATAAAATATTTAGTAAAGGAACATAGTATGTTGTAGAGGAAACAATGGTTTATCCAGTGCTGTATGGCCTTGGGTAATGGCTATATATGGAAGGAACTATCAGCTAATTTGCTTGTTTTGATTATCTGATTTAATATTTTGCATTTTTTCCTTTTAATTTTAAGTTTTAAGTTGTAACTAATTTTATGGTTAGTTTATTTAAATTCATGCACTGCATTTTGTATTTTGTTTTTAATCATGGGTGCTGCATTTTATATACTTCAATGGCTATTGTTGGCAACTACTCCAAATTCCTACTATGTGGTGATGCATGGCATCATTAAGCTGCTGCTATTTTAAATTAGCCTGCATGTTTCTGGATTCAAAAAACAAATCTTTTATACATTTAGCTAGTTTCAAAATACTGTATGTCGAGGGAGTCATAACTTAATGTGTATTTTTAAACTCTGATCTCTGGTTTGGGTATTTCATTTTGGCTTCTGGTTTTAACCCTTGCTTGTTTAAATATTTCACTTTTCTCTCCCATCTCCTAGTTCATGTTATAATATTTTTGTTTTGTACTTATTTGCATTTTTCACTTCAGCATGTGATAAGCCAAGTTCAGAGGCCGTAAATAATGCAAATAAAGAGGCAGCCGATCAACTTATCACAGACATTTGGAAAACAATGTAAAAGAAATAAAGTTTTCATTTACCGGCTTTAGCGCTTCTACACAGATTAACACAGCAGCTGTACAAAATTTTAGCGCTGGTTTGAGCGGCGGAATATTCGAAGGGCTGCATGGACGCCTACAGGTGCTTCGAGAGCAAGGCATGCGGCTCAAACTTGCATGCTCACGGTTTCTGACAGCACAGTGCAGAGGCACACTTCTGTAACTGCTGGAGAAGAGAGGTTGAAAGTGGTATATTTAAAATCAGAGGAACAGGTCTGAAGGATAGAAATCTCAGTTTTAAAGAAGTCAGCAAAAAGGGAATTCACACGTGTGGCAAAGTTTAGAAGTGAAAGCGGAAGAAAGTAAAGTAGTAAAAGAGGCTGAACGTGGAGCCCTCAAGTCACCAAGATTATACCTGAGCAGGTGTTGTTGAATGGTGTACGTCCCGACGTGTCTGATTATTGGAAGTCCACGGCAAATGTAAAGGCAGATTGGATGGTCAAAAGGGCTTGGGATATAAAACCTGGGGCCTCATGTATAAACGGTCCATTAAAATGTTGTGTAAGCCTGTTTCCATGTTCAAATGTATAAAACCTAAACTTGGCGTAAAGCCACGCACATTTCCACGGTAGCTCATACCCTGGAGTACGCAAGTTCTGCGCTTGGTTTTGCAGACTGGTGGCACCCACCATCAAAGCAGTGCTACTGTTCCTGTGTGGTTTCCCTTTTTTTTAGATCCACATCCCTGACACAGCTTTATAAATACAAATTAACCGCATATTGTTTATTAGTTAAATGCATCTGATTGTAATTAACCTGTAACAATATAATGGTCCACGGAATGGCCAAACTATTCCAAATACCATAGCTGCTTTAGCGTTGTTACTCTCACTGCACCTTCTTCTTCTTCTTTCAGCTGCTCCCGTTAGGGGTTGCCACAGCGGATCATCTTTTTCCAATTATTACTCTCACTGCACTACACGGAGCAGCTGATCGGAAAGCGAATCATCGGTATACAGCATCAAGCACACGCTGCCTCAGCCATGCTGCCAATTTGAACTGCTCTCACACGGCAAACGCTTCAAAACCTTTCTTGTATGGACCTCGCGGTTCAGAAACAGTTTCATCCCAAGCACTATAAACGCACTCAATCAGTCCATCAAGTGCTCCTTGTAGAACTGTTTGTACAGTACTTATTAGTACAATCATCTCACTGTAAACTTGCACTACAGTTATAATATTGCACAACCTGAGCCACTTTATAAAGCGCGTATTTACATATGATGACAATATCATTTTTAAGATGAAATGCAGCAAAATATGTTTATTTATATTATACAGATAAAACTTTAACTTCATTTAAATAATCTATATTGTTAATGATTAAACATGTGAGGATACAGTGTTGCTGCACTAGCAAGGATCTGGTGCTCCGTTCACGGATTGTTCCTGCTTTGCGCTGTATGCTTGCTGGGACTGGCGTGACACTGGAAGGATAGATGGATAGAATAATTAAACATGTACTACAAACTAGTAAATTAAATAATTTTAAGATGAAGTTTATGATGTTCTACTTTAATGACAAAATGAATTATGTGATTAAAGTGGAAATTTTGAGATTAAAGTTGACATTTTGTGCATTTTTCCCACTGTGTGCCTATTTTTTTTTCTCTGTACCCTAATAAGCTTTCATATGAAACAGATGGTGGGCTACAACTCACCTTTTCACGGCGACTTTGATATCTGACAACTTCTTTTTTATTTCGGGCACTTTGTGACTTTGTGAACTTGAGCTTTCGAGTTTCTCCGACACTCTGTGTCACTTAATCAACTTCCTTTTGTTGTTTATACCACTGTTTAAACCAACAAATAGTATGTTTTTCCTTGCCTCCACTTGGTATTCACTGAACTTCTTCTATTTCCCCCTGTGCTTTTACCATTGCCTTTTCACAGAATGCTGAGCTTAATGGCTATTTATATTGATTTGCATATTCTAAGAGGTGTAATTTTGGGAGGAGACGGGGCAGGACAGCAGGCGCGTGCACGTGCGTTACTCTTCACGCTGACTGGGATTTATGTAGCAGTTGAATGTGGAAGTTGGTGAACGCATAGATTTATGCATCTGGATTTTTTTGTTCGTAAGAACATTTCCGTTTCTGTGCTTACGCCATGTTATAGTGTGAATTCTACACACAGCATTATGCATGAGGCCCCAGGTCTTCAAGCTTTAATGTAGATCTGTGCTACTGATTAGTTAACTGAGTAGTGAAGATACGTACTGTTCTTTGTGTATATAGTAGGTACTTAGTTTATTTATTTTGTTTTGATTTTTTTTTTTCAGCCTGTCCTTAATGAACCATTTTGTAGCTGGATGAAGGAGGTGAAAAAGTTTTTTTTTTTTTTTCTGTTTTGGTATTTTCTTTATTTTTGATTTGAAAACCATTGTAAATATTATAACACCTGCTCTGTTTTTTCTTTTCGGAAATGTTTTGCATTGGAGTTTGTAAATATTTTTTTTTTTGCAAGACATTTCTTTGTAAACTAGTATGGACATTGATGGAATTAAACAGATTCTTGATTTTTAATATTTTTTTTTTAGTCTGAGTCTCTCTCTCTTACTCCATCCCTTGGTTGCCTGATCTTGTCTACTGACAACTCAAGTGGGGAATTGTACAACAGAGTCCTTACCTGGATTGTCACACAGCAGAACAGTATCTTTTATTTTCACTAATGTAAGGAGAAACAGGTCAATGAGAAGGGGGGTATGGCCATCCAGCACCATTGCTGTTCATCAAACACAACATCCCATTACAGGAATACTTAATAAAGACTATATTCCAATCACTAAGTCACCTTAGCACTAACAAATACACAATTGTGAGCACTGAGGCAATTCCATCTTTCAGTTAGTTGAAGTTACCTACTAGCTACAGTATCACAAATTCTCATTCAAACATTTTTAAAAGTTGAGTTTCTTTTTTAGCTACATCACTCAGTTTAGATGAGCAAAACAGGCAAGCTTTAATGTGCATAAAGTTTCATGAAACTGACAGTTAAATACTTTTTGCTGGAGATTTTACAACTGTGAAATCCAATAAACACTAAAGAGCTTTTTTTTAGGATTTTTATCCTTTTTTAAGTATACCCCATGCTCCCAGCAACTACTTATCAATTGCCTTATCCTACCTAAAGATGTGCACACTTATTTATGAAATGATAGGCAAACACATGTGGAATTAATGCATGAAAACACTCAGAGACAGTAACTAAACACCTTTCTTCTTGGGTGAATAGCACTTCACTGGAATCAAAGCTCAGTTTATTTCTGTCATAAATGTGATTCAGGAACATGGAAAAAATGGGATTGAGGCCTCCAAAAGATGCACTAATGCAGACCAGGACCATCACTGATCTGCTGAAATAGTATTATCAAAAACTAAACTGCTCCATCTACTTCTACTAGCAGGCTTCGGCCTAAATAGGTGCCAAAAATGGGGAAATTAGTAATAGAGTGCAAAATATATTTAAATGTTTCAAAATGCCTCACAAGAAGAACAAACCAAGCAAAACTCTTCCTTGTGATCAAAAAGCAATAAGAATCATTTAGAAGTGAAAGGGACAGAGGGAAAGATGTGCAGCATGTTAGAATAATAAAGGATAAAGATGGAAACGTACGCACAAGTGAGGAGAGAGTGTTGAGCAGATGGAAAGAGTACTTTGAGAGGCTGATGAATGAAGAGAACGAGAGAGAGAAGAAGTTTGATGATGTGGAGTTAGTAAATCAGGAAGTGCAACAGATTAGCAAGCAGGAAGTAAGGACAGCTATGAAGAGGATGAAGAATGGAAAAGCTGTTGGTCCTGATGACATACCTGTGGAACCATGGAAGTGTTTAGGAGAGGCGGCAGTGGACTTTTTAACCAGATTGTTTAATGGAATATTGGAAAGTGAGAGGATGCCTGAGGAGTGGAGAAGAAATGTACTTTTTCTGCCTCACTCCACGCTGTCTGTGCAATACGGCCACAGAGAGCTTAAACAACTCGGCACATCCACATAAAAATGACAAGGGGTGAGCTTTCTTGAAGGCTTTTACCGGACGTACCTCGTTGTAAACTGAAATATATACAAAAGAAACATACAGGTATATACAGGTGTACAACCAAAGAAAATAAAGAATGATTTACAAAGAAGTACATAGCAGACAGTGTACATTAAACAATAAAGCTTTAAAAAACACTTACAAGGCGAGTGATTTCCACGGTTGGATCAAGACAAAGAGAACTAACCAGACCCAGGGGTTTATATGCCCAAAAGATATACGCTTCGGACGTGAAACAAAAAATAAAGGGATGCCTATGTGAGACACAAGGGGTGTATTGTATTCAAATGATTATTAGGTGACCTACATGCTTTACGTGAGTTTCATAGACATTTATGGCACCACTGTGAGTGTGGGACGTGACTGACAGGTGTGTTAATAAATGACAAGATGAAGGGGGACAGCTCAACAAATAACAGCTAACAACATGTGGAGCAGAACAGTACTGGTGCTGATATTTAAGAATAAGGGGGATGTGCAGGACTGTAGTAACTACAGGGAGGTAAAATTGATGAGCCACAGCATGAAGTTATTAGAAAGAGTAGTGGAAGTTTGGTTAAGAAGGGAGGTGATGATTAGTGATCAGCAGTATGGTTTCATGTCAAGAAAGAGCACCACAGATGCAATGTTTGCTCTGAGGGTGTTGATGGAGAAGCATTGAGAAAGCCGGAAGGAGCTGCATATATGTGGACCTGGACAAATCATATGACAGGGTGCCTCAAGAGGAGTTGTGGTATTGTATGAGGAAGTCGGGAGTGGCAGAGAAGTATGTAACAGTTGTACAGGGTATGTACGAGGGAAGTGTGACCGTGGTGAGGTCTGTGGTAGAAGTGACAGATGCATTCAAGGTGGAGGTGGGATTACATCAGGGATCGGCTCTGAGCCCTTTCTTATTTGCAATGTTGACAGACAAGATTAGACAAGAGTTCCCGTGGACTGTGATGTTTGCTGATGACATTGTGATTTGTAGCAATAGTAGGGAGCAGGTTGAGGAGACCCTGGAGAGGTGGAGATATACTCTAGAGGGGAGAGGAATGAAGATCAGTAGGAACTAGACAGAATACATGTGCAGAGGGAAGACAGTGGAATGGTGAAAATGCAAGGAGTAGAGCTGGCGAAGGTAGATGAGTTTAAATACTTGGGATCAACAGGACAGAGTAATGGGGATTGTGGAAGAGAGGTGAAAAAGAGGGTGCAGGCAGGGTGTAATTTGTGGAGAAGAGTTACAGGAGTGATTTGTGACAGACGGATATCAGCAAGAGTGAAAGGGAAAATCTACAGGACGTTATGAAACCAGCTTTGTTATATGGGTTGGAGACGGTGGCACTGACCAGAAAGCAGGAGACAGAGCTGGAGGTAGCAGAGTTAAAGATGCTAAGATTTGCATTGGGTGTGACAAGGATAGATAGGATTACAAATGAGTACATTAGAGGGTCAGCTCAAGTTGGAAGGTTGGGAGACAAAGTCAGAGAGGCGAGATTGCATTGGTTTGAAAATGTGCGGAGGAGAAATGCTGAGTATATTGAGAGAAGGATGCTAAGGATAGAGCTGCCAGGCAAGAGGAAAAGAGGATGACCTAAGAGAAGGTTTATGGGTGTGGTGAGAGAGGATATGCAGGTGATGGGTGTAACAGAACAAGATGCAGAGGACAGAAAGATATGGAAGAAGATGATCTGCTGTGGCAACCCCTAACGGGAGCAGCCGAAAGAAGAAGAAGAAGAATCGTTTAGAAATGAAAAGCAATTGTTCGAACAAAATGAGATTAACAAAAAGTGCTCAAAAGAGCAGAAAGGAGTTGCCTAAAAATGCAGTTCTAAATTAAACAATGTTCAATACACTAATACAAAAACAAAGGCAAAACAAAACAGAAGAAACAGAAAATCCAAAAACATTACTTGCAAAGATTGAACCTGGAGTTCAATGAAAATTCTGCCTGAGGCCATTTCTTCTTGGCTTAAAGGGCCAGAGGGACAGCTCAGGAATGGTGATGTCAGGGTAGCCGTGCCTCATGGGGAAACACCCACAAAGAACATGGAACACAGGAATACTTGAAGAGACAGTACGTACAGAAATTACAAAAATAATAGAAAATACATACAAAAAAAACTGGTGAATTTCCCCTTGAGATTAATAAAGTATCTATCTATCTAAATATGAAAAAATAATTATTTAAAAACAACAAAAATACAGTAATCCCTCCTCGATCATGGGGGTTGTGTTCCAGAACCCCATGCGATAGGTGAAAATCTGTGAAGTAGAAACCATATGTTTGTATTGTTATTTTTATATATTTTAAGCTCTTATAAACTCTCCCACACTGTTAACATTATTAGAGCCCTCTAGACATGAAATAACACCCTTTAGTCAAAAGTTTAAACTGTGCTCCATGACAAGACAGAGATGACAGTTCTTTCTCACAATTAAAAGAATGCAAACATATCTTCCTCTTCAAAGGAATGCGTGTCAGGAGCAGAGAATGTCAGGGAGAGAGTGAGAGAGAGAGTGAGAGAAAAGCAAACAATAAAAAAATCAATACGTGCTGTTGGGGCTTTTAAGTATGCCGAGCACCGCAATAAAGCGGTCGCAAAGAAAGGAGCAATGTGAAGGTAGTCTTTCAGCATTTTTTAGAGGCGTGTCCGTATCCTCTGTGCAAACAGCCCCTCTGCTCACACCCCCTCAGTCAGGTGCAGAGAATGTCAGAGAAAGTGAAAGAGACAGAGAAAAGCAAACAATCAAGCACCGTACGGGAAGCAGATTGTGTATCATTGAGGAGTTTTATTTAATACGTAATACATGCTCTGATTGGGTAGCTTCTAAGCCATCCGCCAATAGCGTCCCTTGTATGAAATCAACTGTGCAAAGCTACTGAGGAAGCATGTACCAGAAATTAAAAGACCCATTGTCCGCAGAAATCCACGAACCAGCGAAAAATCTGTGATATATATTTAGATATGCTTACATTTAAAATCCGCGATAGAGTGAAGCTGCAAAAGTCGAAGCGCGATATAGTGAGGGATCACTGTACCCATAACCAACAAACACAAGGTAATAGATAACAATTTTGCAATTTTTTTGCAAACATTTTGTGTGAATCGTTGCACTCATCATTAATTTCCTTTTTGTACTTCCACTTATCTCGTTGTTAATTTCCACCAGGATACGGGATTATCTGCAGAAATAAAATAATTGTACTGGATCAGCTTTATATATTGGGACATGAATTAGGTTCTAGCAAAGTTTTTTCTTCTTATGATTACACAGGTTGAATTCCTTTAGTAGGAAATGTCCCTTAGTCTTGGAGTGCATTTATTTACTTTTCTTAGGTTATTAACCAATCCATTACTCTGGATCCTACATATTACAGAGTCTGAGCATAATGTCTTTTCATTTATACTTTTATAACCATAACAAATATCTTATCTTTTATCATGGTTCTGCTCACTATTTAGAAGATGAGAATATTGTGTGGGGAAAACCCTCATATACAGCACTTATCAGTGACACCCTTTCTAAAGCAATTATCCTTTTATCTGATTATATCACTTTATTTTTTTACAGTTCATCATTGCTCACAACTTTGCAGTTGCATAGTCATAGGATACCCAAGAATGGACACATCACCTTATGTAAAGTTTTTAATTCTATTCCAATCTCCCCACAATGAATGCTATTTATCAATAATAAGCTTGAAGACACCTTTCCTGTGTCTCTCCTGGTCTCATTCACCCCAACAAATGTTCTCTTGTATGTATGTAGTACCCAACGGCAGAGAAAAAACACAAGATGAACTTTGACTCTTCCTGCTTTCAGGCAGGGTGCTCTCATTTTATTAAAGTTTATTCTCAATCTTCCATGTTTGGCTGTTTTCCTCAGTAAAAACACCAATTGAAATTTCTCCAGATGTTGAAAGATTTGCATTGTACTCTCAAACCAGATGTGCAGAAAAACAAAGCTATGGAAAAATCTCCATTGGCCATCCTGCCACTGTTCAAATTTCTTTTATATGACGACACTTTTTACCTTCTCCAAGCTTAAAATGATGGAGTGTAGTCTGTCATTCAGAGCTGGGAAATCACAGTGTATTGTTTCATCTCAAGGAGAATTGGGGAACAGTGGAAGAGCAGTAAATGCAAATGTAGTATTACCAACTGATCAGGAAGTGCTGAAGAGGAAAGGAGTACTTGGAAATAAAAAAATAATAATAAAACAAATAGAAAACACTTCAATTATAGCTCAGGAGGTGAATGTACAAAATATAAGTCATGGGTTAACTAAAATTAAACATACTGTTCATCAACAAAGCCAAAAACTATTCACCACCAGCTCAGACAATTTTTTTCTATGCTTTCATCAGTTTAAAGTTGGGGGACAGTTCAGCCAGTTTAAAAATGGATGGGGTATAAGAAAGTGTGTGCTTCGTTGTAGAAATGGGACAGACGAAGTTGTTGGTAAACAGGAATAAACCATTACTTTTATTAAAGGACCACATAATGGCTACATTATACTGTACTGTTTCTTCTTCTACACTCTTGTTGCTGTATATGATCCATATACTTAAAAAAGAGGAATAATAAGAATTCCATGTCTACAGGCACATCGGGTGAAATTTGTGGAGAAGAGTGTCAGGAGTGATTTGTGACAGACGGATATCAGCAAGAGTAAAAGGGAAAGTCTACAGGACGGTATGAGACCAGCTTTGTTATATGGGTTGGAGACGGTGGCACTGACCAGAAAGCAGGAGACAGAGCTGGAGGTGGCAGAGTTAAAGATGCTAAGATTTGCATTGGGTGTGACAAGGATAGATAGGATTACAAAGGAGTACATTAGAGGGTCAGCTCAAGTTGGAAGGTTGTAATATATACTGTAAAGTGGACTGCAGACAGTGTAATACAGCTTACATTTTTACAGTTTTGTGGAATATGCAAAGTGGTGTCAGAGACTGAGTACGTTAGACAAACATTTCTGTTAAAAACAAAGCACTGGTGCCCTCTCCATGGCTACATGCAGTCTTACACCTGAAATGAGTGTGGAAATGGATGGATGAAAAAACAAATTTTGGGACAATTAGCAGACACTCTTTCTTACACACAAATACGTTTAGAATGTGTATAATAAGAACTGAGTGTCATAGAAAGATAAAGTCAGAAGAAAAATTTCAGAAGCTAAAAAATGAAAATTCTGAGACCATGGAACAATCGGTCTTTAACAGGGAAGGACAATGACTGCTTGCAATGGCATGGCTAGTTTAACAAGATAGATAAGCCACTGCTTAGTAAGGCACTTTAAGGCTTAACAGAATATAAATCCCATTTCATAGTAAGACAAAGCTGTCTTGGAATAATAACAATAATGAAAGCTATAACCTATTTCCAGAGTTCCAGCTTAATCCAGGATCACCAGGGCCATAGAATTGGAATTCTAATACTGCTAAGAATTTTTGACTTTTGTTATCTTTAGAAAATAGTCATCTCTTCTTTCTTCTTTAGAGAAAAAAGAAAGAATAGAAAACATTTTATTTATTAAAAGGACAAAGCAGAAGGAATATTGACATTTTCTGAGGGGGCAAAGACATTGTGTTTTTGAATTTTTGCTCCAGAAAAAAATATCTTTCTGTACAGTATGTTTTTGTTTCTGTTCACTTTACTACTTCTTACTAGGTGGCAAAAGTGTCATTCTTGGAAACAGTTTGTTAGGATTGTGGTTTCTGTTTCTTCTTTTTATATGTTTTCCACATGTATTTCTCAGATCTCACAATCATTTTAGGTCTTTTGGAGTGTTTATTGTTTCTTGGCTTTCCTTGTTGTCTGCCCTGCATCCTGTATGTGGAGCCCATGGAGCTGTGGTCACTTTAATGCAACTCCGTGACTGCCCCAAAAGGAGAAGCTTCAACATTGCGTTTGTATATTTCATTGCTGTTTCTTATTTTGGTTCTTATTTTTGGATTTACTGGCTTTGACTCCTTCTTTGATTTAAAGGTAATATTTTCTGGTTTGTGAATTCTTAGTTTTGTTTGATTTTGCTCAATTTTTTGCCTTGTTTTTTTGTGATTCTTCTTTTGAATTCTTTAAAATCGATATCAAAATTTCAAAGTAACTCTGATTTTTTTTATTTAGAACAAGATATTTAGGAGTTTTTCCTTTCCTCTTTATTGTGAACATGATTTTACCCTTTTAATATTTAAAGGATCGTAGCCCCATTTTTGGCCTGTCGGACCAAGATGAAGTGCTGATCTGCCTTTTTTTCAGGGCTATTTCCCTTTTTGTGCTTTGTTGTGATGACAATTTAGTTGTTTTTTTAAATATATTTCAGGTGTGTCTTAGTTCAAAGATGGTAGTGCTTTCTCTTTTAAGTGTAGTTTAAATTTGGTGTGTATTTGTGATTCTCAAGTGGCAGTGCCTTTCATTCAATTAATTTTTGTGCATTCTGCTTTACTATAATATGCTCTTGCTGATTTGTTGTGCAATCGGTGGCCTTATTCAGATGGCTATACAAAAGAAATTTTAAAAATGTTTTGACCCCATCATTTTCTCAGAATGTTTATATTTGCATCTCTTTCTGATTCAGCCCTGGACTTCCACATACTATGAACATGGCCATTAAGTGGTGTTAGTTTAAAGAGCATTTATGATGGTGACTCTTTGCTTTGTTTCTGGTTCCAACTTTGTCCAGTACTTGTATTTGTCTTCTTTTATTCAAATATACGTACATTAAAAATACAGCAGGTGATGAAGTAAAAAGTTCTATGTCTCTATCTATCTAATGCAAAGTTGACTAACTTATTCACTCTCTCACTCATCAACAAAAACATTATTTCCTGCTGAAATGTGGCAGGATAGTATATCTAAGTCAGTAGGTATCTGATGAGAATAGAAAGAACATTTTGATATATCGAGATTTAGGGGTACTCACCCACAACAGAAAAACTAAATACCCCAAAATAATAAAACTGTGAATTGGACAAAGAAAATTTAGTGGAAACTCAAAGACGTTGTTAGCAGGTGGCCTCCTTGGGTACATGCAGTATTCCCTATTCTGGTCACTTCTTCTTATTTTAGATAAAACCACTTCTTTCTGGGCTAGAGCTTGATATTAAATATAGCCATTTTACATACTGGGACATTATGTGATGAGAAATTGAATTCTTGCCACTATGCTGCTGATTGGATGAATTTGCAGTGGTTTATGTGAGACTGTTTAGTACTCAAATGTCTTTATTTATAAGCACATTAATATAGAGCAGATATTTTAGCTAAGTGCGCATTTATATTATTTTTTCCTTTCTTTTGATATACAGTATGCTGAGAAACAGTGGTCTACACCTTTTGAAACTAAGTTACCTCTTCATGCTATGTTAAATTTCATGAAATGAAAGAAGTGTCAAACCGTTATCATGTCCTTGCGGAGCTGGACAGTGACTCTGATAATTCTGAGGTGGTAGGCAGGGATGAGCAGCCCCAATGGGCCCCCTCAAAACCAGTTCCCAAAAAGAGAGAGGTAGTGATAGTTGGGGATTGAAGCGCAGGTGTGCTCCAGAGAGAGAGAGTCTTGTGTTGCCTTCTGGGAGCACAGGTGGGAGACCTCCCTGGAAGGGTGGATAGGCTCTTGGCCAGAGCGGGGGTGGATCCAGTTGTCATTGTCCACATTGGAACAAATGACATACATAAGGGTAGTCTATCAGTTCTGCAATCCAAATTCAAAGAGTTAGGTGCCAAGCTGAGGAGCAGAACTGACAAGGTAGTCTTCTCTGAAGTTCTGCCTCCACGCGCCAGTCCAGGTAAGATTGAGGAGATTAGAAGGCTTAATGCGTGGCTCAAATCTTGGTGCAGGGTAGAAGGGTATAGGTTTATGGGGCATTGGGACTCCTTTTGGAACAGATGGGACCTGTTCCGCCGTGACGGGTTACCTCTGAACTGGAGGGGCACCAATGTATTGGGGAGACATATGCGTAGGCTAGTCGAGGATTGTTTAAACTAGGGAATGGGGGGTTAGGGAGTTTAGGACAGGCCAGGTTTAGATCTATACATGGAGGAACAAACAATGGTGTAGAAATAAAAATGCATAGTAATGTAAATTCTAAGCAAACATTTAAATGTAGAAGGAGTAACACATTAAAAATAGCTTGCCTTAATGCTAGAAGTATCAAAAATAAGGTAAGTGAGTTGGAGTTGTATGTAGCAGAGCATAATTATGATATTATAGCAATAACGGAAACCTGGCTAAATAACAAATATGGGGATGAGTGTAACATAGAGGGGTACACATTTTTTAGGAAGGACAGACAGAACAGAAAAAGAGGTGGGGTTGCTGTTTATGCCAAACAGGGTTTAAATGTAAGACCTCTTGAATTGGATGATGAGCCCCATCTTAGTGAGGACATGTGGCTTCGCCTGGAAAATATTAGGGAAACAGGTCTTATTTTAAGAGTGTGTTATAGACCACCCAATTCAGACAGTAATTTCAACACACATCTTTTTAGTAATATCAAAAAGGCAAGTTTACAGGGAGATATTATAGTCATGGGGGACTTTAATTATCCAAATATTAACTGGGATAACCTTCAGATGGAGGAGCACAGGAGTTTTTAGAAGTAATCAGTGACTGTTTTTTAACACAGCATGTTAAAGCACCAACACGGGGTGAAGCCTGTCTGGATTTAGTATTTTGTAATACTAAAATTGTTAAGTTGAACTTTAGTAGGGCTAATTTTGAGCAGATGCGACAAAGTCTAAGTAGGATAGACTGGGATAAGCTTTTAAGTGTGGAGACAGTCGAGGAGCAGTGGAACAGGTTTAAAAATGTTTTACTTGTAATGCAGGACAAACTCCACGGTGGATTAATTAAGATTTAAAAAAGAAGTTGCAAAAGAAAAAAATTGACTAATGACTGCAAAGTGAATCGTAGTGCATATGAGAACATGAGGGCAACCATTAAGAAGGATATGAGGGAGGCTAAAAGACAGTTGGAGAAGAATATAGCAGATAAGGCGAAAGAAGACCCTAAGAGATTCTTTCAGTATTTTAGTAGTAAAAGAACAGTTAAGGAGGAGGTCAAATTCATCAGGAATAGTAAAGGGGAATTAAAAGGTACAGACAGTGAAATAGCGGATGCCCTAAACTTACATTTTTCTGAGGTGTTTACAAGTGAGCAAGTGGACAACCACATAGAGGTAAACGTGACTACTAAGGAGGTACTGAAGGATTTGGAAATTGTAGAGGGAGAAGTGCTGCTCAGATTAAATAAGATGAAATCAAACAAATCACCAGGACCAGATAATATTTATCCTTGTGTTCTTAAGGAGGCTAATGAGTACATACATAAACCCTTGACACATATTTTTAGGAAGTCACTGCGCACTGGAGAGATTCCGAAGGACTGGAAAATGGCAAATATCATCCCATTATATAAAAAAGGTGACAGATCAGATCCAAGCAACTATAGGCCAGTAAGCTTAACATGCATCACAGGAAAATTAATGGAAGGAATTATTAAGGATAAGATTGAGCAACATCTGGCAAGGACAGGAGTTATTCTGAACAGTCAGCATGGGTTCAGAAGAGGGAGGTCGTGTTTTACTAACATGTTGGAGTTCTATGAGGAGGCAACAAAAGGATACAATCAAAGTGGAGCTTATAATATTACTAGCAAAATACCCGCGCTTCGCAGCGGAGAAGTAGTGTGTTAAAGAAGTAATGAAAAAAAAAGGAAACATTTTAATAATAACGTAACATGATTGACAATGGGCGACACAGTGGCACAGTGGTAGCGCTGCTGCCTCGCAGTTAGGAGACCCGGGTTCGCTTCCTGGGTCCTCCCTGCATGGAGTTTGCATGTTCTCTGCGTGGGTATCCTCCGGGCGCTCCGTTTTCCTTCCACAGTCAAAAGACATGCCAGTTAGGTGGATTGGCGATTCTAACCTAGTGTGTGCTTGGTGTTTGTGTGTGTCCTGCGGTGGGCTGGCACCGTGCCCAGGATTGCTTCCTGCCTTGTGCCCTGTGTTGGCTGGAATTGGCTCCGGCAGACCCCCTGACCCTGTGATCGGATTCAGCGGGTTAAGAAGATGGATGATTGACAATGTAATTGTTTTGTCATTGTCACGAGTGTTGCTGGCATATATATATACACACACACACACATACACACATATAAACATATATATATACATATAAACGCATATATATATATATATATATATATATACACATATATACATATACATATATATATATACATATAGATATACACTCACCTATAGGATTATTAGGAACACCATACTAATACGGTGTTTGACCCCCTTTCGCCTTCAGAACTGCCTTAATTCTACGTGGCATTGATTCAACAAGGTGCTGAAAGCATTCTTTAGAAATGTTGGCCCATATTGATAGGATAGCATCTTGCAGTTGATGGAGATTTGTGGGATGCACATCCAGGGCACGAAGCTCCCGTTCCACCACATCCCAAAGATGCTCTATTGGGTTGAGATCTGGTGACTGTGGGGGTTATTTTAGTACAGTGAACTCATTGTCATGTTCAAGAAACCAATTTGAAATAATTCGAGCTTTGTGACATGGTGCATTATCCTGCTGGAAGTAGCCATCAAAGGATGGGTACATGGTGGTCATGAAGGGATGGACATGGTCAGAAACAATGCTCAGGTAGCCCGTGGCATTTAAACGATGCCCAATTGGCACTAAGGGGCCTAAAGTGTGCCAAGAAAACATCCCCCACACCATTACACCACCACCACCAGCCTGCACAGTGGTAACAAGGCATGATGGATCCATGTTCTCATTCTGTTTATGCCAAATTCTGACTCAACCATTTGAATGTCTCAACAGAAATCGAGACTCGTCAGACAAGGCAACATTTTTCCAGTCTTCAACTGTCCTATTTTGGTGAGCTCGTGCAAATTGTAGCCTCTTTTTCCTATTTGTCGTGGAGATGAGTGGTACCCGGTGGGGTCTTCTGCTGTTGTAGCCCATCCGCCTCAAGGTTGTGCGTGTTGTGGCTTCACAAATGCTTTGCTGCATACCTCGGTTGTAACGAGTGGTTATTTCAGTCAAAGTTGTTCTTCTATCAGCTTGAATCAGTCGGCCCATTCTCCTCTGACCTCTAGCATCAACAAGGCATTTTCGCCCACAGGACTGCCGCATACTGGATGTTTTTCCCTTTCACACCATTCTTTGTAAACCCTAGAAATGGTTGTGCGTGAAAATCCCAGTAACTGAGCAGATTGTGAAATACTCAGACCCGCCCGTCTGGCACCAACAACCATGCCATGCTCAAAATTGCTTAAATCACCTTTCTTTTCCATTCTGACATTCAGTTTGGAGTTCAGGAGATTGTCTTGACCAGGACCACACCCCTAAATGCATTGAAGCAACTGCCATGTGATTGGTTGATTAGATAATTGCATTAATGAGAAATTGAACAGGTGTTCCTAATAATCCTTTAGGTGAGTGTATATATACATATACATATATATATATATATATATACATACATCCACATATATATACATATTTATACATATACGCTGTATATATACATATACATCCACATATGAATACTGTACACTAGCAAAATACCTGCGCTTCGCAGCAGAGAAGTAGTGTGTTAAAGAAGTAATGAAAAAGAAAAGGAAACATTTTAATAATAACGTAACATGATTGACAATGAATTGTGTTGTCATTGTCATGAGTGTTGCTGTCATATACAGTATATATACATACATATATATATACTCACACACACACATAAACATATATATACATATACACACATATATACAGTATATATACATATACATCCACATATATATACTGTACATATATATGTGCAAAAAACCACGCTTTTATCAAGGCTTCCGTCAGGTAGTCTTTTGAAACGAAATTTTCCTCCAATCAGTCCTAGCAACGCGCTTTCTTCCGACTCTTACATTTTTGTAGCTCTGATGTGTGCATCAATGTAATCGGTGTACCAGGACATCATGCATTGACAGAAGTTCCCCTTTGCTTGGAATGCAAAGTGTGATTAAATGCGTTATTTTTTAATGCATTATGGAGCACATGTATCGAAGCTTCTCAGCTGTGCTTGTGCTAAGAAAAGGAAACATTTTAAAAATAACGTAACATGATTGTCAATGTAACCTTTTGTAAGTAGTGCCTGGAGGATTCAGAGTGTGGAGAAACTCTAGAGACAGTGTGTGTATTAACTTGTGGATTTGTCTGTGAGTATTTGGTGGCAGCGTCACAAAGTTGCTTCCGCAAGACTGCGTTAGCTGCGGAGCTCAGCTCAGAGCGAAATGAGGTGAATGGGACGGGAGATGATGACGTGACTCCCCCACCCGCCTTAACTGTCAATCCCCCCACAAACACAGTCTCTCGGAATTTGCATAAGCACAGCCCTTCACCAGCAATTTTAACTTAGTTACAAAGTGATCAAAACTCTCGTTTATACTCTGCGTCCTCTCATTAAACTTGTATCCCGCATTAGCCGTGGGCATGACAAACGCCAGCGGCAGCCTGTCTATGTACTTAATTTAAATTTTAGGTTTACACCGTGCTTTGTTTCCGAAGTAACTGCACTCATGCTTTTATGTGTCACTCACTCGCTTCTTATTGTTTCGCTGCCTTCTCAATTGTGTAATGCATGTTTCTTCAGTGCTTTTTGGAGCTCTTCCTTGTTTTTTACGTACTGCGTTGACAGTCAGTTCACGTGATTATGTGGGAGGCGTGATGATGTCACACGAAACTCCAACCCCCACGGCCATCGAGCTCAACTCCATTACAGTATATGGAGTTATGACCATTACGCGTAGAATTTCGAAATGAAACCTGCCCAACTTTTGTAAGTAAGCTGTAAGGAATGAGCCTGCCAAATTTCAGCCTTCCACCTACACGGGAAGTTGGAGAATTAGTGATGAGTGAGTGAGTCAGTGAGTGAGTGAGTCAGTGAGGGCTTTGCCTTTTATTAGTATAGATTTATCTGTACTTTCAGAAAGCATTTGATAAGGTGCCACATGAGAGGTTGGGCATCAAATTAAAAGAAGTGGGAGTTTAGGGTGATGTTTTTAGATGGGTGCAGAATTGGCTCAGAAACAGGAGTAGAGGGTGATGGTGTGAGGAACCTCATCAGAACTGTCTGATGTTAAGAGTGGTGTTCCACAGGGGTTGGTGCCAGGGCCACTGCTATTTTTAATATATATAAATGATTTAGATAGCAATATGGGTAACAAGTTAGTTAAGTTTGCAGATGATACAAAGATAGGTGGATTAGCAGATAATTTGGAATCCGTTATATCACTACAGAAGGACTTGGATAGCATACAGAATTGGGCAGATTTGTAGCAGATGAAATTTAATGTCAGTAAGTGTAAATTATTACACATAGGAAGTAAAAATGTTAGGTTTGAATACACAATGGGCGGTCGGAAAATCGAGAGTACATCTTATGAGAAGGATTTAGGAGTCATAGTGGACTCTAAGCTATCGACTTCCCGACAGTGTTCAGAAGACATTAAGAAAGCTAACAGAACGTTAGGATATACAGTATTGCATGATGTGTGGAGTACAAGTCCAAGGAGGATATGCTCAACATTTATAATGTACTGGTGAGGTCTCATCTTGAGTACTGTGTGCAGTGTTGGTCTCCAGGCTACAAAAAGGACATAGCAGTGCTAGAAAAGGTCCAGAGAAGAGTGACTAGGCTGATTCCAGGGCTACAGGGGTTGAACTATGAGGAAAGATTAAAAAAGCTGAGCCTTTACAGTTTAAGCAAAAGAAGATTAAGAGGTGACATGATTGAAGTGTTTAAAATTATGAAGGGATTTAGTACAGTGGATCGAGACTTGTATTTTAAAATGAGCTCATCAAGAACACGGGGACACAGTTGGAAACTTAAGGGTAAATTTCGCACAAACATTAGGAAGTTTTTCTTTACACAAAGAACGACAGACACTTGGAATAAGTATGGTAGACAGTAAGACGTTAGGGACTTTCAAAACTCGACTTGATGTTTTCTTGGAAGAAATAAGTGGATAGGACTGGCGAGCTTTGTTGGGCTGAATGGCCTGTTCTCGTCTAGAGTGTTCTAGTGTTCTAATGTTCTAATATACCAATCTATAGATTGTTGCAGACCACACACACCCCTTCATGGCAAAGGTATTCCCTGATGGCAGATGCCTCAGTAGGATTCAGCAGGAAAACTGTACCCTGCCACACTGCAAAAACGTTTCAGTAATGGTTTCAGAAAGAATTCAAAGAACTCAAGGTGTTGACTTGGCTCCCAAATTTTCCAGATCTCGAGCGTATGTGGGATGAGCTAAAAAAAACATTCCATGAAGGTCTCACCTTGCAACTCACAGGACTTAAAGGATCTTCTGCTAATGTCTTGGTGCTAGATTCCACAGGGCATCTTCAGAGGCTGTTTTGGCTGCATGAGTGGGACCTACACAATATTAAGCAAGTGGTTTTAATGTTATCGCTGATCGGTGTAAGGTGAGAGGGATTTCCTTTACAAGATTGTGATACACTGTAATTGATTCATTATATTTTCTTTTACAAGTGCAACATACCTTGACTCACTTTGGTCACAGCATTAAATATAAGAGGGAACTGAACTGGCAGCCTAGAGGTTTAAACTACTAATGCTTAGCCACTACACCTCAATGACCTACAGTGGACCTGCAAGTTTCAGACAGTGACTCAGACGCAAGATCTGGAAGGAAGTAGTACACAAGCAACTGTGCGCATGTCTAATATGCCTTGGAAAAACACAAATCAAAAAACATTTTAGGTATCGAGGACAAGAAATAAAGAGACAATTGTGGTACTTTGGGAGAACTCAAAGATGGAGTACCAGTGAGTTGTACAGTATAATTGGCAAAGCAGAATTCAGGAAGGCGTGCTTCATTAAAATTTTCACTGTACAGTAAATAGGACTCAGCTACCTTTGAAATGAGAATTGCTCAGGTGGAGCTAGCTAATTATTACCATTGCAGTAGCTGTAAAAGTTGCAAGAGTTTAGATAAAAACCAAGTAATATTTAAAAAAATGGTTTATTAGGATTACCTCTGAGCAACTCAGATAGCAGAAGGTGATATTTTATTTTTTTTCTTCTTTAGTGCTTTGCTGACAATATTAGATTTTCAGGAGTTTGACTTTCTGTTGGGCATACCATCCATTTTTGAACATGGATTTTTTTTTAAAGTATCTTACTTAAGCTGTGTGTTTGCTTTAGTAGTGAAATGGCCTGGAGATGGTTTTAAAGCAACATTGTTCATTGTTCTAGAAGGAAGATATCATAATTGAATATGCTTTGAAATGTTGAAAGCAACAAACATTGTCACACATGCATTCCGGTCCCTCAGAATCTGCCTCCTAAAGCTGTTATCTGGATGGTGAATACAAAATTCATATCAGTTACATATCAGTCACATCAAGCCATTTCCCAGGCCTACATAGTAGTTGTTGTTATAATGTCTACAAAGACAGAAATGTACAGTGCTTGGTTTACATTGAACTATTGCTCAAACTGGGGTTGTAACATGTTGGTTTACCCAGATAAAAAAGCCAGGTACAAATATAAGCAGACTTTGAAAAGTTGAATCTTGCAATATAAATTTAAGTAGGCAGTATGGCTTAATGGCTAGGGCTCTTGACTTCAAAACACAAAGCTGCCAGTTTACTGCCATTACTTTGTGACTGTGGAGCAGGCAAATGACTTGTTGTGGTATTTTTATTTCTTTTATTATAAGAAATTATCTGCTAAAAATATGTAATATTGAAGTATATGTTGCTGTTTTTGCCACAATCAGCTTGCACATTAAAAAAAAGAAAAATGCATATTGTGTGAAACGTGCAAGAGAGTTGTCAAATTCTTATTAGCTACAGGGAAATAAAATACTACAGTCAGCATGTGGTGTAAAAAAATCCTGACAGGCCATATCTCAAGTTTAAACAGCAGCCGTAACACAGTCAGTAGGCAGCTGCACATTTTAGCTAAAGCCCTACTGGGACTTAACACCACAATGGTAAATAAAAAATGGCAAATTTTCCTAATCAAGAAACAAAAGAGGAATAAAAGAAAGCAAAACATGCTCAAAAATGCTAAGAAATATAATTTACACAAAGCACTGACATTTAAATAACTTTTAAGCCAGAAACCTCATGAACTCGGAAATCCAGGACAGAAAATGATATAAGACAAAGTTTCAAAAAGTAATTTTTTAATTTTATTTGCTTCAGACAACTGCAGTAAATTAGCAGAAGCACCTGAGAATGAGTCAAAATTGTAGACCTCACCATATTGGTTCTAATCTTAATTGGAACTGGACATCAATTAACAACTAAAGGCCATGTCACAATATGCGACTTCTAGTTATGGGTTATGTTAGATTTGCCAACTGTAATCACTGATCTTAAATAACTGAAAATTGCTGCCCATGTTTACATTACTGAATGAATGCTGTCTTTCCAGGACAGGTGTGTTTCCCCCCTTTTTTGTGACAGTCAATAATGTGCTGCTTCATGGCGGTGGCACTGTACGAAGGGTTTAAAGGTTAGTAGATGCAGCAGGTCTGAAAAGATGAAACATCAGGAAGACAAGCCTTTATTCTGTTTGGGAGGTTCAAAACACATTTGTTCCTTATTCCTCATTGCTACATTCCATACATTGTACTTTCGGATGAGCATTCATTTGTAGTCAGCTCTCATGTACACAGTGCCCACTCCTATAGCTAAGGACAAAATCAAATTTTTTAGACTTTATCAGAGCAAGTTGCAGACTAGTTGGAATGAGTTGTTGGTTTTGTCACATTTATGGGAACTGACTGCCTTTGACTTGTTAATACTAAGTAAATGAAGGCTACAACTGAAAATTGTTGGAAAAAGATTTTTCTGGTAATTTTCAGTTATAGCCTTCATTTTTATAATCTCAGTGAGTTGGAGGCAGTTGGCGGTGTGCTCATGTGATCACAAGTTGTATAGTATAACATAACCAGTTACCAAATCCAACTAGTGTACCACTCACCCTCACAAAATAGTCATAGGGTGGGCTTTGTGTGCATGAGAGATAGTATCCCAAATTACAATGCATAATACACAGCAACGAGGAATAAGGAACATAGGTGTTTTAGCCCTCACAAAAAGAACAGCAGCTTTTATGTTTGATGACTCGTGATTTCGGCACCATGACAGAATTATTTTGGGGTGCTGTGCAGAAATTGTTGCTGAACTCGCCATACCTGTTAACACTTCATTCAGCACTGGTTCTGTCTGGTAGCACTGGCTGTCAGAAAATGGGGTGAGCATGATTGTCCTGGAAAAGTCATCACATAGTCACTTGTCATTTATAGTTGTGTTAACTAACGTTTCGATCAGCTACGGCATTCACCAAGTGTAACATCTAGTACAACTAGAAGTTGTGTAAGGTGACATCGGCTTAAGAAGAATGTTACTATGCAATTAAAAGGAAAACCAAGACAAACATGCAGCTAAACTATGACAAACAGAATGTGATGCTGGAATTGGAAAGTCAAGCTGAAAAACGGCATAAATACCAAGGGTAAAACAGATTAATTAAGTGCACTATCTAACCCAATAAGCAAATGTCTAATTAAAAATCTG
This sequence comes from Polypterus senegalus, assembly GCF_016835505.1. Classification (NCBI taxonomy): domain Eukaryota; kingdom Metazoa; phylum Chordata; class Cladistia; order Polypteriformes; family Polypteridae; genus Polypterus; species Polypterus senegalus. The sequence continues at coordinate 127,686,263 of NC_053160.1, forward strand.
TAAAGTTCTAAAGATCAAATGTACTTGTTGGAGAGACACAGCATCTGTGGTCCAGCTAAGCCAATTAAAGCATTCATAGTAGCAGGGAGTGAGTAGCAGGGAAGTCTTTCATACGCTTTTTAACCTCCACCAAAGCAACTTAAATTGGGAGAGGAAGCAACAAAAGTAAAGCAACAAAATTAAGGTTTAAAGGGGATGCAATAAAAAAGTAGTAAAGAGAAATGAAAAGAATTAAAGCATCATACTGTATTGCAGCGCTCCTGTAGCCATGGTGATTCATCTAAGCGCTGAGCGTTACCTTGGTGGTATATGGCATGGGGCCCATTGCTTGCCGTCCTTTTTTTTTTTTTTAAGAAGACAGATTAAAGACTCGTAGGCCAGAAGCCGAGGCGAACGCCCTGACCTGAATTGAAACAGCCGTGTTTAGGAGTCTCTGCAGGGGAGCTTTGCCTGCTGCTCTTTATTAGAAACAAGGCCTCCTACTTTGCATTCTCCTGTCTCATTCTGAAGAAGAAAATGGCAGCTGAATCACAGGTCAAGGTAGCCCCTGCTCTTCCTGTGTCATTTATAAGCCACTAAATGAAACCATATTCCATTTCTAGGACCCCAGAGGACTTTCTCGTTGTATTTTTGAAGTCGGATCTGCTCTTTAACCACAACAGAAGGCTGCCTTATTGAGATTGTTTCCTCTTGTTTGATTTAGACCATGTGCGAGCCTAGACTGAGTCATCAATAAAATGCTACAGTGTGGAATAAGAGAAATACATACAGCATGGGATTCTTTAACACAGCAGAATACCAGATGATTGCTCATGACGACTCATTTGTATGTGTTCTGTCTTAATTTAAATTATAAATTGATTCTGGTCAGAGAGCCAGGATTTGGTCTCTCAAGATATATAGGGATTATAATTTGCTGGGGCTATAAAGCTTAATTCCCTTAACAATGTCTTACAGTGACCAAGCCTAATTAGAACATACTGTGAGTAAAATGTTGTAAGCCATCTCTGTGTTTTTTTTTCATTTGTCCTGTTTTCAGTGAATAATAAGGTATAGTGCCACAAGCCAACCATTTTCTGTCTTTTTAATTGAATTTGCTTTGTGTTTCTGCCTGTCAATTTCCATATATTTTGTTTAAATATATGTAATTTGTACTAATTTTATTTCACAAGTACATCAGGGTGGTATAAAATACTGCCTTCAGTTGTCCAGGCACCTGGCTTTGACTTCTGGTCTGGTTACTCTCTGTGTTCACATGAATTTTCTTGCTGTCATGCTCCCGCTTGACATACAGGTTGGGATGGCTGCTGATTGTGTGACCATGCCCTATGAAGGCCTGGCATCCCATCCATACTTGGTAGTGGTTGTGCATTTCATGCTAAGATTCTCCTTAAACCTGCAATGAAGAAATAGTTTCTGAAAATGGGTTGATTAGCAATTACATTCAATCTGTGAATTACATTCCTGCAAATTTACTTATCCACTAGACCATTCGTTACACCCATGGTCTAATCTCGTCTATTTGGAGCCAGCAAATTAGAGACCTATTGAGCAGCAGCAACACATGAGATTGAGCAATAACAGGTCTGTGATCCCTGAATGGATCAGTGTGCTGTCTACCTGGTGCTAACAAGCACAAGTAAGCTGTTAAACACTATTTGTAATGGGGACCAAGGCTTGCAATTGTTCCCCAAAAACGAAGATTTCAAAGTAAGTGTGTGTCATAAGCTTTCACCGATTAAGTCTCTGCCCTTTGTGCACATTTCCTGTCTCTACCACCGATTGTATGGTTTAGTCCTCAAATCAGCCCTGTCACAGTCACTCGTGTCATCTGGCAGAGCACCAAGAAGACAATTGGACTTGACTTTCTAGAGGAAATAAATTCATAATAAGGTTTTCATAGGTGAACCTGCAGATGGATCATTACTGAGCCTCAAGGATGCGACAGCAGAGAGTCCGACCTCTCCCACACTCCCTGTGTTTGACCCTGTGAGACCTTCCAGATCATCCCATGTGAGCCAAAACAGTTATAATACATTCCATCCTGCATGGGCCAAGGTATTGATCTGCCTGCTTCGCCAATACAATTTAATGGCTTTATTCTCTCATTCTTCTTCTGTTGTGTTAACAAGTCTCCACACTCTGATAATGTTCCACATTTTCACAATGTTTTACATTGCTTTTCACACAGCAAAGCATAATGCTAAAGAAAGTGTTTTGCCAAGTTGTCCTTTGAAGGAAGCATTTATGGTAACACTTAACAAAGGTGTATTGTAAATAATGTCCAACAGAGCCTAACCTCCCTTTTCCCATAGAATCAATGCTTTAATATCTGCAGTTTCTGTATCTTTGCATTTTCAGGAATGTAAGGCCTGCATTGACTGTACTAAGTAACTGTAGGTACCAATTTATTGTTAAATTCTAGTTGTGTGCAATGATTTACATATTCATTCATTCATTTTCTGAACTTGATTTGTTCATTTCATGGTCATGAGCATGCACTGGGTAGAAGATCTGGATGGTGTATCAGTGCATCAAGCACATACCTGGATGTACTCATTCCTGGACAATTTTAAATAACTAATTAAGTTCAAAAGTCTGGAAAGTAAGCATAGACTGGACTACCAGCAGAAACAAGGACCATCCGATACAATAACAACAGCTGTGAGTCAGCAGAGTCTGCCTCAGCACTACTATGCAGTCCAAAAAATAAATAGAAATATAGCTGTACAAGAAAAGTATAGGTTGTTAGAGAAACTACAAACTACAATAAACCTAAGCAAGATTAAGATGTGGTTAAAATTTAAAAAAAAAAGATAAATGCGTTCATTGTTTTCCCGATAAAATCAGATAGATGGATAAAATTATCAGTGACACTGCAGATGTGTCTATGTCAACAGGCATTTTGACCAAACATGACTCTTATTCACTCATATTCACCTAACTTTGGCAAAGTATCATTAAGTCAAGATACAAAAATTTCAAAAGTACTACTACTGTATCATTCATAAAGTTCTCTGTGTTAGGAAAAATTCTGTAATGTTTGTGTAAATTTATCCATAACCATCTTCCATTTCTGCCATATGTTCTATTTGAGCAATTCATGGCATCCACTGCGTAAAAGTCATGAGTGTCTGTCTTGTTGACTTTATCTGTAGCGTTAGTGTCATCTCAGCGTTGAAAGTGATGTGTGGAAAACGTAAATTGCTTCTGCAAACTGCCATATTGGAACCATCAGATGAACCCAAATTTGTATCACAGGCAAATCTAGGAGTGTGCTTGGGGAAGCTGTACTGGTAGGACAAGCTGATTATATTTGGCAATCTTCTTCTGGAGCATTGTCTCATCCACCCCTTCCATCCATTTACCAAATTATTTACAATTACTTTTCTGCATAAGCTCTTTAAGGGCTGTTTTCCATGATTTGAACAGTTTATTTTTACCTGAGCCATGTGATTGTTTTGTTTGGGGTAATATTTAATGCTTATTAGAAAATTGCATTGCAACGCAGGGGTATTTGTATATAGCTATCTGTTTTTATTAATATATTTGTATTGTTTATTTATCTTTATATGTGGTTATTTCAGTACTGTTGTATAGTGGTACAGTAAATATGGAAATATTGTTCGTCACCTGCTTTCCAGTTTCTTTTGCTGCTGCACTCGGGTGGTAGCGTATAATCATTCACAGCCTATTAGTCCAGTGAGCATTACAACGGTGCTAATGTATGAATGTTCTGTATAATTTCTTCTGTCATGTCTCCTTTTAAACCTCCACTTGTTCATACTGAATAGATTCAGCTCCTTCATTCTTTCCTCTGAGATAATGCAGTGCTGGGATGAATTTAGTCATTTCTCTCTAGACTTTCTCAAGCTCTGCTATGTTGTTTGTCAAAGAAAACAGGTGACAACAATAAAGAGTATCAGGTTGGTAAACCTGTATAACTGAAATGCAAATCAAAAAAAAAAAGAAAAAAAACAACCAATAATTGTGGAGACATCTTTTCAGACACAAGTTCTGGTGAAGCTTCTGGTTTTCAGTCCTTCTAGCAGGAAGAGGCAGGTCCAGGTGGACAAACACTGGAAGTGTCAGTGGAGGTGTTATATCAGTCTGCAGAGGGAGGAAGGAAAAGGCATTAGGATACCGTGCCAACCCCTGGGGCGACAGTATAATTACAGTCACTTTCAGCAGTCCCCTATGCACACATGCGTGACACACTTTTGTACTAAACTGACCAAAACTGCACACAACAATAAGGACTCACTGGATTTGTAATCAACACAATGTCCCAGGTAACCAAATATTTTTTTGGCCTGGCTGATATTTCTGTATGGCATCTAGATGTGAGGGTTGAAGAGTCTATAAATCCAGAAAATTATAAAATGTTGTGGAAGATCACCCGGACACAGACAGGCGGACACGTTGAAATCACCCACAATATGCTTATTATACATACTAGCTATTTACAAGTGCAACACAAAGCCCCACAGTCCCCACAAGTCCAGGCCTCTCAAATGCCTTACTTCCTTCAGGCCGCCTCCTTGCCTCCTCCAAGACCTTGTCCTTCCTTCACTCCCGACTCCAGCCAATGAATGGAGGGAGGCGACCCCTTTTATATTTACCTGAATGTGCTGCAGGTGCCTCCCGGCTATCTTCCACTGGCAGTTCTGGGTGTGGCGGAAGTGCTGAGGTCCAGGGCTCCAAAGGCATCGGGGCGCCCCCTGGCGGTGACCACAGGCCCCTACAAGGTTGAGCTTCAAAGCTCTGTACCCATGGCCCCCAAAGGCACCAGGGCGGTCGCCCCCACGTGGTCTGGGGGAGGCGTGAGCCCTCCTCCGGTCAGCCTGGGTGTCCCGGCCGTGTCACCCCCCCACCATCTACAACAATGTGTATTTTGCTCGCAAGAGGCTTGAATCATTAAAACATAAGGAGTGTTACTGAGAAAATAAGGGTAGAAGGGTGCCTTTTATTATGGATGTGATTATTAATGCCTGTGTATAATATGGCAGGAATATAGATAACCTCAAAATATATTAAAGAAAATGCCTTTGATCTTGGCCCAGTGTTCCATCATTGCTTGCTCAGCTCAACCCTCCCCACATCTATAGCCTTCTTCTAACTTATGACCAGCTTTCTTGTTGGAAATGAAAGAAATGACTCTTGGCAAAATGTCAGAAGACCGAAGTGAAAAGTGTGTGAAGAGGCAAATAAAAATATAATCAAAACCAGGTGAAAATTGAGTCAAGAAAATTAACCAACACTTGCAGCAAGGCTAAACAATAATGTAGAAGTAACATCTGAAATAAATTAACAGAAAACAGAAGAAATTCAGAACCCAAAATGGGTACAAATGTGTAAACATAATAGTCTTACATACTTCCTGAGTACTAAGTGCTAATAAGCTGAAATAGCATCAGGTGATTGTCCAGCAACCAGTGGTAGGGTCAGGAATCTAGGGGAAAACAAATCTTGGTATGTGTTGCTAGTAAAGAAGTGATGATGGCCATGTCAGAAAACATAAAATGAAATCTGAGGACACTAGCACCAAAAATAATACAGCAATGTGTATTATCTTTTAAATCAGTATTGATCAAAATTAAGGCCAACAATGGCCATTATTCTTCTCAAATACCTCTAATATAAGGTTCATATATAGACTTGACGAGGTACCCAGCATTGCCAGTATAAATGTGCAGGGGAAATTTTTCTTCTGGAAATTCAACATGGTTAAACTCAACCTATGATGAGACAGAAAGATATACTCTTAGACAAAAGTTGTAATATAGCATGACCATGAAATTGTTATCAAAGTTGGTTTATATGAAAACATGGTACATACCAGAGGTCTTTCAGATCACTGTGTAGTACAGTGTACTCATGACAATATCCTCAACCAGCATATGAGCACTCATGGCTGCATAATAGATATTGTAGTCCCTGTGTCACTGTTGTTTTATAAGTTGCTTCCTCCTGCTATAACCTTGCTCCCTGAAATGACATATACATTTAAAGTTCAAGCAACAGCAAGACACATGCAAAATTTAGGGAAAATTGGTCAGAAGTTTTTGTGTGATTAGTGAACAAACAAGCAGACAAACATACAGACATTTAGGACTTTATGCATATAGCTTGTATCTGTGTTAAATTTTGTTGGATTATATTTACATGTAGCAGGTTGGATAATGCATGGATGGAGGCATTAAAATGCAGCTCCAGCATCTGCTCATGTATATTTATGCAGCACAATGCACTGCAGCTACTAACTTGTAGTTAGAATGGAAACTAGTTGCTCATGATGTCTAAAGAAAAAACAGTCAAAAATGTGACATGCCACACTGCCATCAAAAACTTTAGTATTTTAGCATGAGGCCAAAGATGTGACAGTCTAATGAAGGAGATTTCACACAAACCCTGCTGCACAGTAGGTGTCATTGCTGGCCACCTTTCTATAGCTTTCCTGACTACAGCTACTGCGTGACATCATTCTTTAGTCTTTATTGCTGACTTATTTATTGTATGTGGAATATAAATGAATATAGCAACTCAAATCCTACTTACAAAGAAAAAGGTTAAAACGCAGAGTGAGCAAATTGGTTGCATTCTTGAAAATTATACAGCTCAAGTTTAGTAGTACAATAAATGTACTGGACAGTTTCAGACATCCCAAAGAAGCACAGGGTGTGAGTGCTGGAGTGGATAGACTAGCAACACCCAGTGTGAGGTTTAGGTTGGGGCCATGTGCCGATTACACCCACCACACAATGAACCAGCCAGATTGGGTTCCGATTGCAGCGGGTAACATCTCAGCACCACACTGAACACTGCAGGTTCAATGTGAGAATTGGCCATATTCCTCTGGCTGGCTCCCAAACCAGATACCTCCAGTGTTGTCTGGAAATTGTAGTGTGGAAGCGTAACCATGTTAGAGTCATTTGGGTGCAATCAGGGGTGCTGTGGGAAAAGAACCTTCCTGCTTTATGCAGCTTCCATAAGGCCTGGAAGTATTTCAGGGTGCATTAACGTGACACCAGAAGAACTTCTGAGTCGCATATTAAAGGAACCACTCTACTTCCCATCCAGACTTGGGAGTCAGTAAGACAACACTATAGAAAGGAGGAAGGTGACAAAGCTATTGATGGGCTATTGGATTATTGTTTGATGCATTAAAACCTGTAAAGGTACTGTTGTCAATAAATTAGTATTTAATTGAACTTGGAACTGTCTGTAGCTGGTTTGCTTCTGGAGTAGTGACACTGAGGCACCCCCTTGTGGTCACAACGGACAGGCAAAAATGAGAACAAATAGAAAACTCATCCACAGAGAGTAGGGAGTAATTATTAGTTTTAGAGAAAGAAGAAAAGAAAACTAGGATAATGTTGTTGGAGAAGGTATCTTGGATAACTACTACTGTAATGTAACTTTTGTGGGTTGTGTGGTTCCGCAGAGAACCATTTCTTGACAAAGTACCTTTTTATATTAGGAAGGGTTCTTTGCATATGCAATTGGTTCCTTGAGTTTTGAAAAACGTTCCTAATATGTGAACAAAGCACATTTTCTTCCTACCAAGATATTAACAGATTAAGAAATCCTGAATTTTGCCTGTGTTATATACAGCAAGGGATCTTTAAAACTCAGGAACCCACTGGTAATTTACAAATTTGTTATCATCACCTCATGACTATTTATAGAGCCTGTTACAAATCTAAATAAATAATGGTTATTTCTTCAACCTTCATGTGGTTAGTTCTTTTGGAAACCAAAAATGTTGCTCTGAAGACCCACTCTAGCACCTTTAGTTTTAATGGTTTAGAGAAGATTTCCTGAAGTTATCCTACAGAAACATTCACTAGATTTGTAAAGATAAATCCATAGGTCCCAAAGATGGTCTCATGAAGATGCTCTGTTATTAAAGCATAATCCTTTGCTTGAGCAGATTAACTGATGGATCATTTTCAAGTCACCTACTAGTTCATAGAAGGCTTTGCTGTAAACTAAAAAAAAATAATCCCTTATGTTTAATCTTAATGTACAAGAGAAGCAGAGACCCTTTTTCCTGTTGCCAAGTTCAAAGAGACCCCGTACACTTCATTTAAACATGTATTGACTAGGTTTTCTGTTATGTTACATCATATTCCACAATATCGAGTTTCATTAACAGAGACCTCTATTTATGCTTTTATTGTGCTCCCTAGTGAATAAAAGATTTTATTCAGATGGAGACCTACTGCAGTGCACTTTAAGAATGGTGCACACTATTTAGATGTGCAAACAGAACAGAATTCACCCCATGTGATGGAACATCTGAGGCCAGATAGATTTTAGAGCTTTCAATCATTCCAATATTAACTCCAAAATTAGCCATCAATTTTTATTGAAAATAAAGTAACCAGCAGTAAAAAAAATATCTGACCAACCGACCTTCAAAAATGTTTGGTGTAATTTGGTAATGTACAAATAATCCAATCAAGCATTTATAGCACAGACCTACACAGGTGAGATTTTGAATACTTAACTTTATAGATATGAAATCTCAACCCTTTGGTTTAATTAATTAAAGCAGCATGTCTTTGATAGACAAGACAATACATTTACCACAAAACAGTCTTCTAAAAGACTGTGATTATTTTGTATTTTTTAAAGGATAATCAAGAACTCCCTTGATCGGTTGTTTCCTGCATTCTGTCTAGTTTTTCTCTACACATGATCAAAAAAATCAGTAAATTGATGAATGGATGGATGGAAAATCGCCCTATAAGTCTGTCTGTATTTTCCTCAGTAGAAAGCAAAATATAAATCTGGGATTAACAAACTGAGCCTTTGTTGCATTGTACAGTATTATCAAGTGTTGAACTTCCTGGATAATAAGTAGGGTCTTACAATTATTTGTCATATTTTGTGCTTGTAAATGTTAGGAACTATGTGATTTAGGTTAAGGTACTGCTGTGTAAGCTTCATCTGCCAATGATCCTATGAGGATTGTGACCAAATTATCTTCAAGTTACTTTAATTGGCTATTAAATTGTCAGTTGCAAAACTGGCGATGGAAGAACAAAAACTGCTCCCTAGGTATCCCTCTCCAATTTGTATTTAATCATTTGGTTTTAAATCAGTTTTAGCTTAAACCACATCAAGCTTGTGATGGTATGAGGTACGGGATTTCGCATTTACAAGGTGCTTCAGTTTTAGAGTTACAAGACACCATCTTTGTCATTACAAGAATCAGTGTAATGTTTTCTATTATACAGACAACTGTATAATAGAAAGGTACAAGAAGCTGAGCAAACAAGCATCTTATTATTCTTTCATTCAACTAATCCTCTTGCTGCCGTGACTCCTGTTACTGCTGCATCTGTAGGGCCCTCAGATTCAACATCTTATGTCCTCTTGTCCTCCAATTGCATTGAAAGAGAAAGTATTAAGATATGCTGTGTGATACAGTATAAACAAGCTTTATAGGAGTTGGTAAAAAGCAATGTTATTGAGTCATTAATAAAAGTAAAATACCCTTTAGAGTGTGCTTTTTTAAGTATTATTAACTGCTGAAGTAATTCTATCCATTTTAGCTGAATTTGTCATTATTTTTGAAATATGGGTGTCAATTTTGAGACACAGTAATACATACAGTCATTTTTTTCATTATGAAGTTAGTAGGGATTAATTACACATTTTTTAATTAGGAGAGTTTGCCTTATACAAAGTTATTGAAAAAGCTATCTTCTAACCTGTCATTCATGGAGCAATCATCAAAAGTGGAGAAAAAAAGAGATCGAAAAGCTAGTGCCAATAAAAAGATCTGTTTACGGGTACTGAAATGGGTGTACTCGTCTAATCGAGAACCACTCAGATCGCTGTGTGCCTCATTTAATTGAAGCATAGCTGAACTGAACAAGGCTGTCAGCCATCTTACATCTTATATTCTCACCGTTGTTGATTTCTACTTTATTTTTATGTTATATATAGTTTTTTTATTGACTAAAATGTATGTGCTACTTGTGTGTCTAAAAGGGAAATGACCAATCTCCTAGTTATAGAGAAAAAGGGGCTTATATGTAACTCAGTTGGGTCCTCAAAATCATGAAAAAAAGTTCATTGAGGACATTAGGACATAGATATACGCAACAGTCCAAAACCAAAGAAGTCATAACAGCAAAACATGTCATCAATGTCACTATTAAGAACAGATGCCACAACAGTTCTTCACAGACCAAACAAAAGATACCTTAGTGAGATAAGTCAGCATAATTATTACCCAAATTACATAATTTTTACTTACTAAAAATGACTGAAACCACAATTTAAAAAGTAAAGAATTAATTCACATGTACTCATCTACTCAGAGTACTACAAGCAGGATCTTCATAATGCCCCAGAGTTACACTTGACTACATTTAGACCTTCAAAAGTATTGACACATTATTTTTATCTGAAATATAATTAAAGTAATTTATGAAATGATGAACTGTGTCACTATCAAAATTTTAAATATATATTATTATCTTAGAGTTTCTACTTCTTGCAGTCATTTCTTTGCTGACTTCTGTGTTATTGTATGCTACACACCAGTACTATCAGTAAATATACGTCTTGCAATATTATCAAAAACTAAAACAAGGGAGGGATTTTGTCCAATTTATATATATATATATTCATGGCATTCGTAGTCTGAATCACAATCTGATTGTATGGGTGGTTACCTACCAGATAACGCTTGTGGTTAGTCTGCAAGTCGGCATACATCCACCACGGTGTCCACCACGGTGCCCTGATGATCCCAGAATTAGGGCGAAACACATGTTGCGTACTCTTTGCATTATTTCAACCATATATATATAATATAATATATATTAGTTTCTCCTTATTTCTGAATTAGCTCCTTCTTTAATGTGGTCATAACAAGTAACCAACCATAACAGGAAGACAAAACATAAATAAACCTGCTTAATCATATAATCAATGTCACAGGAGTCCATAGTCTATCCCAGCACCATTAAACAAAATGCAAGAACTAAATTGACTGAATCTGAGTGACAGCAGTGCAAACCACATTGTAATGATTAAATTCCATACCAAAAAAACCAAACTAGAACTAAAAAACAAATCAATTAAACTAAATCAACTTAATTAACCTACCTTAAAACATACATCATACTTCACTGAGAATTGTTTCATAGCCTTGTACAGTTCATCAAATATAAAAATGCATTCAAAATACACAGCTTACAACATAAAGAATATATAGCAACAGAAAAGGGAAAAATAAAACATCCTACATCCTAAAGACAAAGACTTGAGGTGCTGAATCCGTTTCAGTAAATTACTTGTATTTTTCAAAAATTGCCAATTGCAAAGAATGAAAACAAGAAAGGAAAGATAACTATTGGAAAATTCTGATAAAATATGCATCTGGAATTACACAATGTCCAGGAACAGAGAAACAAAAAAAAATGCCTCTAGACAACGCTGTTGTTGCCTTCAGTGTGATGGTCGAATGACTGGTGCCCTGTTATTGATGGCTGACTTTAAGCTCTGCAGGCCGGTGGCAGACAACTTAGTCGCATTTTTTTTTTTTTTGTCTAAATTGTGAATATCTTGACAAGTATGTGAGCCACTGTGGCACCTCTAAAATCCTTCCCTGTGTTTTCTCAAAATCAGTCCCTATAAGGTCTAAGGTATACTCATGCACAGGACAGTAGTCAGAGAAAAAAAATTATACAATATTCTCAGACAAATCATACAGTAAAAAATATTCAGCTTATTATAGCAGCAAAAGTAAACTGGACGTCACACTTTTTTCTATTTTGACAAAATGCCAAGCACTGATTATTTTCTTCTGATTGTTGTTAAATATTCCAATAAAATATATAGAATGTATAGTAGATCTAACAACGTCAAATGCCATTAGCAGATTTTTAAAAGAATAGAAACACAGAAACTACTACTAGCAGTTTTAGCTTAAAGCCCATTTTAGAATATGGATCTAATAAAGAAAAATTGAAAACATATGTGAGTTATTGCATCATTTAACTGGTTCTGGTTTACAAAATGACTAACATTTCCAGTAGAACAAAAAGGTAAATGAAAAGCACAGTGAAATGTGTGCAGCTGGAGCCCCCAAAATAATGCAGTAAAAAAATGAGCCCATTGACAAAAGACCTAGTGTGGTACAATAAATGCTCACATGAGTATACAGATAATGAGAAAGTGCTTTTCCAGATTCAAGAAGTGGTAGTCTGTAGTTTTTATTGCATTTTTTCATGTTGTACAATACTGAATTTAATTAGTTTGGCCATTAACTTCTTAGAAGAAAAGAGATGTTGGGCTCCTGTTGAACACACCTACTTTGTGAGATTTCATGTATCTCTTTTTATCATTGATGGAAAGTATTGATGTAAATTTTTAAATCTAAATACTTTTATTTTTTAAAAAGTATATATATTTCTTAGTGATGCGACCTAATTATATTTTTAAGGCAGGTCATTTCAAAGTAGAATTGATTGGCTAAGTTTAAAATCTGTAGTTCACAGCAGCAGTTAAAATACAACTACATCCAAAAAATTTAGGGGTTGTCAGTCATGATCTTGATTGGTCAAGTATTTTAATGAATGAAATAATTGGCCATGCAGTTTTCTCATTTTCACTAGCTCAGTAAGTGGGAGCATCTCAGTATATCAAAGTGTCATATTCCAGTTTATGGGCTATAGTGGTACAGATTCTGAATCTTGTCTGCAGTGACTTTATGGTTCTGCTGTACGTGGAGATAGCTTTGTAATGGAATAGGCAGTGTAAAGTTCTCAGTGTAGCAACAGTGGCGACATCTCTCTATTATAAAAAAAAAAATCTTGAAAGGTTGGAAGGAGACGAGACGTGATTTTCTGAGAGAGACACTTTCATGTCCTGCGAGACAAACCTTTGTGCCAAGAGATTTAACCACACCCGGGGCCAGAAATAAAACAAAACGTCGTAAAGAATTCAAAAACACTGGCACGATACACATGCAGAGCAGGTTAGAGATAATGGAAGTACGAAAATCCTAAAGTCTCAGAAAAAGGATAGTAAAGATCGCATTAGTGCAAACAAACTGAAATTATTACTTGGTGAAATAATGGAACAGTGAAAAGAGATTAAATATATATTTTTCGGATTTAAACTTTAAGTCTGAGACTTGTAGATTGTATAATTCGTGTTGCCATCAGGAAAAAAAAAGTAGTGTTTCTTCCCAATGAAGAGGCATATTCGTGAGAATTAAAAGATTTGTTGTTTGGTGAAAGTGAAATCCCACAAGAGAAATCATTTCTCATTTGTGTGAATGCTATTGTCAGACACATTTCTTGTAGTAGAGAAAGAAACGATATTCACTCATGGGCAGTTATACGTTGCATTGTCATGATGTAATTCCAAACACGGAATCAAAATTCAATGCGATATTGATAAAAAGGTAAAAGCGAAAAGAGAATATATGGAGATAGGTGATATGACATAAGTGTGTCGTGTGAGATGCAAATAATACAGCACGGCACGGCACGGTGGTGGTGGAGGCAGCACCAGCAGCAGCAGAAAACCAGCAGCTGATTGAGCAAAGAGGAGGTCAAAAAAAAAGTATTTGTTTCCCATTGTGTCACTGTTAAATAGGGGGTTTTGGAGGAACAACCATGTCTCCTTGGGTTGCGTTCAGCCCCGTCTTCACAACACGAGCGTCAGAGATATGAAGTGGCTGGTGTGTAGTGCTGGCTGGGTTAGGACTTGGGGCGGGGATGGGAGGTGAAACCCACCAGTTCTTTATAAAAGTAGAGATGGTACTGTATAGTACTATAGTGCAGTACTGTACTGTGTTACACATCATTGGTCACATTTAGAAGAGCTGTTCACTCTCAAGGACAAAAGACATTATGTTTTTTGCAAAACTGCATTCTGGATAGCTGTGTGTGGAGTCACTTGCATACAAGAACACTTAATCAAATTTACAAAAAACCATAACAGTAAGTTTTTTTTAAAAACTTTGCGCTGAAAAATACAACAGCACATTTCTTATTGCTATGAATGAAGCCATGTCCAGTTGACCAAAAGGAAAATCTAGGTTAGTATGTAGCATAATTTTCAAAAAACATGATCTCCTTCAACGTGTAATGTGAAGTGCATTTAGCACATACATAAGTTCAATCAATCAATCAACATTTATTTATATAGCACATATTCATACAAAAAAAATGTAGCTCAAAGTGCTTTACAAAATGAATAGAAAAATAGAAGACACAATAAAAAATAAACATAAGTCAACATTAATTAACATAGAATAAGAGTAAGGTCCGATGGTCAGGGTGGACAGAAAAAACAAAAAACACCCCAAAGGCTGGAGAAAAAAATAAAATCTGTAGGGGTTCCAGACCAAGAGATCGCCCAGTCCCCTCTGGGCAATCTACCTAACATAAGTCAAACAGTCCTCTTTGTATTTAGGGTTTTCATGGAAGGACCTGATGATGATGGTCACGTAGACTTCTGGCTTTCAGTCCATCAATGTTGGTGCATCATGATGCTTTGAGTAGGTGGTGGTGGCGCAGGCCGCCACCACAAAGAAACCGGAAAAAGAAACAGAAGAGAGAGTAGGGGTCAGTACAGATTTTGGAGCCACTATGAATAGTTATTATGAAGAATTGAACATACAGATTATCAGTATTAAGTTAAAGTGAAGTTATAAAAAGGCCATGTTAAAGTAATGTGTTTTCAGCAGTGTTTTAAAGTGCTCTACTGTATCAGCCTGGCGAATTCCTATTGGCAAGCTATTCCAGATTTTAGGTGCATAACAGCAGAAGGCCGCCTCACCACTTCTTAGTTCTTAGTTATACCTAGTTTGCATTGGTAAGCTTTTAATATTTAAAAGTAATTTTCTGTATAAAAGTAAGATATACTTGCACACTTTGGTTTTAAAAAGCTCAACACTGACAATTCCAATGATGTGCACAGAGCCTGACTTCCACAGTGCATGCAACACCCAAGGATTGGTCATATGGAGGACTTAGCAAAAAAAAAAACTTCTTTGACATTATACTGACCCCACTTTCATGATATATTCATCTAAGCACACATTTCAAATACATAACTGAGAAAATATAAATAGTCCTACTTATTGTAGCCTGCCTATTTGCATTTCTTTCCTTTTTCACAACTTATGTGTTTAAGAATGTGCTGCACAACCATGAGAATCTTACTGTAGTTTATTAAGTGATGTTGTACTAAGCTGTACAGAGCTAACATGTTAACCGTGGTTTGTAAATTTTTTTAAAATTGCTTCTTTATGCTGGTTCTATACAGATTGTACTTGCCTGATGTCAACATGATTCAAAAGCCTTTTGTCTGCTAATGCACTTTATCCACAAAACATTATCTTTACTGTACTCCTTGCTGTCTCAAATTATACTTTATAATGATAACTACAGGTCGACCTGTCATCTGATATTTAGAGATGATTTTGATTACTTACCATGTATTTGTGAGCATGATGTCATTGCTTACATGTTTTAGCTTTTGAAATATCCTGGTTACTTCAGTTGTGTGCACTATTAGTGTAAAAGGCTCAGATGAGTATGGTGAATAATGTTTAAATAATATGCAAGCCTTACTGATTTCAAATTGTAAATGGTGTAGCACATGTACTAATAAAACATGTTGACTTGTTTTCATAAGTTTAAATCTCGCCCTGGGGATAGAGAGTATGAGGCATTTTGTAATTAATGGAAGGTCCAGTTTCCTAAAAGTAGAAAAAAATTAATTCAGTTTAAAATCATGGCTGCTGGTGTACTGTTTATTTGGATATTGGCTTAAAGATTAAAATCTTTTAATATGTTGAAATCCAGTAGAAAGCTGCAAACAAAGAGATGGCACTGGATCCTTCTGCCACATTAGTTTTATGTTTGAAATGTAATCATTAAATCTGTTGATTTTTCACCTTTAATAAAAAACTGACAGGTGTATTTTTGCATGTAAGATTTTTTACTGAGTTTATCTACAATAAATGAAAACAACTTTCTAAAACAAAATCTAAATAAATAGCAACCTTGTTGAATTCATATTTTAATTATCATTGAGAACTTCTAGCAATAAAAAAATATGAGGTCTTATTCCATACATTTAATTCTCATTCCAGTGGTGTGGAGTACAATGCACTTTATAACTAATGACAATCCAATAAGAACAAGTTGAAATCAATGAGGCTGATGTGTGCTTTGTTTAATTATTCTTAGAATTTTTTTTTCGTATTGTGTAGGCTGAAATTATTTGAAATTTAATTGTCATATAAAGTACTGTGGAAAATTTATTATGCACTATTACTTGTCTCACACATGCACTTGGGAGACAACGTCAGTGTTCATCGAATGGTAATTTCACCTCATGCCAAGGATCAGTGCTGTATTTTAAAGATTAAAGATCATAAATTAAAAAATAAATAAATAATTTAAAATGAATTAAAAATTAAATTTAAAAAATTAATTAAAATGAATGAAAAAGATTTAAGATTTTAGAGTGTCGCACACATGTGAGTAGGAGACAGCTAAAGGACGTGAGTAAATGCAATACTACACCAGGCCAGGGGCTGGCAGAATATGCTGACTGTCTCTCTCAGTTTCTTGCAGACCATTCTCGGGAAATCTCGCCAGGTTCCAGCACCTCTGATGACATCATTTCCGGCCCCTGCACCTCTAATGACATCACTTCTAAGCGTTTCTTGGACTAGCTGGGTACTACCACCAGTTTGTACCCCGGTTTTTGGTATGGTATGATACGACGGGGCTGCATTTAGTGACTTAAAACAGGCCTTATGTCTACACCAATTTTGAAAGCTCCTGGTTTCTCTCTTCTTTTCATTCTCCAGACCAACGCATGGACACAGATGGTGTAGAACACCCCGTCATGTACCTCAGCTGGAACCTGTTGCATCGGGAGACCAGGTACGTGGCAGTGGAATGAGAGGGGCTTGTGATTAAATGGGCGATTACACAGTTGAGGTACTACCTCTTGGGTCGGGAATTCACTCTTGTGACAGATCATGCACCCTTACAGTGGATGGCCCTACACAAAGAATCGAATCCTTGGGTCACCAGGTGGTTTCGTGACCTTCAACCGTATAAATATTCGCTTATTCATCATAAGGGCTCTCCTCATTACAGCACCGATGCCCTTTCCCGTTCTCACAACCTCTCGGTGCAGGTCACCCAACCCAGTGGGAAGGGGGCGTGTCACACACTTGCAAGTAGGAGACAGCTAAAGAGCCTGAGTAAATGCAATACTACACCAGACCAGGGGCTGGCAGAGTGTGCTGACTGTCTCGCTCAGTTCTTGCAGACCATTCCCGGGAAATCTCACCATGTTCTGGCACCTCTGATGATGTCACTTCCGGTTCCGGCATAGATGACATAATTTCCGTCCCCAGCCCTTAAAATCGCCATCTTACCTCCAAATATTGAGTTCTGTTTTGGACTCAGTCTTGTGAACGTCTCTGTTCAATTATTTCAAACTTTTGCAGGTGGGATATAATATACGGGTGGCTGCCCCAAACCTTTATAATGTCTGGAGACTCATTCTTGTTATGAGAGATTAAAGATCTCTTCCTCTACCAGGAGCCTCATGTATAAATGGTGCGCCTTGTGTATGCCTGTTTCCATGCTCACATCGCAATGTATAAAATCTAAACTTGGCATAAAGCCACGCGCATTCTCACGCCAGCTTAATCAGTGGTGTTTTCTCCTTGGCTTTGCAAACTGGCAACACCCTGAGACAAAGTAGTCAAAGTGGAGTCTGGGAGAAGCGGCAGAATTGTGCATGATTGTTACGTTTCACACTGACCTGGATTTATGAAGTGGAAGTGCGTGGAAGTTGGCTTATGCACGTTTTTCTGCATCTGAATTTTTTTGTGCTTATGCACATTTCCACTTTTGTTAGTATGCCATGTTTTAGTGTGACTTCTAAGTTCGGTGTTATGCATGAGGCCCCAGAAGATTGATGGGCTAAAGACCCATAATGTCACTTAAAGATTCTGGTCACTTCCTGCTTTATAGCCACCTCCACCGCCATCTACTTCAGTCTTGCCTTGGACTTATATAAGAAAAGATGTTATTTTTTTCATGTTAAATAGTTTTATTATATGGGGATCACTGGCTGGTGCCCCAACTCTTTATGATCTGTTTTTTTTCCTTTATTACACTTTATACATCTGATTATACTTACCAATGCACAGAAAAGTAATTTATAATATTTTTTTTCTACAGCACCTAAATTGTACTTTTACTTAAATAATTTTTTCCAAGTCTACTTTTTTTAGTTTTACTTCAGCAGTTTCCATATCAGATAGTTTTAGTTTTACTTGAGGTAATTTTTGTCTATGTAGTAATACTTCTGCTTAAGTACATTTTTTACTACTTTTTCCACCTCTTGCTTTTTACAGTTAAAAAAAACAAAAAACAAAAAAAAAACAAAAATTACTTGTAACTATGAGCATAGTCAGAGCCAGCTCCATTTAGCCAGGGTAAGACCCCGGTCCACTCACTCTGTCAGGCTTGGGTGGTGTGTAAAGTCAGGAAACAAGGCTATTGCCTCAGGCTGCAATTTAGTAAAAGCAGAATTTTCATGTACTTTTTTTAACATTTCAAAATAATGAAAGAAAAAAGTTAAGTGTGAACCTGAAGAACTGCATTAACTTGCAGTCGATAAATGTAGATACTACAAAAATTGTGAGAAATATTTTCAGTTTCAAAGTTTCAATTTTGCATAACGCAGCGGCAGTGCCTTGACACTCTGTCAGTGTTCAAGAATCAAATCAGTGCATGTGCATTTTGAAGCCCCTTGTCAGTACATGGTATGGGTGGTCATGTTCCTGATTTTAACATATTATAGACATTGTAAATAATCCAAACTGGTCGCGTTTGACTGTACATGTTGCTACAGCTTACTGCAATTAAAAGTATCTTGATTCCATTTTTTTGGCTCATATGTGATTTTTATTTTGTTTAACTGTTCAAATTAATTTTGCAGGTGATTAAAATCTAATAGTGTACAGATATCCTTCCTGAATCTTCAAAACTAATAAAAATGAATAATTCAGACAGATGAAACCTCACAAATAAACATTAATACCAGCTACATGCTGTTTGCTCCTTTTTTCAGTTCAGTAATGTTTGTTTGTTTGTTTATTTCAAACTTGGTCGTGGTAGGATGACTACCTAGCCAGCAAGCGATGCTTAATGGCAGACAGTGCTAATATTGATGACTGGACTTTGGCAAACCTGTTTGATAGTCTTCCTTATGAGGAGAGACTCAGAATTAAACACTAGGGCAGATCAACACCCAGGATTAATTTGGTTGAAAAATCAGGGTAAACTAAACAGCCTTTTCAACTCTCCTGGTATGATAAGGTGAGCTGGCTGCCTGGAAGTGCTGTGACAATGAGAATGTATTTTTGAACATGCTTCTTAATGGCATGGTCAAATGAATGGCTGGTTAATGAAACCAACTCAGATTTTTTGGTCAATGCTGTTTTTGGGGATTTGGCTAACTCAAGAGGCCAAAATGCTTATCTGAATCCAGAATGTTTTTTGAATCTCTCTCTGGGTTTCCACATTTTTTTCTAAATCTACTAAGGCGATGTCTTTTCTCGAGTCTGCACGGCGTTCAAGGTTGCCCAGAAATGCTCTTACTTGGTGGGGACTGTGCCAAACAACTATGATGGGCTCCTAAACTCTTCTCAAAAGATTACCGAGGATGAGACCATAGTAGATGAGTAGATGGGGACACACTCACTTCTGCCATAGGCCTCTTAAGGACACTGGAGGATTTTGAGTTTGTTTTCATGCCGAACACATATGAGCAAATCTTCTCAGAAACTGATATGGTCTTTGACATTGTGTAGCAGACAGCTATGGATGTTCTGTACTTCAAACAAAAAATGAGAGTCTCCTTGATTTTGCAAAAGAGAAGAGATTAGAGGAGGCTTTCAAAGCTGTTTGTGTAAAAGCGGCAAGTCTCAAAAATAAGCCTAGATGAAAACGTCTGTGTCTGTCACAAATGCAGGATCCCCAGGAGTGTTACAGACATCTGTACATGGCCATCCTAAATTTGGAAAGTACGTGCTTTGTAATGAGTTATTTTCTCAGGAGGCATTCCGAAGTGTACTGAAAATTTATAGCCATTTCTTCAGGGAGGTTATTCAGGAAGACTGAAGTCCTATATTCAAATTGTGATTTTCAGGGCAACAGGGGTAAGCTGTGTGATTTCTTGGTGCTTTTCCAAGACAAAGTGTTAGATAGTGTAATGCCTCAGCTATACAATTTGTTGCCTTTAGTGGCAACAATTGGAGCTACATCAGTTGGTGCAGAGAGGACCTTATGCTTAAAATGAGTCAAGTCATATAGCTGCAACACAATGGGCCAAAACAGTTTAAGCAACTTTGCTGTGCTGGCCATTGAAAGGAAACTGGTCAAGACTCTGGAAAAGAATTCCAGTTGGTTTGAGAAGGTCACAGACCATTTTCTCAAAAAAAGAAAGGAGGGCAGAATTTACATATAAATGACATGATACAATAATTTACCAATTTTATTATGTAGAAAGACCACCAGCTGGCCAAACTAAAAATTTAGTCACCTTTCATAAAATGATATTTAAACAAATTGATCAAATACTTTATATAAATAAAGCTAATGTTGCCAAAAGACATGTTAAATGATATCTAACACTATAAATGTCTTCTTTATACGTTATGCAGCTTTGGTTGACTTATTTTGTAAAAGGATAAGTGACTTTTTCTGACACAGTAAGCCTTTACTACATGACCGGAGTGTTTCTGTAATCCATCTAAATGTTCTCTGCTCTCATGGGCAATGTTCTTTTGGTGAAGCATTTGAAAGGTCAGAGTTTAAGTAAAGGCTACGAATAAATTCTTAACCCCTTGATCAAAGCATGTTGTCACAGCTACACCCATATGGGCCATCCACAAGCCTGACCACCTCTGCTATTAGTCAACAGCAAGATTTTAAAAGTGGCTTTGCAAAGGAGAAATGTAACAAAATAAAAAAAAAAAATCCTAAATCTGACTGCACTTTTACATGTGACAGTAGCCACATTGACTTTTTCTCTCACCTTTTTCTCACTCTTATACTCACTGCCTCAAGTGGATATACTTACAGTAAATGCCAGCACTGTCTTTGTTGTCTCTAAATGACCATTAGCTCTGTTCTTAAGGGAGAAACTAAAGCAATACCTTATCTAGTTAATTTATCCTAACTTTCACAATTATTACATTGTTGATCTATTAGTCTAAATTCAAAACATTTTATGAACTTATTTACACAACAACATCTATGTGAATAAACAATATCACTATAAAACACTTAAAGTCAGGCCTTAACCGGATCTGAGTAGCTGTTTGTAGGAATACTGATGTCTTGCTTCTATCTGTAACCTAAGGCAGGACAAACAGACATATGCTTGAAAGACACCAGCAAACAAAATGAAATTTCATAATTAGGTAGTAAAAAATATATATTGTACAAAATAAAAAATAAAAGTAAGATTATTGCTTACATTACACTAAGCCCTCCAGTGTGCTGTACACTGAAGAAATGTCTCTCTATACCTGAGTATTTTTTTTAATATTGAATTCATTGTTTGACCCACTGAATTTTGCTTTTACTTTATTTGTAAGTTTTTAATTGTTTGAGGAATTTACTTTATAGTGATGAGCCAGTGTCATGTGCTTTCACACAAGGCTTTGATCTTAGTAGGAGTATGAGCTTTCAAACAGTGATTCGTCTAGATTGCCCCTGGCTATCTCCAGACAAAGCCACGGCAATGAGCACTGACTAAGCAAACCACAAACTTTAAATCATCAGCCATCCTAAGATTCTGCCGAGAGAAGTAGAGTGAAGCCTGAGAAATTTTTCATTGCATTGCAAAAGTCAGTAGAGAATTATAACTCACTGGGATTACTCTGGATTGGCTTGGAATAACCACAGACACTTAAAACAATGTGCATCAGTACAGACATTAATTAAATATGGTTTCAATAATAAAAAAAGTCTGCTGAAACATTCCAAAGATATATAGGCTGGAGTGGTGGCTCTGAGGCTAAGGATCTGAACCGGTATCCAGAAGGTTGCTGGATCAAATCCCAGTTAGTGCAAAAAGAGATCCTACACTATTGGGCCCTTCAGCAAGGCCCTTAACCTGCAATTGCTCCAGGGGTGCTGTATAATCGCTTGCCCTGAACCAAGGGGTATGCGAAAACTAACAAATTCCTAATACAAAAAACTGTATGAGGCGAAATCTTGATTTAAGGCCGAAGTTCACGCTATGCGGCGCATGCTGCAGCGGACGCTCCTGCTACGCAAGCATTATAGTGTTTATACTTGCGCGCGTACTTTACGTAAATGGAGGAATCCACCAGGTGGCAGTGCAAGATATTATCATGGCGAGAACAGGTTCGGCTTCTCTGTGTTGTGAATTGCCTAGAATACCTATTAAATTCTGATGACACCTTAACGCAATATCTCTGAAAAGGATGTTTATTGATTAAATCCATCAATCCAGGGATGTGTCCATTCCAGCAAGCATTGGGCACGAGGCAGAAACAATCCCTGGACAAGGCCTCAGCTCATCGTAAGGTGAATACAAGCACACACATACACTAGCGTCATTTTAGCGGCACCAAATCACCAAATCTACATATCTTTGGAAGGAAACCAGAGCACAGTGTGGAATACAAGCAGGAAATACCAGCAACATAACTCCCTGCGAGACAGCAGTGCTACCGCACCATGTCAGCCCCATGTGTGTAATTATTCCCCAAGTGTGTTTAATTATTAACAGTATTCATTATTTAAATGAAATTATATGTAAAATGTAACATACACACTTTAATGCATTTCATCATGATATTGATATCAAGTATAAATCTAAAGATTCTAAATATGCAGAGAGTTGGAAAATCATACATTTAATTTGTTCTGTGTGGTAATCTATTGCTGCTTGCCGCTGCTGTCAGGTCCAAGAAGCGCGTAGCGATTAAAAACTGGGATGACGTTTACGATGGTCTGCTTTAATGATAAAGTAAACTACGAGGTTAAAGTGGACATTTCGAGATTAAAGCTGAATTTTTCACTTTAATCACAAAATACATGTTTTCACCGTGTCCTTTATTTTTTACTCAGTGGCTCAAATACAGCGCTATACATTATATTGCTGTTGTGAAGTTGCAGAAAAAAAAAAGACGGCACAAAAGATGGTATGTGAGACTTTTAAAATGTATCGTGTCATTACGATCGGGAATATGCGATGCTTGAATATAAAAGCACCACAAATGCATCTGTATGTCGGCATTTTGCTTCACCACCACATCAAACCATTCATCAAACAGCGAAGCATGCAGATCGATCCCTGTAGGATCTGCATACAGGCTTTCTGTCACATCTAGATAGTAAACAGAGACTTTGACGTCACGTTCCGACTTTTAGCACACTGTGCCCCCTGACTTTTTGCTGGTACTGCAACTCGCGCACGCATCATGTTAATTTGTGAGGACCTGCTCAGAGGACGCATGAAATGAACGCTGGGAACGCGTGGCAGTCATGATGCGGGCACGTATGTGTTCTGAGCGTGAAGTATTAACCAGCCCGTATTCTTCTTTTGGCTGCTTCTGTTAGGGGTCACCACAGCAGGTTATCTTTTTCCATATTTTGCTGTCCTCTGCATATTGCTCTGTCACACCTATCACCTGCATGTTCTCTGTCACCACATCCATAAACCTTCTCTTAGGTCTTCCTCTTTTCCTCTTACCTGGCAGCTCTTTCTTTAACATCCTTTTCCCAATATACTTGGTATCTCTCCTCTGCACATGTCCAAACCAACACAATCTCGCCTTTCTGACTTTGTCTCCCAACCGTCCCACCTGAGCTGACACTCTAATGTTCTCATTCCTAATCCTGTACATCCTTGTCAATCCTCAATGCAAATCTTAGCATCTTTAACTCTGCCACCTCCAGCTCCGTCTCCAAAGAACAAAGAAAATGAATGCTTTTCCTTGTGTTTAAGCAGAACTTTTTTTGACATTTTTTTTCTTTATTAGCCAAATAGGAAACAAAATACATGAAAGAAAACAGGTTTAATTAAAGCTTACACCAATGCACAATAAATTAATCCATTACAGAATTAATTCATTATTCATTACATTATTAGAATATCTGTAGTAAAGCATTCCAGACATCTGTTGCATAATCCTGAGGGTTGATCATGCATTACTTAAAAGTGAAGGTTTCTGATTCTCTTTTTAAAACAATGACATTACTGCTGTGTTTGAACAGGAAATGTTGTGTGATTATTTGGACAGAGTTGGCAGAGATCAAAAATAGTCATGTATGTTAACAAAGGTTGAAGCACAAAAATCTTTTTTTCATTCTTTAAGGTTTTAAAGGCATAATCCAAGTCAAAACAAAAGTCCAATCTAGAATCTTGTCCTAAATAATTTTTAAATTGCTCATTAATGTTTCATGTAGGAGCAGTGTAAAATGTGCACTTTCACTTTTTATATTATGTTTTAACCCTATCAGGCGCCTAGTAATCATGAAGCATCATAGCAAATAAAAGCTCTAAATTGGTGGTGCCCATAGAACCACACCAAATAGTGGCATCTATGAAAAACAAATACACAATATGGCAATGATATTCCTCCAAAGTACAAATAAATATAAAAAGAATAATAATCTGCTATATGCATACAAACATACAAAGCAATCAATAACATGTTTAAGGCAATTGCAATATTGATTCTAAATATTCCATTGTTGTATTGTTTAATATCGTGAAGTGCATCTGTAAACATACTTTAATTGTGATCTCATACTGCAATAGACTAACAAATTTTGTTTTATGATATGACACAAAAGAAGTAGGGAAACTATCTTCTTTAACTTATATAAATAACACTGGTGTGCAAGAATTTTTTTTCACTCGCATTAATAATCTTAGATGTTCTTTATAGATTTGAGGGTGCTGAATGCAGATCTGGCAACATAATTGCTTTATCTGTTTCAGTAACAAAGTTTTAAAATGAAAAAACACTATTTTAGAGAAAAAGTATAATATATTGTTAAAATTAATTATTTAGACTTGGAAAAAAATGATACATATAATTGTTTTAAATATAATTATTACTTGGTTGATTTTTTCCCCTTATAATACTCTGAAGATCTAATACATCTAATAATCACGAATCATGGTGGACTCACCAATGGATTTCTGATAATATTCACTCACTTCATTTTCCATATAACATCCTCCATCTGAGTAATGTCTGGTGGAACATCTCCCCATTTTCATTTGAGACCATTGCATTGTTCTTGTGGCAAAGAATTCAAACGAGAGTGTAGGAAATTGATTTTTAAAGACGTGTCGCACCCAACTGCTAGGTAAAAAGTCTTAAAAAAATAATACCATGTAGGTTTAGGCCTTTGTATTCCCAAGAAAAATATGGCAAATAATTTTTTTTCATTAAAGGGAGGCTGTGTATTCTTTTCCGTTTGTTACGTATTATCTGGTTAAGACAATGGATAGGTCAATCCGACCCTGCATACTTTTGTAAAAAACATTTAAACAACAATTTTTTCTTTTCTAGATGAGGAAAAGACATTTTCAAACACTGTAACTATAAATATATATTCCTAGCTATTTTGTATGACAAGGCCTCTGTAATTGTGGTGAAATAAGAAGAGAGAGAGAGAAAAATTGTTTAGAACAAAAAATGTGTAGCAAATACTACCATCTCAACTAACTTTAAGAACTAGGAAGATTGCAGTTTTACAATTCAAAACATAATTTAAATATTATTCTTAGCATGAAAAATACTTATGCAATAAAATAAATATAAATGATTTAAAATTAAACATTTATTTTCAAAATGGCCTTTTTTTTATTGAATCCAATATCTTGCACAAACAGTTGGTGGTAGAGGAATCCAAATTTCATAAATCTATAAAGTATGCTGCTTTTTTTTTGCACTGGAGAATTTTGGTGCAGATCAGTGTAATTTGGTCTATTTTTTGGAACGATTAGTTTATGGACAGTCCACAGTGTGAACTGATTGCTTACTTGGGCTTGCACCTCATTATTTTATGTATCTATTACTCGTTATTTTCTTATCTCCATTAACTCTTATCAAGCAATCATTAAGACATTTCCTCAGTTTCTGGAAGATATTACACTACTGAAATGCACGCTTCTGTCAGGAGTTTAGTTCAACCTGAATTAGCAACAAAACATTTAAGCGTAAAGAAATTGCACTGTAAACAGCAGTGGTAAGCCATTCTTTGCTTTCTCATATAGAATCAGAAAGTAATCTCATCCTGTGAAAAATACCTTGAATCTGCTTAATATGGAGAATAAGATGTGGGAATCAAGTGGTTCATCATATTTATCACATTAAGTTCTTTTATACTAATTCTGTAGCCTTATCTCATGTGAAGACAAAATTATTATTTCCCTTTTCCTTTCTACTTCTAAAGATTAAAAAGTTATCAAACATATGTAATGGTGCTACTATTTCAACAAAGATCTGAAACTGTAAAGTTTAGAATAAAAATTAAAACAAAAACTGGCTTCTCTACCGACTCAGTCAAAGAAAAAATTTACAATACTCTTCCTCTTTTAGCACTTAAGTTTATTATTCATACTCTGCTGTAGATTCCTCTATTTCCCCAGGTTTGGCTAGAGTTGCAGTTTTTATGCCAAGTTCAGCTGACTCAAGGTTTTGACCATACAAATGACATCAGTTTCAAGCTTTTCTCCGATCTTCCTGTGTAAGTTTACATTAATTTAAACTTTGCATTTTTTAAGTTTTCAGTGTCTTTTGTTAACACAACCTACATCTTGTATTATTTTAAACCATCAACATACTGCTATGCAAAAATAAAAAGGAGGAACACGCCTTTACTTCCTATGTATAATTCCTTACAATTTCTTAATATAAATTTAATCTGCCTCAAATCTGCCCAAGCCTTTATTCTGTCCAGGCTCCTTTATAATGATTTGTCTACTTTTGCACTATATACCATTCCACCTACTTTGGTATCATCTGCAAATTTAATCAGTTTGTGTTTTTTTAATTTTTATTCAGAATATTTATCAAATATATTTGAAACAGCTGTGACACCAGAACTGAACCCAGGAGCATAACTTTTAATATTTGCTGATTTTGAAAAATTTTCAATCACATAATCTTGGTTCCTGGTTTAAGCCAATTTTGTACCCATCTACACACTGCTCTTTGAATTCTTATGAGTTTTAGTTTAAATACTAATTTTTCATTGTATACCTTACCAAAAACTCTCTTAAAATTCAGATAAATGATATCATATGCACCCCTCTGGTTTTATACTTTTCTTTCTCCCTCATAGAATTCCAGCATATTAGTGAATCATCATCAATTCCTGTCTGAAATTATGCTGACTGTTCATTAATACATATTTTATTGCCATGTAATGCTCAATCTATTCCTTATTCCCATGTATAAACCGTAAGATTACAGCATTGCAGTTTTAGTGTCTGTATAATTTAATTGTGTTTACTGTTCCGATACACTTTATCTCTTCCTTCACTGTCTTTTACTACTAAAATACTATAATAATCACTTTCACCATTTCCAAACTTTTTCTCTTTAACTGCATTTAATCTTTCCAAATACCATTTTTAATAATCATGCTCATTTGCTCATAAACCATATGGTTAGCACTGCAATTATTTGCTTTGCATGCTTGATACAGCTGTTTCTTTTTCCTTACCTCCTTATTTTATCCATTCACCATGGAATTCTCCTTAATTTCTTAGTGCTTTTAATTTTCAAAGTGATCTTGTCCTGTATTGTAAGTAAAATGGTTTGTCATTTGTTCCAGTATGGACAACGACAACTAGATACACCCATGATCTGGGCAGGACTCTAGCCACCCTTTCTACTGCCCCTTCCTCCTCTTCTTTCTCATCCTCCTCTTTGTCTTGATTTTATTCTACAATCAACTCTTTGTCTTTCATTAGTAGGATCCAAAGAATATGGACATTCTTATGGTCCTATTTACATCCTTACTTCCTTCCAATTATTGTGTGAACAATTTTAGTGCTTAGTGTTTAAATCTAAAGAAAGGTGTGATAAACTGAATTCAGGAGGTAATTACTTGAGTTAAATGAATTGGTTGTTAGTGTTTGCTTCATGAGCACAAGGTGCAACCACTAATACATGAGCACATTTGTTAAAAATGTTTTGCACTTTGGCGCATGCATGAAAAAAAGTAAATTGTATTATTAGGTTTGAGAATATTGTTGGTAATGGTTTAGGGAATTTTATTAATAGGACTAGTTTTTGTTTGTTATCAAGCTGAACAAACTAATGTAAGAAAAAGAGCAAATATTGAGAAGTTGAGTGATTACAGTTCTTTAAAACTGCTAAAACACATTTTCTGGAATTACATTGCTGTAATGACAAAACTCTAACTATGTTCTCCAAAATGCATCTCTGTCTTTCAAAACCTAACAATTGACTTGAAACAATATTATTAACTTTTCACAAAATGAAACTTTGTTGTCAAAACACACACTTATATCAGATATGCAAACAATACTTCTGTCAGCTTGATAATTATGTAATCAATTAAAAACAATGTAGCCAAAGCAAACAGGTTGATGAATTGATAAAATATGCATAAGTTAAAGTGCATAAATGTATGTAAACTGAATTAAGAAGGAACGCAATGCAAATAATGTGCTAGATATGCTAGACCTGTCTTCTGCCTTTAACATTTTCAATCACAACATCCTTCTTGCCTCCCTCTCTGACCTTAGCATCACTGGGACTGCTCTCAGTACATCTGAGGCACATTCTCTAGTGTGTCCTGGCAAGGAAAGTTGTCAAAGGCACACCAGTCACGATCTGGTGCAGCTCAAAGATTTGGTGCTGGGTCCTCTACTCTTTTCTCTGTACACAACCACTCTGGGCTCCATGATCCAATCTCATGGGTTCTCTTATCAGTGCTATACCAATGATACACAGCTGTACCCGTCTTCCCTCTGGAGGACAATATTTATCGGCTAGAGTCTCTGCTCTCTGCATGTCTTACTGATATCTCAACCTGGATGAAGGACCACCACCTACAGCTCAACCTGGCAAAAACCAAGCTTCTTATGATGAGCCAATCTGTTCAACTCCCCATCTTTGTACAGCTTGGCTCACTGTCACTAACATCCACCAGGTCAGTTTGCAAACCTTGGAGTGGTTAGTGATGAGAAGCTATTTTTTTTTGGAACACATTTCTACTGTTTCTCTTTTAAGCAGGTTCATACTGTACAATATCCACAAAATCAGACCTATTCTGACAGAGTGGGCAGCACAGTTTCTGGTCCAGTGTTTGGTCATGTTGCGTCTAGACTACTGAAACTCACTTCTGGCATGAGTACCTGCATATGCTAGATTGTGTCCTATTGCCAATGCATAGATTCATACAGACAAAGCAGTATGTGACCAAGACCAGGTTGGGGGTGAGGTATCTGCCTATATGTAGCTTGTAGTTTTTACTGTATGTGTCTACAACCCCCACCTCCACCCTTGTGTGAAAACGTAGACATTATAATCCTGTGTTTACACCATATTCACAGTACTGGGTATGCATTTTCTTTTACAGATAGTCATGGACTTTGATTCAGCTGCATGATTTTATGAGTTCATTTTCATTTACGAAGCAGGATTCAGTCTATGCCGAGCTCGTGTCCAGTCTGAAATGTTATAGATCAATGGGCACTTGTGAATGTTCCTGAGCAGTATGGAGGAAATAACATCTTGTGTGCCGCCATTAGTCTGCAAGTAGTTCTCCACTATCATGCCACCTTAAGTCTCTACAATACTGCACACATAATCACATTTCTGGATGCACTACATACTGTAATGCACTTCTACAGGACAGACCAAAGCAGCCCAGGTTTGTTGTCATCTGGGAAAATGTTAGTTTCCACTGAGCTGCTTGGGTCTGCGACCGGTTCACCATTTACAATAACTTCACTGTTTTATACTTGCCACCTTTACTACCCATTTCCTAATTCAACTGAGGAATTCTCTTTGACTTGGTGTTGGAAAATGTATGATCACCAACTGCCTGCCCTCCTGCTTCTTCTGCAAGCATTGAAAGAGGCATGCGGAGGCACTGAGGTTGGGTCAGTCAGGGGTTGGATACAGCATGCAAGGCAAGGGAAGACATTGCTTGTGATTTGGATAAGGTGATGTGACCAAACCCAAACAGAAGTTGGGATACATAAGCCATCCATCCCATCCTGTACAGTCCCTTACAATAGTATACAGTATTTTTAACCACTGTACTGTAATTTTACTGTAATTGTTTCTGTGAGTTTACACTAACATATTATATTGATCTCTATACTGTCATTTTTTTTGTAATAAAAACATGCAGTAGCAAAAAATAGCTGTTTTCAGATGCCTTTCTATTGTTGTTGTCACTGTAATGAAAGTAGAAGTAATGTACAGTACTAGAACAATCTGTCACAAAAGCCAGTGTGGCAAAATTAAATAGGTATACAAAATATTAAAGACAGCAGTGTTTTATATAAAGTTCATCAGTATGAAAGTTGAACAGTTTGAAAGAGTAATTCAAATGGTGCATGTTTGTATCAATTAGTTGCAAAAATGCTATTTTGAAAAATATTCTTAAGTTTTAATGGCATAGTTTCATTTTGACATAGCAGCAACATTTATATTACAAGAGTTGGGTCTTATTTGGCTTGAATGTAGAGTTTTATCTCTAGCAGGAGGTGCATGCTTCCTGGGATTGTGTTCTTTATTGAATGCAGAACAGATTTGAGCCTTTTGAGACTGTACCTGCCTTCTCTATACAGTATTTTCTTTGGAAATATGGACTCGTTTTTCTGTCTCTTGTGCAATTAACTCCATGACCCAAGCCTGACAATACCTGTATAGAAAAAAACAGTGCTTCTTAAACTGCAAAAATTATTTTATTTGAAAATGAGACGTTAGATGTAATTTTTATTTTTCTTAAAATAAAGCTATGCATGCAGAATGAAAACAAGATGTTAGATGTAAGTTTTTTTTTTTTTTATAGAAATACAAACGTGCTTCTATTTTTTTGTTCAGGTCCAAATGCCTGATCTTTAACTTTCTCTTCTATTTTTTTTGATCCTTCAAAATTGTTGACAGTATTGAAGACATGATTCTGAAAGCTTTCACCATGTCATTTTTCTTCATTCTGAAGTCAAATGTTTTCAGTATTGTTCATTTTTCTTTCAGCATAAACTGATGCATTTTCTCGCTTTTTTATTAATCACAAAGAAAACTTTGAGAAACGTCATGAAACTCAAACAGTACACATATGGCAGAACTACCCACATGGACGCTCGATGGAGCACTGTCTCAGAATTTGGCATATGTGTTTGATGTTTCACCTACACCCTCGCTGAGACTGCCCAAGACTGGAAATTTCGCAAATGGCTATCACTTTCTTTTGGTCTAACAAGAAAGACATAGTCTGCTGCAGGGCTCCTAAGACTTGGCAAAAGTGTAGGTGCAGCATTACGTAATTTTTTGAATAGCATTATTATCTTCAGTGGTGATTTTTGTTTGAAAAAAAAGTCTTTTACTGAAATTTATACGTCGTTAAAACAAAATCCGTTAAACATGATGTTGTATGAACATTTGTCCAACCAGCAAAATGTATTACAGTTTTTCACAATTGCTATCACACTAAATATGACATGCATAGCACAATTATTCAAACTGACACACAGAGAGCAAAACCTCTTCTCAAGTCTCTAAAACTCTAGACACATTTCCTGCTTTACACACATTTTGCAATTCAAAATGGCACTTTCTAAATGCACTGAACACGGTTCTCTGCATAAGACACAACAATCTGACATAAAGTCACATGTTTGCCATTACAACACACTGCCATTCAGAAGGACAGAACATGAGCTAATTGGCCAATATATGTGCCACCTGGCCAAACACCTCAATGGTTAATTGTTACCACTTCAATCAGGAAGTAAGCACTATAAAAAGACCACAGGTGAGCACCTTTTTTTCAAGAACAATGAAAGACATTGCAGAGAGAGGAAGAGGAAGAGGGAGGGTGAGGATGAGAGGGGGAGGAAGAGTGAGAGGTAGGGGTAGAGCTGGTCATGGACGAAGAAGACAGTAACTGTCAAATGAAATCAGAGCAACCTTAGTTGATCATGTCATCAACCATGGGCTGACAATGCAAGAGGCTGGACGTAGAGTGCAGCCCAACTTGAGCCGTTTTATTGTCGCCTCTGACATCCGGACATTTAGACTGGAGTACAGGTATGCAACCAAAATGTCTTTCACACTGTGTAGTACACCCCATGTTATAGTGTATCAGTTGGGCGACACCTGTGTACTTCATGAATGGCTAATGTCATACACTAACTGTACAAGTTTCCTGTCCATTTTACTCTACTATGGGGGAATCTTTAGGCTGCATTGTCCAAGCCCTATATTTTTGTTTTTTGTTTTTGTAAAGGACTGAGAGACGCAACCATGGTGGAGGAAGGGGCGAAATGTTCACAGGGGTACAGGAAGCTGCCATTGTAAACTTGGTCTTGGAGAATAATGAAATCAGATTAAGAGAAATTCAAAGCAACATCATCCAAGACAACACCATATTCACCAACATTCAACGAGTCAGTCTGTCCACATTGGCTCACATTCTCAAGCAAAACCAAATCAGCCTGAAACAATTGTATAAGGTGCCTTTTGAGAGAAACTCTCAAAGACACAAAGAGCTCAGACGAGTATATGTGGATGTAAGTACAATATTGACTGCAGCACATTACACGCAACATTGTTTCCCAGTGTACTGGATCACACCATATTGACTGATTTTAGTTCATTGCTTTCAGGGAGTCCTGGAAATGGATGCTCATGCAATCCCACATGAGTTCATCTTCATAGATGAGGCTGGTTTCAACCTAGCAAAGATCAGAAGAAGGGGAAGAAACGTCATTGGCCACAGAGCCATTATAGATGTTCCTGGCCAACGTGGTGGGAACATCACAATGTGCACTGCCATCTCCAATATGCATGGTGTCCTCCACTGTCATGCCAAACTTGGACCATACAACACAGGCCATATTTTAACATTTCTGGACAGACTCCATAACATTCTCATTCCACCAGAGTGTATGAATGATGCAGACCATACAAGAACCCGGTATGTTTTAGTATGGGACAACGTGAGCTTTCATCATGCAGCCCCAGTCCAAAATTGGTTTGCTGACCACCCACTGTTTCTCGTGCAATACCTCCCACCATTCTCAGCATTTCTGAACCCCATAGAAGAGTTCTTTTCGGCATGGCGGTGGAAGGCATACGACCAGCAGCCCTATGTGCACATGCCTCTTGTGCAGGCTATGGAAGAGACATGTGATGAAATTGATGTGGGTGCGATTCAGGGATGGATAAGGCACTCAAGGCGCTTCTTCCCTCGATGTCTGGCAAGGGAAGATATTGCCTGTGATGTTGACGAGGCATTGTGGCCAGACCCAGCTGAGAGGCAAGATGCTGCCTAATTATTTTTCTTGCCTCTTTTTTTTTATATATCTCTTCTGCACATTTTCTTTTTCAGTTTACTGTTTTTTCTGAGCATATTTTTGTTCGCTCCAATGTAAATATATCTGCTGTGCATATGTTGCACTGATTTGTTTGGTGAAAAATAAAAAAATAAATGCATGCGTGTGTATCTGCAAATATTTCTGTGCATGTGAATACTAATTTTCTACAATTTGGACTATTTTAGTATTGTGGCAGAGCATACTAAAGATGAGAGTGCTTTTCATTTTGCCCAACAGTGTGTAGCTGGTTAGACAAAAATCTGGTGATATGACTGACATGTGTGCCATTTAGTGCAGTAGTTTGATTATGATCATTCTATATGTAGTTTTGGTTGCAGTGTTTCATTCTGCAGGATATTTGAGGTGTTTTGCTCTTTGGGTGAGGTGTTTTGTGAATTGTGCTAAATGATTTGCAACAATGAGCCTTGTTGTCAAAATTGTGCTTTTGCAATTGTAAAATACTCTAATTTTTCTGAAAATTCCGTTACTTCATTATATTTGACCAGTATAATGATTTCTACATACATTTCCCAGCTGAAGAGAAACCAACGGAACAATGCAGTCATCATCTAGTTCTTCATTGGGGAACGCTGGGTACAAGGTGGTGTTAAACAACTTCTAACTTCTGGATGGTTTTTCCATTTTACTGTATATACTCACATTTTTTATGAACTTTGCCAGTTATGGGTAACTGTCACCTGAGCTGTGTTCTTAGACCAACATTAGCATCTTTTTGACTCTGCTCTAATCACTTATGTCTTCTGCAGACCGTGACCCTGGCAATATATATTGACCAGGGCTCATTAGCATTTTTAAATAGCCCACCTGTGTGTCTTTTGAATGTTTTTGTCCATCTCCCTGGCAGTTTCACCCTGTCAGATGGTTCTGTGGATTCAGCAAAAACCTATTTTTAATACAATATCAGCAAATGTCTATTTTTAATGAAATATAGAATAACCATCACAGATCTCAGAGCACACTTAAAACCAATGACTACAAGATTTTAGATTTTTGTTTAAGGTTATGAAAAGAAAGGTGATGCAGTTACAGAAAATGTGTTTTACAAGTTTGAAAAAAAAAACAGTAAATGTTATACATTTACTACAAATAAAGGACTTCAACAAAATCACATGCTATGTCCTTCCTGGCGGGACAGCTTGGGAAATAGCTCCTGCTGTAACACATCCACCCATGACAGGACGCTGCAGCTATATCATCATATGCCATCTCTATAGTATGGAGAACAGGCTCCCATTCATAGGGAGGTCAGTCAAAAACTTTCTAGCACCTTCCTGAGAAAATATTCTTCTATAGGGTTGAGAAATGAGGAGTAAAGGGGGAGGAGGCATTTGTGAAATTTGGATTGTAGGTGAACTACTGACAGACTGAAACACTGCAATGAAAACTGACATTGTCCAAAATTATAACATAGTTATGCTCTGGTTGATCCTGCTGATGATAATCTTGTTCCATTACAATATCTCTAAAAATGTAGGACTTTTACCCTGTCACTGGATATGAATGCAATTAATCAGTTTCATATTCATTCCATTGGACTCGAGAATAGAATGGATTATGTTCAGGCTCCCTTTCTGTTGACCTTGGAATGTGGTGTTGTCTTCTATTATCTGCCTTTGTATGTCATTTAACCTAAGAGAGTTCTTGGCACGGACCATATCTACCATTCTACTGGTCTTGAGTAAATATATAAAGTCGACCACTACTGACTGTGTTCCTTGTAATTCTGTACAAATAGTATACACTTCTTTTTCCTACTCCAAAAACAGTGCAATCACACATCGTAAGCCAACAAAACAAAAGTATACAGTATACTAATGTGAATAACCTATTTTTTCTCTGAAAGTTCAAATTATTTTTGCCACTGAGAAGTGATTCCAATTTGGCTAGACTTGTTGCATAGCTTCTCTCATAATCATACCATACACTAGAACATTGCCAATAACTGTTGCTCTAATCTAATCTGAGATTTGATGTCTTGCTTTTTTGACTTTGGACCCCTTTACCTCCACCTCTCCTCTCACCACCTCTTCCTCTATCTCTTTCTCTTCTTTTATTCCTTTGAGGATTGTTAGATTACATTTTACCAAACAGACGGCTCACCTGCATCACTTTATGTGTGGTTTGTAAATTACATTGCTATATTCTCAGTGGTTAATTGTAGCTTTAGATCAGTGTGTTAACAGTAAAGCTCAGTTGTGCTTAAACTCTGACAGATGTGTAGTGTTTGTATTTGTGGGCAGCTGCAGGTGTTGTGCATTTTCAATGGCAAGTTCTTTCTGCACAACATCATTTGGACAAGTGTTCTTTCTGTTGACACATGTGCTTAGAGTATTGCAAACAGTGTTTAGGAGATCTGCAAATCTGTCTGTAAGCGAAAGTTTTCTTAAGGTTCTGCAAAAAGAGTTAACACTTAGGTAACTGAAGTAAAGGTTCGAAGAATTATGTTTAGAAATATTGTTTTTTGTGTTTTAGCAGTTGAAAAAAAACTGTAAAAAACATTTTATTACATAAATGTGTCCATTAGAAAGAAGCAACATGGAAGTTAATTTGAAACTTTTGGTATTCCTATAACTTCATACAATACTGTGGTGCCATGCATAGTCGTTTGACAACATTGAACCTACTCTAATTCCAAGTCATAGTCGCAGGTTCTTATAAATTGCCAGGGTCACGCAGTGAAAATGCACTCTCCTGCCACCTTCAGACTGCATACTGAATTCTCAATTTCTCTCAGAATTCACCTGTCTGATTTGCTTCCTCAAGCACATTTTAAATTGCTGTATGTCCACAAGAGCATCAACTAAAAAAAGAACTAAAACAAAAAAACAATTAAGGTAATTTTCAGTAATATTACAAATTGGAAGTACGGTACACTTCCCAGTATATGATTGATTGATAGTTCATTTTATTTATTTTGTATATACTTTAATAACTGTATGGCATACAATAAATGCATATAAGACATACATGAAAACAGAAAAAATAGAAATCTCAGGTTTACATGATAAAAGAGATAAGCTAGGAAAGAGAATTCCACATACACTATTAAAGCCAAAAATTACATCAGGACCATTTTTTAAGTCCTCTTTTTACACTTATTTAAAGGTGTCCTTGACAAATTATTGTGCATTTGGTTTCAATTTTAGGTTAGTGAAATTTGTATGGATCTATTACTGTAAGAAGGAAATGTGTGTTAGATATCTAGACTACTCAGCTTTATTTAATTCTGATAGGCATGAAAAATGGCTCTGCAATGAAAAAAATCTGTGGTCTTAGGAGGCACTCTAAAGATTTTCAGTACTTGTAATGTTTCAGAACCTGTGATGAGGATCCAGAGGCTAAGGTTTAAGTGTCAAAGCAGTGGAAAATGAATTAGTCAATGATAATCACATTTCACAAAGTGTCTTCAAGCGAAGTCATTCATATAGGTCCCTGAGGATTTTGTTATTATGACAACTTACCAAGTTATTATGCAAATAAAATCCAGATGGAATTGGAGCAGACAGACAAACACATCATAATGTAAGCACTCGTCATTAAAAGGTTTGCCAAATTTCACTCACTGTTGGCTTATACATCATTCCCTTCCAAGCAAGGCCACCTCCTTGCTTTTTGTTATAATTTGACAATCAGTGCAAATGTTTTTAATAAATAACTCCTCTCTCCATCCATCAATTCATCGATCCACCCTTAGTGTACATGTATCGGTTTTCTGAAAATGTGTACACTGGTCTCAGAGATATCATACTGTATCATTTGATTTAACTTCAAGGATCTGCCCTGGTATCCTGAAGGTTGCCAGTTCAAATCCCCATCACTGCCAAAAGAGATCCTACTTTGCTGGGCCCTTGAGCAAGGCCTTTAACCTTCAATTGCTCCAGGGGTGCTGTGCAATGGCTGACCCTGCGCTCTGACCCCAAGGGTATGCGAAAACTAACAAATTCCTAATTGTATTCCGAGAAATTGTATAAGTCGAAATAAAGAACAAAAACAATTTAGATCATTTGTTCCAGGATAACAATTAACTTGGGCTTCTAGGTTAAAGTGTGTTTGCATTAAACACAAAATCAACGAAAAGTGTATCTCAATGAAATTATAAAAACGTATTATGTTTCTCACAGGGCTAGAGCCAAAATTCTGTGACTTACATGTTTTTGTAACGGAGAAAAAAAACATTATTTTAGAGCACATTTTCTACTTGATACCATCAGTACAAAATATAAAAAACATTTTATAGAGGTTACTCCAGACTGAATGTGTGTTATTTTAAGACAAATTCATCTTAGCACAGGGAGTGGCTTTGCATAGCCTAGCTGTGCCTTGTGGAAGAAAACTGAGACTTAGGGGTCACATAGCCATTTAGGGGTGATATAGTTATTGCACATAAACTGTTTTGGTATGCTTTCCACACTGAAATATAACATCTATATCTTAGAAGTAGTATAAAAGGGTTAATAAATGTCAGACCTTTGTTCAAGCATATCAGGAAACCAGATATAGGTCTAGTGGACAA
This sequence comes from Polypterus senegalus, assembly GCF_016835505.1. Lineage (NCBI taxonomy): Eukaryota > Metazoa > Chordata > Cladistia > Polypteriformes > Polypteridae > Polypterus > Polypterus senegalus. The sequence goes on from NC_053160.1 coordinate 127,724,466, forward strand.
CAATGAACAAGAAGGTTCTGGGTGTTGGTACAAGAAGTTGGTTGACTACCATGTACACAGTAAGACTTGATAGATGTCATGTATACAGGACTTAAGAAATATTGAAAAGTATAGTAAGGACCACAAATATAGTGAAATGAGACTATTATACTGTATGTTACATTGTTTTGCAAATGTGTCAATTTGCGGCCTGCAGCCTGCACTGATCTTTACCCAATTCAGCCAGCTGGGATTATGTGTGTGTGCATGCATTAGGGAGAGCGAGAAACAAATTTGATGTGTTTCAAGTGGTAACTGTTTGCTCAAAAAAATATCAAGAAAAATGATTCACCCACGTTTTTATGTCTGCTTTAATCCCTTCACCTCTAAATTTTACAAGTATCATAAATTTAAAGAGGCTGTTACAGACTCAAATCAAATGGATGTTTTTATTGTATAATAATAATAACAGCTCATAACTGAATGTGCTTTACACAGGGAAGACCCAGGATTCAAACCCAGTACCACTTTACTGCAAAGGAGCAGCTCTACTTCTGCACCACCTGTGTGGATCTGTGAGACAGCAGCATTTCCACCAGTTGATATAACTGAATGAAAATGAAATGCACAATCATACACATGCATGCAAACATCTTTATTTTGAACCAACTGATATTTGGACTCCATTTTTACACATTTTCAACAACATGTCATTTGAACCATTTCTTTTTCTTCAATTTTATTTTATTTTTTAATAAAAGCACATTTGTTTTGTTATACCTTTTGTGAAAGTGTTTTTTTAATATTTGGACTTCTGTCCTCATACATTCTACACTTCACGTCAACATGTGATAAAAAAATGTTTTAGCTATGTGTTCAGCATTTCTTGCCTCACATATCTTATGTTATCCTACATTTACACAGATCGTTGTATATATGGAACACATATGAAATATATGTATTTCAAATCACGATATGTCATTATCTATATACATCTCAGTGCTAGATAAAATCTTCCACAGAGACGTGAGCTCAGAGTCAAAGTTTTAGCTGGTAATGGCTTTGGCTGGCTCAATGAGGGAGGGTGATGACTGCAGGCTGTGTACAGTATCGCTAATTGACACACTTGCAAAACAAAAGTGCCTATCGCCGGGGCAATTGCTGAGTTGATAAGGACACAAATTTCTTTGCTTATGTCAGGAAAACTAGGGTCTTCGGGGCAACAAAATTTTGGCAGGGAAGCTAGTGTTAAGCTTTATATTTCCTTCCCAGGTGCTTTGTGCCACCCATAAGTACTCCTTTCCTTATCCCGGACATTCTTCTCTCTCTGTCAACCATTTCTCTGATTCTGGCTGGGCCCAGGTTTACTTAGAAAATCACTTTAAAGAGGTTTCCTTTTGTCAAGATGGTACTGAAAATGAATATAAAACATCTGAGAATGTTCTGTTTAACAAAGTTCCTGATTTGAAGATAGTGAAAGAAATGTGTAGCTGGAATGTTAAATTTGGAATGTAATTGTTCATAGGATGCAAAGACGTCTATATAAAGATCTCTAAGCAAGTTAATTCCAAATTTTTTCCAGATATTAAAACTGCATATGTTTGTGAAGGTTGAAAGAGGTGGTTCTCTTGCAGGGGTGCCACAGATAGAAGCTTCTCCGTCTTAAAATGCTTTCTACATTGGTTCCAGATTCTAAGTGAGTGGAGCACAATTGGGTTATTAGTGTATTGCCGATAACGTGTGTTTATTGGAGCACAGAGCAAGGAATACAAAGAAATACTGCAGGATTTTACTTCTTTTGCGGTCCTAACCTGTGTATGTTCTTCTATTTGTGTCCAGGTTCTTATCGCCTGTATATTTGCTGCCCAGTAATAAAACTGGAAGTTAGGTAGAGCCATGCCGCCTTCTGCCTTTTGTCTTTGTAGGGTCGCTCTTTTGATGTGTGGATGTTTTGAATTCCAAATAAATGAGGTTATTGTTGAATCTAATTGCTTAAAGAATGATTTATTAATGTATATTGGGATGTTTTGAAATAAAAAAGGAGCTTAGGAAGAATATTCATCTTAACAGTGTTAATTCTTCCAGCTAGTGTGAGATGAAGAGTTGACCATCTATGCAAGTCTTGTTTAATTTTTTCCATGCAGATGGCGAAATTTTGTTGACATAGAGCTTTATGTTTACTTGTGATTTTTACCCCTAGGTATTTAAACTGTTCTGCAATGATAAAAGGTAGGGTATCTAATCTAATATTATATGCTTGAGAATTCACTGGAAAGAGTACACTTTTATTCAGATTAATTCTGAGACCAGAGATCAGTGATGCTAAGACTGCAGGCACAGAATTTTCTGGGTCCGAAATATACAGTACCATATCATCTGCATATAATGAGATTTTCTGTTCCAGTCCTTCTCTGCTAATCCCCTTTATCTGATCAGTATTTCGACAATGTATTGCCAGTGGTTCAATGGCAATGCAAACAGCAGCGGTGACAAGGGCATCCTTGTCTAGTGCCACGTTCTAGTTTAAAGTAGTCTGAGCAAATGTTATTGATGCAAACTGAAGCTTCTGGGTTAGTATACAGTAATTTAATCCATGCACAAATGTTCGGGCCAAACCCAAACTTCTCAATGTAGTAAAAGGTATTTCCATTCAATCATGTCGAATGCTTTTTCTGCATCCAATGATAATAATATTTCTGGGGTGTTTGATTTAGTTGGTGAGTATATTACATTAAACAGGCGTCGAAGATTTGAAGATAAGTGTCGGCCCCTAATAAATCCAGTTTGGTCTTGTGATATTACCGAGGGAGCACTTTCTCCATCCTTCTGGCTATGATTTTAGAGAGTATTTTAACGTCGTTATTCAGAAGTGAAATTGGTCTGTATGATGCACATTGTAATAAGTCCTTATTTTGTTTTGGAAAGACAGTGATTAGTGCTTGGCGAAAGGTTTGTGGAAGAAATTGGTTATCTCTGGCTTCTGTAAATGTTGCTAATAGGAGGGAGCTAGCTGAGCAGAGAATTTCTTGTAAAACTCTGCAGGGTAGCCATCAGGGCCTGCTGCTTTTCCACCTTGGAGTGACTTTATAGCATCTAGTAATTCTGATAACGCTAGAGGTTTATCAAGTTCTTCCACACTAAAAGCGTCAATTTGTGGTATCTGTAATGTATCCAGAAATGCATTAGATTGTATATTGTCTTCTTTAAACTCAGTAGTATATAGGGATTTATAGTAGTCTCTGAAAGTGTGCATTATATTTTTGTGTTCGATGATTTTATCTCCGTTGTGTTAGTGATTACCGAGATTGTGTTGCACTTCCTGCTTGTGAATTTGTTGAGCTAAAAGCTTATTAGCTTTCTCTCCATGTTCATAGTAATGATGTCTGGATTTGTAAATTAGTTGTTCAGTTTCTTTAGTTGTCAAGAGGTTTAATTCTGAATGTAGAGCCTGCCTCCTCCTATGTAGAGTCTCGCTTGGTAGTCTGGCATGTTCTTCATCTATTTTAGTAATTTTGCTTTTTATCTCTGCTACTTTCTTCGCTTTGGATTTATTTCTGTGGGAAAGATATGAGATAATCTGTCCTCTTAAGAAGGCCTTAAGAGTTTCCCAGAGTATTCCTGCAGAGATCTCGGGAGATGTATTTGTCTCTAGAAAGAATTTGATTTGTTTGGATATAAATTCCGTACAATTCTTGTCAGCTAATAGAAGCGGGTTGAGGCGCCATCTGCGGGGTGAGTGTATGGGGCTTAGTAAGCATTATGCACATCTTAATCTGTTCCTCAGAGAGTAACAGTCAGGGCAGCTGATGAAGAGGTCCTTACTGATGACACTGCAGTTGTTGACCTGCTGGGCTGGCTACTTTGAGCAGTTGTTCAAAGCTGATCCTCCGGCTAGGAGGTTGGATATCTCTGGGTCCACGGTTCTTTAGGCTGATCCTCCAATTAGCAGTGAACCACCCAGTCTCTCTGAGATTGCATAGGTGGTGAACCAGCTGAGGGGGGGGAAAGACTGCAGGGATCTGTGGTATCCGGGGTGAACTTCTCCAGGCTGGTGGTAAGGCTGTCTTCCTGGCATTGTAAGCAATCTTTGCTTCCAGTTGGGAGACTGCCATTATCCCAACTGACTGGAAAATGGGACTTGTCGTCCCTATCTGGAAAGGGAAGGGTGATCGCCTGGACTGCAGCAACTACAGGGGGGATAACACTGCTCTCGGTGCCAGGTAACGTCCCTGCTAGGGTCGTCTTCAATAGGATCCGTGATCACTTGCTCACCTAGCAGCGACCAAACAGTCTGGTTTTACGCCTAAAAAGTCTACCATCGACCGTATCCTGGCACTGAGGGATCTCATGGAGTGCAAACGTGATTATCGGCAGGGTTTCTTTGCAGCCTTTGTCGATTTTCGCAAAGTTTTCGACTCAGTTGATCGAGCAGCCCTGTGGGACATCCTGAGGGTTCGTGGGATCCCTTCGTGGTTGCTGGTGGCTGGCCTGTACACTGGTACTATGAGTGCTGTGCAGAGTGGAGGCAGGGCCTCTGTGTTTTTCCCAGTTGATTCTGGGATTCGTCAGGGGTGTGTTCTTTCTCCTACTCTGTTCAATGCTTGTTTGGATTGGGTGTTGGGCAAGGTCGTGGGGTCCAGTGGATATGGGGCATCTGTTGGTGAAGAAAGATTCACGGATCTCGACTTTGCTGACAATGCTGTGATCTTCACGGTGTCAATGGAGGCTCTGATCATGGTGCTCGAGAGACTGAGTGAGGAGTCTGAGTGTCTGGGCTTGCGAGTGTCCTGGATAAAAACCAAGATCCAGGCCTTTAATGACCTCTTGCGCACAGCCATCAGCAGTGTGTCTGTTTGCGGAGAGAGTATTGACCTTGTTGAGAGGTTTACTTACCTTGGCAGTGACATTCATGTCTCTGGTGACTCTTCCTATGAAGTCAGTAGATGAATTAGAAGAGCATGGGGGGCAAGAGGTCACTGGAAAGGGGTGTGTGGCACTCCCGATATCTATACAAAAGGATGAAGGTCCAGGTCTTAAGAGTCCTGGTGCTTCCTGTCTTGCTATGTGGTTGTGAGACATGGGCACTATGTCCTGAGACGAAGACTGGACTCCTTTGGTACTGTGTCTCTCCGGAAATTCCTTGGGTATCATTGGTTTGAGTTTGTGTCAAATGTGCGGTTGCTCATGGAGTCCCGAATGAGGCAGATTACCTCTATTGTGAGGGAGCGTCAGTTACTGCACTACGACCATGTGGCGTGTTTCCCCGAGGGTGATCCGGCTCGTAAGATCCTCATTTGGGGACCCAAGTGGCTGGATCAGGCCAAGGGGTCGCTCACGTAACACCTGGCTGCAGCAGATAGAGGGTCATTTCCGGAGGGTGGGACTGGACCACGTGTCTGCCTGGGGTGTTGCAAACCGGGATCCCGAGTTTTTTCGCTGTGTAGTAGGTGCGCCAATGCACTGTATCAATGCATGCTCCCCAACTTGACTTGACTTGACTTGTAATTGTAGATTAAAGTGTTTACAGTGCACTGAAGATTCTATGATCTGAACTGTTGTGTAGAGATTAATTTAAGTTTTGTGATGGTTTTGTGATGTTAATCATATGTTTTTGCATTGGTACTGTGAGTGAAGCACATTACATACATAAGTGGACACATAAATATGTGTGAATTCATTATAATACAACCATTAAAGGTGAGAAACAAAAGTATGAAAAAAATATAAACACAGGAATTCTTACAAGCTATCCAGCAGAGCACCTTCCCCTATATTGTGCCTTAGTTCTGTTGGAATATGAGTACGACAATTAAAAGGACTGTAAAGGTAAGAAAAAACAACACAGAAATGATAACACAGCCCAAAAAAAAATTCTTGCTGTCTTGGTTTTTAGGCCTGTTCCTGGGGTTATTTGGAGTGCTGATTCAGAAAATTGCATTGGATAGACCGCATCAGCTCTAGTTTCTTTACCGAAGATAAGAACTTAGTATTCTGCAGTGACCTTGGAAACCTTCTGAAGAAAATTGGTATTTCAGAATAGTTTCAATAGTTTGAAATGTGTTCTTTTAAATAACAGCAACAAATATGGTTCTATTCCAATTGATCACTCCACTAGGATAAAAGAAGAGTAAAAGGCCATCTCTTTAGTCTTGGAAAAGATAAATTACCAAGAACATCAATGGGTGATTTGTGTAGACTTGAAGATGATTAATTTTCTTCTTGGTCAACAAAGTGGCTACACAATGTATCATTGGTTGTTATGCCTTTGGGATGGTAGAGTCAAACATCAACATTGGGCAAGAAAAGATTGGCCTCTAAGGGAATATATGGTGGTTAGTGGACAAAATGTAATCAATGAACCTTTGGCAGCATGAGATAGAATCGTACTGCCACCACTACATATACGTAAACTAGACCTGATGAAACAATTTATAAAGGCTTTGAATAAAGACGGATTGTGCATTGAATACATAGTGCATAAGTTACCTGGACTTACCATGGAAAAAATGAAGGCAGGAATTTTCGATGGTCCACATATTAGACAACTTATAAAGGACCCACATTTCATAACATCAATGAATGAAATTGAATCATATACCTGGACTCCATTTGTTTTTATTTTGAAAAACTTTCTTGGCAACAAGAAGGCAGAAAACTACACACAATTAGTAGAGGATATGCTTATTTCAAGAGGCTTGGCTGTAACATGAGTGCTAAAGTCCATTATCTGCACAGTCACTTAGATCGCTTTACAGAGAGCCTTGGTGACTTAAGCGAAGAGCAAGATGAAAGATTTAATCAAAACATAAAAACAATGGAAGCCAGATACCAAGGAAGATGGGATGCACACATGATGACAGACTATTGTTGGAGTCTTATGTGGGTTTGTCCTGGCATATCCCACTCTCGGAACTCCTGAAAAGGAACTTCTTGTGAGTCGAATGACTAGAAAGCTTGTATCATAAATCTGTGCTTTGGGTGTGAAATAAGTAGATTTTCTTGTAGTATACTTTACTTTCAATATTTAATATGTTTCCTTCATGCTTAAAAGATGTTAATTTAAACACTACATTAAAATATCCTGATTTTATATGTGCGAGTAGAAGTGAAGAGTAACATATAGCATATGTTCTGTTTCTCAAGAACTAAAGCTGATAGGAGACAACTGGGGGCATTTTTGGAATCAGCGGGTCAAATATACCCAGACAACAAGTCTAACATTTGAGGCACCAAAATGTTTGTTGGCGAATCAATTATAATTGATCTATGCTTATTTTGGTTGGCTTGAGATCTATCCTTAATTCAGTTTTTAGTTTGTGGGAAAACACAGCCTCCTAATATGACATGATCAGGACACTAGTCCATCACAGGACACACTAACACACACTCCCATACTTACTAATGGTGTCTTTGAGATGAACAAGAGAACAAGATTACAGGGACAAAAAATATGCATACACGTGGACGTCTTGCAAACTCTACATATTCATGGACCAAACCATGATTCACAATTTCATATATTTTTGTTTTAATTTAAGAACTAATGCTTGGGGTGTCAGCTTAGGCTGGAGAAATCCTAAACCTTTTCATCAAGGAGTCCATTTAAATGAGTTTATGGTGAAATATTATTATTATAATATATATTTTTAAATGTTATAACATAAAAGAAATTTAATGTTATGCTTTTTCCTGACAGTTTAGTTTATATAGAATCCTTTCAATTCACAAACTCAGTAATACAGAAATGAATGCTGGGTTCTCAAAGTCTAAGAGTCCTGGCTTCAGTGGCTGTAGAGTCTACATGTCCTGTAGTCTGTATGGGTTTTCCTAAAATGCTCCAGTTTCAATCTACATCAAAAGGACATTTATGTTAGGTTGATTATCAACTCTAATTCAACTGGGTATCAATATTTGTGGGTTTAAGAGTTGATTCCTACTTTATCCTGCCAGAATAAGCTCTTGGAACCTTAAACTATGAGGTAAATGTCCTTATTTGATATATCAAATCCATTCCACCACACTATGTGACTGAAATTGGATTAACACTAAAAAGAAACAGTAAAGGGCTAAGATTCATTTAGATTGCTCAAGAAGCTGAAGAAGAATGTATTGTCCATGAAATTCTGCCATATTTCATATAATAGCTAAACAGATTTCCTTTGAATACACTTTAGCTTTTTAAGACACCGTACAAATAGTAAAACATGTCTATTCACCAAGCACAAGGTTATAAAGAAATCTTCCAAACAAGAAATATGAAATGGCCAGTATGATAGAAAACTCTTTGCTGAAATGTGATCCATCACCAATATTTAAAAAATAGGAAATGCAGGTATATAGATGAGTGTCTATTAAAATTTTAAAGATTTCTAACAGCATTGTCAGCACAGACATCATGTCAAATCTGAAATGAGGATAAAGCTAAAATATATTCCCAATAGAGACAAGTGCTTGGGTAGATTATAGAGAATAAGATTTATGTTTGTTGTTTGATTTTAAATCATATAGTGGGTTTTAAAAAGGATATGAACACTTTCAAAAATGTATTACTCAATACCTAAGCATGTTATATACAAGTAGTATGCACCAAATTGTGAAATTATCTTAAAATGTGTTTCCGTATTTCTGGTGCTTAAGGAAGGGAGGCATTGTTGTGTCAACCTGTCGATTATGATGGGATGAATTAAAACTACTGGATTGAAGTGTCCTTTGAATTGAGATGTCCTTTAAAAACAGCTTTCCATTTAATTGTCTGTGATTGGTTTATTGGAGGCCAGCACGGGAATGACAAAGTCCAGAATATTGATGTATATATTCAAATATAATAGTTAACAAATAAACTTTGAAGTGATTTTTAATAACATCCAAAAGCAAAATCCCAACGAACAAAAACACTTTGCACCATGTGCAGAAACATACATGTAGACTTTTTCTTAAGGTATGTAGTAACCTGGAACAAGTCTATTGCATTCTTTATTCTGAGTCTTATTCTGATTAGTGTATTTTGCATTCTTATTCTTTGCCAAGACTGGTGAGGTTACATTCAAATATATGTTGTGTGTTTCCATTTGATAGAAGTGGGTAAAAGTTTCACCTTCATAAACTAACGGGCACCATGTGCTGAATATGGACAAGTGCCTGCTTTGTCTACTTACACTGACAATGTACATTTGTTGTCAAGTCATTGGGATTCTGATTGCCTCCAGCAGCCTTATTAATGCCCAGGGCACTCTCATTGTTAACTGCATCCAGATGCATGTATTGTAGGTGAAAGCTGGAAAATGTCTGTAGCTTTCAGCAGCTACCATCAGAGAAGTTGAGAAGTTCTCAATGAAGTAATGACTTTCACACAAGCAGACCAAACCTGACATCAGTACTTAAACTTCCAGTTCCATGAGTGGCATTTTCTCCTCCTTCCAACCCAAATGCAGTCTTGAATACAGTTCAGTCTATAACTGTTTGTTTAAAATCATTAACATTATTTTAAAAGGTGATGATTTATAAGGTCTTTATAAATGTCATGGTTCAGATTTTAAATGAGGGTTATCTCTCATCAGTGATTACCTCCGTTTAAAGTTTAATAAAATCTTAACAGCCTTGTTTGAACTTTGAACAGCCAAGAGGTGTGTAAACATTGTTTGTTTCTGTTTTTAATTTTTTGAGCTTTATATGAATCTTGTGAAAGAGACATTATCTCCATTTAGTGTGTTCCTTACTACAGTGTCAGGTTGTCTTTCGCTACTTTACACCTTTCTTTCATTTTTTGTGTCACTGGCACTTGGAGTCTTCTATGAAAATGATTTAATAGGTTTATAGGGTCATTACCGTTACATGTTCAAAGTACTGTGAAGTTCTTACTTGCATGTGCTACCAACATATATGTATCAATGTGTTCCCTCAAAGATTCTGTCTTCCGCATCTCAAAACATCTGTCTTCATTATATAAGGATTAAGTTTTTAAATGTGTAAAGCTGTGGATCAACTTTTATTCTTTCTTCTATTATTTAGTGGGATACATATATTTAAACATTGAGGCAATTGCTGAGTCAATTTAAACTCATATTAATTTTATTTTATTAAACTAATTAATTCTCTTATTCTGATTTTTCATTTTGAACTGGCACTGAATTTCTGATGACAACTGTTACTGAAAAATAAATCAGTATCTGTTGGAAAGTTTCATTAAAGTTGTCTTAAAAATGTTCAATTTGTATAATTATTTTATAGTGTAAACTCATTTGTCATTGCTTGTGATCTTGAGCTCAATGATGCTGTTAATGTTGGTTCACTGTGATTGTTAACTGGATAAGAGGGTTTGGAAAATGAATCAATGGAAAAATATTATTACTTTAGACCTGAGTTTCTTAACCTTGTTTTACTGGTGACTCAATCTTACCCTTCTCAGTGTCTTCAAGACCCAATAAATGATGATCACCAGGTCCTTTGGGGGAGCTGGCCCATGGAGAACCCCTAATGACAGTCATAGCAATGTTGATTAATAATAATTCTTTGCATTTATATAGCACTATTCTCACTACTCAAAGTGCTCAGCAATTGCAGGTTAAGGGCCTTGCTCAAAGGCCCAACAGAGCAGAGTCCCTTTTGGCATTTACGGGATTCGAGCCGGCAACCTTCCAATTGCCAGTGCAGATTCCTAGCCTCAGAGCCACCACTCTGCCTTTTGCTTAAACTGACTGTGAGGACCCATCACAAGACACTTCACAAACTCTACATGACCATTTCCCATTGATTACAATGATGAGCCACAAATCTGCTTGACCCAAAAGCAGGCAATCCTGTAGTTTAAGAAAATATGTTTTATGAAAAATTCTAGACAATCAGTAGATATATCACCTATTCCTATCTCCATACTCCCTGCAGTCTGGACTCCTTCTTGCCATAAATGAGCTACAATATATGATCACATGGGGCTCTACAGAAACACACACAGAGAAAAAGTGTAAAAATAACTGCTTATTCCCAAACTGGTATACTTATTTACTGCTAAGGGCCCCATAAAGATTGAAAAAACTCCTTCCTGCTAATAAGTATAGATGGTTCATTTATAAATAGTACCTCTTTAAAGTTAAAGTGGAACTTTGTTACCTCTTTCAGAAAATCTCACTTAATTGTCTAATCTTAACTGTGTCTTTATGTAAACTGCCTTTTACTAACCCAAGATGCTGGACATCTTTTCTGCAAAACTTCACAAAATACTTTGCAAAGCTCATATTAGTAAAGCATGCCAAGCTTTCAGCCAGTCACTCAAGGCATTCTTCTACGCTCCATCTAAATGTTTTCATTGGCCATATTATTCATAGCTTTCAGCTGGGTTATCATTTTTTGTGGATTATATTCAGATTTATTTCAGCATCAGAAGTAAATATACACCAGGGATCACCTGGCTTAGAAAAAATTAAAATGGTAGATGGAGCACAACCTTTTAAAAATAAACTGTAACAACACAGAAATCATCCTAATTGACACTAAAGTCATCATTAAACAGTTAATTCTTTTTCTTTCACTGTCAGAAGATGATGCTATTGTTACACCTTCTTGTTCTATGCAGAATCTGGGAGTCATTTTTGATTCCTTCCTTTCTTATTCAACCCTCATAAATTACATAAAGAAAGCTTCTTTCTTCCACCTCCACACCATATCCTGTGTCTACTCAATCATATCATTTTTTGATAGTAAACAGCTGTCTGTAACTCTTTACTGATATGTGCCCCTTCTAATCTATTTTCCAGCTGTTTCAAAATTCTGCTGCAAGAGTTCTCACTCAACCCACAGCCTTTCCCCTTTGGTCTTCACTGGCTCTCTGTGACTTAGATGATGGCATAAAAAAGCTTGAAATGACATTCTGTATCATTACTCTCCAGTTTGCTCACTGCATTAAACTGATGCTGACAAACATGCAATGCTTTAAACTCACTTGTGTTCCCTATTGCACCCAGACTTTGAGTACACATCCCTAGAGTTATGAGATCTGCTGACATATTTTTCTATTAAAAGGCAACTTAAAAATCCATGTATTTTGATGCCATTTAAATTTTATTGACATTGTTCCTGTTTCTTTCACAGTTCACTTTCTTCATACAGGTAACTACATTATCTGTTCACTAGCTTCTACCACTGCATATTACATTTCTGCTTATTATTTTATTAGGTTAACCCAAAAATGGTGTACTTTATTTGCTTATCTTTTGTTTGGTGCTTATTACTTTAATACTAGATTCTATGTTTTATTATTTACTGAGGTGTTTCTGTATTTCTTTTCATATTGTGCATTGGGATGGTTGTGAAATGATCTGAGCAAGAGAAAGATTAAATATAAATAATATGTATGATTATTTTTTCTATTACTGTATGCCTTGTGATAAAACTGGGCCCTCTGCAAGCCCCAAACCCCAACACAATCCCACAAATGCAGTCCTGGGTTCAAATAAAGGATGGTTTATTAACCAAAAAAACTCCAAAAGTTGCCAAGCACAAAGTTATCTCTCTCTCCCACAATTCACTCCACAGTACCTCTCCTTTTACCACCACACTGCCCTCCTCCACTTAAATGTTGCCTTCTTTTCGCCCAGCTCTGACTCACCTAGATAAGGGGTGTGGTCCCTTTTATTGAGGGCCAGTAGTACTTCCGGTGCCAGGGCCACTGCGTGATGGAAGTACTTCTGGGTCATACATACAATATGTCCCATGAATTAGGGAACTCATCTCCCTGCAGGGCCCCTTTGTGGTACCCATGGACACTACCATGGCTGTGCTGCAGGACTACAACTTCCAGCATGCCCTACTGGTTCAGTACTGGGCACCGATTGCCGGGGCTGCTGCAATGTAGCATCCTAGGGGGAATAAAGAGTCCCCAGTGACATCGTCTTTCTTTGTTGGGCTGTCAATCAGTCATCACTTTCTAAGTCTGGAACTTTTCTCTCCAGTATGCTTGTCTGCCTGCTAGGTGCCTTCCATCCAGGAAGGAAAAACCCCTTCTTCTGGTCAGGTTGCATGGTCAACCCATGTGGCATTTGCAGCCTGTATTCAAAGAAATGTAAATTTTTTTATGAGTGTTAAAACAATGAGTCAGGACCTGAACTGGCAGACAAATAGTTAAAGTTCCACTATCTTAACTATGAAAAAGGCATTGTATTGGAAATATGCAAGTATGCACTTATTTTTAAATTAAGTTAATATAACTACATTAAGTGTTAATAATTAAATTAAGTAGATAAAGACAAAAGATTAAAACTTAGACTGCATCTATCTGTCCTTGGCGCACAACCCTGGTCACTCAAACAATACGCAATCACTAAAGGAAACACAAATACAGGAAAGTTCTAATGTTGGAGCCATCACTGATGTTGGTACATCCACTCCAAGTCATACTTCCAGTACCAGGTGAATTAATAAATCAAAATTTCATTAAGGTGCTCCGCAGCATGGAGACCAGAAAGACAATAAAGGAAAAACTTATGACAGGACAATGACCCTAAGCACACAGCAAAGATAACAAAGGTGTGGCTAAGTGTTAACTATGAGAATTTTCTCGAGTGACCCAGCCAAAATCTGGACTTAAACCCAGTCAAACATCTCCGGACATGCCTGAAAATGGCCATCCACTGACCGACTCCATCCAGCCTGACAATAGCTTAAGGCGATCATAAGAGAAGAATGTCATAAAATCTAGTCTATAATTAGTGCCAACAGTACTTTAACAAAATACTGAGTAAAGGGTCTGACTACTTGTGTCAATGTGATATTTTAGGCTTTTACTTTTAATAAAATGCAGATATTTAAAAAAAAAAGTTTTTTTATTCTATATTTACATTTAAATATGTTTGCTTAGCAAATGCTTTTATCCAAAGCGATTCACAAAAGAGGTCAGCATAATTGAGTAAGAAGTTTACGCAACTCCTCTCAAATGAAGAGCTCAGAATGAAAGTACAAGTGAGAAATTCATCGAACAAGAGTCTTCAAATGCTTCTTAAAAACAATAAGGGAGTCAGAATATAAATGTGTGCTACTCCATTGATTATTGTGTAGGCAAGCATCAATGATTTCAATGTAATACTGTACATGCTGCTACAGGGAGTAACATGTGCCCATCTCGGCTGAATGAACGCTAGATTTTCTGCTGCATTTTGAATGATCTGCAGCTGTTTAGTGACCCATGACAGTACTGCCACCAGCAGTGACTTGAAGAAGTCCAAACATGACAGCGCCACAGAATGGACCAGGGATTGTGCTGCATAGTCTGTTAGATGCAGTCTGCAGATATTGTGTAGAGTGAATCTTTAAGAATAAGAGGCTATAGAAACTTGGTCCCTGAAGGACAAATGGTCATCGATCATGACTCAAAGGTTTTGTACTGACTTGGCAGGAATTAGTGATAATGAACAAAGCTTAGCAGAGATGGGCTGCTGAGCAGACAGTCAAACTGTAATAACAAGAAGGTCTATCTTTGCCAAGTTCAGCTGGGGATGGTGTTTCTTCATCCCACTTGCAATATTAGTTTGATATGCAGGGATTATAGCTGCAACCATGTCGTCCATTGAAGGGAACTACCGGTACAACTGTGTATCATCATCTGATAAAAGAAACCATGGGACTGGATGAAGGGACCCAGTGAGGAGGTGTATAGGGAGAAGAGGATAGAGCCCAGCACCCATTATTGGGGCACCCCAATGCTTGCCTGGTGCACCCTTAATATCTCTCTATGCCAGGACAAATGTTAGGATCTGTTCAAAAGATAGAACTCGAAACACCTGAGGACCGTCCCAGTGATGCCAGAGACAGAAAGGGTGGCAAAGAGGATTTCGTGGTTGACCATGTTGAAGACAAGGGCTTAAATAAAATGTGTGAAAGCAAAGGGGTCTAAATACTTTCTGACGGCACCTGTATAATGGTAGAGCCACAGCTCTGGTTGATTGACAAAGCATGTAAAACCAAATATTGCATATAACCGGTTCACCATGTAAAACTAAAAGAGATATGTTGCTTTAAGATTGTGCTTATATTAAACTACATGACATACAATAACTAGCATGTTTATGGAACATTCATTGTAATGATTTATAAAATAAACAATAAGAAATCTCAGAATTCACAAAAACATATACATGGAATGTATGTATAGCAATTTATATATATTTAATCATATATTTATTCTATGAATAATTCTTTGGTTAGTGTCTCAGAGGTCTGGCTTCCTTGGTTTGAATCTTGTCGCTATGTCTGCTGTTGGTTATTTCTTTCACCCAACACTGCCAGCATAGATTGTGACCCTTAATTGGGTTAAGGGAATTTGAGAATATTATATTATGAAATGCAATGTATATATTCTTTAACTGCTTTGTGCATCAACTTTCTCACAAAATTTGCCATCATGTTAGAAATGAAAATAGAAGAAAAAACACCTCCAGGAAGTAACAATGATGATGATGATGATAAGTGTGGGACCCATGAAAAAACCATTGAGCTAATGATTCTTGAAGGGTGTCACATATAATGATGGCAAATAGACAGCCTTTTATCATTTAACAAGTTACCATTTATCAGAGTATATTTTCAGTTGATAATATATAATATGCACTGTGATGGATATCCATGATATGGCTCACAAAGGACGACAGGGAAATGCTCTTCAGTGACTCCTGACAGTAGTGATGTAACTGTTTCCTCCTGACTACTTAGAAAAAAGCAGCAATGCAGTTGACTGCTTTGGACAGCTTGCAATGAAAATGGTTCTGGTGTTCCGCTTCTTGGAGCATTGATGGCTGCCTTGATTTTTATAGGATTGATCTGTAGAAAAATTAAAGTTCAGTGTTACAAAATGCATATTTGGCATGAACACATGTTTGCATTTGCTGCATGTTCTCATTCACTCCACTTTATTAGGGTTGCTATGGAATTCGCATCTCATTCACAAAGTTCATGTTCATAATGCACTCTTCTCCTTCAGACCTATCCACTCTACCTCATATATATATATATATATATATATATATATATATATATATATATATATATATATATATATATATATATATATATATATAATTCTGTTAAGGTTCTGAATGACCTAGTATAGTTATTTAAGTAATTAAAATTAGGTATAGCATTTTTAGTATTTCGGTAAACTCTGGGGTAGCATAACCACAGTGCTGGTAGCTCATTTCTATTTCTCCAATAGTAAAAATTTAGTTTTTCGTATCTAATGACATTTACATGAAAACTTTCTTGATGTTGCATTGCACAGAGAGGTTGAATGGCAAAATCTCCAGGACTGGCTTGTAGTATGTCTGTAGTGTGTCTGTAGTGGAACTGAGCCCTCTAAGTTATGAGGCTGCAGCACAAAGAATTTACATCTGATTGCTTCTCCCCATTCTTAAAGTTCATGGATGCTTTAGTATTTTTAAAACAAAGTTGTTTTTGCAAGAAATTACTTTAAATCTTGAAAAATAATGTTGCAGTCGCTAATTTGCAAAAACTATATACAGTAGCCAAAATGAAGTATATTATTAAAAGGTCTTGTTGTACAGGAGATATTCTAATATTCAAACCATATGTCTTTTTACTATACCTGATATCAATTGAAATGAAATCTTAAGAAGTACAGTACTAACATATTTGTCTTGCTTTGATATGTGACATTTTTTCTTATTTCAGTTATCCTATTGGGTAATATAAAAACAAAAATTCTAATTTATGAAATGTAAAGTTAAGACTCCTGTATTGCCAGAAGAATGTCTCAATTTCCAGTAAATTGCCTTTAGTAATCTCAGAGGGACAGCAGTTTACTTTTGGACTCAAATGATCACACGGCCAAGAGGATAAGTAAAAGGAAAAATAAACTTAACTAAATTATGGAAATCTCATCATTTTCATACAACATGCAAGGCTGAAAATAGTGCACAGGCACAGGAACTGACAGAAGAAAGAAACAGAGGCCAAAGTTCTGCCGCTTGTAATAACGGAGAGCGGTTCTGCTGTATGCTGTAAAAGTGTAGCTTAATGAAGGAAGAATAACACAGTGGTACAATTAACTAAATAACTAGTTCTTTCAGGTTTACATTCTATTGTCAAATGCTTTCATTTCTAGATGCTGCAATGTGCAGATATTGAAAAAACAAACAACATTTTAACAGCCACTAGAACTGTAAATATCACTAATCACCGACTCTGATTCTGTCTGGAAGGGAACCTAATTCAAAAGTGACTTTTAATAGTTATACAACACATTTTATATATTTTTGTTCAACTTACATGCTTACGGCGTATTTTCAGGGTTCCTGTAAGGTGGATAATTTGACTTTGAAATGTGAGGTTGTAGCTGTGAGTAACTTCCTTTGCACATAGAACTGAGGACCTATTACAAGACAACTTCTGCCTCTTCCTAAGGCCAGGTTTATACTTCACGTGACATGACACATGCGCCTACAGAAGATACTGTTACACAAGTGGTGTTCTGTTTATATTTGTGTACTTACTTATGTAAATCTGGAGTACTCCACCAGGTGGCAGAGATATCATCATGGTGAGAAAACAATGTTTGATTTCACTGTGTTGTGAATTGCCGGAAACATCCATTAAATTCTCAGGACACCATACCACAGTATCTCTGAAAAGGATGAATGTTTAATGATTGATACAAGCGCACACATACACTAGTGTCATTTTAGAATCACCCAATCCCCAAAGCTGTATGTCCTTGGAAGGAAACCGGAAAAAATCTGTGGAAATCCACCATGCAGACTCCAAGCAGGGAACACCAGGGACAAGAATCCCTACTGCAAGGTAGCTGCGCTATCATTCTGTCACCATGCCGCCCCCACATCTGTAATTATTAACTGTATTAATTATTTATATGTAGTTAGGATATAGCGGGTTGGATAATGGATGGATGGATAATGATTTACCTGTAAAATGTAACATACACGGTTTAATATATTTCATCATGAAAATGATATCAAGTATAAATATAAGGATTCTAAATAGGTAGAGTGCTGGAATATCATAAGTTTAATGTGTTCTGTGTGGCAATCACTGCCTGCTGCTGTTGTCAACACAGGAGGAAGCCCCAGAAGCATGTAGCGATTAACAAGTGAGTCAGTTTTAAGCTGATATTTACAACATTCTAATTTAATGAAAAAGTAAACTATAAGTTTAAAGTTAAATTTTCCAATTTAATCACCCAATAGGCTTTTTTTTCTTCACTGTGTCCCTTATTTTTTTTTCCTCTGTGGCTCAAATACATTCTGATGCTGCTGCGAATGTGCAAAAAAAAAAGGATAAAAAAGGCAGCACAGATGGTGAGACCTTTAAAATATATCGTGTCATTATGATTAGGACTAGGTGGTGCTTGTATTGTCTATACAAGAAACAGATGAAGAAAAGCATCCCGATTACATTTGTATGCATTTAAGTTTGATGATTTGCTTCACTGCATCAAACCATTCATTAAACATCGAAGCACGTACATTGATCCTTTAGGATCTTTAAGGCGGCTTGCTGTCACATGTTGTTAGTAAACAGAGGCTCTGATGTCACATTCCAACCTGAACACACTGCGTCCCCCAATTTTTTGCTGGTACTACATTTCTGAGGACATACTCAGAGGACGGTTCAAATGAACACTGGGAACGCATGGCAGCCATGATGCATGCGTGTATACGTTATGAGCGTGAAGTATAAAGTGGCCCTTAGAAGTCTTTCCTCTTACAAGGGTTGCAAAATCCTACCCTGGAGAGCCGCAGTGGCTGCAGGTTTTTGTTCCAACCCAGTTGCTTCATTAGAAGCCAATCCTCACCAATAACAGGTCTTATTTAATGTCATGGCTTGTTAATGTTTTAATTCTATCATGTCAGTCCATCTGTGGTGGGATGGCATCCTGCCCGAGATTAATTCCTGCCTTGCGCCCTGTGTTGGCTGGGATTGGCTCCAGCAGACCCCCGTGACCCTTTTGTTAGGATTCAGCGGGATGGAAAATGGATGGATGGATGTCAGTCCATTATTAAATTATGGATTTTTTTTCTTTCTAATAATACATGTATCAACCAAGTAATTTGAGGCCTAAAACGTATGAGTAATTTTCAGTTCTTCACTCTCTTTTCAGCTTCCTTCTGAATACTTAATTAAACCAGATAGTGAATGATAAATACACACAGGTGGAAATGGAGACAAGCTAGATGTAGAAATACAGCTTCCTTTGTCATGTGCATCTTATTACTAGTAAGGAACAATTAAAACAATGAATACAGTTGTTTAGGATGAAATAAGCAATTAAGGGTTCAAAATTTCAATAAGCGAGACCACTAAAATGAAGCAGAATAATGTCACTTGAGCAATAAGTGCTTCATAAGTAATAAATGATTTCCCATGAAGCATCTGGTTTGTAAGAAAAACCTGAAGCCACTGTGGCCCTCCAGGACCAATGTTGTTCAGCCCTGATTTCAAGGGTCTGAGTCATAAATAGCAAATATATTAAATAAAGTTAGTTAGTAGCAAAAACGGATCATTAATTAAGAAAATTGTTAGAATGAAAACCTGTAACCATTGTGACTCTCCAGGATTGGAGTTGGCCACTCCTGGTTTAGACTGTTTGTAAGAATGGACAGTGCTGGAAGTTGGCATGCAGTCTTGGATCTGAGTGTGACAGAGCTTGTCGTATGCAACAACCTTTCACCACTTTGACCTGAATGGTCCCATTTGTTTTTGTTCATTTTGTTTCATTTTGTGGCCAGCCAGCCAATCCATCAAACAGGGTGATGCCGCATGGCACCCTATATCGTCACTCTGTTCTGAGTCCCTATTTTACAATTATACTGAATGATATTTTCAATGTTCTGTAGAATAGGTTTCCAAAAATCATATATTTGTTCACTGCAACATTTCAGTGATTTAGTAGTAAAGCATAAGCTAGACATTCAAAAATGAACAAAGGTAACAGAGTAGAAAGATCGTATTTGATCATCTGCATCTAAAAATGAATAATCACTGTTGATACTTCACCCTTACTTACTGGAAAAACTGCAACTGAAGAGATCCTCTGGAAGCAATCCTTATTTTATGGATCTTCTAAGGTACTGTGTTAAAGTGGTCTGAAGGGTCCGTTCACTGAGAAACCTCTAGCAGATTTTCTTTAGGATGAACAGCAGACCATTTATAACCCTCATGTCCATCTAATCATTCTTACATGTCAAAATTCTATGCGATTAATTCCATTAACTGTAAAATAGACATTGATGCACATCCCATTTGTGACATATTAAGAAATCACATCTTACAGACTCTTGTGTTTTCTACAGCCATGTTCATGCTGGCCAGTTATGCATTTTAATACATTTGTTGATTTGCTATTTACAATACAGAATATCAGGATAGTGAAATTAAATTTATTCCCCAACACTTTGAACATTAAGCGATGCAGGCACTGAGTCAGTCCTTCACAGATCATTTCTGTAGATATTCAAGGCAGTCACCTTTATGTCCCCACTGTTGCCATAACAATGTTTTTATGACACCTGTTCTTGATACAGTTGTCACACAATAAAGAGACTTTGTCTGGCTATGATGGAAAATGCTAGATTATTAAATCACAATTACTTAGAAACTATCAGCAATTGCAGTTTCCACCTGTTTTCTCCAAATGTTTGTGTAGCAGCATCTTTTCCTTTTGCCAATTAACTTTACAACCAGACAAAAATGCTGTAACTTACTTTGCATTGTTTTTAGAAATTAGGGAGAGTAACATTTACAACAAAGACCATGAAGCCACTAGTCAGTGATCAATGCTGAAACTGAGGATTTGGTTATTGTCATATCTTCTACTTTCTGGTTGTGAACCACTTTGTAAATTAGTGTCAAATGTTAAATCTGATACTCTTAGCTTGTTACTTAAAGAATAATGTGCCCAAAAATGACGTTTATTTGTATATGTTATTGACCACATATAGTTTGTAATGAGGGCAGAGAAAACAAACACTGGAAACATATCAGAAATGTCCATTACAAAATTCCCGTTTCCTTGTTCATCAATTCCACATATGGAGTCATCGAGTCATTTGATCACAATGTGCATAAGTCATGTATTTTTTGCTAAAATGTTTTTAAATAAATATCTCTGGAAAATTAGACTAGTCCACAAACAGAAGCTCCTTCACACATGCTTTTGAATCGAAGCCCCTCTCTCCCCCTCATTGACTGGTCAAGAGTCCTGTCTTCAATTCAAAAGCATGATCCTGTGTGAAGGGGTTTTTTGTTGTGGGCTACTTTCTGTGCCTTATTGACAGTGGTACAGGAGGCAGGAGCAAGAGTTACATAATGGGAAAAAGCATCAAAGTCTAAATTCTGACCAGAGCATGTCTGCAGTATAATTTGTAATGAATGCTTACAAAGGAAGCCCGCAATACCTAATTTAGAAAGATCCATGGTATTTTACCTAAAAATAGAAAACAAGAAAAAAATAATTCAATTTGCTTTATGGAGAGTTTGGAAAGCATATGTTAATGAATTCTTAATGAATTGAACAAGCAGAACCATTGCTAACCATTTACTGTAACTTTATCAGTATCTCTAAGTGATTAAATCATATTAAATCTTTCTCTTTCAATACCCTGTAGATCCATTGGAGATGGGCTTATCTGAATAAGCTGTAGTATTATATGCTTTATTCACCTATAATGTTTATAAAGAAACCTGAAATCAATTAAACTAAAATGATAAAGAGTAAACACCAATAATGATAGGTTTGGGGGTGAACTGTATTTTTAAATCCGCACTGGAAAAAAGTGTCCCAGGCACCTACTAAGGCAGTACTCTAAGTAGTAACACTGGTACAAAGTGTGAGTGGATCATGATACTCCCACAAAACACACATTTGCAGAAATCAGACATACCTTTGTAAATTGTGATAGAATTTCTAAAACAAATATGAGCAATCAGACAAAACTACATTCCTTTTTTTAGGAATAGTGGTCAGGTGAAGCTCTTTATCATCACAGAATAGTGTGTCCCTTTGTAATCACAATGCTAACTGAAGTCACGCAGATTGCCCAAATGTTTAAATACCCTTCAGTGTTTATCCTGATAATATATACTCAAGTTGACATACACATGTTGAGCTGGCTATAAAGGTAAGTAATGTTCCACTTTTGCTTCCTTCAGACATTTAAAATATCTCAGTAAACTGTAGCAAAAGCAGAAGTATTTAAATAACGTTTTCAGAACTCAAATGTTAAAGCAAATGAAATGAATAGCAAAGCTTGAAACAGGCAATAGACTGAAATTAAATAGTCATAATACATTATATTACACTGCCAATATGGCATTCTGGTCCCATTTTAAAAGTATTTATCTGACCACAATTCCTTTAACAGCATTAACAGGACAAACATTGCACAACATAACTATTGAGTCTGAATGGCATAGCCAATCACGGACAATGGGTGCATTTCATAGTGAAAAGTAATAACTGTCTGTGATCATAAATAAGTAATTAATCTAGGAGGATAGTGTTCCTCTACAACATTTCATTGTCTAAAGGGTTACCACTGTTATTATTTTTGGCTGATTGTCAGAGCCTGACAAATTGGTAGAAAAAGAAAAATGTAACAATATTTGAATTTCCAACTGAAGTATGTTTTGCATAATAAATGACTTAAAATATACTAGTACAAATTGAAAAGGATAAGATAATATGATCCATTTGAGCTGAAGAAGTATAGAGGATACACCACAAGAAAGAAGCAGGACTGCATTATTGACAATAATAATAGTGCTTTTCTGTTTTTGTTCTTGTATATATAACATATTCAATATTGTGAATCTTTGTTGTTGTAATTACTAGAGGTTTAAGCCAACATTAACCAAAAGGGTTATAAATAACAATCTCATGCCTCTGTACATTAAAAACATTTGGAATTGCAACAGTTAAAACAGTAAAGTTTTGACAGCTATATGTCAAATACAATTCTCGGACGATATCTTTTGTGTACCATAATCATGTACCATCAATTTGATTAAAATTCTTTCTAAGCTTTTCCCGTTCTAACAGCAGCCCTTTAGCTATCATTAGAGTCAGCAAATAAAACACAGAACAACCAATGCACACATAAAAAAGAATACTATCCCAGAACAAATTTTCTTTCCTAATTTATAATCTACTATACTTTCCATCTTCAGTTTAACATGTGTAATGGGTGACAACATGATGCTTAAGCTACATATCTCCTCTATTCAGGAAGACATATATCTACTTCTTATTGTGATAGTGGGAATGTCCCATTTGCAGATGAAGTTTTTATCATTTACATTAGCTGAGGGGTTATGATTTAAGAGTAGAGTCTGTAAAATTCTGCTCCAAATCCATTTGGGAGACGTGCCTTGCCATTTGGAAGTGCTTATATTACATTATCTGTTTCTTCAGTTGTAAACTTAGAAGTTAATTTATCCCTGGATGCATCTTCTACTCTTGAGCAAATCAAAAGAATCAAAGAAATCTGATATTTCAGAGGCTGAAGCATTGCACTTAGAAGTATAAATTTTCAAAAAACATTCCTTAAAGAAATTATTAATTTATGTTTGTTTAGAGATCAGTTCCCTAAGGTTGTGAATCACCCTGCTTGCCTGCGAAGTTTCACATGTAATTCTTTAGGCTTGTACCCTAATTCAAACATTTTTAAATAACCAATACCAATATTATGATATTCATATTTCCATTTTCAATAATGAAACTTACTTACTCGGATTGCTTTAAGTATAGAAACTGGATTTCCATTTCAGATAACCCATAGCATTAGTCATTTTTCCTGAAGTCTTTAATTGTAATAATAAGCACTTTGTACCATCAAAAAAACATTTTTATTATGCAGTGAATTTTACGCTTTAATATTATTTATTTATAGACACAGTTGTAGAGTTGTTGAAAATAAGGCTTCTGACTAATTCTCAAATCCAAGTTTAGTTTATACTTTGTATATGCTTTGTTTCTATCTATAGCTTTTATAGGAGGCATTGCTATTCTAGGGTGAATTTTCCAAAACCAATGAATTTTAAAAATTAAAGACCTTTAACTTTACAATTTGCATTGTGATGTATGTGCTTTATGGGACTGTGCTGGAGGATCTTTACAAGAGGTAAAACAGGAGACAGTTATAGACGAGACTCAGTCACTAACCCATCCATCCATCCATCCATTTTCTAACCCGCTGAATCCGAATACAGGGTCACGGGGGTCTGCTGGAGCCAATCCCAGCCAACACAGGGCACAAGGCAGGAACCAATCCTGGGCAGGGTGCCAACCCACCGCAGGACACACACAAACACACCCACACACCAAGCACACACTAGGGCCAATGTAGAATCGCCAATCCACCTAACCTGCATGTCTTTGGATTGTGGGAGGAAACCGGAGTGCCCGGAGGAAACCCACGCAGACACGGGGAGAACATGCAAACTCCACGCAGGGAGGACCCGGGAAGCGAACCCGGGTCTCCTAACTGCGAGGCAGCAGCGCTACCACTGCGCCACCGCAGTCACTAACCTCTTTTCTGTATTTCACCCCAGAGAGAAGAACGATCCCACAGAAGATGAATGACTTCACTTCTGACTGGTTTCAGAACAACTGTCTGTATCAGCCCAAGTCAGATCCAGAACAGACCCAGCCAGACATTCACTTTTTGCCTGCCTCTGTAGAAGTTATTCTAGCCCATAGAAGTCATTCAATTGAAGCCTTTGTTTTGTTGAAAGAACTTAGCTCTCTTTGCTTTGGTTTATTTTTCATTTTTCTACATTTATTAGCATGATTACTATAAAATGGGGTGCACCATGAAGACTACTCCACATTTAAACTGCATTGATCTGTTCTGTGTTCACAACATATATAATGTACATCATACTGTACTTGATCATGGGTTTCCCAAATTCTTCCTTATCAGACATTTTTGGAATAAATTTAGCAAAGTCAATTGAAAACCAAACCATTGACAATAATTCTGGTGGGATGAAATAAAGTTGTGAAACATAATATGAAGTAAATATGACCTCATTATTTAATAACCATTTAAGTCCAACTGTATAAATAAGCACATTTTTAAATAAATGCTACTAAAATGACCAGCACCAGCAAAGAAAACCACACTTTTCTAAAGAAGTGCTCACTCTTCTTATAGATGACAACAGAGTGTTGTTACCCAATGAGGGGTGTGACAGCCTTTCCAACAGCTAGAAGAAATAAAAAAATGGGATGAGATAGTGAAGAGGACAAGTGCCTGCACATCACAACCTACCCTTATTCTCTTCTGCAGATGCATGCACCAGGAGGCAATGTGTGAATTGCCTGTGTATATATTAAATTTACATAATCTGTTATTTTTCCATAACTATTAAAAAAAGATAATTAAATATTAAATCATTTGATGTATTAAAATTTCCTACATTCCTTCAGGCAGTGCACAGTGTTTATTTCTCAAATGTATGGGGAATAACACAAGTATAATGAAATAAAAAAGAAAGTATTTCCATCGAAAAAAATTTTAAAAGAATCTGGTTATTTAAAATCATAGTGATGGTTTCGGCACCAGCCTCTTATACACTGGCTGCTCCAAGACTAGGAATTTTGGCATTGTCAATCTCCATTCTTTGTTCCTTATCCTCACTAGTTAATGGGTGGCTTGTTTTCACAGTAATGGTGAGTGGGATTGGTCAAACACCTACAGCATGGTTGAAATGGAAAAGTGATGCCACCCAATGATTTACGAAGATGGCAGAAGCACGTTTTCCACACGCGCAAATTGTGTTCCACTATGCGTGATTGTTAATATGATTCATTGTATTGTTCTTCCGCTGGTATCTAGGGTTGACAACAAGTATCCATGTAGGGGATACCAGCTATAGTCCAGCAGCCATCCACCACCTAATTTGTCTTATTTTGTCTTCTGGCACATTCCTGAATTGGCAGAGATGAATGCTTTGTGGATTTTCCCAGGCCACATTATCAACAAAGAGTCCTTCATTATTGCAAATTATATGTACGACCAATGCAAAAAACCTTCATGGAAGGTATGACTAGTCTCCAAAAGTGAGGTCTTATGAAGGGTTATTAGCTACAAACCAATAAGTTAAATCAAATAATGTGTAAATGTTGAATTCATTAGCTGATGGTCAGGTACAAAGATGCAAATTTCAGAGAATATTACTTAATATAATTATAATAAAATAGTATTACTTAATAATAATACTTAATATTAATTTTCACTATTGCAGCTGTATTATCTTTCCCCAACGGTAGCAAACTCCAGTTCATATCCTCCTCTTTTCTTTTGTTCCTTTATAATCAGTTGGAACATGCAAAATGAGTTTAAAACACTGGTACTTATTAATTTGAAAAAGCATTAGAAATTATTTTAATGACCATGGTATAATCCTACAAATGATTACTGCATTTCATCATAAAAATATAAATTACGTGAAGTTTTCTTGCTCTAAATTTTCAGAGAGTTGTTTATTGTTTCTTATTCTTATTCTGAATGTTGTGTCTCAAGTATTTTTTTATTACATGTTTAATGCCTAATATTAATTTGTTTCAAGTATGATTTATTTAATCATGTGTGTGTTTGTATTCCTTTTGTATCTTTATAAATATTTGTGATGGGCTCGGTAGATTAATAGCTAGGCAAAGCTTAATGCCATAAGTGCATGAATTAAAATTAATTTATTATTTATGCATAACATAATATACATACTGTAGATTCTCTTAAACATTTTAGTGAAATACAGGTTTGCAGAGTGCCACTGTTTATCCTGAAAATAAAACACAACAGGTCAAACTCAACCAACCCGCAGGATGTAACATAGGAACATAAAAATATAAGAAATTTGACAAATGAGAGGAGACCATTCAGTCCATCAAACCCATTTGTTTAGCTAATAGCTAAGTTGTCCCAGTATCGTCATCCAGATTCTTCTTAAAAGTGGTCAAGGTTTATGCTTCAACTAAATGTATTTGTAGTTTAATCCAGAGTTCCACAACATTTTGGGTAAAGAAGTGCTTCCTAGCTTCACTTTTAAAAGCACTTCCCCTTAATTTCCCCTTGGTCTCCTCAAGTACGTGATTCACCCTTAAGCTGAAAGATTGTTGCTTTTTCAATGTCTTTGAGGACTTTGAACACCTAGTTTAGGTCCCCACACAGTCTTCTCTGCTCAAGACTAAAGCGGTTTAATTCTCTGAACCTGTCAGAGTAGGACATGTCCTTAAGTTCTGAGATGCACCTGGTTGCTCTCCTTTGCAGTGTTGTTTGTAGTGTGGTGACCAGAACTGCACACAATACCCCAGATGTGGTATTACTAGTGTATTATATAGTTTGAGCATAACATCCCTTCACTTAAATTCAACAGTTTTTATGATATAAGCTAACATTTTATTTGTCTTTTTAATTGCCTCTGTACGTTGCTTGGTCAATTAAAATATGTTAGCATATACCCTTAAATCCTTTTCAGAGGTTATTTCCTGTATGACAGTGTCTCCCACCTTCTATTTATAATTGATGTTTCTTTTGCCCACATGTAACACTTTGATTTTTCTTCATTAAAGTGCATTTTCTAGTTATTTGCCCAATTCTGAAGGATGTTCAGGTATTTTTGAATTATTTTTGTTGCCTTCTCAGTGTCTACCAACTAACTGACTTTGACTCACTCACACCAGGCAAACTCAGGGTCATCAATTGGTCAGCACACAGGAACGGGAGTACCCTGACAAAATTTACCGAATGAAATGGGTTTGAACCCTGGATCTTCTAATCTTAGTCCATGGGAGCACTTGCTGTCATCTTACATGCAACATTAACCTTGGCTGAAGTTTTAAAAAAGTTTCTAAATTGTAGGGACACTGCACAGTTTTGATGAAATTATAAATATCAAAAGCTTGTTAAATATTGCTGGTAATGTAAAATGCAAAGAGATTAGTCAAGGTTAAAAATATTTTGAAAATGAAATGAAATAATACATACTCTGTTTGCACAGTTTTGTATGTTTTCTCTTGTAAAAATTTCAGTGACATATATGTAATATTACAGAAAATCCAAATGATACTAAAATGAATGCCATCTTGATGTGAAATTTTAGGAAACTGCTGTAGATTTATATAGACTCCTAGTAGCAAAAAAGGTCTTATTACATCAAAAAGATAATTCTGGTAACTATAGATTGGTTAGTTTAAAATACATCACAGGTACCTGTAAAGCACAACACAAGGTGTGCGTTAGCAATAAGTGTACATAGGGAAGATTGTTCTTTACTAATATACAATACTTTTGTTTTATGAGTAAGCAACAAAAGGATTTGATTATTATATTATTATTAATATACTAGTGAAATGTGCAGACCCACAGTCCTAAAATAAAATATTGCAATAAGCTAGCTACAAACATAGCAACTTACATTTGATTGTGAATTCTGAACATGTAGAGTATTTACTGTGTCTTGAGGGATTATCAATCGATGGGCTTGTGGAGACTATGCTTTAATTACAAT
The DNA here is from genome assembly GCF_016835505.1 of Polypterus senegalus. Taxonomy (NCBI): domain Eukaryota; kingdom Metazoa; phylum Chordata; class Cladistia; order Polypteriformes; family Polypteridae; genus Polypterus; species Polypterus senegalus. The sequence goes on from NC_053160.1 coordinate 127,752,975, forward strand.
CAACTTTTCTGTCCACCTGTAAAGTGCCCACAAGGTTACCACTGTCTACACTTTTGTAAATTTCTAGAACATATCAGCTTATAAACATTAAATTAAAACTAAGATCAATGTTCTAGACCCATTAGCTCACAAGTAATTGTATGAAAGACATAAAGACAGATGAACATTAGCATTTTATATATATATATAGATGACACAATATTAAAAAAACAAAGTATGTAGATGATAAACTAAATGGGGCAAAAGTGGAACTGTTAATTGAAGGCTAGTGCTATAATTATAGGAAACGTGGACAGGACAATTGTGCCAGGGCTATGGTGTCTGCATGATTGTTATTTCCAAAGGCTTCATTATTAACGTGTTTTATGTACATGATATAAGAAAAAAAGTGTTATCATTTGTACAACTCCATCCATCCATTATCTAACCCGCTGAATCCGAATACAGGGTCACAGGGGTCTGCTGGAGCCAATCCCAGCCAACACAGGGCACAAACCAATCCTGGGCAGGGTGCCAACCCACCACAGGACACACACAAACACACCCACACACCAAGCACACACTAGGGCCAATTTAGAATCGCCAATCCACCTAACCTGCATGTCTTTGGATTGTGGGAGGAAACCGGAGCGCCCGGAGGAAACCCACGCAGACACAGGGAGAACATGCAAACTCCACACAGGGAGGACGCGGGAAGCGAACCCGGGTCTCCTAACTGCGAGGCAGCAGCACTACCACTGCGCCACCGTGCCGCCCTTGTACAACTCCATAAAGCTTAATTATGACTATTGAATTTTATGCAGCTTATTCTTTACATATCTTGTAGATTGATGCTTAGGGTAATAAAGGATAAAGATTGAAACATACTCACAAGCGAGGAGAGTGTGTTGAGCAGATGGAAAGAGTACTTTGAGAGTCTGATGAATGAGGAGAACGAGTGGGAGAAGAGGTTGGTTGATATGGAGAAAGCGAATCAGGAAGTGCAACGGATTAGCAAGGAGGATGTAAGGACAGCTATGAAGAGGATGAAGAATGGAAAAGCCGGTGGTCCAGATGACATACCTGTGGAAGCATGGAGGTGTTTAGTAGAGATGGCAGTAGAGTTTTTAACCAGATTGCTTAATGGAATCTTTTAAAGTGAGAGAATGCCTGAGGAGTGGAGAAGAAGTGTACTGGTGCCAATAATTAAGAATAAAGGGGCTGTGCAGAACTGCAGTAACTACAGGGAGATAAAATTGATAAGCCACAGCATAAAGTTATGGGAAAGAGTAGTGGAAGCTAGGTTAAGAAGTGAGGTGATGAGTACTGAGCAGCAGTATGGTTTCATGCCAAGAAAGAGCACCACAGATGTTTTCTCTGAGGGTGTTGATCGAGAAGTATAGGCCAGAAGGAGTTGCATTGCATCTTTGAGGACCTGGAGAAAGCACATGACAGGGTGCCTTGAGAGGAATTATGGTATTGTATGAGGAAGTTGGGAGTGGCAGAGAAATATGTAAGAGTTATACAGGATATGTACGAGGGAAGTGTGATCGTGGTGAGGTTTGCAGTAGGAGTGATGGATGCATTCAAGGTGGAAGTGGGATTACATCATGGATCGGTTCTGAGCCCTTTCTTATTTGCAATGGTGATGGACAGGTTGACAGACGAGAGTAGACAGGAGTCCCTGTGGACTATGATTTTTGCTGATGACATTGTGATCTGTAGCGATAGTAGGGAGCAGGTTGAGAAGACCCTCGAGAGGTGGAGATATCCTCTAGAGAGGAGAGGAATGAAGGTCAGTAGGAAAAAGACAGAATACATGTGTGTAAATGAGAGGGAAGTCAGTGGAATGATGAGGATGCAAGGAGTAGAGTTGGTGAAGGTGGATGAGATTAAATAGAGTAATGGGGATTGTGGAAGACAGGTGAAAAACAGAGTGCAGGCAGGGTGAAATGGGTGAAAAAGAGTGTCAGGAGTGATTTTTGACAGACGGATATCAGCAACTGTGAAAGGGAAGGTCTACAGGATGGTAGTGAGACCATCTATGTTATATGGGGAGGAGACGGTGGCACTGACCAGAAAGCAGGAGACAGAGCTGGAGGTAGCAGAATTAAAGATGCTAAGATTTGTATTGGGTGTGACAAGGATGGATAGGATTAGAAATGAGTTGGACGGCTGGAGACAAAGTCAGAGAGGCGAGATTGCATTGGTTTGGACATGTGCAGAGGAGAGATGCCGAGTATATTGGGCGAAGGATATTAAAGACAGAGCTGCCAGGTAAGAGGAAAAGAGGAAGGCCTAAGAGAAGGTTTATGGATGTGTTGACATACAGGTGATAGGTGTAACAGAACAATATGCAGAAGACAGAAATATATGGAAGAAGATGATCCGCTGTGGCAACCCCTAACGGGAGTAGACAAAAGAAGAAGAAGATAGATTGATGCTGACTTTTACAGAGACATTGGTTTCTGAGACAACATATAATGTGCAGGTAATAACTGACGCACTGGTGAGTTAGGATAAAGACAGCAGTGCAACAGGTAAAGAATATGGCAGAGCAGAGTGTCTTTTCGCATAAATGAGCAATTGTGTAAATCAATAACTTTTAGTGGAAACATTGTGTTCTATAGACACGAAGCAATTATTTGTCTTTTCAGAATTATTTTCCCAATTATTTGTTAAAATTATAATCACTATTCGTTCTAAGGCAAAACCTTCCCTCAAAACACAGAGAATTAATAATACGGTACAAGATTTTTCAGTGTCTCTCACCAGATATGACAAATTTTGTTCTCATAGACTTCAGTCACTGCAATTTGAAGACATCTCTGACACACACACTTATATCAATATGTAACTTACCTAACAAGGAACAATAAAACTCTTGATCTTATCTATGGGTAAATTAAGGAAACAAACAAATAGATAACCAAACTATCAGCAGGCTCCTATGATCACAGTTCTGTTGAGCTGTGTTTGAAAAGAAAACAAGTACAGTACATAGAAGACAATTAAGGTCTGGAGTGGGGATTATATTCAAAGTCTACGAGGATGCTATCATAGAAGAGCTTCTAGCTATCTGGACTATGGAATACAAACTGTAAAGATAGGCTGAAGGAGTTGAATCTCAATATGTTATTGGCTTTGGCTGTAGGATTACATGCACCAGCCTGTTTACTGTTTAATACGTTACCTTATAGGATAAACTGAAGTCAATTAAATAGTTTAGCATTTTTCTGTCAGTGACTTTAGGTTTAATGAATTTGCTGTAAAAAATTCTGTATAGGTTATGGATTACTGTATGTCTTGCTTGCCATATTATAGGCTAATATTCAGTCCAGAGATTGTTTTTATTGAGATCTAATATTTACTACACAAGAACTGGGTGTTAATGTATTGTAATTCTATAATGCAAAGTATTATAATATTCAGCATGCTTTTCAAAACTTGTCAGAATTAAAATTGGCAGCAAACATTACTGAGTTCCCTTAAATAAGTCTGTATAAAATAAAACTTTTCAGTGTCATCTAGGTAAAACATGCAGGTTTGGTGCATTTATGAGATGAAGTGAGTATTTCCAATATTCACCTAAGAAAAGTATAGCCATATACACTCTCCTCCAGTTCAACAAATCTGACCCTCATTGAATTCCCTGGTAACAACACTTAGCTATTTCCTCCTTTCTTCATTAACTAAACAAATGAATCCTCTCTGCTTGAGGGACCTTCATATTTAACCTCTTCATACTCCTGCATCTTACTGATTGTGGCCAGCAATCCAGCTGTTTGTGGGAGAACTTATTTATTTCAATTTTCTTTCTAATTTTCCCATGTGCTATTTTAATAAAATGAACTCTCCTGCAGCAGGAAAAGAATACAAAACATATTAGTACCAGGATGTTTACATGAACTTGTAAAAACATCCTAGTTTGGAAAGGGTGGACACAATGAAGGATTCACATTGTACTATATCAAAAGCTTAGAATATTCTCTGCTTTAAGGAATTTTGAAGTTGAAAATGCACAAGACTTTAGAAGGTAACTGCTTGTTTTTCAAAATTTCTTATAAAATAAAAACAAATCAGTACAAAACAATAGTCTTAAATTGTCCAATGTAGCTACAATCATGACCAGTAACAAGTTACATGGTTTAATAACTTTACAATTAATATCTGTCTTGCATATGCCTTTCTTTGCCATGATCCCATTACACAAACTATAGCCTCTAATGTGCTGAAGGAATCACTTTGATACATTAATTTTGTTTGCTCTCTTTGCAAAGGAAAGGACTTCTAAAGTCTTACATTATTATGTGCTTATTTCCTTCTGAAGTACACTTAGCCTTCCAAGCCTTTCCATAATAGAAATACTTTTCCTACTGGGTACCAGCTGATTTGGATCTCTAGTCATTTCAAAAGCATTTTTCCAAGAGCATTGTGAAGTGTAACCAAGTGTATTATAGCACCTTAGCATATCAGGTCAGGCATACACTGGTACAGCACGTTGCCATACCCACCTCACGATGAAAGAGCTTGGGATCCTGGTTGGAACCCTCCAGGCAGACATGCAGTCCTGTCCCACCCCACAGAAATAACCATCAATCTGCCACAGCCAAGTTGTTATATGGGTGTCCCATTGGCTGGTCCAGCTGCTCGGGTCCTCAATAATGAGGATCCTACAAGTCAGATCACCTTTGAGGAATCGCACCACATGGTCATAGTGCCATAACTGATGCTCCCTAACAATGCAGGTAAAGTGCCTCATTCAGGACTCCATGAACAACCGCTCATTTAACAAAATGTCAAACCAGAGGTACCCAAGGATTTTCCAAAGAGACACGGTACCAAAGGGGTCCAGTCTTCGATCCAGATCACTGGAAAACACCCATGTCTCACAACCACATAGTAAAACAGGAAGCACCGGGACTCTAAAGTCTCGGACCTTTGCTGTTTGGCAGAGATATCAGAAGCACCATACATCACTTTCCAATCACCTCCTGACCCCCATGCTCTCCCAATCCATCTACAGATTCATAGGAAGAGACACCAGAGACATGAATGTCATTACCGAGGTAAGTAAACCTATCAACAAGCTCAACATTCTCTCCACTGACAGACACACTGCTGATGGCTGTGCCAAAGTTGCCATTAAAGGCCTGGATCTTGGTTTTTATCCAGGACAATCATAAGACAAGACACTCAGACTCCTCGAGAGCCCCGATCAGAGCCTCCATTGTCTCTGTGAAGATCACAGCATCATCTGCAAAGTCAAGATCAGTTAATCTTTCTTCACAGATGCCCCACAGCTGCTGATCCCCATGACCTTTCCCAACACCCAGTCCATGCAAGCACTGAACAGAGTAGGAGCAAAAACACACCTCTGACAAACCCCAGAATAAACTGGGGAAAACGCAGAGATTCTGCTTTCACTACACACAGCACTTGCAGTACCAGTGTACAGGCCGGCCATGATATCCAGCAACTTTAAGGGGATTCCGCAAAGTTTCAGAATGTCCTACAGGGCAGCTTGATCAACTGAGTAGAACGCTTTATGAAAATCAACAAAGGCTGCAAAGAAACTCTGTCAATATTCGTGTTTGTGCTTATTGACAACCCTCAGTGCCAGGATGTGGTCGATGGTAGACCTCTTAGGTGTAAAACCAGAATGCTCTGGTCACTGATAGTTGATCAAGTGATCACAGATCCTATTGAAGATGACCCTAGCATGGACCTTACCTGGCACCGAGAGCAGCGTTATCTCCTTGTATTAGCCACAATCCAGGTAATCTCCCTTCCCTTTCCAGATAGTGATGACAAGTCCCATTTTTCAGCCACCCATCTCCCAAATGGAAGAAGAGATTGCTTGCAATGCCAGGAAGACAGGGTTACTACCAGCCTGGAGAAATGAATTCTCCACAGATCTCTGAAGCCTCCCCTATCCTAATCCGATTCAACACCTATGTAATCTTAGTGAGATTGGATGGTTTGCAGCTAATTGGAGGATTAGCTTCAAGAATTGTGGACCCAGATATGTCCAAGATCCTAGCTGGAGGATCAGCTTTAAAGAGCTGCTCAAGGTAGTCAGCCCAGTGGGTCACAACTGCAGTGTCATGCATAAGGACCATTCCATCACCCTGACTGCCACTTTCCGATTGATTGGTATCTCTTAAACATAAAGTATTGTGATAACAGAACTGCCTGCTTCCTTTGAAAATGTTTATATTTGGTTTGAAAACTAACATGTTCTGGAGACATGTTCTGGTTTTTAATCAGCATACAGTGGTATATATACTTCTTGACATTTGCACATTCTCTTCTGATTTTTCATTTACTGTTTTGAAGAACATAATCCAACATTTTCTTAGACTTCTCTACCCTTTCCTACTTGCAGAATAAGACTATTCCACAACAATCAGTCCTATACTGTTGCTGTAGGTCATGCAATGCACTATGTTACACTAAAAGTTAAAATTATATGAGGTGAATATGTAATGGGAAAGAAATCAGTGTTTTAAAGAAAAGGATATTTCTGTGAGTTACTTTTAGGAAAAACACATGCAAAGAATAAATTCAAAGCCAATAGATAAATGGGCAATAGGCAGCTTTTGTTTGATAAGTGAAAAGGTAAATTTCCTGAATAATTTAGATTATTAATTTATTTAATTATTAATTATTAATTTCGATCTGAACCTGAGTGGTGTTTTGTTATTGGGCTTCTGTGCTCGTCATGGATTGTTCATAATGAACACCATGTTCAAGCATAGGGGTGTTCATATGTGCACTTGGCACCAGGACACCCTAGGCCTCAGTTCGATGATCGACTTTGTGGTTGTGTCGTAGGACTTGCAGCCACATGTCTTGGACACTCGGGTGAAGAGAGGGGCAGAGCTGTCAACTGATCACCACCTGGTGGTGAGTTGGCTTCGATGGTGGGGGAGGATGCCGGTCAGGCCTGGTAAGCCCAAACGTATTGTGAGAGTCTGCCGGGAATGTCTGGCAGAGTCCCCTGTCAGAAGTAGCTTCAATTCCCACCTCTGGCAGAACTTCAACCACGTCCCGAGGGAGGTGGGGGACATTGAGTCCAAATGGGCCATGTTCCGTGCCTCTATTGTTGAGGCGGCTGACTGGAGCTTTGGCCGTAAGGTGGATCAGTGCCTGTCGTGGCAGTAATCCCCAAACACGTTGGTGGATGGGATGCCATCAAGCTGAAGAAGGAGTCCTACAGGACCCTTTTGTCCTGTGGGACTTTGGAGGCAGCTAATAGGTACCGGCAGGCCAAGCGGAATGCGGCTTCGGTGGCTGCTGACTTCGACTTGGGACGTTGTGGGTCGGTAGGGGGGAGTACTTCAAAGACCTCCTCAATCCCACTAACATGCCTTCCAATGTGGAAGTAGAGTCTGGGGTCTCGGAGGTGGGCTCCCCCATCTCCGGGACTGAGGTCACTGAGATGGTCAAAAAACTCCTTGGTGGCACGGCCCTGGGGGTGGATGAGATATGAGTTCCTCAAGACTCTGGATGTTGTAGAACTGTCTTGGTTGACACGCCTCTGCAACATTGCATGGACATCGGGGGCAGTGCCTCTGGATTGGCAGACCGGGGTGGTGGTCCCCCTCTTTAAGAAGGGGACCGGAGGGTGTGTTCCAACTACAGAGGGATCACACTCCTCAGCCTCCCTGGAAAAGTCTATTTGGGGGTCCTGGAAAGGAGGGTCCATCGGATAGTTGAACCTCGGATTCAGGAGGAACAGTGTGGTTTTTGTCCTGGTCGTGTAACAGTGTACCAGCTCTACACCCTTAACAGGGTCCTGGAGGAGGGTGCATGGGAGTTTGCCCAACCAGTCTACATGTGTTTTGTGGACTTGGAAAAGGCATTCGACTGTGTCCTTCAGGGAATCCTGTGGGGGGTGCTCTGGGAATATGAGGTAACGGACCCTCTGATAAGGGCTGTTCGGCCCCTGTACAACCATTGTCAGAACTTGGTCCGCATTGCCAGCAGTAAGTTGATCCCATTTCCAGTGAGAGTTGGACTCTGCCAGGGCTGCCCTTTGTCACCGATTCTGTTCATAACTTTTATGGACAGAATTTCTAGGCGCAGCCAGGGCGTTGAGGGGAACTGGTTTGATGGGCTCAGGATTGGGTCACTGCTTTTTGCAGATGATGTTGTCCTGTTTGCTTCATCAGGCCGTGATCTTCAGCTCTCTCTGGATCAGTTTGCAGCTGAGTGTGAAGTGGCTGGGATGAGAATCAGCACTTCCAAATCCGAGACCATGGTCCTCAGCTGAAAAAGGGTGGAGTGCCCTCTCAGGGTTGGTGGCGAGATCCTGCCCCAAGTGGAGGAGTTCAAGTATCTCAGGGTCTTGTTCATGAGTGAGGGAAGAATGGAGCGTGAGATCGACAGGCGGATTGGTGGGGCGTCTACAGTGATGCAGGCTCTGCATCGGTCTGTCGTGGTGAAAAAGGAGCTGAGCCGTAAGGCAAAGCTTTCAATTTACCAGTCGATCTACATTCCTACCCTCACCTATGGTCATGAGGTATGGGTAGTGACCGAAAGAACGAGATCACACAAGCAGCTGAAATCAGTTTCCTCTGCAAGGTGTCTGGGCTTTCCCTTAAAGATAAGGTGAGGAACTCAGTTATCCGGTTGGGGGTTCAGAGAAGAGCCGCTGCTCCTCCCCAATGAGAGGAGTCAGATAAGGTGGCTCGAGGATCTGATCAGGGTGCCTCCTGGACGCCTCCCTGGTGATGTGTTCCGGGCACATCCAACCGAGAGGAGGAGCCGGGGAAGACCCAGGACACGCTGGAGGGACTATGTCTCCCAGCTGGCCTGGGAACACTTCGGGATTCCCCCGGAAGAGTTAGAAGAAGTGGCAGAGGAGATCGAAGTCTGGACATCTCTGCTCAAGCTGCTACCCCTGTGACCCGACCTAGGATAAGCGGAAGAGGATGGATGGATGGATGAATTTTGTTACAGGTTATTGTTGGCAGCTCTCTACAGGACATACATATGTCTTGCAAAAGAGACACCTGCTTTTAAGATCAAACTGCTTTGAATGGTATCAACATACACTACTGTGATAACAGAATAGCCTCTTGCCTTAGCAAATGTTTGTATTTACTTGGTTTGAAAATGAATGTTTTCTGGGGTCATTGGTCTCTAACCAGTATACAGTGGTATATGTACTTCTTGACAACTGGTAACAATACAATTGTTTAATCAATGAAAATGAGTTTACACTGTTGTCATTATACCATTGCTTAATTGATTGTCATGTTGATCTGGGCAGAAACTGAAGCAGTTATATACCTCTGAGCAAATCAGAATAAAAAGAAGTATGATCAGAGATTCCTACCTGCTGCCTGATTCTTTTATGCTTTTGGCACCATACTGCTGCAGCCACACCCTGGAGCAACAGTGGCTTGTACCTGGCCCTGGTTCACCTGGGCCTGTGGCCAGCAACAGATATAAAAAGAATTAACTTATTTGGAACTGTATTACAATTTGGGAGGGAAAAAAATGTGCATTTAAGTAATTTACAAATGCATAAAAATAAAAGAAACTGATTCCATAAGTATCTATGCTTTTTCAACAAGACATTTAGCAGGGTTTATCAACTATATTTAGAAATTGAAATTGTAATGATCAATGACTAAAAGCATTTAAATACATATGCAGTAAAATGCAAAAATACTCTTTTTAACAACAAAAACAACATTTATTTATATAGCACATTTTCATACAAACAATGTAGCTCAAAGTGATTTACCAGATGACAAAAATAAAGTTATATGAAATGAAAAATAAATAAGATTAGGCAATAATGTTAAAGAATAAATAACAAAGAAAAAGGTAAGGTTAGATGGCTGGGAGGACAGAACATACAAAAAAAAACTATATTTAAGCTGGAGAAAAAAAAAAAACAAAATCTGCAGAGGTTCCGCCACTGGGAATTCATCCTAACATACATTTTTTAAATAATTTTTCTTGGTTTTCAGGCTTCACATGATAGGATTTGATAATATTGGTCCTGTAGACAGATGGGACACCCACATTCAGTTCATCAACAAAGGGGACTGCATGGTGCCTTGATCAGGTGGCGGTAGTGCAGATCGCCGCCACACAAGAACAGGAAAAGACAACAGAGAATAGTGGAGATTAGAACAGATAGTGAATCCCTGAATAATATAATAATTCTATGACCACATAGTCTATCAGGAATACAACTAAAGTGTAGCTACGAAAAAGCCATATTAAAATAATAGGCTTTTAGGAGTTTTTAAAAATGACTCACACTATTAGCCTGGTAAGTTTCTATTGGTATAAAGTATTCCACGTTTTGAGTGCATAACAGCAAAAGTCGCCTCACCTCTTCGTTTCAATTTAGCTCTTGGAATTATAAGCAGACCTCCATTCAAAGACCTAAGGTTACCACTTGGAGTGTAGGGGGACAGTTATTCCAAAATATAGGATAAGGCAAGATTATTTAAGGCTTTATAAACCATTAGTAGTATTTTAAAATTAATTCTGAATGACACGGGAAACCAATGTAATGACGTTAAAACTGGTCAGTCCAGCAGCTATACAAATTTTATTTTTTATCTAATTTCTCTTAATTTACAGCGTTTTCACTGTTGTTACTGACTGAAGCTTGTTTGGCAATACATTTCTACATATAGTCAGTGTGTTGTTTTAAAAACTCACAGAATACTTAGAGATACATTAAAATTTTGCTATTTTTTATTTAATTAGACATCAAAATAACTCTTCTACTGACAGATCTTTCAGATGTTGATAAGAAATTGTTAGCACAGCACATAGTTTACCAGTTGTATATCCCTTACTGCTACCAGACAGGCCCTGTATTGATTATCTTTTATCAAAACGCAGTAAATTAATCATAAAAATATTTATATTTAGTGTATCCTCGGAGCAGCAAATTATATGTAGTAAATAAAGCAAATTGATTTTACATGGGTGTTTAATTTTATCTACATGTGTTTTACTGAGTTGGAAATATTTATGAAAATGTACCCCATTATATCTTGTGGTAAGTGTTCCATGAGTATGGAGTTCCAGGACTGCTGCTGTGTGCTATTCAGTCCCTATATTTACAGTGCGAAAGTTGCGTTTGTTCAGTGTGTATATTGGATTGTGTAAAGCTAGCACCTTGTTGCCTTTCATGTTCATGGTTTTCAAGGACAAGATACCAAGGCATAGGTGAGGGTTGGAAAGTGTCTTGTTTGGGAGCCTAAGGATTGCATCGCTGCTGTTGTCTTCTTGGCTTCATCAGACTGTAGTCTCTGACATGAAGTGGAACAGTTCTCAGTAGGATTAGAATTAGCACCTCTAAATCTGAGGCCATGGACCTCTCCTGTAAAGGGTGATCTGTTCTTTATATGCAAAGGGTAAGCAGCAAAGAAGTTCAAGTACCTGAGGATCTTATTCTCAGGTGAGGGATGAGGTGATCATGAGATTGACTAACAAATCATTGCAGTACCAGCAGTTTTTTGAACATTGTTTTGGATCTTGGTGGTGAAGTGAGATGAAGTTTTCGATTTACAAGTCAGTTTACATTTCCAACCACAGCTAGTCACAAACACTGAGAATGTGAGTCTAAATGGCTAGATTATTGTGCAGTGTTACTAGGCTTATTCTCTTAGGAGCTAAATAAGGAAGCTGACCAGAATTGCTGCTTCTCTGGATAGGGAAGAACTGCTGAAATGGTTTAAGCATATTATTGATATGCCCACCCCATGTGCCACCAATAAACGATGTTCAAGGCACAGCCCGTTGGGAGATGACACAGGGCCATGACACACTGGAGGGATTATATCTTTCAGCTGGCCTGGGAACATATGGGAAGAGGTGTTAGTAGTTGCTGAGGACAGAATAGCATGTTGAGCTCAGCATGTTGCTTCTGTGACCCCCATTGAAAAAATGATGACAAAGAAACCTGTTCTGTTTATACAATTCAGTTTATGTACTGTATGTGTGTATCTATACTAATAAAAGGCAAAGCCCTCACTGACTGACTGACTCACTCACTGACTCATCAGTAATTCTCCAACTTCCCATGTAGGTAGAAAGCTGAAATTTGGCAGGCTGATTCTTTACAGCTTACTTACAAAGGTTAAGCAGGTTTCATTTCGAAATTCTACACGTAACGGTCATAACGGTCGATAATGTTAGACAATGTCCGCCATGTTGAACTTTCTTATTTATGGCCACATCTTCACGAAATTTGGTAGGCGGCTTCCCTGCACTAACCGAAACCGATGTACGTACTTATTTCGGTGGTATGACTCCACTGTCGGCCGCCATATTGAACTTTCCAACGTCACCAATTATCCAACTTCCCGTGTAGGTAGAAGGCTGAAATTTGGGAGGCCCATTCCTTACAGCTTACTTACAAAAGTTAAGCAGGTTTCATTTCGAAAATTCTACGCGTAACGGTCATAACGGTCAACAACATCTGCCATATTGAACTTTGTTATTCATGGCCCCATCTTCACGAAATTTGGTAGGTGGCTTCCCTGCGCTAACGGAAACCAATGTACATATTTATTTCGGTGGTATGACGCCAATGTCAGCTGCCATATTGAACTTTCCAACATCACTAATTCTCCAACTTTCCGTGTAGGTAGAAGGCTGAAATTTGGTACTTATTTCGGTGGTATGATGCCACTGTCGGCCGCCATATTGAACTTTTAACGGAAACCGATGTACGTACTTATTTCGTTGTATGACACCACTGTCGGCCGCCATATTGAACTTTCCAACGTCACTAATTCTCCAACTTCCCGTGTAGGTAGAAGGCTGAAATTTGGCAGGCTCATTCCTTACAGCTTACTTACAAAAGTTTAGCAGGTTTCATTTCGTAATTCTACGCGTAACAGTCATAACGGTCAGCAACGTCTGCCATGTTGAACTTTCTTATTTATGGCCCCATCTTCTTGAAATTTGGTAGGCGGTTTCCCTGAGCTAACCGAAACCAATGTACGTACTTATTTCGGTGGTATGACGCCACTGTCAGCCGCCATATTGAACTTTCCAATGTCACTAATTCTCCAACTTCCCGTGTAGGTAGAAGGCTGAAATTTGGCAGGCTCATTCCTTACAGCTTACTTACAAAAGTTAAGCAGGTTTCATTTCGAAATTCTACGCGTAATGGTCATAACGGTCAACAACGTCCGCCATGTTGAACTTTCTTATTTATGGCCCCATCTTCTTGAAATTTGGTAGGCGGCCTCCCTGCACTAACCGAAACCAATGTACGTATTTATTTCGGTGGTATGATGCCACTGTCGGCTGCCATATTGAACTTTTCAACAATCTTTGTTACTTATGGGCCCATCTTCAAGAAACTTGGTACATGGGTTCCCAACGCAAACTGAATCCTACTTATGTACATATATACATTAATAGCCTGCAGCTCGGTCACCGTGTGAGGTGGCGTTGGGTCCCCCATCCCAACGCCTCCCACGTTGTTGGTTGCCTGCCTATATAAGACCGTCCGTCGCTCCGGTCTCTACATTTCCCTTCCTTGCTTCGCCACGGGATTCACGTCTCACTACTGATAACTACAGCCTTTTTGTTTAATCCACGGCTTCTCCGCTGTTTTATTGTTTGTTTATTACAATTATAGTTATTGTATAGGTATTTTAGACTTACTTTACATTTCTCAGGTACCCATTTCCTTAATCATTCCAACCCCCATTACCATGTCTATCGAGGTGATCACTATTGATCAAAGAACTGTCACTTACCGAGTGGTTTCCATGCCCGAAGATGGCACCTGCCTTTTCCATTCTCTTTGTTACATATTGCACGGCCATATCAGGCTCACTCTTGATGTCCGGAGGAACATTGTGTCTTATGTATTGAATGACTGGGACAGGTTCAAGGTGTGGACTGATGATGGTACAGGAGATAATTATACTACACAGGAGCACTATAAGAGTGAAATGCTTAAGCCCTTCACCTATGGTTCTGCATGTGAGTTGATGGCTGCCGCTGAATTCTTCGGTTGTCGCTTTCAAGTGTACCGAAATAGCCAAATATTTTACACCTTTGGACAACCGCCAATGCCTCTTAAACATCTTAGATTCACAGGTGACGATTTGAGTAGTGGACACTTTGATGTTTATGAATGTTTAAACTCCCAAAAGCTGGATGTGATTTTATCGATGAAACCGGTTGTGTACTTACAACGCTTGACAGATGCCGAATGTCACTTCAACACAACAAATCCTGCAAATACTGTCGTAATTGAAACAAACCATGAAACTCAAACCGATTATGACAGCAGCAATCCAAGCTGTCAGATTTGAGACAAGATTACTGTTCACATGGCCAACTGTAAGTTGCATGCTCAAGAGTAAGCTCAGCGCACAGCTTGGTCATATTACAACCGGAGGGCCGAACTGACAATATGATATACAAAGAGATCATTAACAAATAATTATTGGCATATTTTCCCTCAGTTTAAAAAGGTTTAATTTTCTTCTTAATAAAAATTTTAATGCAGTACTTCACCGCTGTGAAGCGCGGGTATTTTGCTATATATAAATATACTAGCAAAATACCCAGCTCAGCGGAGAAGTAGTGTGTTAAAGAAGCAATGAAAAAGAAAAGGAAACATTTTGAAAATAATGTAACATGATTGTCAATGTAATTGTTTTGTCACTGTTGTGAGTGATGAGTGTTGTTGTCATATATATATATATATATACATACATATATATATACACATATATACACACAAATACATATATATATATATATACATACACACACACATATATAAACATATATATACATATACATACATATCTACATATATACACACACAGCTATTTCAGATCAGTGCAATACGCTGCTTGTTAAAACGGATAACTCCCGCTCTTACGTGCAAGTCTGCGTGGATATTATGAACTATCGATTTGTTCAAGTTCTATTTAAATTTTAAATAGAAGGAATTTTTATTTAGTCGACAGAAATATCTTTGGTAGGAATGGTAAAACAGACAGGAATATTATTCTGAATAAATCAACTCAAACCTTAAACAACTTATAATATTTTGCTCTCCATAAAAATATATCCTGTCTAAATTATACAAGTTAGAAATAAAGTAAACGTTAAAAGAACAAACATTCAAATTTCTTTACTCTTATGTAATTTTATATAAAAATAAACTTAGATTTTAAATATCCCAAAAGATTTTGCTCTCCATAAAAATATATCCTGTCAAAATTATACAAATTCAAATATGAACATGCTGCATAACAAAACCTGGAAATATAAATAAAATGTGTTCCTTTCAGCAATAACAAATCAAATCATTCAGTTGTCTTTGCTCATATGTCATTTTAGAGCTGGACGCCTGGCATCTTTTTTTGGCAACAGGTTCGTTTCTGTTTGGTGTGAGGTTCTGTGTTGTGGAGATTCTCAGGATGGATTGCAGGTGCTCATCAGTGAGGCGACTCCTGTGTGCTGTTTTGTTAGTCTTTATCACTGAGAAGAGCTTCTCACACAGATATGTGCTACCAAACATGCACAAGGTTCGAGCCGCATGTAGACGGACTTTTTGTTCTTCAAAGTCACCAAAGCGCCGTGCAAACTCAGTGCGCTCAGTTTATCAGCAAAGTGCGATTTGGGAACACCGTAGTGACGACTTGGTTTAACATTACTTGGCAACAGGGAAAGTGGGGCAAATTGCACTGGTGCATTTGTGTCTCCCATAAAAGCAGCTTCACTTGAAATCACTTTGTGATTGTGCACGGGGTAAAAACGTCCGCTGAAGTGTCAGATTCTTATTTAATTCTTCTGCTTTCTGTATCTTCTGCATTGCATTCAGGTTACCCTGATGTTTTGTCTCATAGTGCCGTCTTAGATTAAATTCTGTAATTACAGCCACATTAGCTCCACAAATGAGACACACGGGTTCAGTAAACATATACTCAGCCTCCCATCGGTTTTTAAAGGCTCTATTTTCAGAATCAACTTTTCTCTTCAGCATCGTGTGAGCTTCGCAATAACTTGCAGCATCATAAGCTACACTTGATTAACGCGGTAAGTGTTCGGCAAGGCAGCTGAAGCGCTGCATTATGGGATCTGTAGTTTATTGTGTTACCAGCGCTTCATATACCCGGCCATTAATAACAATAATACAGTATATAAAATGATCTCGGGCGGATATAATTACACGCCGGGCGGATGTGGCCCGCCCCTTGAGTTTGACACATATGGACTAAATAGAACTTGAAAAGATATATTTTTCAAATGTGATCGCGCAATTCAGATAGAGTTGACGCAAGACTACAGCCTGCATGCCTCAATAAGTCATCCTCCCTCGCTCTTACTTTTTACCGCTCATCTAATGAATACACTGAGTATGGCTTTACCAAAACAATCATTGATGGCGAATAAAGTATCCATTATTCGAGTATGTAGATCGGGATATATATATATACATATATATATACCCGTATCGCAGCGAGAAGTAGTGTGTTAAAAAGCTAGAAAAGAAAAGGGAACATTTTAAAAATAACGTAACATGACTGTCAATATACAGTATTTGTTTTGTGAGTGTTACTGAGTGTTGCTGTCATCAAGGATTTGATTATCATTATTTCTTTCAATCAGGTTCGTATTTGTAGGATGTGTTGTGTTCAAGTTACATTCCGTGTTTGTCAATCGCTGTAAAGATGACAGGTTTCATTCATCGATTCGTTTCTTACTGCATCAATAAACAGCTCGTCTTCTTCTTTATCTGAGACCTGACACACTGCATGCACGGGTTTTTTTTACACTGTCTTCCTTTAGCGGGACATTGACTTTTTCCAACGTGTGCTTTGTTTCCGCAGTAGTTGGATTTATGAATATGCTTGTATGTATCAGACGCTTCATATTTTTGCTGCCTTTTCAATTGTGTAATTCGGTTTTGTTCAGCGCTCTTTGGAACTGTTGCTTTTATCTGTGCACTGCGCCAGTTCACGTGAGCCACTCGGTGTACATGCATGAAGGTTCCCAGCTGTGCTGGTGCCATCTCGTGCTATGTCCATGGCTGTATTTAATGTTACCTTAGTCCTGGCACTTAAAACTTTCTCTCGCAGTTTCGCTGAGTTTGTGTCAAACACCACCCTGACCATCTCATCTTCCTCTCCATAAGCACAGTCCTTCACCCGTGAATATTTAGTGGCAGTTTGCTATTGGATTGCCGCTGACGGACGGCCTTATATGGGCAGGCACTAAATTACAAACGCCAGCGGCAGCCTGTCTATGAACTTAATTTAAAGTGTAGGTTTACATCGCTTTGTTTCAGTAGCAGAACTCATGAATATGGTTGTATATGTCACTCGCCGCTTCTTATTGTTTCGCTGCCTTCTCAATTATATAATGCATGTTTTCTTCAGCGCTTTTTGTCTTCTGGTCTATGTACGTGGGAGGCGTGATGATGTCACACTAAACTCCGCCCCACGGCGTTGAAGCTCATCTCCATTACAGTAAATGGAGAAAACTGCTTCCAGTTATGACCATTACGTAGAATTTCGATATAAAACCTGCCCAACTTTTGTAAGGAAGCTGTAAGGAATGAACCTGCCAAATTTCAGCCTTCCACCCACACGGGAAGTTGGAGAATTAGTGATGAGTGAGTGAGTGAGTGAGTGAGTGAGTGAGTGAGTGAGTGAGGGCTTTGCCTTTTATTAGTATATATATATATATATATATATATATATATATATATATATATATATATATATATATATTACAGCTACACTCAAAACAGTGACAAAACAATTACATTGACAATCATGTTACGTTATTTTTAAAATGTTTCCTTTTCTTTTTCATAACTTCTTTAATACACTACTTCTCCGCTGCGAAGCGTGGGTATTTTGCTAGTATATGTATATAGTGTACATTGACATTTTCCAAGCATAACTTATATTTTAATAGTTTACAGTGGAAAGTTTTATGAATAAATATTATAGTAAAACAAATAACATGACATGCCCTTGTTTGGCTTAGAACATACAAATAGCATATCTGCAACAAATTTAAATATAGAATACAGCTGCAAATACAACAGTACAGCAGTTTGACTGCCACTAGTGCCTGAAGGAAGATGGACAGCTTGGGAAAATAATGAAAAATATTTTTTATCTAATTGCAAAATAAAAATCATGACCTCTAAATATAAACTTCACACAGTTACGTTTCCACATTACTAATAATGTCTATTTTCCAAAGGACTTGTTATGACACAGATTTTTGACCCAGATTCAGAAGAGATTTCTTTTCTATTACAGCTCCTTAACAAACATATAGAGACAACGGACCCTTTTGAGGAGACAGCATACTGAAATACACACGAATATGCATGCGGTAAACTTAATCATTTGCGTTAACTTTGCCTCATATGAAGATATTTCATTAATACCGAGGCAAAGTGTTTCCACAGACAAACCTCATTTGGCATGGACAAAAAATGACGTTGTCAGAGAAAAACTAAACATAAAATTGTGTCATGAAAAGGTTTGCGTCTTATGTCAGGCACTTCACAACTGGAAAATATAGCTGAATTTAAACTAAACTTATCGTTGGTGGGACTTCGTCAAAAGAACGCATTGATGAGTTTAGCTATTCATATATATACACACAAACCTACCCACAAAAATATATAAATATTTATATATATATATTTATATATATATATATATATATATATATATATATATATATATATATATATTTCTTCACTCTCTCTCTCTCTTTCTCATTTTTTTCTTACTTCTTCAACTCGTCTGGATTTGGTCGAGTGGCTTCCTTTGTGCCAGACCTGGGTGTACTTCCAGTACTCCTGCACTATAAGGCTGGAAGCACTTCTGGGTAAGGTGAAAGTTTTGTAACATGGGGTAAATCACTGCAGGGCTGGGACTACAGTTCACAGCCTGCCCTGCGTGTATCCATGCTGGCACCTTAACCCAGGAATACTGCCACCTATTGTATCATGGGAGGAAATAATCTATGTGATTGGTCTCCCCCGTATTGTGTATATATTTAAAGTGAGGGATTTATCCGTTCATTTCAGGGGCTCACAAGTTATTGGACCACAAGGGATTGTGTTAAAAAAATACTTTAGTTCCCTCACATTTTTATGCAATCTTTTTGTTCAACCCACTGGATTAAAGCTGAAAGTCTGCACTTCAACTGCATCTAAGTTGTTTCATTTAAAATTCATTGTGGTAATGTACAGAACTAAATTTAGAAAAAAGTTGTCTCTGTCCAAATATTTATGGACCTAACTGTATATATAATATTGTAGGAGTGAAGTGGAAGGATGCGGGAAGGCAGCTGCTTTGGGACACTGCCTCCCCTAGGACGCTAGTTGTCAGCTTCCCTGCAGGATAACGGTCACCATGGGATCTGGAGTTTGGCTTCACAGCCCTGTTGGGCACTGTGGGTGCCACCAGGGGATGCTGCTGGGAGTCTGGGAAGTCCCTACTGTTTACATAGTCCAGAAGTACACCAAAGTCATGGGGACGGAAACACAGAAGTACTTCCGGGCTGAAGAAATTACAAGTTACAAGTTCTCCATCTGACTTGGAAGTGCTGACGAGTCACGTGGACGAAAGCACAGAAGCACTTCCGGGTCAAAGACTATTTCAAGGACTGATGGAAACACAGCAAGCGAGCCAGAGTCTGGAGGAGGTGGACAATGCTTGCTTGGAGGTATGTAGGAGACAGAATTGTGATTGTGATTGTTTATCTACTTGTGTTCATTGTGGCTGTTTGTGCTTTGGGCACGATTATTAAGAAGAAAATAATTAAAAGTCTTCTGGGTGCTTTTACTTTGTGTCCTTAGCGTCTGTCTGTTGGGTTTAAAGGGGCAACAACCACCCCTGGAATTCAAAATATATATAGATATTTGTACATGCATAAATACACATAGTGAAATTAATCAGGTAACAGTATGGAAAGTCAAGTGTCTCCAGGAGATAGCACAGCAGAAAGATCTCACATTGGACACGTAATACATGCTTCCCTAAACAGAAAAGGCACCTTGGAGGCCTAGCACCTTTAAAGATAGCTCACACTGTACCTTTTTGGAAAAGGACATCAGCGGTCACAATAGGGTTATTTGACCAGGGGGCTGCCCTTTACTAGGTCTATGATTCTGTGGCTGGGCCCAGAAGTAACTCCAGGATAGTGTTCAAAGGTTTCTGTTGCCAAAAGCTAAGTGACTTTGGACAAAGCTTACTTACAAAACAGTTGAGACCAAAGTCTGAACAAAGCTAAAAAGGGAGTTCTTCTTTGGAACTGTTAATTTGAGAATGTAATCTCAACAGGAAGTCAGGGCAAGGACCTGAATAAGAAAACCCAATGGTGCAGTTAAGTTTTCATTTCTTTTACTATCATTTCCTTTGTTGCACTGGATTCTCTTTGTGATTATCTCTCCCTTATGTGTCCTAGCAATAAATGCAGTACTTTTGATATATGAGACTCACTGCCCTCCACTTATTAAATATACACAGTATACTGTGTGGTGCTACTTGAAGCTTTCCAAACCTTTATTTAAACAAGATAATGGGTAAAATAAACAAAACTAACAGCTCCTCTTTACTACACATTTCAATTTGAATTGGTGTCTATTGATAGTTATTTGTAAACAAAAGTGTTCAAATGGAGTTTAGGAAATCATTTGTCAAGAAAATTACTTATTAAAATTAACAGAAGTGAATGAAGAAAATATAAAGAATCTTTGAAAATGTTTTTGGCGCTCAGTCTTGGACTACTATAAATCCATTAAGCAGTCATATTTAACTGCTTTGTTTTTTTGTCGCAGAGTGTGAAGTGGTGTTGTAGGATAAATAGATATAAATCGATGGATCAAAGTACTATTTTCCTACCTCATGCTTGACAATGAGCATAAGATTATTTTGGTTGCAGGTAGTGCCAAGTTTAAGCAATTTTCTTTTGTAGACAAATACTTTAATCAGTTCAGTCAGTTCAGAAGACATATCTTTAAAACATTTCCGTTTCTGAGGAATGGAAATGAACATCACCTGTGGGAAAAGATTTTTGGAGATCCATGGATGTGGTTCTGGGGCTCTTTTGAACATCCTGTATAAGTTTTCTTGTTTTTGAGTTGGATAATTATACACCCACATTGATGCATTATAATCTTTAATTTTGTCTGTAGACTATTAATTTTTTTCACAGTTGACAGATGAATCCCAGATCATCTTGACATGGTTATACAGCCATCCCCAGAGTGAAAAGCAATTACAGTTCTCTTTGTGAGGTCCTTTTAGACTTTACAATGAGCGTATAGACTAACCAGTCAGGTTAAAACCAAAATGAGTAAGTTTTCAACCTTCATAAAGACGAAGGCCTGGCATTTTGCTGTTTCACCTTATAAAATGGTGCTGAAGTATTTTAGCACCTGGTTATACTTCCATTTTTCACTAAACTAATGAGCTTCATGTACATTGCATTTGGGATAATTCATACCAGTACGTCTGCGGTGGGCTAGCGCCCTGCCCGGGGTATGTTTCCTGCCTTGTGCCCTGTGTTGGCTGGGATTGGCTCCAGCAGACCCCCGTGACCCTGTAGTTAGGATATAGCGGGTTGGATAATGGATGGATGGATGGATACCAGTGCATTCCTTTTTCTGTTGGCTGGCACCCATTGCTCTAAATAAATAAAGCATAGAAATTGTGGATGCAATCCTTTTCTGGAAATAATAAAATCTAATTATTTCAAAGTAAAATGAGAACATTTAAAAAAACTAAGGAATTGTATGGGTTCACAAATGTAAATATCCATTGTGAAAGGCGCTATATAGTGCCCAACCCGGCACAGACTTACACAGAGGCATGTGTAAAATAAACAGTCTTTTTATTTTTCTTCAGCTGGAGGGCATGTCTTCCTCGTAATCCCTCCAGCCACAACACAGTCCCATAAGCACTTAATACAGCACAAACACTCTTTTCTCTCCACCTTGGCACCACCACTCCTCTCAGGCAACCTCGCCCTCTTCCTCCCGATTCTGGCTCCTGAGTGGTGGAACCTGGCCCTTTTTATAGCTCACCCGGAAGTGCTCCAGGTGCTTGATCACCTGTGGCTAATTGCACTTCCGGGTGGGGCTGCAGAGATGTCAAGGTGGGTTCCTGGCTCCATGCAGCACCCCCTGGCGGCCACCGCAGATCCCCACAGGGTTGTGGAGAACTCCATCTACCATGAAACCCTGCGGGAAACTGAGGCACCATCGTCAGCCAGGGAGGCTGCCACCAAGCATCCAGGGGTAGGTAGTGAGATGTCCATAGCTGCTCCCCCTGAACATATACAGATAGGGCGTCCCGGCCGGGCTTGGGACCTGGCCGCCTTTTACACCATATATACGCTCTATTTTTTCCAGCATATAAATTTCTTAAGACTCTAAATAGTTGTAATACTAATAAAATGTACACTAAGTAAATACTATAGCACTATAAAAAGAGAAATTAAAACTCTAGATCCCTGCAAAAAACTACCTTTTGCTGACCATGGTTTAAGGAAAAGAAAAGGTCAAAATCTACCTGTATTGGAACAGACAACCACCCAGACCCACCCCTGGGAAAGAAGTACAGTTTTGTACAATCAAACATTCTAAGTTATCTTGAGATGAATTAAATATCAATGTCAAGATATCTTAAACACATTTTTATATATTTCCAATGCAACTTAAAATGACATCTTGACAATTCTGAGATTTCTAAAGGTGCATTTGAAGATGTCTGAAATGCTTTTTGAGTTATCTTGAAGTAAATTCACTTGCATTTTGAGACATCTCCAATAAGTGTTAATATATCATAAAATAGCTTTCTTAAAATTTTGAGATATCGGAAATGCAATTTCACTATCTCTTAAAATTACCTCCTGTGATATGTACTATATTTTCAATGGGACTTCCTCTCATTTTAGGGTATGTTTAGATGTATTGGGATACATCAAAATATTTTGAAAGTTATTATAATATGCATTTCATCCATCCATCTATTTTGAAATCTGCTTATCCTGAGCAGGGTTGTTGACACTTCAAAATGCATGTAAAGTACTGTATATCAAAGCATTCTGCTTGTTATTTCCAGATTTCCATAAATTTAATCAAGATTTCTTAATGTGAGTGTCTGATATCTTCACATTGATTCACATTTGAATTAACTAAAACATATTTGTGATATTTCACATTTATTTTTCTGATATCATAAAATAGGTTTCTGCTTATTTTGATATATACGCTAAAAAGACAGGAAGTTATTTCTTTTTTTTAATTTTTTACTGAATTTATTAAAAACATATAACATTCCATACAATCAAGTCAAAACGTAACAGAACTAAATTCAAATCAACCCCCACCCATGAGAAAGAGAGAAAGGCCAATAGCCAGATTAAAACTTTGACAGTAGTATAAATGGAAAAAAGTCCTTCTCCCCAAAATAAATGCTTATTCTAAAATAGTATTGATTAGGTCCTGCCAGGTTTTAAAAAAAGTTTTGATCAGATCCTCTGAGTGAGAATTTGATTTTTCACTATTTCAAATAGTACTGTATATAACATCGGTTACCCAATGACTTAAAAGAGGTAGGTAAGGATTTTTCCATTTGAGTATGATACGTCTATGTGCTAATAGTGAAGTAAAGGCAATTACAGTTTGTTTGTCCTTCTCCACTTTAAACCCATCTGGAGGTACACCAAACTCAGGTGTTAGTGGATTAGGAGGGATTGTGACACCAAAGCATTTAAAAAGTTTTTCCAGAATGGTGTTAATTTGGTACATGCCGAAAACATGTGGCCTAGTGAAGCTGGAGCTTGATTGCAACGTTCACAGGTTGGATCTTTCTCTGGAAACATTTTGGACAATTTTGGACAACATTTTGGCAAGTGAGAGATATGTGCTCGATAAAACATTTTGATTTGAATAATTTTTGCTCATGTGGAGCTAGAGTGAATTGTGTGTATGACTGCCTTCCACTCCGTTTCTGAAATATTGAGTAAGAGATCCTTTTCCCACTGTACTCTGGGATCTTTATAAGGAAGGAAGGAGATAGTGGAAAAATTGTGTTGATGGGAGTCTAAATTTGGAGTGTAATTGTTCATAGGTTGTGAAGATATTATTTATATTCAAATCTCTAAATGATGTAATTCCATTTGTTTTCCGAACATTAAAGACTGTGTAAGTTTGAGAGGGTGGAAAAAGGTGGTTATCATGTAGATGTGCCACAGATAAAATATTCTCTGACTTAAAGTGCTTCCTACATTGGCTCCATATTCTAAGTGAATGAAGGACAGTTAAATTGTTAGTATATTGACAACACCTTGCATTTACTTGTGTACAAAGCAAGGAGTATAAAGAAGCACTGCAAGATTTAATTTCTATTGCAGACCAAGCTAGTGTGTGTTCATCTATTTGTGTCAACGTCCAGGTTTTTATAGCTTGTATGATTGCTGCCCAGTAATAAAAGTGAAAATTAGGTGGAGCCATGCTGCCTTCTGATTTAGGTCATTGTAGGGTTGCCTTTTGAATGTGTGGGTTTTCAAATTCCAAGTAAATTAGGTTATGATTGAATCTAATTTCTTAGAAAACGATTTGTTAATGTATATGGGGATGTTTTGAAATAGGAACAGAAGCTTCAAGAAGATATTCATGTTGACAATGTTAATTCTCCATGCTAAAGTAAGATGGAGGGTGGACCATCTATGTACGTCTTTTTTTAATTTTGTCCTTGCAAACAGCAACATTTTGTTGAAAAAGAGCTTTATATTTACTTGTGATGTTGACTTCTAGGTATTTAAACTGATCTGCAATGATAAAAAGGAAGGTCTCCAATCTAGTGTTGTTTGCTAGAGAATTCACTGGAAAAAGCACACTTTTGTTCAAATTAATTTTGAGTCCAGATATCTTTTGAAATTCTGCTAGTACATTTAGGGCTGTAGGCACATAAGTTTTTGGATATATATATATATATACAGTACCATATCATCTGTACATAATGATATTTTCTGTTTAAGTCCTTCTCTGAAAATCCCCTTTATCTCTGATGCATTTCTAAAGTGAACAGCCAATGGCTATTATTTCAAGATATTTAAATATGAAATTAGTGTAACATTAAAGACATCTTAAAGGCATTTCCAGATATCTCAGCATACCTTGCTGAGATATCTTTGAGATATCTCAAAAGCATTTGACATAAATTCTATTGAAAGAAGAGTAAATTTAAAGGAACTTAAAATGTATTTTGGATCTCTTAAAAGGAATACCATATCAATTTGATATATACTATCTCAAAATCTATTTCAGGTATAGATGTTATTTTTTACATACCTAAAATGTATTTGAGACATCTCAATCTCTGCTGCATATGTAACAAAATGAAAATGAATTTATTTAGTGATATCTTGAATTGATTTCCACGTATCTAAACTGCATTTTTGAATATCTGAAACTAATATTGTGAGATCTGTAAATATTAATTTGCCTTGCATTAGCATGACCTGATGTTCTTACACATGATCTCTCACAAGTGATGCCATTGCCTTCCATTTACATTTACTTTCTTGCCAAAATGCTGAAAGGGCATTCCCACACCTTCAGAATAACTGCCTGCAAGGAACATTGATGACTTACCATCTTGTACCCTTCATTCCTTGTGGAACATAAAGCCTTTACGAACTTCCTGCACCTTATCCTGTTGTACCTTCTATCTTCATTGCTTTTCCACCAGGACATTCCAGTTTTGTCCTTCTCCTTCTTCATTGTTCTTTTCAAGTGTTTTGTGCTCATACACTTTTGCTTTTCCTAGGTGGATTCCAGTGTTGCTCTTGGCTTGTTCTATCAGATTGTGGTTTCCATCACATATGGCCTATCAACTTCCATTTAATAATTATTTCCACTCTCTCCTATTTTGTTCTAGCATGTGGGGGTCATCTTTATTTATTTGGTTTGGCTACTTTATTTTTAAAATTCTTTGCAAATTGATGAAGGTTTGAATTTTCTGAATAATATTTTTATTTACAGGCAAGATTTTGGTCTCACAGGGTAAACAGATTTTTTTTAATTGGAAATAAAGATTCTTATTTTACTCCTTGTAGAATGTACACCAGAGCTCCAGATATACTTGCAGCATCTTCTGTTAATTGCAGTAATATCCACATCTGTTCCATTATTATGTCTTACTACACTACCCAGATACAGCAGGTGAACTTGTCAACTGTGTCCAGCAGGGAATAATTAAATTTGTCTAATCATTCATACTATGTAATTTTCCAAGACGTATTACCATTTATTTGTAAGCTGATTCTGCAGAATTTATTAAATTCTACTGAGACACGCAACACAGTAGCTTAGTAATTAGGAATACTACCTCACAGTGGTAATGACATGGATTACATTATCAGCTTGGCCACAATCTGTTTCGAGTACTCCACTTAGTTCACTCCAGGCACTTTAGTATACTCTTTCAAACATGTGAATGTTAATATAATTGTGGGATCTAAAATGAACTGGTACAGCTGAGCATTGAGGTGTGCTTGAGTGTGTTGGTATCCTGACATCCAATTGTCTTGTAACTGATGGTGCTGCAATTGTCTTCAGTTCCCCACAATAATAAAATGGAAAAAGAAGGGTGTAAAAGTGAATGAATACGCATAAAGAATGATTTTTACAAGATTTTCAGACCCACTTTAAAACACTCTTTTATTAAAGTGTAGTGGTTTTACTTTCTTTATTTTTTGAATATTTTCCAATACAACATTTACAAGTAAAATGGTCTAGTGACACCCTCACATAAAATATTTTTATGTTGTTCATCATACTCTAAATATTTTTTTATAAAATTGCTCATTATAAAAATGATACAAACCACAGACATGAAGATTGAAAAATGAAACTTGAAAGAGCCGTAATTAATTTAGCTCAAATCTGCATGTATACTGCAGATCTCTGCTTAGCTGTTTTCATATATTCATATGTAGTAGCATATTACCTTAAAAATAAAAGGAGCAAAACAAGATCTTGTCAGTACTTTACTATGGATGAGTTACAGGTAGCTCATTCTGACACTGGCAAATAGCAATGTGATTTACTAACAGATGAAAGGTTCAACAGCAGAAAGATTGAACAGATTTTATTTCTTTTATTTAATGGTTCCGCTGATGCAAATCTGTGGAGATATTAAAAGGCTGGACAAGTAACGTCACTCTGTCATGTCTGTTAATATGTTTGAGGTAACAAAGACTGTTGGGCTAATTGGCTAAATATAAGACATTGAAAGTCTTATATTAAGGTCTACCATTACTCTTCATAAATAAAAAGAAAAAAAAATTGCCCCTTAGTGATGAGCTGACATTACAGAGTTTGCTTCATCCAGAAATCTGCGAAATCACAGAAAAATATTTGGGAATATCACTGAACTTTGCAAAATGCATTGAAGTCACTGAGGAGGGAGGAACTGAACTAGTTTTATCCTCACGACTTTTTACACCACGTGGCTCCCCCTGCAGAGACTTTTCTGCTACAGTTTGAGTACACAAAGTTAAAAGTTGTCAAACAACATGAAAGTGGCAAGGCAGTGAATGGTATTGCTAGTGGCTTTGGCTAGTTCTACATTATGATAATGACAAATTTTAAAAACAAGGAGCTTTACTTAAAGATGTATGATATTATTGCATCTTATCCTTAGAGCATATTTGACCTCTCCCATATCGAGATACGCCCATATTGACTTTCATCCCCAGTAACGGAATGTAACCCATATTTAAGTTGATACCTGTACTCATAACATTTTCATTATTGTCAGCTAATGTAACTGTCAAATAGAAACTTTTTTCTTTAATGCATATGGCATGTATAGGTGGAGTTACTGATTGGTTTGCCACATCATGCATGCCCAAAGCAGAGTGGCAACAATCTTACAATACACGTGTGGCATTTCTGTGCATGGCTCATACAGCTCTGTGAGGTCATGTTTGCCTCACAAAACAACATGGGGCCCTGGAAAAAATGTGCACCTAAGCCGGCCACACAGCAAATTTCTAAGAAAATATTAAGCGAATCTATTTAAGGATGAATACAGTATATTTGCTGCGAAAAATGCCTTGGCAAATTTTGTTGATTAACACTATTGCCCCACACCATTTTCAAATTTAAAATGTAAAACATTTGTCAATATTACATTAGAAACATGAAAAGGATAGATTGACTAATTCAGTGGCCATCTGCTGTAGAACTTAACTAGAGCATTTGCACTGTATATACTGTATAATTAGTCTGTAGCATATGGGTTTTACCAAGAGTTTTTGTATATTATGAGGCTGTATGTGGATGGCAATGTGGTTATCACTCCTGCCACACAGCTCCAGAGTCCTAAGTTTGATTTTTGTATGGATTTTATACATTCTGTCTTCGCCTCCATGGATCTTCTTCTGGGTGGTTCAATTTTCACTTACAGCCCAAAAATATCTGTTCCCACCTTCTGCCTAATGCTTCATGGATAAAAAAAGCTGCCCATGAACGTGAATTGGATTAGTAGATAAAAAGAGAATTTGCACATGTCTTGGTGTTTAATTTGTATTGCATTACTTGTGGATCCTCACTAGGTATGTCTGTTCTCTTCATTGCCTCACTTATTTTGTAAGTGGACTGCAGAGCCAATTAAAACTCTAAATGACGTAAATGCCCTTTAAACTGTGCACATACCTTCTCTAGAACTTTTAGATTTCTGACACCTGCTATCAATGCATATATTTACAAGTAATAAAGGAATGGCGGCAATGTATGCATTTCACAGATAAAGAATTAGTCTTTGGCTGCAGTATAGTGATTAGTTTCTTAAATAGCACCCACATCCAGAGTCACCCCTTCCTATATGATCAAAGTACCGTTATGGGGATGGGTGTGCCTAACGGTATTATTGCTGTTTCATGAACTGTCAAATTAACTAACATCATTGACCCGTTGTGATCATTTTACATTATTGAACAGAGAGATGGCGCAAAGTCAACAAAAGTCAGGAGCACAGAAAAGAAAAAATGAAACCATGAATAAACAGCTAATGCTGGACTTGCTAGTGTGTTTAGAAGTGAAAATTAGTCTAACTTCAAGCAAGCTAACCTAAATCAATCAGCCCTACAATAAAGCTAGTGGTTTGCTGGAGTAACAATGGAGTGCTAATTGTATTTTGTGCAACAGTTTTAATATGGAGTGTTTAACAGATATTACCTGATGTTACAGTGCCCAGCTGATACATAGTACTGGCCTATAGGCCTCAGTACCTATTCATGTGGATAAAGGCTCCTAAATTGAAGCATTGGGGACATGTTTTTAAATTTCACGAACACACAGGCTCTACAGTAGTTAGTTATTGGCTGAATTGTGGAAAAGCAACTTTGACATACAAAAAGTGCAATTAGCTCAGATTATCTTCAACTTTAGATTAATTTTATTGGTAGCTAACATTACTGATTTAGTTAATGCCTTATTGCTATATGCTGTTATCAAACGGACAAAATTAAGTTCTGATTAATCCCTAAGTGTAAGTGAATTATTCACATGTTCATTGTTAAAACATCTGAATATTCAGCTTCACTTTGACCTTGTATTTACTGCACAGTAAGATTATTAAGCACATTTAGTAGTAAGAGTAAAAGTAAGAAGTAAAATACCTTTATTGTCACTGTACAATACAATGACCCATCACTTGCAACAAGCCTATAGATGCCTTAGAAAAAAGCATATTAGTATTTTATATTATTAGTAGTAGTATCAAAATTATTGTTTTTGTTGTTGTATCACACGTCACAAGTGATACTATTGGCCATATCAAGTAACAAAGATTAATAGCACATCGATACCCTGGGCCGTTACTATTATTGTTACTAATTAGGCATTCATTTTTAAAGGAAACACATCAAAAAGTTATAATTAAGTTTGTGATTTGTACTTCCTTGTTTATTTGTTATTGTTTAAAGTAAAGCTGTTATAAAAAAAATACTAATGTAGTGGACTCAGGGAAGAGAGGTTGGGGGTGTTGGGGGCTAAAGAAGAAAGTCTTACTTAGCGCACTTGGTTAGCTAGATGCAGCATTGCCAAGCTCTGAGAATGCAGTGACATACCATTAAGATGACATACCCTTAAAGTATAAATTGGTCTTCAGTACAACAGATAGTGAGTCTCATACATTGTGGAATGAAGATGTAAAACGATCGTGCTATACTGTAAAGTCTTCAGATGGATGGGGTGCATACTGTTTAAAGGTTCATAACTATGTGTGAGAAATGTTTGCAGTATCCAAATCACTACATGTGCATTTATTTTATATTTGGATTTCTTATGATATATAGTAGTATATAACATGGCTAACTATGAAATATGTGTTACTAATAGGTCCCCAGGACCAATCCAGTTGTTGATGCATGTTTGGTAGAGGTATCAGATATGATGACATATACTTGTATTGTCTGATGTCATAGGATCACCTCATAAACTGACCTAAAGTACATTCCATAAATTAACTGGCACTGACCCTTGTCCCTGTCCTATGACCACCATACATCTTAATGTTTTACATTTGTATGGATTGCTTTTATGGGTCCTCAAGGCTTGTAAATCATTCTGCCTTCTGGCCCAGACTGCAGCTGGAGGCTTCAGCACTCCTTGCTTCCAGCAAATTCCTTTGGTTGATAACACCTCATTGGTAAGGTGCATTACAAAAATGTACAAATATGAAACACACTGGAGATATGGTGTATGTGTTCAGAGAAACCAAAAGTTGGATCTTTGCCTGACAAGGCAAAGAGCATGAGAAAAACCTGTTATTCTGAGTTTGATGTGCTAAAGCATGTTCTAGTGGTACATGGACATTGGCATCTCTGTGGTCTTGAAAGTGTTTAATCAATCTCTGAAATAGACATGCTGATATCTCCACATTGTCAGAGAATGCTATGAATATCAACCTAGCCATATATGCCATTTTCACATAACTTTACACTGAAATATGATAAAAAGCTTTACTTGGGATTATTTAATAGATTTGGAATCTTATTTGAAACTAGCATTTTAATTATTTATTAAAAGATTGACTTCATGTGAAGTTGTTTTGCATACTACTGTATTCATGAATGTAGTGCTGACATTAGACAAAGCATCATTGCATACCATATATCCTAAAAGACATATAGAAATTGAAAGTATCCAGTTGTTATATTTGTAGTACTGCTGACTTACGCTGCTTAGTATCATCTCAACATACAGTATTTTTTGATGTAAACTTTTGTACCCTATTCAAAGAAGAACAAAAAATGTAAGGAGGCAGGATAATGTGGTGTCTGAACATAGTGTAAATTAAATAACATTTGCCAATTTGCAACTTCCTAGTTATTTTCTAGCAAGGCCTACAGTGTAACAATGTTCATCATTAATTTCAATTTACTTATGTATACATGTATTTTTTATTGGAAATGAAGTTCTCCATTTGTAATTTTCTGTAAAATCATGATTAATCAACATGCACCTTGAAGGGTGTCTAGTTCATTTTTTGCTGGACTGAGGAAATGGGTGAGTTTTAAACATATTATCTTTAACTCTTTTTAAATATTTTGGCACATCAATTTTTAGGAGTTATCATTTTATAGAATTTTGTGCATTGTTATTATTTGCCATATAAACATGACTTTGGTCTCTGCCTATCTGGCCTATTTGTGGTCTGAACACTACTAAAATGTGAGAAATCTGTTTGTGTGGATTAATGTTTTTTCTTAAGGTGTTTAAACTGTTTAGCACTAATAGAGCAAGAACTGCTTATGTGCCAGAATGAACTATTTTGTAAATATGTATCTGTAACTAAATAATATAAAACTATGAAATACCTGGATTTTATTTTAGAATATGAATTTATGAGTTCACTGAATCACACATGCACACACACATGGATCTTCACAGCTTTACACCGACACATTTTATTTTTGAATAAAATTTATGAAATGATCAGAAAGTAAAAATCATCAAAAATTAGAGCTATTAAAAAGATGTGTTTCTTGAAAAAATGACACATTTAGTAAACAGCCTTTTACAAATTGGGAAATTTTAGATATCTTATGCTCATGTTATAGATTATTTAAGGAAAAATTTGACTAAAATCAACTCTCATCAACAGACATACACACATGGACAGAACTACTGTATGTGTACACTTCATGTATATAAAACATATTATTTATATATAATAGGCAAAAAAGTTACAGATACTGTACATATTATATTTTTGTATGTAATAAATATTACTCACAAAAACAGATACTGGACACCCTTTAGCCAATTACATTTCTCTGTCCTACTGAAACATATTTCAACAAAAGCACAATGTACCAGTAGTTTCTCTACAGTTGTAAGAAATGTTGATCTAAAATAAATATATATATATATATATATATATATATATATATATATATATATATATATATATATATATATATATATATATATATATATATATATATATTATAGTGGTTCAGTGTAGCACCAAGATGGGGCTAGAAGACAGATAGCGTGAAACAGTTGGTTGGGGCTTCCTAACTATGCAATATGAGAACCGCCAGCAGGAGCAATGGGTGGCGTGCACGACAAGTGGCACTAACGAATGGGGTGGATGAATGAATGAAGGGAGGAGACTACAGAAAATCAGAGGGGATGTTGTGTGGTGAGGGGGAGAAAACTGTGGAGAGGAAAGAGAATAAGGTTGGAGAATCAGAAGGATGACAGTGGTGAGCAACAGCTCTATAAAGAGGTCAAGAGTGGTTGTAAGCACAGTTGTTACTTCAACAGAAATAGGAAGAGAAAAAGAAAGAAGAACAGGCATAAGTGGCATCTTTGGGGTCTGAGAGAACCCAGGAGTGGTGGCGCTTTGGTCAGCTAAAACACCAAAGCAGCTCAGTTAAGGCATCCCCCAAAGCCAAAAAAGTGGGGGAGACTATACAGAGTTCTCTACCTTATTTCTTTTACTCAGTTCTTTCCTGCCACATCCTTACTTTTCTTCCATTTTTATTCTTCTACCCAAATAAGATGTTCTTTTCTTGGTTAACATTCTCCGACTTGTGTCTCCCTTTCCTCTGCCTAAAAAGATGTTAATACCATTTATTATATATAAAATCTAGCTGCTCACATTATTAGAAAAATAAAAAAATAATAATTTGAAACAATGTGTGAAGGTCAGTGCAAGAAGCCTGACATAAAATAACTTCAAACAACACCGGAACACTTTAAAAATAAGTTAAAAAGGACTTAATTATTTATGAAATTCTGCAAAGCAGCCCCCACGGCACAAATGAACATTGCATATTTTGCACCCAAACACACTTTCATGGCGCAATCCCTTGTTGGTACAGTTTCGACATCTTCGGGAACGTTCAGACATGCGCTCAAGGCGATGGCCATACTCCACTGGTGAATCAGAGTGCCTCTTTCGAGTGGCTCTCTCCACACCTCTAGTGCCCTGATAGTCTCCTATCAGCTGCTGGGCAAGCCGTATACGAAAATGTCTCTGAGTGAACTGCTTGCCAGTGAAACCAGGTAGTGGGGAACCTTTACGGTTTTCACGCAGTATAATGAAAGAGTTGACAATACAGATGTTTAGATAGAACCACAGGAAGTAGCGCCACCACTTTTTGCAGGGTTGGCCTATTGGGTAGCACTCCCTTAGCTGGTTGCAGAGGTCGACGCCACACATGTTCTCCTGATATAAGAGCAGTGGCAGAGGACGTGGAACTCTACAGACTTTTCCATCCCTCTGTTTTTCCTGACTGATACCCACAATGCCAGGGGAAGCATTAGAAGACAGACAGCTGATCACTTTTGTGTCTCTCATAACTGTGGCCAAAATATTACCATGCTGGCACTGACAAAACTCTCCTTGGGCTAGTTTGCCAATATTTTTCAGTTTTAGTGTGTCTGGGAACCCTTTACGATCCTGAAGTGTTGTGCCGCACATATATAGACCCAACTTAAGCAACTT
Organism: Polypterus senegalus; assembly: GCF_016835505.1. Taxonomy (NCBI): domain Eukaryota; kingdom Metazoa; phylum Chordata; class Cladistia; order Polypteriformes; family Polypteridae; genus Polypterus; species Polypterus senegalus. Next base: position 127,786,997 of record NC_053160.1, read on the forward strand.
CTGCACCAGAGGTACTGAGGTGAAGAAGCTGTCAAGGAAGATGTGGTGATATTTCCCCTCCAGACCTCTTATAAGGGATTTGACCACATGGCAGCCAACTCCACCCAAGTCATCATTAGAACGTCCAACATATATATTGGCCCGATGACAATACCCTGACTTAGAGTCACACAGCATCCACACTTTCAGTCCTTTGCTAATGGGCTTTGAAGGCATGTACTGAGCAACTGAAAAGCGACCCTTTACGCAAATTTCGCCTTCATCTATTGTGAGGCACCTGTTTGGTCCATAAACATCCCACATTGCCCTTTGCACAACATCCAAAAGGGGGCGAATTTTGTACAACCCATCATAACTGGGCTGCCCACGGGATGGTTCTCTTTCCCGATCACACAATTGTATGTTCTGGTTTAGCTTCTCAAACCGTCGGGCAGTCATGGTCTTCTTAAAGCCTGCATTGCCTATAAAAATGTCAGTAGCCCAATACATGCCATAATCTGGCAGCTGGTTAATGCCCATAAGAATGTTCAGTCCAATATAAGCCTGCATCTCCCTGATGTCTGTTGCTCTCCAATTGGGATCGGATTTGCCATTTTTTCTCTGCCTATAAAGCGCGTAACTGTTAGTTTGCAGCACGATGTGCTCAAAGAGAGAGTCTGGGAACAGAAGCCTGAAGTAATCCCGGGCATCTGCCTCTTCCGGCAGCGCGAGCCGGGGGCCACAGCTGGATGTGAACTCCTCGATGCTGATGGGCTGGCCAGGCTCGCCCCAGAAAGTCGGGGCGCTGCAGTCGTCGTCGCCGTCATCTGTTTGCAGGTCAGGAGGATCTTCTTCCAAGTCCGAGAAATCGATGTCTGAATTATTGGCCGAAGTGTCCGATAAGCCGCTGGTTGATGACGAGTCATCCAGCTCGCCCTCATAAGAATTGAAGGCGAAGGACGAATCGGCGCACAGCGCATCAGATGCCCGCGAAGAGGAGGCGGAGGCGGCGGCACAGCTGCTGAAGGTGCGCTCGTAGTCGGGCACCGCCCCTTCCTCCCTCAGCACCAGCTTGCCTTTAAGTGGAATTTCCAACCACTTGACATCGGTCGACAGGTTGAGGGGAAACGCGTTCGTGTCTGCTGTGGGCTGCTTTTCCAAATCGGTGCTCGTTTCTAAAACCTCAAAAAGCTCTTCTCTTTCACTTGTCTCCATGTCACCCTCTAAACCCGTCGCACGTCCATTACCGGCCAAGGTCTGTTCTAACAGTTGAAATAACGAATTAAGTAAACTAAATATCAGAGGGCTTCAAACTCCGATTCTTCCCTCTTTTGTTATCGTTTGACGGTTTACGTTTGTTTTTAGTGCGCTGCGGCTCGAGACGTCAGAAGCTGCCTATATGTCTTGCTTTGTAAACGCGACCGGGGCTGTCATTGGCGGGCTGCTTAGTCCAGGCGACTGACAGATGGCCGCTTTTCGATCGGGGGGTCTGCCAGCTGCCGCCGTCAATGGACGTCTGTGAGGGCACCGAGAGAGGCAGATGAGCCAAGTTTAGAAAAGAAAGACAGCAAGCTGCACATTTTTTTTTGTAGCGCCATGGGAATTGCAAAGGGACACGCAGGTAAAATACAATTCCAGAGCAGATATCTAGCAGAACAATGGGCTCATTCGTAGCTGCAAGATGACCAAGAAAAGAACTGATCTTACCTGTTTACTTTCCTTAACCTAAAGTGGCATACATAACATTTGGCAGGGTTGATCAGGATTGAGTTGAATATTAAGTATCTGCCATTTAATAATAATAATAATAATAATAATAATAATAATAATAATAATAATAATAATATATCCAACTGTGCTGTTATCCTAGAGATTGGTTTTGTTTAATAATATATTGCAATAACTGTCAATGGAATTGTCTAAATGGTTTCACAACTAACCATCTTAATTGCTCAGTATTTCATTTTTAAAGTTTATCTCTAACAGGTTTCATCAGTAGACTAAAATAAGATCCTACCATAGACCACTGCCCCATCAAGAGTTACTTATACTTTGGATACTGCATTGCTGTATTCTTGACTTGGACTGAGCACGCTGAAAAATAAATGAATTGGCTAGAAAAGGTACTGATGAAGTACTTTTATTTGTTATTTCCTCAGGTTTAAACACAGATTGTTTCTTTTTTTTATCTCACCATGCCAGCTTGTTTTCATTGTGAATTTTGCACATACAGTTATACTGTAATGATAACATGGCACATACTTTCTTAACCCAATTCAGGGTCACAGCACACCATTTCACCACACGGCCCAGTTACACACACATACCCTCATATTTCTACAAGGCAAGTTTAAATTGTCAAAAATCAATATTATTTTGGGATGTGAGAGGAAAGCCAGATTGCACTGTATGACTGAACAGCTATAATATGCCTGGTGAATTTGGTCCCCTGAAGGCTCACTGTGGAGCAAAAAGGAGTGAGGCACAATGATTGTGATCAAGCAGAAAGACGAAAAAGATGTTAGCCCCCTAAGTATTGTTCCCAATGAGGCAATTGTCAGAGAAATGTGGAATTCACTAAACCTTGTGCTGTGGTAGCCTACAGTAACACAATGGGCACATTGATCAAGAAGATCAGGCATTGTCATTCCACCCTCTCATGTGCGTGCCACAGAAAAAATATTTAAAAAGTGTGCAAAGAAACAAGGTTCTACTGTCCTGATTGTAATGTCAGGCTATAAGTTGGTGACTGTTTCAAAATGTATGACAAGAGGTATGTGCCCTAAATCTTCATCAGCAGAGCCGTGGACATTAGACATACATTTCCCTCCATATTTATGTTGACATTTTGATATTTACATGTTTCTGTTATACATAATAACATGTTTTTTTACTTGGAAAAAAAACTCAATGCTTTTGACTAATTTTTGTGAAGGTAAACATAATGCTTTATTCTCCATTTCTAAGAGACACACATAACTTTACATAGTAGATCTCTTTAGTGAACCCAGGGTAATTTGCAAGTTTAGAGGTATGCTAGAATTGCTATTTTGTATGTGCATGGGAAGGTTAAATCAGTGGCTATGACTGAACCAGCAATGCTATGACCTTTGTGCAGCTCCTTAGCCATTAGACCATCCGGCCTGCAGATCCATTCATTTAAATGCGTTGTTGATACAGTGTTACTCTGCAGGTGTCGAGTTAGTCACACATATTGTCAATACCCAACAGACATATAGCTCATGTTTTATGTGAGAGGAAGCTTTATATCTTCAGGCTCACAGCAGGGAATCAGTTGCTTATCATGAAAGCTAGAAAGAAGATATACATTATTATATTTTATGGCACTACTTTTTATCCCATAAGAGATTTGATAAAAATTATATTCACAAGCATAATATTTAATTCACTCGGCTACAATCTAACTAGCAAATTAGAAAGGTGAAATTCTGTTGTATGAACATTTGTGAAGTTGGGTCATCAATAAATAATTATTCATCGACAGCTTGCTTCATGCTGTTCAGTTAGTAAAGAGCTGATTGGGCAGTTGCTCCATGAGCCAGTTTTCTCTTATCTACCTTTCCTCATTTTTTATCCCCTTACTTTGTCATGTGCTCCTCCATGGTGTGTGTGTGTGTGTGTGTTGTGGCAGTTTACCCGTCATCTCTTTTTTTCTCCTATTGTCTTTGTTTAATTTTCCATCAGTGCATTATTCAGCATTGGGGAGCAGTGGGAAAATGTTTGTTTTTGTTCTTACAATAACCAAAAAATCAGTTATTACTGTTGGTTTCCTTTAAGTGTATTGCTGTTTTTGAATATATTCATAATTTACTTATATGTAGAGTTTCTGTTAACAATTTCCCATTCTGTGAAAACTGGAGTGAATGCATTACAGCATTTCTCTTCTTTCCGAGGTGAAAATAATTTTACAATTAGTTTTATTCATCTTCGACATCTTGTCTCTGTTATTTGAAACTTTTGTTGTCACTTAGTTCTTTCATGGTTTCTTTCAAGTCTTTGAACTGTGCATGACTGTTAGTATTATTAATATTTCTTTCAGCACTGTAGCAGTTAAAACTATGTTGTCTTAAATGGTGTATCAGCATGTCCTTGTCTTTTTAAGGCTATTTTTCTTTTACACAAACTAAGAGTGTATGTGGCTGTTTGTGTGTGTGCATGGCAGATGACTTATATATTGTGACTTTGCACCATAAAACTTTTTCTGTAGTCCAGTTAACTCTGCAGCAAAGTGATTTCTGTGCAATAGACCCAGTGGTTTGATAGTTACACTGATCAGCTTGTTATGCATAAATCTACTTGGTACATAAGCAAGACAGCATATCATTCCTTTTAAGCTTGAGCACAGTTTATCTTCTTTCTGCTTTTCCTCAAGAAGAACAGCACCTAACCAAGATTGTGATACATCTGCCTGGATTTATATTTAATTTATGGGGTCAAAGTGGACTAGCACTACTTGTGGTTGTTTTCTTGAATGTTGTGTCAGTTCAGGATCTTCAAAAGAACTCACTTAAACCTTTAAGTAGCTTCTGCAGGACAGTGATTTAGAGGCTTGGTGCAGAATTTAGCATTTCCTGCACTTTTTAAATGTTTACCTTTGTGTGTCCAGCATGAAGTGATAAGCTCCACTAATGTACCAGGTTGAACAGTGAAAACACCCTGTGGGGAAGTGTGGCAGACCACCAGGGCCCTAGGCTGGGATGCCTCGATCATGGAAGGACCGGGAGAGAGAGAGCTTATTCCAGACACTATTTTCCCTGGAACGCTAGATGGCACCCCCCTGGCTTGCAATGGGACCACGGGTATGGAACATGGAAACTCAATCCTGCTTCAGCCCAAGGTCATTGCAAGGGGGTGCATGAATGTGTTCTGAGCCCTATTTAGCAGCACTTCTGCCATACCCGGAAGTACTGCTGGAAGAAGCTCATTGGACACTTGGAGTTCTTCCAGGTGGCCTATTAAAGGAACCAGCCACCACTACTCAGAGAGCCAGAGTTGGGAGGAGGTGGAACAGAAGAGAAGAGAAGAAAAGAAAAGGACTGGGCTTTGGTGCTGTTTATTTGTGTTGTGCTGCTGTAGGGAGAAAGAAATAAATGTGTGCTGCGTGGCAAACTCGTGTCTATGCCAGTTTGTCCCAGGGTTAGGGCAGTTGGAGCGCCCCTGGGCTTCACAAGTGGCACCCCAGATGGGATTTCTTGGCCATGTGCAGGCAGGAGTCCCACTTTAACATAATTCTTGAGGCCTGTGTCAGGAGGAAGAGGACGAAGCTTGTGTGGAGGAGTGGAGGCAGAAGGACTGGTGAAGAGATGGGACCGTGGTGTTGTATAGACTTTGCTGTTGGGGGACTGAAGAAGAAATGCTTCCATCCACCCATCCATTATCCAACCCGCTATATCCTAACTACAGGGTCACAGGGATCTGCTGGAGTCAATCCCAGCCAACACAGGGTACAAGGCAGGAAACAAATCCTGGGCAAGGTGCCAGCCCACTGCAGGAAACGCTTCCCCAACTGTAAATAAATCATGTGCTGTGTGGTGAAGCTTGTGTCCTGCCTGTCTGTGTCGGGTTAGGGTGGCTGTACGCACCCCAGGCTTCACAGAAGGCAGTTCCACTTACTATAATACCACCTCAAAATCACAATGGCAGCAAAATAACAAAAACTAATTAAAAAAACTAATCATGATTTTATACTTGGATTGTAATAAATAATCATTCATCTTACAATCCATGTCAGCTTCTGATGAAGAGAAAAATTGTTGGAGCAAAAGATGCACCAAAACGTTTTCACCTGGAATGAAGGCTCTAGGAGTCAAAAAGATGGGCAAACAGAGTATATTTTTTATTGCAATAAACAATAACACGGTATCAACCCAATTCAGCCAAATCAGACTGAGCCCCGAACAGTTCAAAAATCACAGTTTATATATCATTTCTCATCATTCTGACCTCGCTAGAAGCAGCCTATTCGCTGCTTTCCTCTGACTCCATTGTCTGCAGCTGGCCTAATTAACGTTTATTAAAACTACCAATTTTTCTTATTTTCTTTCAATTATCTTTATTTTTCCGCTTCACTTATTTTTAGGTCGGCTGAGAGCCAACAGGTGTTTTCTCTTCTTCCATCTTTGAGCTGTCGTTATCTCATCGTTCTCCCTTCCTGGGTCCTATCACTAGGTTTTATTGGCAGCTAAAGCTAAGCTGTAATTTAAAAAGAAATATGGCATGGGCTTTTATTTAACCATTTATTTAGCAGGCCTAACTTGCCTTAATATTTGCACTAAGGTTAATGCTTATTTATTTATGCTAATACATGAATATACTAATTTTTATTTTCTATACTTCTTCCACAAAAAATGTGTGTGCTCTTTCTCTCTCTCTTATTCTCTGTTAGATGAGGTACTCTCTGTTCTCTGCCCCTTATCTTCTTCAGATGCTGAGTTTAGCAGTTTAGGTGTTGTGGTGCTCCAGTGTGTATGGAGTTTTCAAGTACCAGAGTATGGTAGCTCTTTATTTACTTTAAGATAATATTAGTTTGGTACAGTAAACTAAACAGTGTTCAGCTAGGAGCTTCACCCCTTTTATTGGAAATCTCCAGAAGCAAATCATTTTCTTGGCCCTTTTCACAAAATAGTACAACATAATGGTGAAATCAAAAAGCAAAAATGTATACTATACTGCAAATTCAAAGGAGAATGAAGCAATGTAACTTAATAATAAGTAGAAATAAAAGATAAATTGTAAATTAAACCTAATATTTCATTAGCAGGTTATGTGTATAAGTTGACAGCTGATTAAATACACAGACAACATTGACATATTAAATTTTGATTGAACTTCACTAGTGCCTAGATGCTGTTTTCAAATGGTTAATTTCCTTCTTTAATAGTGATAGACCTGTGGCTGCCTTTATCCATCAGTGATGAAATTATGTCCAAAGTATCTGATCTGTGTGATTTGGTTTCCTCCCACTTTCCAAAGACATGCAGTTTAGGTGGATAGATCGTATTTAGATCCGAATTTTTCGCTCATACTTCCCTTTTATCTTGAATTTCTCGTATACAGAGGTGATCGTATCTCGAGGTTCCACTGTATATAAAATCCAATGTCTGTCTGTCTGTCTGTCTGCTTTTCACAAGAGAACTACTGAACAGATTTAAATCAGGTTTATTTATATAACTAGCAAAATACCCGCGCTTCGCAGCGGAGAAGTAGTGTGTTAAAGAAGCAATGAAAAAGAAAAGGAAACATTTTGAAAATAACGTAACATGATTGTCAATGTAATTGTTTTGTCACTGTTGTGAGTGATGAGTGTTGTTGTCATATATATATATTTACACACACACACATAAACATATATATATACATATCTATACATATACACATATATACACACAAATACATATATATATATACATACACACACACATATATAAACATATATATACATATACATACATATCTACATATATACACACACAGCTATTTCGTATCAGTGCAATACGCTGCTTGTTAAAATGGATAACTCCCGCTCTTACGTGCAAGTCTGCCTGGATATTATGAACTATCGTATTTGTTCAAGTTCTATTTAAATTTTAAATAGAAGGAATTTTTATTTAGTCGACAGAAATATCTTTGGTAGGAATGGTAAAAACACAGGAATATTATTCCTGAATAAATCAACTCAAACCTTAAACAACTTATAATATTTTGCTCTCCATAAAAATATATCCTGTCTAAATTATACAAGTTAGAAATAAAGTAAACATTAAAAGAACAAACATTCAAATTTCTTTACTCTTATGTAATTTTATATAAAAATAAACTTAGATTTTAAATATCCCAAAAGATTTTGCTCTCCATAAAAATATATCCTGTCAAAATTATACAAATTCAAATATGAACATGCTGCATAACAAAACCTGGAAATATAAATAAAATGTGTTCCTTTCAGCAATAACAAATCAAATCATTCAGTTGTCTTTGCTCATATGTCATTTTAGAGCTGGACGCCTGGCATCTTTTTTTGGCAACAAGTTCGTTTATGTTTGGTGTGAGGTTCTGTGTTGTGGAGATTCTCAGGATGGATTGCAGGTGCTCATCAGTGAGGCGACTCCTGTGTGCTGTTTTGTTAGTCTTTATCACTGAGAAGAGCTTCTCACACAGATATGTGCTACCAAACATGCACAAGGTTCGAGCCGCATGTAGACGGACTTTTTTTGTTCTTCAAAGTCACCAAAGCGCCGTGCAAACTCAGTGCGCTCAGTTTATCAGCAAAGTGCGTATTTGGGAACACCGTAGTGACGACTTGGTTTAACATTACTTGGTAACAGGGAAAGTGGGGCAAGTGGTTGTGTCTCCCATAAAAGCAGCTTCACTTGAAATCACTTTGTGATTGTGCACGGGTAAAAACGTCCGCTGAAGTGTCAGATTCTTATTTAATTATTCTGCTTTCTGTATCTTCTGCATTGCATTCAGGTTACCCTGATGTTTTGTCTCATAGTGCCGTCTTAGATTAAATTCTGTAATTACAGCCACATTAGCTCCACAAATGAGACACACGGGTTCAGTAAACATATACTCAGCCTCCCATCGCTTTTAAAGGCTCTATTTTCAGAATGAACTTTTCTCTCCAGCATCGCGTGAGCTAGCTTCGCAATAAGTGTTCGGCAAGGCAGCTGAAGCGCTGCATTATGGGATCTGTAGTTTATTGTGTTACCAGCGCTTCATATACCTGGGCCATTAATAACAATAATACAGTATATAAAATGATCTCGCGGTCCGGATATAATTACTCGCCGTGCCGGATGTGGCGTGGCCCTTGAGTTTGACAAATATGGACTAAATAGAACTTGAAAAGATATATTTTTGAAATGTGATCGCGCAATTCAGATAGAGTTGGCCAGCACTACAGCCTGCATCCTCCCTCGCTCTTACTTTTTTACCGTTCATCTAATGAATACACTGAGTATGGCTTTACCAAAAAAAAAAATTAATGATGGCGAATAAAGTATCCATTATTCGAGTATGTAGATCGGAATATATATATACATATATATATACCCACGTATCGCAGCAGAGAAGTAGTGTGTTAAAAAAGCTAGAAAAAGAAAAGGGAATATTTTAAAAATAACGTAACATGACTGTCAATATACAGTATTTGTTTTGTGAGTGTTACTGAGTGTTGCTGTCATCAAGGATTTGATTATCATTATTTCTTTCAATCAGGTTCGTATTTGTAGGATGTGTTGTGTTCAAGTTACATTCCGTGTTTGTCAATCGTTGTAAAGATGACAGGTTTCTTTCATCGATTCGTTTCTTACTGCATCAATAAACAGCTCGTCTTCTTCTTTATCTGAGACCTGACACACTGCATGCACGGTTTTTTTTTTTTTTACACTGTCTTCCTTTAGCGGGACATTGACTTTTCCACCATGTGCTTTGTTTCCGCAGTAGCTGGATTTATGAATATGCTTATCAGGCGCTTCATATTTTTGCTGCCTTTTCAATTGTGTAATTCGGTTTTTGTTCAGCGCTCTTTGGAGCTGTTGCCTTTTATCTCTGCACTGCGTCAGTTCACGTGAGCCACTCGGTGTACATGCATTGAAGGTTCCCAGCTGTGCTGGTGCCATCTCGTGCTATGTCCGTGGCTGTATTTAATGTTACCTTAGTCCTGGCACTTAAAACTTTCTCTCGCAGTTTCGCTGAGTTTGTGTCAAACACCACCCTGACCATCTCATCTTCCTCTCCATAAGCACAGTCCTTCACCCGTGAATATTTAGTGGGAGTTTGCTATTGGATTGCCGCTGACGGACGGCCTTATATGGGCAGACACTAAATTACAAACGCCAGCGGCAGCCTGTCTATGAACTTAATTTAAAGTGTAGGTTTACATCGTGCTTTGTTTCAGTAGCAGAACTCATGAATATGGTTGTATATGTCACTTTCGCTCGCTTCTTATTGTTTCGCTGCCTTCTCAATTATATAATGCATGTTTTCTTCAGCGCTTTTTTGAGGTCTTCCTGGTTTTCTATGTACTGCGTGATTACGTGGGAGGCGTGATGATGTCACACGAAACTCCGCCCCCACGGCGTTGAAGCTCATCTCCATTACAGTAAATGGAGAAAAACTGCTTCCAGTTATGACCATTACGCGTAGAATTTCGATATAAAACCTGCCCAACTTTTGTAAGGAAGCTGTAAGGAATGAACCTGCCAAATTTCAGCCTTCCACCCACACGGGAAGTTGGAGAATTAGTGATGAGTCAGTGAGTGAGTGAGTCAGTGAGTGAGTGAGTGAGTGAGTGAGTGAGGGCTTTGCCTTTTATTAGTATAGATTTGCCTGAACATTCCGGTTGATTTTGCAATTTCTCTCAGAGCTCTAAGTATCATAGTTTGCTTGCAGGAACGATTTATTTGCGCTAATCTGAGACTGCAGGCTGAGGGGGGGTCGAAGTGTGATGTCAGGAGTGGGGAGCTGGGCAGGGTCCTCCTCACTCATGTGCCAGCCTCAGAACATACCTTGCCTCCACTTAGCTAGCAAATATTTTTCTATTATATTTTTTATATATATATTTTTCTATAATTTGCTTGAGCATTCCAGTTGATTTTGCAACTTCTCTCATTGTGAATCATCATAGTTCACTTGCGGTACCAATTTATTTGTGTGAATCTTATAGAGCGGCTGCGGGTCAAGGGGAGGGGGTTGGGGCCCTCCTCAGTCACGCGCCAGCCTGTGTTCGAATCGGTCTACCTATGGCCACATTTTGGAGTGTACTTTGCCTCCGCTTAGCTAGTGATAGCTGTTTGTTTATTGATTTTTAAAATTTGTTCTGTTTCACTACTACATGTGTAGAGCCATGGGGGACAGCTAGTTTAATAATATTTGCGAAAATGTAGAGCTGTTACAGCTATGTTAATTTTATGTGAAAGGTAACATCTAAATGATGCCATATTATCCAAGCTTTTCAGTTTCCACTTGCAGAATTACAACCTTCCAAACTAACTTTTTTTTTTTAATTTAAAGACAAATAATTAGATAGGTAGATAGATAGATAGATACTTTATTAATCCCAAGGGGAAATTCACATAATCCAGCAGCAGTATACTGATACAAAGAAACAATATTAAATTAAATAGTAATAAAAATGAAAAAAAATAAAAATAAAAAAAAGCAGACAATAACTTTGAGTAATGTTAGCATTTACTCCCCCGGGTGGAATTGAAGAGTCGCATAGTGTGGGGGAGGAACGATTTCCTCAGTCTGTCAGTGGAGCAGGACAGTGACAAAAGTCTGTCACTGAAGCTACTCCTCTGCCTGGAGATGACACTATTCAGTGGATGCAGTGGATTATTCATGATTGACAGGAGTTTGCTTAATGCCCGTCGCTCTGCCACAGATGTTAAACTGTCCAACTTTACTCCTACAATAGAGCCTACTCATCTACTGATTTACTTTACTAAAACAGTAAAATAAATATATAACCTAGCCTGCATACACTCAAGAACAATGCCCTGAGAGCACCACATGACAAGTGTGTGTCAATTTATATTGGAAACAAGACAAAACACACTTTCATCAAAGACAATACTTATTTCCTATGAAAATATACAAAAACTCTGTCATAATTTTGATTGTTTATTTGACTAACTAAAAGTGACAGTAAGTACATGCAAAGTACAAGTCCAGAAACATTTCCCTTGTAGCATTATATATTGTTTTTCTTGTTGTCTCAAAATTTATATTTATATTGAAGTGGCAGCTAAATTCTGGGGACCCTTCTTAGGCCTACATGATCATGTGGAGAATCATTTGTGGTGTGAACCTGTACTTGAATAATTGCAGCAAATGTGAGAGGAGAGAGCAGAGGGAAACAATTCAGGAAAAGCAAGGAAAGGGAGCTGCAATTATTGGAGATAACACAAAGTTAAAATAGTTGCTAGAAGATGTCCATATTAAAGATTAACCCCTAAATGGATCAACTCCTAGCTAAAAAGTAGACCTCCTCTGCCAAGTTTAGGCTAAGGTTTGAAACCATTCTGTGGTTGTCCCCATTATATGGTGAGTCAAGCTTGTTTTCTCGTGCTGGGATAGCGATTCGCAGATATTGTAGTACTGTTTGTACCTTATGGAATTAACCTGTGTGGGACCATTATTAAATGGGAAACATCTGCATTCACCTTTATTGGATTATATATACCAAATGACACACTCTTGCAAAATGGTACTGCATTCTGAATTTCAGGAAATGTTTGTATTTACTGTTAAGCCAAATTCCTGTTCTCTTGTGCCTCATTTCCATGGTAAAAACATCATTTTCATAAGTTTTGCTTGTGAATAAAGTTTATGCTGCTATTTTTGTGCTGTTACTTTACAATTGTGTAGAATACATGAACCATTCATGAATGAAGAAAAACTTCCAGTGTTATCTCAGACCCAAACATTAGTTACATTAACACTCTTTATCCCACATAATCCAGTCCAGGTTCACAGGGGCCCTTAGTCTGTCCAGCTCAAACTGGGTGCAAACTAGGAACCAAACATGGATTTAGTAGTGATTCTTGTGCTTCACAGACATGAAAATCAGTAGTATTAGTAGTAGTAGTGAATTCCAAAAACAGTACTATTTGAATATTTTACATTGCTTTAGCAGTTTGCTGTCATTGTATTCCATTGTTGGTATCATATATACATCAGGGGCCTCATGTAGAAACGGTGCATATGCACAAAAATGTTGTGTACTCCCGCTTGTATAAAAACTAAACTTGCCGTAAAGCCTTGCACATTTTCACACCAGCTCAATCCTTGCTCTGCTCGGTTTTGCAAACTGGCAGCACTCAAGGTCAAAGCAGTGCTTTTGTTCCAATGTGGTTTCCCTTTCTTTTTTAGATTCACATCCCCTGACGTGGCTTCATCAAATACACTGAAATTAACCGCATATTGTTTATTAGTTTAAGGCATCTGATTGTATTTAACCTATAACAATATAATGGTCCATGGAATGGCCAAACTATTCAAAATACCATAGCTGCTTTAGCGTTATTACTCTCAAGTATTTATCCCACTGTATCTGAGTGGGGAATCACAACTCTACAGCAGCTGATCGGAAAGAGAATTATTGGTATACAGCATCAAGCACACGCTGCCTCAGACATGTGCACATTCTGTTGAACTGCTCTCATATGACAAATGCTTCAGAGACATTCCTGTAGGTAACTTGCGGTTCAAAAACAGTTTCATCCCAAGAACAATAAACGCACTCAATCAGTCCATCAAGTGCTCCTTGTAGAACTGTTTGTATCTATAAGTACAACTACCTCACTGTAAACTTGCGAAACAGTTATAATATTGCACAACCTGTGCCACTTTATAAAGCGCGTATTTACATATGATGACGATTTCATTTTTAAGATGAAATGCAGCAAAATATGTTTATTACATTATACAGATAAAATGTTAACATCATTTAAATAATCTATATTGTGAATAATTAAACACGTGAGGACACGGTGTTGCCGCGCTAGCAGCGAGCTGGCGCCCTGTTCAGGGATTGTTCCTGCCTTGCACTGTAGTCTTGATGGGACTGGCGCGACACTGGATGGATAGATGGATAGAATAATTAAACATGTACTACGAAGATATTTCAATGTTCCTTAAAAGTTTTGAAGAATCGGCGTTCTAAACTTACAGATGGCTTGACAACTCATATCAGAGCTGATTATGTGGTGATTGGGTACTTGGAGAAAGAAAAGGAAGGACAGGAATTGGGAGCTAGTACGTTTGAAAGACACAGTACTACTGCAGTAAATTATTTCATTGAAGGTTGCGTACGGCTCAGCAAGCATCTTGTGGAAGGCAGGAACAATCTCTGGACCGGGCACTAGCTCATCACTATCACTGCGCCACCATGTTTAATAACATGCTTTAATTCCTATATACATCAGTATACATCTCAGTATTTCAATTATTCAGAGAGCTGTAATATCATGAATGTAATAGATTCTGTGTCCTGTTGGAGGAAGAGTTTAAAAATCACATAGTGATTCACACACATAGAGCACATAGAAGAACAAATACAATACAAAGCGTTTAACATGCTACTTTAGTTACCATAGTATTTGAGAAACTAGTAAATTAAACGATTTTAAAATGAAGTTTATGATGTTCTACTTTAATGACAAAATACACTTCGTGATTAAAGTGGAAATTTCTAGAGTTCCATGCTTTTTTTCCCCACAGTGTGCCAATTTTTATTTTCTTTTCTCTGTACCCTAATAAGCTTCCATATGACTCTCAGATGGTGGGCTACGACTCGCCTTTTCACAGATGCATTAAACTAATAAACAATATGCAGTTAATTTCAGTGTATTTATAAAGCCGCGTCAGGGATGTGGATCTGAAAAAGAAAGGATAACCACACAGGAACAGTACCACTGCTTTGACGCTGGGTGCCGCCAGTCTGCAAAACCAAATGGAGAACTTGCGTACGCCAGGGTATGAGATACCGTGGAAATGTGCATGGCTTTATGCCAAGTTTAGGTTTTATACATTGCGATTTGAACGCGGAAATGTTCTTACGCAACATTTTTGTGCGTACGCACTGTTTATACATGAGGCCCCTGGATTTTTTTGTCCATACGCACATTTCCGCTTTTGTCCATACGCCATGTTTTAGTGTGAATTCTATGCACGGTTAAATTAAGTCAAGCTCAAAACCCTTCCCCTACCCAATCCATAGAACTATATGAAAAAGCTGTATGAAAAAAAAGCCCAGTTGGAGAATTTTTTGTGCAATTCATATTAAGTTATGGAAGATAGATTTTTCCAGTTGAATAGGTCAATATATGGGCATTGCAGTGTAGTATATTGCAATACATTTTTGTATGCCTACTTCAAAGGTTACATACACACTGTCTGCACAGAAGTCTGTAAATGTCCAGATATCTAGTTTTACTTAAAAGAAAACTGGGAAATATATAATCATCATGCATCAGAGCAGCTGAGAAAGCAGAAAAGAATATTTTTAAAATTGATGATTTGCATATATTCAGAAAGAATCATAAGCATATATCAAGTATTCTATCCTGATGCACGCTAGACTAGTAAGGGTTAAACCATAAAAAAATCCCATGCCTGCCTATTTTATTAATTTTCTCTTTGCAGCTGCTAAGCTTAGAAACTTTAGTCAAGGACATTGTGTACTTTTAGAAGGCTAAACGGGCCATTGTTTAAAGAAATGCTGCCATTGAGGCTTTGACCATGATAGAAAACCAGATATGCTGTTCACTTCCATTTGCCATGTCTAAGCGTCTGGCTCTCTGTCTACCTGCCTTTCAGGTGATGACAAGTCAAGGAAAATGCTGCTTATAAGAAACAACATTATTGTTTTAGGAGTACAACTGCCCCAACCTCTAGCCCAGTATCTAATGTGTGGGTCTTCCTAATTCCTACTTACTGATAGGAATTGATTAATAAATAAGTTTTGAACACTTGCACAGTGTTTGAAGTAATGATGGCAGTCTTGGTCAGGTGATCAACATTTGGTAATGATGGGAAAAGCCAGAAGGAGGAGAGTATTTTGTATAAGTGACAAGAATTGTAATAAACGTAAGCTTGCTGGATTTGCTAATTGCTCAATTTAAAATTTCATTTGATTTGGTTCCTTTTAAACATCACGCAGTAAAACTTGATTCTGCCTTCCTGAAACTCTGTGTGCCTTCTTTGAGTAGCGTGTTTCTGCCACAACAAGAGTGGTACCTTTGCCTTAACACTAGAATCCTTGACGCCTACAAAAAAACTCATAATTCCCTGGCCACCTTAAATTCCTTCGCACCTCTCCATTAGCGTCTTTTGTTTTGCAAATGTGTCGATCAGCACAAGCAGCAAGCAGCCTGCTATCCCATCCCCCCACCGACCTAGCTCAAGTCTGACAAAAAGTTCTCTCAGCTCAAGTCTGTTTTATCTCAGCGTGAGGTGCCTGGAGTTGTATAGGGTAAATAATATATCATTATTTGGAACACATGCATTTTAAGTGTGTTCTGTATCTACAACGATCTGGATAAATCTGGGGAAGTTTTTGCCAGAGTTGAGCTGCAGCGGTGGGGGGGATGGGATAGCAGGCTGCTTGTGATGATCAACACATTTTCAAAACAAAAGATGCTAATGGAGAGGTGCAAAGGAATTTAAGGTAGCCTGGGATTACGCGTTTTTTCGTAGGCTTCAGGGATTCTAGTGTTAAACTGTCTACTACATTAGTATCATATTTTGAGCAACAGATGTTTTACCTGATTATTAGAATATTCCAAATGAACAAATTTACAATTTCATCTAATTTTTTCTTACATTGTCTTATGTACTTGAAGCAGCTGTGGTTCTTGCCATTCTTTTTCAGCATAATTATCCCTGACTTTACTTTTTATCACTGGCTCACATATCCCAGCTAGTAATAAATCAAAGAATGTAACATAAATTAGCAGAACATTCTGAAACCCACATAATCAATTTAATGGGTGTGGAACACCACTATATTAAATCAAATAAAACACCCTGGCCAATTTGTTTCCTTTAGGTCATTAATTCTGTACTCACATTGTATATGTTGCAGACAGACAGATGGCCACAAGGGAACACGTTAACAATTTTTTTTAAATTGTTAATGAAAATTTTAAAATTTTCATTATCATGAGTATCCTAACAAAGTAGCAAAAATTAGATGTGTTCTTTAGCTTAGGGCAAGCTTATATGTACCTGTGTATCTGATTAGGTCTCACTACTGTTTAAGACGTATGAGGTTGGAATAGGACCACTTATATAAATAAACTTGTTGTAATTGGCCGAATTTGAGTAAAAAGCTTAATCACATACATAAGAACCATTACAAATGGGGGAAAATACAAATACGATTTCCTTCGGGATTAATACAGTTTTTCTGATTCTGATTAATTCTACTAATTCTAGTTTAAGAGGCTAGGCCTTTACCTCAGTTTAGACGTCTATGTATTTTGCATTAGACTACAAGCATAGCAAGTATTAATATGGCATATGTTTCTACAACATTAGCCAAAGTCAGTAGCAGTGTAAGTATTTTGCATAATGTATGTTTGGTATCAATAGTAAAATGCAGACAGAAGAGGAACTTTAGTATTAGGTGTAAGATGTGCTTATACAGCATATATACGTTACATGTTTACTATATATTTCGCTGGAGCCTTTATCCAAGGTGATTTGCAAGATCAGCATTTATTATAATTGATTTACAATTCATTTTTTTTTGCAATTGGAAATCGGGCAGGTTAAGAGGAATAAGGAATGATGAATAAAGTTGTACTTATTTTAAATACTTGCACTGATGTTTTAACTACATGAGTTGTACCAAATCAGATTTCATACAATTGATGTTTCTGTGGCAATAAAGTATTTGCTTACTTTACTTAATGTACTAAATGGTGGATTCCCTCACTAATTCCCACATTCTGATCTAAACCCCCAAAAAAAAAAACGATTTCTCCAGCACTTCATTCTCCACAGAGAATAGTACAGAGCTCTGAAAAGTAATTACAGACCTTGATTAATGACAGACAGTTGGAACACAGTGGAAGGCTATTCCCTCTGGTAACTGTTTTAGTTTTTAGGGTGGGTAATGCTGAGCCAATAGGAACTAGAAGATTGTTGGTGCTTAAAATGGTTTTTGGTTACAGTACTACAGAAAATTTTTTTAACACAATGATTTCCAAATTTGTGGAGGGAACAGCTAATAGTCAAATGAGTGTTATGTGGATAACCCCTATCTTTAGGGTTCAAAATTTTTCCTACCCATACTTTGAGTTTGTAAAAATAAATAAATAAATGTTAGGGTAACATTCTAGTGAAGAGGTTCATTCTGATTCTTTATAGAATTTAATCAGTGCTGGTTCCGGTATGTCTTGCGTGCAGTTTATATATACTATTTGTATCTGCTTAGGTTTTCTTTTGTCATTATAATGCCCAAAGACATCCCCAAAATTACTAATGTTAGATTGCTTGGTAAGTTTAAATTTGCCTTGTTTGTGTTTGTGAATGTGCCCTGTGATGTACAATATTTGGTGTTCATTTTTTAGTTTATTTTTGGTTCCCATCTTGTAAGTTCCTGTGTCCTCAAAACCTACAAAGAAGTAAGAGGTTTCAGAAAGTGGATGTGTGACAGGTGTCTGGTCACACTTAACAGGTAATCTAACCTAGACACCGTTCAAATATCCGACTATTCCACCCAGTTTTATTAAGAGACTGGGAACTCCTGTAATTTACCAATAATAGCACACAGGTTTTTCTAAATTGGGCGGTGAGCAAACACACAATCAAAGACACAGTAATTTCAGGAAAAGCAACAGTAACTTCTATTACACCAGACAATAATAAGTACATTAAAAAGATAAATGAACATAAACAAAATCTAACAGTATCAGGAAGAAAATTCCTTTTTTAGAAAGGAAAGCACGCAGTCCACACTTTAAAAGTCCATTCAAAACAAGAATCTGAGGAAACAACCTTTAGTGGTGCAGAGTCCAGTTTGTTCTCTGGGTTACCCCAACACTTAGTTGTTCAACTGTCCACGGATGCACTCTGTTCGCCGGACACTTGTTTCCCAACAGAAGTTTTGTCAAAATCATGGAATCCCTGTCAGCGTCTCTTCGTCGTTCCTTTTTTCCACTCTGAACTCCTTGTGTTGCTGTGATCTAGGCACGCCTTATTTCTCGTCTGCCAGCTCTGCTCGGTCCTTTCATGCGGCTTCCCTCTCTCGCTAGACCCACAACTGGCGTCTCCTTGTGGAGCTGTCTTTTCCTCCCTGGAAGTAAGTGTTGCCGTCCTTGTGCCTCACGTCGTGCCAGGCAGGTACCCTCATCTGCCTACGAGCCCCTGTGATCTGTCCGAGTGTCTTGGCAGCGTTCTCAGTGGACCGTCCCTCCCTTTGCCTTCTCCTGGCCAGAGCTTAAATCTCCTTCAGTCTCTGCAATTATCAGTTCTGGACAATTAGATTAAACAATGGCACATCTAAATTTCCTGGGTTTAACAAATAATGAAATCACAAGTTAAGAAAATGTATTGTTACCAACCATTAATGAGTACAGATTTGCTGTTTAGAAACCAATATTGTCAAACATGTTATTGCCAAGTCAGGTAAATACAGACATCCTCCAAGGAAAGAGCAGTTCTGATATCACAACTTTGTATTCAATATCAACCAGCCAAAAACTTCAAAGTGGTGACTCTTTTGCAAGACAGTAAATATCGATATCCTGTAGACAGCCATCACAATAATCAGTTACAGGATAACCCAGGAAATTTGCCTTTAACTTCTCGTCTCAGTCCAAACAATGGGTGCCTATTGCCTGTTCATCTGCTGGGCTTTAAATTTAATATTTGCATGTTTCTTTTCCTAAGAGAGAAATGGAATGACCCAGTGTACAAAAATGTCCCCCTCTGACCGATACACCAATTAATTTTTATTTATTGATCAATCAATATTTATTGAAACTCAAAGGTGTATTATACTTGTGTAAAATGTTGACTTTATACATAGGAAGTGCCCTAAATAAAGTTTAACTGGAATCTCCCTTTTCCCACTACAGAAATTATTTCACTAGACATGTTTACATGGGCTAGTGTTTTGTAATCCACGTCTGTACAAGCCAGCTTACATTTGTTTCAGTTTAACTGGTAAGGGTGATTGTGGCAACTTACTGAGGTGGACAGGCCACATCAATGTTTCTTCAGCAAAATTTTTTGGATGCTTCTAAAACATTCCCAGATGCTGTCAATCTAACCAAGACATAATACTTTTAGCATTTCCTGGGTCTGTCCCCGGGATTTCCGCAACTTGGATAAAGCCTACTCGTGGTCAAGTGTAATTGCATGCGAATATACTCCAGTAAGACATCATTTTAATTTATTAATTTCTGTATCAACCTCTAAATTCTTATTTAAAACCACACTGCCAAGCAAAATACATTAGTGAAGATTTAAGAATAAATTGACTTGGTAAAATTGTTGAGGATACCATGTTATTTGGTTGGCAGTGTAGTCTGATGGTGAATTGACTTTGCAAGACTAAAGTAAACATGTATGCTACTCTAGTGTCTTGTCAATGTGGCACAATTCAGTGTAGGAACAAACAGTGAATTCCCATAAACAAATGGTAGATGGAACAATAATGTCAGAGGTAGTATTTCATGTCAGCAGTTGTATTTCAATCCAATTTCCCTTTCATAATCAGTGGTTTATCTGTCTATGATGTGCAGGTTAGATTAACTTGTAACACTAAACTGTGTCTGAATATGTCCTGGGTTGGACTGCCGAAAGCTGATTCCAAACTTGTTCCTAATACTACTGACATAGGCCTCTCTTTATTCTAAACTAGATAAATGGGTTAGAACATAAATTGGACAGATGGATGGATTATATTACAACTAAAATTACTAGCTGATTTAAAAGGTAATGCAGTTAATGAAGATACTAAGAGAGGTGGAGTCTCAAATTTGACTGAACATTTTCTAAGAGTATTGACCTAAAGCTCTCTGTTAGGTAAATGGCTGTAATCATGGGATCTCAGTTGTTTCCCATCCATTCCAGATAAAGACAAGTATTCTGTAATTTAGAAAGTTAGTGTGGTGGAGTCAGATAGAGAATAATCTGCCTATTACTTTTTCAAGAAATTAAGCAAGATCTTAGTAAAATCAAATCAAATCAAGTTTTATTTATTACTTACGAATTATACATACTGTATAATATGCAGTTAAATGCTTAGTTACTCAACTTCTATGCTTTAGGAAGAATTTAAAGGGAAAATAATAATACATAACTTTATAAATTCAAAAATCATTATTAGAATTGTTAGTCATTCATTCTCCAACCTGTTATATGCTTACACAGGGTCATGGGGGTCTGCTGGAGCCAATCCCAGCCAACACAGGGCACAGGGCAGGAACAAATCCCTGGGCAGGGTGCCAACCCACTGCAGGACACACACACCCACACGCCAAGCACACACTAGGGACAATTTAGGATTGCCAATGCACTTAACCTGCATGTCTTTGGACTGTGGGAGGAAACCAGAGCATCTGGAGGAAACCCACACAGACACGGGTAGAACATGCAAACTACACGCAGGGAGGACCCGAGAAGTGAACCCAGGTCTCCTTCCTGCGAGGCAGCAGTGCTATGACTGCACCACCGTACCGCCCTAATAGAACTGTAATGCTTTTAAAAAGGCTTTTGAAGAGGTAGCTAGAGTAATCCAACCAAGAGGACATAAAGGCATGGCAAAGCATTCCTGAATCTTACAGAATTCTAATAATTTCTCATTGCTGGAAGAAATAACTTTTCAGAGGATGAAAGCTGAGGAATTAAACAATAAAGTTGCAGATGCATAGGTCCCCTTTTTTGAATTAAACTCTGCTTCATCATCTTTCACATTACTTCTGTAGCACATAACAGCACACTTGGAAGGAATCACATGAGAGAACACAGGACAGAATGGGCAAATTTTCTGTACTTCTAGTTTTCATGGAAGGGTGTGGCTTTTTGGTCACCCCCCCCCTCCCATCAAAATAGGAAAAGGGGTCAACTACTGGATTTCCTGGGGATAAGATTCACATCTAGTTCAAATTAGATGTTCCTCTTGATGCCTGTATTGTATGGAGACCAAAGCTTTGCACAGCAACTCTTACATTTTTCCAGCCTTTTATTCAGCATTATTCATTGATTACATTGCCTGTGTTATTTGCTGGTTGGAATACAACAATGTGAAGCTTAATGCAAATAAGACTGATGTCATCATCATAATTATTTTTATCCCACTTATTTATATTGAAGGTTGCAGTGGAGCCATGCTAGGCTGGGCTGGCTCAGCAACCTATCCCCAGAAATGTCCTTTAGCTTTACCAGGGAATTCCCAGACACTTCCAGAACAATAAAGTATTTCAGAACATAAATTCTCTAGACTGCCCTAGATTGCCCATTGGTCTTGTCTGGCACCTCTCTTTTGGTATGTCTTACACCTTGTCCAGGACTGGCTCCTATTTTGTATCTGATGCTGCCAGTATAAATTCTGGTTCCCCATGACATTAAAACTGAATTAATTGATCTTTGACCTGTGAGGTGATGGCTTATTAGAAGCAATCCTCATAGCCCCATACAGGCGTACAAATATTTCAATTAATAGCTTATAGGGTCATTATTGTCACGAGTACAGTGAAACTCTAACTCACCTTACATGTGCTAATCAACAGTCCTCTGATTAGGGAATATAAGAACACTGGCCAACCCGCGGCGTAGCATACGCAGCATATAATTATTTATTGATGAGTGAACACTTCCTGAAAGACACAGTTGTCCAAATGGGGAGGGTTTGAGGATACAAATGTCAGTGAATGAAAAGATGGAACTCTGGAAAGAGCAACATACAATTGTTCGTGAGTGAAAACAGGTTTTGGTAGATACAGGCATATTTTTTTGAAAGTTTGTCCTTGTGCCTTATTAATAGTCATTGCAAATGCCAATCTAACAGGAAATTGTCTGCATGTAAAAGTAAAAGGCAAATTAGAATCTGATGAGGTCAGGGAAATCCGGGAAATAAGGACAGTTAGTGAGGTAGCAGATGTCTTACACTCCAGTACATTGCGGTGAATGTTGCTAACAGAAAGTCTAGTGCCATTACAAAGACCTTTTGCTG
This sequence comes from Polypterus senegalus, assembly GCF_016835505.1. Taxonomy (NCBI): domain Eukaryota; kingdom Metazoa; phylum Chordata; class Cladistia; order Polypteriformes; family Polypteridae; genus Polypterus; species Polypterus senegalus. Next base: position 127,809,693 of record NC_053160.1, read on the forward strand.
GCATGAGGTTCCTGAGAAGCATGATGACTGCACCAATTTTAATTTTGAGTTTATGCGGAGGTATGCCAATGGGAGTAAGACTATTAAGAAATTCTTTGGGGAATGTAAGTTCATCTGCAGGATCGTCTGTGACGATGGAGTCAACGCTGGTGAAAGTTACTTCATCGTTAGGGATAAGTTTCAGCACCTGTTCATTAAGGTGTAGTGAGTCTTCGTTGGTGACGCTTAATATAGCTCGCATGCCTTGGAAGCCTGCGGAGGGTGAGAGTTGGCGGGCAGAGCCTTGTCGTGCGTTCCCCATGACGTGGGAGGAGGGTTAGAGTGGGCGTTCGGGGCTCTGTTAGAGTTGGTGGGCGGGGGTCTGTGAGTTGGCGGTTGTGGCTCTCTGTCTTGCGTGCGGTGAAAAGTCAATGTGGCTCAGAGGTGCATGTAGACTTTTGCATAGACGAAAGTGACTGAGGCTATGTTTGGTGAGTTGTTACATGCGAGCACATGAGCAGGCAGTGCACATGCCTCGAGAGCGACGCTGGACGTGGGAGGATGGTTACAGTTGGCATGCGTGGCTCTGTCGTGCGTATCCCATGACGCGGTAGGAGGGTTAGAGTTGGCGGACGGGGCTCTGTCGAGCGTATCCCATGGTCTTAGAGTTGGTGGGCGGGGCTCTGTTAGTTGGTGGGCGTGGCTCTCTGTCTTGCTTGCGCTCACTGTCTTGCGTGCCCTTAGTGAATTATATATATTGATTATATAGAAACTTCTGTATAATTTACAACACTATCTACATTTGGAGATGTATTAAGATTCATTCAAATGTTAATAACACAGATCTGTCTACTAAAATCAGATTAAAGGTAGCCTAGTGTTGTTTTGGTTTCATAATATCTTATGTGCTTTGATATGGAGATGTGGTTGGCATTCTAAAACTCCAGTTTTTCATAAGAACGCCTTTTTTTGGTTCCTTATTTGTCACAGTGTTAAAAGATGTGTATAATTGGTATGGACATCAAGCATTACACAATTTCTTTAGGTATGTTGTTTTTAGTTCTTTTTTTCCTCTTTTATATATATCTTTGACATGCATACAGTATGTCATGTTTCTGAGAATGCCTCTGTCCTGTAGTCTTTGCTTTGTAAATATTCCTGTCAATCTCTCTGTCTTTCTTTCTGTATGATTTGGGCTAGATACTTTCCCCTTCTTCCTCCTGTTATTGGAATATTCTTTTCAATAGCATCAAACTTCATTCCAGAAACCCAAACTATAAGTTTACTCATTTTTAGTTTGTTAACCAGCTAATGTCATATAATCTCATTTTGTCCATGGTAAGGGTGCTGGAATAAATGGCACTGAAAGTACAGAAAAGGCACACTCACACCATGTTTTCCCTAACACCCCTCAAAAGACTGACACAGTTAGCTCCATATCTTCAGCATGAAACATGTTAGGTGCACATGGAAAACTCCTGAGAAGAGGTCTGAGAAATCAATATATATCACAGCTTGTTCTGTTTTCTTTTCAGTAGGAAACTTCAAGTTTGTCCTCAGAAGGGATATAGGAAGTTCAGGGGTACTAACTTTAACCGTGAGGGTCAAAGATGTCACAGAACTACATGGACATAAGACAATATAAGGACGTGCGGAGCAGGGAGATAACATTTCATCATATTACAGCAAATCACACTGAGCTCTTCCTAATACACAAGTCCAAACACCTAATAAGGACAATAAACGGTCATTGTAGTCACTCACTTGAAAGAATTAAGTCCCATTCTGATAACTGGGAACTGGAAATTAAAATACTAGCAGATTTGGATATAAAACATAAATATATGGTATTGATTCTTAGTATGTGAAGTCCTCCTGTTGTGATCATAAAACATCAGAACAAGTTCTAAGATTCACAATTGTAGCTAACTTAGTGATTTACTGTAGATGTTATGGTCCCAGCAATGTCAACATTGCTTATACAGTATGTGTACTCTTCTTTGAAAGTCAAAAATTTAAACCTAACCCAAACTTTTTTTCATTAAGTTGTAACAGTTTGTAATTTGCTTCCTATAAGCTTTTTACTTGTGTCTTCTGGGCTTCCATCTGTGCACAGCTAGCTACAGGTCTGTTATCTAACATAATTACATTTTTGGAAGTATATTAGCTTCTGACAACCCTTAGTCATCACCTCTCTGCATTCCAGTTTATACTGCAGATAAAACATTGCAGTCTGTGTTGTGACCGGACAATGTCTCATTAGTTTTCGGACTTCAAAAAGTTTTTATTCAGATAACTACCATTATGGTGATGTGCTTCTTTCTACTGAACATTAAATTAACACACATACAGACAACCACAAGCCACTGGCCACCCTCACTTCATGCTAAACTTAAAACCACCACCACAAACACACACTCACATACACAGTTTACAACCTCTGCTAATGAAACAAAAAAAATGTAAAAACATCTGCACTACCTCTTAGCAGTGATCAATATCAAATTTTCAAAACAATGTACATCAAACAGTATTTACAGAAAATCTGACTCCCAGGCAAACAAATTTTTATATTTTAAAGACATTCTGACAGATTAATTGCATTTTTTTAACTTACCCTTTAAGTTTGTGTATATATAGTGTCACAAGACATCATGTTTTGGGGCAGCCACTCGTACATTGTTCAAGGGCTGCAAAAATGAGGTTTAAATTGAACAGAGATGTTCACAGATTCAAGTCGAAAACAGTTATTGAGACAAGATGGTGGCTTTAAAGGCCAGTCAAGGAAGTGATGTCGTCAGGACCAGAAGTGACATCATCATCAGAGTCTGGACTGGAAGTGACTTCATCATTGGACTCCTGGAAAACGGAAGTGATGTCATCAGTGGTGCTGGTACCCTTTGGGATTTCTCGTGGACAGTCTGCAAGAGATTGAGAGAGACAGTCAGCGTACCACGCGGGAATTGCCATCATTTAGGCCCTTCAGCTGTCTCCTAATTGCACGTATGTGACATGCTCGCTCCCCTCAGCCCAGACCCATTGGATCGGGCGAACCTGACCAAGAGGTCATGGACTTGAGAAGGAGCATCGGTCTTGGCATGAAGAGTGCCCTTACGATGAACAAGTCAAAACTTATACGGTTGTAAGTCAAGAAACCACCCAGTGACCCATCGATTAGACTCTTTATGCAGGGCCATCCACTGTAGGGGTGCATGATCCGTCACAAGAGTAAATTCACAGCCCAAGGGGTAGTACCTCAACTGAGTAATTGCCCATTTAATCTCAAGGGCCTCCCATTCCACCGCCGCATACCTAGTTTCCTGATCCAACAGCTTCCAGCTCAGGTTCATGATGGGGTGTTCAACACCATTGACACTTTGGCTCTGCATGTCCCCAAAGCCTGTGTCCGAAGCGTCCATCTGGAGTATGAAAGGAAGCGAAAAATTAGGTGCCTTTAATATAGGTGCTGACGTAAGTGCCTGCTTCAGGTTACAAAATGCAGCATCTGTCTTATCATTCCATACCACAGTGTTTGGAGTCCTCTTCTTTGTTAAATCAGTAAAGGGTGCTGTTCTCTGGGAAACATGAGGTACAAAACCAGCGGTAATACCCCGCTAGTCCGAGAAATCCTTATATCTGCTGCTTGGTTTGCGGACGGGGCCATTTTAATATGGCATCTACTTTTGAACACCGTGATTTCACAATACCATAACCCACTAGGTAGCCTAAATATTTTGCTTCTTTCAATCCAAAAAATATTTTTTTGGGTTGATGTGAAGCCCGGCTTTTCACAGCATCCACAATACCACTTTGACCTGCTGTACGTGTTCCTTCCATGTGCTGGAAAAAATGACCACGTCATCTAAGTAGGCAGGAGCACTTTATTCACCAGACGCTGGAAAGTTGCAGGAGCCCCAATTAACCCGAATGGAAGGATACAATACTGTCAGTGTCCGCTAGGGGTGCTGAACGTGGTCTTTCTGTTAAAGGAACCAGCCAGTACCCATTCATCATGTCAAGAGAAGCCAAAAATCTTGCCGTCCAAGTCTCTCAAGGAGGTCGGCCACTCGAGGCACTGGATAGTCGTCAAATTGGAAGACTTGATTAAGTCAACGGAAGTCACTGCAAAACCTCCAACTCCCATCGGGCTTACTAACCAATACAATTGGACTGAATCAGGGACTATAACTTCATCTATCACTCCTAGATACAGCATGCATTTAATTTCAAGCTCATCCTCTGCCTTCTTTGCCAGGGGAAGCCTGTAAGGGCATTCTCGAATGATAACCCAGGGTTCTGTCACTATGTTGTGTGCAATGAGGGAGGTCCTTCCAGGTTTTTCACTTACTACCTCCGGGATGGACAAGATGGCTGCTTTGAGCTCTTGTTTTTGTCTATCAGTTAATTCAGGACCAAAGTTAAGGTTATTACTCTGAGCAAAGAAGGAGCGGGGCTGAGCAGAGGAGTGCTTGGGGTCCCTTTCCTTCCACAGCTTCAGCAAATTTATGTGATAAACCCGTTCACTCGGCCGATGATTGGGTTGTTTCACCAAATAATCGACGAGCCCTTTCCTCTCCTTAACCTTCATAGGGGCCTTGCCAATGGGCTAGCAATTTAGACTGAGCGGTGGGAACTAACACCATGACACGATCCTACGGAAAGAATTCTCAGAGAGTCATCCCACGGTCATAATAATGTGCCTGAGCTGCTTGTGCCTCCTCTTTGTGACTTTTTAATATTGATTGAATTTTCCCAAATCTATCGCATAACTGCGCGATATATTCCAATATATTAGTAGAGGGAACAGCATCTCCTTCCCATCCTTCTTTTAAAATATCCAATTTTCCCCGAGGTTGTCGTCCATATAATAATTCAAAAGGAGAGAATCCCGTAGAGGCTTGTGGGACTTCCCTATAGGCAAAGAAAACGAGGGGGAGGAGCTGATCCCAGTTCCTCCCGTCCCCCGCTGACCACCTTGCAGAGCATTTATTTGAGAGTCTGATTAAATCTCTATACTAGACCATCGGTTTGAGGATGATACACCACGGTCTTTAAATGCTTTATTTTAAGTAACTTCGCCATTTCCCAGAACTTCTCTGAGGTGAAAGACGTCCCTTGGTCCGTAAGAACTTCCTTGTGGATGCCAACACCCACAAAAACTCCTACAAGTTCCTGAGCGATAGCCTTAGACGTAGCTGAGGGCAATGGAACAGCCTCTGGATATTGAGTAGCGTAATCCACGATGACTAATATATATTTGTGTCCTCGGGTTCAGGGCTCTAGGGATCCCACTATATTGACCCTGATTTGCTGAAAGGGAATGTCAATCAAGGGAAGGGGAATGAGAGGAGCTCAGTCCTTCCTAGGAATTTGCCATAATTGACATTCCAGAGAAGAGATGCAAAAATGGCGAACCTCCTCATTGATTCCCAGCAAATAAAATTAGAGCTTAATTCACTCTAAAGTCTTTTTGGTGCCCAAATGGCCTCCCAGGAGGTGGGCATGTGCCAGTTCACAGACCTGACACCGGTAGGTTTGTGGGATTAACAACAACTTCCGCACTCTGCTATTCGATATAATAAGTCATTTTCTATCATAAAGTGAGGACCCTGTGGTATGGGCTGATGTGTGCATTGGCCATTGACAAGAACCACTGCATTTTTTGCAAATTTTCGGGAGTCATCATTCCACTGCTCCATTTTAAAAGAAGCCAGTGTCTCTCAAAACTGAAAGTGTCTGACCTCAAGGGGCAGGGAATCCTCCCTGCTCGTCATGGCACTAGAGGATGATGTGCTTGCCTGCGACAGTCCAGGAATCTTTCCATCCACCTTTTGGTCCCCCACATCTCTGTCCACTGTCTGGTTACACGGTGTGGAGACAGCTTGAGTCGGGTTAGTCCTGTCTATAACTAGGCCTACGTTGCTATCAGGAGTAGTTAGTACACCGCATTTATTTTCAAACCAGTCCTGCCCCAGAATCACCAGAAAGGGTGGTTTGGGAAGGACCACTACGGGGAATTTTTTAGCAATCCTCCATAACTGATGAAACATTTTATAATTACAGGTTTCACCGTGTATACATCTAATGCTTGTCTTTATTTTTTTCCATTGTCGCGGTAATACATATCGGCAATCAACAATGGAAATGTTGCTGCTGGAATCCAGGAGCACTTTGATTCGGAAGCCATTTACCATGACTACTCCTGTATGAATCATAGTCAGGGGGTTCATAAGTGCACATAACCGTTCCCCCATTCTCCACCTGCATACCACCCACTGGCCCGGGGACTTCAGAACAGGCTCCTGTGTTGACCTCTGTGGCTCGAATTCCCAAGTTATTAATTCTTCTACCTGCTGTCCTGGGGATAGCCCATATTTATCTGGGATCTTGACCCCAATGAGCGGCTCGGCTCTTTTCTCCAAGAGAACATAATAAGCCCTTTTCATTTTTCCCCTAGGAATCAGCCCACGTCTGTGTGTCTCTTCCACACTCTCCCTTTTGTTAAATATTAGCCCGCAGCAGAGCCTGTACTGGGTCACTCTCGCCCATTGGATGAATCCCAGACCTGGAAACTTAGCCACAGTACAACTCCCACTTAGTTAGACTTTTGGTTCCATCCTTCTGGGAATTACGAATCCTGCCGGCTATGCCACTGTCACAAGAATGCGTCTTAAACATCATGAAAGTTTGGGGCAGCCACCCATATATTGTTCAAGGACTGCAAAAATGAGGTTTAAATTGAACAGAGATGTTCACAGATGTGAGTCCAAAACAGAACTGAAGTTATTGAGACAAGATGGCGACTTTAAAGCCTAGTCAAGGAAATTATGTCATCTGGGCGGAACTGGAAGTGACATCGTCAGGACTGGAAGTGATCATCATCGGCCCGAGACCAGAACTGATATCATCATCGGCACTGGAACGGGAAGTAACATCGCCAAAGGCACCAGAACTGGAAGTGATGTAATCAGTGGTGCCATTAACCTGCGGGATTTCCTGTGGATGGTCTGCAAGAGATTAAGAGAGACAGTCAGTGCACCCTGCCACCCTCTAGTCTGGCATGGAATTGCTATCATTTAGGCCCTTCAGCTGTCTCCCAATCGCACGTGTGTGACAATAGGTAATGTATATTTGTTCCAAACTGTAACAAGTTTCTAAAGATTAGATAGATAGATAGATAGATAGATAGATAGATAGATAGATAGATAGATAGATATTATGCTCTGAATACATATCAGATTCATAAAAAAGGAAAAAAAATGAAAAGGAAAAAAATCTGATTTGACAGGTAGAGTGAGAGTAAGCCATTATGCTGGCATATTGCTGTTGTTATAAAGGAGCCCCAGTGACACATTTCTGCTAAATAATTTTTTGACTGAAAGTACTCAGTGTTATTGTGTCAGAGAGAGAATGTGCAACATTGTTCATACTACTTACGGGAGTCCAAAGTGCATTCCATAATTGAGCCTGCCCTTAAATTAGGTTTTGATTTGGTCAGTCTTTCTTAAGGTGATGTTACCAGCATACCACACCACAGCATACAAACATCACACTGGCCATCACAGAGTTGTAGAATATGTAAAGGATGTGATTACCCATATTAAAGGAATGTAGTAGTCTCCTAAGAAAAAACACCCTGCTCTGCATCTTCTTATATAGTTGCTCTGTGTTACGAGACCACTCCAACCTGTCATTTATCTGGACCCCAGGTGCTTGTAGGAGCAGACCACATCTATATCCATTTCCTAAATAGTGACTAGACATAGAGGTTCTTCGGTGCAGTCAAAGTCAATAACAAATTCCTTTGTTTTGATAATGTTAAATTGCAGAATATTCTTTCTGTGCCAAGAAATAAAGTTCTCCACCTGACTCCTACACTCTGTCTGATCCCCCCTTATTTAGACACCCCATAAGTGCAGAATCATCTGAGAATCTCTGAAAGTGGCATGACCTGGTGTTAAATTTAACACCTGAGGTTTACAGATTAAAGAGAAAACGATACAGGACTGTTCCTTGTGGTACTCCAGTGTTGCTCACATCCATGTCAGACACTGTCCTCAAGTTTCACAAACTGTGGTCTCCCAAGTAGAGAGTCCATTATCCAGGACAGCATAAGCTCATCCTCCTGTGTAAGTCTGAGCTCACCCTTTAATAGGAATAGCTGGATGGTCCTGAAAGCACTGGAGAAATCAAAAAATATAATCTTCACAGTGCTGCTGGATTTGTTCAGGTGAGAATTAGCCTTGTGGAACTGACAGATAATTGCACCCTCCACTCCAGTCTTTATATCTGATAGGCAAACTGCAGGTGGTCTAACTTAAAATGATCATATAGTCCAGGACCATCCTCTCATAGATCTTCATGATGTAAGACGTTAGTGCCATTACTTTGTAATCATTAGGTGAAACAATGCCTGCCTTCTCTGAAACAAGAACAATGCAGGATGTTTTCCATAGCAGTGTCACTTTATGAAGCTTTAGGAATGGACTGAACCGGTGACCAAGGATACTACAAAGTTGGCCGGCACAGGCTATAAAAACTCGAGGACTAACTCTATCTGGTCCTGTGTGTAGCTTCCTCAGTTTTCTCTTTACTTGGTCTTCAAGTAAAGACAGTACACACTGATGGTCAGAGGTGCACTTGTCATTCACTATTCTAGTTGAAGTGGTAATAGTTGTTGAAGCAGTAGGGATGGGGTGCAGCAAGTGGTCATTGGAAGAAATGAGAGTGGGGGAAAACAATTTATTAAAAATTGGGTCAGGGTGTTTGTTTTGTCTACATCCTCTTCTAGCACTTGAGTTCTGGATTGCTTGAGTCCAGTAATTCTGTCCAGTCCATTCCAGACATGTTATTCTGAATGAGAGTTTTTTTTTTCTATTTTAGCTTTATAAGTTTCCTTTCCTTCACTCAGCTTTTTATTTAGCACTCATTGTGTGGCCTTCAGAGCCTCTTTTTCACTGGATTTACAGCAAATATTCTTTTATTCTCATTTAGGAGACTATTAAGCTCCTTAGCAATCCACGGCTTGTAGATTAGAAATCAACACGCTGTCTTTGAGGGTATCACAGTGTCAACACAAAAGATATATTCTGTAGGGATGCTCCAATCAGGTTTTTAAGGCTGATACCGATCACCAATTACATGTTACTCGATTGTCCAATTTTGATACCGATTCCAATTTTTTTTCCTTTATCCCATTAAAAAACTTTTTACACTAATCTCCTGCATAACCAGACAAATAGAGGCCTTATAACCTATATTAAAGTTTATTTTTATAATTAAACTATAGACCACAGGTGTTAACTGAGGAAAACCTACCTGATTTAGCATCATCAACGACACCTCTGTTTCCGGTGCCTCAGAAGACACAACTTCCGGTTTTAGCCACAGATGATGCCACTTCCGGTTTTGGCCTTTAAAGCCGCCATCATATCACAACTTGATCAGTTCAGTTTAGAACTCCATGAGAGCACATCTCAACTTATTTCCATACCCTTTTTCAGCCAGGGACAATATACAGGTGGCTACCCCAAACCTTTTTTTGTGTGTTGAGACTGATTGTTTCACAACATACATTTGTATGTTTTAATCAATTAAAATCATTAATTGCACAAGCACAATTAAAGTATATATTTACAATATTTGTACAGGTGTGTTTTTTTCTTCAATGTATCAGCTAGATATTTGTACTTTATGAGGTATAATTATAAAATACAGATTACCATTTTAATTGTGTAGTACTTGTTTCTTACCAAAGAAACGACACACAACAACAAATAATAACACAGTATAGATCTTTTTAAAAAAGCCTATTGTTTACTAAGCATCAATTTCAAGTGTGCCTTTAACTTCTCTTTTTCCAATTTAAAAGTGCAAGCTGCTGCGTTTTAAACAAGCTTGCTGTCCAAACTCAAGTGGTGTCTGTTTTAATTTAAAGAACAAAATAAAAAAGGTCGGAATTCTTTAATGTAGCTTTTCTTGTTGTTCTAATGGCACAGGACAACTTCTCTAATTACTTTTTTTCAGTCTCATATTACTTCACTTTCTTTACCATAAAGGCTAATATACCAGTAGTCTTTCATTCACTGATAAACAATCTTCCACTCACTACTCTGTGTTTACACTGCAGGAAGTCTGCTGTAAAAGAACTACCGTAATACCTTGTGTAAATGAGCACTAAAAACTACCGTAAATTACTGTAAAGCTTAGAAAAGCAGGGACTGAAAAATATCCATTTTTTTGTGATTGGCCATTTTACTGATCACCGATCAAGTCTTTTTTTAGTGACAGCAGCCAATCAATCATCGCATCCCTAACAGTCTGTGATGCAGTGACAGGGTTCCTCAATATCATTTCAATGTGACTTGTACAGTTTCTCATTTGGAAGTAGTTATTTAGAGCCATTTGCTCCTCCTATGTCCTCTGTCACTATAATAACTACCAAAATGTACAGTGTTTGGTCTTGAAAATGACCTAACCTTAGGTCAGCATGCAGGTTGGCTTTGAACATGCCCAGTTTTACCATTGGCCATGCCCACTATGCACACTGTATTCTTAACCTTTTCCTTAAAGTTTGCTTCCAGCTCCAATAGTTCTGCAGTTACATTACTTTGATAAAAGTGGGTTTGTTTTGTCAGCAGATTTCTTCAGCCTTTACAATATTAAGTTCTGCAAGTTTTTAATTTAGTCTTCTGAGGCACTCTTTTAAAGTAAATTAATGTATTCCTGTTGTTGTTATATAGAGATGCACATACTGTTAGAGGCCCTTTTGTATCCAAAGTGCTTCTTTTCTTTTTTTAAATCGATTTTCATTTTCCCACCTTTTCAAAAGTATAAATCCTTAAAAATCAAACAGCATTGATGTCAAAATTTTAGCAGAAAAATATAACATACAGACTGTTTATTATACTAATATCATTTGTAAGTTTTAATATCTTTGAACTTTCATTTTCAGTTACCAAAACTTGTGAGCTGTATAATAGCAGCACTAACTCCCTACTTTGTGGTGGCCATTTTTATTAGAAGGTCTAGGTTCAAATTCGGCATGTGTTTAAATGTCAATTTTTACAGTTGAATTTATTTCTTTGTATGCTCTTAGGTGCACAATTACCCAATTATTCACTAGGAGCAACATAATAGAACAATTTTAGACCTTTATGTAAATGAAGCTCCAAAAAGCCACAGTTTGCACAAAAGCCCCCTATCTATTTAATGTATTATATAATTACACTCCATCTGATCATCTTAAATATTATGCATTTTATACAATATAAGAAAGCATTTAAATGTAATGTAAATAATTTTCATTGCCTTGTTGATCCAGTTTTGTTGTCAGTGGTGGCCTGAGGCAGTTGTGGAAGCATCAGGTACAAAGTAAAACCTCCAAGTCACACGTATATACACACAGAGCCAACGTTGAGTAACCAATCAACCTAGTGTTCATTTCTGCGTTGTCAGTGGAAAACCAGAGTACTAGAAGGAAAACCAACTGACTCAGGCAAAATGAAATATCCTCCACAAAGACAGTGACCAGGATAGAATTCTATCCCAGGACTCTTAAAACAGAAGAGCTAAAAAACAATTCCATAAATAAAATATTTGAGGTAATGTAGTTCAACAATTAAGGCTGCAGTGAAAGCATTAAGAAACTTGACATGTCCAGACTAAAACTGCTGAAAACATTTGGTCTCACTCTTTTCAGAGGCTTAGTACTAGACTACAATACATGTGGCCTTCACACCATACATTGTGCCTAATGCAGAAATATTTCCTTGGTTTTTAATAAAAAAGCATGCTATTTTCATTAAAATTGCAAAATTGCTGAGTATTCTGTTTGCATAATCTTAGAAGCAGAGGGGTTATTGTTATTGTCATCTAAAATACATTTTCTTTATTCTAATAAAGGATGAAAATGAATATTATCATCCAAGTTCTAGACAAATGAAAACAAATCAAAGTGTCAAGTACACATGCAAAACCACTTCAAGTTTGAAATCCTGCCAACAAAAATTTGGAAACCATACATTTACCGCATAGTGTTAGGCTTTATGTCTAAGCTGGAAATATTTTGCCATTAAACCACTTTGAGGGAGGATTACACAAAGCAGACATTTTATCTTTTTACCCTTACTGTACTTGAGAAATATTTGATCGGGCTTAGTTTTTTAAGTTACACCATATAACAGAGTATGGAATATCCATCCATCCATCAACCCACTTAACTCAGTTCAGGGCTGTGGGGGTCAAGCAAGGGGCAGGGCAAAAGCCACCACTGGACACGATGTCAGGACATCACAGAACACACTCCCTTCAGGCGGCTAATTGCGATTTGTCAGTTCATATGACACAGCTGCTTTTAGGATGTGAGAAGGACACTGAAGAACCCGGTGAAGAACCAACATAGACAGAAGGAGAACATGAAAACCTTAAAAAGACAGTGTTCAGGCTGGCATTCAAGCCTAGGACTACAGATTTGTGAGACAACTGTGCTATATATAAAACATTCCCCTTCATACCTGTACATTATATAATATGAAATTGCTTACATTAGTGGCCCAAATAAATCTATAATTTACACCAAAGAACGGCGGTGATAATAAAGTATTATGTTCAATTTTTTGAATAATAAAATATTGTCAATGCCATTGAGATTTGTTAAGTGCAGTAGGTTTCATGTATACTGTCTTATATTAAAGATACAATGTTATAGTTTAGTTTGATATACAGTATGAGACTTCTGAGGAAGCTGTGTTTATACTGAGCTTCAGGCAATTCCACAAATCATAAAAAATCTCACTCTATAGAGAAGATGTATATGCAGGTGTGTGTGGTTGATCAGCAAGTGGTGTACACGAATATGCTACTGACAGGATAGAGTCCTGTATATAAAGTTATGGATGAGCACAAAATATTAATTCCTGAATGACACAACAGGTACAGGTATACATTATTAATTACATATACACAGATCAGCCACATTATTAAAATCACTGACTGGTGTAGTGTAGTGTCTATAATGGGCATGTGAGTGTCAGAACTGGACCACAGAGCAATAGAAGAAGGCAGCCTGGACTGAGGAATTATACTTTCTTTTAGATTGTGTGAGTGGTTGGGTCAGTTGCATCATTTACCTGGAGAAGAGATGGTAGCAGGATGCACTATGGGGAGAAGGCAAACTGGTAGAGGCAATGTGAAGCTTTGAGCAATGCCCTTCTGGGAAAACCTTGGCACTTGCCTAAAGATTGCTTCGTGACAATAGCATTTCCTGACAGCAGTAGCCTCTTTCAGCAGGATAATGACAATAGGACAGAAACACAGCATTTGGCTGTATAACCTTCATCAGGTGTGTGTTTGATAATTAAGCACCAGGTTACATATACAGTATAAGTGAGAAAGAACGGAATAAAGCAGAGGAGATTAATGGAGTGAAAGACCATAGGAGCCTAAAAAGAAGATGAAGGAATACTCTAAAGTCTATCATTTAGTGTTGGAACATTTGTGTAATTTGAGACAAAGAATGATCTTAGCTTCACTGTTTTTCTTTGAAAGTTGCCCTTGAAGTTCCTGTGAAAGAACACTAACACAGTCACTGGAATGTAAAATGTTCTACAATATGCTTTGTGAGATCATCAGTCTTAATGTCTCAAACATGGTCCCTTTAACAATCTGCAGGCCATTTCCTTGTTTCACCTATGTAGGTGAATTTGCGAAAAGTAAATATAATTTTTAGATTAGCAATAGCCCTGTCAGGTAACATTACATTTTCCAGATATGATTTTATTGTTGATGATATATTAGCAAGTGTTGTGGCTCCTGTTATAAAAGAATGTGTACCATACATGTTTCTCTGTCTTCTTACTTTTTATCCTTCCCTTACAAATTTCCAGGATTTTTAATTTCTTAACTTCCTTTATTTTAGGCAGCTGAGAAATGCAAAGAGCAATAGTTTAATAATTTAATGATTTTTAACAGTCTTTAATTTAAGCAGATGATATCCACTTTACTAATTCTCTTCATCTTACCCTTACTCTTTGTTTAAACTGTAACTGTTCGAATCCATAGCCCATTCTCGGCAATCCCTGAATAATTGTGATTGCTGCTCTTTGGACCTTCTGTTCTGATTTCATATATTTTTTGCAACAGAGACCACAATATTCCAGTGGACGGCTCAAACTCATTGTACAGCTCTGACACTTTTCCCCAGTGACTTGTATTCGGAGTTCTATGTAATTCAATATCTTAATGGTATCCTTAATTGCTTGTGTACACTGTTTAGATATGGACAGTGATGAATTCACTGAGAATCTTAATTTTTTTTTCATAATGGCTCACTTTCAATAATTAACAACAACAACATTTATTTATATAGCACATTTTCATACAAATTAAGGCCCTATCTGTATAATTATATCTAATAGTTTTACTTTCATTTGTTTAAATGCTTATATGCATTTACTTTAAACTTTATCTGTCAAGTAATCCACTCAGGTCTGAATTACATCCAGAGTCTGCCAGGCCACCTATTTTAGTATAAACTTAACTTGTCCCAGCACCAATCCCTGAGGTACCCAACATTTAAGCATCACATTATTCCAAGTACATTCTTCTCACCATAACCCACTGCTTTCTATGTTTGTGACATACTTCTTTTAGTTTGATCACTCTACTCTTATCCAACATTTTTAAAAAAATCACATATAATATCATGTGCCACTTTTATGAAAGGCTTTTGATTCTTCCTTTATGTAAGATTAGCATATTAGTGTAATGCAGTTTTACCCATCTAAACCCATGTTATCGTCTGGCTAAGTGGGGGCTGGACAGGTCTCAGTGCCTCAGAATTCCTGCAGATGTTTTTGTTTTTTCTATCCTCCTGACCATCGGACCTTATTTTTACTTAATATTGCCTAATCTTATTTTTATATTTTTCTTTTTTCTTTCTTCATCTTGTAAAGCACTTTAAGCTACATCATTTGTATGAAAACATGCTATATAAATAAATGTTGTTGTTGTAGTAGGCTCCTACTTCATATGTTTTACTCAATCTTGTCTTTAAAATTGCCTCCATTAAGTTTCCTGATATATTTGTCTAAATAACTAGTCTATAATTACTAGATAGACCTAATCTTTTTTTTTTATTAATAAAATTGGGAAATGCCGGTTAATGTTTGGCTTAAGGAGTTTCCCCAGTATGCAATGACTTTTGAAAAATACAGGGGTCATATATATAGTCATTACTTCCCAGAGACTTCTTAGATGAATACTATGTTGTCTTGATGGTTTATTTTATTTCAGGCTTTCTTAATTCTAGCAGTTCTTATAATCCTCGTGGATAGCACAAGAGTTATTTGACTTGATCAGGTTATACAGCTGCTCTCCTTCTTCAGTTGTTTCTTCCTTAATTCTATACTCCTCCACCAAAGAGCTTTATATTTGCACCTGCTTTTAAAATTTGGAAGTAAGGTATCCTGTATTATATGTAACATTTCTTTAAGTCTGTACCTAAAATTTAAAATATTTTTGATCACTAAATCAAGACAGTTCAATTATTGTTTCTCCTGAATGTTACGTTGATTATTTTAAAATATTAAGTCTTTTTTTACATTTTATTGAATTTATTAAAAGCAAGTAACATTCTATATAAGCAAGTTAAACTTGACAAAACTAAATTTAAATCAGCCCCTACTCATGAGAAAGAGAGGAAGGCCAACAGCCAGAGCAAAACTAGAAGAGTAGAAAAAAGAGGGAGATAATCCTTTTCCCCAACATAAATGCTTATTCTAAAATGTTATTGATTAGTTCCTGCCAGGTTTAAAAAAGTTTTGAACAGCTCCTATAAGTGAGAATTTGATATTTTCCAATTTCAAATAGTATAAAACAGCAAGTATTAAGTCTAGACAGAGTTCTTCTCATGTTGGCATTTTAACACTAGAATTCATGAAGCCTAAGAAAACACTCATAATCCCAGCCCACCTTAAATCCCTTCGCACCTCTACCATCAGCGTCTTTTGTTTTGTAAATGTGTCAATCAGCACAAGCAGCAAGCAGCCCGCCTTGACAGAGCTCAACTCACAGGCAAAAAGTTCTCCCAGCTTAAGTCAAGGCTCCTTATCTGCGTGTGTTGTGTCTGGAGTTGTATAGCGTAAATAAATACAGTATATCGTTATTTGCAATTCATGCATTTCATGTGTGTTCTGTGTCTACAAAGATCTGGGTAAGCATTTACTTACATGCAGGTATAAATACTTCCATTTAATTTGTTTTAATATATACATTTCTTGAACTGAGGTTAGCAATGTTCAGTCTATGGCTGATTTTATGTATGCCTGTTCACTGTTTGCTGGGAAGGTACATTACTGTATGTGATCAGCCTCTGAAAACAGTAACAATTCTCTTAGGTACACTTTGCATGCAGTTTCTGAAGGTTCCAAGCCTCTTGGAGAACTTGCCAGAGTTCCACTGCAGATTTTGACTGTCTTACTTACTTCTGTCTCTGCTAGTAATCCTCGATGGACTCAATGATATGAACATCAGGGCTCTGTAGAGACCATACCATCTGTTGCAGGACTCACTGCTCCTCTTTTCATGACATTGGGCCATATGTTTGGGGTCATTCTTATGCTGCAGAATAAAAGGTGGGATTGCATGACTATCTGCCCTTACTTCTCAGCAGTAAATGTGCCGTCAATTTTGATGAAATCATGGTGCTTCATTGTTGCCTCCAGACTTTCATCCATTTGCCATTATCCAGCCCTTTGGCAGACATACTGCTTTCTGTTAGATGCAAAAAAGTAAAATTTTGACCCATCAGTCCAGAGTACCTGCTGCTATTTTTTTGTACCCAAGTAATTGGGTTTTGGTGCATAGGTGAGTCATTTTTCTTTATTTCTACCTCAGAGAAATGGCTTTTTGGTCACACCTCTTCCATGAAGATCAGCAAAACGTTGCTTGATAAATATAAATATATAAATAAGCTTTATTTATTTCTCATTTGCAGCTCTCGGTTTCCGTGGCCAATCTCTGTGTTTCTGGTCTTCACCTTTGCCCATTTGTTTTTGCTTCTGCAGAAGAGTTTGGCCAGCATGTCTGAAAACTGCCATCTACCCGTGTGAAACTTTAATGATGCCTCAACTTGTGTCTTGTCACAATTCTCATTTTTGTCATGGTGTAAAATCGGCAAATTAAAATGCCACATTTATTACAACCTTGCCTTTTTGGTATGGTTGTCACTTGATCAGTTTCATTCAATCTACACAGTCGTTTCTCTTTGGTTCAACCTTCAAATTATGTCATTGATCATTAGCACTTATTTGTTATACTGTAGTTGCTTAATCAAGTGCTGGGCGATATGCCTAAAAATCTCACTGTAAAGTTGTCTATTGCTATGCTAGTTTCTTTCTTCAATGATGTTGCCCTACTGTATTAATTGTGGTGCACCACCCAAAAGGAGGAGCTCGTGAAAGACAAAAAATATTTTCCACATCATAACAGAATGAAAACATCAGAAGTGAAATAGTAATGCATTTCTCACCAAGATTTTACTTTAATTCTCTAAAATGAGAAAGGTCAACCACAAAAAATTAACCAACTCCACGTTTGTCATTGTTGGTCCTTCTGTACTTCAAACTTTCACGAGTCTTTTTGAACCATTGAGTGATCCATCTGTTTTCTATCTGGGGTTCATCACAGTGTCACTGCACTTGGAGGTATGGTAAATGATTCAAGGCTTTGGCCATTTCAGTCAATATGGTTCAACTTTTCTCTCTTTTCTTGTATTTTACTTCAAACAGAGGCCATTCTTTAAGAGACAAGGAGTTTGATAACCATCTTCAGTTCTCTTCTACCCTTTTTTTCTCTCCTCCATATTGTATACTGCTTTGCATAAACTATCCTACAAGCCTTTACCTTTACACTCAATAAGCAGACATGGGGAGGTTCTCTGTGGTATATATTGTTGAGAAAGTAATTGCAACTGTTTATTTCTTTTTTAATTCAACAAAAATTAATAAGTAGAAAACTAGACAAGGTCTGGTCTGGTTTGATGTATTTTGGTACATATTCATTACACAGATGTGATAGTGGGATTTGGCTGGAAAGAATGGTTACAGTGAGGAGTATTTTTCATCTTGAGGAATCAGATTCTTTCAGAGTGCACATATCAAATCTCTTCAGTCTTTGCAGAGACATGGCACATTATGTGTATCACTTCTAACAATGTGCAGAAACTGTTAAAGTTAGGACTTCATTCATGACATCCATTACAACATCTAAGTCTGACAGTGTGGTAATGCTGACTACAAGTAGACCAATATCTGAATCAGCCAACCTGAAATACAAATAACTGGCATGGTTAATCTTCAGTAATGACTTCTGTTTTACCCTTTGGACTGATGGCCACACAGACTGCACTGAGTGATGACTCAGTCATTGCTGTAATTTGGACTACAGTTTTGAATGGAAAAATTCCAGAGTAGTTTTACTGGCATTTATTATGATGAAGACAGGAGATGTGTTGACTCCTCCAGTAAATAAAAAAATGAAAAATCAGAAAAACAACTTTGATTGATGGAAAAGACTTGTATTATTACTTATGGGAAAAATCTATTGTTTTAAATATATATATATATATATATTAATCAAACCAAGGTCTTATTTTCTTTGAGTTAATTTTGTTTCATGGCATTCACACCAGATTTTGGGACTAAAAAAAAGTCATAAAAATGGTTTAAAGTTTTTCTTTGTTTAGTTTTAATTCCTGATAAGGTGGTCATTTGCCTTTGAGTTGCATTGTGTTTATGCTTACCTAGGATGAGAAGGCTAAAACCATGAAAAACCTTCCCAAATTGAAAAATTAAATAAATAAATAATTATCCATCAATTAAATTAAACAAATACCCAACAAAGTTTCTCAAAAAGAATGAAAAATGCTCAAAATAATAATGAAAAAGCAATAAGAAATCAATTAATACAACAAAAGAGAACAATTTAAAAAAAAGGAAACAAAAAAAAAGGAAATAAGCATAAAAGGGAAGTAAAAAAGAAACATTGTGGGTCAGTTGTAGTGTACTGTGAGCTGGGGATGATCCCATGCTGATCTGGTCTTGGTATGTATTTACTGTAAAAAGACTAAAATTCTTCAGTTGCAGTGTGCTTTTTGGAGTTGGAGATGCGTGTCAAAGTTGCATAACAAATTAGACCACCTGATGAGCAGGTTTAATGAACTTAGTACACTAGATAATTTTACAAAATAAATTGTGCAAGCATCAGACAGACTGTTATAGACACAAAAAAGCGCAAATATGCCATTAAAAATGCTGATACTGTAGTTTATATTTGGTAACATGATTTGCCTAATTAAAGAAAAAAAATGCTTTATTTGTTTTTGCTCAAATCAATGTACATAAATCGGTTCTCTGACTTTACAGAAAGAGGCTGGGGAAAATTCAGTCATTCAGAAGACAAAAGAATCAGATTTGAATTTTGGTGGGTCCATTGCAACGGTGTATTCACTCTCAAGTAAGTAAATGCAATTTACTATTGCAATTAAACTTTGTTTTTATATCATTTAACAATCCCAATTGAGAAATACAGTTTAGACCAGGTATATAACTGTCCAAACACCTCTGAACTCAGCCCAACTGTTTGAAGTAAGCTTATTTTGGGACAGTTATAGACTCAACAACGTGCTCAAAAATATTTTTAATACTTCTGCAACAATTAATCATTTAGATGCATATCAGACCATATTAGAATAAATAGTTTTTTGTCTCTAATATGTGTTATTAAAATAATTGGCAAAAAGACAACAAACTGGGATGACCATCAATGTGTGATTTCTACATATTGAGGACTCCTCTGCTATCCTACTAATGTCAATCAAGAGCCAAGAAAGAACCAGCTCCTGACTGTGGAAAGGTGAAATTAGCAGACTCCATTCACCCACTCATAAAACAGAGCATCCAGAACTTACAGCTTTTACATATACAAGACCTTACGTCTGCCATGTTGTCACTTATACAGTATATACATTTTAACCAGTGGAAACTGTACGCTGGTATTTTGTTTTCAAATGGTCTGTAGAGAAATTCTGCCAGTCTGTGGAACGACATGCCACTCTAATAAATCAGCGCGAACCTCCAAAGTGGACACAAACCCGGAAGGTCGATTGATCATCATTCAAATAAGCGCGATGCACCTCAAAAGAGTACAAGGAAGGACAGACAAGGTCCACCAGTCTGAAAAAAACAAATCACATTAAAAACCTGCTTACTTGCCAAAAAGGTTGAAAATCACTGCCTTAATACACAGTTAGTAAAAATAATAAATTGCTTGGATTAAAGTGTTTCTTATCTTTGTAATAACTCAGTTTTGCTTTGTATATTTCTATTTTGGGGAAGCTTATAATATTTGCTATATTAATATATAATTTTACTTACAATATAGTTTATCAGAACTGTTTGAAATAATGTCTCATTGAAAAATCTAGGAAAGATTAATATTATATCTGTCATAATGTTTTCCTGCAGCATTGAGTGCAGTGATATGTGTTTATCGATTTGCTAGAGCACATTATTTTTTACCCAGGTTAACTCTTGATGTTTACCAGTGAATGGCAGCTTTTAATTTAAAATGCCTTCTTTTTTTTAATTAAATTTTTATTTATTTTCTATTAATAGAAATAAACAACCAAAATTTCAAATAATAAGTGTGATAGCAATTGAATAAAAAAGAAACAAAAACACAAAACATCCCAACCAATACATGCCTATAATAATAACCACCTACCAGCTAAGGGCTAAATTATTTCTTGATGACATCTTTTGCCTAACTCTTTTTATTTTAAGATACTAGTTGAAATGAATGGTGTACCACTGCACATCTTGCTTATGTTGAACCCACTAGCACATGAACCGCTAGATGGCCAGCTCTTTTCAAAGAAAGGCATTTTGTTTTTTTTACCTGTTTGTAGCTTAATGTGGTCTGCTTATACAATTCGATGTACAGTTCCATAGTATACAATGAATATGTTGTGTTCTGATGTGCCACAGATTGTCATGGAATTCACCATGCTGAAGTCAAAAAACCTCAGCAACTCTTTTTACACCATTTTTGACCGGCATCTAATAAAAACTCCTGCAGTTGTACAAATCAACCTGTTATGAAGGGATATGACTGCTTTGTTCCAGAACCTTGAAAAGAATGTGAGTTTTGTTTAGTGTACATATTTTTATTTCTTTCTATTAATAAAAAATTTTTGGAAGGAGACATGATGTGATTGTCTTGGAGAGACACTTACACGACCGCAAGATGAGTCTTTGTGCCAAGAGATTTAACCACGTCCCGGGGCTGGAAATAAAAGACAAAGTAGATGACAGAATAGAATGTCATAAAGAATTAAAAAATGTTGGTGCGGTACACATGCAGAACAGGTTAGAGATAATTCAGAAGTCTCAAAAAAAGTATAGTAAAGATCGCATTAGCGCAAACAAATGGAAATTGAGAGCAGCCGACAGAAGAAGAAGAAGAAATAACAGAACAGTGAAATGAGATCAAATATATTGTTCGGATTTAAACTTTTTTTTTTTTATTAATTTTATTACAATCCATACAAAGCAATCAAGTTTTACAAAAAGAAGAATTGAGTTAAAACAGATCAATCCCCACCCCTGAGAGAGAGAGCAAGCCAAACGGCGTAAAATTTAAGGCTTGTAAACATACCTAAATTAATAAATTCTCTGTGCTTTATAAACTTATTTTACAATATTACTGATTAGATCCTGCCATGTTTTGAAAAAAGTCTGTATGGATCCTCTAACTGAATATTTGATTTTTTCCAATTTCAAATAATATAACACATCGGTTTCCCACTGACTTAAAAGAGGAGAGTTTGGGTTCTTCCAGTTTATCAGAATGAGTCTGCGTGCCAAGAGTGTAGTGAATGCAATCACAATTTGTTTGTCTTTCTCCACTTTAAGCCCATCTAAGAAGAACCCCAAACACAGCTGTTAATGGGTTAGGAGGGATTGTGAGTCCAAGGCTGTCTGAGAGGTAATTAAAAATTTTTGTCCAGAATAATGTTAATTTGGTGGAGGCCCAGAACATGTGACCCAGTGAGGCTGGGACTTGGTTGCAATGTTCACAGGTTGGATTATGCCCTGGAAACATTTTGGAGAGTTTTAGTCGAGACAGATGTGCTCAATATATAATTTTGAGTTGTATAATTGTATGCTTTGCACATATGGAGCTTGAGTGAATTCTCTGCATTGCTACTTTCCGGATTTAAACTTTAAGTCAGAGTCTTGTAGATCGTCTAATTCGTGTTGCCATCAGGGAAAAAAACCATAGCGTTTCTTCCCAATAAAGAGGCGTACCTGCGAGAATTAAAAGATTTGTTGTTTGGTGACAGTGAAATCCCACAAGAGAAATGTCAAGCCTTGCGAGACAAGAGCTTATGCAAAGGGATTTGAAAAAGTCCCGCCCACATAACCATGCACACGGTTTAAGCATTTCTCATTTGTGTGTTGCTATTGTCAGACACATTTCTTGTAGAGAGAAAGAAACGATGTTATTCACTCACAGGCAGTTATACGTTGCGTTGTCACAATGTAATTCCAAACACGGAAATCAAAATTCAATACGATATTGATGAAAAGGTAAAAGCGAAAAGAGATAAAATATATAGACATAGATGATATGACAGAAGTATGTAGATATTGTTTGACTTTAAACTTTAAGTTGGAGACTTGTAGATTGTCTAATTCGTGTTGCTATAAGGGAAAAGTAGTGTTTCTTCTTCATCCACGAGAATTAAAAGTTTTGTTGTTTGATGTAAGTGAAATATACACATGTGCGAAGCACTGGGTTGTTGGGGATTGGGTGGTGAGTGAAGCCAGCAGGATGAAGCCCCCTAGTTTACTTTAATAAAATAATTTTTGCTAGAAGGGATGGCTGGAGGCATGACTGGCTTCTTGGTGTAATTGGAAGTTTTATTTCAAGCTGTTAGATTTCACATGATGGGCTGTATAAACCACTCAAATCATTAGCAGTTTCTGTATGCACCCTTAACTGTTTAATAATTTTATGTAGTCATTCACCTTTGAGGTGATTCAGAATCTGTTCATGGGCATTGGGATTCATTCTTCCTCTGCTCGAGTCAACACACTCAAGAAGATACTGTGTTAGTGAAACTGAGTTGAGAGTCTGGTGATCAGATGGATTTCAATTTCCCTGAGACATTTTATTTTGTAAAACATTTTTATTGTTTCTTATTCTATTTATAGCAAGTGAGTTGAAATATTTAACACTTCAGTTGAGATTGGTAACAATAACTGTTTTATGGAAATTGTTTAAAATTATTTTTCCCAAAGTTTGAGGTATACTGATTTTTGTTAGTATACACATAATAAAACAGAAGTTTTAGTTGTATTTGTTTTTGTATACATATTTAAAAAATTTGTTTTAGTGCAAGAAGCTGGGTTTTTTGTTTGAACACTATTTCTAAGGTGGTAAATAATAAAAGTAATGTGATTGTAATCTGTTTTCTTTAGCTGGAGGGATCATAACTTGAGCTTTATGTTTACAACTAACACAAATATTGGACAGGTTTAAGTTCTTTTGAAATAAGTCAAACTTTATTCTAATTGCAGATTTTGCATGGTGGAAACATTATGTTTTAGAATGTGGACATCTAATGTGTCAAAGCCAGTTTACAAGGATGCTTCACTTTAATAATAAGTCTAATGAGTCCTGAATATTTTTTAATGTTGTACATTGTATTTGTTTTAAATATTTAAAAAAAATTTAAACACTTGTTCAATTAAACCAAACCAAAGTTATCTCATTTTATATTTAATTTATGAAAGTAGTTTGGATTGTTTATTTAGGGCATATTGGAAATACTTACTTTATTCTGTTTGCTAAAGTTAAAGCTTAAGGTTAAGAAAAATAACTGAGTTAAAGTGACTTGTTCATATCCTGGGAAAACATAAAAAATGCCTAAACCAACATGCTTTGAAAACAATGATTATGAAGCCCAAATTACTAGAATTATACAGTTGAGTCAATGTGATGTCTACTTATTTAAAAGAAATTATAGCAAGTTGCAGAAACTTTACAATTTTTGTTGAGACAAGCAACAAGATAAGTTAACTGAATTGAGTTGTGTGAACAAATATTTTTTTGCAGTGAAGTGGATATCCTTCAGTGTTTTTGTGACAACTTTCCATAGAGGTCCATTTGGAGACAAGTGTTTGTTGCAGTACTTGAACTGTAATTCCAATCCCAATAAAACGTTATGACAGAGCAATTGTTTTGATTGTTATTTGGATCTTATGTACCAAGCATAAACTGCAGAGCACTTTGCTGCACTTACTTACACTTATTTGCAGAGCCCCATGAAAAATGTATACTGAAGTAAACTTAATTTAGGTACACTAAGTGTGCTTCCATAATATATCAAAAGTGTGGTATTTTTGAGCTGAAAATAAATTTGAAAAATGTCACAAATATGTATCAATGTATTATCCTTGCATTTTGATTAAAATATAAATCTATTCCCTATATATTATAGCTGTATTAACAAGTATCTCAAAGGTAGATTCAAATATGCTCCAAGTGGAAACAAAGTACATTTATGAAAGTACAGAAATAATAAACAAGTGTACTTAAGCATATTTAAGCACATCTTACTGGTGTATCAAAAAGCACATTAAAATACACTTAGTTGTATTTAGGACAGCTGAGAGGAAATGAAGGAAGTCCACAGCTCAGAAAGACCTGGCTAAGTATCAGTCCACTTTTGCATCCTTTCCTTCTACCACTACCAATGCTAAGGTAGCGTTCTACCAGACTAGAATTAACAGCATATGCACTCTCTTCTCTGCTTTCACTTCCCTTCTTAAATATGTCATCAGTCCTGATTCTGCTAGATCTCTCTTCTGCCTTTGACACAGTCAACCATGACATCCTTCTTACCACCCTCTCTGACCTTGGCATCACTGAGACTGATCTCAGATGGTTTGAGTCCTACATCTTGGGCAGATCCTAAAGTTTGCCCTGGCAAGGGGAGTTGTCAAAGGCACACCAGTCATGCACTGGTATTCCCCAAGAATTGGTGCAGGGTCCTCTATTCTTCTCTCTGTACACTACCTTGACTGGCCTCCATCATCCAATCGCATGAGTTCTCGTAATTGTGCTATGCCGATGTTACACAGATGTACCTTTCATTTTCATTTGAGTCCAATACGGTATCAGCTAGAGTCTCTGCATGTCTTTCTGATACCTCAACCTGGATGAATTACCATCACCTACAGCTCAACCTATCAAAAACTGAGCTTCATGTGATCATGGCCAACCAGTCTGTTCAACTCCCCATCTTTGTACAGCTTGGCTCACTGTCACTAACACCCTCCTGGTCAGTTCATAAACTTGGAGTAATTTCTTGTTCATGCAGGTTTGTGCTGTACCACATCTGTAAGATCAGACCTTATCTGACAGCATATGCAGCACAACTTCTGGTCCAGGTTTTGGTTTTGTCACATCTAAACTACTGAAATGAGCACTCAGATGTGCTTTCAAGCCGGTGCAGATAATCCAGAATGCAGTGGTGAGTCTTGTACTTAACCAGCTGAGACGGGCACATGTCACTCCTCTCTTCAGGCTTCTACATTGCCTCCCTGTAGGAGCACACATTAAGTTCACATCCCTGATGCTTGCCTACAGAATAGTCAATGGGTCAGCATCTGAATACATGGAGATACTGGTGAAGTGCTATGGTCTTTCTAGCCAACTCAAGTCTGCCAGAGAACAGTGCCTGGTGATGCCACATAGAGTTGGCATCAAGTCTCAATCCAGACTCTTTTCCTGTGTGGTACCGAGTTGGTGGAATGGGCTGCCGACCTTCATCCATACTGCTGACACCCTCAATGTATTTAAGAAATGAATGAAGACCCATCTGTTCTGTGAATATCTGTTTAACTGAAAAATGGGCAAAACAAACTTTGCGCTGGAATACTTTTTTTCTTGGATAATTTGTTTATGTTTAATTGCTTTATTGATTGTAGTCAATAATTGTAACTGAGGCACTTGTGGCAATAAACTTTTGTTACCTGTCCTATTACACTTGCTAAACAAAGTGGCACCAGCCTAACGTTACTCGATTGTTTACCTCTTTTGTAAGTCACTTTGGATAAAAGCATTTGTTAAGCAAATAAATGTAAATATATTTAATTAAATATAAAAAAACATCACCTGGATGCATTGGGATGCATCATCAGTGATATATCCTGAGGTCATCAGGCGTTTCGGGTCTCGCGACCCAACCAGGGTTGATCAATCCCCAACTTACAACCCAGTAGTGATCCACAGATCAGCCCTCTTTATCCAAAGCCACCTTGAGGCTCCTGTTATGCCCAGCCGTGTGAGAACTCTGCAGAGTGAGCATCCTGCAAATCCTCTGCAGTCAACTTCTATGGGCTCATAAAGTACCCTCCACCCTCTGTCCCTGCACTCCTCCACCAGCTCCTGGTACTTGGCACATTTCCTCTCGTTAGCTTCCTCGATACACTCTTCCCAGGGCATGTCAGTTTCAACTTGATCAGCTGTTTTGCAGCCTCAGAAGTAATGATCATGTTTGACCGGAGTGATGTTGTTACGATTTGTTGCAGGAACTTTAGCTGCTTTCCCAAGTCAGCCTGCAGTTGCCAGTCAGAGGCTGTGTAGAAGAGGCCTGTTATTACTGCCTTTGTCTGGGATTGCTCTCCCTCTTTAACGAAGGTAACTGCCTTCTTTGAGCCGTGGAGGAGTTTGTTTGTGTTGATAGCTGAAGCCAAGCTTTCAACAACTGCCTTGAGCACCTTGTCATGATGCCACCAGTAGCGGCCATCTGCCAGAGCCTTAGGGCAGCTGCTGAGTTGATGTTCTAGAGGGCCTCTTCCTGAACAAAGTGGACAGGAGGGTATCTCGCTCTTCTCCCAGACGTGGAGGCCCGCCTGCACCAGGAACCGGACACAAAAGAAATCTCCCGACATGATGTCCGACAAGGTAATCCTTCGCTGGAGAGTACTCTCCCACCCTGTCCACGCACCCTGTTGCCATAGTCCTCCACCCCTGCTTGGAACTCTTCCTGGAGTAGATAGATTCTCTCCTTGCCCTGGGCCTTGCAGACCTGGGTCTTTGGGAAGTAGCCCAGACCTGCTCTACCTGTTGCCACGATGCCCAATAGAGCCTTCTGTCTCAGCCGTGACTCTGCCACCTCCACAGCCTTCTCCGCCCTCCATTTCCTGCCTATCCTCACCTCAATGCCAGTTGCTGACACCTTACAATCCTTGGAGTCCCTGTACTGTAGGGCTTCTCTGGTGTGTGCCACCATAAATACTTCAGTGAGGCTGCTAAATGGTGGCCACTGAATGTTACTTGTCCCATACAGTGCTGCGCTGGTGAGGCTGTGTGGGAGTCCCAACCACCTCCGAAGAAAGCTGCTGATCTTCTTTTCAAGGGACTCAGCTTTTGAAAACGGGATTGCATATACCAGCAGAGGCCATAGGACAGGATTGAGTGCTGATAGATTCAAGCTTTAAACCTACCAGCTAGGCCAGACCTATCAGCCTTGGCGAGCCTTGTCCCAAGATCCTGGGTGGACTTCTGAATGGCAGCTGTGTCTTTCAGACTTGAGTCAAACACTTTCCCCAAGTTCTTGACTGGCTGCTGTGTGATGGATGGGATTACTGTTTCCGTGATAGCAAATCAGTACTTATCAGTCATTTTCCCCTTCTTTAGCACCTTGGACCTTGACTTGGAAGGCTTAAAACTCATTCTTGCCCATGTGATGAGTCTCTCAAGTCCTTGTAGGATCCACCTGCTCACTGGGACCGATGTTGTTGTGATGGTTAGATCATCCATATAGGCTCTTATCGGGGGCTGTCGTACACCTGACTTAGTCAGGGGCCCTCTGCATACTACCTCGGCTGATTTGACAACCATATTCATGGCGAGGGCAAAAAGAATAACGTAGATTGTGCACCCTGTTATTATCCCCTTGCCAAGCTGATGTCAGTCTGATATTTCTGACCAAGAAGTGACCCTTATCCTAAAGTTGTTATAGTAGTCCAGGATCAGATCCTTGATTTTCCTGGGAACATGGTGGCGATATAGTTCGAGATAAACCAGCTTGTGTGGTATAGACCCATAGGCATTGGCCAGGTCCAACCACAACACAGCAAGGTCACCTCTGTTCTCATGAGCCTACATTAACTATATATCATTAGCACTCTTTTTCCCTGTGCCCTGTCCCTCATATCGAGGGGATTGTACAATTGTAAGTCATTAATTGCCAGTGGGCCGCCATTAACTGGCAATCAGGCAGGTGAGCAAACCTAGGTGAAACACAAAACAACAACAAGACTAACTGCGTATTAGTTAAATTTGGTATTGATCTTGTTCCACTGTTTACTGTAACAGCACTTAGTTTGGAGGATCTTCTCTTCTTAATACCATACTACGTACTCTGGTCTTGTTCTACAGCTAGTACAGTTCTATCTCAGGAACACTACAAGTGCACCTGAAAGTGTATTTAAGCAAATACAATGATTCAAATGGCAAAAACAGTTGTAGCATGCGACCGGGGCTCTTGCCCAGCTGGGACGCCTTCACGCTGGGAGGACGGGAGGGAGCAAATGTGGCCAGAGCATGATGGCAAGCCGCCCTGAGTTGCAACAGTGCCTCAGACTCCCACAGGGCTGCATGGGACTTGGAGTGTGGTGTAGTCCTGTTGGGAACTGCAGGCCCCGCCAGGGGGTGCTGCAGCAGGAGCTGCTGAGCCCTTCTGGACATTTCTTCCACTACATCCGAAAGTGCTGCTGGAAGCAAGTAATCAAGCACCTGGAGCACTTCTGGGTGCATTACAAAAGGAGCCAGCAGCCACTACTCGGGGAGCCAGAGTTGGGAGGAGAAGTGACGAAGCTTGACCTGTGGACTGAAGGAGGAGAAGGACAAGAGTAAAGGAAGGGATTCATTGTTTGTGCTGTGCTTGTGCCAGGACTGTGTTATACTTGTGGGGAAAGGGGACGGCGTTTCCCACAAGGGAAAACTAAAAATAAAACTTGTGTGCCGTGAACTTGTGTCCCACGCATGTCTGTGTTGGGTTAAGCTGGTGGTGCCAGCCTGGTGGGCCACACAGTTCAAATTCAAAAATCAGAAATCCTAGAGGTGCCCAAAATAAGGCCAATACTAAAATTCTCAATAAGAGAAAAATGAAGCACGAAGTAAGCAAAAATACCTTGCACTTTTCACCAAAAACCTAAATGAGCAAAAAAAAAAAGCCTAAAACGCTATAGTTTTATAGCTCCCTGAGGTGATTACTACACATAAAATAGTGATTTATAAAATGTAAAAACTGAGTATCATAGCACTGGGGACTTTTGAGAAGTTGCGTATTGGTTGGATATAAGAGAAAGCATTTCATTGTATTTTGTGCATTTGACAACAATATTTCAACTGCTTTTACTACTTGAGAACTCAATTTCTGGTGGTGGCCCCACCTTAGAAAAATCAGAAGAATAAGGAACATGAGCATTTGGGGTGAACTTAAAAACTCAAAACAAAATGTAAATAGGACAGAGTAAGGAGATGGGAGGAAAGGTAAGACACAGCTGTGCTACTGACACATCACTTTGAATATCTGTATCATTGCTATAACCATATCCACTATATCCACCAATCTGTCGATGAATTGTATATGTGGTGTCTGAGTAAGAAGCTGATTTACTACCTCCCTGGCCAGGCTCCATTCTTGTTTGTGCAGCACACTGAGCTGTGGTGGGTTTTTCATTTTTGTTGTTATGTTGAAGGACAGTCGCTATCTTTCCCATCCTCAAATGAGCATGTGAATATTTTGAAACTTGGCTAGGCCCATCATTTAGTGCAGTGGTTCTCAAACTGTGGGACGGGCCCCCCTAGAGGGACGCGAAGTAACAAAAAGGGGGGCGTGAAGATGTGAAAAAAGAAAACAAGAATCAGAAATATGAAAACTACATCTATTGAAACCAAAACAAATTAACTTAAATTACATTCTGATACTAGAAAAATAAATATAGAGTTAGATAAATGTTGATAAAAGTTAAGTAGGTGTAATAAAATATGCATCTATGATATATCATTAATTTAAAAAGAACAAATTGGTATTAGTGGTCTACTTTCAAAAAAACGTTCGGGGGACGTGATTAAAACTGTTATGAAAACTCAGGTCACAAATACTTAAAGGTTGAGAAACGCTGATTTAGTGTTTATGTTTTCCAATTGTTTAGATGCTTTGACTTGCAGTTTGTACTTCTAGACTTAGTCCCGGCTTTCCCTTATATTCAGTTTTGGTTGTCCCCTGTAACATGCTGGTCAAAACTTGTGTCGAATGATTTTGGTCATATTTTGGCTGATGTAAAAATACTTAACACCAGCCTTACAATAATATAGGTTTTTGAATGAAATGTCAAAAAAGTATTTTTATTTGCTCATTTTTATTATGACAAATAAGGTTCAAATTTCTTTGTAAAAGTGCTGTAAAGAAAACATGGAAAAATTAACCTTGTAAAAGAAAGTATTTAACTATTGACAGTACTGAGCGCTGAAAAACTTTAATTCCAAAGAAGGGTTACAAGTGATTAAAAAAAAAAAACTTGAAGATAAAGTCACCCCAGCAAATACTTAAATAGCTTGCAAGTATGAATAGATTCGAAGTACAGATAAATTATTAAAATAATAAAAGGTAAATTTATCTGTCAATATGGAATTTAAGCATAAATTGCCTCACACATGTAATAAGTAATTTTCAGTTTCTGAGAAGCTGAACCCAAGTGTATTTTTGAGCTGTTTAACAAAGCAAATTACTTTTTTCTTGGCACATTTGCTACTTTGGGGTCATTGGACCTGTCATTTATTTTGATTTGTAATTTCCAGCTTCTTGCACATTCTTCACTTATCCGTTTACACATCTGTTTGTAACCTTTGCTAGTCAAATTCATTGTTGTGAGGTGCCAAAGCCTAACCTGGCAACAGCAGGGCATAATGTAAGAATCAGTGAGAGACAGCAGGCCTTTTTAGTGACTAGTTAATTTGACAGTGCAATGCCAGTTGTGGTCTGGTTTACCTCCAATGCATGCCAACTACCCAGGGGAATACTTCAGATTTGTCTTTAAAAAGCCAACTCCTTACTCAGATGATGCATCGACAGCTCAAATAATGGTAGGGGATGAGTGACATTTTATAATTTTAAACAGCCTTGTGAACAACAGCAGATACAAGAACCATAAATTAAATAGAAATAAAATACCAAAAACAGGTAGGCAGCAAAAACAAGACAAAAAAATCCAAAATTCACAAGACAGCAAAAAAGTGAAAAAGTTAGCAATACCAAATGAAAACCAAATAAACACATTTAACTCTAAAGTATTTTACAAATTACAATAGAGAAAAGAAATTAATTTTAATCTAAATTATTTTTTAGGTGACTGCTACATAATAATTAACTAGGTGATGGTAAATAGAAAAACAATGCAGGCAGAATCCGAGGTAGGAAAGGAGAAGAAGTCAATAGAAAAATTTAAAACAGAATATTTTCTTTACTTTTTATTTAGGCACACCATGTGATAAGAGGTCCATGATTTTTGGAAATAAATAATTAGGAGTCCTAGAGCATGCAGGCTTCAAGCGGGTGCAAGTAAATATGTGAGCGTGCATGGACCACTTCAGGGTTGATTGGGGTGCTTGGCTGATCAGAAATTCATGAGCAAATGCGAGCAGATTGATCAAGTGCTTCATTCACACCCGGAGGAGGTGGAAGACAGCACCTGTACCCAATTGACTCCATAAATGGAGCATTGATGGGCAAAATTGGGAGGAGAGAAAAGAAAAATGAAGGAATGGAGGATAAGGATGAAGAGAAGCAGGATCGATAGAGCCCACTCCAGGATGAAACAAAGCAGGTGGTCCAAAGAATGCCCCAGGGAAGTGAGCGGCAGACTTGCACTTTATTGTGGGGCTGGAGTAGGCTCTCTCCTATTGAGTTATGCAGGGGGAGTAGGAGCTGTCCTGTCATGCAGTGTCTTCCAGGTAGACACTGAAGGAATTGACGGTGGGAACCCAAACCCGGGTTAAGAATTAGAACCAGATGACAAAATTGGGAAAGGTTTCCAGTCCTCTAAAATTGGAATATAACTACATAAAGAAGAACATCTATTGTACATGCTAGCAATCAAGTTCCTTTTGGCCATCATATTTGAGAAGGTTCCTTAAAAATCTTAGATCTTTCTTATTAGATATTGAGGGAGATCCAAGACTCATTCTATTTCCAGTATCCTCTTTAGGTTAGCTACAAAAATTCCCAGAACTGCAGATTAGCTCATATCCATATTAAATAGGTCAAAAAGTGGATTACATCAGGATACACTTAATACTAGACATGACTATTATGCAATCATAAATTAAAAATAGCACTGCGGCTAGAGACAGCATCTCCCTGTTCCTGATTAATGTAAGTAAATATAAATTGGGAGAGCAGTCATTTTAAGTTCACTGGCATTGTTTTCTTTTGATAATAAATCCTTTTTAATTGAAAAATGTTGTGCAAGCTTCCTGTTCTTTTCTCCTATTAGTTTTGGTGGGAATTTGAACATAAATGGTGACCATGAAGTCATTTCTTTCTCACCGGATTGCATCCAAATTGTCTTCATAAAGTTTAGGTGAAATTTTTTAATCTGGGTGAGTAAATGGGAACTGTCTTCCTATGGGAAGGAGGCAGAGAATAAGAGAAAAATGTTGGAATGACAGTTTTTTGGCAATGCATCAATCCAGTATTTCATTTTGTTCAATGCAAGGACCAAAGCCAGAACATGAAGTATTTTTTAGCTCTGTATTATACAGTGAACATTTTGTATTTTATTCATGTGCTGATATTTATCAAATCTGATGTTTGTCAGTGGTCAATGCAGTGGATTTAACCAAACTACTCCTGCATATTATTTTTTGAGAATCTTCTTCTTATTTTTGCTGTTCCTGTTAGAGGTCGCCACAGTCTATCATCTTCTTCCATATCTTCTTGTCCTCTGCATCTTCCTCTGTCACACCCACCACCTGCATGTCCTTTCTCACCACATCCATAACTTTCCTCCTAGGCCTCCCTCTTTTCCTCTTGCCTGGCAGCTCCATCCCTAATATCCTCCTCCCAATATACCCAGCACCTCTCCCCTGCATATGTCTAAACCAACGCAATCTCGCCTCTCTGACTTTGTCTCCCAACCATCCAACCTGAGTTGACTCTCTAATGTACTCATTCCTAATCCTATCCATCCTCATCACACACAATGTAAATCTTAACATCTTTAACTCTGTCACCTCCAGCTTTGTTTCCTGTCTTTTTGTCAGTGCCACCATCTCCAACCCATATAACATAGCTGGTCTCACTACCATCTTGTAGACCTTCACTTTCACTCTTGCTGATACCGTCTGTCACAAATCACTCCTGACACTCTTCTCCACCAAGTCCATCTTTCCTGCGCTGTCTTCTTCACCTCTCTTTCAGACTCCCCATTATGCTGTACTGTTGATCCCAAATATTTAAACTCATCCACCTTTACCAACTCTACTCCCTGCATCCTCATCATTTTTCTAACCTCCCTCTCATTCATACATATGTATTCTTTCTTGTTCCTACTGACCTACATTCCTCTCCTTTCTACAGCATATCTTCACCTCACCAGCGTCTACTCGACCTGCTCTCTATTCTTGATACAGATCACAATGTCATCTGCAAACATCATAGTCCACAGGGAATCCTGTCTAATCTCCTTTATCAACCTGTCCATCACCACTGCAAATAAGAAATAGCTCAGAGCCGTGTGACGACGCTGGTTTGCTCCATGCTTGCTTCCATCTTGTTTCTGAGAGCCCTTGAACCTGACATCATCGGTAATGTCACCAATGAGCTAGACAGTAAGGCACAACAAAGCAAGGAGATGGTGCAGAAGTATAAAGTGCTATTATTAAAACAACAAAAATCAAAGTGTTCAAATAAATAGTGCAGTGCATCACAAAAATCTTTAAATAAATAATCCAATAAAACAAGTGAACTGGCGAAGGTTAAAATCCAATAAATAGAAAAAAAATCCTTTAAAAATGAGGTTAAAAAAATGGCTGGAAGTCCGGTGCATTCGTTTTCTGGTAACTGACGACTCCCCTGCTTCTCCCATCCAGGAAATGCACCACGGGACTCAGCCTAGCTGCAGCTGACCTGCTCTTCCTGCTGGTCTGGAGGCTTCCCAATCCCTGGCTTCGGTTCTGCTCTCCCCAGACCGAGACATGGGTTCCCCAGTGACTAGGACGCTCATGCTGGGGCATCCACCTCCCAAGCCTCCTGACTCCCGCTGTCTTCCGCGGCAAGCCATCCTTCTTCCGGTCACTCCTGCTCCTCAACTACACGCTCAGCAGGAGCAACCACTACCGACTGCCCTAGGTGTCGGCCAAACACCCCGCTAGGGTTCACTGGTCAGCTGCCCGCAAGCCTGCACTCGCTCATTCTCACTCTCTTGCACTGTCGCAATAACCTTGTGCATATCTTATACCACTCTTATATACTTCTCTGCCACTCCTGACTCCTCATACAATACCACATCTCCTCTCTAGGCACTTTCTCCAGGTCTACAAAGAAAACAAAGCAACTTCTTCTGGCCTTCTCTATTCTTCTCCATTAACACCCTCAGAGCAAACATTACATCTGTGGTGCTCTCTCCTGGCATAAAACCATACTGCTGCTGACTAATGATCGCCTCCCATCTTAATCTAGTTTCCACTGCTCTATCTCATAACTTCATGCCGTGGCTGATCAGTTTTATACATCTGTAGTTACTAAAGCTTTGCACATCACTCTAATTCTTAAAAATCGATAGCAGAACACTTCTTCTCCATTCCTAAGGCATCCTCACACTTTCAAGATTACATTAATCAATCTTGTTAAAAACTTCACTGCCATCTCACCTAAACGCCTGCATGCTTCCACAGGTATGTCATCTGGTCCAACGGCCTTACCATTCTTCATCCTCTTCATAACTTTCCTTACTTCCTCCTTGCTAATCCATTGCACTTCCTGGTTTACTATCTCCACATCATCCAACCTTCTCTCTCTTTCATTCTCTTCATTCTTCAACCTCCCAGAGTGTTCCTTCCATCTGCAACCCTCTCCTAACTTGTGAGTATGTTCCCATCATTATCCTTTATCACCCTAACCTGCTACTTATCTTTTCTAACTTGGTCTCTCTACCTAGCCAATCACTACAGGTTCTTTACTCTCTACTTAGTGTCAGTCCTCTCATACAACTCATCATATGCCTTATCTTTAAACTTTGCCAAGTCTCTCTTCATCTTACACCTTATCCTTGTATTTCTATCCACTTTCTTTATCTCTCTGACTATCCCACTTCTTCTTCACCAACCTCTTTCTCTGTATACTCTCTTGTACTTCCCCATCCCACCACCAGGTTTCTTTGTCCTCTTTCCTCTGTCCAGATGTCACACCAAGCTCATTTTCAGCTGTCTCACTTACCACCTCTGGTGTAGTTGCCAAGCTATCTGGTAACTCTTCACTGGCACCTAGTGCCTGTTTTCCTTTTTCAACTTTCACCATTTGATCCCTGGCAGTGCCCTCATTCTCCTCCTTTTCTTGATCTCCAACATCATCCTACAGACAACTATCCTTTGCTGCCTAACTACACTTTCCCCTGCCACCACATTGCAGTCTCCAGTCTCCTTCAGATTGACCCTCCTGCATAGGATATAATCCACCATTGTGTGTCTTCCATTATTCTTGTATGTCACCCTTTGTTCCTCCCTATTCTTAAAATACACATTCACCGTAGCCATGTCCAGTCTTTTTGCTAACTCCACTACCATTTAACTTTCTTCCTTGACACCATACCTACCCATCACCTACTCATCCCATCTGTTCCATTCAACAAGATTTCCACTGAAATCCATTCCAAACACCACTCTCTCTGCCTTGAATCTCTTCCCACTTCATCCAACTCATTCCAGAAATATTATTTCTAATTCTTCACACAACAAACTTATAGGGCATATGCACTAATAACTTTCATCATCCCACCTTCAATT
Organism: Polypterus senegalus; assembly: GCF_016835505.1. Classification (NCBI taxonomy): domain Eukaryota; kingdom Metazoa; phylum Chordata; class Cladistia; order Polypteriformes; family Polypteridae; genus Polypterus; species Polypterus senegalus. The sequence goes on from NC_053160.1 coordinate 127,845,819, forward strand.
TCCAGCTCAATAATCAACACTCTCTTTGACACTCTTTTCACCCCCAACACACTCTTGACATACTGATCTTTCAGGATAATCTCTACCCATTTCTCCTAATTACACACCATGGTAGAACAATTTGAACCTTTTACACTGATACTCCTGGCTTTACTCCCCTTTCATCTGGTCCATATAGTACAGTAAAGTAGAGTAAGAGTAAGTAGAGTGATTTTTGCATTTCTTGCATTCTTTTTAAACCAAATGAAAAGAAAATGCCTTCAGCTTGTGTAAACTCTGATGTAGATGCATGTATTTCAGATTTTAAGCTTTAACTTTTTTACAGGTCTTGTCTGCTTATGACATAGTCTTTTAAAAAAATGAAATTCTGCTTTTTCCTGTGGAGTTCTCTCTCTTTAGATATGTATAGCATCCATATGCAAAACCTTCTTGTATTATGTCAGTAGTTAGTTTATAGAGTCCGCAGACAATCATTAACTCAAATTCACAACAAATATAGAAAATTGAAGAAATGTCCAATTTGTATACAAACTAGTAGGCTGGTAAAACAGCCAATTACAATGGAATTTGTGGGTTGGCCAAAACTTTTTGCACTTTTTATAATTAGATCAACATTATATTATTCTGTAGTTAATATGAAATGTCCTATATGCTACTGCAGAACAATTCACTTCTTATGGCAGATAATGCTGTGTTGTTCAAAAGAATAGTATCATGTGTCAATGTGTGTTTTAAATAACAGGGTGTTACTGAATTTCTTGTGGCACAGAGGCAATCAGTTACAGTCATTCGAAGGTAGTTAAAATATATAACAAACACCAAATAATGCTGATAAATGTATGGATAGTTTTTGGGCATCATGAATTGAGGGTCCTGAGGAAGACAGGTTGGACCTCATGCGTTTCCCTCAGTCTTGCCAATACTTGTAGTCACTGTGGTGTTTATTTTGACATCAAAGCTTTCAAATGAGCTCTCAGTATTCAGGGGAAATGTAAGGAATATTACTGATGTAGGATATTAATGACTATGTGTACATCGGGTTAACTGTTGATTACACAACTGTACAGAAACAGATGAGTTTAAATTTGGTCTCCCATTACCTACCATTGAAGGTGAAATATTTTATGTCAAAGATGATCATTTCTCACTTTAATTCAACTCAAAATTGCAAAACTAAATACATGGAGAAAAGTTAAAATATACTGCTCAAAAGAATTAAAGGAACACTTTTTAATCAGAGTATAGCATAAAGTCAATGAAACTTATGGGATATTAATCTGGTCAGTTAGTAGCAGAGGGGGTTGTTAATCAGTTTCAGCTGCTGTGGTGTTAATGAAATTAACAACAGATGCACTAGAGGGGCAACAATGAGATGACCCCCAAAACAGGAATGGTTTAACAGGTGGAGGCCACTGACATTTTTCCCTCCTCATTTTTTCTGACTGTTTCTTCACTAGTTTTGCATTTGGCTACAGTCAGTGTCACTACTGGTAGCATGAGGTGATACCTGGACCCTACAGAGGTTGCACAGGTAGTCCAACTTCTCCAGGATGGCACATCAATATGTGTCATTGCCAGAAGGTTTGCTGTGTCTCCCTGCACAGTCTCAAGGGCATGGAGGAGATTCTGGAGACAAGCAGTTACTCTAGGAGAGCTGGAGAGGGCCATAGAAGGTCCATAACCCATCAGCAGGACCAGTATCTGCTCCTTTGGGCAAGGAGGAACAGAATGAGCACTGCCAGAGCCCTACAAAATGACCTCCAGCAGGCCACTGGTGTGAATGTCTCTGACCAAACAACCAGAAAGACTTCATGAGGGTGACCCAAGGGCCCCATGTCCTCTAATGGGCCCTGAGCTCACTGCCCAGCAGCATGCAGCTCGATTGGCATTCGCCATAAAATACCTGAATTGGCAGATGCACCACTGGTGCCCTGTGCTTTTTACAGATGAGAGCAGGTTCACCCTGAGCACGTGACAGAAATGAAAGGGTCTGGAGAAGCCATGGAGAACATTATGCTGCCTGTAACATCATTCAGCATGAGCAGTTTGGTTGTGGGTTAATGATTGTCTGGGGAGGCATATCCATGGAGGGTCACATAGACCGCTACAGGCTTGACAAAGGCACCTTGGCTGCCATTAGGTATCAGGATGAAATCCTTGGACCCATTGTCAGACCCTATGCTGGTACAGTGGCTCCTGGTGCACGACAATTCCTGGCCTCATGTGGTGAGAGTATGCATGCAGTTCCTGGAGGATGAAGGAATTGATACCATTGACTGGCCACCACACTTTCCTGACCTAAATCCAATAGAACACCTCTGGGACATTATGTTTTGGTCCATCCAATGCCACCAGGTTGCACCTCAGACTGTCCAGGAGCTCAGTGATGTCCTGGTCCAGATCTGGGAGGAGATCCCCCACAACACCATCTGTCATCTCATTAGAAGCATGCACCGATGTTGTCAGGCATGTATACAAGAACACAGGGGCCATACAAAGTGCTGCGTACAATTTTGAGTTGCTGCAATTAAATTTTGGCAAAATGGACTAGCCTGCCACATAATTTTTTCACTCTGATTTTTGGGGCGTCTTTGAATTCAGGGCTCTGTAGGTTGATCATTTTCATTTCCATCAAACGATGTGGCATCCTTTCGTTCCTAACACATTACCCAGTCTATATCAGTATAGATATCCAGGAGGATTTCTTTTTCCCATTGAGATCTGATGTGTTTTCAAAGTGTTCCTTTAATTTTTTTGAGTAGTTTTATGTTCCAAATTGTACAAGGTCAGGTCAATCATGTAAAATTTCATAACAGGCAAAAACATGAAACTTTCTGATGAGAACTAAGTTAAGGTACATGAAACTATTAACAGAGCTTTGTTTTTTTACATCTATTTACTGAGAGAAGTATTTCCTTTATTTTTAAAATTAAAGCTATGTCAAAAAAACACTGTGACAGAGTTGGGTCTCAACAGAAAAGCATTTATTTAAAAAGAAGGAAGGTTTCCCTAAAAATACCACAACATTAATACTGGATGACATCTTCAAATTAGAAAAGCACATAGAAAAATAAAAATACATTTTAACAAAACAAGTTTAGAAATAAATGTCAAAACATTCAAAAATGATGTTTAAATAGCAACAGATCCTCACATTGTTGTGCAGGTCTATTATTTATGGTATGAAAATGACTGCAGAGAAAACATGAAGATGCCCGTCTGACATTACAAACCTTGCCTGTTATGAACAGACAAAGAAGGCTGTTCAAAGTTGATTTTATATTTTTAGAGGACAAAAGTATGATTTGGAAACGAGGGCAAGTAAAGAAACATAGATACTCATCTAAAAGGCTGGAGTCAGGAACCTTAAGAGACAATCCGAAATACAAAACAAAAGGAAAAGTTAAATAAACAAGCAACCGTCCTCACACTATTGTTTTCTTCAGAATGTATATGTACTCTTGTATATGAATTACATTATTTGTGCTGTTTAGACCTTATTAAGGGGACCGTGGCCTTAGTAACTTAGTTAAGTAATGATGTGATCAGGACAGTGGATAATTGTTATGATTTTTCATTCAATTACTTGTATTTGTTACCACTCATCCATAGTTTTAGTTTCAGGGCATGAAACTGGACAATAATTCTATCCAACAGTCTTAAGGATGAAGGGGGTAAATCTGGTGATCTTGTTATACTAAATACATTGGCAAATGTTTTGTACTTATGAGACAGCAAAACAGTAAAACAACATTGCATTGCTGGAGAGAGTACTGGGTGCAGGCAAAGCTTCCAACAGTGATGCTGTGAAGTCATTAAGTAACGACCATTATGGATCCCTGGAGCAATAGGGGGATCATTGGCCAAGCTATCAAAACTAAAAAGTGAAAAATAGTTATAAATGATAGAGCTTCACAATACCTTCCTCAACTCTGGATGAACTTTACAAGCACAACTAGTGTGGCATGAATCTCTGAGTCGGCGACACCTTTTGGGAAATAAGGCTGCCAAAGCGAGTCAGATTTTCAAGGATGTAATTGTATAGGCCACACAATATCCAACTTCTGTATGCTCAATAATAAGAGGTTCAAGGTCCATAGTAAAGTCTTAATCACTTCCAGTATAGCATGTTTAACAGAGGGGGACCTGCAGTGTATCATGAATGTCTCTGCCAAAGCTCACATGCTCTTGGTTCTTACCTTGAACCAAAACAAGACAAAAAGGTTTTATCTGCCATCGCTTAACAATTGTTCACATCCCCATCTTTTGATAAATAAAATTCACAAATTCTTGTTAGACAGGCAGGTCCTCTAATTTTTAGTTATGAAGAATTTAAATTTTTTTTCATAATGGATGAGGTTTATTGAAATCTGAGACTGAAAAAGTAATTTAATCTTGTAAAGGTGCAATTATTCCAATAAACATTATTGGATTTGACTGTTGGCAAGGTTCTTCTGAAAGAAAATACCACATAAATGTTTAATTGGATGATAGCTACTGAAGCAGAACCTAACTGTAAAAAAAGTAATAAAGTTCTAACTTTTTCTTTCACATTGTATCAATATTATGTAAAGTACTGAGAGGTTAAAAACTTCCAGATGGAAATATGGGTGCTACCGAGAACAGAACTTACTGTTCTTACATTTGGTCCATAACTGAAAGAGACATGGGACATGTTCCCATATTGTAGTAGGATTGTGTAGGTTGTTTCCTCTTAGCTTTCTTTGCATTTTCATAGGCTCATAGGGTTGATATTGTCACATGTACTCAGTACAGTGAAACTACAGTGGCCCTGAAGTGCATGCAGTACAACATTAACACCATGTAACACACTATGATAAGTGAGTATAACTTCCTTACCAAAACTGCCTTCCTTACTTGAAAATGTATGTATTCCATAATGAATTAATTGTTATGAAAAGTGTATGCAAAAGACCCAAGAGATAATTTTGAACCTCTTTACATTGTATTGGAAAATGTCTGTGTTGCAAAAATACAAAGACTTAGTCATACTGAGAAAATGCCATATGCCAAAGAGTTTGCAACAGATAAAACAAGTTCAAACAGTGTCAAATAAAACAAATGGTAGTTAATTTGCCAAAACATAGACATCTAATCTAAGACATTTAAAGCAGTTGTTTCTGATTCCCAACGACAAGAAAAATTCCAGCAATAACTGCAGAAGGAGATGCACACAGTAAAGCACTGAATGGTGTTTTTACAAAGAAGAGTTATGTGAACGGATTAAAGAAAGTTTTATCTTTGGGGTCTAAAGCAAATGACCGATTCTGATGTAAACAGAGTTCATATGAATAACTGAGATGTATCTGTTAATGTGGAATTGTAGTCTTTACAAGCAGCAAGTTTAGCTGAATTTTCAAAACGTGAAACTTGGCATCAAATTTTGCATTGGAATCTAGGGTGTTCCTGTAAAGCCAAATTGGCCCTTATCTTGTGAATAACATTTAATTGAGTTTTATTAAAATGGCATAACAGTAAAATGATATTATTTCATAAACAGTTTCCTATTGGAATGAAAAAAGCTGAATCAGCATTGATGGAAATCAATTATTGGAACACAGAGGATTACATAAAGATTGGTTCATGAGGTATTGAATTTCTACCTTGGCACACTGGGTAACACAGGAAGAAGACGTAATTTTAGGGTTGTGGTCAAACAGGGAGGCAGCTTATGCACTGGCATTGTTATAAAAAGACTTATTTGGATAAATCTGAGTAATTTTGTCTGCTTCTTGGAGGTGTTACACCATTGTGAGCCAGCAGATCCTTCATAGAGTGCTGTAAAGCAATCATGATGACCTAGAGCTGCCTCACACTCAGCAGAAAGCCAGCCCTGGGGTTAAGGGTGACACCCTGGGAGTTAAAGGTAAAGCTGCACTAGTTAAGCGTAAGGAACTTTGGGGGCACGTTTTGTAATGGGATTTGGTCAGTGTGTTGAAAGGAACCCATGGTCAGGAAGCAGAGGTGAGAGAGAAAAAAACACTAAACAAAATATAGTTCCAAACACCTATGGCGAGCAGATACTCTGGGTATTTTTCTGGAATTTTTTTGAAAGAAAAAGAGAATTTATAAAAGTTTGGGTGGATTCATGTGTAAAAATATATGCATACAGCAAAAAAATCAGGTCTATAAAACCTGGTACATACATATTTGTACGCAAGTTACCCTTTAAAAATCACAATCATCTTGTAAATGTGTATATCTGAACGTGCCTGGTTGCAAACCTGAAACAAAAATATATGAATTATTGTAATCAAACTCATACATATATACTGCTCAAAAAATTAAAGGAACACTTTTTAATCAGAATATAGCATCAAATCAATGAAACTTCTGGGATGTTGATCTGGTTAGTTGAGTAGCAGAGGTGGTTTTAATCAGTTTCATCTGCTTTGGTGTTAATGAAATTAACAACAGGTGCACTAAAGGGGCAACAATGAGATGGCCCGCAAAACAGGAATGGCTTAACAGGTGGAGGCCACTGACATTTTTCCCTCCTCATCTTTTCTGACTTTTTTCACTACTTTTGCATTTGGCTACTACTTGTAGCATGAGGCAATACCTGGACCCTACAGAGGTTGCACAGGTAGTCCAACTTCTCCAGAACAGCACATCAATATGTGCCATTGCCAGAAGGTTTGCTCTGTCTCCCAGCACAATCTCAAGGGCATAGAGGAGATTCAAGAAGACAGGCAGTTACTCTAGGAGAGCTTGACAGGGCCGTAGAAGGTCCTTAACCTATCAGCATGATCGGCGACTGCTTCTTTGGGCAAGGAGGAACAGAAAGAGCACTGCAAGAGCCCTACAAAATGACCTTCAGCAGGCCAATGGTGTGAATGTCTCTGACCAAACAATCAGAAACAGACTTCATGAGGGTGACCTGAGGACCCGACATCCTCTAGTGGGCCCTGTGCTCACTGCCAGGCACTGTGGAGCTCGATTGGCTTTTGCCATTGAATACCAGAACTGGCAGTTTTATTGGCATGACTGGTTTGGTGGTGGGTCAGTGATGGTCTGGGGAGGCATATCCATGGAGGGACGCACAGACCTGACAAAGACACCTTAACTGCCATTAGGTATCGGGATGAAATCATAGGACCCATTGTCAGACCCTATGCTGGTGCAGTGAGTAGATTTTGTTCACTCAGTGAGTGTAAAAATCATTTCAATTTATTTTCTCGGTTTTCTTAATTATAGGAATTAAGGAAGAGTTTGGCTAATTTTATTTGCATATTTGGTGGTTAAGTTTGAGACACTTTCCCTGTTCCAGACTGGCAAGCCAAGTACTTACTGATGGGATGGTGCGAGCTACATGGAATGACAGTGATGGTTCCAGAAAGAAATAGAAAACCTTTTCATAGCCTTCTGAAAATTCATTTTCAGGGGTGCAGGTAACTTCATGAAGATATTTAAAAACGAGAGCCATGACTACCAAGATGTCTTAGAATTCCTTCCGCAGGAGCGAATGGCAAGAGCTTACGTGAGAGGTCTGAGTAAGGACTGAAGAAGCTAGGGGATTAAATGTGTTGGAGAATCTTGGTGAGCCAGCATGCTGAAGAAAAATGAAAAACTGCCAAGAGTGTCTGGAGTCAGGAGCAACAAGAACCAAGTGCTGGAGAGGAAATTGTGGAGCCATGAACAACAGCATTCATTTATATAGCACATTTTCATACAGAATGTGCAGCTCAAAGCTCTTTACAATAATACAAGAAAATGAAAGAAATGGAGGTGAAATGAAAAAACTACAACTAAATTGTAGGTAAATTTACTGTAGGTAATCATGATGGGGACATTGTGAAGCATCACTTGCCCAGGTATCTAGTTGTAGTACTGTGTATTACTGATTTTTCTGACCCATAGGGTGAAACCCTTTACCTTTTGTTAGTAAATCAATAAAGATGCCTCTTTGTTAAAGGGTTGAACTATACATTCTCTGTGGTATGTCAACTGCTTTGGTGCTCATTACAGTACATATATATGCTGCTTCGGTGTTTTGAGGAATAATGGTTAAAACACTACTACATCTTAGTCTTAGAGTTGTACTTTCACTTTAGTGACTAAACTATCTTATAATTCATTATTTTAATTAGATATTAAACACTTGAAACCATTCATCTTTCTTTTAAATTAGAATATTAACTTTATTTGATAATTTTGAAACAAATATAATTGCTTAATTGTTATTGAAACTCTTACAAATATAGCTATTGGTCACTTTCACTTTGTGTGGGCAGTGGAGGTGGTGGTGGTGCTGCCTCACATGTTCATGTCCCAGATCCTCTCTGCATGGAGTTTACATGTTCTTCTGTGTCTGTATGGGTTTCCTCCAAGTGGTTCAGTTAGGTCAAGTGGCAATGCCAAACTGGCCCTAGTGGGTGCTTGGTATGTGGGTATGTGTGTTTTCTCTGTGATGAACGGACGCCCCGTCCAGGATTTGTTCCTGGATTTGCATCCTGAGCTAGCCGGGAGAGGCTCCAGAACCTCCTGCAGCCCTGGTCTGGATTAAGAGGGTTAGAAAATGACATGACTTTGTGTCTAAATATAAAAGATATATACATTTCTTTACTTAAAAGAACTTTTGATTATTGGTTGTAAGCATTCTAGGTCCAGGTACCGAGAAGAGAACATTTCTAATAATGAAGGTTGAATTCAGATGTAAATTGTACACTAATTTTCATAATATCCATTTGATTCAGATGTTTCTTTATGCAGAAGCCAATTGCTGCTGCTAATGCAACATATTTGAATTAATTAATTCCTACACTTAACCTTTATTCTGTTTTTTTTATCTTGAAAAGCTACATTAATATTTGAATTTTTTCCCTTTTTTAACTAACTACCTGATAAGAAAAAGACACAAATGAATAAGGAAATAGCACTCAGTGTATTTGACATGGAATATTGATTTTTAATAAAGCATTTGTAAAGGAATAAAAGATAAAAGTAAAGGATGGTGAAATATAAAACATTTGGCTGATGTTCTTGGAAAAAGAAAATCTAAAATATCAGAACAGTCTGCCATTCGGTACGTTTAACACTAGAATTACCAGAGCCCACCTTAAATCCATTCGCACCTCTCCCCCAGCATCTTTGTCCCGTAAATGTGTTGATAACAGCAAGCAGCCTGGTATCCCATCCCCCCACCCACCACAGTTCAATTCGCAAAGAAGTTTCTCAGTGCTCAGTGTTTATCTTCGAGTGAAGTGCTGGAGCTTTATAGGGTAAAAAAGTACATCGTCATTTGGAATACATACATTTCATGTGTCTTTAGTGTCATCAACAATCTCTGTAAAAACGTTGTTAACACAGAAACGTTTTTCATGTTTTAGTAATAATTGACAATATGTAGACATGAAATGTATAATGTGTTAAGCCAGAAATACAAATGTCAAATAAACACTTGCACAAAAGGTACAAGTATAACAAAACAAGTGCACTTTTATTCAAGAATTTAACCGAAGAAAAAAGAAAGCAGGTCACGGTAGGCGGTTGATACAACAGCTTGCATGGTGCAATGCTAACAACTGCTGCCTTTCAATCAAGAGGTCGCGGTTTCGATATCAGCTGCTTCCCAAATTTACCATTTTGAGTAGTGAGCTGCTCTTATTGTTAATATCATACAATAAAAACATGCATTTTGATTTGTGTCTGTCAATTTATAGTACTTGTCAAATTTTTTTTTTCAATTTTATTCTCTCACTCACGTTCAAGCTTCCACACACACACACACACACACACACACACACACACACACACACACTCACACACACACCCGATCTGATGCCGTTTTCAGATAAAGACGTGGTACAAACTTGTTTTGTTACACCCCCTCTTTATTTGAAAACTGTGTCAGATCTTATGCGTGAACGAGACTGGGAAAACATCTGAGAATTCCCTGTAATTTCTAGTTCCATTGTTTCAAAACACTACAGACGTCCGCAATAACCCAGTCAAGTACACGTCTTTATCTGACAGTGTCAGATCAGGAGTTTGGGGGGGCAGGGAGGTGTTGTGGGAGTGTGAACATGAGTGATAGAATAAAACTAAAAAAAAATATGCTAATTTTGACTATAGTAAGTACTATACATTTACAGCGGCTGTTACAGACGCAAATAAAATGTCTGTTTTTATTATATTATATTAACAATAAGAGCAGCTCTCTACTCAAAATGGTAAATGTGAGAAGCTATTGTTTGGGAATTAACAGTTCTTAGCATTGTACCACACAAGCTGTAATATCAACCGCCTATTGTAACCTGCTTTTTTTTTTCTTCGTTTATATTCTTGAATAAAAGTGAACTTGTTTTGTTATACTTGTACCTTTTGTGAAGGTAAACACTGAGGAGTGACAAACTTCTTTGCGAATTGAACTGCGGTGGTGGGTGGGGGGATGGGATAGCTGGCTGCTTGCTGTTATCAACACATTTACAGGACAAAAGACGCTGGCGAAGAGGTGCGAATGGATTTAAGGTGGGTCGGATTTACGAGTTTTCTCGTAGGCTCTGGTAATTCTAGTGTTAAGTATCTGTGTGGCTTCACGTTGACTTCAGCATGTGAGACTGTTGTCTGTATTTATATTTTTTGTATCTGTTGTCTATGATTGTTATTCTTTCTGTTCTTAGACTTCTTTTATTTTTACTCTCCTTCAGTTATTGTTCATTTCTTTCCTTTTTTATAATGGGAAGATAGCAATAGGAAGGCAGTCAGTGGAAATGGTTTCAGATGGTTTGTGATATACAATAAGATTTTTAGCATGGCAAGAAAAAGACAAAAGTGGAAGACTATGATTGTCAGCATCTGCGTCAGACACAGAACTGTTGAATATTATTTTATAGAGTTTAAATTGTAAACTGGCCTATGTTTGGGTTTCCAGTGGTCTGACACTTTTCCTGTTATTTGACATGAGCTCTTCATAGGTGTGTGAGTATCCCTTGTCTTTGTGTTTAGTTTTTGGCCTTATTTATCATTCTGACTCTTTATTAAGAGGTATTCAGATGATTTGGAACTTATGTTCTACACCAGTATTAGGCATTAAATGAATTTGACTTTTTTTTTTTGCGTTGGATGAGTGTGACATGGTGACCAAGTAGACAGCCTTACAAATACAATGCAAAATCCCCAGTGCAAATCCACAGCCTATATGGTGCTGCCTGTGTGCCCACAAAATGTTATATATGTAAACATGAGTTACACAGAAATGTGTTTTATTTAGCTTTTTACATTTTACAAATTCCATTCTTTACTGGATTTCACAAGTTTATTAATTAGCATATTTAGAATTCCTTATGAGCAATGTAATGATTAGTATTGTTGCTGCATAGATCCTGGGTTTCAATTCTATGCCTGGTTGTTACTCATGTAAACTTGTCCTTATGTGTTCTTCCGGGTACTCTGTTTGCCCCCCTAAAGACATGCAAGGTTAGGTTAACTGGTGATTGTAAATGGACCTTAATTGTACTGTAAATTAATGTTTGAATAAATTAGACATGCAATTGACTGGTGTCTTGCCTAGGACTGTTTACTGTTTTATACTGGATTTTTCTGGGATAGGTCCTCACAATGTCTTCAAATGCTGATTTAGTACTGTGCCTTATACTGTAAGTCTTTTTGACCTGATTCATGCACCCCCTTTTAGGTGCCATGAACATAACATTTTTCATCACATGCCTATTTTCATATATACTGTATTAATTGACCATCTTTTCCCATAGTACCTATGATTCTAAATTTTAGATCAGATGACATTTATGATGGTTTTATGGGTTGTGAAATATATTGATAGTCGGTTTTAAACCAAGTATTTTTTATAGCGGATATGCTGTATTTGCCGGTTATCTTGTCAACTGAATATTTTCGTTGTGTGGGTGGCTTGGATGATCTTTTTTTTATTCCAGTTCCCGATGATGCTTTGCAAGGCAGTTTGATATCAGAGAATTGTAGCAACAATGTTGATTGATGCTCCCCTCAGTAATATCACAAGACCAAACTGGATTTATTAGGGGCCGACACTTATCTTCAAATCTTCGACGCCTGTTTAATGTAATATACTCACCAACTAAATCAAACACCCCAGAAATATTATTATCATTGGATGCAGAAAAAGCATTCGACATGATTGAATGGAAATACCTTTTTACTATTTTGGAGAAGTTTGGGTTTGGCCCGAACATTTGTGCATGGATTAAATTACTGTATACTAACCCAGAAGCTTCAGTTTGCATCAATAACATTTGCTCAGACTACTTTAAACTAGAACGTGGCACAAGACAAGGATGCCCTTTGTCACCACTGCTGTTTGCAATTGCCATTGAACCACTGGCAATACATTGTCGAAATACTGATCAGATAAAGGGGATTAGCAGAGAAGGACTGGAACAGAAAATCTCATTATATGCAGATGACATGGTACTGTATATATCGGACCCAGAAAATTCTGTGCCTGCAGTCTTAGCAGCACTCACAGAATTTCAAAAGCTCTCTGGTCTCAGAATTAATCTGAATAAAAGTGTACTCTTTCCGGTGAATTCGCAAGCATATAATATTAGATTAGACACCCTACCTTTTATCATTGCAGAACAGTTTAAATACCTCGGGGTAAACATCACAAGTAAACATAAAGTTCTATATCAACAAAATTTCGTCGTCTGCATGGAAAAAATTAAACAAGACTTGCATAGATGGTCAACCCTTCATCTCACACTAGCTGGAAGAATTAACACTGTTAAGATGAATATTCTTCCTAAGCTCCTTTTTATTTCAAAACATACCAATATACATTAATAAATCGTTCTTTAAGCAATTAGATTCAACAATAACCTCATTTATTTGGAATTCTAAACATCCACGCATCAAAAGAGCGACCCTACAAAGACAAAAGGCAGAAGGCGGCATGGCTCTACCTAACTTCCAGTTTTATTACTGGGCGGCAAATATACAGTCGATAAGAACCTGGACACAAATAGAAGAACATATACAGGCATGGACCGCAATAGAAGTAAAATCCTGCAGTACTTCTTTGTATTCCTTGCTTTGTGCTCCAATAAACACACGTTATCGGCAATACACTAATAACCCAATTGTGCTCCACTCACTTAGAATCTGGAACCAATGTAGAAAGCATTTTAAGACGGAGAAGCTTCTTTCTGTGGCACCTGCAAAAGAACCACCTCTTTCAACCCTCACAAACATATGCAGTTTTAATATCTGGAAAAATTTGGAATTAACTTGCTTAGAGATCTTTATATAGACAACGTCTTTGCATCCTATGAACAATTACATTCCAAATTTAACATTCCAGCTACAAATTTCTTTCACTATCTTCAAATCAGGAACTTTGTTAAACAGAACCTTCCAGATTTTCCTCATCTTGCACCCTCATCCACGCTGGAAAAATTATTGCTCAATTTCAAGGAGTTAGACTCCATCTCTACAATATATAAAATCCTTTTACAATCCCTTCCTTTCAAAGATCCAAGAGGACACTGGGAAAATGACCTCTCAATTAATATATCAGAAAAGGAGTGGAAAGTAGCAATGCAGAGAATTCACTCAAGCTCCATATGCAAAGCATACAATTATACAACTCAAAATTATATATCGAGCACATCTGTCTCGACTAAAACTCTCCAAAATGTTTCCAGGGCATGATCCAACCTGCGAACGTTGCAACCAAGCCCCAGCCTCACTAGGTCACATGTTCTGGGCCTGCACCAAATTAACATTATTCTGGACAAAAATTTTTAATTACCTCTCAGACAGTCTTGGACTCACAATCCCTCCTAACCCATTAACAGCTGTGTTTGGGGTTCTTCCAGAGGGTCTTAAAGTGGAGAAAGACAAACAAATTGTGATTGCATTCACTACACTGTTGGCACGCAGACTTATTCTGATAAACTGGAAGAACCCAAACTCTCCTCTTTTAAGTCAGTGGGAAACTGATGTGTTATATTATTTAAAATTGGAAAAATCAAATACTCAGTTAGAGGATCTGTGCAGACTTTTTCAAAACATGGCAGGATCTAATCAGTAATATTTTGAAATGATTTTATAAAGCACAGAGAATTTGTTGATTTAGGTATTTTTACAAGCCTTAAATTTTACACCGTTTGGCTTGCTCTCTCTCTCAAGGGTGGGGATCGATCTGTTCTTAGCATAATTCTTTTTTTTGTAAAAACTTGATTGCTATGTATTGATTGTAATAAAATTAATAAATAAAAAAAAAAAACAATGTTAATTGGGACAGACCCCTGAATGTATAACCCTAATTCTAGTAGTGGGCTAAAAATGAGCATACAATTGTGAAAACATTTAAACACAAAATATGCACAAAAAATTGAAACTGAAAAAGTGTTAATGTATTCATGTTTTAAAAGCAATGTCTTCTGTAGACTTGTGAGTGACCTATGTGTAATACTGAAAGTATCCAGTTAATAGTATTAATTCAGTATGAGTCAGGCAGGAAAAAATGAAGGATCCATGTGCCTGCTGTGCATTTGGTAACAGCTGTAGTGAATGAACAAACTGTGTGTTTTTGTTTGGAGAGATGAGTACCTGCTATCAAATCTGTGCTGGGCAAACCTTAGTGAATTCCTGTTTCCTGTCTGCAAGAAATTTTACTATCCTGTGTGGACCACCAGGCTGGCACTGCCAGCTGAATCTGACACAGACACGCATGTGATACAAGTTCACGGCACACTTGGTTTATTTTTTCTTTTTCACTTGTGGGAAATGCCTTCCCCATTCCCCACAAGTATAACACAGTCCTGGCACAAGCACAGCACAAACAATTAATCCCTTCTTATACTCTTTTTCTTTTCCTTCACTCCTCGGGTCAAGCTTCATCACTCCTCCTCCCGACTGGCTCCCCGAGTAGTGGCTGCTGCCTGCTTTTATAATTCACCCGGAAGTGCTCCAGGTGCTTGATTACTCATTTCCAGAAGCACTTCCGGGTGTGGTGGAAGAACTGCGCATAAGGGTTTAGCGGCTCCTGCTGCTGTACACCCTGGCGGTGCCTGTGGATCCCAACAGAGCTGCACCACACTCCAACTCCCATGCAGCCCTGCAGGAGTCAGAGGAGGCTTGCCATCTAGCGAGGTAATGCTTGCTCGCCTGGTCTTCTCAGCGTGGAGGCGTCCCAGACGGGCAAGAGCCCCGGCCGCATGCTATACCTGATATTTCGTTCTATTACTTTTATCTCATAGAGGTGCGGTGGCACACTGGTTAGCACTGCTGCCACACAACTCAGGTCACAATTTTGGCCACAATAGTTGGTCCAGCATAGCTGACAAATGTTTCTATAGCCACCAGAGGCCATTAGACCATTAAGATCCACTTAAAACGTGTTCAGATTATCCTTCCTCATTGACTTCAAAGCATTTCAAAGCAAAGAATTCAGCAAAGATTCCAAACATTTCCATGATTTCCCCTTGGGGATTTACAAAAGGTCCTGCGGTGGGTTGGCACCCTGCCCAGGATTGGTTCCTGCCTTGTGCCCTGTGTTGGCTGGGATTGGCTCCAGCAGACCCCCGTGACCCTGTATTTGGATTCAGCGGGTTAGAAAATGGATGGATGGATGGATGGATTTACAAAAGTAAATCAAACTAGATGAAATACCCTGCATGCTGAGGAGGAAAATCAAGTTTTTGTTTTTTTTAATTGTTTGAAAAAAATATATAATTTTAAAAAATAACATTTTTAAAAATAAAAATAAATTAACAAACAATGAAGAATCACTAATGTGCTTGCCTTGCGGTCTTGTATGTATGTTATCATTCAGTTGATGCTCTGAACCGGCCACCTCTATTTAATTTCAAAAGCAACAGGGGTGTGGTGGTTCTCAAACATTAACAACAACATTTATCTATATAGCACATTTTCATACAAATAATGTAGCTCAAAGTGCTTTCACAAATAAGGTATAAGCAAAAACAGCTAATAAATAAAGTGTCTAACTTCAAGTACTGTCTGGTTGACACATTTTAATAGAAAGATATAGAGACAGACTACTAATAACAAAGCACACTACAGCGTAATATAAAGAATGCTGGCAGTCGCCTGCTATATACTAACTGTGTAAGCTGTTAAAAGCACGGGATCCTACAAAGCATTGAAATCATCAGAACTACTCTGGGCATCTCTCTGCTATGAGGATTCGTGTTGCCGATGTGTTTGCATCATTTGTGCATTAGCAGCTAGGCGACTGTCTTTCTTAGGAAGTTCATTTTGCCGGTGTGCTGGCATCGCTTGCATATCGGATCTGGAGCCCTCATCCCGACTCTATGTCTCACTTCTGGGCCGAAGAGACACACACACTTGCACGGGCAGAACTCTATTTAATTTTCAAAAGCAACAGGGGTGCGGAGTTGCTCAAACCTAAAGAATGCTGGCAGTCACCTCCAATTCACCCTCTGGTGGTCGTTCCGAGTGTCAACTGAATGATAACATGCATACAAGACCACAAGATCACCTCTCACCCTACCCAGAAGGGGGTGGGTTAGGGTTGATTTCACCCTACAGTATTTTTAGTCGACCAATGAGAAACATGTGTACCAAGTTTCATGAAAATCACTCTAGCAGTTTGGAAGTGATGCTGAAACATACATACTGTACATATACACACACATACATTGACTTTTATATATATATAGATTAAAAAAAATGTAAGTCAATAGTTTGTCAAAAATTACCACAAAGACACTGCATGGAAAAATTAGTTTGGAAGCTATTTAAATTATGGGATAGTTCATTTTTGTATTACTTGTTAATTGGGGGAAATACAAGAAAAAACACAAGGTTTCATCCCGTACAGAATAAATTCTGGGTGCTTTTACTGATTTCAAACAGAAAATACTGTCAAATTTGATCCAAACATGTTGTAAATGTGAAGAAGTTTGAGAATGTTACTGTATATTTTGTGGTCTCACTTGCAACAGATATTTGATCTTCTAGCTTAATATAATTCAGAAGCAGCCATTCTTTTGTGTTAAAGTATACAAACATACAGTAATATTTTTATGTTGAAGAATGAAATTGCTTAATATCCTTTGCATTGATTTATTCTGCAAATGAACATAAACAGGAAGATACTAAACATCAGTGTTATCTCCCAGTGTGTGTTCATCAGTGCAACACCATTTACTTAACTCAATAGACGTGTGGAGGGTTTGTGAGGTAGGCACAATAAAAAGTGTTCTTTCCTGTTTGCATGTTGTTTCTAAAGTAATCCTGAAGCAGATTAGAAAGATCCCAAGATGTAGCCTTTAAACTCAGACTACCCAAATTATCTGTGTGATCGTTTTTCCAAAAACACCTTTTCTACACTAAATGAATTTAAAGTTGTGTGCATGCATCTTTGTTAAACTTTTAAAGTAAGGTATCTACTTTAGAGATAGATAGATAGATACTTTATTAATCCCCAAGGGGAAATTCACATGCTCCAGCAGCAGCATACTGATAAAAACAATTTTAATTAATTAGTGATAAAAATGCAGTGCAAGTTAAAAAATGCAAGGTGAAGAGTTTAAGGCAGGTATAACAGACAATAACTTTGAATAATGTTAACGTTTAAGGATGGAAATGAAGAGTCGCATAGTGTGGGGGAGGAACGATCTCCTCAGTCTGTCAGTGGAGCAGGACAGTGACAGCAGTTTGTCGCTGAAGCTGCTCTTCTGTCTGGAGATGATCCTGTTCAGTGGATGCAGTGGATTCTCCATGATTGACAGGTGCCTGCTCAGCGCCCAGCGCTCTGCCACGGATGTCAAACTGTCCAGCTCCGTGCCTACAACAGAGCCTGCCTTCCTCACCAGTTTGTCCAGGTGTGAGGCATCCCTCTTCTTTATGCTGCCTCCCCAGCACTACACCGTGTAGAAGAAAGCGTTCACCACAACCGCCTGATAGAACATCTGCAGCATCTTATTGCAGATGTTGAAAGACGCCAGCCTTCTAAGTAAGTATAGTCAGCTCTGTCCTCTTTTGCACAGAGCATCAGTATTGGCAATCCAGTCTAATTTATCATCCAGCTGCACTCCCAGGTATTTATATGTCTGTACCCTCTGCACACAGTCACCTCTGATGATCACGGGGACCATGAGGGACCTGGGTCTCCTAAAATCCACCACCAGCTCCTTGGTTTTGCTCATGTTCAGTTGTAGGTGGTTTGAGTCGCACCATTTAACAAAGTCCTTGATTAGGTTCCTATACTCCTCCTCCTGCCCATTCCTGATGCAGCCCACGATAGCAGTGTCATCAGCATCAGTATACTTAGTCAACTAACTGTATACTTAAGTTTTTACTATACTTACTTCCTCCATCATTTTAACATAAGGATTTAAGTTGGCTTCCCGGTGAAAACCTTTACCCATCTTGGAGAGCCAATAAAATGGAAATATTGGTGGAGACAACATACCAGGACTACATTTTTCCCCAACATGCTAGATGGCAGCATTCCCAGATCTTGCTACCTGCTCAGACACCTGCAGGGTATGCTGGGAACTGTTGGGTTCTGTAGGTGCCTCCGGGGGAGCTGTCAGAATTTATGATTCCTATTTCTGGGGACTTCCACTTTACCTGGATGTATTTTTAGCTTGCTATGCCCTTGCATCAGCAGTACTCTTGGATCCTATATATTAGGAGACGCTCTGTCTTACCTAGGCGAGTTGGAGTTGGGTGTGGAGGATGGAGAAAGCTCACCTGGGAGGACTGGAGGAAAAGAGAGAGACAGAAAAAGAATGACGAATTGTGTTGTGCTTATTTCATTAGGGCGGCACGGTGGCTCAGTGGTAGCGCTGCTGCCTCGCAGTTAGGAGACCAAGGTCCTCCCTGTGTGGAGTTTGCATGTTCTCCCTGTGTCTGTGTGGGTTTCCTCCGGGCGATCCGGTTTCCTCCCACAGTCCAAAGACATGCAGGTTAGGTGGATTGGTGATTCTAAATTGGCCCTGGTGTGTTTGTGTGTGCCCTGTGGTGGGTTGGCACCCTGCCTGGGATTGGTTCCTGCCTTGTGCCCTGTGTTGGCTGGGATTAGCTCCAGCAGACCCCTGTGTTTGGATTCAGTGGGTTGGAAAATGGATGGATGGATTATTTCATTATTACAAGGAACCCTTTGTAAGGTATTATAATTGTAATAAACCTTTTATTTAAATCTGAGGCTTGAATCTGCGAGGTTATGTCTGGGGTATGGTGTGCTGCAATGCCCACTACAGATCACAACAGGAAAAAGTATAAGAAAAGTGTAATAGTTGAAACTATATCATGTTGCATAAATCTGCACAATTCCACATTATACAGTAAATAAAGAAAACATGCTGGACTGGAAAATAATGAAAGAAAGAAGAATGGTTATAAACTGAATTGTGGACAATAATGATGGAACCACTTTAACAAATAATTATTGACCGAAACCTTCAACTACTGTGAAACCCAAGAAAAGAAAGTGAAGAAAACTTACAAAAAGCATACAGGACTGAAGGTGTAGTGAATGGACATTGAAGAAATACTGTTGAATCCAAGGTTAGACTAAGGACTTTAGCTGTTCTTGTGTTAAATTTGAAAAGAGATATAATTAGGAAGTGAAATTTTACCACACTAAACAAGTGCCTGATTTAAGAAGTCAACTGCAGACATATAGAAACAATGAAATAAATAACCGCCTGATATTATTTGCATATCATTCATATCATACCCCTGGAAAGAGTTTGTTCTGTCCAGGAGTGTTCCAGATTTTGTTCTGTTTTCATGTACTACATAGAGTAAAATCACAGAAATGTTTCCAGATGTGGGACCATGAATGTGTTATTCCTCTTTAGCAAAGCCTTTAGTTTAATAGAACTCCTGGGCCTTTTTCACGAAGTTTGTATTCTAACTGTAAACCTCCCATTGTGTACATACAATATATTTGCCCTTATTACTTGTAAACCTTTCCATTTTCTGTATTACATTTTGTCATATTTATTTCTATTCTATCCAAAGCCCTTATAAAGATTTATATACCTGCCATGTCTTGATAGTTAATTGTCTTTTAAGCTTAAGTTTTTCCATTAATTTTTTGTGTAAATCATTTACACCTTTAAAAAGAAAAACAAGACCAGCCTTGGTTTATGAGAGTTCAGGTTTATTTTCATGTAGGCAGAGTATGATGAAATTCTTTCTTATATGTCTCAATGTCTTGTGAAATGGCTTTAATACCATTAAAAAAATCTAAAATAATAATTTTGTTGATATCTCCAAATCACAGCTGATGTTGAATATCTGCCAAAGTAAAGTAACTTCCACATTATATTGCTTTATTTTTTATGGAAAGATCTAAAGATCCAAAAGCAAGTGGCCCAAAGATAAAGTCTGGTTACCTAACATACAATGTTCTGCAGGCAGCATAGTAGTTTAATTGTCGACTGTAAATTGTCCTTGGGTGAGCGAGTGTATGTGTGGACATGGTGTGAATCTCCATCTAGAATTGTGCATTATGTTAAACTACAACCCCTACAACCATCAACTGGCATAATTGGGTTTGAAACAGATAATCGAGAATATAACCAAAGAAAATAAATCATTTAATTTTCATGCTGCTGTCAAAGAGTTAAAAACCCAAAGTCAAATGGCAATCGACAGAAGGTTGATATTTATTCTTGGATGGAGCAGAGGTAAGAACTGCTGCCTTATAACCAAAAGGTTCCAGTTTTGAGTGGTGAGCTGCTATTATTATTATTATTATTATTATTATTATACTGTAATAAAAACATACATTTGATTTGAGTCCGTAACACCTGGTTTACATTTTGGCTGCTTGTAAAAGTTAGCGCTTTTTTATTATTCAGTTTTATTCTGTTAGTGATGTTCACGTGGTACAACAAACTGCCTCTTCCTCTCTGAGTTGATGGTGTTTATCTCCTGTGGAAACCGTACCCCCAGACACAGACAGACTGACACCAGGATGTCCAAAACACACTTGTTTATTTCTTTTTCCACTGCACCACAATGTTCACACACCAACTCTCTCCAATGTCATATTCTTCTTTTCTCTTTCTCTCTCTCTCTCTATTGACCTCCTTCCTCCTCCTCACAAGCTTTGTCTCCTTTCTCCCAACTCTGGCTCATTGTCTGGAAGGAGGCGGCCCCTTTTATCAGGACCTGGATGAGCCCCAGGTGCTCCCCTTGACGTCACTTCCTGGTGTGGCGGAAGTGTCAGGAAAGCCCCTGGAAGCACTCCGGGTCTTCTTGGAATTATTTCTGGCAACACTTCCTGGTGAGGCGGAAGTGCT
This sequence comes from Polypterus senegalus, assembly GCF_016835505.1. NCBI lineage: Eukaryota > Metazoa > Chordata > Cladistia > Polypteriformes > Polypteridae > Polypterus > Polypterus senegalus. Next base: position 127,867,091 of record NC_053160.1, read on the forward strand.
GCCATCCAGGATTCTCCAACTGTCCGGGCGCCCTCTGGCGGTGGCCACGTCCTCTCACGGGCATCCCAGCTCCGTCTCTGTGGCCCCCAAATAGACCCGGGCGGCTGCCCTCTCGTGGCCGAGGAGAAGTATTGTCCCAGCTGGGGACTGTCCAGGCGTCCCGGCTGGGCAGTGTCTCCGTACATTTATGACACTGCCCCCTCACCAGCTGAAGCCCATCCAGCAAAGTGGCCCATCCCGCAAGGGTTAACAGTTTCCCAAGGCGGGGTCCCGGCCCTGTAAAACAACGCCGTCTAATGGCATTTCTGCTCAGGGCATACAGACAACGTCTCCACAAATGCCCAGCTCCATGGCACCTGTAACACCGGTGCACCCCTTGCCTTTCAGGTGTTCTCCGGGCCTAAAAACAGGACGGGAATGATCGTGCCTGTATCCGTTCAACTTGGCTTGGGGCAGCTCTCCATTGCCTCTGAGAGAGCTCTCTCACTGCACACGAGCTCTGGTTCACTCTTTTCGCCCTTTCGGGAGACCCTTCCGTTTTTCTCCGGAGCCTCCCGTTACTCTGGAGTGCTGCAACAGCTTGGATCCCCTTATGAATTAAAGTGGGACCCGGTGCTGTTTGCACACCTCTCGATCGGGTTCCGAGCGCTGCCGCTTCTTGGCGCAGGGTGGTCTGGGTGCCGACACATACAAGCCGGCACCGCCCCCCCGACTCCACTTGTACTGCGGTCTCAGTACTTGTCGGAACCCCTGCTACTTGGATCCCTTCCGTTACATCTGGGTTCTTTTCGCTAGGGATTCCATAATCATGTTCGGTACCGATGTCACTTACCTGTACCGAAGCATCGGACTGAATGGAGAATCCCATGTCGCGGCGCGTTAACCACCCCAGTACGGCTCTCAGGGGCACGTCCGCAGTCTCCTCCAGCGTCTTGATTACCCCCGTCAAATTTTGGAGTACCTGTAAGAGAGGCTGTACAGGACGAAAGACTTTCTCTAACTCCTGTACAGCCAACAACAAGTCACTTAAGTCAGCCGGCGCTGAAGTCATACATTTTTCAGACTCACTTGCTGGCTGGGAGCCGTGGAGCTCCTGCCCATGCTCCACTGGGTCTTCGAGCGTCCCAGGATTGACGTTCGTTGGTCCCGCCTGCTTGTACTCATCGGTGGGCACACAACACACTCCGTCCAATCCCGTGCTTGTTTTTGGGAGGAACTTCCGGTTTTCCGACGCTCCCTCCACCCTATGAGCGGACGGGCAGTGTCTCCGTACATCTGTGACACTCCATTATTTTCACAAGAGCAGCAATGACCACTGTAACAACAGACAGCTTCTACACACAGCAATTTTGCTGGTTAATAGACTGCTGCACCACAATACAATTGTGCTTGACAACATACTGTAAGTAAAATGGGACTTCCATCTGCAACTAAAGTCACTTTAGTATGCAAGCAATTCACCATGCTGCTGTTTAGATATGGCAGTGCCAAAAAGAAGAAGGCTTTGATTTCAGTCTATAACAGCAGGGTGTAAAGTTTTGCTACCTGTAAAAGATATCGTTGAGGGGTTATAAGCAGACGCACAAACGCTGCTGGATCATGTCTTCTTGGTATCTTGTTGTCACTTGTATTTTTTATTATTCAGTGTATATTTTATATTACATTAACCACTTGAATGATATCAATTCTATCTCTGCCTCTCTCGTGTATGCACACACACATGAAAACGTTACTATTTGAAAATGCTATGTCATTTAAACATGAGTTGTCAATTGAACATGTTTTTTTTCGATCTTGCCTGTACTCCACATTATGGTTCATGGTACTAAAAATGCAGAAAAACTTCTTTTTGGGTGCATATGTTGCAGATGTGTCTGCCAATCATTACATTGTCGAGATATGCCCCAGAATATTTGGAATGAGGCTGTAAAATCTGATCCATCATACACTGGAAAGTTAAAGACACACCATGCAGTCCAAATAGGACTGAACAAAAACTTGAACAGACTTTCGCCACCCCGGTATTCTAACCTTATAATTTAGAGGACCTATCCTCTTTTCCACAACAGCAGGACACTGCCATTTCACCAGGAACTTATGTGGGTAAGACGGAATCAGAACAAGTACCCGATTATTCCTTTTTGAATTCACGCAGTTTGCTTTTTTATCATAATTACATTTCTGCATCTCCTGCTCATGCTGCTGATGCTCAGACAGCCACCTATATGATCGGAAATCATCCGATATAGGAGGCCATCATTAAACAAAAAGTGTGGAGTTTTGAAACTGGGAGTCTCACACTCCTTATAGTCGGAATCATTCACAGCATGAGCTTGTTTAAATGCAAGGAAAGGAAATGATGGGCCTGATGTTGGGACTGAGGTAAGAACCTGCCACAACTGCCTAGCAGGCAAGGCCAAGAGGGTTACAGAGGAGTAGGAGCCAGACTTGTTAAGCTGCTCTGCATCCAAGCGGCTTGGGTGCCTTACAATCTATGGGCTAAATTGATCTGCAAGACAACGTTGTTCCAGAGCATCTCTTCTTGGAGGTCTTTGCCTATCCAAGATAACACTGTGCCAACTTTTCCTACTATGCACTCAGCGAAATCTCCGTGGAACCAGCTTTGGATAAGGTGTAGCAGGTCCTGCAGCTGTCCTCAGATGGGGTAATTGGGATCGATCTGGCATAGGTGGAACATACAACCCTTGGCTGGAGAACTCATAACAATACGAAGATGAACCTACTGCTCCAGGAAGTCATAATCATTATGTCTCTCGAGAGGGAGATTTTGCATAAGCTGCAAGGCATTGCTAGACAAAAAGGGGCAGCGATGGCAGCCCTGTGTTCATCTGTCCCAGTGCATCAATGTGGACATCCACTCAAAGCAGAAGAGGAAACTCTCAGGGTCATCCGTAGGAGCCATTTTCAGAAGCAGGTGCTTGGGAAAGTCATCAGGAAGAGCTGCCACATCCTCCGGGTCAGGTGGAAGGGGAACGTTCTGAGTTTCCTGAGGATTCATCTGTGCCAGTCCTCACATGGTACCATTTGTCAAGCTTGGGTCACAGAATTGCACAGGAGACTACAAAAAATAACCAGGTTTCCAAGGCACAAATCCTTTAGTGCTGAACTGGCAGGAACAGACACAAAACCTTATTTCAAAGGGGACTATCTTCAGCAGGCAAGCACACACATCACGTTCCAGTTCCCTTCTCCTGGTTAAAAGAACACAGTCTTCTTCAGCAAGTGGGTTTAGTGGCTCAGAGACAATGACTGGGGCAGCAGTCTGAGGGCGAGAGGACAGGAGAGTGAACCCTTAGGCTGGTCAGGGCTGAGTCTTTAAAATGTTCTAAACCTCGTGCAAGAAGCATATTACATGGTAAGCTTGCAGGCCTGCAGCTGATCCCACAAAGGATGGGTAAGAGTGTGTTTGTTCCTCACTGAAATGCTGTTTAAGAAGGAGTTTCTGAAAGATAACTGTGTTTCTTTGCCATAGGTTTACTGTTTAGAGCATATGAGCATGTAGCTACCGGCGCTAAGTGGTAGGAAAATGGAGCAGGGGAGGTACTGAACTGCCTATGAGTGATGGCCACCGCCGTTTGGGTAGCTAAATGGTGGCGACATCGATCACAATATATATGAATAAATACATACATACACACATACATTGTCAAACCCACCTGATCCATTTCAGGGTTATAGGGGCCAGAGCCAACACTAGAGGTTGTCTAGAAGTGCCTTTTGGGAGACATGCAGGTTAGCTGTCCCTCTTTCTCATGCTAAGGGAAGTCAGAAATGATCTAGGACCCCTAAGGTTCATCCTGCAGTTCTAAACCTCTGCCCTAGTACCTGGTTTGGTTATTTGTTGTAGGTCTGTAGTGTACATTTCTAGCCCTGCTTAACACTTCAATTAATTTTCTAGGTTGACACCCTCACCTGAACCTCTAAGACCAGAAACATTAAAATCTAGACCAAATTATTATTTTAAAAATGTGTTTATTAAAGCACAGGTCAGGTCAGGTCAGGTTGGGGAACGTGCATTGGTAACGTGCGTTGCCGCACCCACCACATGACAAAACAGCTTGGGATTATGGTTGACAATCCCCCAGGCAGACATGCAGTCCTGTCCACCCCACCAAAAAATGACCCTCTATCTGCTGCAGCCAGGTGTTATGTGGGCATCCCCTTGGCCTGGCCAGGCCATTCTGGCCATCAAAAGTGAGGATCCTGTGAGCCAGACCACCTGCAGGGAATTGAGCCACATGGCCGTAGTGTCATAACTGCCTTTCCCTCAAACTGCAGGTAATGTGCCTCATTCGGAAATCCATGAGCAAACCAGTGGTACCCAAGAATTCTCTGAAGAGACATAGTATTAAAGGAGTCCAGTCTTGGTCTCAAGTCAATGGATAGCATCCATGTCTCACAACCATATAGCAAGGCAGGAAGCACCAAGACTCTAAAGACTTGGAACTTCCTCCTTTTGCATAGATAATGGAGAGCTACACATCCCTTTCTAGCAACCTCGTGACCTCCCATTCTCTCCTAATCCATCTACTGATTTCATAGGAAGAGCTACCAGAGACATGAATGTCACTGCCGAGGTAAGTAAACCTTTCAACAAGGTCGACACTCTCACTGCAGACAGACACACAGCTGATGGCTGTGACTAAGAGGTCATTAAAGGCCTGAATCTTGGTTTTTATCCAGGACACTCGCAAGCCCAGACACTCAGACTCCTCACTCAGTCTCTCGGGAGTCCTTATCAGAGCCTCCACTGACTCAGCGAAGACCACAGCGTTGTCCGAAAAGTGAACATCAGTGAATCTTTCGTCACCAACAGATGATCCACATCTGCTGGATCACAGTGAGATTGGGTGGTTCACAGCTAATTGGAGGATCAGCCTCAAGAACTATGGACCCAGAGATGCCTAGCATCCAAACTGTAGGATCAGCATTAAATAGCTGCAAAAGTAGTCAGCCCCACAAGTCATAACCGCAGTGTCATATTTAAGGACCATTCCTTCAGGTGCCCTAAATGCGACTCTCCAAGGAACAGATTCGGATGTGCATAATGCTTTGATTCCTTTGTAACCATAGATGATGTGTCACTTGCTTATGGATTCCTCTAACAAATGCCTACTTATCTGTCATCAAAGCCCTCGCAGGCATCCTTCTTAGTCCCGGTACAGACCACAGTTGCCATCAAGCCATGCTCTGTGACTCCTCTCGATGATATCCAGAGTGCCCTGCGAGATCAAGCACTTCGTTCTGTGAACATTGGTAACACCAACACAACCTTCAGCAACCTTCAGGGTCTTGTCACAAAAGGTCTCCCACATCACATTAAGATTGGCAGTCGCACTCAAATCCATAAGTTCCTCACACAAACTGTGCACAAACTCATCAGAAACAGCCTGATCATTCAGCCTGGCCAGGTCCAGCCTCATTTTCCTAGTAGGACCTAGAGTTTGTGATTCATTCTTAAGATGAAAGAACTCTGCTGGATCTACCAGGATTTTGAAGACCTGGATTAAGTCCCCACTGAGCCTCCTCTGCTGTGCCCATCTGAAGGAATTGTGTAATACCATTAGACTGCAGTATGAATACAATTACATAAAAAACAACCTGAAACTATAAAATAACCTTAACTGCAGTTAAATATCTTCCTAACCTTGTGTAACTTGTTGCCTGTGAAAGCCCTTAGTGCTCATCTGTGAGTTGGGTCTGTGAGTTATACTGTTCACAATTCACGATTTTCAGTTCAGTCATGCTGAAAACAAGAATTTCAGAGAGTAATACATTTTCCCAAGTTTTTTGTTTCACATGGCATAGAACCCTTTAGCATTCATTCATTCATATTCCAAACCTGCTTTTTCCAATCAAGATCTCAAGGGACACTTTAACATACTGTTTTTATTTTATTCATGCTCAAAATAAATACTACTCCTTTGTATTGAGTTAATAGGATTTCTGGATCACAACTCTGGCTCTATGCCTTTTCATGAATCCAAATGAAAATGTAACATTACAATTATTCATAAGGTACTGCCAGATTATCTCTTTTCTTCATATAGCTTTTCTTCTAAATACATTTTAGGCTGAGACGTTAAGCCAAATAATGATGGCATCATTTTTTATAGACTTGAATACAGTGTGTTCTTTAGATACTGATAAATGTCTAACAGATTTTACTAAATTATTGTTTAGAAATTTTGTTTTTCAATTGTTTTTACTGTGAAAGCTGCCAGATATGAACTATGTGATTGGAGGAGATTAGGGAAATAAAGAAATGGGTTAAAATCAAGAGATTCAAATTCAAAAATCAGTGAAAACAAGTACATCTTTACATGTACTATCATACACTCATTTAAACAAATATTTCCCTTACACCTGTAGTAACAGTATTTTAAGTTATTAGCTCAGTGTAAATTCAGAAACATTGCAACCCAGCCACCTGGGTCTTAATGCGGTCTTGTGCCAATCCCAAGCCTGGGTAAATTGTGGAGAGTTGTGACAGGAAGGGCATCCGGCATAAAACCTGTGCTATATCAAACATGCGGATGAGAAACAAAATGTCCATGCCAGATCAGTAAAGGCCCAGGTTAACAATGGCTGCCACTGATATAGCTTTCCAGTAGGGTATTGCTGGAAACTATGCTACTGCTGGGTCAAAAAGGTGAAGGAAAACAAGAGGGGGAAAATGAGTTCAAAAACATTGGGAGAGGAGAAAGCGAAAGAGTGTGAAGTACAGAGTCAGAAATTTGAATATTGGCACTATGACTGGTAAAGGGAGAGAGCTGGTTAGTCTAATAGGGCAGAGAAAGGTAAATGTTCTGTGTGTACAGAAGACAAAGTGGAAAGGGAGTAGGGCCAGAAACATTGGAGGTGGGAGAAAACTGTTCTAGCATAGTGTCGGATGGGAAGAGAAACCGGGTAAGGGTAATTGCGAAGGAAGAATATGTTAGAAGTGTTTTGGAGGTGAAGAGAATGATAAATGTCATGAGTGCATATGCCCCACAAGTGGCATGTGAGATGGAGAAGAAAGAAGATTTCTGGAGTGAGTTCAACAAAATGGTGGAGAGCATACCCAAGAAGAATGAGTGGTAATTAGAGTGGACCTTAATGGGCACGCTGGTGAAGGGAACAGTGGTGATGAGGAGGTAATGGGCAGGTGTGGTGTTAAGGAGAGAAATGTTGAAGTGCAGATGATAGTTGACTTTGAAAAAAAGATGGAAATGGTGCTGGTGAGTATATATTTTAAGAAGAAGGAGAAAAACATAGTGGCGTATAATAGTGGAGGAAAGTGTACGCAGGTGGACTGTGTCCTCTACAAGGTATGTAATGTGACAAAAGATTAGAGACTGTAATTTGGTGGCAGTGGATGTTGTAGCTAGACAGCATTGATATTATGAAGCATGAATTTTGAGTTAAAAAAGTGGAAGAGAGTGAGAATGGAACCAACGTTCAAGTGGTGGAAACTAAAAGAGGAAGGCTTTTGTGTGAAATTCAGAGAGGAAGTGAGACAGGCACTGAGTGGTGATAAAGACAGGATAGATGATTGGAAAACCTTAGCTGAAGTGGTAAGGGAGTGAGCTAGGAAGGTGCTCGGTATGACATCTGGACAGAGGAAAAAAGACAAAGAGACTTGGTGGTGGAAGGAAGAAGTACGTGAAAGCATAAAGAGTAAGAGATTAGGAAAAAAGAATTGGGATAACAGAGTGATGACGAAAGCAAACAGCTGAACAAAGAGATGTGGTATAAGGTAAACATAGAGGTGGAGAAGGTTAAGGAGGTGTCGAGCTATATGACAAGCTGGACACAAAGAAAGGTGAAAAGCACTTGTAACGACTGGCCAAGCAGAGGGACTGAATGGGGAAAGATATGCTGCAGGTCAGGGTGATAAAGTATACAGATGAGAATTAGTTGACAAGTGGAAAGAGTGTATTGAAAAGGTAGTACTTAGTACTATGAAGAACATATGAGTATAGAAAATGACAGTGTAGAATGGATGAAGTGGAGATAGTAAATCACGAAGTACAGAGGATCAGCAAGGCTGAAGTGAGGGAAGCTATGAAGAGGATGAAAAGTGGAAAAGTAGTTGGCCCGGATGATATATCAGCAGAGGCATGGGGATATTTAGGTGAGTAGAGTTTCTAACTAGATTATTTAACAAAATTTTGAAAAGTGAGAAGATGCCTGAGGAGTGGAGAAGAAGTATACTAATACCAATTTTCATGAATAATGGAGATCTGCAGAGCTGCAATAAGTACAAGGGTATAAAGTTGACCATGAAGATATGGGAAAGACAGATGGACGCTAAGCTGAGTGTAGAGTGGTGATCTGTGAGCAGCAATATGGTTTCTTGCCAGAAAAGTGTACTACAGATGCAATGCTCTTTTTAAAAGTGTTGGTGGAGAATTACAGAGAAGGTCAGAAAGAACTGCATTGTTTGTGGACTTGGAGAAGGCAGCGGCACACGAGAGGAGTTATGGTACTGTATGAGGAAGTCGGGTGTAGCAGAAAGGTGTGTGAGGGTTGTACAGGATATGTATAAGGACAGTGTGATTGCACTAGCATAGATAAACAGGATACTGTTTTTTGTCTTGGTTTAGTTGCACATATAATTATGTAGTTGTTCTAATTGTGTTGTGGTCACTTTTTTTATCTTGTTCTCTGTTTCTTTGACGTTTGCACCTTTATTCTTGCATGTATTATAACTTGATTTGTAAGTTGCCTTGGATAATGGCATCTGCTAAATTAATAATAATAACTGAAACAATAGATGCTGTATTATAGGACAATTTTATGTGAAACTCTAGTTAGTTTCCTTTCTATTGTCAAAATAAGGAAGGTGAAAAAACATAAAGCGTCGGTGCCAATCTTCCTCTGTAATTGTCAGACAGTGGGCGTGAGGAGAAGGCATTTAAAAGCAAAGTAGAGATGATGGTTGGGGTTTGGTCTCCTAGATCTCACCTGGACAATGCTCTCAATGTCACTGAAATGTTAAAAAAGAGACAAATTATGCTTTTCGACCTAAATTTGCCAAATTCCCTATTTCCCATATAAGGCAGACAGTTATTATATCAACTGCATTTACTGTGTGGCAGCAGCTTCATTAAACATTAAATGTCAAAAAAAGTCCAGAAATAGGACAGTGTCTATGCAAATGTAAATAATGCTAGCATATTTTACTGCACAATCCATCAGTAAATATAATGGTAAAACAGATTTAATATTTTTTTTCAAATATACTTTTATATGGGAATGAAGCTTACAATGCCTTCATTTGAGACAAGGCTGGACCAAATAATGGATTACTGGGCATGCACATCCTCATAATCAGTAATCCTTTAATTTTCTGAACCTGCTTCTGTTACAGCCATAGAGGGAGAATCCTTTCTAACAACATCGTACTCAAGGCAGGATCCAATTCATTATAGGGTGTTTGTTAGCCCACCATTGAACACTTTAATGTATACACCCATGCCAGTCATTCCAAATTCACCACTGATTCTAACCTTCTTTATCAGCCACATTCACAAAAACAAAAATTTAATTACATATATGACTATATCTTATAAAAGCAGATGGGTTTTAGCAGAAGTCCCTGAGTAACAGAAATATTGCCAGAGAAAGTTATGCAATTCATGAATAACAATTCTTTATAAAAAACAGGGGGACCTAGACTAGAGGATAATTTAAATAAACTCAAAGTCAGAAAGATTTCAGTTGGATTCTTTAATTGAGATTGAAAATATATAGAAAGAAGGAGCCAAAGAAAATGATTATTTACCTTACTATGCTGATGTCTGAAATATCCCGTTTGTCGCAGCTTTTGAAACAGGAGGTGAAGAAATTATAGAGTTAATGGAAGTTTTTCTACAGGGAACACTTAGCCTTGTGACTCAGCTCTTTATCCTTTAACTTTCCATAGGTTCTCAGGGTCAAAGCGTTGTCCATTTTTGTTCAAAGATGCAAAGATAGATAGATAGATAGATAGATAGATAGATAGATAGATAGATAGATAGATAGATAGATAGATACTTTATTAATCCCAAGGGGAAATTCACATAATCCAGCAGCAGTATACTGATACAAAGAAACAATATTAAATTAAATAGTAATAAAAATGAAAAGAATTAAAATAAAATTAATGTTCGCATTTACTCCCCCGGGTGGAATTGAAGAGTCGCATAGTGTGGGGGAGGAACGATCTCTTTAGTCTGTCAGTGGAACAGGACAGTGACAAAAGTCTGTCACTGAAGCTACTCCTCTGTCTGGAGATGACACTGTTAAGTGGATGCAGTGGATTCTTCATGATTGACAGGAGTTTGCTTAGTGCCCGTCGCTCTGCCACAGATGTTAAACTGTCCAACTTTAAGCCTACAATGGAGCCTGCCTTCTTAACAAGTTTGTCCAGGCGTGAGGCGTCTTTCATCTTTATGCTGCCACCCCAGCACACCACCGCGTAGAAGAGGGCACTCGCCACAACCGTCTGGTAGAACATCTGCAGCATCTTACTGCAGATGTTGAAGGATGCCAACCTTCTCAGAAAGTATATTCTGCTCTGAGCTTTCTTACATAGAGCATCAGTATTGGCAGTCCAGTCCAATTTGTCATCCAGCTGCACTCCCAGATATTTATAGGTATGCACCCTCTGCACACAGTCACCTCTGATGATCACAGGGTCCATGAGGGGCCTGGGCCTCCTAAAATCCACCACCAGCTCCTTGGTCTTGCTGGTGTTAAGGTGTAAGTGGTTTGAGTCGCACCATTTAACAAAGTCTTTGATTAACTTTCTGTACTCCTCCTCCTGCCCACTCCTGATGCAGCCCACAATAGCAGTGTCATCAGCGAACCTTTGCGTGGCAGGACTCCGAGTCATATTGGAAGTCTGATGTATATAGACTGAACAGGACCGGAGAAAGTACAGTCCCCTGCGGCGCCCTGTACTGCTGCACACAATGTCAGACCTGCAGTTCCCAAGACGCACATATTGAGGTCTGTCTGTAAGATAGTCCACAATCCATGCCACAAGGTGTGAATCTACTCCCATCTCAGTCAGCTTATCCCAAAGCTCTTGTTCTAACCATTTATTTGAACTTTTTGACTTTAGATGTTGATTTATTTCTAGGCATAGCAAAAGCTTGTTAAAATAAAAATTTCCAATGAAATAAATAAAAAATGAAATGTTAATTACTTAATCTGAGCATATTTTACTGCATAATCCATTAAGTAAATATAATGGTAAAACAGATTTAATATTTATTTTTAAATATACTTTTATATGGGAATGAAGCTTACAATGCCTTCATTTGAGACATGGCTGGACCAAATAATGGATTACTGGGCATGCACATCCTCGTAATCAGTAATCTTTTCATTTTCTGAACCTGCTTCTGTCACAGCCATGGAGGGAGAATCCTTTCTAACAACATCATACTCAAGGCAGGATCCAATCCATTATAGGGTGTTTGTTAGCCCACCATAGAACACTTTAATTACTTAAATTACTTAATCTGAGCATAGAGCAAGGTTTCTTAAACTATTTTTCATGATCCAAAATAGGTCGCAGGTTGTTATCGTTGTATTTAATGGGAATGGGTCGCAAATGGTTTGTAATGTTGGCTATGGTAGGTGGTTGCAGGTTGATTAAGCAAACGACATTGCTACGATGATCGGCTCTGCATTCAACAAGGAATGGGTATCTAAAGCAGTAAAAAGGGCAAGATTTGGGTCATGACAAAAAAAGTTTAAGAAACCCTTTCATAGAAAATATTCTTTTATTGTTAACATAACATAACACACTCAAACCCACTTAAGCCAATTTAAGGAGCTTAGCCAGAAACAGTTAAGTACAAAACAGTGACCAACCCAGAGCAGGGCACCAGTCCACTGCACACACACCACACACACAGACTTACTTGGAAGAGCAAATTTGTGTAACACACACATCTTTGGAATGTGAAAACACAATCTATGGCAATACCAGAAGAACATGTAAACCTCACACAGACAGCAACTGTCCATGGGATCTGAACCTAGGACAATGATGGATCTGTGAGACAGTGTTCTCTTTTTTATATCAAACCACACTATTGTTCATATATTAAAAAAAAGTTATAGGATTGCATAAGAAAAGCTAAACACACACCAATACAACCTGTTCTATCTTGTTGAAATCCCAAATTACAGTATATGGAATGGCTCCAGCAGACCCCCGTGACCCTGTAGTTAGGATATAGCGGGCTGGATAATGGATGGATGGATGAAATGGTTTAGAAGGTAACAAAAAGACCACATGAAAATGTATTATGAGAAATGTGAACTTTGCACTGCCTTTAAACAGAACAAATGAAGAGAAACACAGGAAAATCCAGATCTTCACACTGGAAAGTAAATAACTGTTTTCCCCACAATTATTGCACCTCTGACCTGAAACAGAAGGTTTGACTCAGACTCCTGTTCTGCTTCTAGGTGTTCAATGCATCTGGCAATGTAGCAAGTAGTTTGGACAGACTTTGCTGTACAAAGATAGAGAGGTAATGATATCTATAGGAATATGTATTGGGTGCTAAGAGCTGTCCACAGTTTCTTTCATACTTTCATATTCTACTTAAACTACAAATAAATGGGATGACTCTGTTAGTTTCACAAATATTTCTTTCTGAGCTTTTTAAATAGGCATAGCTCGTAAGACATGCCCAGTCCAGTAGAGATACTTACTCTGTAATTATGTGATCATTTATTTTGTGCTTTATATGTGTAATTAATTTAGATCACTTTGCAGATATCTGTTTTCACTTTAACATTAAAGAGTATTTTTCTGTTGATCAATGTGAGAAAGCCAAATTAAATCCACCGTGATTATGTGTTGTATCTCTTGTCAGGGTTTTCAAGAAGCATAAACTTTATTCATAAAGAGCATAATAAAGCATCATCCTGTTTAATAAAACCCCTGTGTGCATCCAGGTGTCCGTGTGTGTGTCTTCTGGTGAAGTGCGCATGCGCGGGGCCACACAGCACATGTTCAGTCTCTTCCTGTGCATTCCCTGTGCAGAGAGAGAGAGACAGATACACACACACAGGCGAGCGCAAGTCACACACACACAGGCACACACAAGTCACGCACACACACACAGGCGAGCACGAGTCACACACACACACACAGGCGTGCGCGAGTCACACACACAGGCGGGCGCGCGTCTCACACACGCACACGAGTCACACACACGAGACACACACACACACGAGTCACACACACGCACACGCGAGACACACACACTGGCGCACACACACACAGGCAAGAAAGAGACAGACAAACACACACACAGGCAAGAGACAGACAGACACACACACACAGACACAGAGGCGCGCGCTTCTTAAGAGACACACACACACGCAGGCCCGCGAGAGAGACACACACACACACGCGCGCGCGCATTGTTGCAATGTTACTTTTCTTGGTTGTTTATTAAATTACAGATTTTTCAAATGTTCATTTTTTCCCCTGTGCTTAAAACTCATTAAAAAAAGAGTTTTTAGCGAGCGGGTCATAAGGGTATAGCGCAGATTCTTGCTGTGTTAGTTTTCTCTGTTGTTCAAGATTTTCTTAGTGTTATTCAATGTTTTTACATTTAGTTTACTATTACGCTGTGCTTTCTATGGTATAGTTAACTATATTTGTGCTTAAAAACTTAAAAAAATATATATTTACATACAGTTCATACGGTCTGGAATGGATTAATTGTATTTACATACAATCCTATGGGGGAAATTACTTCGGTTCACGACCAAATCGGGTTACGACCGAGTTTTGGAACGAATTATGGTCGTGAACCGAGGTTCCACTGTATTACTGTCAGACAAAATTACAGGTATTTTACAGAAATACAAACCAGTATTACTGAGAGAGAAAATTAAAGGCACACAATACAGTGACACATATTACAGCCACATACAAGGTCCCTTGCCATTTAATATAGACTGTTCATACAAATGTTTATGCACTACTGTTCTAGCACCCGTTATTTTAACGGGCTTAATATCTAGTAAAGAATAAAGCAGAAGATGTGTGGGGGAGAAGAGAGACAAGGCAATAAGGCAAAAGGACAGCTGCTGTACAGGCTTTTAAATGTCCAAAGCGCCACGTGAGGAGCAGATCATGTGGCACAGCAGCACACACAGCAGCTAATCGAGCAAAGAGGAGGTAAAAAACTGTAGTTGTTTCCCATTGTATCGCCGTTTAAGAGAAGGTTGCGGAGGAGCGACTATATATATAAAATGGTAAGGAGTCTTGGCCTGCCATGTAAAAACCTGGGCACTCCTGGTCCTTGACACTTAATCTTGGTCTGTTGATACATTGTACAATGGCACTTACAACACAACCCATAATCTAGGCGATTGTGCCATGGCTAACTTGAAATTGGGCTTGGATATGTGACAGCTTGCATCATCTGACAGGAAAGCTCTACTGAATGTAATTCATGTCCGTTGCGACTCCTTCTCACTGACATTTGAGACATAACAGTGCGCCTGAACTAGCATGCGCAGCTTAGATGACACAAAAACTATGGCTTAGCGATCAGGCCACTTACCTGGCGTGAAAACAAAACAGAAGTGAAGACATGCAATATGCACATGGTATTGCTAATAGTAAGACATATTATTTATACCAATGATATGTGTCAACTACAGGAAACAGAATGCAGGCATAACAAATACTGGCAACTTCCTCTGTACCTTTACACTCCAATCCCAAAAAATGTCATACACACTGTTTGCCCAAGAAAAACAACAGATCTTCATCTTCACTTCGGCATCGGTCCAAAAATGAAAATGAAAGCTGGTAACAATAAAATTAAACACTTCCATGGGAGGAAGTGTCCTCCCATGTATACCGGCAGCTAATATGAGGAGGTATCATGTATGGTCCTATAATCTGGACAAGCTGATACGAGCCTGGATAACTGAGCTGTGCAGTTGTGAAGTGGCCACACCCAGCACGATCTCAAGAATAAGTTTCTCATTGTATTCAAGCTCATCTAGTGAGATCAGTCCAGCAACATGACTGGAAAAATCTTAAGATTGAATTTGAATTTAATTCTTCATTTAAAAAACTGAGGTTTGTTGAATGACATCATCATGTTTTCTTTAACTTTTTTATCTAGGTACACCACCAACCACAATAAGGTGCCACTATCAAAGTCAGCTTCTCTGCAACACTAGAAAAATAATCATGTTGGTTTTAGCTGGTCTAAATTCAGGATCTACTTTACTGCTATGACAATCAGGAGAACAGGTTTTTTGGTATCACGGTGGAAAGCTCTATCATATCATCATTTTCTATACATAGATTGGCAAAACCCTGCTGTACACCATGGTGAAAACAAAATAGTATTTTCATCTTTTTGGGTTAGTGAGTCTGTCCCCATTTACATGAGTCAGTAACATTATTGCATCTAATGCAATTCCATGATACAGAAATCTTTTTGATAGACATAAAATCAAGTAACACCTACTTTTAAATTTATAGTTATTTCAAATTACTCTCAATTCATAACCCTTATTTTGGACTGGTCAGAATTTATTACAGAGTTTAACATTTTGTGGGTCCCCAACCAGTGATAAAAATCTAAAAAAAAAACCCTTAACAATCTGTTTCATGGCAGACAGGAAGACAAGCAAATACACATTAACACACATACAGCTGGGAAACTTAAATCCAAAGGGGTGAACATGCAATATGATTTCTCCACATAGTGAGAGGCTTCATAGAGGCAGCTCCTGGCATTGACATCATGGAGTCCTTAGGGAATCCCTGCCGAGTGGAAAACAGATAGAAGTTACTACCCTTGCTTAGAAAGGAATAGTGAAGTGACCATGGACTGAAGTATGAGAGAAATAGCTGAAGGAATATGGATTGGACTCTAGTGGCCGTCAGTTACACTTCATAGGAATGCTATGTCTTCTGAAGCCATGCCATAAGAAATTCACTAATTTCCGAAAATTCACTTAAATTACTGGAATGTTTTTAATTTGAATGATTCACGACCGATTAACTTGTTTTATCAGTCACAAAGGCAATCTCTGTAATCATCTCTTAGGGCCAGAGTCATATCCTGGTAATTTGCTTAAAGTGCCTCATATACACTTGCATCAGGAGAAAGTTGCTAAACACTTCTGTTGGGATTTTATTGGGGTAGATGGAGAGATCAACTACTGTAATCATGCCTGATTGCCAATTAATTCACCATTGAGCATCACTTGTTCCTTTACTGTTGAGTGCATCTCTATAGACATAGTAGGTTCACTCAAAAAATCATACTGACGACATGACCTGGTATCCTAAAGACATTCAGCCTCAGGCTAGAAAGACAACAGTTATTGGGGTGATTTTCAAGGCATGCATCCCAACGGAAATCATAACAAATTATGGGATGCTATTTATGCCCAAAGTTTCAAAACAGCTAATCGTTTAAAAGTAAAACACCTTACAGCATCTGTTTGTTGTCAAATAAAAAGAAAAATTTAATCAGACATGCAAACAGCTGTTAAGGAAATTAGTGGAAACAGATGGAAAGAACTGGAACTGAATCCTTCCATTTCTCTTATTGCATATAGAGAGGTGATACAGGTGCCCACCTGATTCATTCCTTTTGAATTTTAACATTGGAGACTACCACAAGTAATCAGAGACTTTGCCTGGGAAGGGCAGAAAGAGTAATAAGATGCCCACCCAGCCAAATATTCAGGAGTATACTACGCAACTTAAAAGACACTTTAAAAAACTGCACCCAGTAGGTAAAAGATATTTTAGGAATGAGCAGTAGATATGAGCCATCCATCCATCCATTATCCAACCCGCTATATCCTAACGACAGGGTCACGGGGGTCTGCTGGACCCAATCCCAGCCAACACTGGGCACAAGGCAGGAAACAAACCCTGGGCAGGGCGCCAACCTACCGCCGGGTGCACACACACACACAGCCACACACCAAGCAGACACTAGGGACAAGTTAGAATCGTGAATGCACCTAACCTGCATGTCTTTGGACTGTGGTAGGAAACTGGAGTACCCGGAGGAAACCCACGCAGACACGGGGAGAACAAGCAAACTCCACGCAGGGAGGACCCGGGAAGCAAACCCAGGTCTCCTTACTGCAAGGCAGCAGCGCTACCCACTGCGCCACCGTGCCGACCCTGTGGATATGAGCCCAGTTATAAAATTCTAGTACAACATTACGCAAGTTCAGTCCAAGGGGCTGAATTATGGTATAATTTTAAGTTTAAAAAAATACATTCTGGCTCACTGCCAAAGTCTATTTTGAGTAGAAAGATAGAAAAGAAGTAATGGATTTACTAGAAGATACAGTATGCACATTATCTTTTTTCTCTTTGTCTGTCTGCCGCTATATGTCAAACTAAATATCTCCCATACTGGACACCTGTTGTGGAACGAGCATACATGGACCTGGAAATCCTCAAATATCAAAACTTGTAAATGCATTTTAGGGCCAGATACAGATGGTTTGTGGAAATTTCACAGTTCAATGCTTACCCCATGTGCTGGGGAGATGAGTTTAGCGAAAACCTTAAAGAGGCTTGTTTTTTCTTAGTATTATACACATAAAGAGCAAATATATTCAACAAGCTTTGACAGGAAAAAAACAAATCTTTTTACCACCCCTAAAGAATATTCATATTGCTGTGTCCTTTCCTGTAGACTACATGAAGCTCCCCCTATTTTTCAGCATCCATTGGAGAATAGGGCTACATATGCATTTAGAAGGAAGCTCTCATATGCTGATTGTCAGCTTTGCCAAAAAAACATATTTCTGCTTGTACTAGCAATCTCATTATTTCAGTCATTATCCACAGCTCATGACCATAGATGAGGACAGTTGTGTAGATTAACCAGTAAACCGAGTGCTTTGTGTTATAACGCGCCTCCCGCTTCACCACCACGTATTGGTATAGTGCTCACAGAACAGCTGCTGAAAATCCAATCTGCTTGTCTATCTCACATTTTCTTACTCCATGAGTCATGAACAAGATACCAAGAAACCTGAACTCTGCCATTATAAGTAGTTGTACTCACCTCCTCATCTGGGGCCTTATTCATAAAACTTTGCAATGATTTGAGAATGAAAATATTTGATCACAAAAAAAAGTAAAATATATATGCCAAAAAAGTCAGATTACACAATTAACCCTGTATAAATCACAATCACTTTGTAAATATAAGTACATGAATGAGCCTTGATCACGGCCTTAAATCCATACAGCACAGAGCACAGATCAGCCACATCCATATGCAATCACAATGCTGCAGAACTTCACTGTCTGGTACAAAGTGTGGAGACAAAAAGGATCTGCACAAAATATAAAGAATACCACTTCATCTTTTAAACATGGTGGCGGGAGTGTTATGACTTGGGCACGTACGGCTGCCACACTCATCTTTATTAATGATGGAACTGCTGACAGCAGTTGCACAATGAATTCTGAGGTGTATGCAGCTGAAACATCAGCTCCAGTCCCAGTAAATGTATTCATACTCAGTGCTTCATCCTACAACAAGGTAACAATCCCAAACATACTGCTAAGGCAACACAGGAATTTTTCAAAGATAGAAAATAGAAAAAAATTGAATGGCCAAGCCAGGCACCCAGTTTAAATCCAGTTAAGTATGCCTTCCATATCCTGAAGATGAAGCTTAAGGGGACGAGCACCCAAAAGAAGCAATAGCTAAAGACGGCTGTATTAGAGGCTTGCCAGAGCGTCACCATAGAAGATACTCAACACCTGGTGGTGTCTATGAATCACAGACTTTAAGCAATCATTGCATGCAAGCGATATGCAACAAAGTCCTAAATATGACTTTTTCAACATACCCACCCATTATTGCTGTGTCCCAAACATTAAGGTGCCCTGAATTGGAGGGACCATGTAGAGAAAGTGTTGTGATTCCTATATGGTGTGACCAAAACGTATGCAAATACCCTTAAATTAAAGTCTGCAATGTGCACTTTAATCATGTCTGAATTGTTTCATTTGTAATTTTAAATTGTGGAGCAGAGGGTTAAATCAAGGAAAAACCATGTCTTTGTTCCAAACATTATGGAAAGCACTGTATTAACTTTAGCTATGTTTATTGTATCTATGTACTGTATGTCTTATTGTTTTCCTGTGTGTGTGGAACCCCAAGAGGCTGATCTGCCACAGCAAATATTCAAGCATATTGAGCATTGTTGTTTGATTGTATTTATTGTGTTCTTTTGAAATATGGATTGGATTCACTCGTATTTTGACCACTGACTCGGAGTTAAGGCACTGTCTCTGTTTTGATTTGACTTAGAACATAAGAACATAAGAACGTTGATAAATGAGAGGAGACCACTCAGTCCATCAAGCTAGTTTGTTTGGATAACAGCTAAGTTGTCTCTGTATCTCATCTTGATGCTTCTTAATGGTTGTTGTCAAGGTTTCTGCTTCAACTACATGTATCCATAGTTTGTTCCAGGTTCCCATAACTCTTTGCATAAAGAAGGGCTTCCTGGCTTTAGTGTTAAATGCACTTTCCCTTAATTTACACTGGTGACCTTAGTGCGTGATTCACCCTTAATCTGAAAGAATTCTATTGGGTCTACTTTATCAGCGCCTTTGAGAATTTTGATCCCCTTGGTCCCCTTGAAGACCTGGATTAGGTCTTGTTCCCTTTTGGTGTTTGATTATTTAACGAAATCCTTAGTTTTGTTGGGCAGAAAGTTTTTTTGTTTTTTTAAACCAGGTCATTACAATGTTATGCTACTCAATCAAACAAATAAAAATAATGTAACAAATAAACCAATTTGCTTCACTTTCAGTCCTTAGAAAAACAAAAGAAAACTGGAAATACTATAAAAAATTGATTCAACCCCTACCAAGGAGGAGAAAAAGAAGAAAGACCTGAGCAGAAAAACCCTCTGTTTAAATCCAATAAAACAATTAATAGCACAAGAGACTCAATCACAGGCACAGCATGCTTATTTTAAAATTACGTTAATGAATTATTGCTATATTTAAAAAAAGCTATAGACATATCCTCTAAAAGAGAATTAGATTTTTTCTAATTTCCAGTAATGTTGAATGTTAAATATCTAATGAGTTATAGAAGGTGGGTTGGAATTCTTCCAGTTAAGCAAGATATGTCTGTGTGCTAGTAGTGTGGTATAGGATGTTACAATTGATTTTCAATAGGTGGTTGCCTATGCACTTTAACCTAGTGCCTGGAGTACATTAAATATCAACTTAAATGGATTAGGAGTGACTGTAACATCAAGGCTGTATGTAAAGATTTATGTCCACAAACCACCAAACCAGTACACAGTAAACAGTCATTTAAAAAACTGCATTAACAATTCCACAAACTAAAAGCAATTACTGTATGATGCAAACCCTAGACAACAAATACATTCCAAAAACAAAGGAAAAAAGTTGAAAAGTTATACTGCAGTGTTTCCCAACCTCGGTCCTGTGGGCCCCCTGTGGCTGCAGGTTTTTGTTCCAACCAGCTTCTGTTTTTAATTGGACTCCTAGGCTAATTAAGTGATGTGTTATTTCCCAAGTTATGTGTTTTGGGAACAATATAGAAATTAGAAAACTGTTTGGTAAATATATATATATATATGTATATATATATATATATATATATATATATATATATTGTAAAATGAAGCCACTCGACACACGTATAAAAGGTTTGGGGCAGCCACCCATATAATATTCCTAGCTGCAAAGGAGTCTTTTAAGTTTCAGCACTGATGTAATCAGTACGGAGTCCAAAACAGAACTGCTCAAGGGTTGCAAAGATGGCGGTTATAAATGATCAAACAGGAAGTGACATTAACAGGAAGTGATGTTGGTTGACGGAAGTGATGTCTCTCTGACATCAGTCTGGGAATCGGGACAGGAAGTGACAATCTTCTGGGCGCCGGAACTGGAAGTGACGTTTTCCTGGGCGCCGGAACTGGAAGTGACGTTCTTCTGGGCGCCGGAACTGGAAGTGACGTTCCTGATTCAGATGGGCTTTCCTGCGGCTGGTCTGCAGAGATAGCAAGAGAAGGTTTATTGCACCCCGCCCTCCCCTGGCCTGGCGTGGAATTACTATTACTTGGTCCACACAACGTCCTCCTATTCACACGTGTGTGACATGGCCCCCTCAGCCCAGACCCGTCGGGCGCATCGTCCGATCGAAGTCGTGGCATCTGGAAAGGGCATCGGCATTGGCTTGCAGAACACCACGCGCGATAAGCGACCGAATACTTATACGGCTGTAGATCTAAAACCACCTCGTGACCCGGATTGGACTCCTGTGCAAGGCCATCCACTGTAAGGGTGCATGGTCTGTCACAAGAGTGAATTCACGTCCCAAGAGGTAGTATCTCAGCTGAGTAATCGCCCATTTAATAGCCAAAGCCTCCCGCTCCACTGCCGCATACCTAGTTTCCCGATCCAACAGTTTCCGCTCAGGTACATAATGGGGTGTTCAACTCCATCGACGCTCTGGCTCAGCACGGCTCCAAGACCTGTGTCCGAGCGTCCGCCTGGAGAATAAAAGGTAAAGAAAAATCTGGTGCCTTTAATATAGGAGCTGACGTAAGGGCCAGTTTCAAGTCACTGAATGCAGCCTCTGATTCCTCATCCCATACCACATGATTAGGTCGACCCTTCTTTGTGAGGTTTGTCAAGGGCGTAGCCCTCTCGGAAAATCGGGGTACAAACCGGCGATAGTAACCCGCTAAACCGAGAAATGCTTGAATTTGCCTCTTGGTTATCGGACGGGGCCAATTTGCAATGGCATCAATTTTAGAACACTGTGGTCTCACCATACCCGCCCACTAGATAGCCTAAATATTTGGCCCCAACCCAAAATAACATTTTTTCGGGTTGATACGAAGTCCAGCTTCTGCTAGTGTCCGCAATACAGCTTCAACCTGCAGTATGTGTTCCTCCCAGGTGTTGGAATAGATGACAACGTCATCCAAGTAGGCAGCACTATATGAATTATGAGGACGGAGCACTTTATCCACCAGACGTTGGAAGGTCGCAGGTGCCCCATGTAATCCAAATGGGAGGACACGATATTGCCAGTGACCACTAGGGGTGCTGAACGCTGTTTTTTCCTTAGCGGAGTCCGTTAAGGGACCCTGCCAGTACCCTTTAGTCATATCTAGAGTAGTCAAAAATTTGGCATGTCCTAGCCGCCGAGGAGGTCATCCACTCGCTGCATCGGATAGGCGCCAAATTGGGAGACTTGGTTAAGCCGACGGAAGTCATTGCAAAACCTCCAACTTCCATCGGGCTTACCGACCATAACGATAGGACTGGACCAGGGACTATAACTTTCCTCAATCACACCTAGCTCCAGCATTCGCCTGATCTCCAACTCCACTTCAGCCTTTTTTGCCTCGGGAATTCTGTATGGGCGTTCTCGGACTATAACCCCAGGTTTTGTCACAATGTCATGCGCAATCAGGAGGTCCGACCTGGTTTTCACTAACTACCTCAGGGACAGACAGGATAACTGCTTCGAGCTCCTGACGTTGTTGGCGAGTCAAATTAGTTCCGAAATTAAGGTGTAATTGATGAGCAAAGAGAGAGCGGGGCTGTCCGGAGGAGGGTTCAGAATCCCTGTCCTTCCACGGTTTCAGCAGATTGACATGATAAATCCGCTGCTGGGTCGACGATTTGGTTGTTTCACCAAATAGTCGACCAGCCCTTCCTCTCCTTAATTTCATAGGGCCCTGCCAATGAGCCAGTAATTTGGAATGAGAGGTAGGAACCAAAACCATGACACGGTCTCCGGGTGGAACTCCCGCAGAGACGCACCCGTTATAGCATCGGGCCTGAGCTGCTTGCGCCTTTTCCATATGTGTTTTAATATGGGTCTAATTTTTTCAAATCTATCGCGAACTGTGCGATATACTCCAATATATTTGTTGATGGGAGGGCCTCTTCCTCCCATCCTTCTTTTAAAACGTCTAATATGCCCCGGGGCTGTCGTCCATATAGCAATTCAAATGGTGAGAACCCCGTGGAGGCTTGTGGAACTTCCCGATATGCAAAAAGGACAAGGGGGAGGAGCTGATCCCAGTTCCTTCCATCCTCATTGACTACTTTACGTAACATCTGTTTGAGAGTCTGATTAAACCTCTCTACAAGACCATCGGTTTGAGGATGATATACCGTGGTCTTTAAATGTTTTATTTGAAGTAGCTTGGCAGTCTCCCTGAACGTCTGCGAGGTAAAAGGAGTCCCTTGATCCGTCAGGATTTCTTTAGGGATCCCAACACGCGCAAATACTCCCACTAGTTCCCGTGCGATAGCTTTTGTAGTAGCTGAGCGCAGCGAACAGCCTCTGGAAACCGGGTAGCATAATCTACCAGGACCATTATATACTTATGACCTCTGGCTGAGGGTTCTAAGGGTCCCACCAGGTCGACCCCAATCCGTTCAAAAGGGATGTCTATTAAGGGTAAGGGAATTAGAGGAGCACGGTCCCTCCTAGGAATTTGCCTCAATTGACACTCTGGACAGGATGTACAAAAGCGCGAACCTCCTCGTTAATTCCGGCCAAAAAATCGGAGTTTAATTCTCTCTAGTGTTTTTCGGGACCCAAATGGGCTCCCAGCAGATGGGTATGTGCTAGTTCACAGACCTCTCGCGTAAGTCCGCGTACTAACAACAGTGACCTCATCTGCCCCTCATGTTCTGCTACCCGTATAACAGATCATTATTAAGCACAAAGTGAGGACCCTGTGGCATTGGATGCGAGGTGCGTTGGCCGTCTATCAGAACGACTGCATTCTTTGCAAATTTAAGGAGTCATCATTCCATTGCTCCCTTTAAATGAAGCCGCGCCTGCCTGAATTGAAACTGCAGACGTGAGAGAGGATCGGATTCGACCTCAAGGGGCGTGTTTTCATCCCGAGCCGTCGTAGCGCTTACTGATGACGTCTCGGGTTGCGACGTCCCTGGTGCTTCGTCGTCATCACCAGAGGCCGAAGTCCGCTCCTCTGCCGGCTGTAAACACGGCGTGGAGGAAGTTGAGGGCGCAGAATCAGCGTCCGTGACTAGACCTAGTGATCGGGGAGAAGCGCCTGAATTACCGCTATTTATTTTGACCCAATCTCTCCCTAGTATCACGGGAAAAGGAGGATTATCCATCACAGCCACCATTAACTTCTTTAAATTGCCGTCCCGACAGATGAAGCAGTTGGCGGATCGATAATACCGAACATCCCCGTGGATACAGGTAATGCAGGTCTTATTTTTACACCATTGTCGCGGTAATATCAAATGGCGAGCAACAATGGAAATGTTACTGCCGGTATCGAATAGAGCGATTACTTTAATACCATTCACTAGTACTTCTCCCGTATGCGAACAAGCCAGTGGATTAGCGAGAGCGCACCGTGCCTCCTCCCACATTACTCTGCAGACCCCTTTGGTGCTTCGCAGGCCTGCCGGCGTGTCTCAGAT
Source organism: Polypterus senegalus (assembly GCF_016835505.1). NCBI lineage: Eukaryota > Metazoa > Chordata > Cladistia > Polypteriformes > Polypteridae > Polypterus > Polypterus senegalus. The sequence continues at coordinate 127,891,614 of NC_053160.1, forward strand.
TCCACTCGAATATGCTTCGGATTACAGCCGCGGACTCTGTGTTAGGGACGCAAGCACGCCGGTTCACCTTAGTTCCATTCTGACCTTCCTAAGGCGGTTTCTGCCTTTATGAGGTCTATCATCTCAATTAATGAGATAATATTATTATATTCCCAGGCCGGCTGGGCGATTTTTTCGGGTAGGCTTCGGAGCAACAAAGCGCAGGCCACCTGCTCCGCTATTTGGTGGCTGGACTTTTATGGGGTTTTAGCCACCCAACCACTTTAGCCCATAAAGCCACGGCCTGTTTCCTGGTTGCCTTAGCTGGGTTATAGGTCCAGGCCATTATGTTTTCACCTGCCAGCCTGGGTTTTCCCCACCTTTAAAGGGCTTGCCCTTTGTGGGATATGATGAGGCAGTCCCCACACCCAGGTGGCCAAAATAAGAACCCAAGGCGCCCCTGACGACTTGGCTCTAGTCTGTGGTTCCCGGGACTATTTTTCCCCAGACCTTTAAAAGGATGATGGGTCGAAGCATAGTCAAGCTTTCTCCAACACGCCCCAACTGACGCCCACTCGGCAACTCGGGAGCGGTACTTACCCATCTGACAGGTTGTTGGTATAGGAGTGTGTGTCGAGCCTAGGTTGAGGTTTATCCTCCTTTCTCTCCTGGAGGTTATCATCCTGCCGACTACGCCACTGTAAAAATGAAGCCACTCGACACCAGTATAAAGGTTTGGGGCAGCCACCCATATAATATTCCTAGCTGCAAAGGAGTCTTTTAAGTTTCAGCACTGATGTAATCAGTACGGAGTCCAAAACAGAACTGCTCAAGGTTTGCAAAGATGGCGGTTATAAATGATCAAACAGGAAGTGACATTAACAGGAAGTGATGTTGGTTGACGGAAGTGATGTCTCTCTGACATCAGTCTGGGAATCGGGACAGGAAGTGACAATCTTCTGGGCCGGAACTGGAAGTGACGTTTTCCTGGGCGCGGAACTGGAAGTGACGTTCTTCTGGGCGCCGGAACTGGAAGTGACGTTCCTGATTCAGATGGGCTTTCCTGCGGCTGGTCTGCAGAGATAGCAAGAGAAGGTTTATTGCACCCCGCCCTCCCCTGGCCTGGCGTGGAATTACTATTACTTGGTCCACACAACGTCCTCCTATTCACACGTGTGTGACAATATATATAAATATATTAATATATACAGTAATTCCTTGTTATATTGTGCTTCGACTTTCGCGGCTTCACTCTAACGCGGATTTTATATGAAAGCATAACTAAATATATACGTGGATTTTTCAAGAGCACCTGGCTGCAGCCACTGTGGAGCTCCACAGTAAGCAGAAACACGTGACCTCCACAGTCGGAGCGGAAACACGTGACCTCCACAGTCGGCGGAGACCGCCTTCAAGCATTCACGCATGCGTTAAACAGATTGGGCTGCACCGTAAAGTGTGTGATGACGTAGCCTTCAATACGCGCACGCACGCAGATCGGGAAGGCAACGAGAGAGGTCTGGCTGCAGCCACTGTGGAGTATGGAGGAATATTTCGGACAAAATGAAATAAATAAATAAATGCGTAAATAAATAAAAGTACTGTGAAATGTGAGCATAAATAAATAAATGTGTCATGAAATGAGAGCATAAATAAATAAGTCACGAAATATGTTTTTCGTTACTTATTTATTTATTTCATTTTGTCCGTAACATTCCTGCAAACCGTCATGAAATACGGCTTGAAATAAAACTGTCACTTTCACTCGTCAAAGTTGAGAGGATGGGCTCTAACACGCCCTCTAGTTACTGATTGGTGAATCGATAGCACAAGATTGAATTAGAAAAATGCTTACTACTGCCGATGAAATGGATTCTGCTGAAGATATTACGTATTTCAGAGAGAGAACTGAAGATTTATCGGAAGAAATTACAATGTTGGCGGCCCTTTTAGACTCCGATATAGATGAAACTATTTTTGAAATTATCAAAGAACAGGTGGAACGGACTCGACTACACTCCAGTTCAGGTGACGCAGTTCCCTGCTCTGGACGCCCATCCTTTGACATTCCAGCTGAGTCAATTGAACACCTTCTGTTATGCGGTTTAAAAGTACGACAGATTGCAGATCTATATGGTGTATCGGAGAAGACGATCACAAGGCTTAATGAGCCAGTTTGATATACGGTAAGCTGCAACGGCTGTATTAGTTTAGGTACTTTGACATGGAATGCCCAAAGCAGCGTCAACTAATATTTTGAACTATTTGACCCTTGTTTTACAAGTATAAAGTCAGGTGCATATTCGCAGCTACTTTTTCAAACAACTCTACAGCTCTGATCAATGGTAAAGTTGTTCAGTTCAAAATATTAGTTGGAGCTGCTTTGGGCATTCCATGTCAAAGTATGCTACCTAAACTAATACAGCCGCTACAGCTACCGTGATATCAAACTGGCTCATTTGCCTTGTGATCGCCTTCTCCGATACACCATATAGATCTGCAATCTGTCGACTTTTAAACCGCATAACAGAAGGTGTTCTATTAACTCAGCTGGAATGTCAAAGGATGGACGCCCAGAGCAGGAACTGCGCCACCTGAACTGGAGTGTAGTCGAGTCCGCTCCACCTGTTCTTTGATAATTTCAAAATAGTTTCATCTATATCGAGTCTAAAAGGGCCGCCAACATTGTAATTTCTTCCGATAAATCTTCAATTCTCTCTGAAATACGTAATATCTTCGCAGAATCCATTTCATCGGCAGTAGTAAGCATTTTTCTAATTCATTCTTGTGCTATCGATTCACCAATCAGTAACTAGAGGGCGTGTTAGAGCCCACCCTCTCAACTTTGACGAGTGAAAGTGACAGTTTTATTTCAAGTCGTATTTCATGACGGTTTGCAGGAATGTTACGATAAATGAAATAAATAAATAAGCAACGAAAACATATTTCGTGACACATTTATTTATTTATGCTATCATTTCATGATATATTTATTTATTTATGCTCACATTTCACAGTACTTTTATTTATTCACGCATTTATTTATTTATTTAATTTTGTCCGAAATATTCCTCCATATCTCAGGGTGTTTTACAAAGATGCCTTGAAATAACATTAAAAACATCACTAAGAACAAATGTATTATAAATATGAACTATAGCAGCAAGCAACTTACTGTAAAAAAAAATTGATCAAATAGATTGGTTTAAGTGATAATAGCTCATTTCCTTAATTTAAGTCTGTGGATATAAGGTTAAACTTCTTTGTAAGATTAATAGCCATTGGAATAAATGAGTATTTGAACCAGTGGCTTTATGCTCTTCATTTCTTCGGCATCTGACCTGATTGCACAACTCAGAATGAATTAAAGAATTTTAACAAGTGGACAGTAACAGCACTAAGGACAGGGACAGTCAGCTACACAGTGTTCTTTTCTTTTTTTGAAAAAGGATCATACATTTCTTTAAAAACTGGTTGGATACGTTAGGTTTTATAAACCTGATGCCTTAAGACAAATGGCAGTTTTATTAATAATAACTGATGTCAAAAGATATCTTTAAACAAACACAATTTGCTCATAAGAGAGAAGTTGCAACAATAGATCAAAACGGAAAGGAAACTTTATATGATTTACGTGAGTGGGAAAATAAAAACACCACATACTTATATATATATATAGTACAGTACCTGCCAAATAATACAAAGAGTACACCGCATGTGTTTCGCCCTAATTGGGGCTTATCAGGTGTGCACACCTAAGCTTCCTCTTACGGCGGTTGAACATTGGACATCAACGTTACGCCACAAAGGCTGCTTCGTTTATTTTGCAGGATTAATATTTTCATTTTGGTCAACTAATGTGGAACTAAAATGAATAATATACTGTAATGTCAAATTGTACATCATGCACAGATCCGATCGGGCCGTAAAGTGGATATTTTTGTTTTTAATATTTTTTTCATTAAGCGCATGCAGTGTGTGTCACTACGTGATTCCCGTTGCCGGCCCGATCTGCGTGCACGTGCGTATTGAAAGGCTACGTCATCACACACTTAACGGTGCTGCCCAATCTGTTTAACGCATGCGTGAATGCTTGAAGGCGGTTTCCGCCGACTGTGGACGTCACGTGTTTCCGCTTACTGTGGAGCTCCACAGTGGCCGCAACCAGACCCCTCTCGGATTTTTCGCTGCTTCGCGGGTTCTGCAGACAATGTGTCTTTTTACTTCCTGTACATGCTTCCTCAGTTGGTTTGCCCAGTTGATTTTATACAAGGGACGCTATTGGCGGATGACTGAGAAGCTAACCAATCAGAGCATGCAGTTAAGTTCTCCTGACTGAGAAGCTAACCAATCAGAGCATGCAGTTAAGTTCTGCGTGCTGAATGCAGTGTTAACCAGGAAGTCTCGTCTCGCTCATTCAGCATCAACGTGTTTCGCTGTGTAAAGAGTTGTGCTCTTTTGTGTTTATCTTTTTGCATAGTCAAGCCCTTCATTATGGCTCAAAAACGATCTGCTACTGCTTCAGGGGCTGTGCCCAAGCGCAAACGGAATATGTTAACAATTGCCGAAAAGGTAAACGTTTTGGATTTGTTGAAGGCTACGATTCTTTTTATTTAAAAAGTAGGAAAAGAATATAAGATCTGCGGCCGGAGTGTCCTTTTAACCAGGGTGCAAAACGAGTTGTAAGTGGATGTAATAAGGCAGTAGTCTGGATGGAATCTGCTTTAGGGTTTTGGATTGAAGACTGCCAGAAGAAGAACAATGGCAGTGCTACACAATCGCCTGAAGTGGCTCCTTTAGTAGAGCTGTAACGCTCTCCTTTGTTGTGCAGTAAAATTAAACTCATTGTTATCGGACAAGTTATCGTGTCATTGTTGGTGAGTAACCATAATTAATTTTCTACTTACAGTACTTAGTACATGTACGTACGTTTGGTGTCACTGTACACACATTTACTGTAAACTATTTTTCTTGCATTGTACGTATTTATTGCTGGTGGCCTGTCTATCGTACTCAATATCTTTAAAATAATATTTAGGTTTTACTGTATATAAACAGTGTGTTTATATACATAATTTCAATGAATCTTACCTAATATCTAAGAGAATGCAAAGCGATTATGCTGTATAACTCTGCGGGGAATATTTATAAACAGTGTTGGAGAGTTTATAAGGGCTTAAAATATATAAAAATAACCATAGAAACATATGGTTTCTACTTCACAGATTTTCACCTATCGCGGGGGGGTTGCGCTCTGGAACGCAACCCCCGCGATCGAGGAGGGATTACTGTATATATATCCATCCATCCATTATCCAACCCATTATATCCTAACTACAAGGTCACTGGGGTCTGCTGGAGCCAATCCCAGCCAACACAGGGCACAAGGCAGGAAACAAACCCCGGGCAGGGAGACCGCCCACCACCGATCATAAAATTAGAATATCATGACAAAGTTGATTTATTTCAGTAATTCCATTCAAAAAGTGAAACTTGTATATTAGATTCATTCACTACACGCAGACTGATGTATTTCAAATGTTTATTTCTTTTAATTTTGATGATTATAACTGACAACTAATGAAAGTCCCAAATTCAGTATCTCAAAAAATTAGAATATCAATTAAGACCAATGCAAAAAAAGGATTTTTAGAAATGTTGGCCAACTGAAAGGTATGAACATGAAAAGTATGAGCATGTACAGCACTCAATATTTAGTTGGGGCTCCTTTGGCCTGGATTACTGCAGCAATGCGGCGTGGCATGGAGTCGATCAGTCTGTGGCACTGCTCAGGTGTTATGAGAGCCCATATTGCTCTGATAGTGGCCTTCAGCTCTTCTGAATTGTTGGGTCTGGCATATTGCATCTTCCTCTTCACAATACCCCATAGATTTTCTATGGGGTTAAGGTCAGACGTGTTTGCTGGCCAATCAAGAAAAGGGATACCACAGTCCTTAAACCAGGTACTGGTAGTTTTGGCGCTTTGTGCAGGTGCCAGGTCCTGTTGGAAAATTAAATCTGCATCTCTATAAAGTTCGTCAACAGCAGGAAGCATGAAGTGCTCTAAAACTTCCTGGTAGACGGCTGCGTTGACCTTGGACCTCAGAAAACACAATGGACCAACACCAACAGATGACATGGCACCCCAAACCATCACTGACTGTGGAAACTTTACACTGGACCTCAAACAAGTGGATTCTGTGCCTCTCCTATCTTCCTCCAGACTCTGGGACCTTGATTTCCAAAGGAAATGCAAAATTTACTTTCATCAGAGAACATAACTTTGGACCACTCAGCAGCAGTTTTGTCTTTAGTCCAGGCGAGACGCTTCTGACGCTGTCTCTTGTTCAAGAGTGGCTTGACACAAGGAATGCGACAGCTGAAAGCCATGTCTTGCATACGTCTGTGCGTGGTGGTTCTTGAAGCACTGACTCCAGCTGCAGTCCACTCTTTGTGAATCTCTCCCACAGTTTTGAATGGGTTTTGTTTCACAATCCTCTCCAGGGTGCGGTTATCCCTATTGCTTGTACACTTTTTTCTACCATATTTTGTTTTCCCTTCGCCTCTCTATTAATATGCTTGGACACAGAGCTCTGTGAACAGCCAGCCTCTTTAGCAATGACCTTTTGTGTCTTGCTCTCCTTGTGCAAGGTGTCAATGATTGTCTTTTGGACAACTGTCAAGTCAGCAGTCTTCCCCATGATTGTGTAGCCTACAGAACTAGACTGAGGGACCATTTAAAGGCTTTTGCAGGTTTTTTAAGTTAATTAGCTGATTAGAGTGTGGCACCAGGTGTCTTCAATATTGAACCTTTTTACAATATTCTAATTTTCCGAGATACTGAATTTGGGACTTTCATTAGTTGTCAGTTATAATCATCAAAATCAAAAGAAATAAACATTTAAAATACATCAGTCTGTGTGTAATGAATGAATCTAATATACAAGTTTCACTTTTTGAATGGAATTACTGAAATAAATCAACTTTGTCATGATATTCTAATTTTTTGACCGACATCTGTATATATATATTAAAATGTACCAAGCAGTTACAGTATATGGGAATAATGTATTTTTTTTCTATTTTACATTTTTATCTTGGTTTTCATTTGGCTTTTCTTGGTGTTCTAATTGTTTAATTAATCCATTATTTACTAATTAGTGGGTCTGATGCTAAAGTAGTTGCAGCCTTTGATTATTCAGTGGTGTCTGCTCTGCTCATTTTTAAATGTCATTAATAAAATACAACGAAGGGGAAAAACTGTACAGAGAAAGGGCAAAATATAATGAAATCAACAAAAGAGAGTTAAGCATTTAAATCTCTAGCAAAAGCCGAAATATTTCTAAATATATGTTTTATAAATGTAAACATCATGCTGCTGTGCTTTTCTGAATGTAGAATAAAAGAAAAATAATACCAGCTAACTAAATGAGATCAGTGTTATCAGGTGTTGTCACTGATTAGGAACCTGGTTGGAACAAAAACCTGCAGCCACAGTGTGCCCCGAGGGCCGAGGTTGGGAAATACTGAGTTAGAGGAAACCTGTTGCAGATAAAAACAACAGCTTGTATATACAGTCTTTAGAGTGAATATGATGATGGCAGCAGAAAGAAATCCCTAGCTAGCTGTCACAAATATAAAATACATTTTCTGTCCTACCAGAAGAAATAGTTGGGTGCTCCAGAAATAAAATACAACAGAAATCTCTTCTAAGACACATTTCATTTGTATATCTGGGCAAAAGTCCAATTTCCACTAGGTAACTAATGTTTTGTGTTCCCCTCTCTTGTTTGTTGTTGCTTCCTGATTCTCCTCTAGACGTCTCTCTCTCTCTCTCTCTCTCACCCTCTCTGCACCTTTCCAGGTTAAATCCCCTTTTGGCAAACTGTCTTGTCCATCCAGCATCTTCTTAAAGGTGCAGTTCCCCTGTTTTTCTAGTTCAAGTCAAATTCACACCAAAGTATACATTAAAGAAGAGAATAAATTAACATTAGGCCAAAGGTACATGCGGTACTCGCCACACAAAGAAGATGTAGAACAAGATTTTTTTTCCCATTGCAAGCCAGGCTAGTTTAAATTCATGAATTTCTGCCAATTTCCAGGACTTTATTGTGAGTCTATTTGCTGGCCAGTAGTACTATGGTGTTGTACCGTGTTAGTCATTATGGGTATAATGAGAAATCAAGCAAAATTACACCTTTTACTGGCTAAGTAAAAAGTCTGTAATATGCAAGCTCTCAAGGAAAATCAGGCTCTACTTCACTTGCCTGAAGAAGGGGCATGAGTTGCCTCAAACGTTTGCATATTATAATCATTTTAGTTAGCCAAAAAAAGGTGTAATTTTGCTTTGGCCGGCAGTAAAATTGAAAGGTAATGCCATGCCTAATTGCTTTAGAGCTTTGTAGTGTCACCTTTTGGATGTGAGGCCATTTCAGTTATGATTTAATCTAATTTCTTAAAGAATGATTTGTTGGTGTATATAGGGATGCTCTCAAATAGATATCGCAGCTTAGGGAAATAGTGATAATGGTCAAGGAGATGCCTGTGGAAAAATTATATGTTATAAACTACAAACTGCTTCTAAACATGAGGCACTTATATTAGCTATTAACTTTATTTAATTCAGGACAATGCCATCATTTTAGTCAATCTTTTATCATCCATTTTATTTCAAGGGATTGAGACAGCTTCATTATTTCCTGCCATCTTCTCAGTTACTTTTCTAATCTAGACTTTGTGTATATTTGGTTTATGACATTTTTGTATGTATTGTGTGTAATGTTTAATACGGGAAATATTTTTGTATGGATTGTATATAGTGTTTATTAACTGAGGAAACCAGGAAAGCAATTTTCTATTGTGTTTTCATTTAATGATTTTTATATTCACCTTTCTTTACATCCATCCATTATCCAACCTGCTATATTCTAACTACAGGGTCACAGGGGTCTGCTGGAGCCAATCCCAGCATTACACTTAATTTTCATCTAAATATTTACTGATTTATTGTGTTTGCACTGTCGATTGGTTGAAATAAGATTAGCAAAGTTGTTGGGAACAAACTATGATGGTAACTTGGCCTAACCCAAGCTTTTTCCAGGCTCCAGGCCAGGAAGTGTAGCAGCCACCCAATGGTTTTACAACATTAAACAGGCACCTAAAGTTTGTGGTTGAGTGTCAGACTTTATTAAATTTGGTTTGGTCTTCAGATATTCTGAGGGAAACACTGCCTCAATCCTGGTAGCTGAGACTTTTGCTGGTATCTTAACATCGTTAGTCATAGGGTAAATTAGTCTGTATAATGCAAATTATGGTATGTTTGAAGTATTCTTTGGAAAAATGGTAATTATTGCATGGAAGAATGTTTGAGGTAAATGTTATTACCTCTAAGTTCTATGAATGTCGTTAATAATAATGGAGATAACTTAGTTACAATTTTTAATTAATAAATTCTACTTGTTTACTATCTAGGTCTGTGGCCTTCCCACTTTAGACTAGTTTATGACATCCTGTAATATTTTTTTTTTATTATTATTTTATTGATTTTATTAAAATCACACAACATTCCATACAAATAAATCAGTTTTTACAAACATACAACTGAAAACAAATCATAAAAAAGAGAGCTAAGCCAGAAGAGTAAAACTTAAAGGTAGTAAAAATAAGTAAGTAAATGAATTAATAAGTGAATAATGATAAATAGAGAAAAAAAGGGGAGATAATCTGCTTCCTCGGTGCTTTAAAAGCTTATTCTAAAATGTTATTGATTAGATCCTGCCAGACTTTGAAAAAGTTCTGCACAAATCCTCTAAGTTAGAATTAGATTTTTTCCAGTTTCAAATAGTGTATAACATCAGTTACCCACTTACTTAGAATAGGAGAGTTAGGATTCTTCCAGTTGAGCAAGATAAGTCTACGTGCTAATAGTGTAGTAAAGGCAATTACCGTTTGTTTGTCCTTCTCCACTTTAAGCCAATCTGGAGGTACACCAAACACAGCTGTTAATGGATTAGGAGAAAGTGTAACACCAAGGCATTTAAAGATTATGGTCCAAAATTATATTAATTTGGTGCAGGCCCAAAACATGTGGCCCAGTGAGGCTGGAACTTGATTGCAGCGTTCACAGGTTGGATCTTGCCCTGAAAACATTTTGGACAATTTTAAGCGAGACAGATGTGCTCGATATATAATTTTGAGTTAAATAATTGTATGTTTTGCGCATATGGAGCTCGAGTGGATTCTCTGCATTGCTACTTTCCACTACTTTTCTGAAATATTGAGAAATAAGATCCTTTTCCCACTGCTCTCTTGGATCTTTGAAAGGGAGGGACTGTAAAATGGTTTAGGAAAATTGGGCAGGTTCTATTTAACAAAGTTTCTGATTTGAAGGTAGTAAAAGAAATGTCTTACTGGAAAGTTAAATTTGGAATGTAATTGTTCGTAGAATGCAAAGACATTGTCTATGTACAGATCTCTAAGTGATTTAATCCCAAATGTTTTCCAGACATTAAAAACTGCATATGTTTGAGAGGGTGGAAAAAGGTGGTTCTCGTGCAGAGGTGCCACAGATAAGAGCTTCTTTATCTTAAAAAGCTTTCTACATTGGTTCCATATTCTGAGTGATTGAAGCACAATTGGGTTGTTAGTATATTGGCGATAACTTGCATTTATTGGGGTACAAAGCAAAGAATATAAAGATGTACTGCAGGATTTTATTTCTATTGAAGACCAAGCCTGTGTATGTTCATCTATTTGTGTCCATGTCCAGGTTTTTATAGGTTGTATTTTTGCTTCCCAGTAATAAAATTGCAAGTTAGGTAAAGCCATGCTACCTTCTGCCTTTGTAGGGTCACTCTTTGGATATGTGGATGTTTTGAATTCATAATAAATTAGGTTATTGTTGAATCTAATTTCTTAAGGAAAGTGTCTCATCCTCCATTGCTAAAGAGATCGGTGTGTATTGAATTATATTTCTGAGATCTCTTCAAGGATCAATCATTAAGAAGACTGACACATTAAGCAAAAGAATGAGAAAACACTAGAGCGACAGAGAAAGACACCACAGGAGGAAATAACTAAGCAGAAAAGTGGAAAACATAAAAGGAAAAGTAACCCTTTAGTTTATGTACTGCAAAAATGCATCTTTTACTCATTTCCTCTTATGTACAAGACCTTAACATAGGCTTCTTTTGGTCTTCATAGCACTTATAAAGCATCAGTGGTAGGTTATTCACCTCTGTGCAGTGTGGCATATTGGCATGATGGTAAAATTGCAGGTCCTATACTATATATGTAATCATCAAGAGAAATGTGTCTCAGTAATGCCACCTCAGACACTCCAAAGTGAAGTTTTGTTAGTAGGTCACTTTTCAGAAATGAAGAAACACTTAGCAACACTTAAAAAGCATCAGTGATGACCCAAAGAAGTGTTTGTTAAGGTCTTGTTACATAATAGTAAATAAGTAATAGATGCATTTTTGCAGTACTTAAACTAAAGTTACCAAAGGAAAAATTAACAGAAGCTGAAAGAATCAATGGCCAGCTTATGCATTCTTCACCACGTTGCAAAATAATTAAATATTGTGTTCGCTGCATTTGTTCTAATTCTTTTTTCAATCCTGCTGTAATTCAGTATCATAGCTTGTTTACTGCTCTGCATTTCACCTAAGATCACCGTAACTGTCAAAGCCAATCAAAACGTTTGTGTACTCTGACTACGTATTTGTTTGTTGCCATTCTAATAATTCTCTCTTTCTACTTTTGAAACTGTGTGTTCAGATTTTTTCATTACAGTGCACGAGGTTGTTCAAAGGAATCAGTGAAAGGTGAAGAAGCTAAACATAGAACAAGGTAGCTCTACAAAGCCAAAGGTCTGGAAGTTGTGTGTTATGCTTTGTTGTACTATGTTTAGAAGCCTACGTAATTTTCACCATAAAAATAATCAATTTTCTCTAGATAATGAAAGTTCAACTGTCTGTCTGACATGTGCTCTAGTCACTAAAATAACATCAACTAGATTTTTCTCGCTCCCTCTGTTCCCTTTTTGAGAGCAAATGAAGTCTAGTTACAATACTAAATCTGTTGTGTTTTCTGATGTAAGGAAACTAAAAAGTCATAGAATTTACAAACAATAAGCAATGAAACCAGAGGAGTATGGTATGTCCAAATGAATGCCTGTCCAGTGCAAAGAATGAATATTGATGTGTGCTTTATAGTGACAAATGCTATGTGAAGTTCAGAATGGAATCATTTGTAAATATACTGTACTTCATGCACTAACAATACATCTACATTTTTTTTAAAATAGCTAGTATTTTGTTACTGTTCCCAAGCAAGAAAATGCTGATCAATTGGTTTATACTTGTCAGGAATGCATTTCCCAGATTTTGTAGAGGATTCTGATGGGAAATACAGTCTTCTTACCACTTGGCTCTTTCACTTTTGCAAGTAATGGTGGAAAATGTATCTTTTTCAAAAATTCTCATTTCATTCCATTGGTTAGACCGAGTCTTCTAGTATTCCAGGTCTGTGGTTTTTTTTTTTGTTTTGTTTTTTTTTTTTATTTTGGCGAAAGTTTCATTAAAAGTCTCATTTCCCAGAACTTTTCAGGTTTGGCAAAAGGTAATGGAAAGGATACATAAAATTTGAAAGATTTATGGATGTCAACGTTGGTGGTTTTTTAATCACCTATATTTTATGTTATGATTCATTTCTGTGTTAATGTTGAACCTACATTCACAACAGCCGTAACTATAAAGGTAAATTGTTTTAAACACTGACACACACACACTCATTTACAAATAGGTAGATTTGTCTATCCAGTTTTTTTAAATGCTCAATCAATGCTCAATAAATATTTAACCCTTTTTAGTGTTGCATGGAGCTTGCAGCAACTCCACCACATCAAACATAATCTGAGACCTGACATTTAACCAGGTGCCTTTCCATGCACAGCACACTTGTACACTTTTACTCTGGCTTCTCTTGAGCCAATTAGACTAACATTTACCCCTTTAGGATGCGGAAGAAAAGCCAGAGAACCCAAACAAAAACATGGTGCTAGCCCAAAGAGAAAGTGCAAACTCCACAGACAGTGAGTTCAAGAACAGTCTCATGGTGATGGTAAGTCATTGTACCTTCACACACACACATAAAAATATACAATTGATTTATTTCAATACATCTGAATGTGTGTGTATGTGCATATCATGTATAGACATGATGCTATTCAGTCATGCATATATATATATATATATATATATATATATATATATATATATATATATATATATATATATATATATATATATATATATATATATATATATATATATATATTTAACAAGAAAGGTATATACAGTGGTGTGAAAAACTATTTGCCCCCTTCCTGATTTCTTATTCTTTTGCATGTTTGTCACACAAAATGTTTCTGATCATCAAAAACATTTACCATTAGTCAAATATAACACAAGTAAACACAAAATGCAGTTTTAAATGATGGTTTTATTATTTAGGGAGAAAAAATCCAAACCTACATGGCCCTGTGTGAAAAGTAATTGCCCCTTGTTAAAAATAACCTAACTGTGGTGTATCACACCTGAGTTCAATTTCCGTAACCACCCCCAGGCCTGATTACTGCCACACCTGTTTCAATCAAGAAATCACTTAAATAGGAGCTGCCTGATACAGAGAAGTAGACCAAAAGCACCTCAAAAGCTAGACATCATGCCAAGATCCAAAGAAATTCAGGAACAAATGAGAACAGAAGTAATTGAGATCTATCAGTCTGGTAAAGGTTATAAAGCCATTGCTAAAGCTTTGGGACTCCAGAAAACCACAGTGAGAGCCATTATCCACAAATGGTAAAAACATGGAACAGTGGTGAACCTTCCCAGGAGTGGCCGGCCGACCAAAATTACCCCAAGAGCGCAGAGACGACTCATCCGAGAGGTCACAAAAGACCCCAGGACAACGTCTAAAGAACTGCAGGCCTCATTTGACTCAATTAAGGTCAGTGTTCACGACTCCACCATAAGAAAGAGACTGGGCAAAAACGGCCTGCATGGCAGATTTCCAAGACGCAAACCACTGTTAAGCAAAAGAACACTAGGGCTTGTCTCAATTTTGCTAAGAAACATCTCAATGATTGCCAAGACTTTTGGGAAAATACCTTGTGGACTGATGAGACAAAAGTTGAACTTTTTGGAAGGAAAATGTCCCGTTACATCTGGCGTAAAAGGAACACAGCATTTCAGAAAAAGAACATCATACCAACAGTAAAATATGGTGGTGGTATTGTGATGGTCTGGGGTTGTTTTGCTGCTTCAGGACCTGGAAGGCTTGCTGTGATAAATGGAACCATGAATTCTACTGTCTACCAAAAAATCCTGAAGGAGAATGTCCGGCCATCTGTTCGTCAACTGAAGCTGAAGCGATCTTGGGTGCTGCAACAGGACAATGACCCAAAACACACCAGCAAATCCACCTCTGAATGGCTGAAGAAAAACAAAATGAAGACTTTGGAGTGGCCTAGTCAAAGTCCTGACCTGAATCCAATTGAGATGCTATGGTAAAACCTTAAAAAGGCGGTTCATGCTAGAAAACCCTCAAATAAAGCTGAATTACAACAATTCTGCAAAGATGAGTGGGCCAAAATTCCTCCAGAGCGCTGTAAAAGACTCATTGCAAGTTATCGCAAATGCTTGATTGCAGTTATTACTGCTAAGGGTGGCTAAACCAGTTATTAGGTTCAGGGGGCAATTACTTTTTCACACAGGGCCATGTAGGTTTGGATTTTTTTTTCTCCCTAAATAATAAAAACCATCATTTAAAAACTGCATTTTGTGTTTACTTGTGTTATATTTGACTAATGGTTAAATGTGTTTGATAATCAGAAACATTTTGTGTGACAAACATGCAAAAGAATAAGAAATCAGGAAGGGGGCAAATATTTTTTCACACCACTGTATTAGGCCTGGGAATTGGTTAAAAAAATTAACTAATAAATCACATAATGTATGTAATTAATTGTGATTAAGCACATCTAACATTAAAACATAATTATAAAATTAATACATAAATCATGAAGTAAACACACACTGAATCACAAAATGAATGTAGAATCAACTCAAAGATATTTTAAAAATTCAAACATGAGTGTCAGTAGAGTTTGTGTCCTAGGAATCAAGTTACCTGAACTATTCTATAACATGCACTTTGAATGTACAGCTAAAGACTGATTTAATTGAATGAATAATAATCTCTTACATGGGCATACATTTAAACTTGTGTTAAACCACCACAAATACTATCCTCAATTGTTCATCACCATCAACGATTGAAAATTATAGTTTACACAAATTCTGTGTCTCCAAATGGTAATCTCCAAGCTGCTTTTTTTGCCGTCCTCCTGTCCTGCCCCTTTGGACAGTTTAACACGCCTAAGAGATTTAATGCTTTTGTGGTTGGTAGAATTGTGGCGTGCCTTGGGATTTTTTGGGTTTCAGAATCATGTGACCACAGAAAAGCAGTTGGAAAACACTGCACCTACTCCTTTGCTCCTGGCACACAAAAAAAGCACTCCATAGCTTTTATCTCGCTTAAAAACTGACACCGTGCATTACTTGGGTGGTTATATTGCGTTCTTTGCATAAATTAGTGAAGATACTGCAAAGTTTAACATGGGCAGGGATACTCATCACACTTTTGTTTCACAGAATTTTGTCATTATATTAGTGTAGTCAGCAAGTAAGCTGCCTGGCAGACCAGTTAGTTAAATACAGAGGTACTAGTGACTTATTTTGGTTTTAGTGCCACTCAAAGATTACTTATTTAGCACTTATGTAAAAAACATAAAAAATAAGAGTAACTTTTACCTTAACCTTTCTCTAGCATGAGACCAGGACTGCCTTAAACCCCACTTTCCTGAACCTATGTCAGCATGTATAAATCAAGAAAATGAACACCAGTGCTATGTACTGACATGTGGAGTATCATTGGGAATGGCATAATCCAAAATTTTAAACCTTTAAATTAAAATTTTATTTCATTACATTTTTAAAAGTAGTATATAAACACAGAACTGGATGTGTATGCAATTCTTTACGTACACACTTAACTTTTTTTATTATTGTTTCGTAATGTTAAAAAAAAAAATTACATGAAAACACTGCCCTGACCAAAGCACTGTCTTTGGCATTTGCCTCATGGCTGGCCCTGGATGAGACAACACTTTAAACAGGCCATATTATTCGCAAAAATTAACGTGTTAACTGTTGTGAAGCTGCTTGAGTCCTGAAAGCACAGCTACCAAAACACTTCTAAAGTTGCCCACTTGAGGGGGGAAACACTACCACAATACCCCGACTTGAACCAAAAAGAGCCGAGCTGAATCATGATAAAATAAAAAGGTTTATTTTCACAAGGCTATGCAAGCCCCAATGTTCTGAAGAGTACAAGGTGAAGCCTGAAAAGGCAAGGCATGAACAGCAACTAAAGTCCCAATACAGAATACAAAAATCGAGGTCAAAAGCAGAGCAGAGGTTCAAAAAATATCAATCATCACAGTCCCAATATGCCACCCAAAAAACAAAGTTAAAAACAGAGCAGGGGTTCAAAATACCAGAAAATCACAAAGCACAGCAAAATCACAATAACTCTTCACTCCTAATGCATTCAAGGAACCGCATGTAACTATGGGAGGCCCTCACATAAATAGGGTGAAGGACTGTTCCTGGAGGTGATTGGCAGGTGGCCCCACCCCTTGGGGAGTCACCCACTAAACACATGGAACATAGCTGGGCCACTGAAATTTAAACTTAACCAATGGCCAATAAACACAAATGACACATAACACATAACACTTACAAAAAAAACAAAAATGAACAAAGATGACATACTGTAAAACAGGAATTTGAACCCTTGCCAGGCAGTTACCTGGGTTCAAGTAAAGGAAGTGAAAATAAAAGAGATTCCCACTCAGTGAGTTGAATACCATTAGAGGTTCTTAGGATTGAATAGGCCAAATACAATACACTACAATACAATACAACTTATTTTTGTATAGCCCAAAATCACACCAGAAGTGCTGCAATGGGCTTTAACGGGCCCTGCCTTTTGATAGCCCCCCAGCCTTCACTCTATACGAAGACAAGGAAAAACTCCCAAAAAAACCCTTGTGGGGAAAAAAATGGAAGAAACCTTGGGAAAGGCAGTTCAAAGAGAGACCCCTTTCCAGGTAGGTTGGGGCATGCAGCGGGTGTCAAAAAAGGGGGTCAATACAATACAATACACAGAACAGAACACAAGTAATCATCAATACAATATAATAGTGCAATAGAAATATTACAAGTACAGAGCAGAATTCAACAGTAGATGTTATTACATAGGGCGGCACGGTGGCGCAGTGGTAGCGCTGCTGCTTCGCGTGGGTTTCTTCTGGGCGCTCCGGTTTCCTCCCACAGTCCAAAGACATGCAGGTTAGGTGGATTGGCGATTCTAAATTGGCCCTAGTGTGTGGGTGTGTTTGTGTGTGTCCTGCGGTGGGTTGGCACCCTGCCCGGGATTTGTTCCTGCCTTGTGCCCTGTGTTGGCTGGGATTGGCTCCAGCAGACCCCTGTGTTCGGATTCAGCGGGTTGGAAAATGGATGGATGGATGGATGATATTACATAATATAATTTGGATTTGTTCCTGGAGACCACATCAATCAAACTACCTCCCCCTATTGGCCATTCCACAGCTGAGTCAATGCTGGGCCAGCCAATCTGATGAAAACACACCTCTTCCCGATGATTCCTGTGATCCTTCATCAGAGATGACTTTACCTTAGGCAGGTATTTTTAATTTTCTCATTAAAGAAGTTCATAAAGTCTGTACTGCAAATATCTGTTAGTATTTTTGCACTATAGATCTGAATTCCCATTTGTTAATTTAGCCACTGTTCTAAACAGTACCCGAAGATTTTTATTATTGCTATCTATTATTTTAGAATAGTAGTCTGAGCGAGCTTTAAAACCCATCCACAGGGGATGCACAAACCAGTGTGTTTCTTTGTGCCAGTCCCAAGCCTGGATAAATGGGGAGGGATACATCAGGAAGCTTGTTTAACTTCTGTGAGAGATATTACAGTTATTTCTTCCTTTGTAAAAATGTAGAGGAAATATTTATTTAGTTCATTTGCTAATTTCAGACCATTTTACTTTTGCATCTCTAGGGTTTAGCCAATTAGTACATTGACAGAAGAACAATGATTTAATGAAGGGAATAATGTTATGGTAAGTTAGCAGTACAATCCATAGGTCATTTAAGTATCACTCTTCCAATCCCTCTGTCTGGCACCCTACTAGCTGGGCCATGAATGAAAGATGTCCTCATAGAGAATAAAGGCATCTGGTTGGAAACTGAAGAATGTAGGAAAATCCAGGACAGTTTAAAATACATGATTTTCCATGTAGATTGCATTCTTTCTCCACATAGATTATATGGCCAGAACTGCACAATCTGTGACATTGCAGATCTTCCTTTTTAAGACACTTTGCCAAAATCATCATTGCCAGCACTCATTGCCAGTGACCGACAGCATCAATTACCTAGGCTGGCAAGATATGTTGCCAAGATGCCTTTCTCCAGATATTTGGCAGTAAGTCTGGAATATCCTTTCCCAATGTGTCTGGATTCTGTAAAAAGATTTACAGCCTTACTGACAAAAAAGGCAGACAACTAATTGGCAGAGCTAGTATACTAATTGTTTAATTACCTGATTTTCTGCTAAGGCATACATAGATAGATAGATAGATAGATAGATAGATACCGAGGGAAATTTAAAATTCTACCATATTATATGCAAATATGTGGACAAATAATATGACTACCAAAGTGACAGGTGTCACGCAATAGTAAAGTGACAGATAATAAAATGACATAATATTAAAGTAAAAAAAAAATAAGGTGACATGGTATATACTGATAGGATAGCATGTTAAAAGTGACACATTATGAAAAAAGGTTATACATTAGTAACCACATAGTGAGATATCAGATATACAGTAGTGCATCTACTGTATACTAATAAAAGGCAAAGCCCTCACTGACTGACTGACTCACTCACTGACTCACTCACTCACTCATCATTAAATTTTTCAACTTCCCGTGTAGGTAGAAGGCTGAAATTTGGCAGGCTAATTCCTTACAGCTTACTTACAAAAGCTGGACAGGTTTCATTTCATTTAATTTCGAAATTCTACGCGTAATGGTCATAACTGGAACCTTTTTTCGTCCATATACTGTAATAGACTGCTGCTCGATGGCCGTGGGAGCCAGAGTTGCGTCTCGCATCATCACGCCTCCCACGTAATTGAGTGCCTATCCATATAAGGTAAATATTCGCGGGTCAAGGACTGTGCATATTCATAAGTAAAAATATCTGAATCACAAACTGATGTTAATTATATTTTGTCCATGAATACTTATTAAATAATTCCAAATAGTCTGTCCTCTTCCTTTCATAGCTTTTCTGATGGTTGTGCTGCTTGCAGGCATGTATTTTTTGTATTAAAGTATTTAACCATTTCAGCCATCATTTGTTGCCAGGCAGAGAGGCCTTCGCAATCCATTGTGCAGGCACTTTAACACAGAATAAATGTTGATTAACCTGTTGCTTCAACCAATCAGATTTTGAGTTGGTGTCAGTAGGGCCCTCTAGCAAGCATACGGCAATGTCACCGTATTCAGACCAATTGATTGGATAGAAGCCGATATGAGGAACTCTACGCGGTCATGGAATGCACCGCAAGTGCTCCGAACATCCTCGCGCGCACTACGGCCAACTCCAAGGCAGGATTCTGGACAATATTATTTGCCAGACACAGACCAGATTTCAAGACCATGAAAAACTGATGTTTGTCATGCTCGTTGAGCCCCAGAAGTTTCGGGAATACAAGAAAAATTTCACGCATGCAGCCTTCTCCAGTTTAACACAAGAGCCACGGAGCCACGGTTTTTGATCTGTCTCGGCTAAACACAGAACTGACTGTAATGTATGCCATGGATGATTTTGCTGGAAAATCTCCCACTGCTCTCCTTGACTTCCATCATCTGAAAAATCTTAATGAGAGCATGGGGCAGCTGTTCACATTAGTATATTTGGTGGTGACCATTGCCGTGTACA
This sequence comes from Polypterus senegalus, assembly GCF_016835505.1. Classification (NCBI taxonomy): domain Eukaryota; kingdom Metazoa; phylum Chordata; class Cladistia; order Polypteriformes; family Polypteridae; genus Polypterus; species Polypterus senegalus. The sequence continues at coordinate 127,911,758 of NC_053160.1, forward strand.
CTGCTTCTGTCGAGAGGACATTTTCAGCCCTAAAGCGAATTAAAACGTATGCCATAAATACGACAGGGCAGGTTCGACTTTCAGCATTAGCTTCGATGGCGATAGAAAGGGACTTTTTGATGGAACTGAAGTGCACGGATAATCCATACGACAGAGTAATTGAAATGTTTTTGAGGAAAGAGAGGAGGATAGATTTTGTTTACAAATAATCCGAAATTTTGGTGAATAAAATGTTGCTATTTTCCTAAATAATATTGCAAGTTTATGAGGTATTATTGATGTTTTTTTATGTGTGTTGCGCCACTGGCTGCAGTAGAAAGGAACTTGCTCAGCCCTAGTTTGTCTATTCAATAAAGGCATTTACTGTGGCTACAGGAGCTATCTTATATATATATATATATATATATATATATATATATATATATATATACTAGCAAAATACCAGCCAGAGTGGAGAAGTAGCGTGTTAAAGAAGTAATGAAAAAGAAAAGGAAACATTTTGAAAATAACATAATATGATTGTCAATGTAATTGTTTTGTCACTGTTGTGAGTGATTAGTGTTACTGTCACATATATATATATATACACACACACATATATACATACATATATACAGTACATATATACACATACATCCACATATATACATATATACATATTGTGGAGGACTGCCGGCTTCGTGCTCCGGCCCTCACCCCCAGGCTGCCAGGAGGAGCTCTCCCGACAGCAGGATCGTGCCCCGAGTTCCAGCAGGGCCCTAAGGACTATGTAGTGTTTTTACACAGCCCTGCTGGATAACTTGGGGGCCACCAGGAGTCGCTGTGGGGGGGCTTATGGGCTCTTTTGTGCCTTATGGCCCGGGTGAACGTCACGGTCATGTGACGGGAAGGAACGACGTGCTCCCGGGTTGAAGTAAAGGACTGATTGCCCTGACCCGGAAGGAATAAGGAACTGTGGACTGTTGGAACAGGAACACCTCCGGGTCAGGGGCTATAAAAGGGCAGTCCCTCAGTCCAGACAACGAGCTGAGCTGGGAGGCAGAGGAGCAAGTGTCTGGGCGAGGAGGAGATTTTTCGTGTTTATTGTAGTTAGTAGCGAGTTTATGAGTAGTGTGGAAGGTGCTTGGTGCACTGTGGAAAATAATAAAGAGTCTGGGACTTTTACCTGGTGTCTGGAGTTGTACCTGAGGGTTCAAGGGAGCACTAGCGCCCCCTACTGCCACACTGGCGTAGTCGGCAGGATTCTCTGGCCGTCTGTTGGCAGAGGACCTGCATCTAAAACAAATTTTGTGTGGACTCGGTGGATTCCCCATCTTTTCACGGAGGTGCAAACACCACCCGCTACTGAAAACGCTACGGCGGTGATCGTCAGTCCAATTTGGAGAACGATGGGCAAGAAGACCGGGAAAAAGAAGGTCAGTCCCAGCGGGCTGCAGGGCCTGACGGACGCCGAAATGACCTGGACCTACCTGACCGGGAGCGAGGAAGACAGAGCGCTAATTCGGGCCGAGCAAGCCCGGGTAGCGAAAAACTCGGGACACGGACAGCAGTCGAGCGCAGCGGACTCCCTAGACAGTCCGGGGGTTCCCCCATCTGCTACGAGGGTAACTGCAGGTAAAACGCCCGACATGTTGGCTTTATTTGTATCATGTTTTGCAGATATCCGCAGAGAGAATCGCAGCGGCGTCTCGGATGACTGCCTCATGCTTCGGCAAAATGGCCGCAGCTTCCAGAAGGCAGGCCAGGATGCGAGACGGCTAGCGACGGCTCCATACGAGGACAACAGACTGGTCACCCGCAGTGCATGCCGGGAAGGTGACGGACATTCGGAGTCCTCCGACGAGGTTGTTCGTTCCCTGACAGGTCCGAGCCTCCTGGAAGTGGAGGGGAAGGTGTGCAAAGCAGCACCGACACAAGCTGCAACCGTCAAGGAGGGACGGGTTATGGCTGAAGGGTCTGCAGTCGTGAGGGAAAAGACAGAACTCAGCCAGCTTGTAGTGGCCAGCCGTCCCTCCGAGAATTCCAAGTCCCAAGAGCCTTTGCGGGACCCAGCTGAACATGTGCCAACACAGCTTTAGAAGAGAGTACTGGCAACCACCAACTGACCGAATATCTTCAAGAGTTTCTTACATATGTTAAAGTTGCCCAGCCTCCTCAGAAAATAGAGCCAGCTTTGAACTTTCCTGAACAGATTCCAATCTATCATCCAACTGCACTCCAAGGTTTTGACCTTGACCTACTCCACATCAACACGTTCAGTGCAGACAGGTCTCAATGGTGGTCTAGAATTACAGTAGTCCACAACCATCCCCTTGGTTTTTAGAAGTGTTTGACAACATTTGGTATGACCAACACCATCCCAAAAAGTCATTCACCCTGTACTCCTCCTGTCCACCCCTGAACTCCCCACAATGGCAGTGTCATCTGAGAACTTCTGCATGTGACATGCCTTGGAATTCCAGCTAAAGTCTGATGTGTACAGGGTGAAGATGGGAGGGGAAGGAAAAGCTCATGTGGAACTTCTGTGCTACTGATTACAGTCTGTGATGTGTAGTTCCCCAGTCTGAAAAACTGAGGTCTGCCTGTGAGGTAATCTGGGATTCATTTCACCAGTTGTGAGACCACTCCAATCCTGTACAGCTTGTTCCTCAGTACGAGGGGCTGGATGGTGTTGAATAAGATAGGGAGAGGAGCATGGCAGAAAATGAAAGTTGTGACTAAATCCTAAAAGCTAAGTACACCATAAAAGACAACTGAAAATAGAACACATTTGTCTTTCACTTTTGCAGCTGTTAGGAAGCTATATTTCTATTACTTGTGCTGGACAAATCTCAATATTATCAGAAGAATTTGCACTTTTAAGTGATGCTGCTGCCAGACATAGAGAAATGGTCACCAAAACGGAAAGTTTATTGAAAGAGAGACAGTATAAGAAACTAAATTAAAAAGATGTGAACAGTTTAAAATAGGGGAAAAAACAAAAAACCCTATAAAATGTTCTAAACTCTTAGCAAATAAAAAAAAAATTAAAAAGGTCTGAACAGCTAAGATAAGACAGGCCTATGGCAGCCTAACCACTCTGCATTTTGTTACACCATATTTGTTGAAATTCTCTCAAGAATTGAAAAACTGGCCAGCTAAATTGGATATTTTATTTTAATACCATCTTCTTTAACTGAACCAAATCAGAAGGTATCAAAAAAGTTTAAACATATTCAGAATTACTGATTTTATTTTTCTTTTGTAATGCACATCTTATGGACATCCACTAATTTTTCACCCTGTAAAGTATTATACATGTCCTTCATCCCCTTTTTTTTTGGTGTTTTGGTGTACAGTCTCTGAGTATGTACTAGAGTGAATATCTGCCCAATAAAATGTAGATTAAACCATTTATACCACAACACATTTAATCACACAACATGCTCTCTGTTCAAATTACAAAGCATTCATTTTTCAACAGAGAGAGAACACTGTACCCTGTACTTATCTTTATATATTTCAACAGATGATATATATTTTAAAGTAATTAAGCTCAATTTTCAGATAAACAATTTTTTCTCAGTGCTTTCCAACTTCTCACTTGATGTAAGCATATTTATTGCAGCCTGCAACCACTCAGCTAAATAACTTTTTGTAATAGCAATAATGACCTGGCCTATCGAAGCATGCAGTCATCTGAAGGAATATGTATCTTTCCATCTTTTAAGTTTTATTTTTTTTATTCTGAATTTTACATGACCAAAATCCACCAGGAATGCCTCATGATTGTTCTTGTGTTTCAATGTCAATCAAGGTTCCACTGAAACTCTTTTCTTATTTTTTTCTGTGGCTGTTTTCCTGTAATATTTTTCCAGCCTACAATTCTTGTTTTCCAGATTTATTTCAAGGTCAATTTCAAATTAACACACTGAAAATATTCCCCCAGCGTTTAGCAATTCATGTTTTACACAATGATACCATCTCATGTATCTCTTGTGGGAATAATCAAGCCTTTAAACGCAAAAAAGCTTTTGGTCAGCCTCCAGTATAATTGGAAAGTGGCTGAAAATTTGAAGATTTGTTGAGAAATGTTTTTACAGATAAGAGTCCAAAACAGAACTGAGGTTATGGTACAGACAATGTGGCTTTAAAGTCGGAAGGGGGAAATTATGTCTTCTGGGGTGGAACCGGAAATGACATCATAGGGCTGAGAGGGAATTTCCCACATTTGGTCTGTGGGGAAGAAAGAGAAAGGATCAGTCTGCTCTACCACCCCTGGTCTGATGGGGAATTACCTTCTTTTGTGCCCTTTAGCTGCCTATCATGTGCATGTGTGTGACACTCTTTTGAACAGACTTCTTTTTACAAAGATGTGCTAATTACTTTTAGCAGACTGTTTGGTTTTCACATCAAACCACATTCTTCTCACAATTTTTCTCTCCTTCTCTGTTCTGACCCTGGCCCCTTCCTCACTCCAATGTCCTTTAGTCCTAAACTCTTCTCCTGACTCTCAATTCAATAAAACTTCTGGCCAGAGGTGTCTTTAAACTTCCTGAAGAGATCAAGTCCAACCAAAACTAGGAATCACTTCTACAGCCAAGGACCACATTTTTTATCTATGGGGACAACACAATAGAATTGTCACAGTGCACATTATTTTTATACTATCTTTGTGTTATTTAAAAGTCAATTTTGAAGGTTTCTAATTGTTTGTAACTCATTTGAGAATTCTTTAGAATAGTTTAATTTCCTCCAGTTCATTGTTTATGCAATGTTGTAACTAAGCCACTTGACAGTGATTATTGTGCCTCTTACATCACCAGACTTCCAACATAAACACACCCACAGCTCCATTTGAAACTATCCTTCTGTGAAAAACAAACAAACAAATCTTTAGTGTTAGGTACTTTCCTTTTCCAAGCTGACCAAGCACTAGATTAGTTTCAGTTTCAATCTCTTTTTTGATACTGAATTAGATTTTTGATTTGTCCAAGTGGTCACTCACTATGTGGTTTTGTTGCCTGACAGTCACTATGGTTCTGGCTCATGTTATTATCTCTAGGTCTTTTCACATCTAACAATAAATCATGGAGAACGTACTTTATCACATCAACTCACACTTGGACCTCAGAACCAGGGCACTGTGCGACCAATTTTGTGGATATATCTCATACTGTATATTTATTAGACAGGTCAAAGACAAAGGATATAAGTATAGAGCAGGAGTTTTTAGGTGTAATCAGTGACTGTTTTCTAACACAGTATGTTAAAGCACCAATGTGGGTGAAGCCTGTCTAGATTTAGTATTTTGTATTAATCAGTATAGAATTGAGGGTATAAAGGTGATTGAACCACTAGGGTCGAGTGAACAAAATATAATACTCAGTGTTTGTAAGGATCTTGGATGCAAAGACTGTTAAGTTAAACTTTCGTAGGGCAAATTTTGAAAAGATGTGGAAAAGTCTAAAAAGCAGGCAGTTTGGAGATAGTGAGGAGCAATAGAATATGTTTAAAAATGTTTTACACATAGTGCAGGACAGGTGTATACCTGAATTGGGAATTAGTAAGAAATAAAAAAAAACATTGCTGTTGGTAATAAGGAGTTAAAAAAGAAGCTACAAAGGAAAAATCAGCTGTATAAGGAATATAAGACTAATAAGTACAATTGTGTCTTGTAGAGTGTATGAGAACATGAGGGCAAACATTAACAAGGATATTAGGTAGGCTAAAAGGCAATTAGAGATGAATATAGCAAATAAGGAGAAAGATGACTCTTTCAGTATTTTAGCAGTAAAAGAACAGTCAAGGAGGAGATGAAGTGCATCAAGAAAAGTAAAGGGGAATTAAAATATATTGGCAGTGAAATAGCAGATGCTCTAAACTCTCATTTTTCTGATGTCTTCACAAGTCAGTAAGTAGATAACCTCCCAGTGGTAAAATGGACTACTAAGGAGGTACTGAGTGATTAAGAAATTTTAGAGGGAGAAGTACTGCTTAGATTAAATAGGCTGAAATCAAACAAATCTCCAGGACCAGCCAATATTTATCCTCAAGTTCTTAAGGAAGATAGAGAGTACATTTATAAACCCTTGGCATATATTTTTAGGAAGTCACTGCGCACTGGGAAAATAATGAAGAACTGGAAAAGGGCAACTATAATCCCATTGTATAAGAAGTCATTGAGCAGATCCAATCAATTATAAGCCAGTAGGGTTGGAAGGAATTATTAAGGAAAATACTGAGCAACACCTGGTAAGAACAGGAGTTTTACTGAACAGTCAGCATGGGTTCAGATAAGAGAGGGTGTGTTTTACTAACATGCTGGAATTCTATTAGGAAGCAACAAATGAATACAATCAAAGCAATATACGTAATATTTTTACCTTGACTTTCACAAATCATTTGATAAGGGGCAACATGAGAGGTTGGGCATTAGACTAAAAGAAGTAGGAGCTTGGGGTATAGTGTGTAGATGGGTGCATAATTAGCTCAGACGCAGGAAGCAGAGGGTTATGGTAAAATGAACCCTATCAGAGTTGGTTGATGTTAAGAGTGGCGTCTCTCAAGTGTCAGTGCTAGGCCCACTAATATTTTTAGTATTTGTAAATGATTTTGACAGGACTATAAATAACAAACTGGTTAAGTTTCCACATGACTACCAAGATAGGTGGATTGGTAAATAATTGGTTGAATCATTACAAAGGGACTTGGACACCCTAGAGGCTTAGGGAGATTGGTGGAAGACTTTTAAATGTATAATATCACATGTATGATGGAAAAATGTTAGATTTGAATACATAATGGGAGGTCAGAAAATTCAAAGTACATCTTATGAAAGGGATTTAGGAGTCATAGTGAACTCATTACTATCAACTGCCAGAAAGTGTTCAGAAGCCATTAAAAAGGCTAACAGAATGTTAGGCTATATAGCAGGATGTGTGGAGTGCAAGTCAAAGGAGGTTGTGTTTAAGGTTTATAACTCTCTACTGAGGCCTCACATGAAATACTGAGAGCTGTTTTGTACATAACAACATAAGAAATTTGACAAATGAAAGGAGATCATTCGGTCCATCATGCCCATTTGTTTAGCTAATAGCTAAGATGTACCAGTATCTCATCCAGATTCTTCTTAATGTTCGTCAAAGTTTCTGTTTTCAACTACATGTCTTGGTAGTTTGTTAAGGAAGTGTTTTCTGTCTGAAGTTATAAATCCACTTCCCCTTAATTTTCACTGATGTCCCCAAGTACATGATTTACCTTTAAGCTAAAAGAATGTTGCTGGATCTACTTTATGAATGCCTTTGAGGATTCTAAAAACCTAGATTAGGTCCTCATGCAGATCCCCATACAGTCTTCTCTGCTCAAGACTAAACAAGTTTAATTCTCAGAGTCTATTTGAGGAGGACTTTTCCTCCTTAGGATGCACTTTGCTGGTCTCCTCTGCACAGCTTCAAGTGCTTCTATGTCTTTCTTGTACTGTGGTGACCAAAACTGCACACAGTAGTCCAGTTACAGTCTTACTAGTGTATTATATAGCTTGAGAATAACACTCCATGACTTAAATTGAGCAGTTTTTATGTATATAACCTAACATTTTATTTGCCTTTTTATTTGCTTCTATTCATTGCCTAGTCAATTATAATTTTGTGTCAACATTTACCCCTGAATCAGGGGTGGGCAATTGTTTTGGCTTGGAGGCCACTTTGTGGAAGCGGAGGTTAGCGGAGGGCCACACCTTTTAAAATGATTGCATTCATTAGTTAACTTTGCATTTCAGAAAAGGTAGAAATTGTACCATAAAAATCAATAAATATAAATTAAATAAAATAGTGGCAGTTCTATTAAATTTATTTATTGTGCTAATTTCATATCATCTATAGCTGCAAGCACATTTCATTTTAGAATCAGTTTAATGAGAAATGTACCCTATCCCACTTTTCTACAAAATTTTTTTGAAATCAGGAGTGAGATTGCTTGTTGAGATTCTCATCACAGTCTGCAAGTTAATGTCTGTCAAAGAGCATCTATATTTACTCTTGTTGATCTTCAAGCAAGAAAAACTTTGCTCACAAATATATGTAGACCAAAATATAGAGAACATTTTCCCAGCAATTTCTTCATACAAAAGTCAACTAATGTCACAGCATTAAACATTTCTTTCACAGTGTGATCTGACTGCATGTCAATAAGTTCAAGGTGCAGCTCCTCAGGTGCTGTGTCAATATCAGCAGTGATGGGATAAGAGAGCAAATTGAATTTAGGCTCAATTTTCTTAAACTCCTGAAGTCTTCTTGTGACCTCGTCCTCCAAACTCTGCAGATGATCCCTAATCTTAGCAGAAACACTTTCAGGCACTTTTTGTTTTCCTAATAAAGGGAAATGACAAAAATTGCCTTCACCTGCTTGCCTTGCAAATAGACGTAGTTTTGCTTTGTATGATTTTACATGCTTCCACATTTCATGTGCAAACAACCCCTTTCCCTGCAATGTCACATTCAGTTCATTCAATTTCTCAGATACATCAGCTGCAAACATCATCTGATATCTCCACTCCTCACATCCTATTTTTGTAACAAAATCATGAGATATCTCCTTCGTGTCCAGAAATAAGAGGATTTCATTCTGCAATGCCCAGACTCTTTTTATCACTTTGCCCAGGCTCAACCACCTCACACTGTTGTGGTAAATTACATCTTCATACTCTGCCTCCACATCCTCATTAAAATATTTGAACTGTCGATGGTGGAGTGCCCTTGCTCTGATTGTGTTCACCACACTAACAATAGGATCTACCACATGCTTTAAGTCCAGTGCAGCTTTACAAAGGCTCTCCTGATGCAAAATGCAATGAAAAGACAAGATTTCGCTGTCTGTGGCTTGTGCTTGTAACTTGTTTTTTAAAAGCTTAACCATACCTACATTTTTTCCACTGAAAGCTTTGGCCCCATCTGTTGTAATGCTTACCATTTTGTTCCAGGACAAGCCACTTTTCTCTACACAATTCACAGCACACTCAAGCAAGTTCTGACCAGTGGTTCTATCTTTCATTGATTCTAGGCCAAGTAATTCCTCTGTGATGATGAAATTTTCATTAATTCCACGGATAAAGATGAGTAATTGTGCAGTGTCTTCGTTATCTGTGCTCTCATCCAGTGCCAAAGAAAACCAAACAAAATCTTTGCTCTCACTCTTCAGCTGTTCTGTAAGTTTGTCACTAATTGAGTCAATGCGCTACATTATAGTCCTTCTTGACAATGAAATGCTTTCAAATTTGCTTCTCACATCAGGACACAATAACACTTGCACACTCTACCATACACTGCTTAATAAACTCGCCATCTGAAAAAGGCTTGTTGCGTTTAGCAAGGTTGTAGGCTACCATGAAACTTGTTTCTGTAGCGCTATTTTGAAGTGTTGACTGCTTTGTAAATAATGTTTGTTGCTTCTTCTGCCTTTTCACACACTCCGCAGCTTTTATTTTGCGTTCTTCCTTGGAAAGTTTGCAGCCAGATTTGCTATGTTTTGTTTCGTGGTGTCGTTTCAGATTGTACTCCTTAAATACGGCTATCGTTTTATGACACAATAAACACACTGCTTTATTCCCTGTATTACCAAAGAAATATTTGTTTGTCCATTCTTCATTAAACACACGACATTCATCACTGATTTTACGTTTTTTAAGAGGGTTCATGGTTTCACTAAAGTTGGAAATTTATATATTTACTGTTGCAAAGACAAAATTGAAATTAACCAGATCAACCAGAAAAGCACTGTGCATGCGTATACACTGCGCATGCGTATTGACGTGGCCATCCTAGTGGAAAATACGAGCTGAATCTTCGGTCGTGCACAGGAAGAAAATCTCAGTTCAAGGTGGATTTTTCTGACTGTCTTGGCAGGCCACAAAAAACTCTTAGCAGGCCGCATGTCCCGTGGGCCGCAATTTGTCCACCCCTGCCCTAAATTCTTTTCAGAGGTTGCTTCCTGTATGACACTGTCTCCCATCTTGTATTTATAATTGATGCTTCTTTTGCCCATGTGCAGCACTTTGAACTTCTGTACATTAAACTGCATTTTCCTGGTGTTTACCACATTCTGAAGGTTGTCCAGGTCCACTTGAATTCTTTTTTTTGCCTTATAACCATCTGTCATCCCTCCGACTTTAGTGTCATCTGAGAATTTTACAAATTTACTAACTATACCAGAATATAAATAAGAAAACGTAATGGTTCAAGGACAGGCTCCTGAGGGACTCCAGGTGGAACACTTATCTGTACTCTTTGTCTCTTGCCTGTTAACCAACTAGAGATCTAGGTTTGTAAGTTACCTCTGATGCTACAGCTTCTAGTTTCAGAATTAGTCTTTGGTGTGGGACTCTATCAAATGCTTTTTGAAAGTCTATGTAAATTACGCTGTATGCTTGGTTTTTGTCAACTGTTCCAGTTCTTCAAAAAAATATAAAATATTGGTTTGGCAGGACTTTTTTCTCATAAATCCATGCTGGCTACTATTTAGAATATTATTTTTGCTTAGGTAATTGTCTAATTTATTTCTTATTATTGTTTCCATAATGGGCGGCATGGTGGCGCAGTGTGGGTAGCGCTGCTGCCTCGCAGTTAGGACACCCAGGTTCACTTCCTGGGTCCTCCCTGTGTGGAGTTTGCATGTTCTCCCCATGTCTGCGTGGGTTTCCTCCCACAGTCCAAAGACATGCAGGTTAGGTGAATTGATGATTTTAAATTGTCCCTAGTGTTTTGTCCCATTTTAGAGTTTATATCTTATTGAATATGAGCTTATACTGTATATAAGAAATGTAGGAATTCATACAACACCCTGCAACCTAACACCCCTCCATCACCAATACCACTCATTTGTGAATTTCCCCTTGGGATTAATAAAGTATCTATCTATTGTGACAGATTTGGGCCTTCTTGACCCCTTGAACCCTCAGACCACTCGTCAGACATCAGGTAAAAGTCCAAATACTTGATTTATTAGGACAATAAAGTGCACAAAGTACCCTCTCCTCCACAATACTCATAAACCAATACAATACTCAATAATAATACAATCCTCCACTCCCAGACATATTGCCCTCCTACCACCTAGCTCATCTTAACGCTTTGGTGTTTCATTGTCCTTTTTATAGTCCACTCCTATAGTGCTCCTTTACCTGCAGTCCATGTGACTTCCTAGCACTTCCGGGTCAAATCAAAACTCTTCTTTCTTTGTCAGCCCGGAAGCACTTTAATCCTTCTGTTCTCGTGACCGGCAAGTACTGCCGGGCTGTAGGAAAAGTCAATGTCTCTGTGTCTCCCTGCAGTGTCCCCTGGCGGCCCTGACGTTATCCAACAGGACTGTGCACTACAACTCCAAAGTCCATGATGCCCTGCTGGAATTCGGGGCATCTCCACATTGCAGGGAGGGCTCCCTCTGGCGGCTTGGGGGACTTGGCCGGGATAAACTGCCGGGCATAGTCCACATTATCTATCTATCTATCTATCTATCTATCTATCTATCTATCTATCTATCTATCTATCTATCTATCTATCTATCTATCTATCTATCTATGTCTCTTATTGGACTGTACTCTGCAACAAGCACTACAGCCTGGCCTTGAAAAAAGAAAACTGTGTCACAGAAGTAATATGTTTTAAAACAATCTTTGCTTGACTTTTATGCCAAATCTGACACTGAAAATACTTTCAGCCCAGCATTCAGAATCGTGTCAGGCAGTCAAAGTTTTTAGTGTATGCACCCACTCATTTTCAAAATTCAATACAAAGTCACAGCATAGATATTGTCTTTGGCATTTGGGTTTGAACACCCTGAAATATATTTTACGATAGTGTAAATGACTGATCATAGTTACAATTCGTGTCATTTCTCACCTCCCCGCCTGATATTATTATTGTTATTATTATTATTGTCATTATTATGATTATTGAATCCATTCATTCAACTGGTAAGCATAAATTTACCTTGGCTCTTTCTCCTCTTGAGTGAGTGAGACTGTAATAGTAGCCTTACAATTTATGTGTAAATCTAGCATCTGTCTTGACATACATGCATACCTGGGTAATGGAGCCATTATATGAGATGAAATATTGTGCCATGGCAAGCAGTATGATTATGTTAAATTATTCATGACTAATTACATATATTACAATGCAGATTTTTTCTAACAAATGCACAACCCGTGCATGTCACATCAGAAAAGTGAAAAAACAACAAAAAACTAAAAATCGAGTGTTTGGCATGCTCAACCTGTGTTTCTGGTGTTCTGGGATGCCATGCTTTCCAGCAGTAAACATATGTCTCTAACATTGTTTATATGTTCTTTGGCTTGTAAGTTCAGGTGAAGGATTTGGCTTCTCCAGTATTAATCCTCAACACTTTCATGTCCTGGTTGTGTGGGTCTGCCTCCTGATGGACTAGGGATGGCTCATATATTGTTCCAGCACTTCTTTTTTTAATATTTTTATTGATTTTAATTAGAAACATATAACATTCCATACAGTCAAGTCAAACTTCACAAATCAAAGAAAAATTAAACTCCCAAAGTTCCAGCACTTCTAAAACAGATTCTAGCTTATCCTGCAGTCTTATAATAGACTAAGCAGGTTTAGAAAATGGTTAGATGGATGGAGTAATTATACAGATTATGATGGATCTGAATAATATTGTTATTTCTACAATTATAATGTTGATTTTTGTTAACGCTTCACTAGTTTCATCAGCTAGTTTCATCAAGTAATACAGAATATATGTGTTTTAAAGTTTCAAAGATACTGACCATTTCCAATTAAACATTTAGAGTATTAACGCACTTAATAAATGTAGTTTTAAGAAACAATAAAAGACTTTTTCCCATTTTATAGATTAAGGCATTAGGCAAGCTGTTTAGCTGTCTTGCGTAGCCTATCACAAGGACGCTATTCTCTGTTTTATTCATTATAAAAATTAGGTAATATTTTCAGTTGATACCCACATTGAGACCAGTGGTGGTCTGTAATAAAATTTAATTGTTAAGTGTTTAACCTACCAGAAAATGTATAATGGGATTATTAGAAAAATATCATATATGCTCATACTGTACAGTGTATGTTCTGTCCTTTTATGAGGTTTTTTTTATAAAATGGCTTAATAATACATTGAATATGTTTATTGTTATAACCCTTAAGTTTAAAATGAATTGAAATGTAACATTTAAAACTGAGGGCAGTAAAAGGGTTGTGATGGAGGCTGCTAGTATGGAAATGGGGTAATTAAACAAATATTGATTAATTTACTAAAGAATGGCATTTTGACAATATGAATGTGTGAACCCTAATTTTGTTGTTGTTGTTTTTCAAAACAGAAAACCTTAGTTACAAATGGTTGAAGCGTAGAATGACTAATAATGCATTTTTCATTGTTTACTGGCATTTCTGTAAAGAGTACACTAGGGGGCACACTTAGATAACCCTGAAGTGTTTCTGTCTTATACAGTAAATCATATCAGATGTGCTGCTTAAATAAAGTCATTGTTGAACAATGGATAAATGGCACTAAAATGGCCCTGTAAAAAAACTTAATTAACTGAGGAACAGTCGGGTATTATGTTATCCTGTGTAGATTAAGGGAAGCCATTAACCTTCTGCTTCCATACTAAAGAATTTACTTTAGGAGTATTGTGGAAAATATAATGTTTAGTACACTGTGATTGAATTGTTATATTTGGCAAAGGCATCCAATTTTACACTGTAAATGCATTATTATTGTTATAATAGTTCTGAATTGTGTCTTCTGTTTTTGAGATCCTAAATTGGATAAAATTGATTTTAGAATGTGATATTATTATTATTATTTACAGAAGTAGTTGTGGTAGTAGAAGCAATAGTAGAAAATATAATCTAATATATATTTAAATTAAGTAGATTTAACCTTCAGACATAATAAGAATTGACTTAAATGGATGCCCCATTTCAATTGCTGCCAGCGCTTAGTAGAATTGCCAATCAATACACAAAAGCAGTTTGTCCTTGCCTTACATGCACATTAATGATCACTTTTTAGTGTTAAGGCTTGTCAATTAGAATAATTGCACCCCCCAAACCTTAAGAAACTCTTTTTCTGGGCTCTACAACAACAAAGTGATCCATAATCTGATTTGCAGATTACATCATGCTTCTACTGCTATCGTTGTTGCCATGGTTCAGAGTGACTCTTTTCTCTGGCATAACCTGCCAGATCACTCTTGCCCAGTTACCTACAATTTGTCTGTCCACTGCTGGCAACTTCTGTGAAAAAAAGAGACCAAAAGAACCTTTGTAAAAGGGCTTCTAAGTCTTTCACTCTCTCACAGTTACATTAGGAAGGAGAACACTAATACGTGTATTGCCCAGCCCATCTGCTCTACACTATACATCACATCATCAGTATAAAACTAATTTTTTTATGCTTCCTGAACATTTCAGCTGCTTTCAGCCATGATTCATAGGTTTGCCCTCCGTCTCCTTCATGTTGTGTCTCAAAGTAACTTAGAGGGTATTTGTAATCAGTTGGCTGGAAAGGGTGATCTAATAGCTTTGGTGTGGCTACCTTGATATTTAAATATGCTTGTACTGGACAAGATTTCTTTCAAAGTTCATGTGAGTTTTGTTGATCATTTAATGTGGTGACTAACTAGAGGAATTGTAATATTGTACATTTTGGTCTTCTTGGAATTATTCTGGGTTAAGAGTGACAGTATCAGATCACTTATAGGTTTCACAGTATGAAACCAAAAACTTTTGGGTGCCGTTCCTGGTAAATACGTCCAACAGACATAATGTACTTCGTACCGTCCTGTTCCAATGTATTACAGGCATAAATGTTTAATTTATTTTTTAGAATCATTTCTTATTTAATTGTCCATTTCATAATTAAATATTTTTTTTTATACTTTCACAAAGGTCAGGCAGTGTAACTGATGAGCACTTGAGTCAAAATGAGTGTAAACCTGTAATCTTGAACTCCACAACTCCACTTCTTAGTGCTTCAACCATTCTGTTTGCATACTGTTCACAGTAAGAATGAAAAGAAATACAGTGGAACCTCAGGTCACGACCGTAATTCGTTCCAAAACTCTAGTCGTAATCCGATTTGGTCGTGACCCGAAGTAATTTCCCCATATGATTGTATGTAAATACAACTAATCCGTTTCAGATTGAAACTGTATGTAAATATATATTTTTAACAATTTTTAAGCACAAAAATAGTTAATTATACCATAGAATGCACAGCGTAATAGTAAACTAAATGTAAAAACATTGAATAACACTGAGAAAACCTTGAACAGAGAAAAATAACATTGCAAGAATTCACGCTATAGCCTTATGAACTGCTCGCTGCAACCACCATCTTTCTTTTTTTTTCCTCCCTTTAGCTGCCTCACACTGTAGCAATCAACCACCACGCCCCTCGCTAAGCTGCAAGCGTGGCAATTATTTATTTAAAACTGGCCTTGATGTGAGCTGTGGACCCACTATACCACAAAGTCCCTCTGCGTGATGCATGTCTGACCGAGAACAATGTACTGTACATGGAGAGACTGAACACGTACGTAAATCACTGGCGTGTACAAACCGGAAGGGAAACAAAATAGAGCACAAAGAGTTCACAGCAAATACACAGGGAGAGACTGAACATGTGCGGAAATCATCGGTGCATACAAACCGGAAGGGAAACCGGCTTGTTCGTCACCCGAGTGCGTGGTCGTGAACAGATGCAAAAGTTTGCCGAACTTTTTGGTCGTAACCCGATTTGTACATGGTCCAAGACGTTCGTGACCCGAGGTTCCACTGTACAACTTTTTATAACAGGAAACCATGTAATCAAACAATGAAGTAAGCATTCTTTAGAAGAAAATGCTCAATTTTAAAAGATTAAATAGTCCAATCAAGATCATTTAAAACATAAAACATTTAGTTCTATCTTCTGTACAAACACCATCAATAATTCTGAGGCATCTGCTCTGTTATATTTGCTTATTTTTAGTATAATGACATATGTAATTTTCCCGTATTAAAACAAAGGTGTATGCAAATTGTCACATTTTATTAAAACATTTCGAAACATCTTCCTTTAATTACGCAAGTTTAGGCTTCCTCAAATTATGATCAACTGCTATATAAAAATTTGCATACGTAACAAGCCTTTTAATACCCATTTTCATTTTACAAACCACAATGAAACTGAATTATCGGGGTTATGAAGTCCGAGTTTAAAACAATTTTCAAGACCCAATCATCTTCACATTCCTTTCAAATTCCTCACTGCAGTCTGTGGAACAGAGAACAGCTGGAAGTTTGGATTGGGCCTGGATGTTCAGTCATTCTCACCTTACAAATGTCACTGCATTGTAAGACTACTTTTGCGGAAGCCTGCAAAACTGGGCAGAGTTGGATATGCAGTCTGCAGCAAGACATGTAGAACATGTATGTATACTTACTATAGTTTAATCATGTGCCACCTGTTTATAATTTAAGGTAATGAAAGTAATTCTGCAGTGGGCTGGTGCCCTGCTCGGGATTTAGTTTCCTGCCTTGCGTCCCGTGTTGGCTGGGATTGGCTCCAGCAGACCCCCGTGACCCCGTAGTTAGGATATAGCGGGTTGGATAATACTGTAGATGAATGGATGAAAGTAATTATGAAGTGGTCATATCGAAAATATTCATTTGCATTCCTATACACTGCAGTCTGTTAATAAAAGTGTACCATACATTTTATTTCTATATGTGTGAAAACTGTAAGTCATTAATTCTTACTAAATTAGAGAATAACATAGGAATAATTAAATAATTAAAATGATTTTCTCACTGGAATATACAGTAATATATATATATATATATATATATATATATATATATATATATATATATATATATATATATATATATATATATACAAACTAGGAAGGCCAAGCCCCAGTTGCAGGAATAAAACTTATTTATTGGAGTCAAAATCACAAAATTCTATAAATATGTAAAAGAAAAATGAATTATTATTTAACGGAGTAAAAATCATGAAGTGACAATAAAATATTTACTCTCTTACCAATTGGAGTATTCCATTAAACTGAGGTCCACTATGCTCGATGAGTATTTATAAGAGACTAAATAAATGATCCATTCGTTTTAACTGATATTCTTATAGATAAAAAAAACCTTTTTTTAAAAAATGAAAATTAAATAACAGGAAAAATCACATGAAAACTAAAGTGGTATGCAATGGGTCATCAGAACTCGACCTTCAGCTAACTAAATCACTTAAATACAAACATTAGTGTTATGAATATATAATTGTTTTAATAGTTTGTTCATGTGAAAGAAAGTTTATTCGATTAAAAATAAAAACCACGACTTTCTTGATATTAAAAACCATGACTTTCTTGATATTTTAGTTTAGAATTTAAAAAATAAGAATCTGAAAATCTAAAATCATTACATTAAAGTTCGATAAATTCTGAAAAGAATAATACCAAACAAAACGTAGGTTTTAAAATAAGCCCGATTTAAAGCGTGACAAAAAAGGTGACATAAAAATGTCACATAAAATTGTTGCACAAAATCATTGCACTTTTAGGCTTAGGATTTTATATATATATAAAAAATATATATATATAAATTCAAAAGGGGACCCAAATATTCCCAGAATCAGTCAAAATCACAGAAGTATTGTTTAGTTTTCAACTATGCTGTGTGGCCTCCGGCCGGGACGCCCAGGAGGACCGGAGGAGGGCTTGTACCTCCTTCAGACGGCAAAGGGGGGGCCAGCCCTGGTTATGTTGGGGGCCACAGGTAAAGAGCGGTGCCTGAATATCCCTGGAGCCCAGCACTTCCGCCACACCAGGAAGTGCTGGGGAAGACGACAGGGGACACCTGGATGGCTTCCGAGCGCAGCCGGCACTTCCGCTACACTGGGCGAAAGGCTACGAGGAGTGCCGGGAAGCAGCTGGAGCCCATCCGGGTTCCTATTTAAGGGGCCGCCTCCCTTCAGTCGATGGCGGAAGTCAGGTGGAAGAGGACGGAGCTGGAGAGAGGACTGGAGGAGGCCAAGAGAGAGGCAGAAAGACTGTGAGGCCTGGACATTTGGGGGAACGGTGCTGGAGGCACTGGGAAGTGCACTAACATCATTATTGTAAATATATTGTAAATAAACGTGTGTTGGGTGAAATTAAGATGTCCGGCTGTCTGTGTCCAGGTTCAAGTTCACAGCTGCTAGGTATCGTGTGTTTATAGTCTTCTTAATCAGTCTGCCAAGTGTCACTGTACTGAGCTGATTGAGTGTGTATTTCTGACATTTACTCTGTAGTCATGTGCATGGCTCCAAGAAGAAAAAAGCACTTCATGTTATATCAAACATCAAGACAATCATCGCATCTTTCAGCATTGACAGACTTGTTAATAAAGAGTTTTCTCATTAACAGCAACATTATGCTGAACTGCTGTGGCATCAGTGGGAAAGAATCAGGAAAAAAAAACATCCAGAGAGATGGTGTATGCAAAACTACATTTCGCACCATGACAGCACACTTGCTCACTCGTGTCAGTCAAAGAGTTTTTGATCAAAAATAATGTGGCGGTTGCTTTGCACCCTCCCAAATTTACCAGATTTTTTATCCTTGTGACTTTTTTTTTCATGAACCTAAAATTAAGAACAAAGGGAAGATGATTTACTACCATGGAATAAATCCAGCAAAAAAATCACACAAGGCCCTAGACACAGTAACAAAAGATGAGTACAAGAAATGTTTCCAGAAATGGAAGAAGTGCTGAGAGAAGTGTATTGCATCTTAAGGAGAGTATTTTTTAGTTGAGAAAAAGGGAATTGGTGTGAGTTGTATAGTAAAGTTTTTATTTAACAATTCCAAAAATTCCCCCCATATATATACAGTATATGTAGTAGCTGGGTGCAAGAATGACAGCTCTATGAAGTAAGAAAACTTGCAGCACCAACCTGGTCATCCCGTTTATTGTCTAAGGACAAAAAAGGAAAACACAAAAGCAATGTTCTTCATCATGTACTTCCTGTTATGCAGGGTATCAAAATAAACAGATAAGGCCGGTGGGTTGCTCATGCTATAACAGATGCCTCCTTCTGGGAGGCTTGGGTTTTTTTGGAGGCTGAACTTGAAGGGGTCAGTTGCCCTCACTGTGTGATTTCCTGGCAATGTGGGCAAAAGAAGGAGGTGACAGTGTTAGCGATAGTACCTTCTCTTGTCAAAGCAGGTTACTGCATACCTCAGCAGAGCCTGTGAGGTCCTCTGACAAGCAGACATTACACTATACATATATATTGTGAGCTGGAGGGCTGATCGCACCCCAAATAGAGACAGACGTCCCTGGGAAAACCACAAACCCTGAAACACTGACTACCCTCACATTGCTCCTTATCCTTGTACTATAACGCGTAATACAAGCCTTGCGCGGTACTCTGCCGACTTATAAGCCTTGCGCAGCGCTTGTCAGTTTTGGAATTGATTGTTTGCTTTTATCTCTCTCTGCTCCTAGCGGAACTATCATCTCTGACTTGTTATGGAGCACGTTTAAGCTCATGTGTTTGCAGTGTTTGAATAAAAATCCTTCTTGTTTCTACGACCTCCTGTGTCTCTGTGCAAATCTGTGACCCAAGTGTGACAAGTGGTACCAGAAGTGGTTGCATACCGGGTTCCTATTTAAGGGGCCGCCTCCCTTCAGTCGATGGCGGAAGTCAGGTGGAAAAAGGCAAAGCCCTCACTGACTCACTCACTCACTGACTCATCACTAATTCTCCAACTTCCCGTGTAAGTAGAAGGCTGAAATTTGGCAGGCTCATTCCTTACAGCTTACTTACAGAAGTTGGGCAGGTTTCATTTCGAAATTCTACGCGCAATGGTCATAACTGGAACCTATTTTTCTCCATATACTGTAATGGACATTAGCGCGATGGACGTGGGAGGCGGAGCTGCGTGTGACATCATCACGCCTCCCACGTAATCACGTGAACTGACTGTAACCGCAGCATGTGGAAAAGAAGGAAGAGCTGCCAAAGCGCTGAAGAAAAACGGCGAATACTTTATTCGCCAGATACAAGTTTAATGAGAAGACACGAGGTATAAACGAGACTTTGGATCACTTTGTAATGGAGTTAAAATTGCTGTAGCGAGAAACTTTTAAGTGCCGGGTCTTAGCAAACATTAAATAAAGTCGTGGACATCGCAACATCACACAAGAGAGCAGCTCACGGGAACTGACTGAGCTAAACTTTAAATTAAGTTCATAGACAGGCTACCGCTGGCGTTTCACATACAAGTTTAATGAGAGGACACAGGATATAAACGAGAGTTTTGATCACTTTGTAACTAAGTTAAAATTGTAGGTGAAGGGGTGTGCTTATGCAAATTCCGAGAGACTGTGTTTGTGGGGGATTGACAGTTAAGGCGGGTGGGGGAGTCACGTCATCATCTCCCCTCCCACCTCATTTTGCTTTGAGCTGAGCTCCGCGGTTAACGCTGTCTTCCGAAGCAACTTCGTCAGACTGCCACCAAATACTCACAGAAAAATCCACAAGTTAATACACACGCTGTCTCCAGACTTTCTACACACTGAATCCTCCAGGCACTACTTACAAAAGGTCACATTGACAATCGGGTTACGTTATTTTTAAAATCTTTCCTTTTCTTAGCACAAGCACAGCCGAGAAGCTTTGATGCATGTGCTCCATAACGCTAAAAAATAATGCATTTAATCACACTTTGCATTACAAGCAAAGGGGAGCTTTTGTCAATGCATGATTTCCTGGTACACGATTACATTGATCAGCGATCCCGATTCATTTTACCCTCGCACCACCTTAGTTTGAGAAGAAGTATGAAAAATATGAGGTTAACACAGAAAAACAGATCACCAATTCAAGCATTATGAATAATCGATTCGCCATCAATAATTGTTTTGGTAAAGCCATCCTCCTTCCATTTTATAATTTTTCCGCCACTAGCCATGATTAAATGAACGGTAAAAAGTAAGAGCAAAGCGAGGGTGACTTATTTAGGCAGGCATATATATGACAGCAACACTCATGACAATGTCAATCATGTTACGCTATTATTAAAATGTTTCCTTTTCTTTTCATTACTTTTTAACACACTACTTCTCCGCTGCGAGGCGCGGGGTATTTTGCTATATATATATATATATGAATGACCTCCAAAGAGCGCTGAGACTTTTGATATCATGAACGTGTCTGCAAACTGGGGTCTCCTGCCCAGCAAAGTCGAGCAGCCAGCGCTAGCATAGCTGTGCCGGCCTTTGAGACGCTGACTGCGCTTCTGCCTTAAGTCAAAGTGAGCACTTTTAATTTTTTCATCCTCCCCTGCGCTATAGCCCAGACAAGTGCAAACACGGACCCCTTTTCTACACCACGGCAAAATAATATTAAGGCGATTCACACTTTCTTTGCACGATACGATTATCAGGTCCTCACCTCGAATTATGAAGACACGCACGAGTGCAGGACTGACAGTGCCATCACAGCCGATTAATGGCGGGACGCCTCACCAGTCTACACAAGACCCACCGCGACTGTCCCCAAAAGGCGATCATAACGCCAGCGAACACATCTCTCTATACTATATAAAAGAAAAAGGCAACTTTCCTTTCTTTACACCTTTTTCCTTTTATCCCAAACCAAAGCCTTTCTCTTAACACTGCAGAGGACACAAAACTAATTTTCTTTAAATGCCGGTAAGGCACATTACCAGAGGCACAAATTTGAACGTTCACATAGAAAATGTAATTTCAATGTACCTGTACTTCTTAAAACGTTAATGTTTTACTGTTTAATAACTTATAGACTATAATTTATTATTTTTCCCTTGCACTCAGTGACCAAACCTATACACACACATATAGACACATACAAACATACACACAAGTATATGTATGTATATATATACACACACACACACACATACATACATACATACATACATACATACATACATACATACATATATATATAATTTGTGTGTGTGTTTGTATGTATGTGTGTGTATATATATGATGTAGATAGGTATATATATATATATATGTATATGTAGATATGTATATAGATATGTAGATATGAAGATATGTATGTGTATATATGTATATATATATATACAGTATATATGTATGTATGTATGTATGTATGTGTGTGTGTATATATATATATGACAGCAGCAATCCAAGCTGTGAGAAAACAGTAAAAAGGAGGCGTGTCAGACGTCGTGGTACATTTTCTGATGCAGCTGCCGAAAACAACTTCGTGACACTGCCGCCAAATACACAAAACAATTACTTTGACAATCATGTTACATTATTTTTAAAATGTTTCCTTTTCTTTTCATAACTTCTTTAACACATGACATCGCTGTGAAGCTGGTATTTTACTATATATATATATATCACAGCACACTCATAACAGTGACAAAACAATTACATTGACAATCATGTTACGTTATTTTCAAAATGTTTCCTTTTCTTTCTCTTTCTTCTTTAACACACTACTTCTCGCTGCCAAGCTGGTATATATATATATATATATATAGATAGATAGAGATATATATATATATAGATAGATATGAGAACAACATATATATATATATAGATACATAGATATATATATATAGATAGATAGATATGAGAACAACATTCATATCAATGACAAAACAATTACATTAACAACCATGTTACGTTATTTTTAAAATTTTTCCTTTTCTTTTTCGTACCTTCTTTAACACACTACTTCTCCGCTGCGAAGCGCGGGTATTCTGCTAGTGTATGTATATATGCCAGCAACACTCATGACAATGACAAAACAATTACATTGTCAATCATATTACGTTATTATTAAAATGTTTCCTTTTCTTTTTACTTCTCTGCTGCCAAGCGTATTTTGCTATATATACTGTATATATGTATATATATATAGATATATATATATCTACAGTATATATATATATATATATAGATATGACAACAACGCTCATATCAATGACAAAACAATTACGTTAACAATCATGTTACGTTATTTTTAAAATTTTTCCTTTTCTTTTTGATAAATTCTTTAACACACTACTTCTCCGCTGCGAAGTGCGGGTATTCTGCTAGTATATAGATATGTGCATATGTAGATATGTTTATGTGTGTGTGTGTATATATAAATATATATATATATATATATATATATATATATATATATATATATATATACAGTGGTACCTTGGTATACGTCCTTAATCCGTTCCAGATCCTTGGACCAAACAGGACTTATACCAAACGAATTTTTCCCATAAGAAATAATGGGAAAGTGATTAATTCGTTCCCATGAAAAAAAAATCCTATTGTTATTGGCATATTATACATTGATGGGATTGTATAAAATAATTTAAACACTGCTTAATACTAAAATACATAAATACAAAAGCAATTAGATGAAATAAATGAAAATGACTTGTCCGATAACAATGAGTTTAATTTTACTGCACAACAAAGGAGAGCATTACAGCTCTTCCAAAGTTGCCTCTTCAGACAAATGTGTAGCACTGCCGTTGTTCTTCTTCTGGCAGTCTTCAATCCAAATACCTAAAGCAGATTCCATCCAGACTACTGCCTTATTACATCCACTTACAACTCGTTTTGCACCCTGGTTAAAAGAACACTGCAGCCGTAGATCTTATATTTCTTAACCTACTTTTTAAATAAAAAGAATCGTAGCCTTCAACAAATCCAAAACGTTTACCTTTTCGGCAATCGTTAACATCTTCCGTCTGCACTTTGGCACGGCCCCTGAAGCAGTAGCAGATCGTTTTGGAGCCATAATGAAGGACTTGACTATGCACAAAGATAAACACAAAAGAGTACAAAAGTTAACGCTTTACACAGCGAAACATGTTGATGCTGAATGAGCGAGACGAGACTTCCTGCTTAACACTGAATTCAGCATGCAGGAACTTAACTGCGTGCTCTGATTGGTTAGCTTCTCAGTCAGGAGAACTTAACTGCGTGCTCTGATTGGTTAGCTTCTCAGTCATCCGCCAATAGCGCCCCTTGTATGAAATTAACTGGGCAAACCAACTGAGGAAGCATGTACAGGAAGTAAAAAGACCCATTGTCCGCAGAACCCGCGAAGCAGCGAAAAATCTGTGTTATACATTTAGTTATGCTTACATATAAAACCCACGATAGAGTGAAGCTGCGAAAGTCGAAGCGCGATAAAGTGAGGGATTACTGTACAGGTTAAAACTTTTTTTGAAGGCGCACGCCCGGTATACCACACATGTTGTTCTAGCACACAAGTCGTATTCCAAACAAAGGTTGTATACCAAGCAAAATACCGCGCTTCGCAGCGGCGAAGTACTGCATTAAAATTTTTATTAAGAAGAAAATTAAACCTTTTTAAACTGAGGGAAAATATGCCAATAATTATTTGTTAAGGATCTCTTTGTGTGCCAAAGAGTCAGTTCGGCCCTCCGGTTGTAACATGACCAAGCTGTGCGCTGAGCTTACTCTTGAGCATGCAACTTACAGTTGGCCATGTGAACAGTAATCTTGTCTCAAATCTCATAGCTTGGATTGCTGCTGTCATAATCGGTTTGAGTTTCATGGTTTGTTTCAATTATGACAGTATTTACAGGATTAGTTGTGTTGAAGTGACATTCGGCATCTGTGAAGCGTCGTGAGCACACAACCAGTTTCATCGATAAAATCACATCCAGCTTTTGAGAGTTTAAACATTCATAAACATCAAAGTGTCCACTACTGAAATCGTCACCTGTGAATCTAATATGTTTAAGAGGCATTGGCGGTTGTCGAAAGGTGTAAAATATTTGGCTATTTCGGTACACTTGAAAGCGACAACCAAACAATTCAGCGGCAGCCATCAACTCACATGCAGAACCATAGGTGAAGGGCTTAAGCATTTCACTCTTCTAGTGCTCCTGTGTAGTATAATTATCTCCTGTACCGTCATCAGTCCACACCTTGAACCTGTCCCAGTCATTCAATACATAAGACACAATGTTCCTCCGGATATCAAGAGTGAGCCCGATATGGCCGTGCAATATGTAACAAAGAGAATGGAAAAGGTAGGTGGTATCTCCGGGCATGGAAACCACTCGGTAAGTGACAGTTCTTTGATCGATAGAATTTCTTGAAGATGGGCCCATAAGTAACAAAGACTGTTGAAAAGTTCAATATGGCGGCCGACAGTGGCATCATACCACCAAAATAAGTACGTACATTGGTTTCAGTTAGTGCAGGGAAGCCGCCTACCAAATTTCGAGAAGATGGGGCCATAAATAAGAAAGTTCAACATGGCGGACGTTGTTGACTGTTATGACCGTTACGCGTAGAATTTCTAAATGAAACCTGCTTAATTGTTGTAAGTAAGCTGTAAGGAATGAGCCTGCCAAATTTCAGCCTTCTACCTACACGGGAAGTTGGAGAATTAGTAATGTGTGGAAAATTCAATATGGCGGCCGACAATGGCGTCATACCACCGAAATAAGTACGTACATCGGTTTTGGTTAGTGCAGGGAAGCCGCCTACCAAATTTCGTGAAGATGGGGCCATAAATAAGAAAGTTCAACATGGCGGACGTTGTCGACCATTATGACCGTTATGTGTAGAACTTCGAAATGAAACCTGCTTAACTTTTGTAAATAAGCTGTAAGGAATGACCCTGCCAAATTTCAGCCTTCTACCTACACGGGAAGTTGGAGAATTAGTGATAAGTGAGTCAGTGAGTGAGTGAGTGAGTCAGTCAGTGAGGTCTTTGCCTTTTATTAGTATAGCTGCAAAGCGCGGGTATTTTGCTAGTATTTTTATATATATATATATATATATATATATATATATATATATATATATATATATATATATATATATATATATATTGTGAACTTGGACCCGGACACACACAGACGGACATCTTAAATTCACCACACACTGTTTATTTACAACTATTATTTACAAACAAGTCACGTGCACAAACCCCAGTGCCTCTTGCACTGATTCCCCCAATGTCCAGGCCACACAGTCCTGTGCCTCTTTTCCTCCTGGCGCCTCCAGTCCTCACTCCAGCTCCGTCCTCTTCCACCCGACTTCCACTGCTGACTGGAGGGAGGCCGCCTTTTATAGGAACCCGGATGGGCTCCAGCTGCTTCCGGCAATCTCCGCGGACACACCCCTGTGTGGCGGAAGTGCCGCTGCGCACCCGGAAGCCATCCGGATGTCCCCTGTCGTCTTCCCCTCCAGCATAACCAGGACGGACGCCCCCTCTCAGTCTGGAGGAGGCACAAGCCCTCCTCTGTTCCACCTGGGCGTCCCGGCCGGGGACCACACAGGATATACCGGCATCGGGGCGCTGCCTGGCGGTGGCCACGGGTCCCTACAGGGCTGGGCTTCCAAGCCCTTTACCCGAGGCCACCAACATAACCAGGACGGACGCCTCGCGGTCTGGAGGAGGCACAAGCCCTCCTCTCGTCCTCCTGGGCGTCCCGGCCGGGCTCCAGCCCCAGCCGGGGACCACAATATATATATAGTGAACTTGGGGGCTGATCGCACCTGTAAAGAATACAGACACTCCTCGGAAAACCCCTCCTAAAAATGCTGACAGACTACCTTCACATTGCTCCTTTACTTGCTGGTCTTACTTGCGGCTGCTCTGTTGAGCGATATGCTTCCCGCGTGGTACTCCGCATACTTAAAAGCCTGAACAGCACCTGTCGGTTTCTAATTGTTTTGCTTCTCTCTCTCTCTCTCTCTTTCTGACATTCCCTGCTCCTCACGTGCACTCCTTTGTAGAGTAAGATATGTTTGCATACTTTTAACTGTAAGACGGTACTGTTTTCACCTGTCAAGGAGCACTTTTAAACTTTTGAAAGAGACATATGTTTGTTTGCAATGTTTGAATAAAGTTCCTGTCTCTACAACCTCCTCCTTGTTTCTGTGCAAATCTGTGACTCAAGCATGACAAGTGGTACCAGGAGTGGGGTGCACAGAAGAATGCAGAGGAGTTGTTTCAAATCGCTCAGAATGTCCCGCTTCCTCACAACCAAGAGGATGATCCGATTCCTCCTCCTCCTGCTAATTCTAAGGATGTGCTGACAAAGATGGGTCCTTCTGGTGATCCAGAAATGTTTCTTTTAGCTTTTGAGCATGTGGTGACTTTGTTGGGATGGGACAAATGAAACTGGGCCATTATCGTCACCCTTTTTTGTCTGGAGATGCCATACTTGCCTTACGGAATGTTTCTTGCGATAAACTCTGTGATTATGATTTCTTGAAGCGGCAGGTTGTTTTACGTAAAACTAGTCCCTTTTTGGGTAAAGGTTTTGCACTTCATGATTGGAGACTGAACATGGACAGTCCCATCAATGCAGATACAAGATTTGATTCATAAAGCACATTGCTGGTTTGAGGGAGACAAGATGGAACATGTTGTGGAAAAAGTTGTCATGAATATACTGCTGGTAGGGATATCTGCAGTTCTCCGAGATTAATTTCTTCATCATAATGTTGAGTCATTGACGATCTTGGCCAAACGCTTGGAAGGTTCTCAGACTGTTTGGAGAAAAAGCGCTGGATTTGCTGCTCCTTATGCTATTTACTGCCTACGAGGGATCTCCAGGTGAATGCTGGAGAGCATCAATGAAATTTAAGACCTGAGAATCGGATGTCATCAGGAAGGCCTCCGGGAGATCCAGTTGTCAATATAGTGCCTATATCTGGGGAGACAGGAGGAAGTCGTAGATGTCACCGTGGATATTCCGGCAGTGATGCTGAACCAAGATGTTTCTGGTGTCATCAACCCCGCCACTTGGCGAGGGATTGTCGCCTATGCCCTGCTCAATCGATGGAAATTGGATTGGCAGAGGTTTGTTGCTCCCGTATTCCCGTATTGTTCACTGTAAAGTTGGGGAGCCGCGAAATCTCGGCATTATTGGACTCAAGAAGTGACCTATGTGTTGTCAGACGGGACTGTTTTGATGACAGATACCTCAGTAACACTGAAACTGTAAAGATACGTTGTGTACATGGAAATGTTAAAGACTATCAGACATTGCTTCTTCCTTTGACATATAAAGGTCATCACTTTAAAGTTTGGTCTGCCGTTTCGGACTTCTGCCCCTGGCCCTTGCTGATAGGCAGGAGGAATTTTTCCAGCCGTCTGGAGTTTTTTTTGTTTTTTCTGTCCAGCCTGGCCATCGGACCTTACATATTCTATGTTAATTAATGTTGACTTATTTTATTTTCTTTACTGTGTCTTTTATTTTTCTATTCTTCATTTTGTAAAGCACTTTGAGCTACATGTTTTTGTATGAAAATGTGCCATATAAATAAATGTTGTTTTTTTTCCTAGACTAATTACTGAATGTTGGGCACCTGTCATCAAGTCCCCTGTCAAGCTTTTCGGGGGGGAGGAGGAAGAAGAACTGGTGGCGGTCGAGGGAAGATCTCGAGCCCTGATTAGATACTGAACCCGATCTCTTCAGCGAGACCGAGGGAGACACCCCCAATTTCCCAGAGTGGCTGGCTGGCCCATCTACAACTTCTCAACTTGCCTCCGAACACAAACCAAGCACTAGCGAACAAACAGATTTTGTGCGCTTGCAGCATGCCGATAGCTCATTAGAATATGCATTTAAACAGGTTTGCTCTGTTAGTGACTCTTATTACCAAGAGTGTGAATCCGGGGTCTTGAAAACCCCGCACTTTCTAGAAAAAGACGGCTGCCTTTTTAGAGTGATTTCAGATCATTTAATGGGGGAATTAATTGAACAACTAGTTGTACCTGAAGTACATAGGGACATTCTTTTGCAGTTAGCCACTCTCACATCTTGAGAGGGCACCTGGGGGATGATAAGACCAGAGATCGTTTATCAAAACAATTTAATTGGCTGAATATGGGAAAAGATCTGATTGCCAGATTGCTCCCGTTTGTCCTATGCCTATTCTGGATGTCCCCTTTCAACAGATGGGATTAGATATTGTAGGTCCTCTTCCTAAGAGTAAAAACAGGTATCAATATATGCTTGTGTTGGTTGACTATGCAACACGATATCTGGAAGTGGTTGCTTTGAAAAAGGCCAATTCCTCCACTGTAGCCAAAGCTCTGTATGAGATTTTTACTTGTATTGGCATCCCTAGGGAAATTTGAACTGATCAGGGCACTCCTTTTACTTCCCGCATGATGAAACAATTGTGTGACAGCCTTGCTATTAACAAATTTAGTACCACTGTTTACCATCCACAGACGAATGGTTTGACTGAATGATTTGACAAGACTTTAAAACAGATGATCAGGGGCCTCATGCATAAACGGTGTGTACGCACAGAAATGTTGCGTAAGAACGTTTCTACGTTCAAATCGCGACGTATAAAACCTAAACTTGGCGTAAAGCCATGCACATTTCCACGGTACCTCCTAACCTGTCGTACGCAAGTTCTCTGCTTGGTTTTGCAGAGTGGCGGCACCCAGCGTCAAAGCAGTGGTACTGTTCCTGTGTGGTTACTCTTTATTTCTTAGAACCACATTCCTTTCGTGGCTTTATAAATACACTGAAACTAACCGCATATTGTTTATTAGTGTAATGCATCTGATTGTAATTAACTTGTAACAATATAATGGTCCAGGGAATAGCCGTAGTATTCCAAATACCATAACTGCTTTTTCTTCTTTCAGCTGCTTCTTTTAAGGGTTGCCACATTGGATCATCTTTTTCCATATTACTCTCACTGCACCACTCCGAGTATTTATATCACTGTATCTGAGTGGGGAATCACAGCAGCAGGTGATCGGAAAGAGAATTATCGGTATACAGCATCAAGCACACCCTGCCTTAGCCACGGCAAAACGTTTCAAAGTCTTTCCTGTATGGACTTTGCGGTTCAGAAACAGTTTCATCCCAAGAACTTTAAACAGTCAATCAGTCCATCAAGTGCTCCTTGTAGAACTGTTTGCGCTTATAACTGTTTGTACAGTTCACCTCACTGTAAACTTGCACTACAGTTATAATATTGCACAACCTGCGGCACTTTATAAAGCGCGTATTTACATATGATGACGATAATATTTTTAAGATGAAACGCAGCAAAATATTTTGATTATATTATATAGATAAAACTTTAACTTCATTTAAGTAATCTGTATTGTTAATAATTAAACATTTGAGGACACGGTTCTGCAGCGCTAGCTAGCTCACAGATTGATCCTACCTTGTGCTGTATTCTTTCTGGGGCTGACGTGACACTGGAAGGATAGATGAATAGAATATTTAAACATGTACTACAAAGATATTTCAATGTTCCTTAAAAGTTTTCAAGAATCGTTGTTGTAAGCTTACAGATGGCTTAATGTCTATTACAGAGCTGATTGTGTGGCGATTGGGTATGTGGAGAAAGAAAAGTATGCACAGGAATTGGAGGTTAATATGTTTGAAAGAGACAGTACTGCTACAATAATTTCATCGAAGGGTCGTGCACAATCACACACGTGTTTCCCTGTTTAATAACATGCTTTAAGTCCTATCGTCATGAAAAAGATATCATGTATACATCTCAGTATTTTAGTTATTCAGAGAGCTGTAATATCACAAATGTAATGTATTCTGTGTCCAGTCAGAGAAAGAGAAAGCGGAAGCACATAGTGATTCACACACACAGAGCAAAAGATCAAATATAAAACAAAGCATTTAACGTGCTACTTTAATTATAATGTGATTTAAGAAACAGGTTACTTAAACGATTTTAAGATGAAGTTTATGATGTTCTACTTTAATGACAAAATAAACTATGTAATTAAAGTGGAAATTTCGAGATTGAAGTTGACATTTCGTGATTTTTTCCTACTGTGTGCCTTTTTTTTCTCTGTACCCTAATACGGTTTCATATGACACTCAGACGGTGGGCTACAACTCGCCTTTTTACGGCGACTTTGATATGTGACTTCTTTTTTATTTTGGGCACTGTGCGACTTTGTGAACTTGAGCTTTCAAGTTTCTCTGACAGGCTATGTCAGTCGATCAGCTTCCTTTTGTTGTTTATACCACTGTTTCAACCAACAAATAGTACATTTTTCCTTGCCTCCACTTGGTATTTGCTGAAATTCTTCCATTTTCCCTCTTGCTTTTTCCATTGTCTTTTCACAGAACACTGAGCTTAAGGGCTATTTATATTGATTTGCATATTCAAAGAGGCATAATTCTGGGAGGAGACGGGGCGGGACAGCGAGCGCGTGCACGAGTGTTACTTTTACGTGGAAGTGGGCGAACGCACAGATTCCTACATCTGGATTTTTCTGTGCGTAAGCACATTCCAGCTTTTGTGCTTACGTCATGTTATAGTGCGAATTCTACGCACGGTGTTATGCATGAGGCCACAGGTGAGTAAGTCATGATGATCCCACATCTTGGGACTCTGTCCTGCCTTTTGTTATGTTCACAGTGTGGGAATCGCCACAGGCATCCACTGGCTTGAGTCCTTTCGAGTTGTTATTTTGCCATGAGGCATCCTGGATGTTGAATGAGAGGAATGGATAGGAATCGAGACAACAGCTCATGGACCAAGCTTTGCGGATCGGGTAATTTCATCGCAAGATAGAATTTCTATGCTTTCTTCTATCGCTGTGAGCATCAGCGACGTGAGCATGAAACTCAAAAACGTCATTACGATAAGCGCTGTAAGCTCTGTGAATTCAAACCTGGTGGTGATCGTGTTTTGATACTGATTCCGTCTTTCCCGCACAAATTCCTAGCAAAATGGCAGGACCCTGCCATTATTGAGGAGTGTATGGGACTGGTGAATTACAAGATTAGAATACCAGGCTCAAACCATGGGCCATGGGCACAAACCATTTCAGATTTTGCATGCTAATCTCTTGAAGGAGTGGCATCGCAGGGGGTTTACACTTCCCTTGGCTGCTGTCCCTCAGAACGATGTTCCATTGGTGATGATTTGACTGACTCACAAAAGACAGAATTGTTATCTTTGATTGTATGGTACACTGATGTTTTTTCAGACACAAAATCACTACCTGAACCTGGTGTTAGGGTGCAGATGCAGCCGTTTTGGATCCCGGAAGTGCGACTGAATATTGTGCGCTAGGAAGTCAAGAAGATGCTGGCATTGGGTATAATTCGTGAAAGTAAAAGTGATTGGTGTAGTCTGGTCGTATTAGTCCCAAAGCAAGATGGTTCTGTTCGCTTCTGTATCGATTTCAGGCACTTGAATATGGTTTCTAAATTTGATGCTTATCCAATGCCCCGTGTTGACAAGCTGTTGAAAAAAATGGGTGAGGCGATCTATATCTCCACGCTAGATCTCATGAAAGGTTACTGGCAGGTACCTCTTGAGGCCGGCAGTTGTGAGAAGACAGCATTTGTGACTCCTGACGGACTTTATGAATTTACGAGACTCCCGTTTGGTCTTCATGGGGCACCTCTAACTTTCCAACCTATGATGGATCAGATCTTGCGTCCTCATTCTGAATATTCCGGGGCATACCTCAATGATGTGATTTTCAGCAATGATTGGCAATCGCATTTAGAACATCTTCAGGCTGTCCTTGAAAGCTTGAGACAGGCTGGCTTGAGAGCTAACCCTAAGAAGTGTAAATTGGATATGTCTGGGACTCATTATCTGGGTTATTCCATGGGCAGGGGTTTACTCCAGCCACAATTTAGAAAAGTGGAAGAGATGCTTGCTTACCCAAGTCCGAAAACACAGAAAAAGGTACACGCTTTTCTTGAGCTTGCCAGTTATTACAGAAGATTCATGCCTGACTTTGCAATTAGGGCTGCTCCTCCTTCAGAACTTACTAGAGGCAGGAAAAACTACCCTATTTTATGGACAGAAATTTGTGAATGTTCCTTTTGTGATTTGAAAACTGCTTTGTCTTCTTATCTGGTTTTGCGGAATCCCTACTTCTCTAAGTATTTTGTTCTACAGACGGTTGCAAGTGTATTTGGTGTAGACACCGTCCTGTCCCAGGTTTTTGATGGGGAAGAGCACCCTATCACATTTTTGAGTAGAAAATTGCTTCCTAGGGAAAGAAATTATTCGACGATTGAGAAAGAATGCTTGTCAATTAAATGGGCTGTGGAAGCGTTTCGTTATTACTTGGGGTCAAAATTTCACATTAGTAACTGATCACGCTCCATTCCAATGGTTATACCGTCAAAAGATTATGAACTCTCGTCTCATGAGATGGTTTTTGGGCTTGCAACCCTACAGTTTTACAGTCAGGCATCAACCTGTCTCTGAACATATTGATGCTGATGTCCTGTCATGCCTGTTTGAACCTGGTTTGGAGAGTCGCTTGATTCACGAAAATGTGAATAAAGCTGACCGAGGGGGTGTGAGCTGGGGGACTGATCACACCCCTAGATGATACAGACGCTCCTCGGAAAACCCCTCCTAAAAACACTGACTACCTTCACATTGCTCCTTCACTTGCTGGGCTTACTTGCGGCTGCTCTGTCGCGTGGTATTCCGCATACTTAAAAGCCTGAACAGCACCTGTCCGTTTCAGACTGTTTTGCCTCTCTCTCTCTCTCTCTCTCTGACATTCTCTGCTCCTGATGCACACTCCTTTGAAGAGGAAGATATGTTTGCATACTTTTGTGAACTGTCTCACCTGTCAAGGAGCACTTTTAAACTTTTGAAAGAGACAAATGTTTGTTTGCAATGTTTGAATAAAGTTTCAGTCTCTACAACCTCCTCTGTTTCTGTGCAAATCTGTGACTCAAGTGTGGCAAGATATATATATATATATATATATATAATATGTAAGTATTGTAAAGGATGGCTGGGATGCCCCGAGAAGGGAAGGATGGGGGAAGGAACTATGTTTTGACACTACCTCCCCCAAGACGCTAGATTGGGACTTCCCTGCAGCATCACGGTCTCCCAGATTCCCATAGGGCACTATGAAATTTGAGAGAGACAGGAGAGTGAGACCTCAGGATGGCCGTGGCTTGGTCTTTTAAATGTTCAAAGTACTCCTCGCACAGCAGGCCTGCAGCTGATCCTGCAGATATTCCCATTGAAACACTGTTTAAGAGGGGATTTCTGAAGGGTGGCCGCTTCCCCCTGCAGCAGCTCTCACAATATATACCATATATACTGCATATTTTTTATGTGTCTTTTTCTTACTAATCAGTGTAGACAGTATTCCTGTTAAGCCCCTAATAGAGATTTAGCACAATCCCAACTCTAATATGAAGTAATTGTATATAACTTAATAGAGCATGTCTCTCCCCACCCCAAATACTGATAACAAAGTTTAAAGATGATGCCCCTCTGCTTCTATTTTAGAATGGAAATGTGATAGCATACACAAGGTGTATATATAAGAATCTGTGTTGCATCTTTTAAAGGATTTCTTTTCATTTCTTTGTTTTTAGAGGTTTCTAAGAATTCATAGTTTTTTTTTTCGGTTTAAATAATTAAGTGACAGTATTGCTTGTATCTGTCTCTGGTGCTTTGTGATGAAAAGGACTTGAGGATCATGCTAGAATTTATACTTTTATTTGATACTATACAGAAACAGATAATCAGACTATAAGCATATGGTATATGCAGAAAATATAATATGTGCATGTGCAGCATTCATTTTATAAGACCTGTAAACTGGATGACTATTATTACCATATAAAACCAGTTGCTCAAAAATCTAAAACTGGATTCATGTAGTTTTTTTTTAACATCATACTTCCTTTGTAGTTCAATTGCCTAGAAAGATAAAATTGTTCTTACTTAAAATTGGAAAAATTATTCTTAATTGACATTCAAAATTCATGCAGATTTAGAAAATCAGTTGTACCTGTACTGATCCAAGATTCAATTCAATAGCTAATTGCAGACTCCTTTCACTCTGTACTTTGTTTCTCCAACTCAGTTTTGCAGCTGTTAGAGGTTTTATTTGGAGCAGCAGTGATGAAAATTACATTTATAGGAATTTTTCTAAGAATAGTCCGACTTGCTTGAGTCAGGAACCAGAGTCAGGGATATAAAAAAAAACAAAGCCAAAACGACAAAGATTAATGCAACAAACAAGAAAGTTTAAGCTTGTAAATTATTTTTATAAGAGAGTCTTTAATTAAATAAAGTTCTGACAACCAGTAGTAAGCACTGCCATCTTTCATTGGGTGTGTGAATCATAGGTAGTTAGAAAATGTTATATCAGGAAGCTGAACCACATATTTAAAGAGAGGTGCAAGACGTGAAATAGAAAATTTTCAAAAGGGAGAGCAAAATGTGCTGACAAACACCAAGGAGTTTGAAATAAATTTGGGTGAGAAAAACAAAGTGAAATTCAGGAACCCAAAAGATCGATACTTAAAGAAAAGTTTAATTATGAAAGATTTAGCAAAGTTTTTTAATTTATTTAATTTAACTGCAGTGAAATGGACAATTAACCCAATTACTGCAATTACCGGGTTAGCGGGTTACGACTCCTGAAGGCACACCCCCAGCGATGAAAAAGGATAACTTGGGAACTAGAACAAACTGTGGTTCACTCAAGGCCAACAAGATGGCTACCAGACAAAATATAACATAAACAATGCGACAGTGCCCATGCAACCAGCGCAGAAAATGGCAATGCCCATAAAAACTGGTGATTTTACCAAAACAAAGTGAAATAGTTCAAATACATTTAATAATTATTTGTACATAAAAAATATGATAAAAACCATCCTTAACAAATTCCTGACATATCCAAATTAGTCTCAAGTTTCATATTTTCTCTTGTTTGTGGTTATTTGATTGAATAAAATGGCACTTGTCTTGTTCATGCTTGGATTTGTTTTTATTGAATATACCTTCACTTGTTCATTTGATTGGTTATTTTTATAATCCAAATCAAGTAATTTCATTTAAGAACAATGACCTAATTTAAGCGTACACAAATTCTTAAATAGAAATCAATTGGAGTTGGTTTAGACCATTGAGAGAAATGGATGGCTAGGATGGAGCTTCGCTGGGAGCTGTGTTATTTAGGTTTTTTTACTATCATTCTCAGGTATCCTGTATTTAGTCATCCCAAATGGATTTAATTACAAGTATATTAAAAACATGAGCAAGACACCAAGGATTCATAAAAAGAAGGGAAAGGTAGTTAAAGGTTAATCAAAGTCTAAACCAGTCTCAAGTTCATAATACAACCTACTAGTGACTGACTTGGAAGACATGTTGCAGCATTGGTTCCAGTCAAGAGCGAATGTGGAAGCAAAAGTGCAAGTGAGGCAGGCATTGAAAATTCATCCCTCTCAAGAGGGTTATTGGAACTCATCATGGCCTCTCTATCCCAGCTGTCAACTGCTACCAATACCCCCAATGAGTCAACAGCATAATTTCCAGCCAAACTCGCAACTCCTCCTAAGAAGCATGGAAAAGATGGAAATGAATGGTCTGAGCTGAAGGTAATGATTACCGCACTTGGGGAGAATATGAATGATATAAAAAGTGACGTAAAGAAGGATATAAAGGATGTAAAGAAGGATATGCACAAAAGAAATGACAAAATTGACAACAGAATAGACAAGCTGCTTCAGGATATAAAAGACTAGGAGGTACGCTTAAGCAATAACTTTGTTGTAAGCTTTAAAAATATTCTAACAAGAAGTGACAAAAAATACAGGAAAATGTGAGTAAAATTGCTCATTTTGAAGAAGTTAAGCAAACGTTTACAAATCTTATTGAAAAAGTTGGGCAATCAACTTCTTCTGTGTACAAAAAAACAGCTGCTGTAGAATTCAAATACAAGATGCTAGTAGATAAACTAGCCACACTGGAAGACAGATATAGAAGGAACAATATTGGAATCGAGTCCAAACCCTGTGAAATTCATGCTACTCTCTAAAATACTTGGAGAGGACTTGAAATTGAAATCTCAGCAGCCTACTGCATTACGTGGTTTGAATGCCTCAAAACTGAGAAGCCTGGTTGTCCATTTCGACTAAGTACAGGTTAAAGAAAATTTGATGTTGATCCTCAAATATAAAGAGATTATTTTAAAAAATAACTGCATTCGTATTTTCCAAGATTTCTCTCCTTCAATAGTTGCCAAACAAGCCATGTTCCATAGCATTAAACAGCACTCAGGCAAACCCAAAATCAGATATAGTCTCTTGTTTCCTGTGAAACTGAAAGCGACTTTTGATGACCAATTCTAAAGAAGAACAAAAAGAGCTAAAAAGACTGATCCAGACATCATGTAAAACATGAACAAGTCATATTATGTCCTGGCAACACAAAGAAAATTCTGCTTGCAACTTGGTATATTTGTAATGTAACATTTAGTGTAACTATACATTCAGTTTCCTTTTTGGCCACTTTTATTTGTTTTCTTTTTCTTTCCAATTATTATATTGAAATTTCTTCTATTAAATATAGCAAAATACCCGCGCTTGGCAGCGGAGAAGTAGTGTGTTAAAGAAATTATGGAAAAAAAGGAAACATTTTAAAAATAACGTAACATGATTGTCAATGTAATTGTTTTGTGACTGTTATGAGTGTTGCTGTCATCAAGGATTTGATTATCATTATTTCTTTCAATCAGGTTTGTATTTGGAGGATGTGTTGTGTTTAAGTTACATTCTGTGTTTGTCAAATATTGTAAAGATAACATGTTTCATTCATCGAAGTGTTCACTACCCAAATCGGTACTCGTGAATCTAAGATGTTTAACATACATTCCTAGTATTAAGTTGTGGATTTGCCTGCAAATATTTAGCGGCAGCGTGTCTATGAACTTAATTTAAACTTAAGCTTTACACCTTGCTTTCCTATTGATATGTCTTACCTTTCCCAGTCCTGCAAACTTTAGCAAAGTCGTTCAATTTACCACATTTTTTATACTGTCTTCCTTTAGCTGGACATTAACTTTTTCCACCGTGTGCTTTGTTTCCGCAGTAGCTGCACTTATGAATATACTTGTATGCGTCACTCGCTTCATATTCTTTTGCTGCCTTCTCAATTTTGTAATGCGTTTTTTGTTTGGCGCTCTTTGGAGCTCTTGCTTGTTGTCTGCGTACTGCGTTCACAGTCAGTTCACGTAAGCCGCACGGAGTACATGAATCGAAGGTTCTCAGCTGTGGTTGTGCTATCTTGTGCGATCTTGCGATATCCACGGCTTTATTTATTGTTAGCTCAGACCTGGCACTTAAAAGTTTCTGTCGCACTTTCACTGAGTTTGTGCCAAACACTATTCTATCCCTGACCATCTCATCTTCGTTTGCATAAGCATAGTCCTTCACCAGCAATTTTAACTCCGTTACAAAGTGATCAAAAGTCTCGTTTATACCCTGCATCTTCTCATTAAACTTGTATCTCGCAAATATCATATTCGTCTTAGGCATGACAAACGCCTCAAAACGGTCATAATAAGTTTTCAGTACCTTGGCTTCCTCCTGGGTGAGAGTTCATGTGTTAAAAATGTCTCTTCCTTTTTCCCCAGTCCACAGGTGCAGGTAGCTGCATTTCTCACTCAGAAAACATCAGCTCCACATGCTGTCGGAACTTTTTCCATTCTCCCGGCAGGTTAAGAGAATCCCAGTCAATTTGTGGGTAGGGAACTCCAACAAAATCCATGACTGTCCTCTATTCTGACACCATGTCTTGTTTTCACAAATTGTAAAAAATTAAATGATAGCGAGACTTTATTTTAAAGTATGCAGGTGAACTTTATTTATTACAGCTCTTACATTCACGGCATCCGTGCTCTAAATTAACTTCCATAATAGTAACCTTGAGGTCCCTTTTTCTGGTGCCTGCCTGATGACGTAGGTGCCTATCCCATGCCTGATAATAATACATTTCAATGACATATAAATTTTACAGTGATCACCTCGATAGACATCTCACCACCCAAATTGTTACTCGTGAATCTAAGATGTTTAACAGACATTCCCAGTATTACATTTTTGATTTGCCTGCGAATATTTAACGGCAGCGTGTCTATAGGATTGCTGCTGAGGAATGGCCTTATATGGGCAGGCACTCAATTAAGTGGGAGGCATGGCTATGGGGGACGCAATATAGGCAGGCAGCCAACTACGTGGGAGGCGTGGTGATGGGGGATGCAACTCCGCCTCACATGGCGACCGAGCTGCAGGCTATGGCCGTATAGATGTACGAAAGTAGGATTCAGTTATGACTGTTACGCAGAGAATTTCGAAATGAAACCTGCTTAACTTTTGTAAGTAAGCTGTAAGGAATGAGCCTGCCAAATTTCAGCCTTTTACCTACATGGAAAGTTGGAGAATTAGTGATGGTTGAGTGAGTCAGTGAGGGCTTTGCCTTTTATTAGCATAGAT
This sequence comes from Polypterus senegalus, assembly GCF_016835505.1. NCBI lineage: Eukaryota > Metazoa > Chordata > Cladistia > Polypteriformes > Polypteridae > Polypterus > Polypterus senegalus. Next base: position 127,951,104 of record NC_053160.1, read on the forward strand.
GAGTATATTTTGGTAACCACAAGTAGGTAGTAATTTGCAGTGTTATTAGACTTTTTTGCTTCTTTTTTTCCTAAGGGGGACTGTTTGACAACATACCATAGGTTTATTGTACTGTATCTGGATTGTACTATCATAAATTATCTCAATGTCTAAGAGGACTACTTAATATCATACCCTAGGTGTATTGCCTCTGGACTGTCCTATAATAAGATATCTTAATTTTAATCCTTACTACACCTCTGCTGGGGGCTTGTTTTGTTCTGGACATGCCCTGTTTCTTCACATGTCAGAGGATTGGGACTTTGCAAAGTGTAGTCTAGCCTCACTTGGGTAAGCAAAATAGGGGAGCACTGTGGGTTGGGACAGAAAGAGAGAAAGAAGAGCTGGGAGAGTAACAAGTTACTCTTTTATCCTTTTTACCCCAACAACTTTAAGTGCCAGAATAACAATAGGATCCTTAGCCACAATACCTGGCAACAATGTGAAATCAAAGGTTAAAGCTATTGTACGAAACAATATACTAACTTTACTTAACTTCACAAAATATCCTCAAAGGTTAAGAAGCAGTGTCTCTTTGACCAAACAATGGATTTTGTGAGCTGGGATGTCAAAGGTCTCAATCATGATATAAAGAGAAAAAAAGAATTCTCTCACCTAACAGGCTTAAATGACCATATTTTTTACAGGCGAATCACTTAATAAGTAAGGACCAGTTTTGGTTACAAAGAGATTGCATTGGCTAAATTTTACACTCCAGCTATACAAAGAAAACTAGAGGTGTGGGAATCTTAATACATAAAACAATCTCATTTTTAGTATTATGTGTGGTATGTGATCCCAGTGGGTGAGGAGTAATTTATTTAAATCTAAAATCATTTTGATAAATATTTTCATACCTAATGTGGATGATAGAGATTTCACCCACAATGCATTTGCTCTGTTCCTATTATGAACATTCGTAAAATTATAATGGTTGGAGACTTTAATTTATGGCATGAAAGTGGGTTAGTACATTTATTTTAAAATTTCTTTGTACAGAGTTTTTGGATAGCAAGTAATGAATCATTAATTATAATTATTACTATTATTTTACTAAATTTTTTTTCCATGTTTCTTTGTTGATGAGCTCCCATTGAAGAATTTATTGGTGACAGAGCATATTGTGCACACAGCAACAACTAATGAAGTGGCATTTTTTTATACTGTTTTAGCAACGTTTTAGCAAAGTTTGCTGTCCGTTGTCAATCACAGAGCAGCCCAGTTAAGCAACAGTAATACACCTGCAACCTTAAAATGCAGACTTCATCACATTGCTGTGTATGATGAAACAGCTGGCAGGCTACTGCTCGTACATATTTACTGATGGACAGGCTGGCATTTTGCATGAGCTATGTGTGAAAAGAGAAACAGCATGCAAAGATTTGCAAACACAAATTAGTGTGCCTGCATGAAATCAAAAGGAACAACTGAATTCCACAGGGCACAGATATCTTCATAACAGGGGATCTATTTGATGGGCATCTGCTACAAGTTAATAGTTTAAAGCTTCAATGATTTCATTCTCCACTGGTGATCTAAGTAGAAATGATAATCGCCAAACCTATTTTTGGTTGCATTTGCAATTATTGTAGTTGCAGTCTGGAGCCTTGGCGGGACCACAGGCTGGGCCAATCAGAGGTTGCTTCTGGGCTGCACGTGTCCTGCGGGCCACCATTTGAATAGCTGACGTCTTAACTCGCTGTCATTAGCTGATGAGAACTTTAAAGAATTCATCTCTGAGCAAATTGATTACTTTTTAGAGACAAATGCATCCTCAGAGATCAGTGCAGGAATATTATGGGAAATTCTAAAGGGCTTTTTTAAGAGGACAGACTACTTTAATATTTTCCCACAAAAATAAATTGGAAACCAAGAAGGAGTGTTGATCAGTGAAATTACCAGAATAGATCAAGAATATACTAGGTCTCCAAATGAGGCACTTTATAGGAAAAGACAGGTTTTCCAATCAGAATTTAACCTTTTGACAACAAAAGAAACAGAATAGAACATTATTACTATGAACAAGGAGAGAAGGCTCAACAAATCTACAAGCACTGATTATAGAAGTTAGAGGCAACAAAATTCTACCTTCAAACTTTTCGCCAAGCACTAATTACTGACTTTCAAAAGAAAAATAAGGGCTTAATACAATGTGCATCATACAAACAAATTTCACTTTTGAATAATGTTAAGATACTCTCCAAAGTTCTAGCTAGAAGGATTGAGAAAGTGCTTCCTTCTTTTACTTCACAAGACCCAACCAGATTTATTAAAGGAAGACACTTAGCTTCTAATCTATGATGTTTGTTTATTTTAATGTACTCACCCAGAAATACTGACATACCAGAGATCTTTATACAAAGAAAAAGAATTTGACAAAGTTGATTAGGAATACCTATTCACCATATTGCACAAAATGGATTTGGCCCAAACATATATGCAAGAATCAAAATACTTTGTACCTGTCAACACACCTCTGTTTGTATTAACATTATTTCAAACTACTTCAAACTAGAATGTGGTACTCAACAAGGATGCTTCTTATCACCATTGCCTCTTGCTACTTGCCATTGAGACATTCACTTTCAAAATATATCAGAGATAAAAGGGAATTGCCAGAGAAGAACTTGAACAGAAAATATCACTTTATGCAGAAGATATGGTACTGTACATATCAGACCCAATAAACTTCTTTACCAGCAGTCCTCAATGCAGTAGCAGATTCCAAAAGATATCTGAAAGTGTTCTTTTTCCAGTGAACTCTTTAGAACACAATATTAGACTGGGCACCTTCCCATTTATTTTAGCCTATCACTTTAAATACTAGGGGTAAACATCACAGTAAATATAAAGATATTTTTCAAGAAAATTGTCCTATCTGCATGGAAAGAATGAAACAAGATGTGAACAGATGGTCCATCCTCCATCTCACATTAAGAGGGGGAATCAATTCTGTCAAGACGACCATCCTTCTCAAGTTTCTTTTTCTATTTCAAAATATCCCCATATACATTAACAAATTATTTTTTTAAGAAATTAGATTCTTTTATAACTTAATTTATTTAGAATTTGAAAAGTCCACACATCCAAAGGATGACTGTACAATGACCTAAAGCAGAAGGGGGCATTGCACTACCTGACTTTCAGTTGTATTACTGGGCATCAAATATACAAACTATAAAGAATTGAATATTGACACAAATCGATGAATACATAGAAGCCTGGTGTGCAATAGAAAAACCCTACTCTACTTCTTAATATGCCTTGCTTTGTGCCCCAATAAATACAAATAATTGTCAATATATTAATAACACAATTGTCCATCACTCAGGGAGGAGCTTTTATCTATTGCACCTCTACATGATAATTACCTTTTTCTACCCTCTCAAACCTACATGGTAGTTAATGTTTGGAAAATGTCCAGGATTAAAACACTTAGAGAACTATATGTAGGTAATGTCTTTGCATATTATGGACAATTACATTTAAAATTTAACTTCACATTAACACAATATTTCCACTACTTTGAAATCAGAAACTTTGCTAAAAGGAACTTTCCCCATTTTCATAACCTCCTGATTGGTCTTGAAGACTCAGAGCATCTCAGTAATATATAAAACATTTTAGCGTTCCTTCCTTTCAAAGATCCCAGGGTAGGGAGGAAAACCTTTCACTTAACATTTTATGAAAGGAGTGAAAGGCAGCCATGCACAGATATACACTATAGCTCCATATGCACAAATCTTTCAATCATCCAACTTAAACTCTTTTACCAAGCACATTTATCTTATTTAAATTTGTCCAAAATATACCCAGGACAAGATTCCACCTGTAAATATTGCAATCTAGTTCCAGCTTCACTGGCCACGTTTTGGGCCTATACCAAATTAACATCATCCTGGACAAAGATTTTTGAATGCCAATTAGACAGCCTTTGTGTGACAATCACCCCAAATCTATTAACAGCTTTGTTTGGTGTACTCCCAGGTGGGCCTAAAGTGGAGAAGGACAAATTGATTGTAATTGCCTGTGCCACACTACTAACACGTAGACTTACTCTTAATCAACAGAAACAATCCCAGCCCACTTGTTATAAGTAAGCGGGTAAATGATGTTCTATACTATTTGAAATTGGAAAAAAATTTTAAATTATGGCAAAATCTAATTAATCAAATCTTAACATAAGCGTTTACATCAAGGAAAAGGGGCATTCTCCTTTCTTTGTTGTTTTTAAAGATGTGCTTCTGCTGTTGGCTTTCCTCTCTTTCTCTTGGGTGGGGGTCGAATTCTGGTTTGTTAAATTTGACTTGAGTGTATGGAATGTTGTTTTCTTCAAATAAAATCAATAAGAAAAAGAAATTAAGTTAAGTGAACAAGTATGAGCACAGCCATTTGCAAATTTTTGCTTCATTGAAAATGAAACATGAGGATACCAGAAATGACAAGTTCAGAGTGCACAGTAGTAGATTCCACAAAGTTACCTATTATTACGACTCTTCTTTCATGTCAGAGGATCAGTGTTAGGAAAACATAACACCCCTCTGTGTTTGTAATAGGATTTATATAGAGATGGCTTTCCACCTCTACTGTACTATACTCTACTACACTATACTGTCACTATACACCCACTCTCGCTCATTCATTGGTTAAGAGATCTGTCCTCAATTCAGAAGCGTGATTCAGTGTGAAGGGGCTCCTGTTTAAGGATTACTTTCAGTTTCCAGAGTTATTTGTTTAATGATATTTTAGCAAAAATAAATGCATTTTCCTGGTTGTTGGACATACAACTGAAGGGCTTGACATGTGGATTTTACAACATGAGTAACATTAGATTTTTTCATGGACATTTTTGTTATTGGTTGCTGTTGTCCATCTTAAATGTTATACTTGTTCTACACAAAAACATGAGATTATTTTTTTTTCTTGGCCATCACTACAAACTAAATGGGGTGTGTAATATATAAAAAACATTATTTTGAGTGCTGTATATCTTTAAAATAAATAACACTCTCTTAAACCAACAGCACTCTTTAAATTAAATTAATAAACTGTATGTGGTTCCTGTGTTATACCCAGTGCTGCCAAATTGGGCTGTGGTCCCTGTCACTATGAAATGAATTGAGCCAATGTGAAAACCAATGGATGAATGGGCACATGAGCACTAATATGTACCCTGTTTTTAGTGCACTAAACATTGTATGCTTACATCTTCCTTATAAATATTTGACACAATTATTGATTCACAAAATAACTATGAAAATATTATTACACTTCCTCCACTCTTTAAATTAATACTTCATTCATCCATTTTTCAAAATCTGACTTCTCACTGTCAGGGTCTAATTAGCAACAATCACAAATCAGCCAGTCCATCACAGGACACATTCAGATATTAAACACACTCACACATTTCTTGTCATTTTAGCGTTAATAATCAACATAACAGAAGCTACTCCTGTAAGCACCAGGGAAACAAACAAATATTAGAGAGCAAACACCAAGTTATCCATTCTTCAGGCTATAGCATATAGTAAATGGACTGTGGTAACTTGAGAAAAGGCAGATTTTCTTAAGATTTCTGAGTTGCTTATTTGCTTCCTTGCATCCAATTCCTTTGGGATAAGCTTCAACCCTCCATTACCCTGAACTGGATTACTGGAGTATGAGAATGTTATATTATTAAGTGTTGCAATATTGGGCACATTTATTTCCACTTAAGTTTCAATAGTTTTTTTTTACGTAATATAAAATAATGCTGACAGTTGAGCATCAGTGTGTATCACTTTAAGGAAGTGTACCGTGAATCACTAGTCTTTCATAGCCTCATAGTTTTAAGGGTCACTCTTGAAACAAGGTCACAAAGAATCGTGTAGTTGTTAGTTGTAGTTGTTACATGTCCTGCTAGGCGGTATGCCAAAGGTCATTGTGGTTTTCTCTCTCTCTTTGTGCATCTTCTTTCTCTGCACGTGTTTAAAAGAAACACACTATATTCATCAAACTTACAGTAACTACTTTATTCTACTTATTTGCAAAGTTGCGCCCAGGCTGCCAAAAGGGCACCTTGCCATTCCTTCCCCAAGTGTTTCTAATAAGGAGAGCCAAAGTATGAGTGCAGCTGCTTTCTGGACAGGCAAAAAAAAAGAAAGAAAGAAAAGAAAAGAAAGAAAAAACAGCCTGAATTTTAAGGAAGAGCTGCAGTAAATATCTTTTTTAGACAGTGACTGAATGAAGTACATTTAGTACAGATAATGAGATTCCTCTCACAGGCTTTTATTTGCTCTTCCTATATTCCATTTTGTCTTCTAATTTATATGCCAATATTTAATACTTTGGACTTGCTTTCACTGCATCAAAATCCCTACTTAGTTTATTGTATCCAAAAAATGTATATATATATTTATTTATGAATCTATTTATTTATGTTCCCCGAATTCAGTGTTCCAAGAATTCTTGCCAATTCTGCAGCACTGTGCGATTTAGTGCTCTGCACCTGTAATCCCCAGGGAATGGGGGGCTGAGGTTTTGTTTTTGGTTTTGCAGCAGTCAGCAACTTGCAGTGCTTAGGGTAGTGAAGCAAAGACATCTACGTAGACATGAGTAACAGCGTGTTTGTTATCCCAGAATTTTCCATGTGATAGTCTTATAATATTAAAGTCAGGTTAATATTGTAAAAATTGACTTTGCTCACATGAAATAAAGGAATACATTTTTCCTACAGGGTCGCTAATGACACAACTGGACTGCAGTATCTGTACAGATTTTCAACAGTGTAATCCATTGCTACCAATCTTGTCAACCTTGTATTGGAAAATGTAGCCTCAGAAAAGGGATGAATGATTTTTTTATTGGTTTTAAAGGTTACAGAAATAAAAACTTTTTAATCATTTATGTTTTACATTATTTGTAAATAATTTAACTTAGAATTGTGGCGGGCCCGTGTTGCATATCTGGCATTACTTATATTCTGGTATCTGCCACTTTATCCATTTGCAGAGGGTTGAACTAATTCACATGCCTGGAAGTTGGGGATCAGTTTGAATGGTTCATCAATGTTAAACGCTGAACTGAAGTCTACACACAGTACTCTGGCATAACAGGTTGTTTATTTTCTAGGTGTGTAAGGATAGTATGAAGTGTAAGGCATATGGCATCTTCTCTTTGCCAAGTGGTGGTGGTCCTAAACCTGGGGTGGTGAACTCCAGGCCTTGAGTGCCACAGTGGCTGCAGGTTTTCATTCTTACCATCTTCTTAATTAGTGACCAGTTTTTGCTGCTGATTACTTCTTTTAATTAACTTGACTCAGACCCCATAGTTGTTTCTTTTTCTCTAATTAGCAGCCAAACAATAATGAGACACAAAATAGGCCACCACATGACCAGCTCCCCTGTGCCCATTACACAATATCTGAAATTAAAGAGAGGTGATGGTCTTGGTAAGGCTGATCTCTCAGGTCACCAAAACATTTTTACGGTGCTCTTAGAAAGAGCAGAAAAACACGTTTTCGAAATGTGTGCTGTGGCAGAATTAGAGCAGCAACAAGCTATGGAATTAAATAACGGGTTTAATTAACAGCATGAATTAGCTTCTCAATAAGAAAGTGATTGGAGTGAAATTGGTTGGAGTTTGAAGCCCCAGTTTAGCTGGTCATCTGTTAGCTCGTTTCACATCTCATTTCTGCTTGGCTGTCATTTAATGAAGAAAGGAATCAAATCAGAGGGCTGAACTCTTCTAACAGGGCTATTAAAGTGATGGGGAAAAAGTTAATTAGCATCGAAAACAGGTCACTGATTAGGAAAAGGGTTGGAATGAAAACCTGTAGCAGCTGCGTCACTCCAGGCCTGGAGTTCACCACCCCTGCCCTAAACTACGTGGAATACTCCATTTAATTTATCCCAATGCTAGTCTTTCAAAACAATTCTCCACAATGGCAGTGACGGCCACTGGTCTATAGTCTCTTCAACAGTCCACATTTGTTTTAATTGACACAGGGAAAATTGTGTTTCTGAAGCATGTGGGAGCCATCTATCGGTCACAATATTACTCAGCAGTCACTTATACTGACCACCCGACAATGTTCTCATACTGTATCTGTACAGTGTAAATTGAATTTAATGTATAGTCTGAGGGTGAATGTAAGTAAGAATTTCATTGTACTGCATACATATGTCAATAAGCTTGACCTCAAAGAAGACAGAAAAAAGTAAAAATGTTAAATGGAACTCTGTGCATTATATTAAAAAATCCAAACAAATTAACAAATGCACATCAAGGTACAGAAAAGCAACCAACAGACACCATGTAGTCTGTTGGGCAGTTACACAGCTGCTTTTAGTAGTCCATTTTATATATACTGTAAGCCAACAGTTCAAATAGAAACAACTGTTAGTACTACTTATTATTGGCTAGCGCATTTATCCAAGGGGACTTACAACATCTGAGAGATACAATTGGTTAGATTTCTTTTGTTTCTTCAGTTGGAGTACAGGCAGGTGAAGTGACTTGCATATGGTCTCACAGTGTCAATAAATGGATTTGAAACCAAAGTTTCAGGGTTTGAAATATAATGTATGTTGAGCATTTTCCCATTTGGAATCCTGAGGCTTTCTGCAGTACTATTGACGGGTTTTCTTCTTTTTTTTTTTTTGATTTTTCAAGCAACAGTGTTGTTAAAGGAGGTGGTTTGTTTCTGCACTTTCAATTTCCATATCAGACTTACCTGACCAATGACACTTTATTAAATTTAGCTTTGTAAATCATGCCACTACCTGTTAATTCTTTGATTTGGTATTATTACAATACAAAAACTTTGCATCAGAATATTTAACATAGTTTAAAACTCACCAGGTTTTGTGATTTTGATTTTGCTGTTTTTATAAATTCATCACACCAAGCTAAAAGAAGTCACTGTTCATTTGTGCTTCAGACATCAAGACAGTGATATTTCGAAGCGTTTGTTTTCAGAAGTAACATAATCATACATCATTCTCAAACTAGTGTGATCTAATTCAAGGCTGTAGAAGTTGAAGGCCTGTCCTAGAACCATCAGGTAAAATGCAGGAACCAGTTATAGACATTGCAGACCGTACTCACACAGACCCACACTCACACAGGACCAATTTAGAGTTCCCAGTTGACCTAATCTGCACATCTTTAAGGATGCAGAAGGTAAACATATGCAAGAAAATATAAGGAAATTGGTTAGATATGTGACAGATTACATCTACTCATAAAATGACATGTAAAAATAAAGCTTATGAGAAAGACTAAGGAATTACAGGGGACTTGTCAGAATAACCCTTCTACTTTTTTAACCTATATCCTCTAATGAGCCTGGTTTTACCTTGTGGACCCCTGCAGCTATCTCATTTAAGAGCAATCATATAACAAAACCACCATGGGCCTCCAAAAAGTTCTACTCCAGGCAGCTTTACGCTGGAATTTAAATGGTTGGCATAGGGCTACATCGGTCAAAAAGGGCTCAGGCTTTTAAAGTTTAAAAAAGCATACTCTTAAATTCTAATAAAACCCTTGGCTATGAAAGAGAAGGCCAGCGAGAATCTTTGTAAATAAAGTTATTTATTAATAAAAAAAACTGCCAACAAACACAAAAATACCAAAAAATGCCTGAGAAGGTGAAAAGGGTTTACCTAAAAGGCAACACAGAGCAACAACACACAATCTTAATATTAAACTCAAAAAGACCAAAAGCAAAAATCAGATTAATTTTTCTTAATAGAACTATATGTGAATTAAGGTCTCTTTTATACCCAGAAACAATTCTGGCTACTCAGTTAATAAATGATTGCCTCCAGAAGATTATACTAATTATTTTGTTATTATGCTTGGCTTACAATGATGCCATTTTTGACATAACTGTATAAATACTGGTGCTATAAATTATTTAGTGTCTATGATTAAGGATAAAAACAAATAGCTTTGCACATTACTAATTCAATTCTGGGTTTTATTTTGGCTTTATTATTTATTTCTGGCACTTTGTCTGCGATTCATCCCCAGTTCTATTATTCTAAATCATTCCCCTGTTTTTCAGCCTTTGGGCAGAATTGCAAGGAACCGACAGCATTTTGGAGAGCCTCTGTGGTTTATCCAGCTCCTCTACACAAAGTGCACTGAGCTGTGGCATTGCTATGTTATCAAATCTTTGATAAAAAAAAATACTATGAGCCTCATTTTCATTACTATTCAATATAGTGTTGGCTGATGAGTAAAATTCTCAGATTCAGTTGTTCCCTTAAACATTGCCAACTGATGACATTGTCACCATGTTGGGGCATCACCATTTTAACTGAGTAAATTTACATTTAAATCTGACTACAGGGTGCCCTCATTGTTATCAGCTATGCACTGTAACAAGATACGAAAGTAGCTGGCATAATGCAGAAAAGCACAGATGAATGAATTGGTGGCCAAGATGAAATCAACCTCTCCAATTTTGCCACAAGTTGGCTTTAAAACAAATGAGCACAGTGAGCCAAAAGAATTAATCAGTTATTTGTTGACTAAGTAAGAATCTTGTTGTTGCAAACAAATCAGAAATAACAAATTTGCATATCCATCCAACTGATTATGTGAGTTTAGGCAACTCTGCTTGGAGAAGTGTTCAAGGCTTATCTCACCAATTATTAATTAGTAGTGCTTTTGGATTTAGGAAAATCACAGAGTATTTCTTTATTATATGAGCAAATGTTAATAAAATGTGTTTGCTTCATGCTTTCCGTCCAAAGTGTTGTTTTAAAGCATAGTAAGTTGTTGTTGTTTTTTCTGAACTACTTTTTATTATGTTGTGTTATTAATGTTATTAATTTGGACAATAGATGGCATTGAACAAAATGATATAAAAAGAACTGGGAGAGAGATGGGAGGCGAGTTCCTAGAAGGAGATTGTAAGACAGAGATTTTGCTATAATAAAGAAGGTATTTGGAAATTACAACCAGGAGATTTCTTTATGTACTGATCGATACAACACTTTTCACTGAACTGCACACATTAGCCTTCAAGTCTGCCTAAACAGTAAACTTACTGTTTATATACAGAAGATGATCAGTTATAGCCTGGAGTAAAATTACATGATATGCCTTTTAGTTGTAATAACCCCATATAAATTGTTTGGGGGCATTGATGGAGATATGTGACAGACCAGTTGCACCATCACACTGAGGAAACCCTCATCGCCAACCACAATTTCACAGTTTTAGTCCAGGGTTTGTTCCTTGCCTTGCGCCCTGTGTTGGCTGGGATTGGCTCGAGCAGACCCCTGTGACCCTGTGTTAGGATATAACAGGTTGGATAATGGATGGATGGATGAATCAGGCACTAGGCTTGTTCATATTATTTATTAGACATCACTCAGATTCTTTTCTGAAAGGTCATAGAAACTTAAATGATATTTGAGGACACGGTGTAGAAGTGTACTCAGCATTTTTTTTAATGTCCTTGCATATGTCTTCCTCAGAGATAGAAGAACCAAAATTATCTGGAGAGACTGGCTTTGCTTCTTTAAGATTACTGAGTGTGCACTAGATCTGAACCGAGCACACTGAATGTTTGGAGAACCAGCATCAAACACTGCACCATTATACCACTCCAAGTGTGAACTGTGGTTTTCCTTCAAATTAATTTAATTAACAATTAACAAATTATTCTGGATGTACAGTACAATGAAAATGTTAGGAGAAAATGCCTGTCTTGATTTGTAGTTCTGTTGCAGGTATACATCTGAAACAGAAACATTTATAGAAAAATAATTGTTCTGGATAACATGTTGGAAGAAGTCTTCATTATTTATCTGTAGAATACTCTTTGGCTATTGCTGTATATCTAATCAGATCCTGGTTTCTCTGCCTCAGGATGTTACTTCTCTACTGCCATATTCTGTTCATACTCAAACTTGGCATTCACATTCAACATCAGATGACAAATCGACAAATTTGAACTTTAGTTAGTTTAAGTGTATATGTGTAGCCTCAGCACCTTTATGCTCTCTAATATATGGTTTAATGCCCATCACACATTCACAACATACCTCCACCCTCTGTAGTGATGTCAACTACACTGCTTATGAACATTTGGGAATTTTTTTACTTAATTCATTAATATAGCCACTAAGTGTTAGCAGCTGAGTGTTAGCAACATCTATCTATCTATCTATCTATCTATCTATCTATCTATCTATCTATCTATCTATCTATCTATCTATCTATCTATTATCCAACTCGATATATCCTAACTACAGGATCATGTGGGTCTGCTGGAGCCAATCCCATCCATCATAGGGCACAAGGCAGGAAACAAACCCTGGACAGGGTGCCAGCCAACCACAGGGCACGCACACACATACACCCACACACCAAGCAGACACTAGCGACAATTTAGGATCGCCAATGCACCTAACTTGCATGTCTTTGGACTGTGGTAGGAAACCGGAGCACCCGGAGGAAACCCACGCAGACACGGGGAGAACATGCAAACTCCACGCAGGGAGGACATTCAATAGAATGTGATATTTGCAGACTTTTTCCAAAATTATGCAAATTGTGAAATTCAAGAACACCTGAAAAACATTTAAATACTAATATAATTAATATATTTAAATAAATCATGGAATTTAGTCTAATAAAAGTAAAAAGTTTCAGCTATGTATTTCTCCGTTTCAAAATAACTAACAAATTGTTATTGTTAGTCCACGTTTTCAGCCTGTTTTAAAGTAAGTGATGGCTTATTTGATTACATTGCAATTGACGCATATGCAAAACAAAGACACTGATGAAGAGGTGCAATGGAATTTAAGGTGGCCTGGCATTATGACTTTTTTCGTAGGCTTCAGGGATTCTAGTGCTAATTCCAAATCCAAGTGATTAAGAGTTCAACTAAGATCAACCTGCTTAGTGAGGATAATACAGAAAAATCTTCATATGTCAAAATTAGATGCGTCTTTCTCCTTTTTTCCAAAAAGGTTTAATAATAGTTCTTTAGTATTACACACTGTTTTTGTATTCTGTTTTGTTTAAATTAGTGCAATGGTTGAAACAGACTGCTAAAATCAGTCCTATTGTTGGGTGTCTCTGGTGGTCCTTTGGTGGAGTTGTTAAAATGACTGCATCACTGCTTCAGGGACCTGTTCAGCCATATTCTTCCCTTTTCTTCAAGCTTTCCTTTCTGGTCTCTTCTCACATACCAAACTTGCATACTTTAGATAAATTTGTTACTCTGAATCCATCCCAATGTAAATGTGGGTGAATGTGCCCTCTAAAATTTTTATTAGTATACTGTATTGAGGATTTGTTCTGTTCTGTGTATTGTATTGTATTGTATTGACTCCATTCTTTTTGACACCCACTGCATGCCCAACCTACCTGGAAAGGGGTCTCTCTTTGAACTGCCTTTCCCAAGGTTTCTTCCATTTTTTCCCTACTGGGGTTTTTGGGAGTTTTTCGTTGTCTTCTTAGAGAGTCAAGGCAGGGCCTGCTAAAGCCCATTGTGGCACTTCTTGTGTGATTTTGGGCTATGCAAAAATAAATTGTATTGTATTGTATTGTATCATGGAGTGTCATCATATCCATGGTTTGGTTTATTCTTAACTTGCACAAAGTGTTCCTAGAACAGGCTCATCCTGCAATTGTTAGATGGTGGGGTGAGAAAATAATTTAATATATAGAGGTTCCTAACAAGAAATAAAAAGCACAGTTGTTTTAGACACCTTCAAATGATTAGGAATTCCTGCATTCCTTAATATGTGTATAGTATTTTCAGGTTGTTGTCAGGTGACTGTAACACGTTAAAAAATACATATTTAGTTAGAAAATGTAAAAATGTATCCTGAATGGAATGCCAGTCTTTGTACAGCCTACTTTTTAACAATGGGTCAGTTTAGATTCATTAATCATTCAGATACACAAGCCTTTGGAATGAAACTAGAGACAACCAGACAAAGCAAGGCCATAAAACTCTATGCAGACAGTGACCATAAAATAGAATCAAATATATTTACACTAATTTGTTAGTTGATTAGTTTAGGTTACAATTGAAGGGAAATTTGCAGTAGTGTGTTTAAATGTTTAAAGTTTGGCAGAATACTCTGCTAGCTTGGATTGTCTTCAAAAGTCTGATGCTGTAAAACAAAGATAGGGTAGAGGAGCCATTAGGAAATGTTGTTGCCAGGCCTCATTTATCAGTTATGCGCTATGCAAAGTTGCATGTGACTTTAAACTATTATGAAAATGCTGTTGTGAGTTCATGATGAGTTGCCTTTTTTATCTCAATTATTTATTAATTAAAGTCCCTGACTATTAAGTAGGATGCAAATTTGCATGTGATTTGTACTCAAGAGTATTATGATGCAAATGTTGTTATTCATTTTTTTATACTAGAGGTTGATCTAAACAATATTTAAACTTTACTCTGCTCTAGATTGCACATTTCCAGTCTCTAAGAAAAATTAATCCTTTACTGTCATCCTCATTTATATTGTATTGTTGGAAAAGAAAATCATGACAAAGATATGTTCAGTTCATTTCACTGAAAGTAGCCGACACAGAAATGCATTTGATATTACATATGCATCTTACATACCTGATACAGTTTGACTTAAACACGAATACCAAATGCCATCACTACTCTTCATTGTTCACATGAAAGCAGGATTAAAAATAAATATTAGTTAAGTAAGTGCTGCAGCTCCTGTACATGTTTTTTGTGAAAAATATTGGGAAGAATTGGAGCACTGTTGAGTCATCCCAGAGGTCATATAATGAATGTAGATAGATAGATAGAACATTTGTCCCCATAAAATCAATAAAGAAATACAATTATATTATATACAATTATATTAGTTGCGTGTGGTCTTCAGGACAAGAAACAACCCGAAGACTCCCTAGCAGTTTACTACATTCGTGAACTCTTAAGATTTACCCAGTGCAGAGGACGTGGACCCACCTGTGTGCATGCGGCCTCACTGGCTTTCATAAAAAGACACTGGCAATACCATATCTTAGCTGTATCACATCATATGAGTCCTACCAGTCTTTGTCTCAAAAAAATACCTACAGACAAACAATGTTTTTAGTGAAAACTTCAAGCCTTGCCCTCCGTTGCCGAGGTATTTCTCTTGCAAGTTGTTGAACCCACGGTGTTTGCTTTATTTCAACGCTGTGTCTCGTCATCTGTGTCATTAACATGTTGTTGCACAGCAGCTTTTACTGCACACAGGTCTTTTGTAGTGAGGTGCATCCAAGCTCTGAAAAAATGTAAAAGCTCATGCATGCACCATCTAGTGGCTGTGATTGAGTGTGAGCAGAGCAAACTGCTCCATACACACACAGGTCTTTCATTTATAGATGTCTAATTATGACAAACAACATATATAGAACTAGTCATGTGCGCCCAACTACTTTGCGCGTGTTAAAGTTGTCTGTGAAGGGCTCCCTGTTTAAACGCGGCTGCCAGTCGTGAACTGGGCCCTTCGTCGCACAGTATTATGATTTTTTATAAGGGAAACAAAATTACAAATGAAAACCCTTGGACATTGATTCGATAGGAACAGCCTACTCGGAATCACTGCCCGAATAGTAATTATGTGGTGGTGTAGGAGCATTTCTGCTTCTGTCCATTCACAGTCTGTCTCGTTTTCACAACGCTATCATTTCCTCTCACGATATCTTCTCAACCTTTCTCCAATCTTGCAGGTTGCTTTGTGGCAATCCAAAGACTAAGGCAATATGCACGGAGCAATGGTTATAAAAGGGGGACACATAGGTATCAAAGGCTCTTTAAAGCATAAATAGGGATCACTTCACTGACATGTGAGCAACCCTCGGTACAACTGTGAGACACGCACCACTCGCCGGCTGCAACATAACAATAATAATTTCGGGAACGTGCTGTTACGTTGTCATTCATTTTACCCACTGTCTTTCTTTCATTCATATGTTACGTAGGCACATACCTTTTATCTTTGGCAATCTCATTCTCTAACCAGGCCTCAGGAGCTAACCAGTGTAACACTGTCCACCACCCCTTTCGTTATTCCAGCACATTGTTGACATCCGTGAGTAACAACAACGTACTAAACTGGTAGGTGGTCTATGCATGCGTGGAATTCACGGACAAACAAAGATCAAGATCTAAATGAAGATCTTTTTAGTTAATTTAAAGCACAACAATTTGTTTAGTTTGAATGTCTGTGTTTTGAGGTGTGACTGGCGTACTACAGTCTTCAGTAGTATAAGCCTGGAGGAGATTCTTAATGCAATGCCTATGTTTTAGCTGTCTCTCTACTGCCATCTAGTGCTTCTTCTTCTAATTAATTCGCAGACAAACAAAGATCAAGATCCAGATGAAGATTATATATAGAGATAATTAAGAAAAACAAAAAAATGCCTGACTTGGCTGCTGATAAAAAAAAGAGCAGTCGCAATCCTAGTGAGCCATTTTGCTGATGCAATGCACTTGGTATAAAGGAGCCCCAGAGGCATTTCTGCACACACTTCTGCTGAATAATTTATTTGATAAAATACTCAATGTTAATACAGTATATACAATTGTAAAGTCATAAAAATAGTCTTCACGGTAAACTGAACACAATCATTTTGGATCATCTTGATACAGCTTCAAGTTCTTTACAGTCTTTTTTCCCTCATGGGCACATTTAGATGATAAAGCAATAGGTGATATTTTTGACTTTTCAGTCATTGTGGTCCAGGTGTTTTATTCCCCTACTTCTTTTTTCTTTTATCTTCAACTAAGATCAGTCCTGAAGACGTGTGGTGTTTCATTGTCTTCCCCTTTTCTCTCTCCATCCACTAAATGATTTGCTTTACTCCTGATCACCTGCCAAGAAATCCGGTTTCTAAATAACATTTCTTACAGTCCCCTTACCTTATGACCCACAACCTTCCCTCTGTTCCACTCTTATCTTGGAGTAACATCTTTAATAATAGCTCTCTGCCTTCCAAAAAATCTAATCAACAAACAATTTCAGTCTAAATTTGTTATATCATACCCATGAAAGTGTTATGCTGTGTGTCTAGCATCTGATCTTTTGTGCCAATTCTACAATCATGGTGTTCCTGGCATCTTTGTCTACATGTTTGGGACTGCCATCCTGTCTATTTGTTTTGCATCTGTATTTCTGACTCTCTATCGATAAATGTTTCTCATCTTCCTCACATTATTCCGTTGCTGGATTTCTCAGCTGTATCTCTTTCTTTTTTGAACATAAACTTTTCTCATTGGCCACCTCCACTACTTAGTTGGCCTTGGGTTCCCAATGGAAGGCTACTCAATCTCTTTCTCAGTCTTTTCAAATATTAGTTTTATAATTTAGTTCTTCTCAGGTTAACAGGTTGTCCAGGTCCATAACTGATGAAAGGTCAGCTGCAGCTTACTTGTTGGGGCACTGGATGACCTAGGCTCTGTATCTCCACTTTTTAATCCACCTTCCTGTCTTTTCTTTGGGGTATTTGCCAGACTATGTCCTTCTTTGACTTCCCTTGGTGCTCTCTTCTCATTCTTGTTCCATTCACAGGGTAGTTTGGAATTATAGGGGGTTTTCTGTTAGTGCATCTTTTTCTGGAAATGCTGTTGTGAGTTCATGATGAGTTGTCCATTTATATTTCAATTATAATAAAAATGTGATCACAAAACATCACTGACTATTAAGTAGGATGCCTAGATCACTTACTAGCCCATGTCTTCAAACAGCCCATTTAGCTCGAGTTTCAGCTGTGTTTATGCCTTTCTTCTTTCTTCTCAACTTCATTCAACTAAGCTCTGTCCTTAAGGTAGCCATTCATGCCTTTCAAAATCCACTTTAGGCCTGGCCATTAAGCTCTGTCTTATGTCAGGGATTGCAAAAGAGACACCAGCTCAGGGATCTTTACAATATCATGTGTCCCTATGTCACTGAAGTTTCAGTCAGCTTTAAAGGTACAGGAGGAGGCTAAGACAACCCCGTAAAATTCAGGCCTATTTTTCCTCTAGTGTCCTGGAGGATGATTGCATATTGAACAAGAGCTTGATGACATTGCCCTGCTTGTGTGTGGGATGCCAGAGAAACACCATACGTGGTGGTACCACCACAGAAAGGAAAGAAGTATGACCCGAGTGTCAATACATTCATCAGGCTCTTGTTCTTCACTGCACCTGTCCTGTATTTATGAATGCCATTTTTCAAACACATTTTAGAACAATATATTTTATCTTGGCAGCTCAGTGGCTATTATCTGACATTGCCTGCTTAAACTTTGCATGTTTTCCCCGTGTCTGCATGTGTTCTCCTCCTCTCTTGCCTAAATTGTGCATGCTTTAATCACTGTAAACTTGTATTATGTGATGCTCAAACTACCCACAGCTGGCATAATCTCTGGGTCATTGGTAGTCATGAAACAGAGATGAACTGGGCAATCAGAAGACAAAATATAACAAGGGATGATGCAAATGTGCATCATGTCACTCCATTAAAAAGCGTTCAAAACAAATTGTGGTGTAGTTTCTTCTATAAATAAATAATCCCCAATAAAACCAGAATATGTTCATGGATGTTAAAAACAACAATAGATAATCCAAAGATAAAAATGAGGTTAAATTCACTGTCAGAATCTGTTCATTAAAACCAATACTAGCCTCAGTGCTTCTTTCTAAAATTGACATCTCCTCTTCTTACACTTTTTTGGCCTCCTCGGCAAGAGGAAAAGCCCTTCAATAAGATCGATCAGCCCTCAAAACAGGCTCATGTTCCTGCAGCTATCCCTCAGCCTTCAGCAGTTAACCCTGCCAGCCCTGCTTAGTTTTCCTGCCACCATCCCTTGGCCTTCACTGTGAGCCCACTTGGTCACTCAGATGCAGATAGTCACTCCTGCTTCTTTATTGTTCAGCAGGAACAGCCAAGACCCTTTGAGTGCTGTCTGCTCACTCCTATCGGGGCCACTTCCAGACCATTTGCCTTCACACTATTGTAAAAGCTTTTTCATGATCCTCCTGACTTCTTTTCTTTTCTCTCTGTTTAACCTCCATTCTCTCTCATTCTTGTCTTTATTTCTCTCTTTGTCCTACTCAGGCTTTTCTATACTTCAGTGGACACAGGTGTCTAATTAAGCTCCCCAGAGTACTAATGAGGAAATTGGCTGAACTGAACACATTTGAATGCAAGCTCCACCAATTCCCTCATCACCACTCCAGTCTCTGGTCCATGCTACTGTTCTTCACCTATGCCTGTTTAAAAAAAAAATCATGCACTGCCACAGACCTCAAATGAATTTTGCCAGAGATGTCAGTGAGTGAGCCCTGCAATGTGTTGACTTCCACTTTGCACAAAATGCTGTCATGTTAGATACCAATTATCTGCAACCATTGGGTTGGAAAATTGATAGACTGATGGACATCCCAAATAGAATTTATTAGCAAGACCCAAAAACATAATCTCCAAACACATCACCACCCATTGCCATTGCCAAAACTCCCCTTTAAAATCAAACATAAAAACCCCCATTTCTGCATGTACAATAAACTTCAATGAGAAAAATTAGAGCAACAGTTTCTGCTCTAATCATTTCTAATTCTATTATGTACGCCCAGTTTTTAGAATGGCTGAGCCAATAGTATTGGCACATGAATCAGTGCTCAGTTCCTGTAATTGTGTGGGTTTCCTCTCACAGTTTGAAACACACGCTAACAAATTTCATTGGCTGGATGAGTGTGAGTGTGGGTCTGTGATTGATTCATGTAGTGAACCTAATTCTGCTGACATAAGCACTGATCCGTTCCATTCATGTGCTGAATCAGTAGTTTCAGAAAGCATTTTGAGAAAGGTTAGTTAGAAAACATCACAAAAATCAGACACCAATGAGCTGAAAGTACAGTAGTAAAGTGAAATGAACAAAAGAATAGCATATGTTTCATTTATTTAATTCCGTCTTAAATGTATTGGAGCTAAAACATTACTTTTCAATAATTTTCAGATGTGTTCACTGATCATTTAAATGCATTTTAGTCAGTCAGTCATTCTCCAACCCGCTATTCCCTAACACAGGGTCACAGGGGTCTGCTGGAGCCAATCCCAGCCAGCACAGGGCACAAGGCAGGAACAAATTAGTTTCTGCCTTTTTCACTTGCCTCATTACTTGGTTTCTGTTGTAGTAATTTATCTTGGTAGTGTCAGATGGAACCAGTATAACATTACTGATGTGAAGTTGTGGAAATCTGTATACTTTATATGGTTCTGTTCAATGGAGAAAAGACATCATATCATATTCATCAGTATACACACTTAGATGTTATCACATTTTATTTTTATGTACTAGTAATTTTGTTATGAGCTGTTCAATGGAAGGTGCAAACCATTTTACTCCTCTTGCAAACATCTTAAGCAGACTTGTCCTAATTTGCCCAAAATAATTAGTAGTGAGACTTGATACAGGTCATATGAATATTTTTATAAAGTTCCTTTATTGTTTTCAAATTATTCCTGCTACTGTAACAAAATTCTTCATTTCAATTTTAGACAGAATCCTATCCACATTTATTAGGACCAAGGAACAGTAGGGATTGATATTGTTAGACATTTCCAACTGTCTTACTGTTTGTAAAATGCCTGTTCTCTGTGTTTCTGGTTTTAATTATATCTCTTTCATTCTTTACCAGTATGCATTACTATGGAAAGGCAGCTTAGGATTTCTCCCCTCTGTGCATGTTCTACTCTGCACTGCATTATTCATAAACCGCTGCAGTTACACAGTAACTTTAACAGGTCAACATGTATTGACAATATGGTAATGGTATAAGTGTCACTTTATTTCAAAGTAATCTCCATATGTTGCCCTGTTAGAAGAAAATTATGTTTCCTCTTTCATATAGCATGCATTTACTTTTGTTTATGTTTGCAGTAGTGGGAAACGTTAAAGTCTTAATTATGAATGATACATTTCCTCCTTTTAGACAGAATGCAAATTTAATTTGTTACAAGCTAATTAGGAATTTTTTCAATGAATCACAATTTCTGTCTGTTTATATTGTCTGCTATAAAGACACTTTCAATAGACAACCCTGAAAATAAATCAGTACTCACAAATACATATCAATACTTACAGGTCAAATTATCATTATTACATTACATTAAATTACACTATTATTAATCTCAAGGGTGCAAATAGCAACAGAAACATAAAAAACAAAGATACAGACTCAAAGGACAGATGATATAATCAATCAATAGATATGTAAATAATAAATATTTTTTGTACAGTATATTGTGCAGAAATGGCAAAATGAGTTTAAGGAGCACAAGTATTTGGTCTGTGATGACGAGAGGATGTATTGAATCGTCTCATAGCAACGGACAAAAAGTACACCCAGAGCTTCTTCTTGGCACACCATGAAGATTTGAGCCTGTGACTAAAAGTATTCCAAAAGAGCCTCCTAGTGGGGATTAAGGAGACTTTCCAAGATGGCATTCCATTTCGCCACTATTCTCTATACCACAGCTTCCAGTGTGTTCAGGGTTCACCCTGTGATGGTGCACACTTTCCTGTTAAGTTTGTTCAGGCATTGTTCTTCTTTTAAACTCAGGTTGCTTCCGCGGGAGACTGCAGGGTGCAGAACACCAAAGTGGCTACTATGGGCTGGTAGAACATTTACAGCAGCTTGCTACATACATTAAAAGGCCTGAATCTCCTCAGGAAGTAGACTGTTCTGGCCCTTCTTGTACAGCACCACTGTGTTATCAAACCAGTCAACTTTGCTGTCTATGTGGATTCCCTCACACTTGTAACTCTACAACACTGTCTTTTATTAATCCTTCCACATTGCAGTAAAACAGGATTAGGGGAGAAGATCTTACATTCACATTGTAACCACACCCCAAACCCTAAGACACCACTAGACGGTACAGTCGTAAGTTCAAATACAAGATGATTTACTGCATAACAGGCTTTCCATATTCTCCTTCTATACCTCCCACATAGTCTCATCTACCTCCTGAATCTGTCTATCATGTAGCAGAAAACTCCCTATTTTGTGCTTGACCCATGAGTACTTGCAGTGCCATAGCACTGCACCTGGAAAGCACCTCCGGTTCATGCAGAAGTCCTTCAAGGAAGGGGTAACTCCCCATGGAGGCCCCCGGGATCTAACTCTACAATTCCCAACCTGGCCTGCGGGTATTCATACAGTAGTTCTCCCAGTGGGTTACTGTCACCATGTGTACCAAGGAAACACATAATCCTGGTCCTTATAACCTGTTCTTCAAGGCAGGTGTTCTGTCTTGGTATGGCACCAACCTACACTGGTACACCATTCTGTCCTCGACCTTCTGTTATGGCCTCCCACCCCAGTAAGGTACCAATACTCATCCCGGTCAGTATGCCAATCCATCTGTGTCCTTCCATTGTAGCCTCCCTCCCTGGCAAGGAACCATCATCCATCCTGCTCAGGATGCCAATCCATCCCATATGGCACTCACAGCATTTGCACTGAACTACTGCAAACTAGCTCCCAAAAAGAATACATTGTTTCTTTGACTGTGATAGATTAATACAATTTAAAAGTGTATCTTTTACTTATTATCTAAGCCACCTCAAAGGGCTAATCCAACTTAAACGCATAGAAGCAAAATTTAGACCCCTAACAGACATACCAATTTGGGAATAACTATAATTTGGAAGAATAACTAAACATTTTAGAAGTTAATTTGTATTTTGTATTCAAGAAAAATAAGCTTAGCATGACGTAGGAGAGTTATAAATTATAAATTTCACAGTATTCTTTACATGGTAATACTACAACTACTCCTGCTAATCGCTCCTATCTAAAACAGAGGTTAAGTTTAAAGCCAGCTTGTTTTGTAAAAAAACTTTCCTCTATTTTCAAAGAAGTCATTCTTGGAGACCGGATGAGAATGCATAACATTTCTTTATTTGCACATAGATACACATTTGCACAAATGTCTCAGTTCATGGAGTGAGCAATCAATAACACAATTTATTCCCTTTTATACTTTTCTATTACCATTACCATCATGTGACTCTTAATATGCAGAATTCTGTCATCTTAACCAATTAACTGCAGTCACCAGTAACTTTGTATACATGTCAATTCCTTCATTATTCTGAATATCGCTTCATTAATAGTGGTGTCTTACGAGTCTTCCCAATGATCTTATTATAATAGGAGTATTTGGGCTTTTTAAGGTGGTGTTTATTACTCATTTACTTCATTTTCACCTTAGTAATTACTTTGGTGGTTCCTCTAAGAAGGGTTTTAAGTATATATCAAGCTTTAATTATATTTTTATTATATTATAGTAATAATAATAATAGTAGCTCACTACTCAAAACAAAGAGAGTCCAGGCTTTAACCCGGAACCTTTTACTTACATGGCAGCAGCTCTTACCTCTACACCAGCCAAGCAGACACTCAACTTTCTGTCAAATGATATTTGAGCTTCGGTTTTTACTCGTTGACAGCAACATGTAAATTGAATAATTTCTTATTCTTTGGTTATATTCTTGAATAAAAGCACACTAGTTTTGTTATACCTTTTTTGGTGGTGTTTATTTGATATTTGGATTTCAGTCTTCACACATTATACACTCCACATCAGCATTTTGCCAATTATTAGTAGAACATGAAAAAAGTTTCTGTTTTAGTTATGTGTATAACATTTCTTGCCTTGTATTTCCTATCGTCCTACTTTTACCCAGGTCATTATAGACATGGAACACACATGAAATGGATGTATTCCAAATAATTATTTACCCTATACAATTCAAGACACCTCACACCCAGATAAACTAACTTGAGCTGGGAGAACTCTGCGACTGACTTCAGTTGAGTCGGAGGGGGGAATGGGATAGCAGGCTGCTTGTGCTGATTGACACATTTGCACAACAAAGACCCTGATGAAGAGGTGTGAGGGAATTTAAGGTGGCCTGGCATTATAACTTTTTTCATAGGCTTCAGGGATTCTGTGTTAAGCTACATTTATTTAACCCTTTAGTTACCATCAGTCCTTTTCCTCATGCTTTTAATAATCCATTATTACAACTTCATTTAAGTATGTACTTGTATTAAATTGTAAAAATGATCATGTATGGCTTAAAAATATTTGATTTAAATTCTATAAGCTTAAGAGAGATAGATACAATGAGGCGTCATCCTTTCTTTACCACACCTTTTATTTGTCCCTTGACTCAGACTCATCTAGCCATCTATGTTAACACATTTAACACGAATAGTGTCATAGTAGACCCTAATCCACTTAGAACACTCATTGAAGTCATTCTGGATCCAAATCTGTTACTCACTGATCAATTTAATTTAGTTGATTTTGTTACAGGGGGGCACGGTGGCACAGTGGGTAGCGCTGCTGCCTCACAGTTAGGAGACCCGGGTTTGCTTCCCGAGTTCAACCTGCGTGGAGTTTGCATGTTCTCCCCGTGTCTGCGTGGGTTTCCTCTGGGTACTCCGGTTTCCTCCCAGTCCAAAGACATGCAGGTTAGGTGCATTGGCAATCCTAAATTGTCCCTAGTCTGTGCTTGGTGTGTGTGCGTGTGTGCGTGCACCCTGCAGTAGGCTTTGTTTCCTGCCTTGCGCCCTGTGTTGGCTGGGATTGGCTCCAGCAAACCCCCGTGACCCTGTAGTTAGGATATAGCAGTTTGGATAATGGATGGATGTATGGATTTTGTTACACCACTAGCTTGGTGCCTAATTTTGCTCAGTAACTCTATGACAAAATTTATTTTGCAATTGATTATGAATGGCTTGTATTACTTGAATAAAAAAGCAATAATGAACAAGCATTAACACAACTCTTCGTTTTGCATATTGCATTGTAGATGCAAAATTTCTTTTTTAATCCCCAAGGTAACATTGAGCCTGAAGACATATTTGTTTTGCTCTGCAATTCCTGATATTTCATTCATTCAGGAATAGGGTGTTATTAAGAGGAATATTGATCATCAACAGCTTTAAAAAGTTAAAATATATACTCATATCTAAAAACTTTGATAAATAAAACCTAAACAGTGAAGCCTAAATGAATTTATTAAGAGCTGTCTTTAAAAATTCACCTTCCATAAAAACATTCTAATAAGAACAACAGAATACCAAATATCCATTATTTTGTAATGTTCCCTGCTCATACTGTCATGATTTTTATTACTTTTGAAGACATTGTAAAACTGTTACAGTCTAAGGATCACACATTTATACTTAGTTCATATAAAAGCATGTCAAACACTGCTGGGGTGGTCTAAGATTACCGAGTTATGAAAAATATGTAGAAAAATCCTACATATTAAAATTCTGTTTTTATATGTCATTATTACATCTGGTCTGTTGTAACCAGATCCAAAAAAGCAAACTGACAGAATTCTCAGCCATGGTAGTCAGAAAGTGTTTTGTCTGGGTTAGCAAGGCAAAGCTGCTGGTGGTCATCCTTTACTGTAATACATTTCTGATAACTCAGGAAAAGTAGTTTTATCAATATAAAAATGTCAGTATACTTAATGTAATTGGCTTTAATTTACTTAAAAGGATATTACTCATTAAATGAGCAATACCTTGTTTCTTTGAAGTTAGCAACTAGTGTTTTTCTTGCGCAGATTAGATTTGTTTTTGCTGATTTCTAAAATGATTTAAAATAAGAGACCTGGCAGATCAGCTTATCTACAATGAGACTAAATAAATTTTGGATGAAAAAGTAGAATAGAAAGCATTAGTATGAAACAAATGGATGAGACCTTCAAGAATTTAGAGTAATGACAGAATATCACTATAATACTTAGCATAATAACATACTGCATACAAAAACAGCATAATCGAAGTAATTAAGAAAACCAGCTTCTTCATCACTCACTCCTATTTGGACTCTACATGGAGCCACTGGCCTTTATTTTATGATTAATGAAAAATTAATAGCTTGATCTGAATATCCAAGTGTAATTAGAAAATAAAGTTATTTTCATAAATGATTAGGATAAACCTCTATTTCAAATGTAACAATACAATTTTAAACCTGGAGAATCCAGTTCATTGTTGTTTGGGTATGAGCCTGCTCTGACAGAATCATCCACAAAGCAGTCGTTTCTATGGCTCAATCATGAATACGCCCAAGTGAGAGTAACGCAGAGTTGCCAATCAACCTCATATACAAATTTTTGGGATGAGAGAGCAAAAACAAAGTAACCACACACAAAAAAAATATGCACACAAAGAAGAACATAAGAAATTTGACAAATGAGAAGAGAGCTTTCAGTTCATCAGGCTTGTTTGATTAGTTAATAGCTAAGTTGTCCCAAAATACTATTGGGATATTTTGACTTGATAGCTTGCTCCAGATTTCTACAATTCTTTATGCAAAGAAGTGGTTCCTGTCTTTAGTCTTAAATACTCTATGGGATAAATACATAAACTCCATACAGACAACATACTGGCATGAAATTCATACCCATGACAATTAATGTTTGAGGAAGCAGCACTAACCACTACACCACTATGCTGCTCCTGTTAAACTTCCATCCATCCATCCATTATCCAACCCACTATATTCTAACTACAGGGTCACGGGGGTCTGCTGGAGCCAATCCCAGCCAACACAGGTTGCAAAGCAGGAAACAAACCCCGGGCAGGGCTCCAACCCACCGCAGGGCGCGCACACACACACACACCAAGCACACACTAGGGACAATTTAGGATCGCCAAAGCACCTAACCTGCATGTCTTTGAACTGTGGGAGGAAACCGAAGTACCCGGAGGAAACCCATGCAGACACGGGGAAAACATACAAACTCCACACATGGAGGACCCAGGAAGTGACCCCGGAGGCAGCAGAACTACCCACTGTGCCACCGTGCCGCCCCCTGTTAAACTTCACATAGCAAAATCTTCACAAGGACTGTAATATATAATGAGTCTCCTTATCTTACCACAGTTTACTTTGTTAATGACAGAGTATTTTTTTCTATGATAAATTAATGATTGTTAACAAACTTGTTATATACACTTATGCTCATAAAGTAGAATCATATTCAATGTTTATTTATATAGCACAATACTTAGTATTATTTAATTGTAGTATGCTGTATTGCCAGAGCTAGAAAAATTGGCACAGCAATAGGCAAGAGAACAGGATCAGAAGAAAAGAACATAATTAAAAATTATCAAGTGTCAAAACTAGGAAGACACAGTAACATAGAAACCTAGCCAAAAGTCTTCAAAAAACACTGACAAAATATTTTAATTCATATCCACAAACTTGAACAATGAACCTCATGCAATGTCAGCTTAAATATCACTAACAATGTCACCAGTTCAAATCTTTTTTTATACAGCTTTCAGTTAATTCAAAATGCTGCTGCAAGAATTATTACACAAGCGAGAAAATATAAACATAACTCCAGTTCTCAAGTCCTTGTACAGGCTCCCAGTCAAGTTTAGGACTGATATAAAGCCTTAAATGGCCAATACCTTTACTTATCTGAACAGACCAACCGGAGCACACATTGAGATCTCAAGATGCTGGCCTACTTATGATTCCAAGGTTTAACAAAATACCAGTGGGAGATCGAACTTTTAGTTCCAGTTTTTAGACACCACTAAGTGAACCTGAAATTTGCAAGGTTCAAAATCTAATAAAATATTTCTGGACACTGGGAAAAAAATGAAGTTAATGACCCTTTTTATCAATTTAAACAAAGTTCCAATTTACATTATACTTCAATTTTTCCTAAATAGCTTAATTTCACATAATAGAATTATAATAGTGAATTTATTAATTCCAAAAATCCATTCATACACATATTATTGTAATACTAGGCTCACCCGCCTTTTAAGGCGACCGACTTTTAAGTTGACCACTTCTTAAGGCAATTCAATATGTAGATCAATTTGATATTTTATACAAACTCATTAATTTGGTTATATTGGATTTGAGCGGTATTACTTTAATACTCGTAGTTTTTGTTATTTTTGTGATGAAATTTAAACTTTTTTTCTATATTGAGGTCGCCCTTTTGAACCCCCCTGATATTTACTATCAATCAATCAATCAACATTTATTTATATAGCACATTTTCATACAAAAAAATGTAGCTCAAAGTGCTTTACAAAATGAATAGAAAAATAGAACACACAATAAAAAATAAACATAAGTCAACATTAATTAACATAGAATAAGAGTAAGGTCTGATGGCCAGGGTGGACAGAAAAAACAAAAAAACTCTGGAGAAAAAAAATAAAATCTGTAGGGGTTCCAGACCAAGAGACCGCCCAGTCCCCTCTGGGCAATCTACCTAACATAAATCAAACAGTCCTCTTTGTATTTAGGGTTTTCATGGAAGGACCCGATGATGATGGTCACGTAGACTTCTGGCTTTCAGTCCATCAATGTTGGTGCATCATGATGCTTTGAGTACGGGGTGGTGGCACAGGCCGCCACCACAAAGAAAACAGAAAAAGAAAGAAGAGAGAGTAGGGGTCAGTATGGATTTTGGAGCCACTGTGAATAGTTATTATGATGAATTGAACATACAGAGTATCAGTATTAAGTTAAAGTGAAGTTATAAAAAGGCCATGTTAAAGTAATGTGTTTTCAGCAGTGTTTTAAAGTGCTCTACTGTATTTGCCTGGCGAATTCCTATTGGCAGGCTATTCCAGATTTTAGGTGCATAACAGCAGAAGGCC
Organism: Polypterus senegalus; assembly: GCF_016835505.1. Taxonomy (NCBI): domain Eukaryota; kingdom Metazoa; phylum Chordata; class Cladistia; order Polypteriformes; family Polypteridae; genus Polypterus; species Polypterus senegalus. The sequence goes on from NC_053160.1 coordinate 127,979,836, forward strand.
GCCTCACCATTTCTTTTAAGTTTAGCTTTTGGAATTATAAGGAGACACTCATTTGAAGATCTAAGGTTATGATTTGGAATATAACGTGTCAGGCATTCCGATATATAAGATGGAGCGAGATTATTTAAGGCTTTATAAACCATAAGCAGTATTTTAAAGTCAATCCTGAATGACACAGGCAACCAGTGTAGTGACATCAAAACTGGAGAAATGTGTTCGGATTTTCTTTTCCTAGTTAGGATTCTAGCAGCTGCATTCTGCACTCGTTGCAAGTGATTTATGTCTCTTTTGGGTAGTCCTGTGAGGAGTGCGTTACAGTAATCTAGTCTACTGAAAACAAAAGCGTGAATAAATTTCTCCGCATCTTTCAATGATATAAGAGGTCTAACTTTAGCTATGTTTCTTAAGTGAAAAAATGCTGTCCTAGTGGTCTGATGAATATGCGATTTAAAATTCAGATTACAGTCAACAGTTACCCCTAAGTTTTTTACTTCCGTCTTACTTTTAATCCTAATGCATCAAGTTTATTTCTGATAACCTCATTGAATCCATTATTGCCAATTACTATAATTTCAGTTTTCTCTTTCTTTAGTTTGAGAAAATTACTATTCATCCATTCAGAAATACCAGTAAGACATTGTGTTAGTGTATCGAAAGAGTTGGAGTCATCGGGTGCTATTGATAAGTACAGCTGTGTGTCATCAGCATAGCTGTGGTAACTCACGTTGTAACCTGAGATAATCTGACCTAACGGAAGCATGTAGATTGAGAAAAGCAGCGGACCCAGGATAGAGCCTTGTGTAATCTAATGACGAATTAACTATGTCCAGAATATTGTCAATTAGCACGCCTGATATTTCTTTGAAAAACCTTGTTGGTAATGGGTCAAGGACGCAGGTGGAGGGTTTCAGTTGAGAGATTATACTATGTAATTCAGGTAAATCTATCCTGGTGAAAGCATTTAATTTGTTTATAATGGAGTACCGGGGCTTTGGAGATTCTGCAATGTTGGGGAGATATACTATGTTATCTCTAATATCATTCATTTTTTGATTGAAAAATACAGCAATGTTCTCACAGGTTTCACTGGAAGTATTCAGTGGGCATTCCTTTGTGTTACCTGGGTTTAACAGACGATCAATTGTAGAGAATAAGGCTCTGGGATTACTAGCATTGTTATTTATAATATTAGAGAAATAGCAGCGCCTCTCAAGACGGACTGTGTTATTGTATTCTGTTATTTTAGCCTTCAATATCTCATAATGGATAGTTAGTTTAGTTTTCCTCCATTTACGCTAAGCTCTACGACATGTTCTTTTAAAATCAGACACTCTTTGTGTCTTTCATGGAATAAAAATACTAGAAGATTTTTTAACTGTCTTTTCAGGTGCAACTATGTCAACAGCAGTTCTTACTTTAGAATTAAAGTTTTCCACTTTACTATTTACATTACCCTCGCTATTATAGTTGGCTTTATAAACGGACTGATTACTTAGAATGTTTGTAACTTTTAAAGCTGCTGATGAGTCAAAGAAGCGTTTTTTAACAAAATACTTCTCATGAGTGTTTTCTATCTTTATTTCTATATTAAATAGTAGAAGGAAATGGTCTGATAGACCAATATCAATGACCTGCTTTAAATCAACTTTAAGTCCTTTAGCAATCACTAAGTCTAACGTATGACCTGCTTTATGTGTAGGCTGATTAACGAGCTGTCTCAAATCAAAAGAGTCCAGGAGGTTCATGAATTCTATTACTTTTTGGTCACACTGATTGTCGATATGAAAGTTAAAGTCGCCGACTATTAAGAGTGCGTCATAGTTTGTAATTAAAATTGACATTAAGTCAGAGAATTCTATGCGGTGAGGCATTTGTACTCCATCAACATTAACTATTTCCAGAGACATAATTTTGTCTATTTTTCCAGCGCGTCGCACACAAAAGCAAGGGAATGATGGGAGCATCAGAACTCTGCTCACATCATGTCGCTTCGTACCGCAAGCTGCAAGTAGTAAGTCTGTGATAAGCGGAATACCGCTATGCTTTCCACTCACAGGACTGAAGGACAATCCCGACCGCTTTTATATAGTAAGAAAGAAGAAGAAGATATTGCAAAGTCTGGAGTAGAAAATCATCTTTTACCTGGAAAAATGAAACTACAAATCCCATCGTGCATTGCAAAATGGACGGGGCGTGTGTGAAACTTCGCGCCTGCGTAGCACGCACGGGACAGAATCCCGACCGCTTTAATATAGAAGGACAAGAAACCAGTACCATGACGTATGCGTCAGACCTCCCCAGACAATGCCCAAGAAGCTGGTTTCCCAACAAAAGTGAAGAAATGCAAGTTTTAAATGTTTAAAATATATCACCTGGGGTGCAGGAACAAGAACATGTGCAGAGCCTTCTTTAGCTATGTAGGTATTACAGATATGTTATTGCTAGTTTTGAGAAAAGATTTTTTACAGGTGTTGTAGTCACAACCTGCCTTTGAAACACATATACAGTGCATCCAGAAAGTATTCACAGCACATCACTTTTTCCACATTTTGTTATGTTACAGCCTTATTCCAAAATGGATTAAATTCATTTTTTTCCTCACAATTCTACACACAACACCCCATAATGACAACGTGAAAAAAGTTTACTTGAGATTTTTGCAAATTTGTTAAAAATAAAAAAACTGAGAAATCACATGTACATAAGTATTCACAGCCTTTGCTCAATACTTTGTCGATGCACCTTTGGCAGCAATTACAGCCTCAAGATTTTGCGAATATGATGCCAAAAGCTTGGCACACCTATCCTTGGCCAGTTTCGCCCATTCCTCTTTGCAGCACCTCTCAAGCTCCATCAGGCTGGATGGAAAGCGTTGGTGCACAGGCATTTTAAGGTCTCTCCGGAGATGTTCAATCGGATTCAAGTCTGGGCTCTGGCTGGGCCACTCAAGGACATTCACAGAGTTGTCCTGATGCCAGTGCTTTAATATCTTGGCTGTGTGCTTAGGGTCATTGTCCTGCTGAAAGATGAACCGTTGCCCCAGTCTGAGGTCAAGAGCACTCTGGAGCAGGTTGTCATCGAGGATATCTCTGTACATTGCTGCAGTCATCTTTCCCTTTATCCTGACTAGTCTCCCAGTGCCTGATGCTTAAAAACATCCCCACAGCATGATGCTGCCACCACTATGCTTCACTGTGGTGAATGGATGGTATTGGCCTGGTGATGAGCGTTGCCTGGTTTCCTCCAAGCGTGACGCCTGGCATTCACACCAAAGAGTTCAATCTTTGTCTCATCAGGCCAGAGAATTTTGTTTCTCATGGTCTGAGAGTCCTTCAGGTGCCTTTTGGCAAACTCCAGGCGGGCTGCCATGTGCCTTTTACCAAGGAGTGGCTTCTGTCTGGCCACTCTACCATACAGGCCTGATTGGTGTATTGCTTCAGAGATGGTTGTCCTTCTGGAAGGTTCCCCTCTCTCCACAGAGGACCTCTGGAGCTCTGATAGAGTGACCATTGGGTTCCTGGTCACCTCCCTGACTAAGGTCCTTCTCCTCCTCCTCACTCAGTTTAGATGGCCGGCCAGCTCTAGGAAGAGTCCTGGTGGTTTCAAACTTCTTCCACTTACGGATGATGGAGGCCACTGTGCTCATTGGGACCTTCAAAGCAGCAGAAATGTTTCTGTAACCTTCCCCAGATTTGTGCTTCAAGACAATCCTGTCTCGGAGGTCTACAGACAATTCCTTTGACTTCATGCTTGGTTTGTGCTTTAACATGAACTGTCAACTGTGGGACCTTATATAGACAGGTGTGTGCCTTTCCAAATCATGTCCAATCAACTGAATTTATCACAGGTGGACTCCAATTAAGCTGCAGAAACATCTCAAGGGTAATCAGGAGAAACAGGATGCATCTGAGCTCAATTTGAAGCTTCATGGCAAAGGCTGTGAATAATTATGTACATGTGCTTTCTCAATTTTTTTATTTTTAATAAATTTGCAAAAATCTCAAGTAAACCTTTTTCACGTTGTCATTATGGGGTGTTGTGAGTAGAATTCTGAGGAAAAAAATGAATTTAATCCATTTTGGAATAAGGCTGTAACTAACAAAATGTGGAAAAAGTGATGTGCTGTGAATACTTTCCGGATGCACTGTATGTAGAGAACACCATACCCTCTCTCTGTGTACCGACGTAAGATGGACAGAAACATTCACTGAAAAACTTTGTCAAAAGAAAGAATTAATACTATTGGAAAGGTACTAAAGAATAGAAAATTCTGCACTTATATCAGCTCACACACCCTAACAATGCCTTTATCTAAACAAGTGTGCAAGTGTAGATCTACCAAGGATATTTCCTGTCTCTCCAATTTTTTTTCTGCATAAAAGAGCAGGTCATAAAGGAATACAACGTTTTAATTATGTTGAGATGTGATTCAATGTGCAGGGAAACCTTCTTTAAGAATAGCAGGAATCCAAAGCAAATGTAAGCAGTACTGACAAGCTACTGCTCCCAGACAGTATGCTTTCTGAAAAGGAAATGAAAAAGAAACAGTGTCAGAATTAGGTAAGGTCAGGAGGTAAACCTACTTGTCTAGTTAAACACAGCTCAGCTTGCATTAGGTCGATAGAAGAGATTTGGGAATAACATTGTCTCTAAAAAGTTCAGACACACATTTAAAGATGAAATGAAACTATTATTTGACAGATATGCCAAAACATGTCATGCTGAAATTCCTACTTTTAATTGAATTGAAGGCTGTGAAAAGATAACCACTAGGACATTTTTAGTTTAAAATGTATGTTGAAATATATAACCAATATAAATGTTTAATTCTCCATTTCATTTTTGAATGGTTTAATAATTATCCGCAAACTTAATAACAGGTCTACATTTTTTTCAATTGGATTCAAGCTATCTTTCAGTCAAAAATATACCTCTCTTTACAAGGTTGCAGACCTACATTATTGTTAGTGATTTTGTTTTTCAACAAAAGTGAAAGATTCAGATGGTAGCAATGAAATATATATTGCCACCACTGGATATCTAAAACAACTGTAGCATATCTTCACAACTTCTAATTCAGATAGATAGATAGATAGATAGATAGATAGATAGATAGATAGATAGATAGATACTTTTTTTTCCCCAAGCTTAAATTTAAATTTTATAGATGCTCTCTCTCTCTCTAATATATATATATATCCTTCTATATAAAAGTGGTTGGGTGTCCTTCCGTCCCGTGAGTGCTACGCAGGCATTTTGCAATGCACGATGGGATTTTTAGTTTCGTTTTTTTAGGTAAAAGATGATTTTCTACTCCAGACTGTGCGAGTAGCACGGAGTTTCACACACGCCCCGTCCATTTTGCAATGCACAATGGGATTTGTAGTTTCGTTTTTCCAGGTAAAAGATGATTTTCTACTCCAGACCATGCGATATTTTCTTCTTCTTTCTTACTATATAAAAGCGGTCAGCATTGTCCTTCCATCCCATGAGTGGAAAGCGTAGCGGTATTCCACTTATCACAGACTTACTACTTGCAGCTTGCGGTACGAAGCGACATGATGTGAGCAGAGTTCTGGTGCTCCCATCGTTCCCTTGCTTTTGTGCGCGATGCGCTGGAAAAATAGACAAAATTATGTCTCTGGAAATAATTAATGTTGATGGAGTACAAATGCCTCACCGCGTAGTAAATATCAGGGGGGTTCAAAAGGGTGACCTCAATATAGAAAAAAAGTTTAAATTTCATCACAAAAATAATAAACAATGATTATTAAAGTAATACCACTCAAATGCAATATAACCAAATTAATGAGTTTGTATAAAATATCAAATTGATCTACATATTGAATTGCCTTAAGAAGTGGTCAACTTAAAAGTCGGTCACCTTAAAAGGCGGGTGAGCCTAGTATATATATATATATATATATATATACTGTAAACCTCCTCAGGGTGCTCCAGCCACGTCAACCTTGACACAGATGCTAGGCACAAGTGCAACACACCACACATTTTATTTTCAAGTAGGGAAGCGCTTTTCCCATGCTCCCCACAGCAGCACAGTATAAAGCACCAAAATGCAGTTCCAAAACTCCTTCTTTCCGTCTCTTTCTCATCCTTGTTCCACCTCCACGGACAACCTTCCTCCCTACTCTGGCTGTCCAAATGGAGTGAGAATGGCTCCTTTGAAGTTACACCTGGGAATACTCTAGGTAACCTATGAGGATTAACAGGAATTACTCTCAGATGAGATGGAAACCCAATATAGCAGTGCTCTGCCATTTGTGCAGCTCCCTCTAGCAACCCCCATGGTGTCCTGGGGAAGGTAGTGTCTTGTGGATGTTCTTTCCCCCGGTCCTTCCATCCTGCTGGTGTTCTGGCAGGGTAATGGCCTTGGCTGTCCATCCCAATATGTGACTGGTGGTTGAGAAAGACGGCTCAGTGGCTCCTTTGCTCCGTATTCCTGACACATAGCACCAGCTGCTGCCCACTGATACTCTCTGTTAAAGAGTAAACCAATTGCAAAGAAGCACAGCTGCCCTTTGAAAACCCTCTCCTAAACAGTTTTTCAATGGAAAAGAAACACTTAACCAGCCTTTTGCAGAATCAGCTGTGGCTTTGCTCTTTTACCTAGTAAAACAAGCTTCTTGCACGTTGTTTAGAACATTTAAAAGACTGAGCCCCATCCAGTCCAATTGTTCACTCTTCTGCCTCCTCTCACCCACACCACATCTACACCAACCGCTGCCTCCAAGCCAGTGAACCTGCTCGACAAAGAAGACTTTGTGTTCTTTTAAGCTGAAGGTGAAGCTAGAGACTGGATGTTCTGCCTGTACCCTTGTGAGCTGAAGATAAACTCCTGTTGAATAAAATCTTCTGTCTGTTCCTGCCTGTTCAGCAGTAAAGTTAATATTCCTTGGAAGCCTGGTCCCGCCTTCCTGTCTCCAGACCAAGTTTATGACCCAAGTATAAACTATTGTCAAGCTTGACAATATGCAGTATATGCATTGTGGAAGAAAAATTCCATGGAAAAGGAATCTTCACAAAGATAAACTTTTGGGGACCGTTCCCGTATATATTGTGCTTGTGGACAAATGAAGTCAAAAAGACACAAAATGGGATCAAAAGTACATATAATGTAACAGATGACAAAGTGGAGTTGACAAAATGCCATTTTTATAGTACAGTGGATTAGGGAACAGGAAATGTTTGGCAGGATGTGACGCTGAATTTGGGAGTCGGAAACGGCGTCATGGTGGAGGAACTGGAAGTGATGTCCATGGTAAGAGCTGGAAGTGATGCCATATGGAGTTGTCATGGCGGCCATTTCAAAGCCCGGAAATAGCTGCGATAATTTTTCTTCAGTTTTCCTGTTGAGAGAAGAGGTTCAAGTAAGTACCACGTGACAATCCTTCCTCTCGCGATGTTTCACTCACCTTTGAGCTTTTTGACTTCTTCTTAATCGCACATGTGTGACATGACCCCCCCATTAGTCCAGACCCATCGGGTCGGACGACATACACCGAGAGGTCATGGGCACGGGAGAGAGCATCCAAGGAATCTGCAAGGAACCTCTACGATAAACAACACTAAAACGATATGGTTGAAGGTCCAAAAACCACCTTATGACATGGGGATTAGACTCCTGGTGAAGGGACATCCATTGTAGGGAGATGGTCCGTCACCAGGGTAAATTCCAATCCCAATAGGTAGTTACCTTAACTGCGTGATAGCCCATTTAATTGCTAAGGGTTCCCGCTCAACTGCGGCATACCTGGTCTCCCTTTCCAGCAGTTTCCGGCTGAGGTACATAATGGGGTGTTCAGCACCATTGACGCATTGGCTCAACACGGCATCCAGTCCTGTATCCGATGCGTCGGTCTGGAGAATAAAAAGGAAAGAAAAGTCAGGAGATTTTAAAACAGGTGCTGACATAAGGGCCAATTTCAAATCACTGAATGCCTTATCAGCCTTGTCATCCCATACCACTTTTAAGGGTGCTTTTTACTTTGTTAAATCTGGTAAGGGCGTAGCAATTTCCAAGAAACGGGTACAAAACGGCAATAGTATCCCACTGAGCCTAGAAATACTTGAACCTGCCTCTTAGTCATCGGATGGGGCCAATTAATGATGAAATCAATTTTAGAACATTGTTGTTTAACAGTACCCCCACTAGGCAGCCTAAATATTTGACTTCGTTGAGCCCAAAAAAACATTTTTTTAGATTAATCCTAAGTCCCGCTAGCGCCAGTGTAGAAAGCACCATTTTAACGTGCACTACATGTTCTTTCCATGTGCCAGAATAGATGACTATGTCATCCAAGTAAGTGGCACTAAAGGAATTGTAGGGCCATAGCAGTGTGTCTACCAGACTTTGAAAGGTTGCTGGTGCCCCATACAAACCAAACGGAAGAACCGTATATTGCCAATGTCCACTAGGTGTACTAAAAGCGTTTTTTTCTTTAGCGGAGGCCGTTAAAAGAATTCGCCAATACTCTTTAGTCATGTCAAGAGTAGTTAGGAATTGCGTGTTCCCAAGCTGATTGAGCAAATCATCTACTTGCGGCATTGGATATGCGTCAAATTTAGAAACCTGATTAAATCGTTGAAAGTCATTACAAAACCTCCACGACCCATCTGGTTTAGGAACCAAGACAATTAGACAAGACCAGGGGCTATAACTTTCTTCAATAACTCCTAAATCTAGCATCTGTCTTACTTCCAATTCAACTTCTGCTTTCTTTGCCTCTGGGAGCCTATAAGATCTTTCTCTGACAATTACCCCTGGGTCTGTAATAATATCATGCTCAATCAGAGTAGTGCGTCCCGGTAGCTCATTTACAACTTCCGGTACTGACAGTATAGCCATTTCTAGGTCCTGTTTTTGCTTTGGGGTCAAATCAGGGAATGAGGCTGTTCGGAGGAGGGACCAATTTCTCTGTCCTTCCACGGTTTCAGCAAATTTATGTGATAGACTCATTCACTTGGTCAACGATTTAGTTGTTTAACCAAATAATCAACAAGTCCTTTTCATTCCTTAATTTCGTAAGGGCCTTGCCAATGGGCCAATAATTTAGAATGTGAAGTTCGAATGAGTACCATTACACGATCACCTGGGACAAATTCCCGAATAGTGGTGTTTCTAGTATAATAATGCAGCTGCGCTGCTTGAGCTTTTTCCAAATTTTCTTTTAGTATAGGTCTAATTTTTTCCAATCTATAGCATAATAGCGCGATGTATTCAAGTATATTTGAGGTAGTAAGGATCTCTTCCTCACATCCTTCTTTTAGCATATCCAGTAGCCCACGGGCTTGTCTTTCATATAGTGATTCAAACGGAGAAAACCCGGTAGAGGCCTGAGGGACTTCCCGATAGGCAAACAACACAAGCGGAAGTAACTGATCCAAGTTTCTTCCATCCGCAGTAATTACCCTACGTAACATCTGTTTTAAAGTTTGGTTAAACTGTTCTACCAACCCGTCTGTTTGGAGGTGATAGACCGATGTTTTCAGATGTTTTATTCTGAATAATTTAGCCACCTCCCTGAATGTCTCAAAAGTGAAAGGAGTCCCTTGGTCCATTAGAACCTCTTTGGGAATCCCAACACGTGCGAATATCCCTACTAGTTCTCTTGCAATGTTTTTTTAAGTAGCTGAGTGCAAGGGAACAGCTTCAGGAAATTAAGTAGCATAATCTACTAGAACTAAAATGCATTTAAAGCCTTTCAACAAGGGTTCTAATGGTCCTACGAGGTCGATACCGACTCGTTCAAATGGTACATCTATAAGGGGAAGGGGAACGAGAGGAGCTCCGTCCCTCCTAGGAATCTGACGAAGTTGTCACTTCGGAACACGAAGTGCAAAATCGTCGGACCTCCTCATTAATTCCCGGCCAATAATATCGGAGTTTTATTCTCTCCAATGTCTTTTCAGAGCCTAAATGGGCTCCTAGAAGGTAAGCATTTGCCAGTTCACACACTTGTCGCTGAAAAGTGTGTGGTATTAGCAATAATGCTCACACTTCACCCCAGTGTTCTGCTACTCAATATAATAATTCATTTTTTATTACAAAGGAAGGCATCTGTGGCATGGGATCTAGGGTTGTATGACCCTCGGTAGATAATACTGCATTCCTTGCAAATTTTAAGGAATCATCGTTTCATTGTTCTCTTTTAAATGAAGAAGGGGTAATTAGAAATTGAACTGATAAATTTTGAATAGGGTCTCTATCAACCTCAATGGGAGAGGCTTCTGCCACCACGTCCTGTGCGTTAACTGTACTAGCTCCCGCAGAGGATGATGGGACATCGACTCCGTCATACTGAGTACCTGTATGGGTCCTAGTGGCTGTAGTACATGGCGTGGAGGCAGTTGGAGCAGGTGAACTCTCCATTATTAAGCCCAAATTCTTTTCAGGAGCAACCATGTTTATACCGCTGTTAATTTCTTTCCAATCTTTCCCTAATATGACTGGAAATGGGGGATCCGGTAATACTGCCATGGTCATTTTGATCATAACTTGTTCTACCGTTACCACACATTTAGTGGTTTTATAATACCGGATGTCCCCATGAATACATTTTAGGCTAGTTTTTATTTTAAGCCATTGTCACGGTGAAACAAATCAGGAAACAACAATGGAAATGTTATTCCCGGAATCAAACATTGCCCTTACCTTCCTGCCATTTATAATAACTGCACCTGTATAAGGAAGAGATAAAGGGTTAGTCACAGTGGCACAGTACATTTCCCCCTTCACTAGTGAGCAATCCATGGGCTCGTGTATTAAGTTTGGGGACAGATGACCAACCTCTCCACACTTGAAACAGCGGGTAGGGTTGAATTGTCTGTCCCTTTTACGGATGGCAGACTCGGGAGGCTGTCGGAAGGGCTCAGGGGCTGCCCCACGTGCCTGTTGGGTATGGCAAGAAAACCTTTCTGATCGCCCCGATTTACAAGCTGCCTAGTGACGCTCAGCGACCCTGATAAGGGTGTTCATACTATCAAAGTTTTGTTTCCGGATCTGCTGGGCGATGTCATTAGGGAGGGCATTAACAAAGGTTTCACAGGCTAATAAACCTTACTCCACACCTCAAGTGCCTGGGTTCTTAGTGGCCGTTCTGGATCAAACTTCCACTCCCTCCATTCTCTCGCCTGCTGTTCCGGAGATATGCCATAGCACTTGAACACCTCCGTTTTTAGAACGTCATAGTTGGCGGCCTGCTCCTCAGTTAAATCATAGTAACCTCTCTGCGTTATCCCCTTCAGGTAGGGGGCCAGTAGGTACACCCACTCCGACCTCGGCCATGCGTTCTGCTTCGCGGTACTTTCAAATACCAAAAAATAAGTTTTGATGTCATCGTCTTCAGTTAAGTAAGTCAATTGGGTTGGTAATGACCGAGCGGTCTCCCTCTGTATCGCTGCCGCAGCGCAAGCCTCAGACTCGGCGAGTTGTGTTCTCGTTTCGCCCATCTGCACTTTAAAAGTGTGCAGCTCACTCACAATTGTTGACAGCATGGTGTTGAGGTCTTGCACTTCTGCCATCTTTGAAAGCAATAATCCTGCTGACTACGCCAATTTTGGAAAAAAAAATGCCACAAAAAGGAATCTTCACAAAGATAAAGTTTTGGGGACCATCCCCGTATATTGTCTTGCAGACAAATGAAATCAAAAAGATGCAAAATGGGATCAAAAGTACATATAATGCAACAGATGACAAAGTGGAGTTGACAAAATGGCGTTTTTATAGTACAGTGGATTATGAGAACAGGAAATGTTTGGCAGGACGTGACACTGAATTCGGGAGTCGGAAACGGCATCATGTTGGAGGAACTGGAAGTGATGTCCATGGTGAGAGCCGGAAGTGAGTACATATGGAGTCACCGGAAGTGACGTCACGGTGGCCATTTTGAAGTGGAAATGGCCGTGATTATTTTTCTTTGGTTTTTCTGTTGAGAGAAAAGGGTTCAGGTAAATACCACGTGACAATCCTTCCTCTCGCGATGTTTTACGCACCTTTGAGCTTTTTGACTGCCTCCTAATCGCACATGTGTGACAGTATATATACAGTATATGTGTGCTCACTGGCCACTTTATTAGGTACACTTTGCTAGTACCAGGTTGGACTCCCTTTTGCCTTCAGAACTAGGCATAGATTCAACAAGGTGCTGAAAATATTCCTCAGGGATTTTGGTCAATATTGACATGATAGCATCATGCAGTTGCTGCAGATTTGTCTGTTGTACATCCATGACGCAAATCACCAGTTCTACCATATCCCAAAGGTGCCTTTTTGGATTGAGATCTGGTGACTATGGAGGCCATTTGAGTACAGTGAACTCATTCAAGAAACCAGTTTGCGATGACCTCAACTTTGTGGCATGGCGTGTTTTCCTGCTGGAAGTATCCATCAGAAGATGGGTACACTATGGTCATAAAGGGATAGACATGGTCAGCAATAATACTCATGTAGGCTATACCATGTAAACAATGCTCAGTTGGTACTAAGGGGCCAAAAATGTGCCAAGAAAATATCCCCCACACCATTATGCCACTACCACCAGCCTGGCATTATGGATTCATGCTTTTATGTTGTTGGTGCCAAATTCTGATCCTACCATCCAAATGTCACATCAGAATGACGCATCAAACCAGGCAACATTTTTCCAATTTTCTGTTGTCCAATTTTGGTGATCAAATCTGAATTGTAGCCTCAGTTGCCTGGTCTTATCTAACAGGACTGGCACCCACTTTGGTCTCCTGCTGCTGTAGCCCATCTTATTCAGTGTTCAAACTGTTTTGCATCCAGAGATATTCTTCTGCCTTCCTTGGTTGTAACAAGTGGTTGTTTGAGTTGCTGTTGCCTCTCTATCAGCTCAAACCAGTATAGTCATTCTATACTAATAATACTAATAATAATACTAATTTCAATACTAAAAAGAAAAGCAAAACAAGTAATATTATTTGTGATATAACACACAGACAAATTATACTGAGAATTTAAACAGAGAGGAAGACTGAAAGAGGTGGCAAAAGGTCAGGTTAAATTAAAAGCGAACAGATACATTTTAAGTTGTTTTTAAAAGAATGAATGGTGTCAGCTGATCTAATTCATTTTTTTGAGGTCATTTCAAAGTCTTGGCGCTATACAGCTTAAAAGGCCCTGTCACACATAGAGTGCAGGTTAGTGATAAGCACAGCAAGATTGCCAGAATCAAAGGACCTTAGTGGGTAAACAGGAGCATAGTGATGAAGATCACCGATTTAGTCTAGTGTGAGGTTGTAGGTGTCAAGCTTTGTAGGTTAATAATAAAATTTTATATTCAGTGCAGTAAGATACAGGGAGCCAGTGGAGGCGAAGCAGGATGGGTGTTGTGTGCTTGCTTTTGCTGGTCCGTGTTAGGACTCTTGTAGCAGAGTTTTGAATCAACTGGAGCTGTGATATATGATTAGAAGTGACACCTGCAAGTAGGGAGTTACAATAATTGATGCAGGATGTGACAAAAGCATGGACAAGTTTCTCTGCATTACTGTAGAATAGGAGAGGAATGAGCAAACATGGGATATGTTATGGAGGTGAAAGTAGGAAATATTTTTAATGAGGTTTATGTGGGTGGAATAAGAAACAGAGGAATCAAAAATAACACCAAGATTGCTTGAATTAGAAGAAAGTCTGATTAGATCACTGTCAAGAGTGACTGAAAAAGAGCTCATTTTTTAAAGTTACGCTTTAGTGCCAATTTGCAGCAGTTCTGTTTTGTTGCAATATTACTTTGAAGAGTTCTGCTCCATCCAAGTTAAGTTTTAATTTCACTGAGGCAGGTTGTGAGCTGGGAAAGCCCTGATAAAGTTTCATTTTTAACATTGAAAGCTGAGTATCATCTACATAAAAATGATAACCCAGTCCATAGCTACGAATGATATGGCCAATGGGAAGCATATAGACACAGAAGAGCAAAGGGCAGAGAACAGATCCCTGAGAAACCCCATGTGTGACTGGCACTGAGCTGGATCTGCTGTTGCCAAGACTAACAAACGTTTGCCTATTAGTCAGCTAGGACTTAAACCACTGAAGAGCAGTGCCAGAGATACCCATCACGTTCTTCATTCTGGACAGTAATATGTCATGTCTGACAGTGTCCAATGCTTCACTAAGATCTATGAGAATTAATATGCTGGCTTGTCCAGTGTGTGCAAATAACTAATTACCTAAGGCAGAGCAGTTTCACAGCTGTGCTGCCCCTTGAAGCCAGACAGAAAAGGTTTCATCAAATTATTATAAGTTAAGTAACTGGTGAGTTGGGAGGCTATATGATTATGGCTATTTGCTATATGGTTACAAGACATGGCCACTATCTAATGACCTCAGACAAAGACTGGACTCCCTCAGTACTGTGTCTCTTTGGAGAATCCTTGGGTACCGCTGGTTTGCCTTTGTGTCAAATGAGCGGTTGCTCATGGAGTCCCGAATGAGGCAAATTACCTGCATTGTGAGGGAGCGTCAGTTACAGCACTACAGCCATGTGGCATGATTCCACAAGGATGATCTGGCACACAGGATTATCTTTGCTTAGAGCCTGAGCGGATGGACCAGACCAAGGGGACGCCCGCATAACACGTGACTGCAGCAAATACATTGTCATTTTCGTAGGGTAGGACTGGAACGCATGTCTTCCTGGGGGGCTTGCAATCCAGGATACCGAGCTTTATGGTTGTGTGTATCAGTACATGCTCTCCAACCTGACCTGACCTGTTTATTGACTACTAGCCAACCCGCGGCGTACCATACGCCACATAATCAGGCCGGTTTTTTAATTATTTTTAAGCACAGGGAGAAAATTAACATTTGAAAAATCAGTAATCTAATAAATCAGCAAGAAAAGCAACATTGTAACAATGCACGGAACGAACCAATACACAATCGTCCGTGACTGAAAAATCGCGCCTTCTCCTGACAGACGGAGGTGGGGGTGCACGGCATAGAGTGTGGAATGGGAGGAGAGGAGAAGAACATCCATTCAGCTCCGTCCGTCATGCTAGTCTGCTGATTTCTCGTTCAGTATGCACTGCCCGCTCATGTGCCCACCTCCAACTCGTCACTTGAGTCGTCGTCTTTACACAGTCCAGATGCACCTGTGACTGACGTAGATGTTTCATTTGTCTGTGTGGTTTTGGCTGCTTTTCTATATATAATCCACCAAGACACCCGACCAAGGTAGTAGCAAGGTGAGAGGGGGGTGTGTACAAAGGGGAGGAACGTAACCAATGGGAGCGTATGAGTCGCACTTAGTGGGAATTCCACGGTTTGCAGCCCGAATGGGGTTCAACGGCTTACCCACGCCTCTCTGCGCCGGGTAGACACACACTCAATGGCATGCATAATTATTTATTGAATGCTAAGCACTTCTGGAAAGACACGGTTGTCTAAAACGGGTTGGTGTGAGAATACAACAGTAAGCGAATGAAAAGATGGAACTCTGGAGAGAGCAAAATACAACACAATAGTGAACCCGCGGCATAAAAAACGCCGTATAATTATTTATTGATGGCTGAACACTTCTGGAAAGACACAGTTGTCTAAAAAGGGAGGGTTTGAGGATACAACAGAAAGTGAATGAAAAGATGGAACTCTAGACTTTTCATTGCTCTGTGCGGTTTTGGCTGCCTTTCTATATATAATAAACCAAGACACCTGACCAGGGTAGTAGCAAGGTGGGAGGGGGGTGTGAACAAAGTGCAGGAGCATCTAAGAAGATGCATGTTTGTTGCGGATGCGAATTGCTGTATGTAGCGTGTAAAACAGTTTGCTATGGTGCATGCGGTTGTGCGTCGTAACCGAAAACTTGGTTTTTAAAGACTGCTTACTTCATTGTGTTTTAACCTCAGTTGTAAAGGAATGTTTTAAGGATCCCATGGGATACCCCTCGGTTTTGGCTGCTTTTCTATATATAATCCACCAAGACACCTGACCACGGTAGTAGTGAAGTGGGAGATAGGTGTATACAAAGGGTAGGGACGTAATGAGTGGGAGCGTATGAGTCACACTTAGTGGGAATTCCACGGCTTGCAGCCCGAATGGGGTTCAACGGCTTACCCACGCCTCTCTGCGCTGGGTAGACACATGGTCAATCTCATGCATAATTATTTATGCTAAACACTTTTGGAAAGACACGGATGTATAAAATGGGTTGGTGTGAGAATACAACAGTAAGTGAATGAAAAGATGGAACTCTGGAGAGAGTAAAATACAACACAATAGTGAACCCGCGGCATAACAAACGCTGCGTGGCTCAGACGTGCGTGTGGACTCTTACCACAGACGAAAGGGACAATGCCTAGAGATCGAGGGTAGACGCCAACCGGTGAAAAAGGAATGTTGGTGGGCAGGGAAACGTCTTCCGTGTTCCTGCAGGAGCATCTAAGAAAATGAATGTTTGTCGCGGATGTGAACAGCTGTATGTAGCGTGTAAAACAGTTTGCCATGGTGCACGCAGTCGTGCATCCTAACCGAAAACTCGGTTTTTAAAGACTGCTTACTTCATTGTGCTTTAACCTCAGTTGTAAAGGATTGTTTTAAGGATCCCACGGGATACCCCTCGCAAACCGTTTCACACGCTGCATATGGCGATTCACCTCCGCGAGAAACATGCCCCTATGAACAGTCAACGTAGCTCGGAGGTGCATGACATGCACATGACATTAACCTGACCTGCACTGCATGTGGCCTCTACGACAGACGAATATAAATGACGCCATTTTTTCTGTGTCGTCGCGTCTGAGTTGGTGGGCGTGGCCCTGCGAGTTGTCGTCGTATCCAATGGTCTTGGAGTTGGTGGGCGTGGCTCCTTCCTGCATGCGCCATAGATGTCTCACTTGTCAGCGGCTTAGTGAATTCACGCCCATTCCGGCGTGCTTTCCATGGTTGTCTTGCCTTAGTGAAATATATATATATATATACTGTAGATAATTGTGCTTATTACAGAGTAAATAAAGGCATTATACAGAGTGCTACAGGAAATTTGAAATTCCTAAAAAATTATAAAATTAATAAATATGGTACTCACAAATGCAAAAAGTAAGAGCCCTGTGCTCACTGCCCGGCACCGTGGAGCTCGATTGGCATTTGCCATAAAATACCACTGGCTCCCTGTGCTTTTCACAGCTTAGAGCAGATTCACCCTGAGCACATGTGACAGACGTGAAAGGGTCTGGAAAAGCCTTGTGGTATGTTATTCTGCCTGTAACATTGTTCATGGTTTGGTAGTGGGTCTGTGATGGTCTGGGGAGGCATATCCATGGAGGGACGCACAGACCTCTACAGGCTAGACAACGGCACCTTAACTGCCATTAGGTATCGGTATGAAATCCTTGGACCCATTGTCAGACCCTGTGCTGGTGTAGTGGGTCTTGCGTTCCTCCTGGTGCACCACAATGCCCAGCCTTGTGTGGCAGGAGTATGCAGGCAGTTCCTGGAAAGAATGATGTTGAGGAATGTCTACAGTGTGATATATGAGAATAGAGTTTGGAGAATAGGAGTGAATGAAGAATGAGCAAATCTTCATGCAGGACCAGACATTGCATCATATTGTCAAGCTTGGGTCATTAAGTTACACAGGAGACTGGAAAAAAGGAACAGGTTTTGTAAGGGGAAAAAATATCTTTATTGCTGAACTGGCAGGTACAAAAACGAGACCCAGAGGGGTCTGTCAACAACAGAAAAGCACACAGGATGCTGCTGTTAAATGTGACACTTCAGCTCCTGTCTCCAGGTGAAAAGAATACAAAGTCCTCGTCATCAAGCGGTTAAATGGCTCGGAGGCAGCAACTGGAGCAGAGGCAGTCTGAGGGAGAGAGGACAGGAGAGTGAGCCGTTAGGTTGGCTGGGGCTCAAACTTTTAAATGTTCCAAGCCTTGTGTGAGAAGCACATTGTGCAGAAAGCCTGCAGCTGATCCTACAATGGATTTCCCATTGAAATACTGTTTAAGATAGAGTTGGCAGCTGTGTTAGACAAGAAAGACCAGAGAGAGAGCAATTTTACATGCCTCCCACAGGAAGCCAAGGTCTTCTATGGGCTGAATAAGTAAGCAAGTCTACATTAAAATGCTAAACCTTTTTCCTTTCTAGTTGGTGGGGATGGAGAGCTTGCTAACCTACCAGGAACACTTTCCATTAATTTTTCCTCTATATCTTAAAATATCAAATTGTTACCACAAATGAGTCTGTATGTTTTCTCTTCTCTTGGATAAAGCTATTGTAAGCCCTAAAGGAAACATCAATTCATCCTACTGGGAGTGTCACATAGCTAGGGTCATTGATAATAAATGCAGTGAGTGTCTTCCTCCATGTAGCTTCAGCCATTAATGTAACAGTGTGCTGCATCTCTTTTTAAAATGTTTTTGTTGTAAGTGTTGCAAGCAGACTTTTGATTTGAAATACTTTTATTATTGCATGAGGGGAAATTGTCTCTTCACTTGACCTTTGGGAGTCAGAGCACAAGATCAGCCATTGTACAACACCCTTGCTGCAATTTTCAAGTTAAGAGCCATGCTCAAGGGCCCAACAGAGTAGGATCTCTTCTAGCAGTAATAGGATCTGAACCAGCAACCTTCCATGTACCAGCGCAGATCTTTAGCCTCACCTTGCTCATCATAATGTAAAGTTTTGCATTTTAGAACCAGAAATCTTCCAATTTAGAATTCACTGTCCTGTCTCCAGACTTTTTGGACCTGATTTTTATTTAGTTGGAAAGCCTCTCACACGTCTAACTGGGAAGAAAAATGAATGTGACCCTGACTGTTAACAAAGTTAAATGTCCAAATTGCACATACTATGAATCTGATTATTGACAATTACTATCAGATTTTGGAACATTATGTCAAGAGATGCAGAAGGAGAATTGAAGGAGATTGAAGACTGCAAAGTGGTGGCAGGGGAAAGTGTAGTTAGACAGTATAGGATGGTGGTCTGTAGGATGACGTTAGAGATCAAGAAGAGGAAGAGAGTGAGGGCAGAGCCAAGGATCAAATTGTGGAAGTTGAAGAAGGAAGACTGCAAGGTTGAGTTTAGGGAGGAGGAAAGACAGGCACTGGATGGCAGTGAAAAGTTACCAGACAGCTGGGCAACTATAGCAGAAGTAGTAAGGGTGACAGCAAGAAGGGTGCTTGGTTTGAGATCTGGTCAGAGGAAGGAGGAAAAGGAAACTTGATCGTGGAATGGGGAAGTAGAGGAGAGTATACAGAGGAAGATTATGGCGAAGAAGAAGTGGGATAGTAGATGCAGAAAGTAGACAAGAGTACAAGGAGATAAGGTGTTAGGTGAAGAGAGAGGTGGTGAAGGCTCAAAAAAAGGCGTATGATGAGTTGTATGAGAGGTTGGACACTAAGGAAGGAGAAAAGGACCTGTACCAATTAGCTAGACAGAGGGGCCGAGCTGGGAAAGATGTGCAGCAGGTTAGGGTCATATAGGATAAAGACAGAAACATACTCACAAGTGAGGAGAGTGTGTTGAGAAGATGGAAAGAGTACTTTGAGAGGCTGATGAATGAAGAGAATGAGAGAGAAGGTTGGATGATAAGGAGATAGTGGATCAGGAAATGCAACAGATTTGCAAGGAGGAAGTAAAGACATCTATGAAGAGGATAAGGAATGGAAAGGCCATTGGTCTAGATGACATACCTGTGGAAGCATGGAGGTGTTTAGGAGAGATAGCAATGGAGTTTTTAACTAGATTGTTTAACAGAATCTTGGAAAGTGAAAGGATGCCTGAGGAGTGGAGAAGAAGTGTACTGGTGCCGATATTTAAGAATAAGATGGCAGTGCAGAGCTGTAGTAACTACACTGGGATAAAATTGATGAGCCACAGCATGAAAGAGTAGTTGAAGCTCGGTTAAAAATGGAAGTAATGATAAGTGAGCAGCAGTATGGTCTCATGCCAAGAAAGTGCACCACAGATGCAATGTTTGCTCTGAGGGTGTTGATGGAGAAGTATAGAGAAGGCCAGAAGGAGTTGCATTGTGTCTTTGTAGACCTGGAGAAAGCATATGACAGAGTGCCTCGAGAGGAGATGTGGTATTATATATCAGGAAGTCAGGATTGGCAGAGAAATATGTAAGAGATGTACAGGATATGTACGAGGGAAGTGTGACAGTGATGAGGTCTGAGGTAGGAGTGACGGATGCATTTAACATGGAGGTGGGATTACATCAGGGATCGGCTCTGAGCCCTTCCTTATTTACAATGGTGATGGACAAGTTGACAGATGAGATTAGACAGGAGTCCCCTTGGACTATAATGTTTGCTGATGACATTGTGATCTGTAGTAAGAGTAGAGAGCAGGTTGAGGAGACCATGGAGAGGTGGAGATATGCTCTAGAGAGGAGAGCAATGAAGGTCAGTAGGAACAAGACAGAATACATGTGTGTGAATGAGAGGGAGGTCAGTGGAATGGTAAGGATGCAGGTAGTAGAGTTGGCGAAGGTGGATGAGTTTAAATACTTGGGAGTATGGAAAATAAGAAATTGTTTTATTCATGTTCATTTCTAATATATTTCTTCTATATTTATTGCTAATGCCTGAATTTAATGTTTCTTTCATGCATTACATCAGTGTGACATTGCTTACAGCAAAAGCCTTTTGTTGCCTTTCTGCTGATTCATCAATCCAGCTGGTTTCTTTATGTGCCTACCAGAGCCTTCTTCTATATGTGGTATCGTTCCCTTAGCTTCCCAGCCTTGGACGCAGATGTTCTCAATATCTTATCCTGTTCTAAGCTGGTTTCTACACGTCATTTTTTGTTCTTTTTCTGTTCTTTCTTGGACTAGCAATTCTGCTGTAAGCTTACAAAATAATGCAATATGACTGATTTGCTTGACCTATCTCATTTGCTTAACATTCTAATTTATGCTTAATCTAATATTTTAGAAGCTTTTAATTACTTTTTATGTTAATTTTTTAATTTTTTAACTTTATGTTAATTTTGCTATTTTATGCTAATATATACATTTTTCCTTCTACAGATTTTAGTTAAAAAGAGTACATTTCAATAGAAGGAGACATTCTTTAAAACAGTAATGAAGCTGAAGAAAAGCAGTGGCTTCCAGTCTAGCTGGGATGATTAACTAACAAAGAAGCGATTCTTCATTCTGACTATGGGTGGGGTGTTCTAATTTCCTAGAGGGCATAAAAAATAATAATTTTTTGCATTATAGGGTATTTTAATATATTGATTTCTTTCCTCATCCCCTTTTTGTTTAATACATAACTTGCATATTTTAAATGTGAAATAGAATGGACTGCTGGTGTTTGTATCACTACAAAGCTGATGAAAGGTTCACTTTTATAATTTGATGCTTTAATGAAACATTGAATGAGACATTTTTATTAAGATTCTAAAACCTAAGATCCAAATGTATGTGGTACTTTAATTAATAAAATATTTAGTAATGAAAGAAAGAAGTAAAGGATTCCAGGATTATTTTTGCTGATAAGTGACCTTTAAAATAATTTATGGGACTTTGATTGGGAAGAGATAAAATATTTTACTTTACTGACTTTGTTAATCTTAGATTTGGTCCAGATATAGTCAAATATGAACATCTTGTGTAAAAGGAAAAATGTTTTTAAGACTTTACATATTTGAACAATGTCTTATAATTAGATACATGGGAGAGGAAATGTGGAGCCTAACTGTTTTTGTTATATTTAATGTCTAAGAACAATTAAGAATTTACCCATCCAGACTGTGGATTTCTTTCTTGACTCTGCTTGCTATGCTAACTATGAGACGTTCTCTGGAGGTCGCTGGTATACATTCTCATCCATTTAGGGGAAAGGTACAGTGAACACTGAGACAAATTTATATTTTTAATAATTGGCTGAATTCTTCTTGCTTTTTACACCAACCTCCACAGAACATGGCTCTTTAACTAATAAACAATAGACCTTCTCTTTGCTTTTGTTTGCTTTCCATCCCTGGACATATTTGTATTCCCTGTAAGAGAGCTGTAACATTTGGCTTTTATTAAATTATTATATTAATGGGATCAGTTTCAGATACCCTCTTGCTCCACATCTCCTCTAACTGTAAGGTAATAACAGCAATATTGACAAGGGGGAAGGGTTGGTATAGTACATTTTTAATTTTTGAAGCCATTTTTCAATTATTATGGAACAAATGAATTATTATGGAACAAATGCAGATAATTTGAATATTTTGCCAACACTATTATGAGACCAATTTTTGTAATGATTTATTATTGAGTACAGTTTCCCTTGATATATATTAAGATTGACTTTATTCTAATAATGACTTACTTGTTATGAGGGACTTGTTTTCAATTGAGTAGAAATTGCAACTGCAGCCAAGCTGGAAACAGCTATAAAGGAAGGCTTTCATTTAAAGATTTATTTTTGAATATACCGTATTTACTTGTGTACCACGCTCCCTCGTGTAATTATTACAAAGAAAATTGTTTTGTCCCGTGTACGACGCCCGTTGTGATTGTATTGGAAGCGTTTAGAGAGAGAAGGAGCGTGAGAGCGCAAGCAAGCGAGACAAAGAGAGAGCGCGAGTGCGTGAGCGAGCCCAAGCAGAAGAAGTAAACATTACAGATTACATTTCCTCGTGTATGACGCGCACCTGATTTTCTAATGCTAATTTTTGGGAAAAAATGTGCACATGGTACACAAGTAAATCAAGTAGTCAAGTTGAGAGGAAAGCTGAACAATGTGCTTATCAATTTCAAACTTAACTTTGACTATTACAAGCAAATTGACTTAGACAAGCACAGACTGGATTGAAATGACTGTTTTATCGCTAGTAATATTTCTAATAGGGGTACCCCCAATGAAACAGATCTGACACCTTATTTCTGGGACCCATAAGTAGCTACCAATGAAGAATTAACATGCTGACTATTTAGGTGAACATTTTTAAGTCTTTACATCTGCAGGTGAAAGCTGTTTTTTCCTAGTAAATTGTAGATGTCAGCATTTGAAGTTGAACCCAGAGATTGGGCTGTGATAAAGATGTGCAGATAAACTAATCTTCGACTCCAAGGAGAACCCAGCCGTACCGGAGATGGGATCAAGTCGTGGATCAGGCCATCGACCAAATGACTACTGGATAACATACTTCAATTCCAGTCCAAGGCATCATGGATCCCTGCTGCTAAGAACTCTACTATGCTTGTGACGATTGAGCCCAAAAGATCATTGTGGATTCCAAATCGTAGATGGCATTCTTCTGCTTTGGTCCAAGACTTCTAGACGTGGTCCTCTTTACCTGGGTTATTGGACCCCAACACCTGCTTTAATCCTTACTCTGCAGGGCTCAATGTTCTTTGCCGTAGCCTACTTTATCTGTCCAATTGTTTGACAACTAGCAATATCTTTCAAAAAGTATTTGAACCATGTACTTATACAAGGTGTACAAGGAAAAGCTAATTATCTACAAGCAAAGCAGAATACAGGAACTCCTAAATAATATGTATTTAATGAATGTTTGCATTGATGGGAATACTACATGATTATTATGAATTCAAAGTGGTTAAGAATAGATATTTTTAGGTAAGTGTTTTATATGCCTGTTGACATTTAGTATGAGGTAAGTTTCCTTTAAGGACCAATGATTTATGTAATCTGGAGTTAATCAGAATCTAATCTAATATAGAATAAAATATCAAATAGAGATTACGTTAAGTGACTATCACTGCAGAGGCATTCCACCAGTCCAGCTTAAATATTCTAGGCTATTGATTGTAATATTATAACAAAGTATGAAGAGCTTAACATTTAGGTACATTTATTAATTGAGAAGAATAATAGTAAACTTATGGGATGGCACATATGACTAGCATTTTGGGAGTAAGGGACACTTGCTGTAGGTCAGAACATCCACAACCTTTAGAATAGAATGATACAGTTTAGGTTGACATGTTGATGGCAATACAGGACAAATGATTAACATTATGGCTTGTTGAGTATATGTATTATAAAAGATAGCAAAATGAAGTAATAATTTGGCCCATAGGAGATGGAGTGTCTTATACATGTAGTGGTGAATGTGCAGTCTGTGAAGTAAAAAGCCCAGATGAAAAGTTGAAGATCTCTACTGGTGACAGAAGATTTGAACCCTTAATGAAAAGCTTGGGTGTAACCCTTGAAATCTGAATGTGACCTCAGAGATGCATTTTGGAAAGTAGTGCTGACATGTTCCGAAGGGAGGATTGATACCTACTGTCCACAAAATAACTGTTTGCATTAATGTGATAAAGGTGGTTCAAGATTTAGACCACAGCTGGGTGTAAATTTGGGCAACTTTATGAATGAAAGTGTTAGGATGTGAGCATGGTGAGGTGTGTAAGGACTTTCATCTCTGATCATTATTGTGCACATCAGTGGCAACATTAAACTGGGAACTTTTGAGTTTTCTAATATAAATATTTTGTGCTATCTGTGTTGCCACCAACAGTAGTATTAACAGGTCTGATTGTAGATGAACACACAGAACTAGGTATATTAAATAGTTATTTCCACAATTCTGTCATTATGTGTTTAGTGTAAACTCATCTTAGAAACAAAAGGTAAAACCAGTACACTTAGTACTGGCTTCATTTGAACCTAGGAACATGGGGAGCTATGATTGCCGAAGCAAGAATTACTCTCTTGATTGCATCATTGTGTCCTTGAATGGTATTTTGCTGCTTATTGCCAGTTTCAAATCAACTGTTGCCAAAATTGCTGTCAAACAAATGTACATCCAAGTTCTTGAACTATGGACATCTTCAACTACAGATTTTGATTACACTTGATGACAATGTGGATAATGAAATACTAAACCAAAAGGCTCCCTGGGTGAAGTGCTGGTAACCGCTCCCCAGGGAGGTGACCCTCTACGGTGCGTAAAGTACCTGGATTGAAGAAAAATGTCCTTTCAGTGGAAACATATTTTCTCCAAAAGAAGGAAAAGCACTTATTATGGACAATTACTTTATTATTTTCATAAGCCTCATGTATGCGTTATTCTTTTGTAACCTTCATGTATTATGTTATATTCCCATGTTATTCAATTTTATATGTAGTCATGATTGATTATGCATATTTGTGACTGTTAGGATAAGTCTTTTACTCCTCTGCTGACTGATGGGGAAAATGTTTGGCTCCTGTGCCACCAGAGGAAGGGTACAGGTGTCAATAGGTTAAGAACAACTATGAGGGGCCTGTATTAGGCTCCGAGGAAGATTTTAACCGACATCCCCTACCTTTCTTTTGGAATTTCAGGTTAGATGGTGAGGCTTGATTAAGCCTCAAAGGGAGGAAATATATGGAAAATAAGAAATTATTTTATTCATGTAATAGCATAAATAAATATGAAAACTTATAAGCATTAACCTTAGTACAAGTATTAATGCAAGTCAGGCATACTAAGCAAATAGTTAAATAAAGGCACATGCCATATTTCTTTTTTAATTAAAGCTTAGCTTTAGCCACCGATATATCTTGTTAGCTCAAGAATCAAGGAAGAAGGAATGATAAGATAAGACTGCCCAAGAGTGGAAGAGGGGGAACATCTGCAAGCTCAAGGCCGACCAAAAAATGAGCGAAGCAGAAAAATAAAGATGAACAATAGACAGTAAAAATACCAGTGGCCAGCTGCAGAAGGGAAACAGGAGATAATAATGGTTCCCATGAAAACTTGGGAAGCCAGTTGCAGAAGGAGTCAGAATAGGCAGCGAATAAGCTGTTTCGAGCGAGGTCAGAATGATAAGAAATGATTATATAAACTGTGAGTTTTGAACTGTTCTGGGCTCAGCTCGATTTGGCTTAATTGGGTTGAGTCCGTGTTATTGTTTTATTGCAGTAAAGCTAATTACTCTGTTTGCCTATCCTTCGAGTCCTAGAGCCTTCATTTAAAGTGAGAATCTTCAGCGTATGTTTCACTTCCACAGGATCAACTGTATAGAGTAACAGGAATTGTGAAAGAGAGATGAAAAAGAGAGTGCAGGCAGGGTTGAATGGGTGGAGAAGAGTGTCAGGAGTAATTTGTGACATACTGTTATTGGCAAGAGTGAAAGGGAAGGTCTACAGGACGATAGTGAGACCAGCTTTATTATATGGGTTGGAGACGGTGGCACTGACCAGAAGGCAGGAGACAGAGCTGGAGGTGGCAGACTTAAAGATGTTAAGATTTGCATTGGGTGTGACAAGTATGGACAAGATTAGAAATGAGTACCTTAGAGGCTCAGGCTCAGGTTGGACAAAGTCAGAGAGGCGAGATTGTGTTGGTTTGGACATGTGCAGAGGAGAGATGCTGGATATATTGGGAAAAGGATGCTAAGAATGGATCTGCCAGGTAAGAAGAAAAGACGAAGGTTTATGGATGTGGTGAGAGAAGACATGCAGGTGTGACAGAGAAAGATGTAGAAGACAGGAAGATACGGAACAAAATGATCCGCTCTGGCAACCCCTAACAGGAGCAACCGAAAGACGAAGAAGAAGAAGATGTCTAGAGATAAAGTAGTATTTTTACAAAGTATGTTTTTTCCTTTTTTAAAAACTTGGAGAAATGTTATTGACTACATTTTTAAGTTTTTGTGGAACTCGCTTGCAGCTTTGACAGTAAAGCAGATATAAAGTTTCCGGCATCGTCAAGGGCAAGTATGGTGGTGCAGTGTAACCATTTACATCTCAGATCCAGCTCAATACTTGGTTTAGTAACAGTATGATATTTCTCTGGATACTTTCATTTCCTTCCACCAAGAAATAGGTTGTAAATTCAGTTGGTGCAAGTATGAATGCTCCATGATGTTTTCTGGCTCTATCTTCTCCTGCTGAGAGCTGTTGCTATCTGGATAGACCCTGGCTTCCTTTAATCATGATTATATTCTTCCAGGTGCCCTGCTGTAGGCAGTCTTTTACAGAACATCTGTGTTCTCAACATCTTTTCTTTGTAATTACTAGCTTTCGATAAATATTTTTAACAGTCATCAATGGTAAGATTAGATCAGATCTGGCATCTGGCTTACTGCTAGAAATTTCTACAAGGTCACAGGGGGAGCAGGGAGAATCTGAAGGCTAACTCACATCTACTGTGCATCCGGAAAGAATTCATAGTGCATCACTTTTTCCACATTTTGTTATGTTACAGCCTTATTCCAAAATGGATTAAATTCATTTTTTTCCTCACAATTCTACACACAACACCCCATAATGACAATGTGAAAAAAGTTTACTTGAGATTTTTGCAAATTTATTAAAAATAAAAAAACTGAGAAATCACATGTACATAAGTATTCACAGCCTTTGCTCAATACTTTG
Source organism: Polypterus senegalus (assembly GCF_016835505.1). Lineage (NCBI taxonomy): Eukaryota > Metazoa > Chordata > Cladistia > Polypteriformes > Polypteridae > Polypterus > Polypterus senegalus. The sequence goes on from NC_053160.1 coordinate 128,007,148, forward strand.
TCAATGCACCTTTGGCAGCAATTACAGCCTCAAGTCTTTTTGAATATGATGCCACAAGCTTGGCACACCTATCCTTGGTCAGTTTCGCCCATTCCTCTTTACAGCACCTCTCAAGTTCCATCAGGTTGGATGGGAAGCATCGGTGCACAGCCATTTTAAGATCTCTCCAGAGATGTTCAATCGGATTCAAGTCTGGGCTCTGGCTGGGCCACTCAAGGACATTCACAGAGTTGTCCTGAAGCCAGTCCTTTGATATCTTGGCTGTGTGCTTAGGGTTGTTGTCCTGCTGAAAGATGAACCGTCGCCCCAGTCTGAGGTCAAGAGCACTCTGGAGCAGGTTTTCATCCAGGATCTCTCTGTACATTGCTATAGTCATTCCCTTTATCCTGACTAGTCTCCCAGTTCCTGCCGCTGAAAAACTTCCCCACAGCATGATGCTGCCACCACCATGCTTCACTGTAGGAATGGTATTGGCCTGGTGATGAGTGGTGCCTGGTTTCCTCCAAACGGGACGCCTGGCATTCACACCAAAGAGTTCAATCTTTGCCTCATTAGACCAGAGAAGTTTGTTCTAGGAGTCATTCAGGTGCCTTTTGGCAAACTCCAGGCGGGCTGTCATGTGCCTTTTACTAAGGAGTGGCTTCCGTCTGGCCATTCTACCATACAGGCCTGTTTGGTGGATTGCTGCAGAGATGGTTGTCCTTCTGGAAGGTTCTCCTCTGACCACAGAGGACCTCTGGAGCTCTGACAGAGTGACCATCGGTTTCTTGGTCACCTCCCTGACTAAGGCCCTTCTCCCCCGATCGCTCAGTTTAGATGGCCGGCCAGCTCTAGGAAGAGTCCTGGTGGTTTCAAACTTCTTCCACTTATGGATGATGGAGGCCACTGTGCTCATTGGGACCTTCAAAGCAGCAGAAATTTTTCTGTAACCTTCCTCAGATTTGTGCCTCGAGACAATCCTGTCTCGGAGGTCTACAGACAATTCCTTTGACTTCATGCTTGGTTTGTGCTCTGACATGAACTGTCAACTGTGGGACTTTATATAGACAGGTGTGTGCCTTTCCAAATCATGTCCAATCAACTGAATTTACCACAGGTAGACTCCAATTAAGCTGCAGAAACATCTCAAGGATGATCAGGGGAAACAGGATGCACTTGAGCTCAATTTTGAGCTTCATGGCAAAGGCTGTGAATACTTACGTACATGTGCTTTCTCAATGTTTTTATTTTTAATAAAATACCCCCTCCCCCCCCCTGCGCTATTACTTAGATTCAGATCGGGTGGGGGGATCCTGCTGCTCAACGCACATGTTGATCGTTTATTTCTTTCAGTACATGTGCCTTCCCTGTTTATTTATATATCTAGTGACCTCTCTGCCTGTCTGTCTCTATATTACGTAGTGCTCTGTCTGTCTCTGTGTTGTGGATCTTAAAAATAACAGTTATAAGGACACTTGTTCATGTTAATTGCAGTCTCAATTGTTAAAAAATATTTTAAAAGGAGCATCCCACATGAAAATATAACAATCTCATTAACTGACAGTGCATACCAATTTATAAATTTTATATCCGTTTGAGGTTAAAAAGAAGAAAAAAATGTAACACTTTCTCTTCAACGGGGAATCGAACTCTGGTCTTTGAGGCATGGCAAGACTTGCTGCCCTTTGAGTCAGCAAATCTTACCTCTAAGTCACGGAAGCTGTTGTATCATTCTTGAACCTTTTGTGAACGTGTCTATTTGATGTTTGGACTTCATGCTTCACGCATTCTATAGTTTATGCCTACATTTTGTAACATTTATTACTAAAATATGAAAAAGTTTCTATTTTAACAATGTGTTTACACAGGTTACTGTAGAAACGGAATACACATGAAATGTGTGTGTTCCAAATAACGATCTATTATTTCCACTCTAAAACTCCACTTCACTCCCAGATAATCAATCAAGGTATAAACTGGGAGAAGTTCGTGCACATTCTAAGTCGGTGGGGGGATGGAATAGCCAGCTGCTTGCAGCTTGTTTTTATCAGCACATTTACAGGACAAAGGACGCTGGCAGAGAGGTGTGATGGGATTTAAGGTGGGACGGATCTACTAGTTTTTTCGTAGGCTCTGGTAATTCTAGTGTTAAAAGCTAAATACCTTTAAATACAAATTGGGCAGATCTGACCATAATCTGATCAATCTTACTCAAACCTTAAGCCTGTAATTAGACAGCAACAGATCTCTTATCATCCACCAAGCCAGATGTTCCTGTATGTGTTTCAAGGGTTGTTATTTGTTATAATACTTATATTTTTGAGCTTCTGAAAAATCTTAATTTCCCCTTGGGGGACAAATATAGTATTATCTATCTATCAGTCTATTATTTTGAAAATGTGTCTTTAGAAAATGGTTTCTTCAATGACTGTAGGTAATAACCCAACATTCCCTACTATATTATCTACTCACAGCATCCCAGGCTCAGTGTTTGGTATAGTATGTGCTGTTCTGCACTGGTCTCTCATATACATATTTAAATCAAGTCTGAAAAAATTAAGTCTGAAGTGTCCTATGGTTGTTTACAATTGTTTTTTAGTTTACAACTATGTCTCTTCCTTCACACTGTATATTAAAATGAGTGAATTACAAAAACCAGAAACTTTAATTTTCTATTTTCATTTCATATGTCATATGTCAATTCTTGCAGTATTATGGTTACAAAACCCAAACAACCCTATGTGGGGAGTGGGGATTGGGGCAAAATTTACATAACTGCTAAAAAAAGCTTTATTGTAAAACAGCAGTTCCCCTTTAATCGCATTTAAAATACTCTCATTGAGATGCAATACACATGTAACAGCACTTCTCCCATTCCTGAAAACATTTCCTATACACATACCTAGTAGCATATTCAAGCTCAAGAGCTGGAGTTTTTAGAAATAAGTAGTGACTCTTTTTTGAAGAATGTCTAGATTTAGTATTTTGTAATAATCAGGACAGAATCGAGGGTATATAGTTAATTGAACCACTAGGGTCAAATGACCATAATATAATGCAGTTCTCAGTGTTTTGGAAGAGTGTGGATGCAAAAACTAAATGTGTTAAGTTTAGCTTTGCTATTGCACATTTTGAGCAAAGTCTGAGGAGGATAGACTGGGATAAGCTCTTAAGGGTAGAGACAGCTGAGGAGTAGTAAAACAGGTTTAGAATAATTTTACATGAGATGCAGGATAGGTACATACCTAAATTTGGAATTAGCGGGAAATTTAAAAAAACTCTAACGTGGGTTAATAAAAAGTTAAAGTTAAGAAGCTGCAAAGGAAGAAAACAGCTGTGTATAAAACTAATAACTCCAATGTGTATCGTAGGGCATATGAGACGCATTAAGAAAGATATTAGAGGGGCTAAAAGACAGAGAATAATATAGCAGATAAGGTAAAAGACACTAAACAGATTTTTTCAGTATTTTATTGGTAAAACAATAGCCAAGCAGGAGGTGAAGTGCATCAGGAATAGTAAAGGAGAATTTAAAAATGCAGACAGTGAAACAGAAGATGCTCTAAACTCATAGTTTTCTGAGGTCTTCACAAGTGAGGAAGCAGATTACCTCCCAGTGGTAAAAAGGACTACTGAGGAGGTAAGTGATTTAGAAAGTGTAGAGGGAGAAGTACTGCTTAGATTAAATAGGCTGAAGTCAAATAAATCTCCAGGACTACAGTAGATAATATTTACCCTCAAGTTCTTAAGGAGGTTAATTACTACATATATAAACCCTTGATGTATAATTTTAGGAAGTCACTGCACACTGGGAAAATTTCAAAGGACTGGAATATTGCAGATATTATCTTGTACACAAAAGGGTGATCGGGCAGATCCAAGCAACCAAAGGGCCAGTAAGCTTAACGTGCATCAAAGGTAAATTAAAGGAAGGAATTATTAAGCATGAGATTTAGCAACACATGGCAAGAAAAGGAGTTTTCTGAACAGTCAGCATGGATTCAGAAGAGAGAGGGCATGTTATACCAGCAATCTGGAATTCTATGAAGAAGCAACAAATGGGTATGATCAAAGTGGAGCATATGATATTATGTATCTGTACTTTCAGAAAGCATTTGATAAGGTGCTGCGTGAGTGTCTGGGCATCAAGCTAAACGAAGTGGGAGTTCAGGGTGATGATTGTAGATGGATATAAAATTGGCTCAGACACAGGAAACAGGGTTATACTGTGAGGCACCCTATTAGAATTGGCTGACATTAAGAGATGTATTACAGAGGGGTCAGTGCTAAGGTCACTGCTATTTTTAACATATATAAATTATATGGATAGGAATGTAAGTAACAAGCTGGTTAAGTGTGCAGATGATACCAAGATAGGTGGATTGGCAGATAATCTAGAATCCATTAAATCATTACAGAGGGACTCGGGCAGCAAAAGGCTTGAACAGATTTGTGGCAGATGAAATTTATTGTCAGTAAATGTAAAATATTACATGTAGGAAGTAAAAATGTTAAGCTTGAATACACAATGGGAGGTCTGAAAATAAAACATATACCTTATGAGAAAAATGTAGAAGTTGTAGTGAACTCTACACTATCAACTTCCAGACAGTGTTCAGACAACATTTAAGAAGGCCAACAGAATGTTAGGTTATATTACACAATATGTAAAGTACAAGTCCAAGGAGGTGAGGCCTCATCTGGAGTACTGTGTACAGTTTTGGTCCGCAGGCTACCAAAAAGAACCTATCAGCGCTAGAAAAAGTCCAGAGAAGAGCAACTAGGCTGATTCCAGGGATACAGTGGATGAATTAAGAAGAAAGATTAAAAGAGCTGAGCCTTTTCAGTTTACACAAAAGAAGATTAAAAGGAGACATGATTGAAGTGCTTAAAATTATGAAGGGAATTAGTTCAGTGAAGTGAGACTGAAATTTTAAAAGTAGTTCATCAAGAACACAGGGACATAGTTGGAAACTTGTTCAGGGTAAATTTCACACAAACATAAGGACATTTTTCGTTACACAGAGAACTATAGACATTTGAAATATGCTACCAAGTAGTATGGTAGACAGTCGGACTTTAAGGACTTTTAAAACTAGACTTGATGTTTTTTAGAAGAATTAAGTGCATAGGACTGGTGAATTTGTTGGGCTTAATGTTTTGTTCCCGTCTAGATTGTTGTAATGTTCCTATGCACATCTTTTGTTACTCTATCTAAAGCCTTAGGCATTTTCTCCTGTATTTCTTCCAAGGTAGCAAATCTCCTTTCCTTCACTCTCAATTTCTGGTGAATACTGGTGAATACGGAGGGTGCAGAAACTCTGACCGACAACCACTGTCATGGTGCAAAAATGCAGTTTTTTACGTGTGCCACTTATCTTAACGTTTTTTTCTAGATGCTTCCCTGTAGACCCCTAAGAGCTTCAATGTAATGTTACTAGTTAAGAGTCTGTTAATGTGGAACAAACTATTAATGAAGAACTCCATCAGTGCTGTAGAGCATGATCATCATTGTCTTGTGAAAGTCTTCCATGGTGGATTAGAGGAAAAATCAGTAAAGTCAACTGCTCAATTGTAGAAGGAATACCAGAAGCATGCACTTCATCAACTCAGCATAATGTCACTCAACATACAAATAACAAAGACTTCTAGGCACGTGACATATCCAATAACTACATCCTTCTCCTTTATCATTTAGATTTCTTACCTTTTTGGGTCCCCCTCGCATACTTTTAATATTACCTCTCCTTTATATATTCTTACATAGGTCAGGACAGGTCTTAGCTCTAGTGGGAGTGCTGACTTAGATATGATGTTTTCTTTGAACTGCTACTGCAACTCTAGAAAGTTAAAACATTCATTCAGAACAGCCCTCTTACATTTGCAAACTGTAATAATTGTCTTTCCTCTTTGACAATAGTTTTGTTAATATTGACCACTTTCACCCTCAGAATTTCACATTGTCCTGTGGCCTGTTTTGAAATCTTTAGTTAATGGGTTCTTTGATTATTTTACTGAAACAAGTTGTATTCACTGTGGTGTCATTCCTCTGGGTCAGCTTTTCCCATTTAAATCACCTTTCCAAGTTAAAATCACTTCCAACCTCTTGTGTCAGCCTCATTGATGTTATTCCTATTGAGTCATAATTCCCACCAGATGCCACAACCTCTAACTCTGACATTTTGTTCTTAATGCTTCTTGAATTCAAACATAAACACTTCAACAGACCATTTCTTGGTACTCTGGTCTCTTTGGGATTGCCTGCTGGATTATACCTTGGCTCTGTGCTCTTTTCTGGCTCCACACTAGCTACTTTATTTATCTTGATTTTATAATCTTTGTGAATTATGTGCCTTGATCTCTCTTTGCCCTAAATTGCTATATAAATAAGAACTGACTACTTTGTTAATTCTACTCTGTATTTTCGTACATTGGTTCACTCAGTGCAGTCCACCATGTCTTTGTAATTGCAACCTGTCCATGAAGCATCACCAGTGCCCAATAAATTTGTACTTTTTATTTTGCTTCACTACATTTTTAGTCCTCCATTAATCCACTGTATGATTCTATCTCAGCAGCATTAGGTGAAAGAGAAGAAATCATTTTTAATGCAATTACAGTCCATTAAGCACATCGCCACACTTACTTAAACTAAGACAATTGAGTGAGCAGCTACTTCAATATTTCAGAGTAAACTGAAGTCATCATAACAAATTTAGGCAGCAACATGGACAAGAAGCAAACAGAGAGAGTGGTTGAGCAGAATATTTGGTCTTTGAGGCTGTAATATAGCCGTTATAAACACTTTGCCATCAAATAATTTTCCAATTATACATGAATCTGATTATTTTATTTACTTTATGCACATAATATGCACATGCATGATTATAAAAAAGAAAACATTGGATCTTTCACTCTTCAGTTACTGCCATAAATATTAAAATAAAATACACAAAGTATCCAAACTGTTCTTTCCTATGCTCTTTCTAATCACATTGACCTTATCTATTGGAATTGAGGATCTGGAATAGCCAAAGGCGCAACAGTACTTTATTATCACATTTTCAAAGAAATTACGTATTGTAATTCAGTTCTCTTTTTAATTTTGGAAATAAACTTTAAGAAATCTCCACAATAAGAATTGGAAAAACTATTTATGATATATAACACAGGATGTTAAAGCACCGATGCAGAATGAAGTCTTTCTATATTTATAGTAGTATTTTGTAATAATTAAGATTAAGAATTAAGAAGTTGGGGTGTGGAGGTAATTGAACCACAGGGGTCCAGTGTGTGACGATGTGGGTTCTGGCTCCACACTCCCTTTGATGTTTGAAGCACTTGAACCCAACACCGTCGATAATGTAACCGAGTGAGCTAGTCAATGGAGGCAGATTACTGAGCAAGGGGAAGGTAGAAAGTGTAACAGTGCTTTTATTAAAAACCAACAAAAACAAGTGTTCATAAATAGTGCAGTTCTTCACAGTTCTTCATTAAATAAATAATCCATTAAAAGAACGTGGAGGTTAAAAAATCATTAGAAAAAACAATCCTTTAAAATGTGAGGTTAAATCTTCTCTAGGAAACAATCTTAAAACAATAACAAATCCGGTGCATCGTCTATTAGAGTCTCACCTGCTTATCCCGTATGGGCCAAGCAGCAGGCAAGACGCTCTCTGCAGCTGCCTTCCTCTACACTTTCACATTCGAGACTGGAGACCTCCCGATCCCTGGCTCCGGTATGGCACTCATCCCAGTCCCGGAGAACTTGGTTTCCCACAACGGCCAGGTCGCTCACGTTGGGGATTCCCACCACCGAAACTCCCGACTTCCGCTGCCTTTCAATGGCCTCTCTGCGGCCAGTCGCCTTCCCTGGTCACTCCCGCTACCTGATCGCTCAGCGGGAGCGACATCAACACAAACGCCTGGGTGTCGGCCTAACACCCAGCTTCCACGCAGCTGTCCACGAGCGCTCATTCGCTCGCCCGTCCGCTCGCTCTTCGCGGCTCTCTCTCTCTCTTTCTTTCACCGACCTGCTTCCTCTCCTGCTCCCGGTGACCTCCGTCCTCTCCTTTCCTTTCTCTCTCCACTTTTTTCCCCTTTAAAACCAACTCGCGCTTCTTTTTAAAATGAAGAGGGCCACCGCAGCTGCAGCATTAGCCCCGGGACAATCATGAATGTGGGCAGTTCCTCACCTGTGCACTAGGTGAGAAACGCCCACACCCTACGGATCGTCCCGCGGCCCACTATGGCCCAACGTCCCCTCACTAAGCCGCGAGCATATTGATTACTTATTTAAAAATGGCCTTTGCTTAGCGAGCTGTGGACCCATAACACCACACAGTGACCCTGATATCATATAGTTCTCAGTATTTTGGAAGAGTGCAGATGCAAAGTCTAAACATTGGTTGGGAAAGTTTTGGTTGGGCAAAATCTAAAAAAGAATCTGCAATAAACTTTTAAGTGTAGAAACCACTTAAGAGCAGTAAAACAGGTTTAAAATGCTTCACATATCATGCAGGACAGGTACATCCCAAAATTTGGAATTTGTTTGAAATTAAAAAAAAAACACTTTAGTGAGTTAATAAGAAGATAAAAAAGAAGCTTCAAAGAAAAATACACTTGTATAAGGAATAGTGTATTAGGAATAGTAATGTGAAATTTAAATATACACAGTGAAATAGCAAATACACCAGACTTGCATTGACTTGACTTGCGTTGACTTGAAGTCTTCACACGTAAGGAACTGGATAACTTCCCAATGCTAACAGGGTCTACTAAGGAGGTACTGAACTGTAATGATATAGGCAACTGTGCATATAATGAGTACCAGTGGGTGGAGATGGGGTTTACAGCACATTAGCCGTGGGACGGAAATAAAGAAAGATGTGTTAAACAAAATGGAGTAATTTTGTGTAGTTTAATAAGAATTACATGGGAAGAGAAACAGGGTTTCTCTGTTTATAAGTATGGTTGTTATTAAATCTCCCCTTGCTCTACAACTTGACAGAAAAGTTGATGAAAACTGGCAAGGTTTTAAGCAATTCTTCTTGCTGTATCTCACCTCTATAAGAGCAACGGACTAGTCTGGAGCACATAAAGTAGCAATTTTGTTAACAGTAACAGGCCCACACGGAATTGAAGTATATAATACATTTAACGTTCGCTAAAAGGGCTAATCTGGATGATCTGGAACTGGTCATAATAAAGTATGATGAACACTTTAGTTGTTAGCGATGTAGGAAGTCTTAAGGACAATCCAAAAATTATACATAAGTCAGTGGCTCTGAAGGCCTATAATGAACAGGATATTCAGACTCAAAGCATTTACAAGTTGAATATGCTGATAAAAAACAAAACGTATGCACTGTTGTTTTTGATACTTTGTTGGGTAATAAAGCATGTGAAGAGCAAGGCTTAGTAGAGCGAATTTATGCTATCAATAGTCAGGGCACTCCACTGTACAACAATCGCATATGGATGGATAATATACTTGCTAAGTATTCTGATGTGATTTGGGGGTTTGGTGCCTTTCCATTCATATATTCTAATAAACTTCAAGATAATGCACGTCCAGTAATTCATGCATAAAGAAGGGTTACAGTAGCTTTACCTGATGCCCTACAGAAGGAGCTGGACAGGATTGTCTCATAAGGAGTAATACAGAAAGTTGAAAATTGCGTGAATTCGATGGTCTGTGTGAAAAAGAAAAATGGTAATATTCATGTGTGTATAGATCCAAGGGACCTCAACAGCAATATTAAAAGGAAACACTATCAAATACACAAGAGATAATGAGTGAAATGCCATAGGCAAAAATCTTCTCCAAAATGGAAGCCTCTCATGGGTTTGGCAATTGGATTGAATGACTCGAGAGGCAAGCTCTGCACATTTGCCCCTTTTACGCAGTACTTTTTTTCTGTATCTTCCATTTGGCATCATCCCCGCACCAGAGAAATTTCAAAAGGCAATGGAAGTCTTGAGTGACTATGTGTTTATGTTGATGATATTATTGTTTGCGGTTCATCAGAGCAGGAACATAATGTCAGATTAGAGAATGTATTTCAAAGAATTAAACAGTATGGTCTCAAACTAAATAGAGACAAATGTAAAATCAGAGTGAAACAAATTAAGTTTCTTGGAGATAAAGTATTGGCTAATGGGGTTTAATCAGACTGAGACAAAGTTCAAGCTATATTAGAAATGAAGAGGCCCACTGATAATGAGAGGATAGAGTGTGCCCTAGGCATGCTCAGTTATCTGGGAAAATTTGTACCAAACATGTAGTAAAGACCGCGCATTTGAGAGGTCTACTTCAGCAGCAGGCAGAGTTCCAGTGGAATTATGAACATGAAAAAGAATAGGAAGAACTGTTAAGCATTTTAGCTGAGGAACAGTTATTAACATTTTTCTGTCCTGATAGACCAACAAACATTTCTACTGATGTTTTGCAAAATGGTTAGATAGATAGATAGATAGATAGATAGATAGATAGATAGATAGATAGATAGATAGATAGATAGATAGATAGATAGATAGATAGATAGATAGATAATTTTAGGTGCAGTATTCCTTAAGTAGCATGGAGCAGTTAGTTGCCCATTGGTATATGCCTCCCATTCAATGATGTCAACTGAATGCCAGCATGCCCAAATAGAGGAGTGCCTGGGTTTGGCTATTGGGTATGAGAAATTTCATAATTATATCTATGGACTATCAGGTATGATTTTGGAGACTGATCATAAAGCATTGTTTGCCATTCTGAAAAAACAAATAACAAAAATTACATGACATGTCCCCACATATTCAGAGTTTCATGATGAGGCTGCAAAAATATGTTTTTGAGCTCACATATGTTCCTTGAATGTGCATGGCTATAGTAGATGCTCTTTCTTAGACTTTCTCAGTCTCTTTCTCATTGAATTGGAAAAAGATGTTTCACTCTATGTAGACATAGTCTACAGTTTCCCAAAAACAGCTACTGAAAATAGCTATGGAGACACATAGGACCAGGTCCTATTAAAGGTTATTAAGAACTTGCAGCATGGCAGGAAGAGAGGGTCATGCAAACAGTGTTAATCTATGCAAGCAGAGTTGTCTATGAGGTGAAAAGATTATAATACCTACCTCCGTGAAGAGTGAAATGTTTATGAGAATAAATTTGTCATTTGAGCACTGAAAAATCCAAAAGGCAAGCAAGAACCACTCTCTACTGGCCCAACATGAACACTGATATTGATCGATTGTTAAGTAAGTATAGTATGTTTTTGGAATATTGCTACAAACAGCCAAAGGATTTGATGATGATACATGAGGAACTTGCAGGGCCTTGGAAGAAGACTGGAACAGATCTGTTTTCGTTTTAATAATAAATACTGTCTCCTCATGGTTGACTACTTTTCTAAATAACCAGAAAACACTGCTTCTGCCCAACACATTAGCCCACACCATCATCGTACATGTGAAGTCCACATTTATCAGACATGGTATTCTGTAGAAAGTGGTGTCAGAGAATGGGCCTCAGTTTAGTAGTCTGAAATTTAAACACGTTGCTGCATTGTGTTATGAGTTTTGTCATATAACTTCTAGCCCTCTGTATCTGCAATCAAGTAACAAGGGTGAAAACGCTGTCCAGATTATTAAAAGATTGCTGAAAAAAGCAGCACACACTAATACTTACTATAAGCAATTTTAACTTACAGATCAGCTTCACTTGAGCTTGGGAAGTATCCAGCAGAACTCCTGAGAGGGCACAAATTTCGAACAAGACATGATGCTGCTGTTACAAAGGATAATACAACAATTGGTCACATATTAAATCTTAAACAAAGACAAAAGGCCCTGTATGATCGGACAGCTACACCCTTGGAACCACTGCCCAGGAATGATGTGGTCCAGATTGAAGGGTCAGGAGCATGGTCAAAGAAGGCTGCAGTGCCTGAACAAGTAGCTCCACAATCATACAAAATTCTGACTGAGTAAGGTGATGTCTATAGATCAAACCATAGGATCCTTGTGAAGATAGAAGAGACATTCAGCTTAGTTAATTACCATGGTCAAGATAGTGATGGTCTCTTGGATAAAAATGACAGGTCTGCACAGAGTAGTACACCACCAGAAAGCAGAACAGCAGGTGAGGCAGATCAGCCAGCAGTCACTTTGCACAGATCCCAGCATACTAGGAAGTCACCAGAAAGGCTTGATCTTTGAATAAATAAGCTATGGATTCTACTACAGGAACAGAACTGCTTCTTGTTTAAATTAAATAGGCAAAATGTAATGATATGGGAAACTGTCATAACATCAGTGCCAGTCGATGGAATAGGGGTTTACGGCACATTAGTGTCAGTGTGTAGTGTGCAATTGGCTAAACCACAGGAAGCAGAGGATTATGGTGTGAGGGACTGGGTAATGTTAAAAATGGTGTCCATCAGGATTCAATGGTAGGGCCTCTGCTATTTTTATTATTATAAATGATTTAGATATAAATATAAATAACACTCTGCTTAAGTTAAGTAAGATAATACCAAAATGGGTGCATTGGAAGATAATCTAGAAACTGTTGACTCACTATTACCCTCCAGACAGTGATCAGATGCAATTAGGAAGGCTATCAACGTTAGGTTATATAGCACAATGTGTACAGTATGAGTCAAAACAGGCTGTGCTTAAGCTTTATAATGGGCTGGTGAGGGTTCAGCTGGATTACTGAATGCAGTTTTGGTCAAGGGCCTTCTAAAAGACATAGCAGCACAAGAGAAAGTTCAGAGACAAGCAACTAGGCGAATTGCAGGACTGCATGGAATTAGTTATGGGGAAAGATTAAAAAAACTCAGGTTTTTCAGTTTAAGCAAAAGGAGATTGAGAGACATGATTGAAGTGTTTAACATTATGAAGGGAATTAGTACAGTGGATCAAGATGTCACATGCATGCACATAGGGGGCAGCTTAAAGGATCTGGGGCCTCATACATAACGGCGTGTGTAGAATTCACACTAAAACATGGTGTATAGAAAAAAGCATAAATGTTCGTAGTCGTCAAAAAAATCCAGATGCATAAATCTGTACGTATGCCAACTTCCATGTTCTTCTGCTCCATAAATCCCGGTCAGCGTGAAAAGTAATGCAGGTGCACGCGCCTACTGCCAGTTTTTAACTCCTCCCAGAATTATGCCTCTTTGAATATGCAAATCAATATAAATAGCCCTTAAGCGCAGCGTTCTGTGAAAAGGCAATAGCAAAAGCACGGGAGAAAATAGAAGAATTTCAAAGAATACCAAGTGGAGGCAAGGAAAAACTTACTATTTGTTGGTTTAAACAGTGGTACAAACAACAAAAGGAAGTTGATCGAGTGACATAGAGTGACGGAGAAACTCGAAAGCTCAAGTTCACAAAGTCGCGAATTGCCCAAAATAAAAAAGTTGTCAGATATCAAAGTCACTGTGAAAAGGCGAGTCGTAGCCCAATGTCTGAGTGTCATATGAAAGCTTATTAGGGTACAGAGAAAAGAAAAAAAAATAGACAATCTCGAAATTTCCACTTTAGTCACGTAGTTTATTTTGTAATTAAAGTAGAACATCACAAACTTCATCTTAAAATTGTTTAATTTACTAGTTTCTCAAATCCCATCGTAACTAAAGTAGCCTGTTAAATGCTTTGTTTTGTATATTCTTCTATTTGCTCTATGTGTGTGAATCACTACGTGCTTCTTAAATGGGCTTTCTCTTCCTCCGACAGGACACAGAATCCATTACATTCGTGATATTTCAGTTCTCTGAATAATTTAAATACTGAGATGTATACGTGATATCATTTCAGTATTCATATTATATCAGGTATTAAACATGGGAAGACGGTGGCGCAGTGATAAGTGACGAACTAGTGCCCCATCCAGAGATTGTTCCTGCCTCATGCAAGATGCTTGCTGCGCCGTGCGCGACCTTCAATGAAATACTTTACTGCAGAAGTATGGTCTCTTTCAAACATATTAAACCCCAATTCCTGTCCTTCCTTTTCTTTCTCCAAGTACTCAATCGCCACACAATCAGCTCAGTAATAGATACTAAGCCATCTGTAAATTTAGAACTCTGATTCTTCAAAACTTTAAGGAACATTGAAATATCTTCGTAGTACATGTTTAATTATTCTATCCATTAATCCTTCCTGTCGTGCCAGCCCCAGCAAGTATACAGCGTGAGGTAGGAACAACAGGGTGCCAGCTTCTTCCTAGCGCTGCAACACCATGTCCTCACATGTTTAATTATTAAAAATATAGATTATTTAAATGATGTTAACATTTTGTCTGTATAATGTAATAAACATATTTTGCTGCATTTCATCTTAAAAATTATATCATCATATGTAAATACGCGCTTTATAAAGAGGTGCAGGTTGTGCAATATTATAACTGTATCGCAAGTTTACGGTGAGGTGATTGTACTAATAACAAACAGTTCTACTAGGAGTACTTGATGGACTGATTGATTAAATTTATAATTCTTGGGATGAAACTGTTTCTGAACCGCGAGGTCAGTACAGGAAAGGCTCTGAAGCGTTTGCCGTATGAGAATAGTTCAATTGACAGCATGGCTGAGTCAGAGTGTGCTTGATGCTGTATATAATTCTCTTTCCAATCAGCTGATGTAGAGCTCTGATTCCACACTCAGATACAGTGATATAAATAGTCTGAGTGCTGCAGTGAGAGTAATATGGAAAAAGATGATCCGCTGTGGCAACCCCTAACAGAAGCAGCTGAAAGAAGAAGAAGAAGGTGCAGTGAGAGTAACAACGCTAAAGCAGCTATGCCATTTGGAATAGTTTGGCCATTCTGTGGACCATTATATTGTTACAGGTTAATTACAATCAGATGCCTTAAACTAATAAACAATATGCACGTAAATTTCAATGTATTTGATAAAGCCACGTCAGGGATGTGGATGTAAAAAAGAAAGAGAAACCACACAGGAACAAAAGCACTGCTTTGACGCTGGGTGCCGCCAGTTTGCAAAACCGAGCGAAGAACTTGCATACGCCAAGAATTGAGCTAGCGTGAAAATATAAGTGGCTTTACGCCAAGTTTAGGTTTTATACATCGAGATTTGAGTGTGGAAATAGGAGTATGCAACATTTTTGCGTTTACGCACCGTTTATACATGAGGCCCCTGGTAATTGTAATTGCTCACATTAGTAACTTTTTACGGACTTTGAATTCATGTCTCAATTAAGATTTTGGAGGCTTTTTTTCTTTCTAAAAAGTAAATAAAAAATAACACCCTGTTAAACTAGTCCAGTGCACATTCACATGTCAGTATAATTTGATTATTTGAGCAATTCAGACTGGACTAAAATTACAGCGGTCCTTCTGTAATAATTACTTTACCCGATGCTCCATGTTGCATGGGCTGAATGCAGTGGAAGGGAGGTACCCCTTGAAGGTCCGAAGGTATGCTGATATGCATGATTTATATCAAAAAGTGGGGAACAGTCCCCTTTGGAGGTGTGAATGGACATATTGTTGTTATAAGTAAGGCTTGTGAATGTGGTCCAAACTGACAGTACGCATACATTGACTTCCAGCAATAACGGGGAAATTCTGATATGGATTAGTAGTATGTACAGGGACACTCCAAGAACTGAATTTACATCTCCTCCTGATGCAAAACTAATCTCATTCAAATAGAACTTTTATCTTCTTGGTAACACCTTTTAGCTACTTCCTATCACCAAAAAATGAAAAGACCAAGATAAAGAGACAGCTAGAGTAAATTTGCTCAAAACAAGGGAACTATGAGCCGAGTGCAGCCATTTAATATAACAGAAGGATAAATTATAGTGCCCCATGATTAGCCATAGCAATAGTAAACAAGATGGCTGTGCTTGTGACAAAACCATATAAAATGGTGTCACCTGTGAATAAAACTGAAACCCAAAATTGTATAACTACCATAATGACAAAAATAGTCAACATTAAAAAGATTTAGGTGAAAAGTAACATTTAGAATCATGACAATTAAAACATAAAAAGCAAAAATTGAAGCATGGAACTATAAAGTATTTAGAAAAAATGAAAAGACTAATTCTTAGTTTGATCTCCCCCTGATAAAAATGTTAATTTCTATTTACATCCTATTGGGCAATTTTGGGGGATTGTTGTGAATATGAAGTTTTTCACCACAAAAACTTAAAAGTGATTATAGTGAATGGAGTATAAAAGTCAGCGCATGCTCCCAACCTGAGGTATGTTTTAAATTATCACTGATGATGCACTTTTTTGTGAGCCAAACACCTTTTTTCAATCTTAATAGCATCTTTGTATATGTCTCATTGCAGGTATTTGCTAGTGTCTACAGGTGAGTGTGTTGTTTGATTGGGGCCTTGTTAGCTTTCCTTTGGCAACAGCAATGAAGGTCAAGAACTTGTGTTGCAATGAGAATCTTTTATCTTGATAGAGACTGTCCAAGTTTTAGTACTTGATTTTCACAAGACAATGTTTATGAATTGCATGTTTCATATTAAGCTCTTTCTTCCCTGAAACAATGAGGAGAAAAATCTGGGAATATAACAGTTCCATTTTGTTATTCAGATATCAATGAAAGGCACTGCTTCTACTGTGCATTCCCATGGCTGGTGCAATAATATAAAATAATAATAAGATGCAATAATAAAACCTGCTACTAGTTCTCTGGGAATGAATGATACATTGTGACAAAAAGAATTGCAGTACTCTTCTCTATTGTTCTCTCCTGTGATTAGTTCTAAGAAGAAGCTCCTGCATCAAAGTTACGTTTTGTACTATGGCACTATGCAGGTATGAGACTGAGAGAAGCATTGTGTCTCAAATGTAAGCCAATCACTCTTAAATAACTGAATCCAGTACTTCATAATGCTAGAGAGACAAGACGTTCCACACGCCTACCCAGATGGACTTCCTCAAATTGGGACCCGATTGCTACCGTGCAGCGAGCAACACCTCACCACCAAACCAGTTCCTTTCCCCAAAAGACCTGATCCCACTGGCTATCCAAAGGTTTTGACTCCTCTGGGGAAGAGGCTCACAATGGCTTTCCCCCATCCCCTTCATAATGCGAGTAGCCTTCCTATGGGCGCCTACAGCAGAGCTAATCCCGCGGAGAGTAGAAAGGAGTCCTGTCTGCTGTTTTGGAACTGCATGAAGTTTTTATGGTGGCTGTAGTGACAATACTTCCACCAACCCCCAAGATTTCCTTGCGAGTTGTTGCAGTTTAACGTCATATGACACTACAACTGTGTGGTGCGATTCCAAGAAGGTGATCCAGTTTATAGCATCCTCATTGGAGGATGGACCAGGCCAAGTGGATGCCCACGTAACACCTGACAGCGACAATTAGATGGTCATTTCCAGGTGGTGGGTCTGGACCACATGTCTGCCTTGAGAGGGTTGCCAACCAGGATCCGGAGCTTTTTTGTCATGTATTGGTTGCAGCAATGCACTGTACCAGTGCATGCTCCCTGATCTGACCTGAGTTCTTCCATTAGTTCCTGTTTCTTGTTTTACTAAACATTTAAAATGAATTCCATGTCTAATTTGGTCCTTCATGCTAGTTTTGTTGCCTTTTTTGTGTACTATTATGAATGAAAGATTTGTTCAATGCAGCAGCATTTTATTAATGTGCTTACTCATACCCCATTTAATTTAAAATGTGATATTAAACTACTGTCAGCATGAGATTTTAAAAATACAATGCTTGGCAGGCATCTTTCACATGGGAAAGCAACCAACAAAACATGCTGGCGCCAACTGCTTACATTTTCAGTGTGCATGCTAGTCAAAACTTGAGTCGGGTCCTGCTGCGTAGCAGAATTTTAAGACATCAAAAAGTAATCTTCCAGTGAAGTGGAAATAAATTCTTTCCGACTATAAAAACACAAATGTCTTATACCAAACTATTGGGCTATTTAGTAGGATAATGTTCTATGCCACTAATCTAGATAAGTTTGTGAATGGCTCCAGTTATATAACAATGATTTGATCTTAATGCTGTGGCATACCCAGCCACCAGATATGACAGAGCATCTGTGGCTTGAGACAGAATGGTGGAAAAATTTATTGCCTGCCTAATTTGAAACAAGAATGGTACACAATGGAATTGGCTTGGGTCAGCCTCCCTGTGACACACATGTAACACTCTCTTTAGTCCATTCTCTTCCCAGTCTAGACTATTCAAAGGAGAAGTAGGGGACCTACAGTAGGCAGGTGTAGCCAGTAAACTAAAATGACCGTGCTGTGCTAATAAATACTACTATATAAAATGAAGAGATTGACCAGTAGAAGTACAGATAAGTGGAAAACATACTAAGTAAAATAATTTATTTTAGTAATGAATCAGAAACAATTTATCAATAGATTAATAGAAAAAAAT
Source organism: Polypterus senegalus (assembly GCF_016835505.1). Lineage (NCBI taxonomy): Eukaryota > Metazoa > Chordata > Cladistia > Polypteriformes > Polypteridae > Polypterus > Polypterus senegalus. The sequence continues at coordinate 128,025,525 of NC_053160.1, forward strand.
GCTAAAATACATCATAAAAACTCAAAGACAGATGCAAATATCAATGGACTCAAACTCCTGCTAGACTATATAAAATAATAGGGAGAAAGTAGATACAATGGGTAGACTGTTGGCTCTGAGGCTAAGAATCTGCACTGGTATCCGAAAGGTTGCCAGTTTGAATCCCCTTTAATGCCAAAGGAGATCCTACTCTGCTAGGCCCTTGAACAAGGCCCTTAATCAGCAATTGCTCCAGGGGTGTTGTACAATGGATGACCCGGTGCTCTGACCCCAAGGGGTATGGAAAAACCTGTAATGTAGATAGGATATAGCAGGTTGGATAATGGATGGATGGATGTATAAATAAAGAACAAAAAATATACATTAGATAGGAGGTGTGCTATATAAAACAGACAATGGTATAAATTATTAGTCATCAGGGGCCTCATGTACAGTATAAACGGTGCGTACGCAAAGAAATGTTGCGTAAGAACTTTTCCACGTTCAAATCGCGATGTATAAAACCTACACTTGGCATAAAGCCACGCACTTTTCCACGGTACCTCATGTCTTGTCGTACGCAAGTTCTCCGCTCGGTTTTGCAGACTGGCGGCACCCAGCGTCAAAGCAATGCTACTGTTCCTGTGTGATTACTCATTATTTTCATGACGCGGCTTTATAAATACACAGAAACTAACCGCATATTGTTTATTAGTGTAATACATCTGATTGTAATTAACTCGTAACAATATAATGGTCCAGGGAACAGCCATAGTATTCCAAATACCATAACTGCTTTAGCGTTGTTACTCTCACTTCTTCTTCTTCTTCTTCTTCTTCTTCTTCTTCTTCAGCTCCTCCCGTTAAGAGTTGCCACAGCGGATCATCTTTTTCCATATTACTCTCACTGCACGACTCGGAGTATTTATATCACTGTATCTGAGTGTGAATCACAGCAGCAGCTGAGAATTATCGGTATACAGCTTTAAGAACACGCTACCTCAGCCACTGCAAAATGTTTTAAAGCCTTTCCTGTACGGACCTCGCGGTTCAGAAACAGTTTAATCCCAAGAACTTTAAATGCATTCAATCAATTGCTCCTTGTAGAACGGTTTGTACTTATAAGTACAATCACCCCACTGTAAACTTGCACTACAGTTATAATATCTCACAACCTGAGCCACTTTATAAAGCGCGTATTTACATATGATGACGATATCATTTTAAGGTTAAATGCAGCAAAATATGTTTGTTAAATTATACACATAAAACTTTAACTTCATTTAAATAATCTATATTCTTCACTGGGAGTGTCGTGAAGGATAGAATAATTTAACATGTACTACGAAGATATTTCAATGTTCCTTAAACGTTTTGAAGAATCGGCTAAGCTTACAGATGGCTTAATTTCTATTACAGAGCTGATTGTGTGGCGATCGGTTACTTGGGGAAAGAAAAGTAAGGACTCTTGGGCGCCGCCAATATATATTGAATATAAAACAGAAAGAGAAAATAACACAGCTAAAAACGCAGCGACAAATTTCGACAAAAGATAAATGCTTGTCATGAGCATGAGGCTCATGAAACACATGTTTAATAACGTGCTTTAGCTCCTATCATCATGAAAATGACATCACGTATACATCTCAGTATTTTAGTTATTCAGAGAGCTGTAATATCACTAATGTAATGGACTCTGTGTCCAGTTGGAGGAAGAGAGCCAGTTTAAGAAGCAAGTAGTGATTCACACACATAGATCACATACGAGTAGAAGATCAAATACAAAACAAAGCATTTAACGTGCTACTTTAATTACGATGTAATTTTGAGAAACTGGTTAATTAAACGATTTTAAGATGAAGTTTATAATGTTCTACTAAATGACAAAATAAACTACGTGATTAAAGTGGAAAATTCGAGATTAAAGTTGACATTTCGTGCTTTTTCCCCACCGTGTGCCTTTTTTCTCTGTACCCTAATAAGCTTTCATATGACACTCAGACAGTGGGCTTACAACTCTTCTTTTCACGGCGACTTTGATATGTGACTTCTTTTTTATTTCCGGCACTGTGCGATTTTGTGAATGTGAGCTTTCAAGTTTCTCCAACACGCTATGTCACTCGATCAACTTCATTTTGTTGATTATACCACGGTTTATTTGAACAAATAGTATGTTTTTCCTTTGCCTCCACTTGGTATTCGCTGAAATTCTTATATTTTCCCCGTGCTTTTCCCATTGTCTTTTCACAGAAGGCTGCACTTAAGGCCGATTTATATTGATTTGCATATTCAAAGAGGCGTAATTCTGGGAGGATTTGGGGCGTTACAAAATGCGTGTGCACGAGCGTTAGTTTTCACGCTGATCGGGATTTATGTAACGAAAGAACGTGGAAGTTGGAGTACGCACAGATTCCTGCATCTGGATTTTTCTGTGTGTAAGCACATTTCGGCTTTTGTGCTTACGCCATGTTATAGTGCGAGTTCTACGCACGGCGTTATACATGAGGCCCCAGGTGCCGCCGTGAGTGGCAGCCTTTCCAGCAGCTCCGTGCATGACTTTATATCTACCTTTTTCTCTATCTCTCTATCACTCCTACCACTTTCTTTTATGTGGACTCGTTTCCTGGACACTTTTTACTACTTGGACATGGATTTTTACATGCCAAGATTTGTTTATTCAGGTAGTCAACTTTCTGAGAACAAAGGCCAGTGCTGGTGTGGTTCCCTATTTACCTAACGAGGTAAGAAGGTCATATTGTGGCAGCAGAGTTGGCGCTAAGCTGAAGGCTTAGCGGGTAGCGAGGAAGTGGCGATACAAGCCCTCGGTGCCTTCTGTGATCCTGGGAAATGTGAACTCACTACCAAATAAGATCGACAAACTGGCCACGCTGGTGAAAAATGTCGCGACCTACAGAGAATGCAGTTTGTTGTGTTTTTGTGAAACATGGCTAACAACTAACATCCCAGATGCTAACTGGGAAAGCAGATGATAACCTGGTTCTGCTTCAGCCCCACTACAAATCGAGTGAGGGAGCTACCTACAACCACATGCTCATTCAGGAAGTGTTTCCTACGGCAGAGCAGGCTCTGAGAGACTGCTTTGTAACTACAGACTAGGATATCCTGCAGGGGTCACATAGTGAGAACATTGAGGAGGTTATTGACTGCACTACTGGCTACATCAACTTCTGTATGGACATTGTAGTTCCAGTAAGAACAGTACGCTGCTATGCTAACAACAAGCCATGGATTACAAGTGACATCAAGGGCCTTTTGAACCAGAAGAAAAGGGCTTTTAAAGGCGGTGATCAGCATGAGTTCAAACACATGCAGAAGGAACTCCAAGTCCAGCTCAGGGCAACGAAGGAGCAGTACAGGAGAAAGCTGGAGCAGAAGTTGCTGAATAACAGCATGAAGGAAGTGTGGGATGAGATGAAGATCATCACTGGCTGCAGCTCAAAGTGGGGTGCCACCGTCGAGAGAGACGTGGAGAGAGCAAACCTGATGAACAACTTTTTTAACAGGTTTGACCACCCTAACCCACTCTCACCTCAGAGTACTGCATCCTCCACCCAGCCTTCTGCTGATACCAGCATAGGAGAGAGTTTCTCCCCACCCACAATTACAGCAGCCCAGATAAGCAGAGAGCTGAGGAGACTTCGTGCCAACAAAGCAGTGGGTCCAGATGGAGTATCGCCACGACTGTTGAAGGCCTGTGCATTGAAGCTGAGGAGTCTTCTACAGCACATCTTCAACCTGAGCCTGGAACAGGGGAGAGTCCCGAGGCTTTGGAAAACATCTTGCATCACCCCAGTCCCAAAGGTATCACATCCTGGTCAGCTGAATTACTTTTGACCATGGAGCGGCTACTGCTTCACCACCTGAGGCCGCAGGTCCACCACGCCCTCGACCCTCTGCAGTTCGCATACTAGGAGAAGGTGGGAGCGGAGGATGCCATCATCTATATGCTACACCGATACCTCTCCCACTTGGACAGAGGCAGTGGTGCTGTAAGAATTATGTTTCTGGACTTCTCTATTGCCTTCAACACCATCCAACCTCGGCTCCTTAGTGACAAGCTGATAGAGATGGGAGTAGATTCATACCTGGTGGCATGGATCGTGGACTATCTTAAAGACAGACCTCAGTATGTGCGTCTCAGAAACTGCAGGTCTGACATTGTGGTCAGCAGCACAGGAGCACCGCAGGGGACTGTGTTTTCTCCGGTCCTATTCAGCCTATATACATTGGACTTCCAATACAACTCGGAGTCCTGCCACATGCAAAAGTTCGCTGACGACATTGCTATCGTGGGCTGCATCAGGAGTGGGCAGGAGGAGGAGTATAGGAACCTAATCAAGGACTTTGTTAAATGGTGCGACTCAAACCACCTACACCTGAACACCAGCAAAACCAAGTAGCTGGTGGTGGATTTTAGGAGGCCCAGGCCCCTCCCAGACCCCGTGATCATCAGAGGTGACTGTGTGCAGAGGGTGCAGACCTATAAATACCTGGGAGTGCATCTGGATGATAAATTGGACTAGACTACCAATACTGATGCTCTGTGCAAGAAAGGACAGAGCCGACTATACTTCCTTAGAAGGCTGGTGTCCTTCAACATCTTCAAAAGGATGCTGCAGATGTTCTATTAGACGGTTGTGGCGAGCGCCCTCTTCTATGCAGTGGTGTCCTGGGGAGGCAGCATAAAGAAGAGGGATGCTCATGCCTGGACAAACTGGTGAGGAAGGCAGGTTCTATTGTAGGCAAGGAGCTGGACAATTTGACATCTGTGGCGGAGTGACGGGCACTAAGCAGGCTCCTGTCAATCATGGAGAATCCACTGCATCCACTGAACAGTATCATCTCCAGACAGAGGAGCAGCTTCAGTGACAGACTGCTGTCACTGTCCTGCTCCACTGACAGACTGAGGAGATCGTTCCTCCCCCACAATATGCGACTCTTCAGTTCCACCCAGGGGGGTAAACATTAACATTATACAAGATTATAGCCTGTTACACCTGCCTTGCACTCTCTACCTTGCACTGCATTTTTATAACTCTTTAATTAATATTGTTTTTTATTATTTTTATCAGTATGCTGCTGCTGAAGTATGTGAATTTCCCCTTGGGGATTAATAAAGTATCTATCTATCTATCTATCTATCTATCTATCTATCTATCTATCTATCTATCTATCTATCTATCTATCTATCTAAATTATAAAGGAGTGGTGCTAGTTAAAATAAAGAGAGAGATAATAGCATACTGTAGTGTAATGGAAAATGCATATGAAAGCACAGGTGAGTCGTCCGCTTGATGTGATCACACTTCTTGCACAATGAGGGCACTGCAGATGCATTAACTTTTATTAATACAGTAATATGAGTCAAACATTCCCACATGAATATTATTAACAAATACTTACAGGCAATAGACATGAAATTTGGGGTACCCAAAATAAAAGTGATGTTCCGGCTACTGGAGAGTAAATACACATGCAAAGTAACTTCATGATTTTTCCTGGAAAAAAAAATGTTTCTGCTCAGTAAGTGAAATTCATGGCAAATCTGCTGGGCTGTTAATTGTTACTTCTGTTTCACTTGAAAGTTTGCTGTGTGAAATGCAACAAAGCTATCTGGAGATTGAAAACAAAGTAACTAATTATTACCTGTAAACAGACTATGAGTATGAAAACATCTTTAGATGAGATCGTACATTATTACTGAAGTTTTTATTATAAGGTTAGGCGATTCAACAGACTTAAAAATCATACTAATTTTAACTGTAAACAAGAAGGAAACAGCTAAGCCTAGTAAGTATATCCATTTCACAGCCGTTATTTTATACCAAGATAGGGAAGGATTAACTTGGGTGACAGTGAAACAGTGCTGAAATAGACAGAATGCAGCACGTCCTGACAGGAAACTGAATTTTATGCAGCCTATATGGTGGCTGTGAACCTTAATACACAACTCTCATGTTCCTCACCTTGTCATGTGTATAGACTATTGACCCTGAACATCTCTGAGATGTTAGAATGCAATACTTTTTAATCTCATTAAATTCCTTGGACAGTTTATCTGGAAATTTTTTGAACTCTATTATAAAGATATCTCCTTAACAGACTTTAATAAATCCTTCAGTATATAATGCTGGTTTTCATATAGCAAAGCAATATAAATACTGATTTGCATAAAAAATACCTAAGTAGCTAATGTTTCTTGAGTTATCCTTTCACTTTAGCCTCACTGAACTTATTGTATGTTTTCTGACAATACACTCAGTATCATCAATCATAACTACTACAAATACAAAAATGAACAGTTGCTTGCCTTTGCTTATCTACGCATCTGCCATCATTAATGCAATTGTGTGTGATTCAGTACAAGTGCCAGCATTTCAATATATCTCTATCCAAATCATATTTTTTTTTGGCTAAAAGGTGCCTATTATAGACATTTTTACTGATACAACTGGAGCGCTAACAGTTTTTCGATGTATTTATTATTTTCTTTATAACATGTAGTGTGACATTTTTCTTAGTGATTGTTTTCTTGTTGTCTACTGAAGAGAGACAGCAATTCATATCTGAGAAACAATGTCTAGTAATGTTAACAACAGCAGGAGAAGATTTGTTGAGGTAAAAACAGAGACACATATGCTGTACAGTAAAGTGCAAGCTGAAGGACATAAACAGATAAAGATGTTGCTTCTGGTATTAATAGGTGGTCTTCCATGTGAAAAAAATAAAGAAAAATACCAATCATAGTCATGATACTTCTAATGTTAACTTACTGTAACTGCTCAATGGATTGTTAAGCCATTTTACATAATACTGTAGAATAGCTGCATAGATAAATAAAAAATATATTTTAAAACAAAATTGTAATGCAATTTGAGTAGGACACTGTGTTGGCAAATTCACAATAGCACAGCTTCTTGTTTTAATGTCCTTGCGTATTTTCTTGTCTGAATACGGTTCTGTGGCTTGATAAATTAAACTGGTTAATTACTTCTTCATCTCTGTCTGTTATTAAGTTGGGTTTATGTTTCAGAGAGACTAATAATGACCTGTTTTACTCACTTCTTTACTAATACAGCTAAAGTAATAAAGCAGGATTTGTTTAAACATGCAAAAGCTTTCCTTTGTTAACAGTATATGTATTGCAGTTAAAGGAAAACCAAACAATCATCTCTCTCACTCCTCATAACCATTTATTACCCATTTGAAAGAATGCCATAATTTTCTGGCTTCAGTTTGATAATATTCTTTTGGGTGCTGTATATTCAATCATGCTATGAATCATACATTGTTTCTTAAAATAGACCTAGTGAACACAGACAATGTCAATCATGGCCAGTAACCACTCCAAAAAGTTCACTAAAAAGCAGTGCTATTCATAATTACTTCCAAATAGGTCCATTCATTTTTATTACTATTTAATTTAATATTGTTTCTTTGTATCAGTATACTGCTGCTGGATTATGTAAATTTCCCCTTGGGATTAATAAAGTATCTATCTATCTATCATCTATCTACATGCTGTGTCTCCTAATATGTGTAGTATTTACCCATAGTATATAAAGCATTACTATTATAAATAATACTAGTTTCTTTTTGTTTTCCTTTTTTTGTCACATTTGATATAAATACAGATCTTAGCATAGCTTAACCCCAAGTTAAAATGTAAATGGTTTGTTTGACTCAGCCCCTCCCAAACTTATTTTACTACACGCAGTGAAGAAGACTCATTCTATTTATGAATGGCAAGATGTAAGTGCATACAGGTTTCTGATTGTAGGGTTATGTAATGTGCAACACAAATTTTTACAGCTAAGAAATAAACTTAAAAGTATAGATGTAGGAGCCTAGGAGGTGTAATGAAATAGTTTTGTCATTGTTGTGATGTTTTTCTTAAAATGTTTACTGAAAGTTTAAAAACAAATTCACATCGGCTATGGACTTTCTTGTGCTATGTATCATACTCGATGTTTGAATCTTTGTCACCTTAGTAGCTGTAAAGATTTGGGAACACTGAGGAAACTCAGATATAAGGAAATCATAGAAATTCTTCCCGCTGGGATGATTTTGGTTGCATCTTCTTGCTCTTTCCTTCTCTTTCTCTAAAACAGAGTCTGTCTCTACTGCCTCCTGAATTATCAGACAGGTGGATGATGTTCAGAGACAACTTCATTCATTGTTAGGCATATTCAGGTTGCTGATTCTATTATCCCTGTTCTGAGACCGAAGCATCATTACAATGAAGAAAACAGACACAGCAAACACATCACCTTTCTCATGCATGGCTCTGAATCTTTGTGTTTTCCCTTTCTTTCATCATTAAGGTAATGGTGTAATCACCTTATTGCCAAAGACCTTTTGAAAATAGGAATTATGGTTAATGATAGGCCATTCTAAGAAAATAAAAAAACAAGCAATGCTCAGCCATTGGCTATGTTTAGAAGGCTCCAGAGAGCACTCAGGCTTTGGGGTTGGAGCTCTGTCGGGCAAGTGGCTCATCTCCCAAATGAGATGCATTCTTGCGGGAGTACCCTGGTTTTATAATTCAGGGAACAGAAGAGGCAGAGTCAGTTGACTGCAGTGGGCATCTTCTCTGAGCTGTGGGGGAAGCAACAGACAGAAGAGTTAGTGACTGCTCCCCCTGGTGTCCTGGGGTGATATTGCTTACCTCTGACAAGAGTGGAAGGTTACCCTCTGACACGCATGCGTTCCACTTATAATGATGCAATATTTAACTATTGTCACACATTTCTTGGTAATTCCAATATGCTCATTATTTTTAATGTGAACTTCAGAGAAAATAATCTTTTAGAGAAAAAAAACTGCATAATTTTCTGTGTATAATAAATAGGATATTAACTAAAAATGTTTAACTTAGACTATAGCAATACATTGGTCACTTAAACTGCTATGATAATCAATTAAAATAGTCAGTTGGCAAAAAACAACATTCAAGTTTTCAGCACAGTTACTATCTTTGTAATCTTCATATAACTTTTCCCTCTTTACACAATATCCCTGTCATATCCAAGCCATGGCTGGAGAGTTCTGCTTTTCTTGAAATGATTCCTTGGGCTTTTGACTCTGAATTCTCACTTTGCAACAGATTCAGTTCAGTTGAGTTCTGCAGCAGAGAACCTTGTGGGACTGGGTCAATAGATTGTCTATAGTAACAGCTGTGGTTTGGACAAGGCTGGTGGAATGCTGAAGGTGCTGCTTATAAACAGATTATCTTGGTTAAAATATTTCTTCAGTTGTTAGTATGGACCAGGAGGCTGAAGACACAATAATATATTCAAATAAAACAGTAAAAATTAATTACTAAAATTAATAACTAATGCAAAAGTAAAAGGACGAGAAAAATAAATACATTTTCCATCAATCAAAATTCCAAATAATAGTAAAAATAGCTAATAATATAATGATACAATTAATTCAAAGTTCAAGGTCTATATAAATGTAAAAAAATCAAGGAAGACAAATTCAAACACCAGAATCCTAAGACAAAGGTAGTAGTTTGTTTTATTTAAATTTTTGCCCAAGAGGATAGATTCCAGACAGACAGGAATTACACATTTTTTCTGGAAATTCCTATGATGAAATGGGGAAAGCAAGACTTTTCCTAATTGCCAAACCTCAGCTTCTCATGGGTGAGCTGCAACAGCTTTCTGATTGTGAACTGATGTTATTTATCCTACAGGATCACATATTGATAGAGAGAGAAACAGAGAAATGAGCCATTATTCTTGTCATTAAGTGAAGTCTATTTAATGTTATCATAGTACATTGCCATGGGTGAATGTTTTCTGGCCAATACTACTATTTTTATGAATAAGACTTCAAGGTATTTGAGTGGCTTGGAGTACATCATGTTTGTAGACCCTGAGGGTCACATTTCTGTTATGTATGATGTTCTTCTCTTAGTCTCACCTGACTGTTATTTCTGGCAGCACTTTAAGTATTACATATCAGATGCTACAGAATCTAGTGACAATGTAGTGACAGCACATGATTTTATCCTAATAAACCCTGAATCTAGCATCAGCAGCTAAAAGCTAGTGGAGGCCCTACAAAGCAACCCTAAAGGTTTGTCTTCACATATGGTATCTAGCCTTACTGTTAGAAATGAGTTCACTTAATCCTTCATTCTGCCTCTCTTCTGCCGTAGCTCCTCCCATCTTTGACTCTTACTTAGTTACTCTTATTGTGCAGTATTCACTTGATAAGGTGATAGGTAGGTAGTGATAAAAAGGGAAGCTTCGTGTAGCAGCATTGCTCAAGTTTTTGTATTTTTACCTTTGCTAAAACCATTAACTAGAGCTTCCGATGATTTTGTGATTTTTCACAGTGTTCTTCTTTTTGGCTTTAACTTCTGTCACAATCATTACAAAGAGACACAAAAACGTTTGGGGCAGCCACCTGTATATTGGTTTCCTGGCTGCAAAAATGGCTGAATAAATGTATTACAGATTATAGTCCACAATAAAACTGATTTGAGATGGTCAAAATGGTTTTAAAGGCAAGCAGAGCAAGTGACGTCATCAATGGGGCTGGAACTGGAAGTAGTGTCATCAGGGCCGGGACCAGAAGTGACATCGTCAATGGGGCCAAAAAGGGAAGTGGCATCATTAGGGCCGGAACCAGAAGTGACATCATCATGGCCAGGAGGAATTTCCCATAACTGGTCTGTAGAGAAGTGAGATTAAGAGTCAGTGCACTCGGCCACCCCATGGTCATTCAGGCCCTTTAGCTGCCTCCCATAAGCACGTGTGTGACGCTTTATTTTTGGATTTTTGATTTTTCCTTTTTTTGGTTACTGCTTTAAGTTCTGCCTTTGGTCTTGTGCTTTTTAGCATTTGACCACTGTTATGACATTTACATGAATTTTGGATTTTTCTTTTTGGACTTGTTAAAATAAAACTCTTCTACTTACATTAACACGTCTGCTTTATTGTTGGACCACCCTTATCTGTTGTTTATCTTAGTGCAACCCATGAATTGCACTTTATAGAAACACCTATTGTATGGTGTGGCCCTGCGTGCTACTGTCTGCTGGGAGGACATACTGTGTGTGCGCCCACCCATCCTGGTATAGTAAACTGTCAGACACCTCACTCCAACCAGGCCAGGACTAGCAAACCCTAACCCTAAGACTCACACTACCCCAGGAAGTAGACAAACACCAAGTATAAAAACCCGAAGAAAAACTAGAAGAAGAAAAGAAAAACAAAATCTAGAATATGTGCCAACCAGGAGAAACAAACAAGAATATAGTAAACCACTGAAAGCTAATACATGTCATAAAAACAGTATCTAGGTATGTCTAGAAAAAATCAGGAAAATCTGAAACTCACCTTGGGTGTGCCTGTTTTGTAACAAGCACTACAATCACTTGTTAGTACAGGTACACTGAGCACTGATCACCCTCTCCATTGTTCACTTAAGTTGTGGTTTCAATACAAATAATACAAAAGTCAGCAAGAAAGTGAAACAACGTACCATGTGTGAGGTTTCTAAACTCTTTTGGGACTCATCCCAACGGGACAACATGCTGAAGAGCATCCCGAACCGCAATCACCATGTCTGTAGAAGATTGTTTATCCATTGCCGGGGTGACCGCAGGCTCACAGCACTGCAATGGCTTGCCTCCAATGCAACTCCGAAAAGATTGTGGTTGTGTTATAAGCACCTGTCGTTGATGGGTGATGCAAGGAACCTTATAAATGCAAGGTACAGTATTACTTGGCTACTAGCCTGGTCACAACCCTGCCTGGCTGCTGTGTCTGTGTACAGGAGAGTGGTAGATCCCGCTACAACAAATAACTGTGCTGTTCCTGTGTCAAGCTGAATAAAGATGGATTTGCTAAAGTACTGAGACTTAGCCTCGTGTTTTGGGGTGTAAGACAGGGACTCGTGTCACACTTGAAACAAATAATACAAACCACACAGCAACAGCACTGGATTTGAAATCTACCAGAGATGAGCTGACATAAGAATATGTCACTCCGATTCTGGGATTGCAACGCTTACAAGGGAAATGCAAGATAAAAGATAAGATTACATTTTCTGATTTTGAATTTGAATTGTAAAAGCTAACAGATTGCATGTTCAAACATGTTACATATATTGCAAAACCATGAACAGAAGTAACTAATTATTTTATCAAGACTCCACGTTACTAACAAACCTGCTACTGTACAACAACTACCAGGTTATTGCCATACATTTACCCTTTGACCTCCCTTAATCCTGCTGCTTTACGTCTTGAACATTTCTACATTAATTCTTTATAGATTATTCATTTTATCATTATTCTGGTGACACCATTTGCATTTTGTTTTTTGTATGGTTGCCAACATTTTGTGTCTGCCTTTTCCATACTGTTTAGAGTTGTTATTCTTGTTGTTAGTAATGTAAGATGAAGGTCACTTGATACTTTGCATCATCATGTCTGAGGTATTTAAGATATTATTGCTCACAAGTGTGTTACCAGAGTATTTAATTCGCTTGAAAAACTAACAAACATCACAGTGCTTGTTATGGAAAAATAAATCAAACTAGTGATAGGATTTTTGTAACTTTTTCAGACTTTGATTCTTGATTATTGTTTTGGCTTTGGTTATCAATTTTGACAACTCTTCCCTTGACAGCGACTCGGTCTGCTGATAAATTCGTTCCTTCATCTCCTGCCATTTTCTGGCTCCAATTATACTCTGAAAATCCTGTCTTCAGGATAAGCTGAAGCAGTTTAATCTCTCAACAGTTAGTTTCAGAAACTGCTGAAATACAGTCACAATGCTTCAAACTCGAACTGAAAGCAGGAAGTCTCATAATCTATCATTTTAGATAAAGTTTTTGTTCCATGTATGAGCTGCCATTCAGCTTGATCTCTTGACAAGGAGCCTTCTTGCAACATGGACCCTGTCTACGCAAAGTAAAAAATAAAGCACCCCTAACATACTGTACACTCTGTAGCTTTTCCAGCTTTTATTGAGGTTCAGAGAGTGATCCACACCATTTGTGATATTTTTCTTAAAGCTGGTCATTAAGTATGCCATAGTAGAAGAGTTAATCCATAACTGTCATTTATTAACCATGATATATTTTTAAAATCTTTTGCATCTCTTTAAATTATTTATATTAAAATAATATTTGGTTAGCACTGGTGCTTTGTAGTTTCGGAGTTCTGCATTCAGATATCAACCTGGATACTGCCTGTATGGAATTTCCATGATCTGCTCACGTCTCTGTTATTGCAAAGACTGATTGAATCTGAGTGGGGGTGTACACAAGTAGGCCTTATGAGCCCATCCAGCATTGTTTTTTTCCTTTCACCTGGGAGCCGAGGACTTGCTCTGACTCTGCACAACCCTATGTTGGTTTAAAGGGGCCGTGGAATGGAAGTATAGGTAGTTCTGTATTGCCCTTTTTCTGTTTTTAATAGATAAATTAATTGCATTGTACAGTATATTATTGTAATTTTTTAGCCTTTATTCCATGCTGAAGCAATCCCCACTGGCGGGCCTGTGTGACAGGCTGTGTTAATAGATTAGTTTAGTTTGGGGATAAAACTATTTAAAGGTTTACTTTTTCATTTTTAAAAAGATTGACACACTTACCCGGTCATTTATGAGGTGGTGCAGTGTAAGGTCCCAGTGAGACAGTCAGCTGGTCAGTTGTGCACTTTGGTGGTTGTGCTGGTTGTGGAGGCTGACCTTGCTGTGCACATGCATGAAAGTGGAGGTGCTCTTGTCCAAGGTTTACCTTATAACTGTGCGGAATGAGCACCAGATCAGTTGCTGAGTTAGTGAATTGATGACCTAGAGAAACTGCAGAAAAAATACCTGTATGGAGTTCAGAAAAGTTGCCTTAATGGAGGATTCATTTACGTGTCTGTGTAGCTGTGTGCACAAGTTTGAATTCCTTGTTATTGGAGTTTCATCCTGTGTAGGGAACACAGTTTTGCAAGCATGGTGACACATGCTCCTATTTGTGGGGATAGGAGAAGCATTGGTTGGGACTGGCTGGAGAAAACCTGTAACCAAAAATGATATGCTGTCATGCACCAAAACCCTAACACTATTTAAAAATGTGTTCAATCTTTGTATTTTTTAAGTCTTTACCCTAGTCTTTCACTATAGTCCATAACTGAACTCACAATTTTTGTCAACCTTGAAGTCCACGATGCTGACTTTTATTCCAGCAACCCGAAGATGTCACGCGATGCAACTTCTGATTGCCACATTGGGACAAAAGGAGCAGTTGCTGACAACAAAAAGATTACTCAAAGTCTCAGAATTGCAGTCCCCATGAAAGACAAAATGACTGGGAATAACAAAAATATAACACTAAAAAATATTCAAAATGAAACTGAAACTAAAAGGAATTACTTAATTAAATTCAGCCATCTCCCAAACCTCCAGAAAACCAAAGATGACCAAAAACATTAAAATTATAACAACTCACTTAAAAGGAGACATGATAATATTATCAAACCTTAATGGACAGAACTATGACTATGAATTCCAATACCCAAACTAAAGCAATAGCACAAAAAAGGCAAGAAAATAATGAAAATCCTTAACTAGAACCCCTCTTGAGAAAGGAGGGAGTCATTATTGAATGTCACAATGACAGTGGAAATTTTAACGTAAAGAAAACTTTCATCTATCACATTTATCTCATTTAAAATTGTCCAGGTTGACAAAAATTGTGAGTTCAATTGTGGACTGTATTGGAAGACTAGGGTAAAGACTAAATACGAAGATTGAACAAGTTTTAAATAGTGTTTGGGTTTTAGTGTGTGGCAACATATCTTTTTTGGTTTCAGACCTTTGGTCTGGTCTATAATTACGAATTTATCTCTGACAATTCAAACATACTTTACGGTTGTATTTTTCATCCTTAACTCCGAGTTGTGTGTCTCCCAACTAGCCATTATTCATCCATAGCATGATGTTCTTATATTGTGAAGAAATAAGGAAACTTTCCTACCACAGAGTTTGTAAAGAATATTTAAAATTAATGATTTATTTATACAAAATTTTAACTACAAATATATATAAATTGAGACGTTACACTGGCTTTATCTTATTCTACCAAAAAGATTCAATAGGAATCTCTCCCCAAAACCCCTGTGCTGTCGGTAACCAGTGTCCAATGTAATTAAATACAGTCTATTCTGTACTCTTCATGCATTTATTTTACTAGACACCTCTGCACTTTTTCTCAGTTGCTTCCAGAAACAATTATTTTTGTTGGGTAATGTTGCTCGAGTATTTCCTGTAGCCTCTCATTGAAAGTTCTCAGTTAAATCATTGCTCAGACGTTGGAACATCCTGTTTTATAACCTTGTTCATTTAGAGTTAACCTCCACTAGAATTAATGAAGCTTCAATGATGTCTTTAATCGAGTGGCAGTCAGCCATTAAAGATCTTGAAAGAGAAGCTAAATACCATTTAAGGTTTTAACAACCTTACTGTATCTGTTTAATTACTTTAATATGTCAGTACTCCAGGGTGGGGAGGGATTATGAAAGGGACGGGGAATTTTACAATCCTGACAATTATGCTTCACGTCCTTGACTAAGATATACTGTTTCACTTTGTCAAAGATTCTTACATTTTACTATAAAAAAAGAAAAACTGCTTAGTGATTTGTCCAGAAATAAAGAAATGACTGGAAAAAGCATTTTTAGAGATATCATTAAAATTCTGAGCTTTACCAATGAAAGTTTATTTAACCGCAAAATTGTGTGAGCCTATTGAAACTAAAAGGTCTTTGACGTCTTCAGATATTACTAATTTTATATTATCTGATAACTTCTAATGCTGAAACATTACCAAAGATATCTATCACCATTTAGCTTTCAGGTCTAAGTTATACAGTAATTCACCTCTTAAAACATAGTTGTTGGATTGTAGCCTGGCAGCTTGACAATTCTAGGCTAGCTTTTTTGACAAGAAGCATTTTTAATGGTGCGAGGGGTGTTTTTCATTTAGTGAGACTTGATTTTACAGTGTAATTTCTGGTATTTTATAATGTCGGTCATATACAGTTTAATTTAATTTTGGTGTGCATGTTCAGCTGTGCTTTACAGAGCTGTGTTTTACTCAGCATTCCCTTGGTCCATTGTTGTCACTGTGGACTTCTGTCTGTACTATAACACATCCATAGCATAAATCCAATCCAAATCTTATTCTGCCTCTGCTAATAAAGTGCCCAGTCCTTGGCCATTTTCACTGTGCAGTGGTGCCTTGGTTTGCAAGCATTATTTGTTCCAGAAACATGCTTGTAATTCAAAGCACTCATATATCAAAGCGAGTTTCCCCATAAGAAATAATGGAAACTGAGATGATTCGTTCTACAACCCAAAAATATTCATATAAAATGATTAATACAAAATATAAACTAAAAATACATAAAACAAATTAACCTGCACTTTACCCTTGAAAAGAATTGTGGCTGGTGTGAGTGAGACGAGAGAGAGGAGAGGAGGAAGAGAAAGTTTATTGTGTGGGACGACTTTCACTCTAAGTAACGGAATCCCTGCTACCTGTTGGCTCACTGGAATCTTTTTCTTTTTTTGTGACTTTAAAGTGGAACCTATCCAATGGCAGTTGCCTTTGCCTGAAGAGTAACTATACTTGGACACAAAGTAAAAAAAAAATACTTTACACACTGTAAGGTTTCTAAACTCTTTTGGGATTCCCCCTAATGGGACAACATGCAGAAGAGCATCCTGAAGCAACCGCAAGGCTCCCAGCGCTGTTGCAGTTCGCTGCAAAAGCGAATCCAAAAAGTATTGCGGTCATGCTATAAGCGACTGCCATCGATGGGTTATGCACGGAACATTATAAATGCAAGGGCACAGTATTACTTGGCCATTAACCTGGCCCGACCCTGCCTGATTGCTGTGTCTGTGTATGGGAGAGTGGCAGATCCTGCTACAATAAATAACCGTGCTGTCCCTGTTTCAAGTGGAATAAAAGCTGGTTTTGCTAAAGTACTGAGACTCAACTTCATGTTTTGGGGTTCAAGACAGGGACTCACATGTCACAGCACACACATGTGGTCACAATGCTGTAGTAAACCGTATACATGCGTAGGAATGTTAACTATATGAGTGAGGCATGCCGACTGAGACTGAGCAGGGGAGATGATTACTCACAATGCCACAGAGAGAGAGAAAGAGAGAGAGGGAAGAATCATCGGCTTAATTTGTGATCACATGACGCTCGACAGTCAAAGCATTTATGTACTTCTCGTATTACAAGACCTCGCTAATTTATCAAGTTAAAATGTATTTAAAATTTTAGCTCATCTTGCGAAACACTCGCAGACTAATTTACTCGCAATCCAAGGTTTTACTCTATTCCATAAATCCACATCATACTCTAATTTTTCTCAGGTCTTGTATACCAGTTTATAATTTACTACACCCAGAGAGTCATTCCCACACTAATTTTATTTTGCACTTGCTTGCATTTTGCCCAGTCCTATGCAAGTTTGCCAGGCTTATCACACCTGGGCACAAATTCACATTGTAAGATACTTCCTAAAACATAACTCAACCCCCCAATTTGTCTTATACTATACCCACAGGCAGTGTTGTTGCCAGGTTATTTTGCCCGCCTAGGTTATTAGTGCACCAACCGACTGTTCGGTAGCTAACTCATTTGGTTGGGTTTTTCCTCCCCTTATGATATGTGCCCAAGGCAAATGCCTAATTCACCTTAATGGTAGCACTGGCCCTGCCCACAGGAAAAGTCAAACCTAAATCTTATTTTGACTTTATGATCAGGATAACTATATTTCCTTGAACATAATTTTGCACCCTTCTTTCATTCAGGTTTGAAAATTTCTCAATTACTTTCTGATTAAATGTCACTTAAATTTCAATTAGAACTGCCAAAAAAAATAGCCAAATACTGTCTAGAGCAGTATTTCCTAACCTTTTACTTTTTGTAACTAAAATCATTCTGAAGCACATCATTATTCTACTAACCACAAACACATATATATCTATTATATCTATTATTCTGGACAGGATGTGTTGATTGTTGGTCACCTCTTCATTGTGCCTTCTAATGCCAGTCCTGTAGACTTCATCTAGCTGTTCAGCAATACTAAGCCTGCAAAAAAATTAGCTTCATTATATTTTATAGATTACTGTGGCTGCTTGCATTTTTCTGAAAATTGTTTTAGATCTCATACCCCTGTCATTTTCCACAATGCTTCAGTACCAACACTTTGAAACAGCAAACAGGGAAAGCAAAAATAGGCATTACTTGCACTACTCTCAGTAAGTGAATGTCATTTATCATAACAAGTGCTGGAAAATATCTGTGTGTAAGGTTGGGAGCTGATAGTGCATTGCAACACCCACCACATGCTGAACGTGTGTTAGCTCGTACTCAATTTCTTAAGTCAGGTTGGTCTATTTCAAGCTCCTTTATCTTCTTTTATCCTTCAAGTGAATGATTTATGAAAGGCTGTTTCATTAATGAAATAGCCAAATTTTCTTTAATTTCTGAAGTTCTTCTTGAACTGGCTATCAAAGTCTCATCTGTAGTTACCTAACATTAAAGGCAGATGTAAAATATGAACCATTAACGTCAACATAATATAGTGTGTTGACAATTGTCCAATCACATTATATCAAATAAACCTAGAACAATACTAATTCGCTGCCAATAAACATGGGGGTGTCCAGAGTGCAGGGAGTTGCGTCTCCCTAAAAATCTGAACGCAACCAATTAAAGGGCAGCCTCAGGACTTACATAGACTCTTTTGGCCAGCATCCTTCACTCTGGAAATATAGGTATTATACAGATTTTTTTTTAATTCACACAGAAATTAAACAGATACAATTCGGAAGATTTTTTAATGGATGTTAATATGCACCAGGCAAATAAACACGTCACATTTATTTCATGATTATTTCACATAACTTAATTAATTTAGTAGAGTTTTTTTTTTAATATTGGGGGTTATAATGCCCCAGCACCCCACATTACAGACCACCACTGGTTTGAAAGAATCTTTGCATGTTTGGAATATTTTTCCATGTCTGGATTCTTTGGTATTTATTTGGATGTATGTTTTGTGCTATTTTTCATCATATCCTTCATGTCTGTGTCACGCTTGTTTACAGGCATGCATTCCTGTTGTTGAAATGTTGTTGTTGTGTGAGGCAATTTGTGACATAATAGCTGTCATTTTATTTAAGGGTGAGTGAGTGTGGATGCTGCAGGTCTGAACTTTAAACTGCATTTTCTTATTTTACTTTCAAAATAATAAAATGGAAATGAAGAAGCTATATAACAGAAATTAAAAATTATGAAGGCAGATGCTAAATGTTAAATTAGAATGA
The DNA here is from genome assembly GCF_016835505.1 of Polypterus senegalus. Lineage (NCBI taxonomy): Eukaryota > Metazoa > Chordata > Cladistia > Polypteriformes > Polypteridae > Polypterus > Polypterus senegalus. Next base: position 128,044,900 of record NC_053160.1, read on the forward strand.
GCTCCTCACAGATCTCCTTCGCTTCACATGGAATGAAATGATATCAGTTTATTAGCTAAGTACATTTGTTTGGAAGCACAAGTAATTTCCCTTAGTGTGTGTAAAGTGCACATAACACAACCATTACAAGAAACCAACAATATTTAACAACACATAACCTAGTGACCATTTTAACATGATATAGGTTATTAACTAGATCAAAGGTTAATAAGATTCTCAGCTTGGACAAAAAAACAGTTTTTTTGCCATGTTGTTTTAACCTTCATTGCCCTGTACTGTTTCCCAGAAGTGAGGGATTGAGATATTGAATGTCTAGAATAGGAAGGGTCAGCAGTAATCTTGCTTGAATGCTTTCTGAAGCTGGAGTTGTATAGATCTTGGAGTCTGTGTGAGTTACAACCAGTTATCTTCTTTGCTGACCAAATCATTTGATGAAGTTTTGCTTTGTCATGAACAGTGATTGCTTCAATCAGCATGTAAGGATGGACTCAACAATGGCAGAGTAGAAATGGACTCACCATATTTTGTAAACTTGAGATGAACAGGAAATAACAACCTGCTTGAGTTGAAAATCCATTCTTATAAAAACTGTTCTCATATTCCTCTGAATGTACAATAAAATCATTGTTCAAGAGCAACATTCAATCACCTTAAAACAATTATGAAATGTGTATTCTGCTGTTTTGAATTTCATCAATCTCACTAGAAAACCCACTGAAACAAAAGATCTAACATCTTTGCATTGTTAAATTTATAGTATGTACTTTTGCCTTGACAATGCCTTACTGTTAAACTGTTGAAACAGCCATCTGAGAAAGTTGTTTGTAATATTTCTTACTATAAACACATTTATGGTATAATATTACGCCAGATAAAGTTGGCTGTAAGTTACTTTCAGTCCAACCTTCTTTTTTGAGCTCAGGGTCACTTGTGCTTATTACCAGAGCGCTGGGTGCAATATGGGATATAACCATTCATCACAGGGGGCATTCATACACACACTACACTAGGTCAGCATGGAGCTACCAGTTAACCTTAGATGCACATCTTTAAATTGTGGGAGGAAAACTGGAGTACCAAGAGAAAACCCATACAGGTTGCAACCAGGGGACATTAGCTGTGAGCCTGTAGCACAAAAAATGTGGGCAGTGCACTTGCTGTTTAAGTGCTTTGATGTAATTTGTCCAGAGGGTCTGGGCGGTCTCATGGTCTGGAACCCCTACTGATTTTATTTTTTTTTTCTCCAGCTTTTGGAGGTTTTTTTTTGTTTTTTCTGTCCACCCTGGCCATCGGACCTTACTTATTCTATGTTAATTAATGTTGACTTGGGTTTATTTTTTATTGTGTCTTCTATTTTTTCTATTCATTTTGTAAAGCACTTTGAGCTACATTTTTTTGTATGAAAATGTGCTATATAAATAAATGTTGATTGATTGATTGATTGATAATTTGGAGTTAACTGCCCCAGTCTCCAAAACATCAAAAAAACAAGGTAAAACATCTTAAATCTTAATAAAACATTACTAAGGTCAATGCCCGTAATCACAGCAATACACATGTTGGTCTGCTTATTGTCATATAACTTCATCTGTATCATAAGGATATTTTTTATTTATACAGTACCTCCATTTTTAGAGTTCAGTGGTTGCAGTGAGGTAGAGTCCACCCTGGCAGTATGGTTCACAAAATATGGTCAAGCCCTGGACAACCATCAAACCATTAGAGAACACATTCACACAGACACTGAAATGTACTCACACTGGTCTAATTTTGAGCCAACAGTTACTAAAATGCCTACGTCTTTTCAATATGGAAGAAGCCTAAGTAACAAGAGAGAAAAAACACTATGGATATGAAGAGAATTTGTAAACTTTACACCGACATAGACCCTTATTTTTGAACTATTTATTTGGTGTTGGCTGTGTAAACAACTAGTGTGTCTGGGTAGCAGTATGTACTGTACAGATACTTTAAAAAATACTAATCTCTGAACACCAGGGGCTTCATGCATAAATGGTGCGTACACACAGAAATGTTGTGTATGCTCGTTTCCCAACTCACTTCAAGATGTATAAAAACTAAACTTGGCGCAAAGCCACACACATTCTCATGCCAGCCTTACCCTGTGTGTACGCAAGTATTTAGAATTACAATGATCTCATTGTAAACCTGCAATATAGTTGTAATATGAGCCACTTTATGAACCATCTGCACTGTATGTGCATGTGTATTGTACATATGAATTCACTATTGTATATTTTTCATTGTTTTTATCATATTATTATTATTTTATAGGAAAATAAGTTTATGGAGGATTTGCATATTGAATCTCATTGTACCATACAATAACAATAAAGGAAAGTAATTCAATTCAATAGAAAAGAGCACATATTTTAAACTGATGATGACTGGTTTCTAAGTTGATTTAGATTTCCAAGAGCTTTATTCTTGGAGCTCTTGATATTATTTTAAGAGGAAATGCATTAAAGTGTATATATTACATTATACAGATACATTTTTAACTTCATTAAAATAATGTATATTGTTAATAATTAAATGTGAGGGCACAGTGGTGTAGCCGTAACGATGAGCTGGCGCCCCATCCACAGATTGGTCCTGCCTTGCACTGTTTACTTGCTGGGAATGGATGGAATAATTAAATACGTACTATGAAAATATTTCAATGTTCCTTAAAAGTTCCGAAGAATCGGCTTTCTAAGCTTACAGATGGTCTGACATTTATTAAAGAGCTTATTGTGTGGTGATTGGTTACCTGTAGAAAAGTAAAGGAAGGACAGGAATTGGAGGTTGGTACGTTTGAAAGAGACAGTACTGCTGGATTAAATTATTTCATCGTGGGTCAAGCACGTCCCAGCAGACATCTTGCAAGAGGCAGAAACAATCTCTGGATGGGGTAGCTCATCGTTACCACTGCGCCACCGTTCCCCCATATTTAATACATGCTTTAATCCATTTCATCATGAAAATCATATCAAGTATACATGCTAGTATTTAAATTGTTCAGAGAGATGTAATATCATAAATCTCTTATATATATTTCTCTTCTGGTTCGTCCTGCTTCTACTTCAAAACTGGTCCCGCCCACACGCAGCCGACACGGCATTTCTCGATTAGCGTTTGCTTCCATGGGTACACAGATAACTCAACCTCCTGGCCACGGACCATACCGTTTTAAAATACACAGGCAAATTTATCACCAAATCTCTCCACTATATGCTAACACTTCTACCTCTCCAGGATATGGAAAGTTGTATGTTTTTGACACAGCGCCAGCTACTGAAGTACGCTTACAAATTAAAGCAAACTCTGCATGCAGTGAAAATTTACTTCGCCAGCTAGATTCCATGCTCAGAACCATCAACCCTTTCGCTAAATCATACAAACACATGCATGAAATCACTCAGTCCAATCCAACAGCATCTGTACGAATGGTTTTCAAGGAAAACCCTGGGCAGGATTTACGACGATACAATGCCCTGACATGTCACACTGATGTTCGTCGGAGAAGAAAGGGACATTTGCATCTATTCGAGAGGCAACTCCTATAAACAGATTTCCATGCTCAATATGAATTGCGATCCTATGGTTAACCCACTTTTATTCCCTTACGGAGACTTTGGCTGGCACAAAGATTTACAACATATTCCCGATAAAAGAACCGAATCAGGCTTACTCAATGCCAATTTTACGCGTACAGATTATTAATGAGTAATACATTTAGTATTTTGCACTCCAGCGGCAAACTATTCCAGCAGTACGTCGTAGATGCATACAGTATGTTAAAACAAAGGGCGCACGTCTCAACTATCTCAGATTACATCAACAAGATCTGCGCATGGAACAATACAAAGGACTATCAGACGGACTGCAAGCAAAGGCTGAAAATAACAACATACGTGTAGGCAAAAAGCCGGAGCACAGACCTGATAGTGTAGTACGAGTCTTTTGGATTAAGCTGCAGGAATTACTTAGAGACATTCTACAACAACATCTTTTTAGGGTTGTTATCCCTTATTTACATAATCGAATTTCAGAAATGCGGCCTTCCTCATGCCCACATGCTGTTTACTCTTCACAATAATTCTGAAATAAAAACCAGAAAGAAAGAAGAAGAAAGAAGTATTTCTTTCTTCGTGATTTCTGAATTCCTTTCTCACCATTTTCCGTTCCTATTTTTAGACCGCCGTATACTACGATGGGCGTTGGCTAGTGTAATATATTCTGTGTCCTGTCATCATAAGAGAAAGCCCGTTTAAGAAGCATGTAGTGATTCACACACATAGAGTACATAGAAGAACACATACAATAAGAAGCATTTAACATGCTACTTTAGTTATGATGGGATCTGAAAAACTCTAGTAAATTTAACATTGATTTTAAGGTTAAGTTTACAATGTTCTACTTTAATGATAAAATAAAATACGAGATTAAAGTGGAAATTTCACTGTGTCCCTATTTTTTTTCTTTTCTCTGTAACCTGATACACTTCCGTAAGACACTCAGATGGTGAGCTATGACTTGCCTTTTCATGGCGACTTTGATATCTGACCACTTCTTTTTTATTTCAAGCAACTTTATGAGTTTGAACTTTCAAGTGTCCCCGCTACTCTTTATCACTCAATCAACTTCCTTTTGTTGTTTACACCACTGCTTAAGCCGACAAATAGTATGTTTTTTTCGTACATTTTTTCCATTGTATTTTAATCAAACACTGAATGGGAAAGGTCATATTTATATTGATTTGCACTTTAAAATATGCAAAATTGTGGTAGAAGTCGGGGTAGGACGGCAGGCATGTGCACATGCGTTACTTTTTACGCCGACTTGGATTTATGGAGCTAAAGTGCATGGAAGTTTACTTACGCACAGTTTTGTGCATCTGAATTTTTTGTGTGTACGCACATTTCTACTTTTGCCCATACGCCATGTTTTACTGTGAGTTCTATGCACAGAGTTATGCACAAGGCCCCAGATCTGTGATGAACTGGCACTCCATCAAGGGTGTCTTGTACCAGATGCTGCCAGCATTTGCTTTGAAATCCACAATTGGACTAAGTAAATGCATGAATAGATAACTGATATAATTAAGTAAAATTTTTGGTCTCCAAACTGATCAAAGACAATACTTTTAATTTATTTAAGAAATAGCAAAGCATTACATCTGAACAATTCCTGGGTATTAAGAGCAAACATCCACTTTGTACAAATAGTGCAAGAGTTGTGGAAATAATTACATTAATGATCACTTAACAGATAACTAAAACTGATGCTGTCATTATTTTAAACTTGGGCTGTTTTCTTTCTGCAGTATCATATTTTACCATTTGCCATTTATTTATCTTGTAGGAGAATGTAAGCTAGATATATCACATGCATGCACTTAAAACTTAAAGGCACTGTAGTCTGGATTCTGAGCTTAATCACTTTCAGAAATGTGGTGTGGTGTTCTTCAGATATATGATTTTAGTGGTTTTGGACTGATGCATGGGTAAGTGTTTCTGCATTCATTTATGTCATCAGCTTCCAGATTTGGCCCTGTGGGCCCCTGCAGCTACTGGTTCCTACTTTCATCTGTTATTTTTTCCTATTTAACATCTTAAACAGCTGGCAGTCTGTTTTAGTTTTTTTAGTAATTTATCAGAGATGTACTACATTTTTGTTTTCTTAAAAAAGTCACCTCACTACCACTATTAATTCAGATGTTCAACTGTGGAATACATTTTCATTGACCCTTTAAAACCTTTGATATGCTGACCAAATAATGATGGCCAAATGAGTCCTGCTTTTTTGATGCTTCCTTTCTTGTAGCTATTCTTTGTTGTTTTGACCTTTGAGCAGGAGTGGCCCTCAGATGGTGGGTGGAATTAGTTGCAGAACGTGAAGTCAGTGTCAGAGTTTCAGATAAAGGGAAATACACCCACATTCTCAACTTTCAGAGAAACTGGTCTGTTTTAGACTTTCCCAATGGTGTCATCAAAAATATTTATATTTTATATTTATAATGTCACATTATTTGCTTGTTGAAGTATTGTGATGAAGCTTAATACATAAAACCAGATATTTTTACATTTAAAGTACACTACCCAGTACCCTTGCTTGTGTATAAATAAATGTGGAAAAACTAAGATAACTAAAAACAAGCCACATCAAAAGGAAAATATTAATTCTTAGTCAAAAGTTAGAATTTAATTAGACAATGAAATTGTTATCCTAATTATTATTAATATTGAATTAAACAATATACATACCTATGGTCATTGATTACATTGTACTTCAGGCTCCAATAAAACTTTGTGCACTCTAACAATGTCCTTCTATCAGGTCCAGTGTACTGCCTGATGGGAATTGTGGTCCCCATGTCAGCACAGGTTTTTTGGTTACCTCCCCTCCTATTAAAACCCCCTCCCCAATAATACATATAGCCTATATTTTAAGTTGGACCAATGGTCACTCACATACAAAATTTTGTAAACATCACTTCAGCCATTTTTGGATGATTGGTGAACTACAGTATCAACAAATGTATTACATGATTTCAGTGTTGATATTTAATTTTTTTCCTTTCTGACAGTGACAACATACCTAAACACTATCAGTTATCAACAGGTAAACGTCCAAAGAACTGTATTTTCAGTGGGCGATTCACACACACATTGGAGGCATAAAGAAGGAAAGTTTGTGGAAACTGATAGGATCAGTGATTTATAAAAATGAGGTGGCTCAACCACAAGTACATCATAAAACAGACTCAACTTTGAAACAAATAATTAGTGTTATTGATGAACACATGACTGTCCTTACAAGCAGATTTTCACTTGTCTGATGTAAATTGAAAAATAAAGAAAATCAATAACACAGAAAAGTGTGACAGTGCAGTCTGAAATTTCAAATTAGAACTAGCTGTTCAGAAGTTTTTAGTGCTATCAGTGATCCCTTATTCTACATTAAGCTAATAGACCTGCTACTATGCAAACAAAAATATTTGAAAACAGACTATAAATAAGCAAGATGGTTTTATTACAATACTCCTTTAAATTAGAACCTCAACTGTAGATAAATGGCCATGCACAGCTTTTATTATTTCTTTGTTGTCTGGTTGTGCTCTGAACTGGGCTTCAACAATCAAGACTAATAGTAACATTTGATGTGAACTACTTCTTTTTACTTCTTTGAAGAATTATTGACAGTTCGTACGTACTGTGAAAAAAGGGAAACAATGACTTTGAGCTAATTACACATTTTAACAAATGGAAATAAAGACACTTCTTATCAGTGTATAATATTCATGCAATTCTTGTGTGATATTGGTTTATAGACTGCTTGATAGCTATATATTGAAATAGCCTGTCTCACAAAATCAATCGTGTTAATAATAGTCTTGATGATGTAGTTGGAATAACCAATTGGGTTATCAATTAAAGTGTGAGACATGAATGTCAATGTAAAATTTACTGAAATAGGCAGGTTTAGAAAAAGCCACGAGTAGAATTTTATTTATTCAAAAATGACAAAATCATTTGAAACAAGGCTTATGTATGTATTGTGTTTAACAACCGAGTAATTGGTCCTAGGAAACAAGAGTTAAAATGTAAAATTCATTAGATAAGCAGAAGGCACCTCCAGCAAGTGGTTGAGAGCTGTTGCTTTTTGTCAATAACTGTTACAAGATTTCTGCAATTATGATTACTGATGAAAGCAATACAAATAATGTGCATTCAATTGCTTTTCAAACTCCTGACATTTTAATGGATATCACTTTTCCATCACTTCTGCCTAGATGTGCCGATGAGCCTGATATGTCAGGCTGGTCAAAAGACAAAGCAAAGCAGTTCACTTAACACGAAACACATGCTATATGTAAATATGCATTACTGATTTGGAGAACGGCATAACAGAAAATGAGCTCATGAGATTTTTATAATGATCTAAAATAATAAATGGATGTGTCTGTCTGTCCATCCAGTTGCTATGTCTCTGACATTCCAATAGATGGCCCATCACAGACATTAACACATAAGCATTGCATGGTGCAGTGCAAACATTAACGCTGGGGTCTACCTTGATTACTTAGATCTCAACCCCTCTTAGATGGGTATCACAGCTAGTTATATAATAACTGTATAATAATCAGGTTGTCTATTTTATTTTGTGAATGCAAAACCTCATGATCAAGAGCAGGAAGCAGTAAAGTTCTTTTTTCTTCTTGATCTCAGTGTATCTGTTTTTATTGTAGTTTTTCTTTAGTGGCTAGTTATGAAGACCCCAACTCTAATTGGTACTAGTTTGTGTGGCAGATACATTACTTGTCTTGTTTATTGTTTCTAGTCTATCACATTTCCTGATTGTGTATGCAGCCTTTCATTAAGACTATCAACTAACTCTGAGAGTAAGTAAAAAAAGTACTTTCAATAATGTTTTAACAGTATTTATACATGCATGTATGAGTTACACTTGTCTAATCTGCTGTGACATAGATCCAAACTGATTGGGTAATTGCTATGATGATTTACTGCTGTTATTTTAATGTAAACACCAGAGAAGAACAACATGCTATTATCTGTTTTCTGTGGGCTGAAGGTGTATTAGGAGCACAGATCCATCACTGAGTTTCAGCACAGGATAGAAACAACATTTTGCCTCAGAAAACTTTCAATAATTAATTTGAAAAGTCAAGAAAGGCTACACAAGTGGGAGAGATGAAAAGCGATCACATCATCCCTCCCGCATCAACTATTGTTGACAATGTTGAATGTGTCCTTGACATTGTTCTGACAAGCAAGTATGTAACCATTTGACTAAGTGGATGAACAATCTAGGAAACTAAGTAAAAAAAAAAACATGCAAACTCTGTATTCTTTCTGATGTAATTATGGCAAATATATTGAGAATACTATTTGATATACCCTCTGGTGTTCAATGGAGTCACATAATGTTGTTGTTGGTCCTGCAGAGTAACATGCAATAACCATCTCATGCATCTGCTTTTGACAAGTCTACATTAGTGCTTGATGTTTTCTTGGAGACTTCTTATTCTCCTGATCCTCCTGCTTACAACTTCCTCTTCTCTGATAGTGCTGGCAGGACTGATAGATAGATAGATAGATAGATAGATAGATAGATAGATAGATAGATAGATAGATAGATAGATAGATAGATAGATAGATAGATAGATAGATCAAATGAACAAACTTCATTTGTCCACATGGGGAAATTTAGCTTTTTACAGTGGATCTTTAAATAAATGATTACATAAATAGGTAGGTAATTAAATATTAAAAAACATATACTATGGTTTGAAAACACACCTGAATGACTAAAATGCAGGAGAATTAAAAAGAAAAAAAAAACCTTTGACTCGGCTGTCACAGTCACAGTGAGGCATTATGCACGCATATTGCTGTTGGTATAAAGTAGCCCCATGTAGTGTTTCTTGGCGCACTTCTGCTGAATAATTCATTTGCTGAAAGTACTCAGCGTTAGTGTGCCTGAGGGAGGATGTGCAGCATTGTTCATAATGGCAAACAGTTTTGTTTCAACTCTCTCCTATAATTAGCTTATTAATTTGGTGGGCCTCTCTTGAAGTGATGTTACCAGCCCAGCACACCACAGCATACAAAATCACACTGGCCATCACAGCATTGTAGAAGATGAAGGATGTCTCTCTAAGGAAAAAGAGCATTCTTATATAGTTCTTCTGTGTTCCAAGAGAAGTACAACCTGTCATTAATGTAGACCCTCAAGTACTTGTAGGGATGAACTTCCCTGAATTATGACCAGACATAGAGGCTCTTTGGTGGAGCAAAAGTCAATAACCAGTTCCTTGGTTTTGTTGATGTTAATTTGCAGACAACTCTCTTTTCACCAAGAAACAAACCTGACTCTTATACTGTGCCTCATCCTTTTAATCAATACACCCCATAAGTGCAAGTGATATGACCTGGTGTTATATTTGTAGTCGGAGGAGTATAGAGTGAAGAGAAAAGTAGATAGAATGACTGTTTCTTGTTTCTTTTTTTTTCTCCAGAAAAGTCCTCGAGTCCCACAAACTGTGGTTTGACTGATAGTCCATTATCCAGGAAACCATAGGCTCATCTACCTGCATATTTCAGAGTTTACCCCTTAACAGGGATGGCTGGATGGTACTGAAGGCACCGGAGAAATCACAAAACATAATCCTCACAGTGCTGCCAGCTTTGTCTAGGTGAGAATAAGCCTTGAGAGATATAATTGCATCCTCCACTCCAATCTTTGTCCAATAGGCAAATTGCAGTGGATCCAGGTAGTCTACCACAAGAGAACACATATATTCAAGGACCAGTCTTTCAAAGTTCATCATTAGGTGTAAAGGTGCCTTCCTTCTTTGGAACAGGAACAATGTGGGGTATTTTCCATAGCAGTGGCACTTTCTGAAGGATGAGGGACAAACTGAATGGGTGACAGAGGTCACAAGCCTAAAGAACTTGAGGACTGACTCCATTTGGTCTCACAGCTTTTACTGTGCATAGCTTCCTCAGGTGTCTCCTTACTTGGTCTTTTGGACTGTCCATACTGATGGTCAAAGGTGGACTTGTCACTGACTATTCCAGTTGACGTGGTAGGAATTGTTCATGTAATTGGGATTGTTTGGGGAGACTGGTCATTGGAAGAAGGTGGCTTATACTTAAGTTTATAATAGTTTGAAAAGTGATGTAACAGCATACTACACTTATATCAAGTGTTATTTCTCCTTTTACAAGGTGTCCTTGTGGCACTGTCTTTACTGATTACTTGCTATGCAAAAGTTACTATGTGAAAATAACATAATAGGAGTGGAGGGGAAATAAAATGGGAGCACATAGCAAGATCTTAGAAGTTTTCAATCTTTGTGTTAGAAATTTCTTCAGAAATAATCTCTAAATGAGGTTTACATCTTCCTGCTGCCAGTCGCCACTGAGTATAGAGGTTGGAGATGAGCTGAGACAAATACATACTTAGGATGAGTGGGTCTAGAGGAACAGAGAGAATGAGAGACAGTGGAAGGTTGAGAAAGAAGATGGTTCATATGGTACTTTTAAGTGAGCAGATGGGCAAGTTAGCTCAGCAGACAGAAAGCTGGGCAACACGTGATTAGTAATCCCATTTTACTGCTATTTTGTAGCTATCATCTCTTGCTTGTATTCAGCTGTATAATAAATATGCTTTTGTGTGTTTTGGCTGCTTTGCCATTTTTATGAGGTGTTATGTTTGCTATGGGAGCACTCCCTGGTGTACAACACACTGATAAGTACATTTCTATTCTGATCAGCTATTTTATTTTCTGATTATGTTATACCATGTTCTGAACTTAAACTAAATAAAACTGATAATATTGTCAAGTAACATGGCGTCAGTGGCCTCTGGCACCTTGTAGACAAAACTTATTTATGTCAGCACTGATACATGACTGATGAGCGCAATACAACACCGCACCTTAACAAATGGTATACCATGACTCCCAAGTTTAGAAGCAAAACTGTTCTCCAAACCCATAAAACCAAAATCTGAAGAGAAAGCTGCATTTGTAGTAATATAGAAAGAGCATTAAAACTAAGTGGTTTTAGTAACAGATACTTCAAAATTAAGCAATTTTGTTATCATGAAATTATGCTTTTTACCACAGAATAAATAAAAATGTACATTGCACACCCAAGGGTTGCTGTCATAGTAGCATTAAACCGAGAATGATTTTAAAAAGGCCATTATTTAACAGATATAAACAAGAATCATTAAACAAAAGGGATATACTGTATCAGGTAAATATCAGTGAATAAAAAAAAATAAACCCCAGATGACACCCTAGATGTTGGGTGACTATTTATTCTGTGACTAGTCTTCTAGCCTATATTTAAATAATGTGATTTAGCAATAATGCAGTCTCTTACTCTTTCTTTAGATTTCTTTTTATTCAATCAGTCAACCAATTCCTCCAACTCCACTCCACTAACTCCTCTCTCTGACTCTCTACTCAAGTAAACCCTAGTGGAGTGTCACTTTTATATCTCATCCATTGACTACTTCCACTTTGCTCCACAATCACTTCTGAGGTCAGGACAACCTTCCATTTGTTCCGGGGAAAACATCTAGGTATCTCTACACCCCTGAACTGACGCTATCCTCACACAGCCACTCTATCTTTTATTAGAAGGTCTGGATGTCTCTCTCCCTTATGGTACCTCCCCACTTAATTTGAAAGCATACTACACAATGGCAGTATGCAAACGTTAAGACTTGCATTGCCATCGTTGACAGTTATATTGCAGGGTCCTTTTCCCTATTCCAAGCCACTTCTAAATGATAGAGTTCCCATACTAAGCTGCAACATACACATATTTTAATGCTTTGTAGAAGATGCATTTTACATGGTTGCCTTATTTGATTTATACAATAAATCCAGGTTGCTTTTATTTTTTCTTGTCAAAGCTAAACTTTATTAAATAACAACTAAAGGATAGCCTGACACATCTTCTTGCAGAACACTGTTAACTAAGAGTTAAGTAGTGGGCTGCCATAGCAATGACAATGAATGTGTAGTATCATCATTAAAAGTTTTGACTTAAAACAATAAAGAGAATGTAGTGTGGCTTCTTAGAATATGTCTGGCACTGTATAAGCTTAAATTGTGCTAAGTATTTTAACTGCTTTTCTCTGGCAGACATTCTGACTGTTATATGCTGCTTTCTCTCTTCACTGAACAGAATCAAAAACACCATTTCTGGCTGCCATCTCTGCCTAAGTCTGAGGAGACTTCAAAAACGTATGTATCAGACAATCAAATATAGATAATAGACCAAATCTGTTGCAGCTCTGACTGAATATAATATGTACTTTAGCAGCTTGATATTTGGGTTACCTCAGACTTTAACCAAAATAAAAGCATACACTCTCACAAACAAATGCAAAGCTTTTGTTTTCCGAATTAACTTATTTAATTAATTGTATACTATGTTTAATTTAAGAATGGAGGCATACTTCTTATAATTCATAAAGATTAGAGAATATTTTTCTCAATTGTTTTAATGACTTCTTAATATTTTACTTCTGCCACATAACAATGTAAAAGCATAAATGCTTAGAATGATACAATGAGAACTACAGGACAAATCAGTATATCTCGGAAAATCCAAGTTTTTTTTTTCCATGCATATATAAACTATAGTGCATGGCAAAGTACCACAGAAGGTCAAACACCCTGTGGCAGTCACGCTTCCTTTTCTCAGGGACTGCCATCCCACTGATCCTGCATACTTCCATGAATACTGAGTGAGGTGAGACCTCGGCTTGTTTGACGGAAGCCCACAGACTGTGTTACATTTTCATCAGATTATTGCTGTGGGGGTTGAATTCTGTTTTGAGGGTTTATTCCATCTTTCCAATGTAACCTGAACCATATTTGGAATAGAATGATTCTCCAATGAATTTATTCTCAAATTTTGTTTTAGCTGTTGTATCTTCACCTTCATTTTATAGTGGCATGCTCAGGTCATTCTGATGCTTACATTTTGTATACTGCCTGCAGTTATTTTTCATCTATGAAATAGTGTAAAATAAAATTCTAATTTAAATATTTAGGTGTTTTGGGGTTTCCTCACCTAAAACTTATTGCTGGCAAAATCAGAATAAGTTTAAAAAAGTAATCTCCCCTTCTCTCTAACGGTTATAATTAAAGGCAACATATTTTGCCTGCTCAAAAATAATGATTGAAATGGACCAAAATTGAGTTTCTTTCAAACTAAATCATTCATTTATTTATTTTTCATTTATATTGTTACTATTAAAGGGTCTATAGAGACACAAGAAAAGAGGGGATACTAGGTAAATGCAGTGTCCATGTATGTATACATTCACATATTCAATGTGACTTATGCATGTTAGAGGATCTCCTCAAGAGCTTGATCATGCTGGGACAAGAGGGGGCACTGTTGCTAACATTCTCTTCTCCTTCTGTTCCTGCAGCGACAAGAAACCACCCGGTGAGCACACTTAGCCTGCACCTCTATCTATCTATCTATCTATCTATCTATCTATCTATCTATCTATCTCAGTTGTTTCACAAACGTTTTCGTCATGGAACCTTTCAGAATATTTTTTTTTCTTTGGAACCCTAACTCTATCTCTGATTTTTATTAAGCATTGTGAACCCATAACATTCTTCCTTCTTTCAACTCCTGCTATTGCGTGAGTGTTTTGCATAACATAGCCATAATATGTTTAGAAATAAAGGGAAAACATTATAAATATAACCACAAACCTTTATTTTGGTACAAGAAAATATTGGATGTAACCACAAAAGTTAATTTTGCTACAAGAAAACATTGCATATAACAACAAATATTAATTTTGTTTCAAGAATATATTGGATTTACACCTAATGTTATGAATGAAATTAGGCTTTATGTCCAACAGCTGAATACGTAAATCCAGGGCGGCATCCAACTTATTCTTAAATTGGCTTTTGGTGTAAGCATAAGCTGAAAAGCCTGATTCACACTGATAGGTGTACATGAGGTCATTATCCAAAAGTCATTCAGTGGCTGTTTTATCGTGGTATTTCCCTGTACTTACCCATTACCTAGGGGTAAGTGTACACATCAGATTCGTTACCGGGTTGGTCTACTGTTGCACCTTAAGATTAACACACACATGCACAATGATACACATACACACAGAAACTCAACAGTGCCCTATGAATGACAAACACACAGCTGGTTAACCTCTGGCACTTTAAACCACACAAGTGCCTTAGAAATAACATAGCTTGTTACTCTCTCAGCACTTTAAGACTCTTACTTATTATCAGCACGAACAACATACAATGTTTTAATGATATCTCAGGCCTAAATATAACTTTTGGTCTACAAAAATACATCTAAACATACAAAGGCTCAGCATCCTTGACTTTAGGCCATTTATCAGCCAAAAATGCCTTACTTTACGTATTGTTCCCTATTTTTGGGTGGAGCTCTCACCTGCAGCCTTAATAAACCTCTCAGCACAGAGGTAATGGCAAATCTCCAGCTGCACCAGGTGCTCAAAGAAATCTACCTTATGACTTCAAACACTCTAGACATTAAGACAAAGCATAGAAAGTTAAAAGCAGCATGGTATTTATTACAGGAATAATAATCATACCAGTGGAACAAAGAATAATAGAAAATCGGACTGATAGTAAAGTCTAAATATATACATATATAGTCGAAAAGTTAAAGATGACAAGGATGAATGTCGCAGGCGGTTTGTGATCTAGCACTCGTAGTTACTCATTAGATGTTTTTCTGACGATCAGATGGAAACTGTTTTCTTCTGACATCTTTGACCCTTCTTCCTCCTTCCTTCCTATATCACTCCTCAGACGAAGCATTTTGTATTCTAAAATTCTACCGGGAGCTTTTGCAAGATGTGATGGTTAGATATTCTGATTGGTTGTCTATCAATATGATGAATGAATTCACTACCCATTTTCCCAAACAATAAAACATTTTTGATGTTCTCTGAAGTATCGGCAGGTCTTCCTTTCCCAGGCTGTAAAATAATTAGATGTCCATCCTTTCTCAGGTAATAAAGTAATTTATAGCCTGAGACACCAGCATGTCTTTCTTTCTTTGTTGGAACAGCTGTTTTAAAAGTGAGATATAACTGGGAAGAAGACATGCTTTGATTTGTCCTGAAGTTAGTTCATCTGTTGTCTTGTCTTGAACAAAATATAATGGAAATATAAAACCAAAATGTACAGGTTTTGTAACCCACAATGGTGGCACAGATTTAAATTTTGTTTTTAAAGCAGTGGTACATTGGATTTTAATAAGTTCTTCATACTCTGGCACAGACAACATGGGAGGTTCATTTTGGTTGACAAATGGGTTTTGTACCCACTTGATGTCCATGTTGGTGTTTGGGAAGTACTTCTACAGGGATTTTGCATTAAATGCTCTCAAATGTTTTTCTGCATATCAGCTTTAATTTCTACCTCATTTTCATTTAGAAACTGGGCCAGGAGAAGAAAGCATTCAAAGTTTTTCTAATTTACACGTTCAATTCAAAATTTAAGTCTGATTTTCAATGATGTTATTTTGTCTCTCACTGTGAATGTGGTTGTATCTTTCTGCTGCAAAGATGGAGTAACTTCATTAAGTTTCCAGAATATGTTGGAGAGGTAAGAACATTGTATGAGCCACTTCTCGTTGCATAAAAATTTGGCATGTTTGGTAGGAGCAGAAAGAACCTGAATCTTGTTGAACAGCTCAAAAAACCTAGCCAGGCCTCTTAAATGCCATCTAACGTCTGTGTTAATTAGAAGGGATTTGATTTCCAAATTTTTCACAAGCCTTTGCAAAAAGTCTTGACTGAAGTGTTTACATCTTCCTGCTTTTTATAGTGTCATTAAGAACGTTGTTTGAGTCAGATGGAATGTTCTTCACCACAAGGATATGCTGACGCAAGATGCAATGACTACTGTTACAATTTGGCACTACATTTTATTCTTGATACAGTCCCTTTCAATTTTCCCACCATCCTGCAGCCCCATTGCTACATAAGTTAATTATCCCAATTAAGATTGTGTTTATGCATGTAACAATTGATGATTTTAAAAAATTCCTCTCCAGTTGCATTAGTCTTCAAAGGTGCGCATAGAAACAAATCTTCTTCGATAGATTATTTGAATGGATACTTCATGAAAACAAGCAATATTGCAAGTCCAGCAACACTCTTGTCCAACTGGATTGAAAACACTTTACTATTTATCAGTCTCCAAATTAATTCACCTTCGATAGTTTGAGATTGTATGAATACGGTTAGACACAGTGTTGTTAGAACATTGGGCTACCTAAACTTTTTTGCTTCCTCTCCAAGCAAGCAACCAACTATTTCTATTACACTGGCTTGATATGATCCTCTGCAATTGTATGTGGTTTCTCAACACGGGCAGACCTGTAACTTAAAAGAAACAATGCTTCAGTTATGTTTTCATTATCGGACTTTGCATTTTGCCACAGAGGTTTTTAAAAAAACTGACATCCTTTCCCTTTAGGTACGGGTGGTTTGTTTCCAGGTGATGTTTCAGCTTAGCGGGTGCCAAGGAACTGTTAAGGAGAATTTTGTTACAAATGAAAAATTGCCTATCCAATGGTTCTGCACTTCCAATAGGAATAAAACTTAAAGATAGTTAAGATTAATTGTTTTTCCTTTTTTCAAAGATTTTAAACCTTCACTGTACAACCCCAATTCCAATGAAGTTGGGACATTGTGTAAAACGTAAATAAAAACATAATACAATGATTTGCAAATCCTTTTCAACCTATATTCAATTGAATACACTACGAAGACAAGATATCTAATGTTCAAACTGATAAACTTTATTGTTGTTTTGCAAATCTTCACTTGTTTTGAATTTGATGCCTGCAACATGTTCCAAAAAAGCTGGGACAGGGGCAGCAAAAGACTGGGAAAGTTGAGGAATGTTCAAAAAACACCTGCTTTGAACATTCCACAGGTAAACAGGTTAATTGCAAACAGGTGTTTGTCATGATTGGGTATAAAAGGAGCATCCCCAAGGCTCAGTCGTTCACAAGCAAGGATGGGGCGAGGTTCGCCACTTTGTGAACAACTGCATGGGCAAATAGTCCAGCAGTTTAAGAACAACGTTTCTCAACGTACAATTGCAAAGAATCTAGGGATTTCATCATCTAATGTCCATAATATCATCAAAAGATTCAGAGAATCTGGAGAAATCTCTGCACGTAAGCGGCAAGGCTGAATACCAACACTGGATGCCCGTGACCTTCGATCCCTCAGGCGGCACTGCATTAAAAACCGACATCATTCTGTAAAGGATATTACCATGTGGGCTCAGGAATACTTCAGAAAAACATTGTCAGTTAACACAGTTCGTCGCTACATCTACAAGTGCAAGTTAAAACTCTAACATGCAAAGCGACAGCTATATATCAACAACACCCAGAAACGCCATTGGCTTCTCTGGGCCAGAGCTCATCTAAGATGGACTGACGCAAAGTGGAAAAGTGTGCTGTGGTCTGACAAGTCCACATTTCAAATTGTTTTTGGAAATTATGGGCGTCGTGTCCTCCGTACCAAATTGGAAAAGGACCATCCAGATTGTTATCAGCGCAAAGTTCAAAAGCCAGCATCTGTGATGGTATGGGGGTGTGTTAGTGCCCATGGCATGGGTAACTTGCACATCTGTGAAGGCACCATTAATGCTGAAAGGTACACACAGGTTTTGGAGCAACATATGCTGCCATCCAAGCGACGTATTTTTCAGGGACGTCCCTGCTTATTTCAGCAGGACAATGCGAAGCCACATTCTGCATGTGTTACAACAGTGTGGCTTCGTAGTAAAAGAGTGCGGGTACTAGGCTGGCCTGCTTGCAGTCCAGACCTGTCTCCCATTGAAAATGTGTGGCGCATTATGAAGCGCAAAATACGACAACGGAGACACCAGACTGTTGAGCAACTGAAGTTGTACATCAAGCAAGAATGTTAAAGAATTCCACCTACACAGCTTCAACAATCAGTGTCCTCAGTTCCCAAACGCTTATTGAGTGTTGTTAAAAGGAAAGGTGATATAACACTGTGGTAAACATGCCCCTGTCCCGGCTTTTTTGGAACGTGTTGCAGGCATCAAATTCAAAATGAGTGAAGATTTGCAAAACAACAATAAAGTTTATCAGTTTGAACATTCGATATCTTGTCTTTGTAGTGTATTCAGTTGAATATAGGTTGAAAAGGATTTGCAAATCATTGAATTCTGTTTTTATTTACGTTTTACACAACGTCCCAACTTCATTGGAATTGGGGCTGTACGAGGGTTATCTTTCATTGCAGTTGTGCCCTAAAATTAATAAAATATTAAAAAAGAGAGGTCAGAGTCCACATTGACTCAGTTTGTGCACAGAAAAAACTAATTCTAATATCCTTGTATTTTTACTTATCAAACTGCAATGAAGAGCATCTTCGTGAATCTCATCAGGTCCAGATGGCAGTGTCTCAGTAGAGCTAGAACTAGAAGTAGCATGTGCTATATTTTTGGCACCTGAAAACCTACTTGTTATCCATGGCATTAGCAGAACTGAATTGAATGAAGGGAGTAGCGGTACGCTAGCATTTATAAGACAATGAACCTTCTGGATGTTGCTAGAAAAGCCAAGGGTGCATGCATGCAAGGAACCTTCTTGGAACTTCCATGTGCTTTCCCTGGAGGGGTTGTGCAGGTCTGAGACACCCAGCTGTGATAAAAATGACTTCCATTGGCAAGTGGGTGTTTGGAGAAAACCGTGTTCCTACTACCTTTGCGTTAGAGTTTTAGGAACCAAATGACGTGATACATTTCCTTGTTTGCTGCTTGGATGACAACTGAATCGAATAGTTGGCCTTATGTTGTTTTATTTTAAGTTCTGTTTAAAATTTGATTTTTGAGATTTTTTGCAGAACCACTATGATACTTCTTACAGAACCCTAGGGTCCCATGGAACACAGTTTGTGAACCACTGATCTACAGTATCTACCCATTTAAATTATAAGGTGTGAAGAGATGCAACAGTTGCTCTATTTATCCAGTGGTGGTAATACAGTATATACTTCATTACCACAATCTTAATCTTTCACTTTTGTAAGTATGTGACCATGTAAAGAAATGTATGTTTTAGAACAAAAAGATAGATGGAATCTAATTTTTAAAAATGTTAATTTGTTATTAGGAAGGAGACGTCTTGTGCAACCTGCCAGATGGAGCTCCTGCGAAAGACACTAAATTCTGCAGCAAGAGCTGAATCATTTTATATACTGTCACACACGTATGTTTAGGAGACAACCAAAGGGCATGAATACATGTAATTCCACGCCGGACCAGGGGGTTGCGAAGTGCACTAATTCAATCTCTTGATCTCTTACAGACCATTCTAGGGAAATCCCGCCCAGCTCTGGGGCAGCCAATGACGTCACTTCCAGTTCTGGGCCTGATGACATCTCTTCCCTTACTGACCTTTAAAGCCGCCATCTTGTCAATACTAGATGAGTTCTGTTTTGGACTCTGTTGTGTGAACATGTCTGTGCTTTTGCATCAGTTTTGAAGCCGGGAAAAATTATATGGGTGGCTGACCCAAAACTTTGCAATGTCTTATGGCCATTCTTCTTACTATATATATATATATCTATCTATCTATATATATATATATATATATATATATATATATATATATATATATATATATATATATATATATATACAGTCATATGAAAAAGTTTGGGCACCCCTCTTAATTCTTTGGATTTTTGTTTATCATTGGCTGAGCTTTCAAAGTTGCAACTTCCTTTTAATATATGACATGCCTTATGGAAACAGTACAGTATTTCAGCAGTGACATTAAGTTTATTGGATTAACAGAAAATATGCAATATGCATCATAACAAAATTAGACAGGTGCATAAATTTGGGCACCCCAACAGAGATATTACATCAATACTTAGTTGAGCCTCCTTTTGAAAATATAACAGCCTCTAGACAACTCCTATAGCCTTTGATGAGTGTCTGGATTCTAGATGGTGGTATTTTTGACCATTCTTCCATACAAAATCTCTCTAGTTTAGTTAAATTTGATGACTGCCAAGCATGGACAGTGCTTCAAATCATTCCACAGATTTTCAATGATATTCAAGTCAGGGGACTGTGATGGCCATTCCAGAACATTGTACTTCTCCCTATGCATGAATGCCTTTGTAGATTTCAAACTGTGTTTTGGGTCATTGTCTTGGTGGAATATCCAACACCTGCGTAACTTCAACTTTGTGACTGTTGTTGATATTCAGTTGAATTCATCCGACCCTTAACTTTAAAAAGGGGCCCAGTTCCTGAACTAGCCACACAGCCCCACAGCATGATGGAACCTCCACCAAATTTGACAGTAGGTAGCAAGTGTTTTTCTTGGAATGCAGTGTTCGACTTCTGCCATGTAAAGCGCTTTTTGTTATGACCAAATAACTCCATTTTTGTCTCATCAGTCCAAAGCACTTTGTTCCAAAATGAATCTGGCTTGTCTAAATGAGCATTTGTATACAACAAGCGACTCTGTTTGTGGCGTGAGTGCAGAAAGAGCTTCTTTCTCATCACCTTGCCATACAGATGTTCTTTGTGCAAATTGCGCTGAATTGTAGAACGATGTACAGATACACCATCTGCAGCAAGATATTCTTGCAGGTCTTTGGTGGTGATTTGTGGGTTGTCTGTAACCATTCTCACAATCCTGTGCATATGCTGCTCCTGTATTTTTTTGGCCTGCCAGACCTGGGTTTAACAGCAACTGTGCCTGTGGCCTTCCATTTCCTGATTACATTACTTACAGCTGAAACTGACAGTTTAACATCTGAGATAGCTTTTTGTAGCCTTCCCCTAACCATGATACTGAACAATCTTTGTTTTCAGATCTTTTGAGATTTGCTTTGAGGATCCCATGCTGTCACTCTTCAGAGGAGAGTCAAAGGGAAGCACAACTTGCAATTGACCACCTTAAATACCTTTTCTCATGATTGGACAAACCAATTTGGTGTTGCAAGTAATCAGTATTGAGCAGTTACATGCATTCAGATCAGCAAAATTACAAGGGGACCCACATTTTTGCACAGCCAGTTTTTCACATTTGATTTAATTTCGTACAACTAAATACTGCTTCACTAAAAATCTTTGTTCGGAAAACACCCCAGTACTCAGATGTTCCTAGGAAATGAAAGACATACCACTGTTATCTTTTTGTTGAAAGTACAGTAAATTATTATGCAGGCTGAGACGGGTTTCCAAACTTTTTCATATGACTATATATATATGTGTGTGTCAAGTGAATTCTTTTACATTATATATATATATACAGTGAAACCTCGGTTCACGAACATTTTGGAACACGTACAAATCGGTTTACGACCAAAAAGTTCGCCAAACTTTTGCATCTGTTCACGACCACAGACTCGGTATACGAACAAGCCAGTTTCCCTTTCGGTTTGTGCATGCTGATGATTTACGCACGTGTTCAGTCTCTCCCTGTGCATTCCCTGTGCAGCGAGCAAGAGAGAGAGAGAGACAGAGAGACAAACAGACACACAAACACACACGAAAGAGAGAGACACACACACACACAGGCACGAGAGAGAGGGAGAGAGAGAGACAGAGACACACACAGGCATGCGAGAGGGAGAGACACACACAAATACACAGGCGCGCAAGAGAGACACACACACACACATGCACGTGAGAGAGACACACACACGAGAGACGGCTGATGCATAAGGCCAAGAAGGCAGTTAAAGAATGAACCAGTCTTGTTTTTAAAGAGACAGATCTGAGCATTGTTTTAACCTTGTTGTATTTAATAAAGACTTTTTTCTGTTGGATTTTAACCTCCACTTCACTTCTGTTCACAGCAATCGGTTCGTAGCGTGTATTGTTGCAATGTTACTTTTCTTGGCGGTTTATTAAATTCCGGATTTTTCAAATGTTCATTTTTTTCCCTGTGCTTAAAACTCATTAAAAAAAGTGTTTTTAGTGAGCGGTTTGTAGCGCTATAGCACAAACTCTTGCAGTGTTAGTTTTCTCTGTTGTTCAAGGTTTTCTTAGGTTTTCTATTACGCTGTGCATTCTATGGTGTGATTAACTATATTTGTGCTTAAAAACTTAAAAAAAAATATTTACATACAGTTCGTACGGTCTGGAACGGATTAATTGTATTTACATACAATCCTATGGGGGAAAGTACCTCAGTTCACGACCAAATCAGTTTACAACCAGAGGTTTGGAACGAATTATGGTCATGAACTGAGGTTCCACTGTATATTAATGTTATATAGGGTGGTCCAGATCAAATTATGCAATTTTCATTACACTATAAGTTAAGTTTATTACATAGAAAATTACCCAAAAAATCCTGGACCATCGAGAAGTATGCAAAACTGACAACATGAAGAATCACCTTTGCGCCGAACTGGAATCGTCCCCGCATAAATCAAAGTCATCCAGGCGATCTGGATCTGCATAATCAGATCTGGACCACCCTGTATATATACTTTGTATATATATATATATATATACTAGCAAAATACCTGCGTTTCGCAGCGGAGAAGTAGTGTGTTAAAGAAGTTATGAAAAAAAGAAAAGGAAACATTTTAAAAATAACGTAACATGATTTTCAATGTAATTGTTTTGTCACTGTTATGAGTGTTGCTGTCATATATATATATATATATATATATATATATATACACACACAGACACACACACATATAAACAAATATACATATATATATATACATACATATACATTGTGAAGCAGCCTTTACATAGCTTCTCTGCTGTTTTATAAACGAACGACCTATAAAGCCATCCTTTTTCCTAGCTTTACCAAGGATGCTGCCTTTTTATTTAATCCTCGGGTTCTCCGCTGTTTTATTGTTCGTTTATTATGATTACTATAGTTCTCCCTGAGAATTATTAATTGTCATCACGAAGCAGAGCCTCACTGGAAATTTGAGGCATTTGAATTGAAATGGGAGATCAGGGGGTATAACGGTGATGCGAGGAATACATTCAGAGTGTGGCGCTCTGTTGGTTTTTTGTGTAGCTGCCCTCACACAGCTTCTCCGCTGCTTTAAAAATGAACGACATATAAAGCCATCCTTTTTCCTTGCTTTACCAAGGATGCTGCCTTTTTATTTAATCCACGGGTTCTCTGCTGTTTTATTGTTCGTTTATTATGAT
Organism: Polypterus senegalus; assembly: GCF_016835505.1. Taxonomy (NCBI): domain Eukaryota; kingdom Metazoa; phylum Chordata; class Cladistia; order Polypteriformes; family Polypteridae; genus Polypterus; species Polypterus senegalus. The sequence goes on from NC_053160.1 coordinate 128,068,691, forward strand.
TATTATAGTTCTCTTTATATATCACATTATCAGTTCAGCACTCTGTTGTAATATGACGAAGCTGCGCGAGCTTACTCTTGAGAATGCAACGTATAGTCGTCCAGGAGAAAAGCAATCTTGCCTGAAATGAATGACAACCTTTTGTAGTGTCAGTCCCTGAGACTTATTACTTCTCATCGCGACGCTCTTCCTTCTTTTCTACGTACTGCGGTCACAGTCAGTTCAAGCAAAATGATACTTGCCTGAAGAAGGGGCCTGAGTTGCCTCAAAAACTTGCATATTGTAATCTTTTTAATTAGCCAATAAAATGTGTCATTTTGCTTGAATTCTCAGTATGTGTATACTGTATATGGGATACTGTTCTTGTTGCCAGACTGGTGTGTAACAGTAAAGTTAAAATGGCTGAAAATAGTGTCCAATGTGTTTGGCAAGCATTAGGATGCTTAACTAAACATACAGTGCATCCGTAAAGTATTCACAGCGGATCATCTTTTTCCACATTTTGTTATGTTACAGCCTTATTCCAAAATGGATTAAATTCATATTTTTCCTCAGACTTCTACACACAACACCCTATAAAGACAATGTGAAAAAAGTTTAGTTGAAATTATTGCAAATTTATTAAAAATAAAAAAATTGAGAAAGCACATCTACATACAGTAAGTGTTCACAGCCTTTGCCATGAAGCTCAAAATTGAGCTCAGGTGCATCCTGTTTCCTGCGGAAAGATGAACCGTTGCCCCAGTCTGAGGTCACGAGCGCTCTGGAGTAGGTTTTCATCCAGGATGTCTCTGTACATTGCTGCAGTCATCTTTCCCTTTATCCTGACTAGTCTCCCAGTTCCTGCCACTGAAAAACATCCCCACAGTATGATGCTGCCACCACCATGCTTCACTGTAGGGATGGTATTGGCCTGGTGATGAGCAGTGCCTGGTTTCCTCCAAACGGGATGCCTGGCATTCACACCAAAGAGTTCAATCTTTGTCTCATCAGACCAAATAATTTTGTTTCTCATGGTCTGAGAGTCCTTCAGGTGCCTTTTAGCAAACTCCAGGCGGGCTGCCACGTGCCTTTTACTAAGGAGTGGCTTAAGTCTGGCCACTCTACCATACAGGCCTGATTGGTGGATTGCTGCAGAGATGGTTGTCCTTCTGGAAGGTTCTCCTCTCTCCTTCTGACAGAGTGACCATCGGGTTCTTGGTCACCTCCCTGACTAAGGCCCTTCTCCCCCGATCGATCAGTTTAGATGGCTGGCCAGCACTAGGAAGAGTCCTGGTGGTTTTGAACTTCTTCCACTTATGGATGATGGAGGCCACTGTGCTCATCGGGACCTATAAAGCAGCAGAAATTTTTCTGTAACCTTCCCCAGATTTGTGCCTCGAGACAATCCTGTCTTGGAGGTCTACAGACAATTCCTTTGATTTCATGCTTGGTTTGTGCTCTGACATGAACTGTGAACTGTGGGACCTTATATGGACAGGTGTGTGCCTTTCCAAATCATGTCCAATCAACTGAATTTACCACAGGTGGACTCCAATTAAGCTACAGAAACATCTCAAGGATGATCAGGGGAAACAGGATGCACCTGAGCTCAATTTGGAGCTTTATGGCAAAGGCTTTGAATACTTATGTACATGTGCTCTCTCAATTTTTTTATTTTTTATAAATTTGCAAAAATCTCAAGTAAACTTTATTCACGTTGTCATTATGGGGTGTTGTGTGTAGAATTCTGAGGAAAAAAAATGAATTTAATCCAATTTGGAATAAGGCTGTAACATAAAATGTGGAAAAAGTGATGCGCTGTGAATACTTTCCGGATGCACTGTATATACTGTGAATACCAAATGGCATAGCAGTGCCCCAAACCCCCAGGTACAACAGCAGACCATTTTTTTTACAATACTTCCTCCATTCTCCAAATTCTCCTCTGTAGTAATATAAGACAACAATAAATATCTTTCTTCCTTCTGCACCTCCTTTAAATCCTCATCCGACACTACTCCTGACTCTGACTACCCTTGCAGGCTTCTTTTATGCCAGACCCGTGAGTACTTCCATGGCTGCAGCATTCAATATTGAAAGCTTTTTTAGGTCAGGTGAAAGCCCAGTAAAGGGGTTATAATACAGCTCCCACTGGCGGTGCCCAAGAACCCAATCGGGGCTATCCCATGGAACATGCAATTCTCAGTCTACCCTGGGGAAATTCCTATGAGTGTTCCACCAGTAGGATGCTGCCACCATGTCGGGAGGGAGGGGTGGTTGGTAGGGGAATATGACCCCTCTGTTTCAGTGGTGACCTGTCCATCTAACACAGAATTCACAATACATAAGGTTTTAATGATTAGTGTAAATTAATAATGGGTATTTTGTACCCTCCAGTCAGTGTCTCCATTCCTCTAATGCTAATTTAATAGCTAAAAATTAGTGATTGCCCACGTTCTAGTTCTATTCTCTTGGTCAACGTTTTCAGGATAAAAAAGGCACACGGCAGACTTACCAAGTATCTGAGAAGTGTTATGATAAAATAGCATTTACCCTGATACTAGATGTGTCAATTTTAACAATGATTGTAAAAATACAGCAGGACGTCTAAGAACTGTGATGCTTGTAAATAACTGCTTTAAGTAGTCAAAAACGTAGTAGTCCAAAAAGTAGTCCAGACAAACCTGTTATCTGTTTTCTTATTTAGAGTGGAGATGGGAGAAATCACAGAGTTTCTTAACCATCCATCCATCCATTATCCAACCCACTATATCCTAACTACAGGGTCATGGGGGTCTTCTGGAGCTAATCCCATCCAACACAGGGCACAAGGCAGGAAACAAACCCCGTGCAGGGCAGCAGCCAATTGCAGGGCGCACACACATACACACACCCACACACCAAGCACACACTAGGGACAATTTTGAATCACCAATACACCTAACCTGCATGTGTTTGGATTGTGGGGTGAAACCGGAGTACCTGGAGGAAACCCATGCAGATACGGGGAGAACATGCAAACTCCACGCAAGGAGGACCGGGGAAGCAAACCAGGGTCTCCTAACTGTGAGGCAGCAGCGCTACCCTCTGCACCACTGTGCCACCCATTTCTAAACCACTGGTACTAAATTATAATATCTATAAAATATTGAACCTGGTAAACATTTTCTGACATTTTTCACTGCAAAATGGCAGATACTTTGGACTGGTCCATCATAAGACCAATGTTTGCAGTTTCATAACCAAGAAATTTGATATTATCTTTGTGAAATCCACACTTTTCTAGTTTCACAAAGAGATTATTAGCGTTTAATTGTTTCAGGACTTTCCTTTTATGCTCTTAATGTACTTTCAAATTTGTGGGAAAATAGGAATGTTATCAATTAAAATCAAGTCATATATCCCAAAAGATATCATAATGAAATGATTTCAAAACTGCAGGGGCATTTGCTAAACCAATACAGAATCACACAATACTTTGACCAATATCAGTGTTGAGCACAGTTTTCCACTCATCACCTTCAAATAAGAGCATTAAATTATAGCCAAGTATATACTTTTAATTTCTTAAAGGTTGCAGAACCAGTAACTTGATTTAGTAATGAGGAAATAAGCAGTAAAGGATACCCCATAAAAAAATAAAGACAAAAACTGATCATAACAGTTTGATGTTCACTGTCAATCTAACAAAACTGCATTTTGTCTTTTTCTGGCGAACTGATGGAAAAATGGTTATGTTGTGTTTCATCCATCAGCTACTGAGAAATATTCCCTGCTTTGAGGAAGTTTGAAATTGTGACTCTTTCAGCACCTTTACCTCTTTCAAGGCAGATGTACTCTTCATCTGTTTTTGAAGATTTTTTTTTTTTTAACAATATTTAGTCAGACCCCACGTTATCAGTAATGCAATCCATTCTGGCCACCTGTCTGACAACATCAAATACAAGATGGAGCATTTTTGTACGTACTTTAGAGACAGAAAGTTTCTTTTAAGCTTCCTTATTGTTTGTTTATATTGACCTCACACATGCAGCAATGACAGCAGCTGCTATGAAAGAAACTATTTTAAAAGGAATAATGTAAACCAAGCCAAGTAAAAGAGCACATTTTACTTAAAACATATGTGGTGTTTTTTATTTACCCATTCAGTATTATATGCAATGATACACATCCAATACCCAGAAAGAAAGATTGCCACAATATGCTTATGCGTGTAACTTTTTATGCAATCATTTATATATCTTTAACAGGTTTGAACCAATAAGGTATGATGTCTTGCTTCCCATCAGATTTCTCAATATGACAGTGGGGTACTTTAATAGGTTTACACTGAATAAGCCTTGCTGATACTATATATTTTTAAGTGCTCATTATAAAGAATCTATTAACAGTCTACAAATATTGTATTAACAATTCTATTAACAATCATACATCATCATTAAAAAATAAAAAGAATTGAAATATGTTACTGTCATTTTAAAGTGTTTTAAACCAGGCTAAGAGGTTTATAAATATGTTTAATAATGCCAGATGTTAATAGCTTCTTATAATGGATAACTAATATGCTATATATTATATATTTATATGTGCTCCTAGAAAAGGGTCACTTAGAAAGTTTCTATGACTATCGGATTATAGGATTATAAAAAGATACATTTGATCTCTGTGCTGTGAGCCTGAATTCTTCTTGTCATGGCTTGTTTCTCCGAAAACAATCAATGAGCCATGTCATGTTTGAGTCACCATCTGCTGGGCACCACATTCTGCTCTGTGGGAGATTCTTGCTAGGACTCTGTCAGCACCCTTACATCTAGAAAGGCAGATGTACAATTCAGGCGTTTGTGAAGTATTCTTTGACATATGTCTGATCAATCCTACTACAAAGTCATTGCGATCAATGGTGTAATTCACTTTAGCTGCCCATCTGCAGGCAACAAAGCACAAAACACAGCATTATTTCATGCTTCAGTCGGAGTTCACAGGTTTACATGCAGATTTACTTTTCAACCACCATTTTAATAAATGTTTGTTAATATTGACCTCACACATAGCCATAAAAGAGAAGATAGATAGATAGATAGATAGATAGATAGATAGATAGATAGATAGATAGATAGATAGATAGATACTTCATTAATCCCAATGGGAAATTCACAAATAATAATAAAAAACAATAAGCTAAGCATAGTTTTACTCATATGTACTGTACATACGGTATGCGCTCATAATGATTTTATATGTGAATCTGCTTATAGTAAGGCTAGAATAATTGTGTATATATTGAGTATTTTATGGTCATTTTATTATTTACTGTGTGTGTGTATATATATATATATATATATATATATATATATATATATATATATATATATATATATATACAGTACAGACCAAAAGTTAGGACACACCTTCTCAATCAATGTGTTTTCTTATTTTCATGACCATTTACATTGGTAGATTCTCACTGAAGGCATCAAAACTATGAATGAACACATGTGGAGTTATATACTTAACAAAAAAAGGTGAAATAACTGAAAACATGTTTTATATTCTAGTTTCTTCAAAATAGACACTCTGCTCTGATTACTTTTTTACTCTCTCTTGGCATTCTCTCGAACACCTGTGAAGTGAAAACCATTTCAGGTGGCTACCTGTTGAAGCTCATCGAGAGAATGCCAAGAGTGTGCAAAGCAGTAAACAGGTGTCCCCTGTCATCTTCCCCCCAGCACTTCCTGGTTTGGCGGAAGTGCTGGGCTCCAGGGATATTCAGGCACCGGGTGCCGCCTGGCGGTGGCCACGGGTCCCTACAGGTCTGGGCTTCCAAGCCCTTTACCCGTGGCCCCCCACATAACCAGGGCGGACACCCCCTTGCGGTTTGGAGGAGGTACAAGCCTATATATATATGGGGTTGGATGGGCTTCCTGACCAGGAGAAAGGCAGGAGCCAGGCCTGAAAGTGATGACTGGAGAGGATTGATGGACAGCCCACCAGAAGACGCTGCAAAAGATGTGTTATTCCCCTACACTGCCAGATGGCAGCAGCCCTCTATATCGGTGCCCATTTGGGACCCAGCAGGGAATACTGGAAGATGCAGTCCGGCAACACAGCCCTGCTAGGGACCATGGGTGCTGCAAGTGGGCGCTGCAGGGAGATGAGCTCCCTAATAAGTTGGACTTCTGTATGACCTGGAAGTACTTCCATTGGGCAGTGTCCTTGGTTCCAGAAGTACTCCCAAGTCCTTAATAAAAGGGACTACACTCCCTCGTCCAAGCAAGTTGGAGATGGGAGTACATAGAGCAACACTCGACTGAAGGAGGGCAGTGTGGTGGTAAGAAGAAGAGAGGTATTGTGGAGAGAGAATGTGTGTTTGTGTGTTTTTGTTACTTTGTGGAGTTGTGTTTAATAAAGCCTTTCATTATTTGAACCCGGGATTCTTGGCTTGATCATGTTTAGGGGTTTGGGGTTCGCTGACGCCTCCATTTCCATCACCATATATAGCGGGCAGCACGGTAGCACAATGGGTAGCACTGCTGCCTCGCAGTTAGGAGACCCGAGTTTGCTTCTGAGTTTGCATGTTCTACATGGGTTTCCTCCTGGTTCTCCGGTTTCCTCCCACAGTCCAAAGACATGCAGGTTAGGTGCATTCACGATTCTAAATTGTCCCTAGTGTGTGCTTGGTATGTGTGTGTGTCTGTGTGTGTGTATATGTGTGCGCGCCCTGCCCAGGATTTGTTTCCTGCCTCGTGCCCTGTGTTGGTTGGGATTGGCTCCAGCAGACCCCCGTGACCCTGTGTTTGGATTCAGCGGGTTAGAAAATGGATGGATGGATGGATATATATATAGCAGATATCCAAGAGGGCCAACAGGTTCGCTGGCTGGACCGAGAAACAACTTTATGCCCAGCCGGAGTAATACAACAGATGGACAAGCAGAAGTTGAAGGCTGAGAACAATTCCATCCCATACAGCTAGTGGCAGTTGTTCTCTGGTAGCATCCCAGTTTGGTATTACATGCATAGGTCTGATATTTAGGTGGTTACCTACCTGGTAACACTTGTGGTTGGTCGACAAGTCGACAAAAATTCTCCACACCCTATCAGTTTCGAGAAGCAAATAATAGACATATTATATAGTACCTGTCACCTCTCATGTAAGTGAACGAGCTGCCGTAGTGCAATGTCTGAGGCTTTGCTTCAGGCACTGACATCCAAGGTTCAACCCTGCAAGGGGAAGCAAAGGTGCCCACCATTGAGGAGCGGCAATTAAGGCAAAGCACATGTCGTGAACTCTTTGTATTATTTGGCAGGTACTATATAACTTGTCTATGATCTGATTTTTGCAACTGAGAGGGTGTGCCAGATGTTTGCCGACTGGCCATCCACCCACAAGTGTTACCTGGCAGGTAACCACCCAAATATCAGATCGTGATCAGACGTACATCCTATATAGAGGTACATGCTATATAAGCTGGGCAACACATTGTACCCGTAAAAGACAATGGCAGTGTCTATTGAAAAAGATAGAATACAATACAAAAAAATGTAAAGATAAGAAATATAACATATAATATAAGGAAAATGTCAAAGAAGAAGTGCTGTATTTCTGAATATTATGTTGCATAACTATGAAATATCTCTGAATATTGTGGAATAACTATGAAAGCAAGCAATAAACTGGAGTAAAACATTAATATGCATAGTGAAATACAAACAATGAATCAATCATACATTCCTGATTATTATTTTCAGTCCCTATACATTTAATAACTATATATTCATGCTTCAGATCTAGCATGATACTGGATTTATTTACCAACCATGTAAAATTAACTTAATATGCACTCTACAAGTAATGATTTAAAGAAATATCCCTAGTCATTGTATCCTTATTATTACTGTATGTATTTTAATGAAATTGGCCACACATAAACGACCAGACTGCTTTAACCAGCTTTTGGATGAGATTCAATATTAAAACCCAGTGAATATTTCTGATGTTACTTTGGCACAACTAGCTACAGAATAAAATGCATCTATTGCTCTTTTTTGCTAGTTTTCATTAGGTATTACTGCATCTACTGTACTAGTAATAAACATCAAAAGACAGAATATTACTGAGCCAGCAGAGCAGTGACAGACATCCATCTTTTGCTGTTAGCAATAAACTTGTCTTTACTTCTTATAACTGCTTAATCCTAAGGACATTTTGATTGAGGTACTTCATTTGTGTTAGACTTGGTGATGAAATAATGCTGGGAATGTAAGGGTGCATTGTTTAGATTAGTGAAAAAAATCAGGCATTGAGCACAATTCTTATTTTGATATTACAAAATAATGGTAATAGTGATAATAGTATTACCTTATTTAATGCATTAGGAAATTGAAAAGATCTTGGTCCGTTTTAAAAAACATTCATGCTGCCAAATGTGACAAACGTTTGTACTCTCATTCTACTGTGACTTTCATCAATATGCCAATGAATGTGGCTCATTGTGTGGCACTGCCCAGAAATCTGTAGGTGAATTTTTCCCTCTGATGTGGGGCTGACAGCATCAAGGCAAGTGATGGTCTGATCAGTTGGATACCACTGAAGCCTACTCCAAAAGTGGATTTAGGTCGCTAATGATACCCCTTGGAAACACTTAACAGTAGGCAGAAAATAAAAAAACAAGCAAGAAAATAAATATTTGCGTAATAATTTGGAAAACTGCACTGGAATCTCTCCATTGTTCAAAACGTAGCAACACTGTAAGTAACCTATCTACTCAGAATTCTGACGTTCATGAATAGAAGCAACCCTGGATAATGGAAATGACCTTGAAGTTTTGTTGCAGTATTCCCGGATCACAGTAACAATTTCTTCTTGTCCTGTAGCCTTGGTTCAGTAATTACCATAGCCCTAAGCATTGCAGATTTAATTTTGTACTTGCAGACTATTGGTCAATATGAATAGTTTTTTATTCTTTCATTTTTCAATCACTAAGAGCACTGCAGATTGTTTTCAATGACATCACAAAGCTGCCACAGAACAGAATATTTGCCACAAATCTTAAAAGAGGAAAAAGTCCAACACTGACAGAGATAAAGCAACTCTTTATGTCAATGTGAGAAGACAGAGTTGATTTCCCTTTGTTCACTGAAACAGTGTGGCAACCTGTTAAGAAAAGTTAATACTTCCTCAGGATACTAAAATAAAAAAAAAGTTAGATTATGCTACAGGTTGCCTGGCTCCATAACAAGGTGACAATCTGGTGGATATTTGCAGTGTTCCCCAAGGAAGCTAGAAGGCTTGTGATCCAGATGGCCATCCCGGAAGAGTAAGAGAAAATTCTGTTTAGACTGAAAAAAGGCTGGTAACTCCCCCAGCCAGACACCAGGGGGCAGCACACAGTCTTTACCGGTGTGACTAAGAATGTGAGACTGTTTCAAATATGCAACTTCCTTGGAGAGCCTAGAGGACTTTGAAGTGCAGTTACGCCAAATGCATTAAATTTATCAACCACAGTGTTAGTGGAGATGCCACTAGACCAGAATATTTACCAACCATATTCATTGGTTACTTAAACAGATTGCATAATTATAAATATACAGTGTCAAATTCTGATAATACGTTTCTGGACTCTATAACATCTTTAAACTGCCCAAATTGTGTTCTGAAATTTCATGAAAAATGGTTGCCCTTGTTCTTTGTTTTCATAGCTCTATTATAGTTTGCACTATCACTCATCTGTGTCAAGTTCAACAGCAAGCAGACCTTATCGAATAGGTCCACATCTGGCATTATGTCACAGTGAAAGGGCCCACTGTAAGGGTGCTCACCAGTGTGATACCTGGATGTCAACACTAATTAGTCAGAGTTAAATCAGACGTTATGAGACCCAGAGGACTTACAGCATACATGTACATTGCCTTCGAATACAAAGGGGGTCCTATTCAGCAGTCACTTTCTGGCCTTAATTAGGAATTAAAAAAAAAAAAGGTTGAGGACAACAAACCACATAATAATGTCAGCTCTTTATGAGTGCACTTTTTGTTTCCTCAAAGCCTTGCACAACCAAAATGTTTTGAATCACATTATTGCCAAACTGTTTCTAGTTTTACTCTCACATCAGTTTTTGCTCAGTTCCCAGGTAGGAAACATCCAAATGTTAAAATATCTACTCTGTTTTCGGATTCAGAAGAATTTAGTGTTTAATTCAACCCTCAACAGATTACAATTTCTTAGCTGATTCATTGTTGACAGTTGACCATTTACAAAATGTTGATTTGTAACATATGAAGACTTCTATTTTACACTCGCATTCTGTTTATTTGACTATGTTAACAATACAGAGTAAATTAAATCTGAATTACCTGTAAATTAGGCTTAAGTTAAGAAGCAGCTGAGGTATACGTATAGCCAGCACTAACTTTAAAGTCTTCCATTAAGGCTGTGGGGAAGGAACATCACCATTGGGCAGCTGTATGCCCTTCAGTCATGCTAGATGGCCCAAAAATGAAATAGGAGTAAAGAGGTATTTACACCTCATGCATACTAGAGGCACACAGTGCTGTAACGGGATATCACAGAATGCTCAGAAGAGAAGGGAAACTGGGAGCAGAGATTGTGAATTCTGGTCTGGTGTGTGTATTACAGTTATACAGACAACTGTGAACTGCAAGTGGTTCTGGAGCTAAGGATAAAGTACCCCAGGAGAGGTCGCTAAAACCATTTCAACCTTGTGGGTTAATTGAATATGGATGCAGGTGAAAAGGAGGAACAAACACTCTACTGAGGGCAGCAAGAAAAGAAGGAGAGAGTGTGACAGAAATATTTCGGTATGATACTTTGGTGGGTAAATGGATAAGCTCCCCCTTCAGAAAATCAGGAGTTCAGCACCCTTGTCTTAGGTCCACACATGCTACAACAGGTCCTCTTAATGTTCATATACTGTAGGTATAAGGAGGTGAGAAGATTTACTTGGGTGATCCAGGTCTTATTATCTGTGCTATGAACTTTAAGAGTGGCACATCATTTTTTTTTCTACTTTATAGAGTAAGCTAAGCAGGCAGCAAATTATTGTATTGGACTTAATCAATAGTGCGCTGTGAATGAATATAGTGCATATCATGAGGTAAAATAATAAGTAAATTTTCTCTTTTTCAATATTAAAAAGTTTTACTGCAAATTACACTGAGTTAACCAGTGGAGATACCACCAAACCCCAAATCCAATAACACCCAACACAGTCATAGCTTCAAATAATGGATTTTTAATCCACCATGCACTTTGTTAAAAGAATCACTGCCAATAATCATACAAAAGCAAAGAAACATTTCTTTTTCTGCCTCCTGTTGTGTGTCTCCTTTTATGCTGGACCTGGAAAGACTTCTGGTGACCTGGCATGACTTGTAGGAAACACTTCAATATTGCTTATGAACCAGGGAAGTCCTCCCATGACAGCACCCACTTCTGGTACCCAGGGGCCTCGACAGTCCTGCACATCCTGACTCCAATTCCCATGAACTCCTGCAGGTGTTCAAGCTGGGATGCCTCCAGCTGATCACTGCCACCTACCATATAGCGGTTGGAACTGCTCCTGGCCTAGAGCTTCTGCTTGTCCATCCACTGGCATTTTCCAACTTGGCAAGAGGTCATGCCATCATGCAGCACGGATGCCCTTCTGTCCTCCATGACACTAACATGGTAAATAAATGGAACTCATATCATTAATAACTTTGCCAACTGAAGTTAAACCAGACAAGAGATTACAACAGTCCATCCATCCATCCATCTTCTTCCACTTATCCGAGGTCGGGTCGCGGGGGCAGCAGCTTGAGCAGAGAGGCCCAGACTTCCCTCTCCCCGGTCACTTCTTCTAGCTCTTCCGGGAGAACCACAAGGCGTTTCCAGGCCAGCTGGGAGACGTAATCCCTCCAGCGTGTCCTGGGTCTTTCCTGGGGCCTCCTCCCGGTTGGACGTGCTCGGAACACCTCACCAGGGAGGTGTCCAGGAGGCATCCTGATCAGATGCCCGAGCCACCTCATCTGACTCCTCTCGATGCGGAGGAGCAGTGGCTCTACTCTGAGCCCCTCCCGGATGACTGACTGAGCTTCTCACCCTGTCTTTAAGGGAAAGCCCAGACACCATGCGGAGGAAACTCATTTCAGCCGCTTGTATTCGCGATCTCGTTTTTTCAGTCATTACCCATATCTCATGACCATAGGTGAGGGTAGGAACGTAGATCGACTGGTAAATTGAGAGCTTTGCCTTACGGCTCAGCTCCTCTTTCACCATGACAGACCGATGTAGAGCCCGCATCGCTGCAGACACCACTGACCCTTTTGTCCTGTGGTACTCTGGAGGCAGCTAATAGGTACCGACAGGCCAAGCGGAATGCAGCTTTGGTGGTTGCTGAGGCAAAAACTCGGGCATGGGAGGAGTTTGGGGAGGCCATGGAGAATGACTTTCGGATGGCTTTGAGGAGATTCTGGTCCACAGTCCGGCATCTCAGGAGGGGGAAACAGTGCAGTGTCAACACTGTATATGGTGGGGAGGGTGCACTGCTGACCTCGACTCGGGTTGTTGTGGGTTGGTTGGGGGAGTACTTCGAAGACCTCCTAAATCCCACTAACATGCCTTCCAATGAGGAAGCAGAGCCTGGGGACTCGGAGGTGGGCTCCCCCATCTCTGGGAGTGAGGTCACAGAGGTGGTCAAAAAACTCCTTGGTGGCAGGGCCCCGGGGGTGGATGAGATACACCAGGAGTTCCTCAAGGTTCTGGATGTTGTAGGACTGTCTTGGTTGACATGTCTCTGCAACATCACATGGACATCAGGGACAGTGCCTCTGGATTGGCAGACCGGGGTGGTGGTCCCTCTTTTAAGAAGGGGGACTGGAGGGTGTGTTCCAACTACAGAGAGATCACACTCCTCAGCCTCTCTGAAAAAGTCTATTTGGGGGTTCTGGAGAGGAGGGTCCATTGGATAGTCGAACCTCGGATTCAGGAGGAACAGTGTGGTTTTCGTCCTGGTCATGGAACAGTGGACCAGCTCTACACCCTTAGCAGAGTCCTGGAGGGTGCATGGGAGTTTGCCCAACCAGTTTACATGTGTTTTGTGGACTTTGAAAAGGCGTTCGACCGTGTCCCTCGGGGAATCCTGTGGGGGTTACTCCGGGAGTATGGGGTACCGGACTCCCTGATAAGGACTGTTCAGTCCCTGTACAACTGGTGTCAGAGCTTGGTCCACATTGCTGACAGTAAGTCGAACCCGTTTCCAGTGAGAGTTGGACTCCGCCAGGGCTGCCCTTTGTCACCGATTCTGTTCATAACTTTTATGGACAGAATTTCTAGGTGCAGCCAGTTTTTTGAGTGGGTTCGGTTTGGTGGACTCAGGATTGGGTCACTGCTTTTTGCAGATGATGTTGTCCTGTTTGCTTCATCAGGCCGTGATCTTCAGCTCTCACTGAATCGGTTCGCAGCTGAGTGTGATGCAGCTGGGATGGGAATCAGCACCTCCAAATCCGAGACCATGGTCCTCAGCCGGAAAAGGGTGGAGTGCCCTTTCAGCGTTGGGAGCGAGATCCTGCCCCAAGTGGAGGAGTTCAAGTTTCACAGGGTCTTGTTCACGAGTGAGGGAAGAATGGAGCGTGAGATCTGCAGTGATTACAACAGTCACCATTATTAAAGAACAAGCATGGTGGCACCAAGGTTAGAACTGATACCTCAAAGATGCCAAATCCTGTGTATAGTTTGACTTTCTATCCGTGTCTTTGTGGATTTACATCCTGTTTCATGCTGGAGGGAAGTCAATGATTTGACAACCACGTCCACTCCTCTGCAGCTTAACCTGAGGCTGGCTTGAGATGAATCAAGGCCAACTTTTCTAAAATTTACAGTTTCCAGAAAAAAATTAAAGAATTCCTAAGTCAGATGTATAACCCCTTCAAAATGGTATTGATCTGACAATCACAGACAAATACTGGTAATTCATGTAATGCAGTGTGAGTTCTTAAAATATGAAAGACATTATTGCAAGAATGTAATTTTCTCTGCTAGGTAGAGTAAACCTCTATTTACCAAAGCATTAATTTTTTTGTTCATGTGTGCTCCATCGTATTTACTAGCAGATGATTAATTTTTGCCACAGCATTATCCATCATAAAATGGAACTTTTTCACAGATGTAATTACTGTGACTGTTGTTAATTCAAAAATAATTTGTGCTGTACTTGTATTGTAATCACACATCACCCTGCCTGCCCCATCGAGAAAATCCAATGCCACCCTGAATCCTGAATCTGACAAACTGAGCTATTTACTGTGATATTCTTAGCAACTGGTAGACAGAGTGTGGATGTCATAAATATGTCATGTTCACAGTGTATTTTTATTTTGTTAATTAATAATATTGATGTATTTCCAATTCTTATGCTTTTTTACAGAGTTTTAGGTAGTAAACTTTTTCATATAACCTGGTATTTTGAACTCTGATCGGACATAAATGTTCAAACTCAGCATTGAAATTACAGTACACCTATTTTAGTAAATAGCAGAAAAAATTTTATTTTAATTTTCACTGTATTGTGTGATCTTTTTCAAAAGGTTTACTTTCACCTTTAGTTCCTATAAACAGTGAAGTAACAGCTAATACTCACTACTGGTATTATGAAATCAATCAGATTGCTATTTAATGCAATGATATTTCATTATACTATTAATAATCTCTCCTCAAAAAATATATGATTTAGTCTCACTGAAGCAATATTTATAATACAGTATATACGTCTGGAGACAAACACTAGAGATTTTTTTTTTAAAACTAGGTGTGAACAAATTAGACGGTTTACTGAGTGTCACATTTCTAAACCAATCCAATGCTTCATGAAGGTGACACTCAAAATAAGCTGCAAAGATCAGAGGTTCCCTCATTAATCTGGTCTGACAAACAACAAGTTTCTGTTTATAATGAATTACCTACAGTCGAATAGTCTCTTAAAAAACCCTATTAGATATATGCACTCACCAGCCACTTTATTAGGTACACCTGTTCAACTGCTTGTTAACACAAATATCTAATCAGCCAATGACACGGTAGCAACTCAATGCATTTAGGCCATGTAAACATTGTCAAGACAACCTGCTGAAGTTCAAACTGAGCATCAGAATGGGGAAGAAAGGTAATGTAAGTGACTTTGAATGTGGCATGGTTGTTGGTGTCAGATGGGCTCTCATGAGTACTTCAGAAACTGGTGATCTACTGGGATTTTCATACAAAACCATGTCAACAATTTACAGACAATGTACAGAAGGGCATCTCTTAATGTACAACATGTTGAATCTTGAAGCAGATGGGCTACAGCAGCAGGTGCCACTCCTCCCAACTGAGGCTATTGAAAACTGGAAAAATGTTACCTGGTCTTGATTTCTGCTGTGACATTCAAATGGTAGGGTCAGAATTTGGCATCAACTACATGAAAGCATGGATCAATCCGGTGTGGCATGGGGGATATTTTCTTGGTACATTTTGGACCCCATAGTACTAACTGAGCATTGTTTAAATGCTACAGCTTACCTTACCTACTGATCATTACTTCCAACAGCATAAAACACAATGTCACAAAGCTCAGTTCATTTCAAACTTGAACATGTTTCTTGAACATGACAGTGAGTTCACTGTAATCAAATGGCCTCCACAGTCACTAGATCTCAATCCAACAGAACACATTTGGGATGTGGTGGAATGGAAAATTTGCATCATGGATGTGCAGCCGACAAATCTGTAGCAGCTGCGTGATGCTATCATGTCAATATGGACCATATTCCCCGAGGATTGTTTCCAGCACCTTGTTGAATCTATGCCAAGAACAATTATGGCAATTCTGAAGGAAAAAGGGGGTCCCACCCTGTATTAGCAACGTGTACCTAGTAAAGTGGCTGGCGAGTGTAAATGTGTGTTATGTGTGCTGAGAGCACAATCTAGAAATAAGTATATATGGTGGTTGTCTATGACACCTAATTGAATGTACAGATGAAGAAGAAATTTGTAGGAAAATCAAAAGAAAGTATCTCCCTATAGTAAGACTCCATCCTTTCTTCCTCTACTATTTGATCTGTCTCTTCATTCACAGTGAAGATTAACTTTCTCAAATAATGGAAATTGCTATCAGTATTGATAGCATTTAATTCTGTTTCCATTTCTAATGCAAATTCCTTTTTAGTTTGTCAGAAAACATGTTTGATAACTTTATTACAATTACTTTACATGAAATTTGAAAACATTTTAGCAGTCATGTTCTACAAATTATGATTGTACTGTGTGTATAATTTTAATATGTTATACAAAAGGTTTAATTTCTGTTCTGTCATGTTTGCTTATTTTAATACCTTTCTTGTTTTGCTGTACATAAAAATAACTGGTGAAAGCAATCAACTGTGAAATGCAAAAGAGTCAGAGGGTTAATTTTTTAAATAGTCCATTAAATTTCTAAACCTGCTTCTTCAATTTCAAAGTCATAATGAACATCAACCTGTCCCAGTAACATCTTGTGCAAGACAAGAACAATAAATGAAATTCAGTCATTCACAAAGTACATGCATTGGCATACATCAAACCAAAATCCATATCACGGTGTGTGTGGAAGGTCGCCCATATGAACATGAATAGCTAAACTTATTTATTTATTTTTAAAATAATCTATATTCAGTATAATGAGAAGTCAAAAATACAATATATTCAATTAACACACTATGAACATATTTTATGAAAGAAAAACATATTTACAATATCTTTTTTCTTCCAATGAACTCCATAAAGCATTACATAATCCCTCTTACCCCACACATATTATAGCAAAAAAAAATTTAATAAATCAAAAATAAATGCTTTAAACCCCTACTTCATCATTATGCTACTCCTTGTATTTCCAAACAACTGTTTAAAATTTTTAAAATATTTTCTTCTCTTCTTCTACAACATTACACCTCAACTACTCCACAAATACTATTAACAAAAGTTTAAAAAATCAAAAATCACACCTCTAATACTTTTTCTTCACTTAACAATCCTCCTTCTCTGTACATACTTGCAGTCAATTGCTTAACATATCAGAAATAAAAAAGCCAATAATATTATCCCAACACCACCTAAATATATACAAACCTATATGTTATTTGTATGTTGCATATACTTATTGCGATCCTAAATTGTCCCTAGTGAGTGCTTGGTGTGTATGTGCCCTGTGGTGGGCTGGCGCCCTGCCTGGGGTTTGTTTCCTGCCTTGCTCCCTGTGTTGGCTGGGATTGGCTCCAGCAGACCCCCGTTACCCTGTTGTTTGGATACAGCAGGCTGGATAATGGATGGATGGATATATTTATGGTGGCACAGGGGTGCAGAGGTAGCTCTGCTGTCCTGCTGTAAGGAAACCAGAGTTCACATCCCTGGTCCTCCTTGCATGGATTTTGTACATTTTCGCATGTCTGGTTGGGTTTCCTCAAGGTTCTTCAGTTTTCTCCCACTGTCCAAAGACATGCAGGTTAGGTGAATTGGCAATGCTACATTGGCCGTAGTGTGTGTTTGGTGTCTGTGTGTGTGTGTTTTTGTCCTGCAATGGAATGGTGCCCTGTCCAGGGTTTGTTCCTGCGTTATGTTTTATGGTGCCTGGGATTGGCTACCAGCACCACTTATGACTCTGGTCTGGATTAAGTGGGTTAGAAATTGACATATATTTCTTTATCTCTATATATATTTATTTATTTAAAACCTTCTGTAAAAGGTCAATTTTGACATAGAGACAAATAATATCTTTTTATCTATCTATCTATCTATCTATCTATCTATCTATCTATCTATTGTCACACATGTACGATAAAAGTCAAAGAGCCTAAAGGTGAGTAAAACATCACGAGATAAGGGATTGTCACGTGGTGCTTACCTAAACTCTCTTTTACCAACAGACAACAAGAAGAAAAATAATCCTGCAACTTCCGGGTTTCAAAATGGTCGCAATGACGCCACTTCCAGCCAACATTGATGACGTCACTTCTGGCACCCACAAACCACCTCACTTCCGGCTCCTCAGAATGACGTTGTTTCCGGTTCCTGCTGCAACATCACCATTTGCCAACCATTTCCTGTCACCTGTTTTGCTGTGGTATATAACCACCATTTTGTTACAGTAAAATTGTTCATTGTATTTTCAGGACTTTGAATCATTGCATTTTTTCATTATTGTCTGTACGACAGTATACGGGAACAGTCCCCAAACCTTTATTTTGGTATTTGTGACATTCTTTCGACCACACAATCTATCTATTGTCATGCACATGTGTATGGAAGACAACCTTAGGGCTCATCTACTAGTAATTACACTCCAAGCCAGAAGGTATCATTGCCATTTAATGCTATCTTTCTTCCTACCTCTGCAGAATGAATGATTGATGAACATCCCATCAATAACATCACTTACGTCCTCTGGCCTCCTGAACCTACCTTTTCTGCTCTGTTTTCCTGAAAACCAACTCCATCACCATCTTGGGGCAGTCCTATTATTGTATGCTGTTTTCAAAGATTCAGTATCTCTCAGTTGTACTGGGTTCACCTAGGTACCCCAACTCTTTATGACTTGTTGTCCCTTTCATTTGTACCAAATCTATAAGTACAAATGAACATAACTAAAGAATAGTCAATAACATGCATACATAAGTAAAGAAAGCCCACCCCCTCTGTACTCCAAAATTTCTTCACACTTTTAATAAAAATGACCAGTTTAAGACTAAATCAACAATCTCAGTAGAACACAAAACTCATCCAATTTGCCATATTTCACAGAATCTTTCAGTGTTATTAACTAGTTTATAATAAGTAAACATGAGCTTCAATCTACATTTTAAATTAGTGTTTTTCTTTGTTCCTTGTTGTTTTTAGTATCACTAATTTTTGTCTGTCCTAACAGTAGATTCCCAGTAGTGCACTTGTTATCATCTTTTTGCTTACACTTTACTCCAAAAATAAAATATACTTTCATATATCTCATCTTTAAACCACCAAGAAGAAAAGCAAGAAAAGCTTCAAACACGCATGAATGAAGAAATGTTGGTTTCTTTCATGTAACAAAATTGACAGTAATACTGACACTAACGGTGTTTCAAACCCAGACCCCCTGGACTTTCAGGAAGCTGGGATGAACACTCCATCATTGTATCGCTATATCTTATCTTCAATCAGAGATAACAGTGGAATTTATTCAGTTTGTCAAAAAAGAGGCTTTCTCATTGAAAAGGGCTAATAGAAAGGCAGAATCAACTGAGATACTTTAACAAATAAACAGACTTCAACTTTAAAAAGAGACAAAGCTATATTTAACTGCAGAAGAGCTTCTGTTATCTATCTGACTTCCAAGAAGCTGTCATAAAGTGCCCCAAACTGTAAGACTGAGGGATTCAAGACATAGTGTGAAGAAAAATGCAGAATTGGCTTAAACACAAAGCAGATGGCCAAGTTTTGAGGATCACTGTCTGAATAAGAAAATGTCATAAATTATGTCCTGTAGAATTCAGTGCTGGGCCACTATTTTTTTTATAATAAATGGTCCCCATAGGGCACCCTACTGCTTTTCTAAGAGGCTTTTCTTTCCTCTGCCCCCTTTAATCATTAGCTCGGTTTTGGATTTCAATTTAAGAGCAGTAGACATCCAATTCACCACCTACAGTCATTGGTATTTCCTATGAGCTCTGGTCACATTGAGATCTGCACGCTTAACTCTTCATATGTATTTGTTTGCTCAAACAACAACAAATACTGTAGTATCTTGTGTTGTATCATGGTGTAACCAATGTTGTTTATTTTGTTTTAGCACTTGATAGTTTTTGAATTGTTGGTTTCCAAGAGTTTTTTTGTATCTGAACGACACAAGAAGGATTATTACCTTTCAGTCTGTAGTTGTTAAAAATCAAGTTGCTATACCACAATAAGAAAGTGCATTGGAGATTAGATGGGATATTCCAGTAAATGGCAGGTCTTTTGGTGATTAAAAGCGCTCAGAAAAAGCCATTCTTTAAGCTTTGCAGTATTTATTTATGAGATGTTAATAGGACATACATGTAACTGTTTAGTCCTTGTTTGCCTTAATAATCAGAATAAGGTGCCATAAAGTAAAATTGTAATAAATAACAAAATTAAATAAATGTAAAAAATATGTGTTGCTCCTTGAGGACTATGTGAACAATTAATCTTTTATGGCTAAAATGTATTAAAGATATTTGTATTTGAGAAAGAAAATGATCCTGTTCATACGTTTTATCTTTGGTTAGTGGAAGAGGATGAGTGTTAAACTAAACAGGAATAAAGACAGACAGAACCCATGTAATGGTTTGTATGTTGACTGCCATATTTAATACATTTTGTTGAGTTTTTAAGATGTATGTTACATCGCTATAGGTGGAATCAGGAGTCCATAGAGTTAACAGATGTAAAATTGTAAATATTCAGGCTGGAATTTCATTTTACATTATTTCTTATGTTATTTTTAATGTTTTTACATTTTATACTAAATGGATAGACAGTTTACATATCACTAAATCTCAAGATCACTAAAAATCCTTAACATGTAGCACCTTTCACAGTATGAAGTAAGACAAAAAGAACTGATTCAGAGTTGAGTGTCCATCAGAAGTAAGTGGCACTATGAGGTGATCCTGTACACACCAGGGGCCAATTTAGCATTGCCAGTCTGCCTAACCTGTAGGTGTTTATACTGTGTGTTATGGGAACTGGAGAATGCAGAAGACACCCACTCTGTCACGGGGAGAACATTCAGGTTCCTTCCAGCGACCACCCAGGACTCAGACAGGCTCTTTAGGGCTTCAGCTCTACCATTGTGCCACTGTGCCACCCACAAAAATACTTATTTACAGGGACAGCAGATAATGAATGCAAAAGAGAAAAAAAAAAACAATAAATATAATAAATCCAGTTTAATTTA
The DNA here is from genome assembly GCF_016835505.1 of Polypterus senegalus. NCBI lineage: Eukaryota > Metazoa > Chordata > Cladistia > Polypteriformes > Polypteridae > Polypterus > Polypterus senegalus. The sequence continues at coordinate 128,089,631 of NC_053160.1, forward strand.
ATTTTATATAGTCCCCTTCTCAGTGGATAAGGAGAGACACATTTAGCATGTTCCCTGAAAATGGCAATATTAAACAATAAGCTAAATTGTTAAATTATTTTCACCTAAATGTTAATTCTAGAGATAATCTGAAATTCCACTCTTTTAACAAACTTGCATCCATTACAGTTACTATGTACTTCCTAATATTCACAATTGCATTTGCATGTCAAAAAACATTTTTGCCCTACTGTGAACATTAAGAGAATATATAAACTCCATGCCAACAGCAATTAGAATAGAAACTGAAACTGGGAACTTTAAGGCATTATTGATAGTCTCTGTACGTCTGTGCCCTTATTCTTTAGTTTTTATTATTGTTGCATGATTAATTGGTGTTGAGTCCTACATTGCACCCTATGTATCTGTTTATCTGTCCTTTCATTACTGGACCTGCTCCAATTTTAGGTTTGTGGAGATTTATTATTATTATTAATACTTCCGATGTTTATTTGATTATAAAACAACCTCTGTGACCCAGGGTTAGAGTACATTCACTGTCCCTCTTGCATGCTGTAAAAGGTGTCTAAAGAAGTTTGCCATCAGGAAGGGCATTCGGCTGTAAAAATGTATGCTCCAACAGCCACTTTAGAAGGGAGGGGGGCAACTGGCCAAACAGAAAATGGCCGTTAAACAGAGAAAGAGAGAGAGAGAGATTTTATTACCCTGACTAAAGGGAAAAATTAGGACATAAACAATACATTTGAGTCTTGGCAAAACAGTGCAAAGTTAACAGTTGATTGCGAATATCAATCTTTGGCAGTGTGAAAGAAGTTTAGAATAACACTTAGTAGTATGAGAAGATGGAAAAAGCAATAATAATAATAATAATTAATTAAATTAGACCACATGAATTGATATGTTGAATGTCTTTTTTAGGGAATCTAACTTTTATCACAAGAACAACTGGAGGCAGTGGTAGCTGGTTACTGTTTTACAAAGTAATAAGCTTAAAATGAAAAATAAAAGTTTATTTTACATAGTAAACTTATTTTTGTTTGCTGGCTTAATGATTTATGCAGTTTTGATGCTCAGTTGCAGATGGAGCTTAAAACAGGAATAATACAAATCTTATCCTGACAAAGAACACCAACATTGATACATCAGTCCAGAAGGGTGGCATTTTAGAGATGCCAGGCTGTCTGGAACAGTTGGGAGTGGTGACACAGCTCATTAGGAAGAGAACAGAGGTACCCTTGTTGTGTTGTGGCTCAACTTAGCGAATGCTTAATGGAATTATTCCTCACAAGCTGGTGCGGCTAACATTAACTGAACATCATGTCCCCAGCAAGATTCAAGAACTCATTGCTGTTTATTACAACAAGGGTCTCTTCAGTAGCAAAAACATAAAGCTGGCACAAGATACAGGTTTGCATCCTTACAGGGGATACTATCTATGTGACACTATGTTCCTTTGCCAGGAACTGCTGAACCACAGTGAAGAGAGCCCAGAATGAAATCTGCTCAAAGACAACCACCCATTAGGGCTTTCGTGGATGACCTCACAGTCACCACAGAATAAGTCCAAGGCTGCTAGCAGATTCCAAAGAAGATTAAAAAGCTGGTGTAGTGGACTAGGATTCATTTCAAACCAGCCAATTCAAGATTCATGGTGCTGAGGACGGCAAGGTGGAGGCCAAGTTCCGGTTTACCATTGCAGGCACAGCCATTCCAACCATCACAGAGAAGTTAGTTAAGAGCTGGGGCAACTAGCTCACTGTGGGACACAGCATCCATCCAGTCAGCTTGTACTGAGTTGATTGGCTGCCTGAAAGACATGGACAAGTCTGACCTACCAGGCAAATTCAAAAACCTGGATCTACCAGTAGAGCATTCTACCCAGAATCCTGTGGCCCCTGCTTGTTTACACAGTCTCCCTCTCAACTGTTGAGTTCCTGAAGAGAACGGTCAGTAACCACCTCAGGAGATAGTTGCAGCTGCCAAAGAGCCTGAGCAGCATCAAATCCTTGGAGGAAGAATTTAAGATATCAAGAGCCACAGAAATGTTACAGTACAGAGACTCAAGTCATCCAATGGTGGCCAGTGCAGGGATCCAAGTGAAAACTGGCAGGAAGTGGAAGGCAGAGGATGCTGTTCAGGTAGCAAAGGCAAGGCTGCATCACAAGAGTCTGGTTGGAGTGGTCACTCGAGGCTGATATGAACTACGATCCTTTGCAACTCCCAATCAGATACCTCCAGATGGAAAGGAATGGTACCACCTAATTTAGAAGCAAGTGAGAGCAGTAATGGAGGAGAGGAGATCCTGCAAGGCCATGAGAATGAAGCACCAGGGAAATTTGAACTAGATGGTAGAGGAAATTGACATGGTTTGAGCCAAACTGAGTCAGATTTCTCATCCAGGCAGTATACAACTTGCTTCCAAGCCCTTGATATCTGCACACATGGGGCATAGCAGAATCACCAGCATGCCTATTGTGTTCAAAGTTAGGAACTCTAGAATTCATCCTTACAAGGGCACTTGGAGAGGGATGGTATCGATGGAGGCATGATCAGGCCCTGAATTCCATCACTGACGCCATCAGCACAGGACTTGAATGGCTGAAGTGGTGCTGACCTTCCAAGAAGACCATCACCTTTAGAGCTTGAGAGCAGCCAAATCCAGCTAAGATAGCATCACCTTCAGACATCCTGGTGTCAGCAAGAGACTGGCAATTATTGGTAGAGCTCAGATGGCAGCTGAATTTCCCCAGCCACATTGCAGCCACAACTCTACAACTTGATACAGTCCTTGCATTTGAACCTACCAAGTAAGTAATGCTGCTGGAATTAATAGTCCTTTGGGGAGATCGCTTGCACAAAGCCATCAAAAGGAAGCTCTCCAAGCTTGCAGAACTGGTCAGCATCTGTTAGGTGTCGGAATGAAGAGTTAGGTGTCTCCCAGTGGAAGTTGGATACAGGGGATTTGTGGCCTGCTCTCTGCTCAGAGCTTTTAGTAGTTTGAGCATTGAAGGAGAGAGGAAGAGAAGAGCCATCTACATCCCCATCAAAGCAGCAGAGAGAACCTCAAGATGGCTGTAACTCAGGAGAGGAGAGCCATGGGGTCAGAGCAGCTAGCCGTCTGAACACACACTAGGGCCTGATCAACCCCAGTGGGGTCACCTGGAGGAGATATGATGTTTAAAGACCAAAACACCCAATGATCTCAGGAATAACACCGATGAAGTGTCCAGACCGAGGTATTCACAAGTATGTATTATTACTATTGTTAGTAGTAGTGTCATTATCAAACAAGCCTTTTTTATTTTTTGCCTGTATGGAGTGTCTTCATTGTAAAATATGTACATCCTTCTTTTTACCTTAATTCCACCACATATTACAAAGACATGGAGCTACTGCTGGTTGAACAGTACCACTAAATTAGCCCAGTATGTTATTTTGGATTATTATTTTTGTTATATTGAACTTGGATGTTCCATTAGGTGGAAGGATTTCAATGTTAACTCAAAAATAACTGGAATCCAATTATGTTTTTATATCAATAACCTACAGTCCAAGTGCACAGGAGGAGGTATCCTCATGCCAAATTACATACACACAGGAATTCATGCTTCATGTGCAGTACATAAAGTATACAGTGTGAATTTTAAAAATGTGGTGCAGTCTACTTATAAGTTGATATTCATGGTAAATGTTTCTTACAGCATTGATCTTCATACTAAAGTAACACAAATTGTGTTATATCTTATTGTTGATTAAGAAAATTACAGAATTCAAAAGTGTGTCTTTGTACAGGTTTGTCTCCTTTGATTGCCTGAGATCTCATCTAGTGTCAGCTCCAACTTGAGTCCATTTGCTAGAGGGTTAGGTTCCATTTCTTGTAAACCCAATAATCTGTTTGTATACCCTATTTTACCAGCAATATTTATTCAGAAGGTTTATGGGAATTGTAAGTTGCCCCAAGAGCATTAGGCTATAGTTATAGCCAACTGCTGAGGTTGATCTTATTTCTTAGTGTTTCTGTTGTTCCTGGAATTATATCAAAGTTGTCAATCCAGGGCAGTCATTTGGCTGCTTCAACCAATAGGCCTCTAACATTTTAAATCATTATAATCTGCACAAAACAGTATTCCAAATGCCCCCTGGAAGAAATCCACAGCCATTACTTCATAATTCAGAAAATGCACATGAAAGCCAGAGAGATTACCAGAAAAATAAATCTATCATTATTTCAATTCCTAAAATAAGTACAGTAGTTCTTTTTTTTAAATCTTGTATCAGTACTAACTAATCTGAAATGATGTATCTTTGTGTATGTAATGTCAAAGGCTAACTTTAAACATGATTGGTTGAATGGAAATGACTATTATAGCCAACATTTGAGATAGGTAAAACCAAATTCTTGAAATATTACAGAAGGCCAGGTTTAAAGTTCCAGTAACAACAGAACCTGAGGAGAGCGGGTCCACCCTTCTCTGTTTCTGAACAGTGAAAGTAGCTCTCAATATCAGTGATGAAATAATTTTGTTTGCCTATAATTAATTCAGTAAGTTGTTGAGTATAGTTTTACTCTTGCAGTGCTTCTACAATGCATAACATCTACACCTTAACACCAGCAAGACCAAGGAGCTGGTGGTGGATTTTAGGAGGCCCAGGCCCCTCATGGACCCTGTGATCATCAGAGGTGACTGAGTGCAGAGGGTGCAGACCTATAAATACCTGGGAGTGCAGCTGGATGACAAATTGGACTGGACTGCCAATACTGATGCTCTATGTAAGAAAGCTCAGAGCAGACTACTTTCTGAGAAGGTTGGCATCCTTCAACATCTGCAGTAAGATGCTGCAGATGTTCTACCAGACAGTTGTGGCGAGTGCCCTCTTCTACGCGGTGGTGTGCTGGGGTGGCAGCATAAAGATGAAAGACGCCTCACGCCTGGACAAACTTGTTAAGAAGGCAGGCTCCATTGTAGGATTAAAGTTGGACAGTTTAACATCTGTGGCAGAGCGACGGGACTGGGCGGTATCATGGTCTGGAATCCCTACAGATTTTATTTTTTCTCCAGCCGTCTGGAGTTTTTTTGTTTTTTCTGTCCCCCCTGGCCATTGAACCTTACTCTTATTCGATGTTAATGTTGATTTATTTTTTATAATTATGTCTTTCATTTTTCTATTCTTTAATATGTAAAGCACTTTGAGCTACTGTTTGTATGAAAATGTGCTATATAAATAAATGTTGTTGTTGTTGTTGTTGTTGACGGGCACTAAGCAAACTCCTGTCAATCATGAAGAATCCACTGCATCCACTTAACAGTGTCATCTCCAGGCAGAGGAGTAGCTTCAGTGACAGACTTTTGTCACTGTCCTGTTCCACTGACAGACTGAGGAGATCATTCCTCCCCCACACTATGCGACTCTTCAATTCCACCCGGGGGAGTAAATGCGTACATTAATTTTATTTTAATTCTTTTCATTTTTATTACTATTTAATTTAATATTGTTTCTTTGTATCAGTATACTGCTGCTGGATTATGTGAATTTCCCCTTGGGATTAATAAAGTATCTATCTATCTATCTATCTATCTATCTATCTATCTATCTATCTATCTATCTATCTATCTATCTATCTATCTATCTAAAGACCTTTTCAGTTTTACACTGAGGGATAATCACTTTGTTTTAATAACCAGTTGTGTACTTCTTGTATATTGAAATACAGTTTATTTGTTTTACAGTGAACACAGTCATTGTTTGTCATTTCTAATAAAGGGTAACAATTTTTGTATGCATACTTTTTTCAGTTTTAGAAATGTATCAAACATTTCTGAATGTGTCATATTGAAACAACAATTTACAACCACTAAATGACATTATAATTTATTGTGTGGCCTGTCCAAAAATTCACTAACATTTTCTTCTTATCTCTCCATTTATAAAGTGATAAGGTGTCTGAGACCATATTTATGAAGCTTGCTTACACACAAAAAGATGCTTTAATTGTGCATACCTAACTTTCCATACAAATTCCAAGAATTTATAAAAGAAAAATAGTCAAAATATTGGCAAGAGGCCAAAATCTAAAGGCAAAATAAAGCCTGAAATGGCGCAGCTATGTTATGAAATTCAAAAATTTGGAGTGTAACATGGCCATCTTTTATACCAGACGTATCGTATCAGCCCATGCTGTGCCGTGAGTCACATGACTGGCAATCTCCATCGCAGAAACAAACAAGTTAGATTTTTAAAATTTAAATCATTAAAATCCTGCATAAAATGTACACATACGAGTGTATATTTCTGTCTTTAGTATATCCCTTACTTACAGCCTGGTATCAATTGAAGCTAAAAATTCAGCATGATCTGTGAAAATCTCTTCAATGCACCAGGAAACCTAAACAGACATCTACACTTGCATTCAGGAAGAAACCATTTAGATGAGTTGCATTAATCTTGAAAGTACACAGGAAAGTAATTTAAAATCTGATCTGAAAGTTTTTAATATCTGGAAAAAAATTGGAATTAACTTGCTTAGAGATCTTTATATAGACAACATCTTTGTATCCTATGAACAATTACATTCCAAATTTAACATTCCAGCTACACATTTCTTTCACTATCTTCAAATCAGGAATTTTGTTAAACAGAACCTTCCAGATTTTCCTCATCTTGCACCCTCATCCATGCTGGAAAAAATATTGCTCAATCTCAAGGAATTAGACTCCATCTCTACAATATATAAAATCATTTTACAATCCCTTCCCTTCAAAGATCCAAGAGGACACTGGGAAAAAGATCTCTCAATTAATATATCAGAAAAGGAGTGGAAAGTAGCAATGCAGAGAATTCACTCGAGCTCCATATGCGCAAAGCATACAATTATACAACTCAAAATTATTTATCGAGCACATCTGTCTCGACTAAAACTCTCCAAAATGTTTCCAGGGCATGATCCAACCTGCAAACGTTGCAACCAAGCCCCAGCCTCACTGGGTCACATGTTCTGGGCCTGCACCAAATTAACATTATTCTGGACAAAATTTTTAATTACCTCTCAGACAGCCTTGGACTCACAATCCCTCCTAACCCATTAACAGCTGTGTTTGGGGTTCTTCCAGAGAGGCTTAAAGTGGAGAACGACAAACAAATTGTGATTGCATTCACTACACTGTTGGCACGCAGACTTATTCTGATAAACTGGAAGAACCCAAACTCTCCTCTTTTAAGTCAGTGGGAAACCGATGTGTTATATTATTTAAAATTGGAAAAAAGTGTTTGGTTCATTTGCTGCCTTTCTGATATTTTGAGATGAGCCATGGACAGTTAACTGGAGTGTTCTATCTGTTTAGCTGCTGGACACTTTCCAAGTAGCTCTGTCTCCAGATGGAAATCTTTTTTTTCATTTCTCAATTGATATGTAATTTATAAGAATTTGGACCATCTGGGAACTGCCATCTGGGACTGCATAATAGCTGCATGAACCCACCCAAGTTTGTATTGCTTATATTTGCTGCTATTGGTTAATATGCCAATGAATATAATTTTTAAGTAAAAGCTTAAACTAGATGGCCTCATCTGATTATTCATTACCAGGCATTGCTGAGAGGCTATTATTGTTCATTTCTTACTTTGCTGCAGTCCAAGTAAGAGCACAAAGGACACTTTGTGGAATCATCTGTTGGTGATAAACTAGAATGAAGTAAAGGAATGAAAATAAAAACTAAACCCAGTAAGTGTGTACCCTACCATTACAAGTTTATACGGTTAAGTATGAGGGGTACAATAAAGACAATGAAATATGTAAGAGGTTATATGTAACTGTTACATAGCAGGTTTTGAAAGTTTTTCTATCCCCCGTTAAGAAAAGAACCTTAGAGGTTAAATTGGTTATTTTCGTGTTAGGAGCACATCACAGTTAATCTTATAACAATCTGAAACTATGGCATAGTCCATCTGGGAAGTGACTTTGTCTTTGTCCTATTTATTTATACATTTGAGTATGTTTTTACACATATAATCATATGTAGTTTTGAAGACAGACAGTAAAGTTTAATCTATGGTTCAAACACAGAGTGTCCTGACTCAGTAGGATAAAGATAACTAGTTTCTAGTGTTCACCGGGAGATTTGAGCAAAAGAAAAAACAAATGGAAATAAAAATAACCAAAGTGACCAAAACCCAGACAACAGGCAAAAATCAATGTCAAGTAACAAGCAATAAGATTATTTTTCTTGAGCAGGGGTTTAACTACAGCAGTCTTAAGACAGTCTGGGAAGACCCCCGTATCTAATGACGAATTAACTATGTCAAGAATACACGCGTGATACTTCTTTGAAAAACCTTGTTGGTATTGGGTCAAGGACGAAGGTGGAGGGTTTCAGTTGAGAGATTATACTTTGTAATTCAGGTAAATCTATCCTGGTGAAAGCATTTAATTTGTTTATAATGGAGTACCGGGGCTTTGGCGGTTCTGCAGTGTTGGGGAGATATACTATGTTATCTCTAATATCTTTAATTTTTTTGATTGAAAAATACAGCAATGTTCTCACAGGTTTCACTGGAAGTATTCTGGGGGCATTCCTTTGTGTTACCTGGGTTTAACAGACTATCAATTGTAGAAAATAAGACTCTGGGATTACTAGCATTTTTATTTATAATATTAGAGAAATAGCGCCTCTCAAGACGGACTGTGTTATTGTATTCTGTTATTTTAGCCTTCAATATCTCATAATGGATAGTTAGTTTAGTTTTCCTCCATTTACGCTCAGCTCTATGACATGTTCTTTTAAAATCAGACACTCTTTGGGTCTTCAATGGAATAAAAATACTAGAAGATTTTTTAACTGTCTTTTCAGGTGCAACTATGTCAACAGCAGTTCTTACTTTAGAATTAAAGTTTTCCACTTTACTATTTACATTATCCTCGCTATTATAGTTGGCATTATAAACGGACTGATTGCTTAGAATGTTTGTAAGTTTTAAAGCTGCTGATGAGTCAAAGAAGCGTTTTTTAACAAAATGCTTCTCATGAGTGTTTTCTATCTTTATTTCTATATTAAATAGTAGAAGGAAATGGTCTGATAGACCAATATCAATGACCTGCTTTATATCAACTTTAAGTCCTTTAGTAATCACTAAGTCTAACGTATGACCTGCTTTATGTGTAGGTTGATTAACGAGCTGTCTCAAATCAAAAGAGTCCAGGAGGTTCATGAATTCTTTTACTTTTTGGTCACACTGATTGTCGATATGAAAGTTAAAGTCGCCGACTATTAAGAGTGTGTCATAGTTTGTAATTAAAATTGACATTAAGTCAGAGAATTCCTCAAAGAAAGACGTGTTATATTTAGGAGGTCTATACACGGATAATACTAGAACGTGAGAATCTCCATGAATAACAACGGCGAGATACTCAAAGGACTTAAATTTACCAAAACTAACATCTTTACATTTTAATCGGCTCGAGTAAATGTTTGCCAATCCGCCTCCCTTTTTCCCTGGCGGTCTGCACGAGTAAAACTGTAATCCGGAGGCGCAGATTCGATTAAAACAGCCGTGCTGTCTGAGTTAAGCCATGTTTCACTTAGTGCAATAAAATCAATGTTTCTATCACTAATAAGATCGTTTATAAAAAATGTCTTGTTAGTTAAAGCTGTAACATTTAATAGTGCCATATTTAATGTTTCGGAGGGGCAGAGCTGAATTTTATGCGCGTAATTGGTATTTGGAACAAAAACTAAGTTATTTTTGTTAATGCCGCTCTGTGTGTATTTTTTATGTAATCTACAATCCGTTTTTATAGTTTTAATGCATTGTTGATCTGAAGTAGTAATTGCAATTAAATTATTGGTGTTTTTTTGCCGCACTGCCTAGATTTTTACGTGCATTAAGATTTGTTATTAGATTATTAATGTTGTGCACTTTAACGGAAGACTGTGTTAAGCCATTATGTCCTATCAAAGCAGTAGCATTACGGAAGGGGTTTAAAGTAGAAATAGACAGTCAAGATAGACGAATTACCTTAGCGATGCTTTCGGAGAGGACCCGGGCGGCAAATCTATTCGGATGCAGTCCATCCCGCTTGAAGAAGCGCAGCCTTTCCCAAAAAAGATCACAGTTGACAATAAACCCGATGTCTTGAGTCTCGCAGAAGCCTCTCAGCCAGTTGTTTAAACCCAGCAGATGACTGTAGTATTCATTCAATCGTCTGACGAGAGGTAGTGGACCCGAGATGAAGATTTTTACCGATGGGGTCCTCTCCTTTGTGTCTTTAACTAGTGCTGCTCTCCGACTCTCGGTGCCTTATGTCGTTTACGCCGGCTTGTAAAATAATGGATCCAACTGCCCTCTTGTGCTTCTCGTAGAAGGTCGGCACCCGCCTCATCACATCTCGGACTCGAGCACCGGGAAAACAAGAAACAAAAGATTTTCGTTAGGGCATGTGATATTCAGGTTTCGTACAATCGAATCACCTACCACGATTACATCACCCGGGGTTGAAGGCAGACTGGGGACGCGGAGAGGGTCGAATCGGTTCTGGATTGGGATGCTCACCTGTGCCGATGGAGGTGTTCTAGCCTTGAACCCCCGCCTGCAAAGCTGAAACCCGTCGAGGTCTTCATCTGCGTTGTCGTTGCTCCTACGAGGCGCGGGGGTGACGCTTACTTGCCCTTGGAATTGAGCGGCACGAGGTGGGGTTGATGTTACGTTGACTTCAGTTGTTGAGTGTGGTTTGTCCAGCAGCCGAGCCTTCAAGTCTCTGAGGTACCTTCGTCTGGACAGGAGTTTATGAATCTGTTTGTCGAGTGCTAGGAGTTCTTCGACGACGACGGCAACACGATTCATCTCACTATCGTCCATTGTCTGCTTCTACTTCCGCTTCCACTTCGTCACATAGGAAAGAAAGAGAGAAAAAAAAAAACTTAAAAAAAAAAAGTATAATAAATAATAAAATATAAAGTAAGGTTTTATCCCCAGATCAAATAAGTGTCTGTGCAAAAGGTTGAACTTTTATCCTGCCTGCTGATAGTTCACGGTTACAACCCCAGAGACCACACCCCTACAAATGAGGGATGTGACCCTGACAACAGTACACAAGATGGCTTCCAAAATTAGAAAAGGCTATATAATCACAAATTTAATATTAATAATATTAATAAATAAATTGGATCACTTAAATGGGCTAAATGAGGGTCCTGCAGGGGCTCTGGTCTTCACGCTCCCCAGGGAAGTGCTGGTGAAGATGGCTCGCTTGGACGACACAGAGTGTTTCTTATTTTGCTTTGTGAACACGGCAACATTGATGCGCTGGGACAGGGGAACCTGGCCAGCTATCATGGCCTCATTTTTAACTAGGGAGGCCCAACAGGTCGTGCGATACCTCACTCCCAAAAGAGTCAATGATTATGACTTCTTGAAGCAACAGATCCTCCTCCGCATGGCTGTGAGCCTGGTGATCAAGGGGCACCAGTATCTTCTGTGGTATATTGATCCGCACCGCCATTACTAGGACAGTTCCAGGTCTTAGCTGGCCTGATTCAAAGCTGGATCTGCAAAGACACTTTGAGTCCATTGTGGAGACAAAAGCCTTTGTGATAAAATGCTACATAACAACATCCACTCACTGCTGGATCTGACCCGCAGACTAGAGAGTGCACAAACCATCTGGAAACAACAGGGCTACCCAAGCTTGACCTCGGTTTCAATCCTGCCAGCACCATGGGTCTTGGAAATAAACTGCTGACCCCCGTTCAACACAATATGAGATGGGAACTCATGAAGGCACATAACCTGTTGTAAAAAGATGTCTGTCTGTAATTTGGCTCATGGAAGCCCCTTCAGAGGAACAAAGTGAGGACTTTTAGAAAACCTATCTACTATAACAAAAATAGTATAACCCTTGGACGGAGGCAGATCTGTGACAAAGTCTATGGAAATGTGCACCCAGGGATGTCATGGCACAGAAAGAGGCTGGAGCAAACCCAGCGGAACTTAGACCAACATCAAGTGTCACATATTCTTTTACATCTGTTGTCCAGCCCCACCACCAAAATGTTGTTTTTAATAATTTCATCATCTGCGCCACCCCTGGGTGTCCAAACATTGGTGATTGATGATATAGATCCAGTACATGAGATCTCAAATCAATAGGGACGAAAAGTTTCTCGTCTGGTATATTTAAAGTTGTAGATGCCTCCTCTTGAGCTCTACGAACTTCATTCAAAACATCTTCCACATCTGGTACATTAAGCATGTCAATAATTTTTTTCTAAATTAATAATAGGTGAGAGGTCTTCAAAGAAACCAGCAGGCTCATTAACATGAGAAAGAGTGTCTGCATTTACATGTTTTCTGCCAGGGTGAGATGTTAAAGAGAAATGGAATTGACTGAAGAACAAAGCCAACTGAGCCTAGCGAGCATTGATTCTTTTTTGACAACAGCCCATTCTTCCACAGATGCCTGAAACTCTACTTGTTTCTTTGGGGTTTTCATTTTCCCCTGCATATCTTTCATGTCTCTGAAAATACGTTGCATCACGAGGTCATTCATTTTGATCCGATCTTTTGTCCTGAATTGGCAGGAAAACAGATAACTAGTTTCTAGAGTTAACCGGGAGATGTGAGCAAAAGGCAAAACAAAAGGAAATAAAAATAAACAAAACCACCAAAACCCAGACGAGCGTCAAAAATCAAGGTTAAAAAACATGCAGTAAGTCAAAAACCAGGCATGACAAGGAAAGTAATCCCATGAGAAGTCAAAATAGTCAAAAAAGGTTTTATCTGCAGATTGGATAAGACTCCATGCAAAAGGCAGGCCTTTTATCCTTCTGCTGAAGGTTCATTGTCACGACCCTGGAGACCACATCCCTAGAAACATGGGATGTGACCCTGACAACAGTACACAAAATGGCTTCTAAAACAACAAAAGGCTATAAAATCACAAATTTCAGCTTAAATGATGATACAGAGAAAGCCTGATGGCCCTTTTGTAGAGCATACTTGGCAGTTAGAACACATTCAGTGCCTCTCAAAGCACTAAAGGAACAGTCACAGTCATAGTCACAGTCTGGGAGTTACAGCATGCAGTATCTGAAAGTTAATCTTCTGCTATGAATAGCAAAGCAATATTAAATAATATTAACGAGTGTGTGACTCTGAGAAATATATTATTTTCTTAAAAAGAAATGAATTGGACTTTGAGTTCAAGTATAGTCTTCACGATAACAGCATTGGTACAAAATAAACAAAAATAAAAAATATGTATCTGTTATTTATTTAAATATTTGTGGTAGGAATTTGTTAAACTCATTTTCATTGTGTTTTCTTTAATTTTTTTATTATTTTTGTAGTATTTTGGTGATGTCATTGCTTTTACATTTTGTTTTTTCATGAGCACTTAATTTTTGATCTAATGGGTTCTGTCATTTTCTGTGTCTGTTTGCTATGATGTTTCATGGTTGCAAGGCATATGATGCAAGAGCCTTGTAATCTGTGACATCTTGATGATATGATCTGACATGATTCTCATTTTTTACAATCATTCCTTGGTCCTTAGAAATCACCAAGGTATTGTTTTAATGGCTTTGGAGGCCAAGGTATTCAAAAGTTACATTTATTTGTCATTTATTGATGTTTTTAACAGTGTTAAAAATGAATTATGTTATTCTGCAAAAACATTTTGATTGTGTTATATTTGCCATTCTGTGTGTTTTGCTTGGTCTGTTAGGAAGCTGCTGTTAGGTAAAGTCAACCAAAAGTGTGCAGCACAAGGTCAAAGGTATAAAATTCAGTTTCATACACTTTCTGATTGTCCAAATTTAAATTAAAAGAAAACACTCTAGCATTCATTATTTACATATCTATCTTTCTTGATTTTCTGGTTATTCTCTAATTCTCTTCTTTTGTTCTGGCATAGGTTGCTTATAAAGTTTACTGGATTTGGCTATTTTACTTGATTTTGGTTTAATGTCTTTGACTTGTTGGAAAGATTTAGTTGACTCCCTAGTATCGAGCTTGGCACATTTATGACTTTAAACCCATTTCAGAATTTGAATATGAAAATATTACTGCTGCAGTTTTATACAGTAATTACACAATGTGGCCACTATGCATAAGAAGACTGCTCATATTAAGCATGCCTCAGAAATTTGGGCCAACAAAAGGAAGCCATTTATAATAAATTTAGTGTTTAAATGACTGTCACTTTGGTTTTATTCCTGAAAGTTATAGCAGTGCTACATGATTTTTGTTATTTGTATTTGTCTGTTCAACTGTTTCTGTAAGTTTGTTCTCCTTTTACAGAATTTCAAATTATTTATTGTGTAGAAACAATCCCCCATTAAAACAGAATGGAGGAATGCACATAATTGACAGCTACTGACCCTTTGAGGTTGGGTGGGACTTCCTGTTTCAGGTAAAAAAGGATTTCCAGGTTACTTTTATATATAGAGGGATTTAGATGTCAGATGGGTTCTCTGCATTTTGTTTTTACTCAACAATTTCTTCAGTTTTGATTGAATGTGCTAAAACAGTTTTTGTTGACTGTTGGAAATGCAAAGGGACTGCCAGAATCTACCCAATCATAGTTGAACATTTTCTTTAATTTCAACCTGAAAAATTGAATCTTCTGGGACTTGGATTGGTGAGACTGTTCTGTTTTTTCTGCTTTATTTACTTTGGGGTAGCACCATTACTAGTAATCCTTTGGCATCCATTTCACTTTGAGGATTTAGTCCAGCTTCATAATTTTCCACCATCTTCTCAGTCACTCTTTCAATTCAGACCTTGTGTGTGTTTGGTCTATGGCATGTTTTTGTGTGTATTGTATGTAATGGTTATTTGGGGGAACAATTTTGTACTGACTGTATGTTGAGTTATTTGGCTGAGGTAACAAAGAAGGGTAATTCTTTTAGTGTTGTGAAATTTTGGTTGTTTTTCTTATTTATTAATTCACTGTACATTTTGGGGCAGTTTATATTATCTAATTATCTATGTTTATATACATTAATTTCTCTTTACAATATATTCAACTTTTACTTTTATATTTTGAGATTTTTTTGTCATTTCACCATTGATTGAAGAAATTAAAATTGGGAAACATATGAACAGATTATGGCCAAGTCCAAGTTTTTTCCAGGCCTCTGGCCTGGGAATGTAGCAGCCAGCTGATGTGTTCTGAGCCATTCATTACAAATTTTTGAATGCCAGTCTAACAACTATCCATAAAATGACCTATGCTTTATCCTGTGACTGTTCTTGGTTTTGCCCCTTTAGACAGACCTTTATTCCCTGTGTCACGCACGTGCGCTTGGGAGGCAGCTAAAGGGCTTGAGTAAGGGCAATTCCGATTCAGACCAGGATGTGACAGAGTGCACTGACTCTTTTTCTCCCTTTCCTGCAGACCAGTCATGGGAGATTCCACCTGGTCCTCTTGAAGTCACTTCCGGGACCATGCCTATGGAAGAAGACCTTGCCGGCTCCAGCCCCTGTGATGTCATGTCTGGGCTCGAGCCTATGGTTTAAGACCCTCACAAGCCCAACCCCTCTGACCTCACTTCCTGTCTTCCCCTTTAACACTAGAATTACCAGAGCCTACAAGAAAACTCATAAATCCAGCCCACCTGAAATCCATTCACATCCGATCTGACGCTATTCGTTTTCAAATAATATTGCATTAGTGCAACAGTCTTTTCTAATTGTTACTATCCAGTTCATAAAATGATTTCTTCAAAATATCATATATACCTACGTGTTTTTTTTTTTTTTTGACATCAAACACCATAAGGTGTATACTAATTCTGCGTGAGCAGGAACACTCAATAAAACTGAATAAAGAAAAATAAAGTGTCGGTGAGATATGAAGGTGATAGATTCACCAGTGTTTCTGTGTCAGCTTTTATCCCTCCAAATCAGAGAATGTCCTGTTCCTTTGCCTCAAAACACTGCTCACATCCACAGTTATTCCCAGTTTCAAAAAAAAAATTAAAAGCGTCAGATCCCTAGGGCGGTAGTAAGTATCGGGATCGTGAGTGAGAGAATAAAAGTGAAAAAAAAGGTAACTTTTACAAGTACAGTACTATAAATGTACACGGTCTATTACAGACATAAACCAAATGTATGTGTGTACTGTATAATATTAACAATAAGAGCAGCTCACTACTGAAAACAGTAAATATAGGAAAGAATCAGGATTGAACCGGGAATTCTTAATTATAAGTCAGCAAATCTTACCGCTATGCCACGGAAGCTGTTGTATCATCCTTGAACCTTTTGTGAAAGTGTTTATTTGATTTTTGGACTTCAGGCTTTACACATTCCATAGTTTATGCCTACATTTTAAAACATTTATTACTAAAATATGAAAAGGTTTCTGTTTTAACAATGCTTTTACACAGATTACTGTAGAAATGGAACACACATGAAATGCATGTGTTCCAAAAAATGATCTATTATTTCCACTCTAAAACTCCAGCAGTTCACTCCCAGATAATCAAACAAGGCATGAGCTGGGAGAACTTTGTGAACTTTCTGTGACGGTGGGGCGATGGAATAGCAGGCTGCTTGCTTGCTGCTTGTCTTAATCGGCACATTTACAGGACAAAAGACGCTGACGGAGAGGTGCGAACAGATTTAAGGTGGGCCGGATTTACGAGTTTTCTCGTAGTCTCTGGTAATTGTAGTGTTAAAAACCTTCACTTTTTCCCTATTCCCTCAGTTTTGTTTTGGACTCGGTTTTGTGCACATCAGTGCTGTATTCATTTTTATAACGACATTGCAGAGAGGATACCAATTATATGGGTGGCTGCCCCAAACCTTTCTATGGCTCTGTGTGGAGTTCATGACACCTGCTACTTACAAAAAAAAAGTGTCTCCATCAGTACATTTATTACATCCTACTCAAACATAATAATGAGTTCTTTCTCCTATTTTCTGTTTAGGACTGCCCTCAGAATCACAATTCTCTTCAAAATAGTTTATCTGCACTCAATATTTATGTTTTTGTTGTTGTTCTTCTTCTTCTTATTATTAAGAACTGCCTGCTTCCGAAGGCAGAGAAAATTGATGGGGTTTTATTGTGACTATCATACTCACTAACTAACTCAGGTTAGATTAATTGACAATTAGGGTTAGGGACAATTGGCCCTGTGTAGGTGTGTATATTGGCAGACATTGCACTCTGCTGCCGCTTAGCACACAGTTGGTTCTAGCCTTGCATTTAATACAGCCAGAATATAATTCAGTCTCTTGTGAAGTCACTAAAATAAGGATTTGTCCCACCTCAGAGTAGGACATGAGAAGATATGAAGCATCCTAGTCCCAGTTCTAGCAACATGTAGGCTTACGAATCTAAGAATGAATGATGTTATGATTTTATGGCACCCCTTGGCACAAATTAATACTCATGATGGCGTTTTTTAGTTTTCTGAAATTCTGTGGCTTCACCACAAACATAATGCACTACGCTGCATGTAGTTCTTGTCACTTTGCAACATCATGTATAATATTATAATGAACACTGAGATGAAAGGATGGAGACACGCACACTGAATAAGAGCAAAGCCCAGTAACAGGCACATTTATTTACCAATAATGAGCATGTTTATTTAACAATGAACAATCCACAAAGGTATTCCAGAATTATCACCTTCCTGCTGTAATAACACACAGAAAATGCCTCGTGAAAGAGCCAGTCTTCGAAAGTTAAAGCTTTAAGTTAAATTCATAAGTGTTTGCTTAGTCATACACAATGGTATAACCTTTTACCCCCTGTAAGTTAATATGATATAGAACTTTCTTGCCTTAACTAAGATACAGTGTGTTAATTGAGTCAGGTGTTATTTAGAATAGGTCCCAGTGCTAGCAGGGACTGAAAGACCCATTTGCAGCATGAAAATGGTATAGACATGCAGTTTTCTGACCGTAAATTAATGGCTCAGCTGTATGAGAGAAATTAAAGAAACAAACAAGATATAAGCCTTAAGCAGAACTTTTCTTTTCTTGCAATACCAATCTTTTCTCTATTTTTGTATGAACTGTTTTACTTTGAATTTTTACTAAAGCTTTTTAAAACAAAGAAATTTTGTCCATGGAATCATTTCAATGCGTCAAGCTTTTGCCAGAATCCCATTTTGCATACTAGAGCTGCTGAACTTTGATAATATTGGGAAAACGCAGCTACACCTCATAAAGTAACAGTTACTGAAACTATAGAACTAGCCCCAGCTATTCCTGCGCTGTTACTGAAGTTGCTTCAGTATTGCAAGGTCCTGAATGTCTCCCACAGCCTCCCTGCATGACCCCCTCTTATTTTTTACGCAGCTTTATTTATTTGAAGACCTGTGAGTCTCCATCTGCCTTCTCAAACCTTCCCAACTATTAATGTGCAAATCAAATGTTCCAGGGTTGAGCTGAATGCAGAGCTTAATATACCTGTGTGACATTTTCCTGTAAATCGACTATCCAGCCCCATTTATCTTCAAGGGCAATATGCTGGCTATAACAATACAATTAGCACCCATGAAACATGTGTGTTGATGCTTTGATATCGCTTGTGATTTCAAATGTGTGTTCATCCAGACATTGGCCAGTGATCTTTATTTGCAAGCCTATTTGCATTAAAGCAGCATGCTTTAACATTTCTTTATGTGGAGTCGTCAACCAGTTTATAATCTGTATATTACACATCATGCACATTATAAGGGTGTTCAAAGTTTGGTACAAAATTTTAAAAATGCTGTTTTTTGACATACCCAACTCATTGCTATTTCAAAGCTTCCTTTTTCTTGTGGCCAAAAAGCATAACATTTCTAACACTTTAATTTTGGTTGACAGGTCATGGCTTCTCCGTGTTGGAGGATCAATCAAATAATGTTCAAAAAACTAGGCTATTGTGATTTTTTTTGGTGTATTTGTTTGGAACTGCTGCCCGATATACTGTGTGTGTGTGCGTGTGTGTGTGTGTGTATGTATGTATGTATGTAGATACTGTAGATAGATAGATATAGATATGGATAAAATGTTTAAAAAATGTTTAATTCAAAAGCATTAGGAGGTTGGGGTGGCAGGATAAATGGAGTTACCAGGTGCTAAACAAATAATGACCCTTTTGTAGGTTCATCTGCAGAAATTTGATATGACTTGACACATCTACAGATTGCGGAGCCACCTGTTTCGTAGCAGGGATTGGTAAAGAGTGCAAAATGTAAAGACACTCACTACAAGCTTACTGAGAAGTGTAGTCTGTTAACAAATTGGAATGTTAGCTGAGGAAATGATTGGCAGTTTGCAGCTTGCTGTGCTACAAGCAGGACAAGAAAGAGAAGGGGTTAGGGAGAATTAGCTAAAAACCTGACATTTTTAAAAATGCACAGGGAAAAGAGGTTTAGGGAGAGCAATGTATGTGTCAGCTATTCCTTTCCTGTTAGATTTGTGTTTGAATGGAAAGTGTGGGTTCATATTTAAGCTACAGACAGACTAGTATTACATATCCTGCTTAAAGAATAGATTTACTATCTTTATAGTCGAAGTTAATTTTGCACAATCATATCATACAACTTGCCATTGGAAATTGTGTTTGTAAGTAAAGTACTTTTAAATTATACAATGCCTTTTCTTGTGGTTTAAAATAAGCCATATGGGGCATAGTTCCAAACTGTAAAAAAAAAGTCTTAAAACTTACCTAGCACATCTTCTTTGAAACAGCAAAAGATTAATTTTCAGAAAACATGTTTTGACGTTTCTGATGTTTATGACAACACGCAACTGAATGTAAAACTTTTTATCACAGATGCTTGGCACTATTTTTCCTGAAGTAATGTTTCTATTCACTTATCTGTTCATAATGACCATCATGAGTGGAGTTTTCATGTAAATAAGATGTAAAATGGCATAAAACAATAAAGCTGTGTAGAATGACACTGTCTTTTTACAAAATACTGCAAAAATATACATATCCAGTAAGTGAAAAAAAAAAACTTTTAATCAAATGTTTACTTGTTTCCAAACATTTCCCAGATGAATCCACTGCAGCTGAAAGTGATTCAGGGTGAAAAATGGAGCCATATAATATGTGTAATAGCGCTGGGAACGCTAGCATACTGAATACTGTTTAGATGAGTTTCTACAATGTAGGATGGCACAGTAGTGCAGTCGTTAACACTGCTGTTTGACAGATCTATCTTACTGGTTTTGAATCAATACCCAGGAACATTCTTCCCTTGAAAATAAATGTATTCGGAAACTTTTAGGGTTTTTGTTTTCACCATTGTACCAGTGCCCATTTTAAACTGTAAGAACAGACACAGTAATTTTTTAAATATATATGAAATGCTAAACTTAAGGGCACAACTCTCAATAGCAAATTAACATGATTTGATGTGTGAAAGCCTACAGACACAGGTTAAATGTACAAACTCTACATGGACAAACTAAACCCAGATCTTTGGATTTAAAAGGTTGTAGTCCTACCTACTCTGCCAGTGTTCCATTTGGTGTGCTAACACATTCCCAAATAAATTTTATTTTTTTTTCATGTACCTTGTGTGCTCAGAATTTTCCACAGATATAAGGTCTATTGGGAAATCATGGTATTTATAAAGTTTGGGTTCTGATACTCTACCAAAACATGTGAATATGGAAATATACAAAATGTTCTTTGTAAAACTACAAATGATGATTTATAACAATGTAACTATCCTAAATCCTTTGCAATTGCTTCTCAAAACCATAAAATAGCCTCATTGATTAAATAATTTCTTTGTGTTCATAAATCATGAGCTGCCAGAGTGTGACTGCTGTGGTTAAATCCTTTCTGTCCAACAATGAACCCTTACTTATAATTAACCATCTTAGAGACACTCATTTCCTGGCTCCACTCTCATGCCTCACATTTCAGTTTGGCTGTATAAAAATATGATTGCCCTCCTAATACATTATTTTTGCTCTGGATAATCTGCCTACTTGTTAATGTACTGTCAGATAATAAAATGTTGGGTCTGTTAATCAAGAAACATGCTTTTTTATGTAACTTTATTAAGATTATTCTTCACTCAACTCATTGGTTTTTAAGAATAACTTTGTTTCTTAATTATTTTCTCTCAAATTTTTCTTTTCCCCTTTCTAACCATTGGGCTGAATTGCCATTCTTCAGGCATATACAGAAAAATATATACAATTGCAGTGGCTCAAGGACAGCTTTGTAGCTGCTCTGCTGCATCTGGTAAACAGTAAACCACAGGTAAAGCAAATGGTTGTCCTCTACAGGATCAGATGCTTGTCGCATATTATTGAGAACATTTAATACCAGGGGCGGCACAGTGGCGCAGTGGTAGCGCTGCTGCCTCGCAGTTAGGAGACCCGGGTTCGCTTCCTGGGTCCTCCCTGCGTGGAGTTTGCATGTTCTCCCCGTGTCTGCGTGGGTTTCCTCCGGGCGCTCTAGTTTTCTCCCACAATCCAAAGACATGCAGGTTAGGTGGATTGGCGATTCTAAATTGTTTGTGTGTGTCCTGCGGTGGGTTGGCATCCTGCCTTGTGCCCTGTGTTGGCTGGCATTGGCTCCAGCAGACCCCCGTGACCCTGTATTCGGATTCAGCGGGTTAGAAAATGGATGGATGGATGGATTTAATACCAGGCTTTCACCTGCTCTTCCTTGCACTCTACCGGTCGGCTACAGCGGTGATTCTGAGCAGCTGGTGTTCTTTTGATCTGAAGATGGGAGCTAAAGCAGGACGATTACCATATCATGGCTCCTATCTCATGTGCTTGAGTACTGAAGTAACACCTCCTATTTTGAATTAAGTCTTGAGACTGTACCTGCCTTCTCTATACTGTAATAAAGCACCTGTATTTTCCTTGGAAACCTGGAATCAACTTCCTCTCTCTCATGCAACTTTGTGACCGAAGCTTGACAATACCTTTATAAAAAAACACTTCTTAAACTGCAAAAGATATTATGTTTGAAAATGAGACGTTAGATGTAATTTTTTTTCCCAATGTAAACAGATGTAATTTCTCACTTTTTTTTCATTGCAAAGAAAACTTTGAGAAGCAGTATGAAACTTGAAAAGTACAGTATCAGCACTTAGCACAACTACCCGCACAAACGCTCGGTGGAGCACTGGCTCAGAATTTCTCTATATCTGTATGATGTCATGCCTGCACACTCTCGCTAAGACTGCCCAATGAAATCCATTAAATATTATGTTGCATGAACATTTGTCCAGGGCATGAAAAAGTATTTGTTTTTCTGAATATATATATCTTCTTATAGAAAACGCTACCATGACTGTTCGTTTGTCTGTCCAGGATTTTAAATCACCTGTAGCTTGCAAACCATTTGACCTATTGACCTGAGATTTGGTACAAATATACTACGTGACCTCTACTATCCACTTTCAGGGTGGGAATTATTATTCTTTTTATTTTTATTTCATTGTAGAATCAATTCTCGGTAGCGGGCAGCAGGGCAAACGTGCGGCACATGCGGAACATGCTACGGGTGCCATTTTCATTCCTACCACCTTCCCCGTCACTTCCCCTACCTCTTCATATCTTAAATAATTCTTGAGGCAGATTGAAGACTTAAGTGCTAGCTTAAATGAAAAATTAAGGAAAATGTACTAAGTAATTGCAACACAAAAACTGACTTAATCAGTTTTAACGCGAAAAAATGCAGATGAAACAAGAGAAGAAGCAGACCGCTAGGGTGGAGAAAAGAAGAGCTGCTCTGGAAGCAGCAAGCGCATCAACATTTGAGGAAACTGATGCTAAATGTACAGAGAAAGAGTATGAAAACTATGAAGAGCGCACTCAGCATTTATGACAGGCTGACGTATAGCGAAAGAGAATTGCTCAAGCAACTGAGACCAAAGAACGGACCATACAACGAAGACAGACCAACACTAAATGAAAGAGAATCGTAAGAGCAAATGAGACAGAGGAAGAGACTAATCAATGACGGCAATCAGTGTTCAAATGTGCCAATATTGCAAAGGCAAATGAGACAGAACAAAACGCCATCCAGCAACAACAAAGAGATGCTGCTCTCGTGAGAACAGCTAGAATGCTCTCAGTCAAGTGTATTCACTGCACAATTACTGTATATCTATAATGCTGTACAAGTGGGAGATCACTTTTTATCCCATAGGCATCATATATATGTTTCCCAATGTTCATTCATTTTCTTAAAAGAAGATAAAAGAAGCAAAAAAGTATAAAATGAGTGCATGATGATATTCTAAGAGCTGTTACAATATGCTACACAAGTTCATCAGTTTTCTGCATTAAAAAAACTAATTTTAAACATATCAATCAATCAATAAATTAATATTTTTATTTGCTGCCCTTAAAAGCGTGTACCTTTACAAGCAGCAAATTAAATTACAAGGTACTAACAATCTCACAAGTAGAATCAAATAAAAACCGCAGAACAAGTACAGACAGATGTTCAAAGGAGCTTGGCAAACACCTGACATTTTTATTTGAAAAAATTGTAAAGCAAAGTGCTGTACAGTTCATTTTGGATAGTTAATGCTAAAATAACAGTTCTGATCATTTTCCTTTATTTAAATTCTGAAATTGTTTTATAGGTCTCTGGGACTACATACAAGTGAAACTTACAAAACTAAATGAAGGTTCACTAAGATTTATATTAGGAAGCATTAAGACTGCAAGAAATCTAGTATTAAATGATCTTAGCTATCTTATAGGATATTCAATGGTGTTGGTGCTGATAGCATCTCTTTAAGTTAAAGTTAAGCAAGTCAGTTATTTCTTCACAGTTTGAAAATGTCTTGTAATTTTTTGCAACTATTTGGCTAAAGGGTACCAGGGTCCTTTGGTAAATAAAGACTTTAACTTTGATGCATGAAACATGCCTTTCATGTTTGAAGCATCCTTGTGATAACGAAAAAAAATTGAAATAATTATTTTATCACAGATTATTGAAACTTGCATGAAGGAAGAATTAATTTGCTTGTCTGCTCACTGCTGTCATCATGGGTGGAGTAATGACAACCCTGACAAGCCCCCAGCACCAAGCTATATTCTGCTTATAATAATACTTTTGTTTGTACACTTCTATTTCTTCAGAAGTTATGCTCAAATCATATCATTTTTTTTTTAGAATGTCATTTGCTTTTCACTCATTGCATTTTGTGTTATTTACATAGCATAAAGTGAGATTCATGCTGAGTGATAGCAAAGCAAAAAGAATACATACAGTTGTGCTTGAAAGTTTGTAAATATATAAAAACCTAAAACATCATCATATTTTCCCAGAGTTGAAGCTGTTCTGTACGGAGGAATGGGTTAAAATTCCTCCAAGCCGGTGTGCAGGAATAATCAAAAGTTTCCGGAAATATTTAGTTGGAGTTATTGCTGCAAAGGGTTTGGGTCACACCAGATACTGAAAGCAAAGGTTCATTATACTTTTGCCACTCACAAATATGTAATATTCGATCATTTTCCTCAACAAATAAATGACCAAGTATAATATTTTTGTCTCATTTGTTTAACTGGTTTCTCTTTATCTACTTTTAGGACTTGAGTAAAAATCTGATGATGTTTTAGGTCATATTTATGCAGAAATATAGAAAATTCTAAAGGGTTCACAAACTTTCGAGCAAAACTGTACACAAGTTTCATTATACTTTGTACAAATCAACAAATGTGAAGTGAACTGATTACACTTCATTGAACTTTTTGTGTTACTTTTTTATTGTGAAAATGAAAAAGTAGAAAACACAACATTACATAAGCATTTTTTAGTCAATAAAAGGCCCAAACCAAAAAAGAAACTAAACCACTAAATTCAAACCCAAAAAAACCCTGCATTGTATTTTTAATAAAAGCTATAGATTTTTGAAAGAGCCAAGCCACCTAAACGTTGCAGTTTATGTGTTCAGTGCATGCACTACTAAAAAGGTACTCGGAATATTAAAAAGGCAGAGTGTGTAATAAAGCAGATTGAAGCTCCACAAACCAATTATTGACTTTTTTAATGCACAGTGAGTCACTCTTATTGAGGATATGGAAATAAAAGAACTTAGGACAATGTGTTTTATTAAACTTATTGACACTCATTAGTATGAATGAATCCATAAATACATGGTGAGAACATGTAAAACTCAAGCAGACCCTGCCGCTGCGAGGTAGGATTAGCAGCTCTGTGCTACCTGGAGGAGCTGGCATAAAAGGAGCTCTGTGAGCAGTGGCTTCGGGAAATCGTTGAGCACATGCAGATATAGCACTTAAAGGGCACTTGTGATGCATCTCCCTGCTGCTAGGGTCCATCAACTCTGATTCCATAGCTTCTGGCGAGTCTCAAATGTATACCCAGGCCTTTTGTCAGCTTATGTAGCCAAGGGGAAAGAGTGGCATATGGGTGGAGCAGCTGACAGTGCATATTGCCAATGAACATATGGACTGTGAGTTAAAAGTGGTCACCGAAGAAATTAAAAAGTTATTTTTAAGTCCATCTAAATAGCAGTCAGTGTAAAGTGGCTAATTCCATTCCTCTGTCCGTCTGTCACACCCACCCAAGTTGTTACAATATTTTGTATCACTGAAACACAAAAAACTACATTATCAGCTCTACCCTAACCCCTGGCCCTGAAAGATGCTGCAGAGGAAGACAAGCAGTGGAGTAAAGTGTACAGCCGGGCTCCTTTAAAATGGCTAAATGACATCACAATGTTTTGCTTGTTGCTTTTCTTTCCCTTGTTAAAATGGCATGGATGTTTTGCGATATGTATGTAATCTCAGGAAATGAATTAATATTCAATAAAATTTGTGAAGTGAAAATTGACATAACTGGTAACTTTTAAGTAATTTCTTAATAACAGAACTACAGTACCTTTTACCTCCATTATAAAAAGGCAAGTACATGCCAGATATTTTATTTTAAATCCTTTATTCTCCATATACAATTACTTGTTATAAGAATCTGTCATTTTTTTCATACCCCAGCTTACTCTCCAGAGACACATGCAGTTTTAGGGTCTGAGCTATTTTGTACAGCACCTTTGGAGCAATTGGAGGTTAAGGACCTTGCTTAAGCGCCCAATGGAGTAGCAGTCCTTCTGTGATTGCCAAGATTCAAACTGGCAACCTTTGAGTTCCCAAACCACCAGCCAGAAGTGTAAACTATGCTTCACCTAAGAATTCAATGTTATGTATCAAATTATTATATAGCATGATTGTGAAGAAATAACTTCAACTTGAAAAATACTGAATGTATCTTTTAAAAGAATGTTGTAAACAATTCTGTATCTGATGGGACATAAATGTAGTTTAGACGTAACATGATCACTGTTTTTGGTCTTAGTTGATATTCTGGCAACTACATTTGTTCTATTCTTTTGGTAATCATAAGGTGTGAAATTAGTATTCATTTCTTACATGTACTGTCAATCAATGATAACATGGGGAATTATTATTATGAAATGTGGTGCATTATTTGGAAGGAAAGATGAATTAACTGAATTCTTAACATAATTTGAAAACAATTTTAAAATAGAGTTTGCAGATCATTGACTGATTCTTTAATTTAATGGTGAAACCTTTAGTGCTTAGTTTTGACAATGGTCATTTTATCAGAATGCAAATGTAAAAATATCAAATACTATATTGTCTACTGCATACTGAGTAGCTAGTTTTTAATACACATATAACAAATAGTGAGCTGAATTCATATTTACAATTGGCCTGCACTGGGTGTGACATGGACTCAGTAAAGTGTTGAAAGTGTGATGCTGGTCCACGATGACTCCAATCTACCCCATAATTATTGCAAAATATTTTGGTAGAGGTAACTTGTTTCATCTTGTAGAGCTTGTTCAAGAGCTTTTAGGAAAGAAGAGAAATTGAGCATGAGAGAGTGAATGAAACATGTTGCTTACTTCTTTCCTGATTTTATTTCGGGTTAGGGTTAGGGTTAGAAATACAAGTCAGATTCACTAAGACAACAACAACCAAAAGTTGAAGAGCAATTCAAGTTAGAATTTATTTAATAGGCCTTTTTTCAAATAACTATTAAACAAAGGAAGAGCAGTTCGAGAAGCAAATAAACCAATGAAATAAACCTTAGCTTAAAAACAGAGAACCGATTCCTGATATAACACTAACTAAACCCTAACACCAGGTATAAAACTGCCACAGAAGGATGTATCTATAAAGTCTCACCGGTTCTATACAAGCCACAATGCGTAGTGGTAAAAAATAAAGGACCAGGAGATGAACAACTTGTAATTAAGTGGAGCAGATCAAAATACAGTTAATACCAATTGTCAAAACCCAAATATATATCAAACAAAATTATAGTCAGAATTACAAAGTCAGAAGTTCCTAAAAAATAAAAAAAAACAATTCTTAAAAGCAATTACTAAGGTTAGAGTTTGTCTATCAAAGAGTCTGAGTGACCTTCCTAAAGCAACAACTGAATTAACCACAATCCAGGCTTAAGCTAATAAAATGAGTAGTAATGTTTTGATAATTGTTGAAAGTTTATTTGAAGACACCAAAAGATTCTCTCCACCAACCAGACTGTAGGGGTATTTTAGTTCTATTTGTCCTTTTGTGAAACTGGAGCTGCTGTAAAAAGCCAATTCACCTTCATGTATGGGGTGTTACAATGTATTTCCATTCCCTTTTTTCTAATATAAGACGATACTTACTTTACATGAGCATGGAAAAATATATAAGTAAATGTAATATTCTTATTTTTATTATTCTATTTCTCTTAAAATCACCTCTTTCATCATCTTTTAGGACTGTGTTTTGTTTTTGAGTTGGTGCTATAATAAAACACAAAAGGGATCATTAAGAGTTAGGGCACCAAATGGTGAATCCCGTATACTTGTTGACAAAACAACAAATGCGTATTCACAATAATCATCAGAACATCTAGCATATAGCAAAATGCATATAGCACTTTGGTCAGCAGCTGTTGTAAGTAAAGTGCTTTATAAATAAAGTTGAAGAAGAAGAAGAAGAAGAAGAAGAAGAAGAAGTAGATGCGAGTCCAAGAGTGAATTGACTCAAGTTGGCGGGTTTTCCTGTTTTAACTCCTTCCGGCAGGATCAGGTGGGTCCAGGTCAATGAATACCAGAAGTGTTGTCAGTGGTGGCATAGCTGTCAGTCTTTGTGATCTGCTGAAGGAAGAATAGAAAAGGTGTCAGCACACAGTGCCAACCCCTGCAAAGGTGGAGAATTGCCATTAAACTGCCCTAAATGCACACACATGTGACAGTGCCCATTACCATTCCGGAAACAAAAATGGCTGTGCATGCTTCAGTGGCTGTTTCTAAACTAATATAATGATAATTCTATCAGTAAAACTACAATGGAAAAATAAATTGTTTTCGTAATTATCAAATATTTGTTGTTGTGCTAGTAACTGTGACCATGTGACTTACACCTCTTTAGCAAATGTTCTCAGGATACCTGAACCTTTATGTACAATTGTAATAAAAATGTACCAGTCTTTTTTTTACACCCCTTTAAGAAACACTAATTTGTGTCCACTCTGGCTGGATTTAAACAAATTACACTTGAGTAGTAATGGGGCTTTCCTGTCCATTGCAGCTCAACCAAAGTGAAAAAAAAAGAAATGCATTCCTCTTTTTGTAATTTAGACGATGGCAGAAGGGAAACAAAAGGAGCATACCTGAGCAGTCACTTCTTATTTCATCTAGACTAACTGGATCAGTTATAAAGGTAACATAAGAAAGGATATCATTGATTTTAACTTTTCTTGACATCTAGGCTATACTCTGCTGAGAATTCTTGCAGCTGTTCTTCCAGTAGACCAGGCAGGTTATCCATAACAGGAAATGCCTGAATTATACGACAGCAGCATTAAGGAGTAACCTGTTGCAGTGAGTGCTGTCACCACCACATGCAGAGAAAAGTTTCCTCTTCTTGGCAGAGTAAGATGACTGCCTTTTTCCACTCCTAGTGAGGGCTGAAAGGTGCAAAGGGTAAAGGGTCATTTTGATGCTGGTGGCATGAGCCTGCTACAGTGTTTTACAAGTGTTATGCTGAAATGATAAAATTCACATCATTGAAGACTTCTGTAAAGAACAGACGATGGCAGCTTTATGTATTTTTATCTATGTATTTACTGAGGTACGTTAACCATCTGATATATGGATAAAAATTCTGATTTGGAATTAAATTATGTTTAAATTTCTTCAGTGCCATTCTGATGATGGAGGTCCACCAAGAGGAGTAATCATATGGACTTTTACTGAAATTACATTACTGGAATTTCTTGACTTGGTTAAGGTTTAACAACTAACCTTAACTTGTGAGTTACAGTAGCTAAGATTTAAGAATGAATTGATTTTCTGACTAAAAAAAATATTTGATCAGATCATTAGAATGGTGTCTTTGTATATTAATTATCTACTGAGTATTTTTTAAGTTTTCTTTAGCGGCCTAACTCAACATTTAACAAGATAGGGATGATTAATAGAAGATATAAAAAACAGACAAATAAACTAGTGAGAAGGTTGCTGCTGTGAGTCTGTCTCTGCTGAAACTAAGAAACATGCTGCCTGATGATCATCTTAAACATACTACAACTACGAGTCCAGGCTTTACACTTTAAACTATCGTACTTCTGTTTATGGTATTAGATACTTATGTTACATTCAATTAATGACTGTTTGCTTGGATTGCTAGTCTGTGTTTTTTTGCCAGAGTTACGATTTCATTTGTAATTCCAGGTATATAGAGGAGAAGGGAAATGTCTCCAGTGATGTCTATGCATAGTATAGTCTTGTGTGAAACAGCACTGTATGAGCAAGCGTGTACCTTACTGGCTGAGGTTCCAACTACCTTGTGGGCACACTACAACTGACAGTCCGCAAGTCTGGTAAGCAGAAACATAAACAGACACATGTAAAGGCAGTATATAATGCTACAGTTTGTAGTACATGCTCCTACATAACAAAGATCCTAAACTTTAGGGTCAGATCAAAAAGGACAGCGTTTTCTACAGTCTTTTATGATCTCTCTTGTATACAGGTAAAATGAGACACTGAATTGTTTGGTTTCTAAAACACTGCACAGAAATATGTCCGGGTTTGTTCATACACAAAACCAAAAATAATCAAACAAGGACAAGATGGGGCCAGTGTGAAAAACAAACTGCTGCTACAGAAAGTGAATCTGACAAAACAGAGGGAGGGTGAAGGTATGGGGATGTTCAGGTAGCTACTGAAGGATGGTGAGGGAACAGAAATGGTGGAGCGCTGTAAAACATGGGGCTAGGAAAGTTAGTTCGGACACTTAACAGGTGGACACACCTCTTAGGAGATGAGTGGCAGAAGGAAGGCTTAAAGAAAGGAGGACCGTGAAGGATGAGACAAAGAGCAGGGTTGTTTGGAACCAGTGTAAATCAAATTCATACATAAAGATAGCATTCCTCTATTATTTTGAAGTGTACTTACAAACCCAGATAACATACTGGAAGACAGATCACTGTCTGTTGTGGAACTAAAATTTGAAATAAACCATTGAAACCCCTGTAATTCAGAGTTGTGCAGGCTTATTTATGCTAGTCATTACAGTATATTGATGTAATGTGCAACTTATTATTGTATTCTCTTGATAGCTGTGGCTTATTTAAACAGGAAGCAAAGCTGCTATTTGAGCTGGCATAGAAGTCAGCAACCAGCAGCGCAAAAAAACCTCAGCAGAATTTATGAAGGAGAGACCCTCTCTGTAGGTAATTTGTGGCTTCTGGTATTAGGGGATATAGCAGCAACAAACCTCGAAGGTCCTAAAGACTTTTATTTTTATAAATAAATCAGATCATGTAATTTGTTATATGATGCAATACTTCTGGGTATAACATTGGGTTGCTTTGAGAGTCCTGAACAGTAACGTGACTACTTGAAATTATACCTTAAATAATACATTGTGAAAGCAAGTGTGCCTTATAAAGACATAAGCAGCTTCTACCTTGTAAAATTTACTGCTCCAATATTTCTTACTTGTTATAAAATTATAATATAAAATCTCTCTAGCACTCTATTATTTTTTCTTCCCAGAACTCATTTCAATATTGATTTCTTTCTAATACATCATTCCTTTGTTGATCAAGTAAATTGCTCACTTTAACTTTTTTTCGATCTTGTATGGTAATCTGAATACTGATACATGTGCCCTGAGAGGAGTGTACCAAAGCATGTTACTTAAACCAGAGGCAATGACATCTTGCACATATCTATTCTCACACTTCTTTTGTATACAGTGTCTTTGACATTTTGGAAAAATGAGTTGTTTATGAGACTGTAATGAAGACAAAGGGTGTTTTACTTATATGTGACATTAGATGTAATGAAGATCTCTATCAATCAAAATAAAACATGCAACTCCAAATGACATTACCTAGTAAACAGTGACTTTTTAGCATGTGTGCAAACTTTAGAAAAATAAACGGTATACTCCAGTGCATACTTGTTGAAGGGTGATGGCAAATATGTGTCCTTTTTGATATTCTTCATAATGATGATTTTTTTTACATTCTCCCCATATGTATATGTTTATTCAGATAATTACATTTACATCTGCATAAAAGATGTGCATGTAATGTTAATTGACATTGGTAAATTTAAAGGTGGATGTGTGAATAACTGATCCGTTATGATCTACCGGTGCCATGTCCAAAATGAGCTCCTGTTTCGAAAGTGACAGGCTCCAGTGCCCCATGATTAAAGAGGACACCAAAGAAGTAGTTTGAGTGAATAATAAGTTAGTGTCTTCTTACTCCTTCTGTCTTCATCTATGGTTTGACTATGATTCATCTTGCATTGTACAAGGAGAACATTAGAAATTTGGCACAGATGTTTCCAGGTCTCAGTGTATTCTCCATGTTTGTGGGTATTAATCCCTGAAAATCACTGTTTACTCCCCAAATTCCAAAGAATTGACGAGGGGACATCAGGGGTTGATTCCTACCATTCAGCTGATCCTAAAATTGGATTAAGCTGGTTTGGTAAATGGCACGGGTGAAACTCCATGATGCAATATTATTCTTATTCCTGGGACAAAAAGTTATTCTTTGTCATGAGGGCTGTTGCTGACCTCCTTCTATGCAGGCCTTAATACCCCATACTGTTTAACCCTAGTTCTTTGTATATGAAATTACCAGCCTGTCACTGAGATGCAGCTGCATTTTACTGCTCCATGTGTGGTCACTGTCAGAGTGAATGAGACTTGACTATCCTAATAACTTAATTTTTTTAATTTAACTCTATATATCCATGGTCACATGATAGAGTACAAAGCAAATAGGAATATATTGAAACTTTTATTTAATCATAGCTTTTCATATATTTCAATTAAATGAGCAAAAGCAAAGCACGGTGTGCATGACAAACACCCTGTATGACCTGGAAGGATGGCAGCTCTTGTTACTAGTAGTCAAGCACTCAGGTGGCTCTGTTAAATCTTACATTTTGCTTCTGAGCTGGTTGGACATAGGTCCTGCGAAGTCTCTAGGCAGACATTATGGATGAGGAAGCAGAAGATCCTAAGGTGCTGATGTACCATATATGTATGTTGGTCTTGTGGTTTCTTACTACTTCTTAGTTCCTGGACCAATGGGGTGACGAACTTTAGGAACAAATCACCCTTCCCTTCTACATGCTTCGTGCCTTTGAGCCATTCCTGATCATGTACAACCAATGTTCTCAAACCTTCTACCAAGCAGTGTTCTACCTGGGGCCAGGAGCTAGGGCAAAACCTGTCACTTGGCCTTTGCAAGCCCTAACCTGTGGTGAAAGTGTTAAGGAAGATAACATATCAGTAGCATATCAGTTTAGCAGACCTCAAGTTCTAGCCAACCATGGGTGAGAAAAGCAACAATTATAGTTTATTTATTAACTAAACAGTTACAATGGAAATTTCCTCTAGAATACAATAAAGATTTATAATGCACTTTCACCATAAAGATATAGGAAAATGTAAAATAGCACGCCAACATTTACTCATGGTATGAATTCTCAGTTGAAGTATGTAATATTGGTACTTCAAGTTTTCCCAGCTTCTTGAAATTGCATGAATTGCAAATACCTGATTATAGTTTCCTCATTCACATGTGGTATTTAGCTTTCATTTAATATGCTTCATTTCATAATGAGCAATGTACAGCCTGTCTGAAAATAATAATGCCAACAGATTACATCAATTTATACATTTTTGACTGTAAAAGAAGAGTGGTAACTAGGAAGACTGTGGCTTTTGCTGAAAAGAGCTTGTGAAGAAGGACTGCAACCATCCTTTATTCCGCTCAACTTTAAGCTTTTTCAGTTCTCTGGAAGTGTGAAATTTGGTGAACTGAAGCTAGTTTTTGAAATCGTTGATATCTTCTAGGTAATGGGCACTTTCCCTCCTTAATGGCTGCTTCCATTTCCTTCTACCCATATTCCACTGTTACTTCTCAGTCATCTCACTAACCTTTTACTCTGTCATGCACAGTTTGCCTTTGTTTTTTTTTTCTGTGACCAAACAATCTTTCATTGCTGCAATTTACTATGTTAATCACCTTTTGATAATTTGGTGCTTTAATGCTACTTTTGACACTTCAGTATTTACATTTTTAGGCAGCACTTCTTTCCAGATTCTTTTATCTTTCCATGTTTATGTTTTGTCTGCAAATAACACTGGCATTTAACTTCTGCCATTCCCTTCTGTTTTGACTTTACTGTTTTCATTATATATCCCAATTCTGTATCACTGGTGATATTAACAATGGAATTTATCTTGTTTTCTCTGATATTTTTGAAGACCCCTTTGACTTGACTACATATTTGGAGATTTCAGTGCATCGCCTGTTCACCTTTGGGGCGCTGTAGGGAGTTTCTGAGATCCTGTGCTGACAGATCAGGGTCAATGAACTTTTCTCATCACTTCTGGGTTATGTCTGTCCAGGGATGTTTTTAACTGCCCCTTGTTCCTATTTATTTTTTTACAATCTGAAGATTCTAACAATTGTTACTCAGTTACATTTCCAGGTGCTTTCTGGTGGTGCAGCCAGAGATGAGTCAAGAGGGATGGGCCTTGTGTTTGCCTACAATAAGATTTAAGATTTCTGTGTGTTTTTAACTATGCAGGTTTGTGCGGTATTAGAGGACTGGAGGTTTGGTTATTTGCTAGTTTTATTATATTTGTTGGTTTATGCCCATATTTAGGGCTGTGAGGGAGGGCTTGTGAACATCTGTGTGAAGGATGTCTTTGCCTCAGTCAGTATGCATTACTATGTTTTAATTATACTGGCTGTTTTCTTCACCTTCAGATGTTTCATTCAGGTTGTAATGATAGGAGAGTGTGGTACTTTTTAACTAAAATAAGAGGAAGAAAATTCACCTGATGCTCTGCCTACTGTATTAAACAATGATGTTTTTGACTTTATTTGTTCCATCTGTATTGAAAGAAAATATAAAATCCTTTGCAATGATGTGCACTTATGCATGAATCCCATTTAAGACAGTTTTCTTCATTACCATATCCCTTATTTTACACATTACACTCAGCAAATTTACCTTTAATTTAAATCTGAGAGGCTGTTTTCAGCTGATGAACGCTTTAACTAAAGAATATTTTTATTTTTACTTCATCAGTCTCAATCATGGAAGGATGACATTTTTCTTTAAATGTTGTTTCCCGTTTTACAGTCATGAATGTTCTCCCTGTATCTGATACTTTATCTGAGTTTAACTATATCCTCTTCTCTTCTTTTCTAATGCATAAAATGTACTAGCTCATTACTTTAAAAATACCTGTTGGACAACAGCCAACACTATCAGAAATGCCCATAAAATAATCTCATATTACTTGTGTTGCATAATCCATCTGTGAAGTCCTCCAGTCATATACTAAAATATCCCAACCACATTCATTTTTGCTAAGGAATTGTTAAATAAATCACTTTTGGAAAACACTCTAACGACTGAAAATAGAATGTGCACAGGCGTGAATGAGCATTTAAATTGTAGACCTCCCATTGTTATACAGTATTTGTATTCATGTATTCATAGTGGTGAACCACAACTGGCATACATTGGGATTATCTAGTGGCTATCTGTGAAACCACATGGGTGAATTACCCTTCTGCTCTTTGAAGCATCTCAAATACAGTATGCACAATTATGAGACATATTCTCTTTTCAATAGTTTTTCTTGTCTCTAAGTGCATGTTTTGTTATCGCATGAAGCACAATCAAGCCCAGACTGACACCCACAGGCCCCTTTGTGACATAAGAAACAAAGCTCCTTTAACAGAGAGTTGATCATACTTTTAATAATGCAGCATGTTGACACCCGCTCATTTAATGCAGTGTGGTAATTCCCAATCTAACTTTTGCCATGCGAATACTTGATTATTTTATAGGGGTTCTGGGTGTTTTGGATGAAAAGGCCCCTTTCCAGGCATGGGCCCCTGTGAATTCCATAATGAATAAGATTTTACTGAGCTGGACTCCTGACCAATAAAACAGGCAGGAAGGCACATGTTCAGTTCAAATGCTCAGATGCATCAGAGTACATTCCATTTTCATTCACAAGAGTTTTCCAGAACTTGTTTATTTAACAACATTTTAGTTACAACACGTGCTTGTGATATTGTGCGGATATAACTGTATCATTTGACATGTGGATAATGAAACACAAGCAACACTGGATCATTTCATGGGTGTTTCGATATTGTTTGCTGTTGTCCACTATTACCATCAGGGCCAGACTGGGAAGCTTATTCAGGCTGGGAATCCCACGTCTAACCTAGGCATCACAATATATATCAGTTTTCTTCTACAGACAGAGACTTATGAATGAGGAGACAGTAGATTCAGCTTTTACACATACATTTCACTTAGTCTCAAGACAACCTCTGATAAAGTGTGGAACAACACTTCATAAATAAATAAACCACGTAGTTCTATAATATTTATATCAAAACAAATTTGCAAAAACCACTGCACTACAAAAAGTAGCTGTCAGTGGAATCCACAGTGCATAGGTTATGTTTGCAATTTCAACTGTGAATCTGGAATCTACACAGCTGCTGTCAGTGTTTAGATGGTAAAGGAGAATACTTTTTCACAAAATGTGAAGTGTTGATTAAAAAAAAAAACACTTTGAATATCTTCAATAGACAAAGGAGTCATAAAATGTCTCAATGCCGTAGAATTCTGTCAAGCATTTTTTAAAGAATGTACTTACTGTAGTAAACAAGAAACTATAAAACACTTTGTGTAACTTATTTAGTCACTCTCTCATCATAGCGCCCCTGTTTAATTATCAGAGTATGAGACGCACGCAAAGTCAAAACTTGACTTAAGCAAAAATAAGAAACCATCCAGCTAGAAACAAGAAAAGAAACCCTCCAACGTTAAACCTAAATGATTTTTGCCCACTACAGAGCAATAATGCCTGCTCATTTTCCAGTATAATAACATTATAGAATTTCACAATTAGTTTATTTCACTGGTTGCTCTGAATGCCAGGCCAGGCAGCAGGCCACCAAGAAAGCTCCCATTGATTGTAAACGTCAATCCAGTTCTGGTTACCATAGATGCTTATCATATAATAAACGATCATCTCTGATCCGCATGAAAACATGGGATTAAAGCTTTTTCTCATCCATTACTACAGACTACACAGAGTAAGTGACATATAAAAAAATATATAATTTTTTGAGGTGAATGTGTCTAGTTTAATGGTACACATTTTGATTTTTACATTCAGCTTTGCTAGCATAATTTGTAAAGTAATACATTTCAGAGAGGGTAAGTACTGGTGTGGTGAACTCAGTCACTCAGACCACAATTGAAGTTCGCCCTCTTCTTTCTCAGCATATTCTTTTTAAGATCCACCAATCCTAGCATACATGATTGTGTGTCTGGTGCTAAGCCCAACAAACCGTTGACTCTTAGGCTTCAGAGATGTGACTCTTTCGGTAAATCTTGGGTATCAAAATAAAAGATTGGACTCCTTAATAATAAATCTGCTGCAATTTATAATTGTTTTCTTGAGCTCTGCCTTGAGCTGTTTCCTGTGACTTTCAATATCTCTCTCTTTCTGTCATATTCTAGTCACCCTGGCTCTCCCTGACCTCTCTGAAGAACTCACCCTGTTAGATACCCTTCTCTCTCTCATGGAATTTAAGGAGGCTTTAGATATATTTTATATATATATATATATATATATATATATATATATATATATATATATATATATATATATATATCCATCCATCCATTATCCAAGCCACCATATCCTAACTACAGGGTCACGGGGGTCTGCTGGAGCCAATCCCAGTCAACACAGGGCGCAAGGCAGGAAACAAACCCTGGGTAGGGCGCCAGCTTACCACAGGGCATATATATATATATCTACTAATAAAAGGCAAAGCCCTCACTGACTGACTGGCTGACTGACTCATCACTAATTCTCCAACTTTCCGTGTAGGTAGAGGCTGAAATTTGGCAGGCTCATTCCTTACAGCTTACTTACAAAAGTTAAGCAGGTTTCATTTCGAAATTCTACGCGTAACGGTCATAACGGTCGACAACGTCTGCCATGTTGAACTTTCTTATTTATGGCCTCATCTTCACAAAATTTGGTAGGCGGCTTCCCTGCGCTAACCGAAATCGATATACGTACTTACTTTGGTGGTATGACGCCACTGTCAGCCGCCATATTGCACTTTCCAACGTCAGACTCATTGACTCACTCATCACTAATTCTTCAACTTCCCGCGTAGGTAGAAGGCTGAAATTTGGCAGGCTCATTCCTTGTAGCTTACTTATAAAAGTTAAGCAGGTTCCATTTCAAAAACTACACGTAATGGTCATAACGGTTAAGAACGTCTACCATGTTAAACTTTCTTATTTATGGCCCCATCTTCACGAAATTCGGTAGGTGGCTTCCCTGCGCTAACCGAAACCGATGTACGTACTTATTTTGGTGGTATGACGCCACTGTCGGCCACCATATTGAACTTTCCAACGTCACTAATTCTCCAACTTCCTGTGTAGGTAGAAGGCTGAAATTTGGCAGGCTCATTCCTTACAGCTTACTTACAAAAGTTAAGCAGGTTTTATTTCAAAATTGTACGCGTAACAGTCATAACGGTCGACAACGTCCGCTATGTTGAACTTTCTTATTTATGGCCCCATCTTCACGAAATTTGGTAGGCGGCTTCCCTGCGGTAACCGAAACCGATGTACATACTTATTTCGGTGGTATGATGCCACTGTCGGCCACCATATTGAAGTTTCCAACAGTGTTTGTTACCTAGGGGCCCATCTTCAAGAAATTTGGTATGCGGGTTCCCAACACTAACTGAATCCTACTTATGTACATATATATACGTCCATAGCCTGCAGCTCGGTCGCCATGTGAGGCAGCGTTGGGTCCCCCATCCCAAAGCCTCCCACGTTGTTGGCCGCCTGCCTATATAAGGCCGTCCGTTGCTAGGGTCTCTTCATTCCCTTCCTTGCTTTGCCACGGGATTCACATCTCCCTGCTGATAACTGCAGCCTTTTTATTTAATCCACAACTTCTCTGCTGTTTTATTGTTCATTTATTACGATTATAGTTATTGTGTAGGTATTTTAGACTTACCGTACTCCAACCGTACCCCCATTAACATGTCTATTGAGGTGATCACCATTGATCAAAGAACTGTCACTTACCGAGTGGTTTCCATGCCCGGAGATGGCACCTACCTTTTCCATTCTCTATGTTACATATTGCACGGCCATATCAGGCTCACTCTTGATATCTGGAGGAACATTGTGTCTTATGTATTGAATGACTGGGACAGGTTCAAGGTGTGGACTGATGATGGTACAGGAGATAATTATACTACACAGGAGCACTATAAGAGTGAAATGCTTAAGCCCTTCACCTATGGTTCTGCATGAGTGTTGATGGCTGCCGCTGAATTGTTTGGTTGTCGCTTTCAAGTGTATCGAAATGGCCAAATATTTTACACCTTTGGACAACTGCCAATGCCTCTTAAACATCTTAGATTCACAAGTGACGATTTCAGTAGTGGACACTTTGATGTTTATGAATGTTTGAACTCTCAAAAGCTGGATGCGAAGTTATCAATGAAACCGGTTGTATGCTTACAATAATACAATAATAATAATAATAAAATAATAAGTGGAACACTTTAAAACACTGCTGAAAACACATTAATTTAACATGGCCTTCTCATAACTTCACCTTAATTTAATTCTGATACTCTGTATGTTCAATTCATTATAATAACTATTCATGGTGGGTCTAAAATCCGTACTGACCCCTACTCTCTCTTCTGTTTCTTTTTCCGGTTTCTTTGTGGTGGTGACCTGTGCCACCACCACCTACTCAAAGCATCATGATGCTCCAACATTGATGGACTAAAATCCAGAAGTCTATATGACCACCATCACCAAGTCCTTCCGTGAGAACCCTAAATACAAAGAGGACTGTTTCATTTATGTTAGGTAGAATGCCCAGTGGGGACTGGGCGGTCTCATGGTCTGGAATCCCTGCAGATTTTATTTTTTTTCTCCGGCCATCTGGAGTTTTTTTTTTTGTCCACCCTGGCCATCGAACCTTACTGTTATTCTATGTTAATTAATGTTGACTTATTTTATTTTTTTACTGTGTCTTTTATTTTTCTGTTCTTCATTATGTAAAGCACTTTAAGCTACATTTTATTGTATGAAAATGTGCTATATAAATAAATGTTGTTGTTGTTACAACACTTGACAAATGCCGAATGTCACTTCAACACAAGTCCTGCAAATACTGCCGTAATTGAAACAAACCATGAAACTCAAATCAATTATGACAGCAGCAATCCAAGCTGTGAGATTTGAAGCAAGATTGCTTTTCACATGGCCAACTGTACGTTGCATGCTCAAGAATAAGCTCAATGCACAGCTTGGTCATATTACAACCGGAGGGTAGAACTGACAACGTGGTATACAAAATGATCCTTAACAAATAATTATTGGTATATTTTCCCTTAGTTTAAAAAGGTTTACTTTTCTTCTTACTAAAAATTTTAAGGCAGTACTTCGCCGCTGCAAAGCGCGGGTATTTTGATAGTATATATATATATATATATTCATGGCATTCGTAGTCTGAATCACAATCTGATTGTATGGGTGGTTACCTACCAGATAGCACTTGTAGTTGGTCTGCGAGCCTGCAAACATTAAACAGTTTTACTGTCAAATAATGCTGATGAGCCCAGAATTAGGGCAAAACACGTGTTTTGCATTATTTGACAGTAAAACTATTCAACCATATATATATATATAGAATATATATATATGTAGGGGGTTGTATATACTGTATATGTAGGGGGTTGGTTTCACCCTCCAATCCCCTACACGCTATTACGTGCTAGTCATTTCCCAGATCTGTCGCTTGCAACAAATTGTGCTTTGCTTTTGGATAAACACGAATATCAACTCTGTCTTTGATATCTCCGTATTTAAAAACTAGTATCGCTGACAATTCATCACATATTAGTTTATAGCAAAATACCCGCGCTTCGCAGCGGAGAAGTAGTGTGTTAAAGAAGCAATGAAAAAGAAAAGGAAACATTTTGAAAATAACGTAACATGATTGTCAATGTAATTGTTTTGTCACTGTTGTGAGTGATGAGTGTTGTTGTCATATATATATATATATATATATTTACACACACACACATAAACATATATATATATATACATATATATGTATGTATATATGTGTATATGTATAGATATCTACATATATACACATACATATACACACACACATAAATACATACACACATACATATATACATACACACACATATATACACACAAATACATATATATATATATACATACATACACACACATATATATAAACATATATATACATATACATACATATCTACATATATACACACACAGCTATTTCGTATCAGTGCAATACGCTGCTTGTTAAAACGGATAACTCCGCTCTTACGTGCAAGTCTGCGTGGATATTATGAACTATCGTATTTGTTCAAGTTCTATTTAAATTTTAAATAGAAGGAATTTTTATTTAGTCGACAGAAATATCTTTGGTAGGAATGGTAAAAACAGACAGGAATATTATTCCTGAATAAATCAACTCAAACCTTAAACAACTTATAATGTTTTGCTCTCCATAAAAATATATCCTGTCTAAATTATACAAGTTAGAAATAAAGTAAACGTTAAAAGAACAAACATTCAAATTTCTTTACTCTTATGTAATTTTATATAAAAAAATATCCCAAAAGATTTTGCTCTCCATAAAAATATATCCTGTCAAAATTATACAAATTCAAATATGAACATGCTGCATAACAAAACCTGGAAATATAAATAAAATGTGTTCCTTTCAGCAATAACAAATCAAATCATTCAGTTGTCTTTGCTCATATGTCATTTTAGAGCTGGACGCCTGGCATCTTTTTGGCCACAGGTTCGTTTCTGTTTGCTGTGAGGTTCTGTGTTGTGGAGATTCTCAGGATGGATTGCAGGTGCTCATCAGTGAGGCGACTGCTGTGTGCTGTTTTGTTAGTCTTTATCACTGAGAAGAGCTTCTCACACAGATATGTGCTACCAAACATGCACAAGGTTCGAGCCGCATGTAGACGGACTTTTTTTGTTCTTCAAAGTCACCAAAGCGCCGTGCAAACTCAGTGCGCAGTGCGCTCAGTTTATCAGCAAAGTGCGTATTTGGGAACACCGTAGTGACGACTTGGTTTAACATTACTTGGCAACAGGGAAAGTGGGGCAAGGTGAACTGGTGCATTTGTGTCTCCCATAAAAGCAGCTTCACTTGAAATCACTTTGTGATTGTGCACGGGTTAAAACGTCCGCTGAAGTGTCAGATTCTTATTTAATTATGCTGTTTTCTGTATCTTCTGAATTGCATTCAGGTTACCCTGATGTTTTGTCTCATAGTGCCGTCTTAGATTAAATTGTGTAATTACAGCCACATTAGCTCCACAAATGAGACACACGGGTTCAGTAAACATATACTCAGCCTCCCATCGGTTTTTAAAGGCTCTATTTTCAGAATCAACTTTTCTCTTCAGCATCGTGTGAGCTAGCTTCGCAATAACTTGCAGCATCATAAGCTACACTTGATTAACGCGTAAGTGTTCGGCAAGGCAGCTGAAGCGCTGCATTATGGGATCTGTAGTTTATTGTGTTACCAGCGCTTCATATACCGGGCTTTAATAACAATAATACAGTATATAAAATGATCTTGCGGGCGGATATAATTACGCCGGGCGGATGTGGCCCGCTGCCCTTGAGTTTGACACATATGGACTAAATAGAACTTGAAAAGATATATTTTTTTAAATGTGATCGCGCAATTCAGATAGAGTTGACGCACTACAGCCTGCATGCCTCAATAAGTCATCCTCCCCTCGCTCTTACTTTTTTACCGTTCATCTAATGAATACACTGAGTATGGCTTTACCAAAACAATCATGGATGGCGAATAAAGTATCCATTATTCGAGTATGTAGATCGGGATATATATATATATACATATACATATATACCCGCGTATCATAGCGAGAAGTAGTGTGTTAAAAAGCTAGAAAAGAAAAGGGAACATTTTAAAAATAGCGTAACATGACTGTCAATATACAGTATTTGTTTTGTGAGTGTTACTGAGTGTTGCTGTCATCAAGGATTTGATTATCATTATTTCTTTCAATCAGGTTCGTATTTGTAGGATGTGTTGTGTTCAAGTTACATTCCGTGTTTGTCAATCGTTGTAAAGATGACAGGTTTCATTCATCGATTCGTTTCTTACTGCATCAATAAACAGCTCGTCTTCTTCTTTATCTGAGACCTGACACACTGCATGCACGGGTTTTTTTACACTGTCTTCCTTTAGCGGGACATTGACTTTTTCCAACGTGTGCTTTGTTTCCGCAGTAGTTGGATTTATGAATATGCTTATATGTATCAGGCGCTTCATATTTTTGCTGCCTTTTCAATTGTGTAATTCGGTTTTGTTCAGCTCTTTGGAACTGTTGCTTTTATCTGTGCACTCGCCAGTTCACGTGAGCCGCTCGGTGTACATGCATCGAAGGTTCCCAGCTGTGCTGGTGCCATCTCGTGCTATGTCCATGGCTGTATTTAATGTTACCTTAGTCCTGGCACTTAAAACTTTCTGTCGCAGTTTCGCTGAGTTTGTGTCAAACACCA
This sequence comes from Polypterus senegalus, assembly GCF_016835505.1. Classification (NCBI taxonomy): domain Eukaryota; kingdom Metazoa; phylum Chordata; class Cladistia; order Polypteriformes; family Polypteridae; genus Polypterus; species Polypterus senegalus. The sequence goes on from NC_053160.1 coordinate 128,132,869, forward strand.
CCCTGACCATCTCATCTTCCTCTCCATAAGCACAGTCCTTCACCCGTGAATATTTACCCGTGGCAGTTTGCTATTGGATTGCCGCTGACGGACGGCCTTATATGGGCAGGCACTAAATTACAAACGCCAGCGGCAGCCTGTCTATGAACTTAATTTAAAGTGTAGGTTTACATCGTGCTTTGTTTCCGAAGTAGCAGAAGTCATGAATATGGTTGTATATGTCACTCGCTCGCTTCTTATTGTTTCGCTGCCTTCTCAATTATATAATGCATGTTTTCTTCAGCGCTTTTTTGAGGTCTTCCTGATTTTCTATGTACTGTGTGATTACGTGGGAGGCGTGATGATGTCACACGAAACTCCGCCCCCACAGCGTTCAAGCTCATCTCCATTACAGTAAATGGAGAAAAACTGCTTCCAGTTATGACCATTATGCGTAGAATTTCGATATAAAACCTGCCCAACTTTTGTAAGGAAGCTGTAAGGAATGAACCTGCCAAATTTCAGCCTTCCACCCACACGGGAAGTTGGAGAATTAGTGATGAGTCAGTGAGTGAGTGAGTGAGTGAGGGCTTTGCCTTTTATTAGTATAGATTATATATGCAAGCGTGATCTTTCAAATTCATATAGATATCCAAGAAAACTTCTTTGTCCATGTTTTTCACATAAATTTCATGTAAAGTGCAATATTTTTGGATGTATTGATTTGTATCCATTATTGGCTGTAGAATTTGTAATACATCCGATCATTTAACTCTTTTGATTCTATGTTGCATCGCTTCTCTGTGATCATAAATATAAACCTGACCGAATTGTGTTTTGACCATTGAATGATGCAAACGCAAACAGATTATTATAGATTCAGATATTTTGCCTGTAGTGTTTGTGGATTTCATTTTCACCAAATAACAAATCTTTTGTTTCTCGCAGATACGCCTCTTCATTGGGAAGAAACACTACTTTTCCCTGATGGTAACAAGAATTAGACAATCTACAAGTCTCCAACTTAATCTTTAAAGCCTTACAATATCTACATATTTCTGTCATATCACCTATGCCCTTATATTCGGCCTCTTTTCGCTGTTCTGTTATTTCACCAAGTAATAATTTCTGCTTGTTAGTGCTAATGCAATCTTAACTATCAGTTTTTTTAGACTTTCAAATTTTAGTTTTTTCATAATCTCTAAACTACTCTGCATGTGTGTTGTGCCAACATTTTTTAACCTTTTTACGATGTTGTACTTTGTCTTCTACTCTTTATCTTTTATTTCCGCCCCTGCTTGTTAGGTTTTCAATTCCACTTGGTCCGGGCTGATTATAACTATAGCTGCGTTTTCCCAAAATTACCAAAGTTCTGCAGCTTCAACTCAAAAAAAAAATGGGATTCAACAAAAGCCTGACGCGCAGAAATGACTCCACAGACAAAATATCTTGGTTTTTGAAAGTTTAGTTAAGTTTTGAAGTAAAACAGTTCACACAAAAAAGGAATATTAAAATAACAAAAAAGGAAAAGTTAATGTCAAGAAAAGTTCAGTTCTAAGCTTATTCTTGTTACATCTCAAATCGTTACTTCTTACTTAACATATCTGAACCATTTCAAAACGGTCAGAAAACTGTATGCTTATCCCATTTCTAAGCTTAAAATGGGTCTTTCAAGTCCCTCTTTACTGAGACCTGTTCTAAACAAACTGAGCTTATTATCACACTGTTATTCAGTTATAGTAAGAAGGTTCTATCTCTTGTTAACTATAGGGGGAAAAGACTATACCATAAGTTATGACTATGAAAAGAATTTATATTCTATTCAAATTAAGCAAACATTAATATGAGTTTAACTCAAAACTTTAACTTTCTAAGATTGGCTCTTACATTTCCGGCCCCTAATTGACTATGCAGGAGCGGAGACAATTACTATACTTTACTTCAATATGAGCCAATAAATTTTTAATGATTCTTTTCAAATCATTAGCAATAACACTGCAAACAAACATTTTAAAAATTTCATATTTCAAACATCGGCTGTTTCTTGAAGTAGGCACAGTTTATTCACGGGTCTGTCCAGTGTGCTGGTTTTGGTCTGCACACAAACTCTTCTGACTGCACCTTTGGCATCTGGCATTGTCTTGATGACTCGACCCATTACCCAGGAATTGCGAGGTGTAGCTTTATCTACAATTAGAACAACGTCCCCTGGTTCAAAATTTCTTCTTGGTGCAAGCCATTTTTGACGTTTTTGAAGTATTGGCAAATACTCTTTTGTCCATCTTTTCCAAAACAAATCAGCCATGTATTGAATTTGTTTCCAGCGTCTTCTTGGGTATGGTTCATTTTCTGAAATGAGTTTAGGTGGTATTTCAGGTTTTGTCTTCAATAATAACAAGTGATTGGGTGTGAGTGGTTCCAAATCATTTGGGTCATCTGATGTCTTCGTAAGGGGTCTGTTATTGAGTATTGATTCTACCCTACACATCATTGTAGGAAGGTTTTCGTCATCGAGTGTTTGTTGGTTTAGTGTTGAATTTAAGATCTTTCTTATGCTTCTGATTTGTCTTTCCCACACTCCACCTTGGTGAGAGGCTGATGGTGGATTAAAAATCCATTTGATTTGTTCTTGCATCATAGCGTCACTGATTTTTTTGTGTTCCAATTTTTTAATAGCTTCTCGTAGCTCTCTTTCTGCTCCAACAAAATTTGTTCCATTGTCTGAGCGCATGATTTTAACTTGTCCTCTTCTATCCGTAAATCGGAGTATGGCTTGGATACAAGAATCAGTGTCTAAGCTATGTGCAATCTCTATGTGCGCGGCTCTGGTTGTTAGACATGTGAAAATTACTCCGTACCTCTTGACTAAACTTCTTCCTCTTTTGACTAGGAAGGGGCCAAAATAATCAACTCCAACATTAGTGAACGGTGGTTGGTTTGATGCTAGGCGATCTTCTGGCAAATCTGCCATTTTTTGCTCACCTGCTTTCGCATTGTATCTTCTGCATGTTGTGCACTTTGAAATTATTTTTCTGATAGCTGAATTTGCTTGAGGTATCCAGTATTTCTGGCGTAATTGTGCGAGTACATAGTTGCGCCCACAATGTCCGACGCGTTTATGAATGTGCTGTAATATGAGAGAAGCAACATGTGAATGCTTGTGTAAAATTGCGGTGTTTAGCTTCTTCGGCATTGCAGCTTTGCAGAGTCTTCCTCCAACTCTTAGTATTCCATCTTGTATGATCGGGTCGAGTTTATAGATTTGACTGTTCCTTTTAACACAAGTCTTTTTCTTTAGAGCTTTTAATTCTTCGGGAAATTCTTGCTGTTGACTTAGACGGATAAGCTCTGTTTCAGCTTTAACTAAGTCATCTAGAGAAATTGGACTTGGTTTTAAAGTCCGTTTATACTTTTTCATGTGCTTTGTGATGAGTGATTTTTGTTCTTTTGGATTACCTTTAGTCTGACTGGCTTCTAGTTGAAATGTTTTTCTTTCATTTCTTAAGTGCAACAGTATGTCTTTAAACTTGAGAAACCAAGCCACTGCTTTCTTCAAGCGATGCCAATCTGAAAAGTAAGTGATTAGTTTGTTGATGGGTTCAGTTGTCTCTTCTATTTTTGTCATGTTAACTACACAGATTTTAACTTCTGGATCATCTTCAAAAAGTGAATCATTCAGTTGATCTGGTCTTTTTGGCCACTCACATTCTGACTTCAATAAGAAACTTGGACCTTGTGACCATGTGATGTTCTTGAGAAAGTTTTCTATGCTTAGCCCTCTAGAAGCTTGATCAGCTGGATTAAGGACAGATGTGACATACCTCCACTGTGAAGGCTGTGAATGATCTCTGATCACGGAGATTCTGTTTGCAACAAAGGTCTTGAATCGAGTGCTTTCATTTGAGATGTATTTTAGCACCGTAGTGCTGTCAGTCCAAAATGTAGATTCTCGTAAGGGCATTTGAAGCTCACCTTTAAGCATTTTGTCCATTTTTACTGCCATGACGGCTGCTGTCAACTCCAATCTTGGAATTGTGACCTGTTTTAATGGTGCAACTCTTGACTTACCCATCAGGAATGAACAATGCCTTTTGCTCTCTTCATTTGTTAAAACAAGATAAGTGACAGTGCCATATCCATCTTCACTAGCATCTGCAAAATGGTGCATTTGTGCTGTCTTTATGGTTCCAAACCCAGTAGGTTTGAAGCATCTATTCACTTTATAGTCTATAAGTAACTTCAAATCATCCATCCATTTTTTCCATTTCTGAATGTGTTTGACTTCTACTTCTTCATCCCACCCAAATTTCTTTTTGCATAAGTCTCTTAGAATAAGCTTTGCTGGCAGTAAAGCAGGTGCTAGAAAACCAAGTGGATCATAAACTGAGCTAACAACAGACAGGATACCACGCCTTGTAGCGGGCTTGTTTTGCAACTTAATCTGAAATTTGAAACTGTCAGTTTCTGTGCACCACTGGATTCCCAGGGCACGCTCTGTGGGAAGGAGACTGTGGCTCAAATCTAAGTCCTTTTGTTCATGAGCTCTGTCTTCTTCAGGTATGGACAATAAAACTGCTCTGTTGTTACTCACCCACTTAGTCAAATGGAATCCCCCTTTGAGGCATAGAGCTTGGAGGTCCTTTGCCAGCTTTATTGCTTGTTCTTCTGTTGTCACCGACTTTAAACAGTCATCCACGTAGAAGTTGTTGAGAACGGTGTTAACAGCTTCCTCAGGAAATGTGTCTCTGGCATCTTCGGCTGCTCTACGCAAAGCATAAGAAGCACAACTGGGTGAAGAAGTAGCACCAAAAAGATGTACTGTCATTTTGAATTCTTCTAGGTCTTTACTTAGATTACCTTCAGGCCACCATAGAAAACGTAAAAGATCTGTGTCTTTGTCTGGTATCTTAACTTGGTAGAACATTGATTTAATGTCTGCCATTAAGGCTACTGGCTCCTTTCTGAATCTTGTAAGGACGCCAATGAGTGTGTTAGTTAGGTCAGGGCCTTTTAGTAATTGTTCATTAAGTGAAATCCCCTGGTAGGTGGCTGTGCAGTCAAAGACTACTCGAATCTTATTTTTCTTTGGATGATACACACCGTGATGTGGGATGTACCACACTCTGCCTTCATTGCAATTCAGGCTTTCTTTGGGTACTTTAACAGCATAACAATTGTCTATAATGTCTTTCATGAAGGCTTTATAGTCTTCGTGGAAACCTGATTTTTGCTCAATTTTCTTTTGAGTCCAATAGCACGCTGTTCAGCAATACAGCGGTTATTCGGCATTTTAAGTGTTTCATCCTTCAAAGGCAAATTTAAACAATAGTGACCACCTACCAGTCTTGCAGATTCTGAAGCTATGCATGAACTTGATGTCCTCCGGTGACATCTCCTCCTTTTCTTCACAGTTGCGCTCTGGAAAATCTGTGTTATACTGTTGCAGCAGCATATCTTCAATTTCTGTTATTGATACACGATTGATTGAATGTTTAGACATCTTACCACTTTGTTTTGAGGTCGTCTATCTCTTTGTATGGTCCACCAACTACCCATCCAAGTGCAGTCTTCATGGCGTGAGGTCCACCTCCTTGGCTAGGTATGATTCGTGAATGCTCAAAGATTTCTGGATAGTTGATTCCTATTAAAAGATCAACTTCAGAGTCAATATGAGACAGACGTACCTCTTTAAGATATGCCCACTTATCGATATCTTCTTGTAGTGGAATACTTTCTCTGTTCACTGGAATGGAGACCTGTGTGAAGACCTTTGGCAAATCAATATATTCAACATCATTGAGACCACTGACTTGTAAATCTGATAAAATAGAACATTGGGTTAGCATTTTTGAATCATCATCGTAATTACTCATAGTTTTGAGGAATACTTGCGTCCTTCTCCCTTGAAGGCTCAGTTGTCTCTGGAGCCTTTCAGTACAAATTGTTACTGTACTGCTGAGGTCTATAAAGGCATATGTTTCTACATACCTTTCACTTTTCTTGGATTTCACCTTAACAGGAACTACTTGCAGTGCACATTCTTCTCCGGCCCCTGTAAAGGTACAAGTTCCAGTCTCGGTTTCTGTTTCGGTAGATGTTGCCACACTAGCCTTAGCTTTAAATACTGCTCCACTGTCCCCTTTAATGTGCAGGATATCTGGGTGCTGTAAGGAACATGTCTGACATTTCATTCTCTCTTTACAATTCTTACTTAGATGACCCTGTTTGAGACAGCGAAAACATAAACCTTTAGATTTTAAAAAGTCAATTCTTTCTTTATGTGGCAGTTCTTTGATTTTTCCACATTCGCGAGGATATGCTGGCTACTGCAAAGGCACAAGGTTTGTTAAACGCACATATATCGTTAACATTTGTTGAGACAGAGACTTCTTGAATCTCCTTTTCAGCAGCATCAGACACATTTGTAGTAAAAATGTTTCCTGATTTTTGTCCGTACTTAAGAGGAGATCTAATTTTGTCGATCTTTTCTTTTTTCTCTATGTCGCCATAAACGGATGCATACATTTCTTAGCCTGTTTATGTAAAAGACAGTTAAATTGTGAATGCCGATCTCTCTTTCTTCTTCATCTTCAATTTCATAAGCTGCGTCCCTCCACTTATCTCGTATAGAATATGGGAGCTTCATGAGAATAGTACGGATATTTTCATTGCTATTGAATGCTGCTCGGTTTCTTGTTTTGGTCATGGAATCCATACAGTTATCAAGAAAGGTTGCATAATCTCTCAAGGCTTCCCCGTCATTTTGTTTTATTTGAGGCCACTTCAAAGCTTTGTTTACATATGTATCTATTATGAACGCTTGGTTGCCATAGTAACTTTCTAGCTGTTTTCTAGCCTTTTCATATCCTTCATCTGGTGGCAATCGAGCACATCCTTCAATCATTTCTTGAGCTGGTCCTCTTGTATATTGAATCAAATAATCTAATTTATCTTGTGGGTCTACTAATATGTCACCTACAGCGTGATCAAAGGTTCTGATAAATTTTGCATAAGTCAGTGGGTCGCCTGAAAATAAAGGGACCTGTCTGTGTGGTACTTCGCCACGCGGCGCCGGAGGTACTATTGGTGTTTGAGCAGGTGTTGTTTTTGTTCAGTTAACGCTCTAGCCATTTCGCTAACGCTTTCTGAAATTCAGCTTGATTCTGTGCTAATATGTCTATTATATCATTTTAGAACTCTGCGTTCCTGTGGCTGCGCTAGTCGAAGGTTGTTCCGATCGTTCCTGTTTTTTTTTACTATAAACTCAAGCTCATGAAGTTTTTGTAGGATTCCATCGAGTTCGGTCCGCTCAAGTGTGACTGTCGAAGAGGATGCTGATGCTACTGCACCTTTCTGTAATAAAGAATCACATTTAATATCAAGGGCGCGCTTTAACTGAGGAGAAGCCTTTCGTGCCTTTGACTTTGAGTGATCTCGTTCTTGAAATTGCATTTCTTCGAATTGATTAACTAGCTGTTCATTTGCATCTTTCAGTCATGCCGTTGTAGCGGCAGCAAATTCATTCCATTTCTTAGAGCTTTCCGCATGTCTTTTCTGTTTCTTAATCGCTCCTTCTTTATTTAAAATAGCTATTAGCTTTTCGCTTAACTCCTCAATCTCTCTGCGTTGCACAAAAATCGTGAAATCTTTCTGCTACAATTAAGCGGTTTCCTGGAATGTCTTTAAGACTTTCTATTTCAGTTATGAACACGGAAAGCTTATTTTTCCTCTGACTTATGTGATCTTTAAGATCCCTAATTATATTTTCTGACTTCGAGTCTGTACTCAGATCACTGCCGATCTCACTTGAGCTCTGTTTAGACATTGCCATGACAACAGTTCAAACAAATGACAGGACGTTTCCTGACAGCAATTCCGTCACAAAAGGGACGTTCCAACAAGGCAGATTACTTTCTTGAAACAAGGCTCCAATGACTCAGGCAAGGCACATCCAATCATCCAAAATGTCTTTTTCCAAGACGTCCATTACTAATATCACAGTCTCTCAAATCTTTTTAAGGTACGGCGACCTTGCTTTCATTTATGATCATGCGAAGATAGTAGATAATATCACAGTACCTTCTGAATGATTCAGTTCTTTTCCTTCGTTGACGAGTTCTGTAGCAGAAGTATCTTCTGTTCTCGAATGGTAAATTCCAGTTCAGGCCTTAGATAGCTAGTTTTCTGACGAAGTATAGCTGCGTTTTCCCAAAATTACCAAAGTTCTGCAGCTTCAACTCAAAAAAATGGGATTCAACAAAAGCCTGACGCGCAGAAATGACTCCACAGACAAAATATCTTGGTTTTTGAAAGTTTAGTTAAGTTTTGAAGTAAAACAGTTCACACAAAAAAGGAATATTAAAATAACAAAAAAGGAAAAGTTAATGTCAAGAAAAGTTCAGTTCTAAGCTTATTCTTGTTACATCTCAAATCGTTACTTCTTACTTAACATATCTGAACCATTTCAAAACGGTCAGAAAACTGTATGCTTATCCCATTTCTAAGCTTAAAATGGGTCTTTCAAGTCCCTCTTTACTGAGACCTGTTCCAAACAAACAGAGCTTATTATTACACTGTTACTCAGTTATAGTAAGAAGGTTCTATCTCTTGTTAACTATAGGGGGAAAAGACTATACCATAAGTTATGACTATGAAAAGAATTTATATTCTATTCAAATTAAGCAAATATTAATATGAGTTTAGCTCAAAACTTTAGCTTTCTAAGATTGGCTCTTACAATAACTTTCCTTATTTTCTGAATTTGCACTTAGATTATTATTGATCTTTTTTGAATTTTTTTATCTCCAGGGCTTTTGGGCCTCTTTACAATGTGCTGCCCATTCTTCTTCGCTTAGTCATTGACATTTCATCTAGAACATATAAAATTATTTCCAGAAAATGACTACATCTAAGGTAAGAGTTGAGAGCACAGGAGTTGTGTCTGACAATAGCATTCACATGAATGAGAGATGAGTGGACCGTGGCTGTGGTTAAATCTCTTGGCACAAAGTCTTATCTTGAGGGACTTGAAATTATCTCTCTGAAAAAGTTTCGTCTCGTCCCAGGATTTTTTTATATAATCGAGAGATATATACTGTATGGGCTATTAATTCTCTGAATTATCAACAAATATATGATCTTTGCAAGTAACTATCTGGTGTGTTTCAAATCCAAAATTCTGCTGTCTCTCCTACAAAACTTAATTTCTCAATCAATATACTTCTTCTTAAACAGGGCAAGGAGTCTTCTAATTATCATTCTCTCTCCATGACAAATTCTGTCAAGTTGTTGGCAAAAGTGTTTGCTCAACATCTGCCATCACTCACTCTGACAAGACAGGGTTTACTTGATCATGCCATGTTACAGACAATAACTGTTGCTTTTTACACTTCATTGGTGGAGCAGAAACTTTTTCTTCTTCCACTGCCGTCTGCATATTTAATGTGGAAAAAGCATTTAATCAGAATAATTTGACATGTTTTGGAACCAGTGTTGCTTGGGGCTGAGTTTATCAACCATTACTCATTTTATTTGCAAATTCAGGCATCTCGCCACCTTTCTGCAGTTATAAAAGTGCCAAAGAAAGCTGTCACCTTTCCCCACTTTGCAATTTAATCTCTCTTGAACCTCTCACCAATGGTCTCAGCAGATCTCACTTGATCGGCCTAAATATATTCAGAACACTTACCACAAAATTCCCCTTATGCTGATAATTTTTAGCTTTTCTTGAGTGGTGTTTATTGTGATCTTAATCTCTTAAAATCATGAATCCCCTATCAGCCTATAAAATCAGTGGTTCACCGACAAAAGTGCGATAGACATATGCACCCCAACAAAACCGCGATGGACAAATGAGCGCCGACAAACCTGCTAACTAATTTTCGACAAATGCGCGCCGACAAAATCACCACGACAAAATCGCGAGAGAGGCCCAGAGAGTGGGACGCCCTTGCTGCAATTCTTCCTACATATGCGGGTGTTGATCTTAAGGACTATCTGCGTGCCGTGCTGATGGCATGCCGCGTCTCATAATATTGACTTCTAAAATAAACATTATTATATATGCTTTAAACTTTCGCGATTTTTGTCGGCGCGATTTTGACGCCGCATTTTAATCGGTGCTATTTTGTCGTCGCACATATGTCTATCATGCAAATGTCGGGTCACAAAATCAGTCATTAAATATGGCCATCTTTACTTGAGCGGCTTTTATCATTAGTGACTTTTTTTTCTTGTTCATCCAAATGCAGAGCTCTTTCATAGACCTGGCCATTGTTGTCTGTAGTCTGGTACAAGTCTGTTCTGATGGGTGTGAAAAGTTTTATCTGCTCCTGTTTCACTATCCTGTTGTCCTTCCTTTCGCAATTAGCTATCCTTAAAATAAATATTGCTACATTCTTTACCTCTATAGTATGCTATGCTTCTCTTTTGCATACCCTTACATTTTGTGCAAAGGTCCAAGCTTTTATTTCTCTCTTTGTGTAGACCCTCCATTAAACAGTAATATTAGTTAAGTCTGATGCAGGTGCATCTCTGCAAAACTCCATATAGGGAAGACCTGGGACAGAAACCTTGGTCTGCTTACTGCAATATTTAAGAATTTTGGAGCTACTGACTGTCACTTTATGCAACGCTCCACATCTACCAACACACAATTCAGAGTTATGACTTAGTTAGACATGGGTAGGAGTAGCAGAAAGACTGTCACTTAAAAATATAATATCTTGGACCATTTACATCCCTTTGTCTGGAGAAATAAATGCCTGTTTCTAATCCTTTATTACTGTGGGAATTGGTCTTAATTCAGCAAAGGCATAATATGACACCCTGGATTGATTGCTTAGATCAGCAGTAGCATCATATAGAGACGGTTTTTATTTTAGCTTGGCTTAGCTTAAACTTTCCTACAAAGACATATTATTTTGTTCTCCAAGAACTCTTTCTATTTAAATTCAATATAAAGCAAACAGAAATCACATTAATTCTAACAATGAATGTACTTCTTCATCATGTAATTGCCTTTTTCCAGCCTCAAAACAACATTCATCTATAATGTGTTGCAAAATAAGAAATTATTATAGCTTTTCAGCAATTTAAATCTAATTATAAAAACAACCTCATGTCAGAATGCATAAAGATGAAAAGAATACACAACCATTAGGATACCAAGGGCAAATAATAACTTTTAACTTAGTTTATTTTTTATTTTCTATCTCTTGATTTATTTTTTTTTTATCCAGTTGTTGGCTTACCTTGTATAAACAATGGGAAAAGGGGATTTAGAAATTCTTGCTCAATATTTTTGAGGAGAGGCAAGAAAAAAAGGAAGAAGTTGGCAGGTCATCGTGGATAAGTAAACACAGTAACTATGCTACAAACATTCTTTAAATATTAAACTCAAGTATAATTGATTTCGTTCTGAAAAAATCCTCAGACTTTAGGAGAATGCCTTACAAATTCCTGAATACTAATCAATGGTTTCAAATATTATTGTGCTTTTAGAATTATATAAAAATTTGACTTCACTCACGTTGATGTTTTGCTACAACTAACAGTGAGGGTGCTGGTCTTACTTGATTATTTTGCACATTATATCCCTCCAATATGCAGCCATTTTACTAGAAAGGAATGGAGGATCACATCTGACTCTGCATCCATCCATCTTCTTAGCCTGCTTATCCAGGTCAGGGTAAGGGTAGGGGATACCTGTGACGATGTGGGTTCTGGCTCCACGCTCCTTTGGCTGTTTGGGAACCCTTGAACCCAACACCATCGATAATGTTGCCGAGTGAGCTAGTCAGTGGAGGCAAATAAACACTTGAGCAAGGGGTGGTGCAAAAATGAGTAGTGCTTTTATTTAAAACCAACAACAACAGTGTTCAAATAAATAGTGCAGTTTCAATGTTCATTAAATAAATAATCCATAAAAAGAACACGTGGAGGTTAAAAATCAATAAATAGAAAAACACATCCTTAAAAACGAGAGGTTAAAATCTTCTTTAGGAAGCAGTCTTAAAAACCAACAACAACTCCGGTGCTCTTCTGTTAGCGTCTCACCTGCTTATCCCGTTTGGGCCAAGCAGCAGGCAAGACGCTCTCTGCAGCTGCCCTCCTGAAACACACGCATGAGACTGGAGACCTCCCGAACCCTGGCTCCGGTATGGCACTCATCCCAGTCCCGGAGAACTTGGTTTCCAACCAACGGCCAGGTCGCCCATGTTGGGGATTCCAGCACCAAGTCTCCCGACTTCCGCTGCCTTTCCATGGCCTCTCTGCGGCCAGTCGCCTTCCCTGGTCACTCCCACTACCTGATCGCTCAGCGGGAGCGACATCAACAAACGCCTGGGTGTCGGCCTAACACCCAGCTTCCATACAGCTGCCCACGAGCGCTCGATCGCGCGCTCACCACATGCACGCACCGCGTGTCTGTCTCTCTCTCCGGCACCGCCTGCTTCCACGCTCGCTCCCTGTAACCTCCGTCCTCTCTTTCCTTTCCTTTTTCTCTCCGATCGTTTTTCCTCCTCCCTAAAACCGACTCGCGCTTCTTTTTAAAATGACGAGGGCCACAGCAGCTGCAGCATTGGCCACGGGACAATCATGAATGTGGGCAGTTCCTCACCTGTGCACTAGGTGAGAAACGCCCACACCCTACGGATCGTCCCGTGGCCCACTATGGCCCAACGTCCCCTCGCTAAGCCGCGAGCACATCGATTATTTATTAAAAATGGCCTGTGCTCAGTGAGCTGTGGACCCTTAACACCACAATACCACCTAGGTGGTAAGCTCGGGTACACAGTTTATAGTCATTTTACAAAGTTCCTTTTCCTATTTAATTTTGATCCTATAGTTCTTTATCCATATATTATTCATTTATACTGACTCAATCAACTATTCCCTTTCATTAAGCCCATTAGGAAAAATTGTATCTAGGTCAGCTATCCATTCGCTCTCCTTCTTTAATCATAGTACACATGGATTGGTCATGCAAAATTGAGCCCCATCATGTGTGTTTGTGTTGGTTTTCACCCTGTGATGTGCTAGAATTCTGTCCAGGGATTGTTCCTGCCTCAAGTCTGGTACTTGCTGGGTTAGGCACCAGCTTCCCAGCATCCTGCCCTCGACAAGCAGGTGGATTCCCCTAGATTCTGACATGAGGAAAAGATATGCCCAGTTATCTGGGTATTCATGAAGTGTAAAATCCAAAACGAAATAAGTAAAAATGAACTCATCAGATAATCATGTAAAAAATAAAACATTAACTTAGAACAAGAAAAATGGTATATATAAGCTGAAATATACTTATGAAAAAGCTTGGAATTTAATTCCAACTACCTGTATGTCCTTTCTGTACAGCTTAAATGGTAGCTTAGTTGATTCTACAGAGAGCAAATTCCAGTCTCTTTAATAGGTATACTTTTGTTTTGTGCTCAGTTATTTATTGACAATAAGATATGATACGTAACAATGTAAAAGGGATATATACACTATATAAAATTACAGATAAGTCAAAGAAAAACAAATTACATACTATGTTTGAAAAATCATTAACTTAAGAATGTTACAATTTCGAGAGGTCATAAACATCAGCCCAACAAAACTCCATGGCCCCAACCCCAAAATGCCTACTCACCTGTGACAGCAAAACACACATTATCCATAGTATCAAATTATAATAGAGGGAAAAAACACCCCTAAACACAGCACAGCTGGTTTTTGATTTTCTTTGTGATAGCCTCCCACTTTCGAAAGCTATTGTCTGTTGCCCTTTTAATTCTTGAAGCTGAGCCTTCTAAAAGCATCAAATTATCAAATGAAAACTTCCAGTGACTAAAGGATACACTATCTGGGTCTCTATGACACACCGGTAGTAGTTTTAAAGCAACAGAAGTAATGGAAATAACCCGTTTGTGTAGCTGAGATATTGACAAAAGATAAAAGGAGAGATCCAGTAAGATCAGTAGTTGTGTTGATACAGGTATTTGAATATCCAGAATGGACGTAAAGGCACTCGCAACAAGATTCCACATTTCTGCCACACCAGGACATTCCCAAAAGTCATGCATAAAAGTGCCAGGCACCTTATATGGCAGAAATTACAGTCCGGGGAATCGGCCTCATACATTAAAAAAAACTCTTACGTTGTATGATATATGTACGATGAACAAATCTAAATTGCACATGTTGATAATCTAGATTTGTAGGAGAGGCCTTTATGCTGTCAAAAATGGTATCCCAGCAAATCTCTGCATCAGACAACAAATTCCATCACCAAACTTTTTGAATAGCTAATGGATTAGCTGCTGCACTACATAGTGTAGAATAAAATTCAGAAACAGGTCTTGAAACACTGCTAAGTACAAAGGTAAATTTAATTAGTGGGTGTACAAGCAGGGGAGCAGATAGAACAATGCCTTGTGCTTTAATAGCTGATCTTACCTGGAGGTAGAAGAAAAAGGGGGAGTTCGGAATTGAGAAGTCCTTGCATAATAATTGAAAGAGTTTAAGGCCACTTGAATCAAACATATTGCCTAATGAATGAGTACCTGCCTTATAACACATAGGAAAAGTGTTCAGATGACCCCCAATATTAAGGACATGAATGCCAAAAATAGGTGAATATGAGTGCCACTTCAGAATGGGGTTAAACATACACTCCACCCAAACCCAAACCTGCAGTGCATGTCTAAGTATGGATGAGTGTTGTAGAATCAATGTCTTAGATGTAATGCCATAGAAAGGAAGAGAGGGTAATATGTATACATTTTTCTAATTTTAACCAAATATTAACAGTAAATATAATAAAGGAAACGGTTTTGGGATTTTGGTGGAGATTTCTAAAGCAGTTTACTTCACTGTATCTCATGAATAAGATATAGTCGTAAATGGGCTTTGCTTGTAAATCACTGAGAGCAATGTCTTGCACATTCAACAAGTAGAAAACTGAAAGTGTGCTTGATGAGATCAGCAAGATCACACATCATAAGCAGACAGTGCACCACAGGTTTCAGTAAAAACATTTTAAGCAGCACAGAGTAAAGAATAGGGATAGGAATAAAAAGCGTCATCCAATTTGATCAAGAAAACCATTTAGGAAATTACAAAACTGTTAACAGCTTAGCCCTGCATCTAACATAAGGCACTTTACATAGTAAATGACAATTCAATATAGCTTCTATGTCAGTTTGCATGTACAGTAGATATTATGAATCAAAATTGCACAACTGAGTAAAGGATAATATTGTAAATAGCAAAGCTATCTCTAACAGACCAGGTAAAGAGGGTAGCAGAACCCATCCTTGTCAGTCCTCCTCATTTCATCTGCACAATGAGAACTTCTAAATATAGTAATTTTTCACACACCTGCACCTTTTATAACACAAACATGGAAATAATAGTGAGGTTATTGTCAAGCAGCAAGCAAAGTAGAGAGAAAGCTTGAAACTGAGATCCTGGAGTGTGTAGTATGGGCACACTAAGAAAAGAATTGTCAGAACTTTCTTGAATGCAGAATACATTAATGTGAGTACAATGAACGATATAGTCACATATAACAGTCGTCGATGTCAGTGAGCTCTTGCTGCTTTAATGTTTGGGTTGAAAATTAGAGTCAAAATAAAAGGAAAATAATGCATTTGCATCATTGCACCTTTGTGATCTGCACAACCATCCCTCATTACCAGTTCCATGGGTCCATAAGCACAGGACCTACACTCTCACAGGGATATAAAGGGTCTGAGTAGTTTGAAATGGGGAAGAAATGAAAAGAGAATGGGAGGAGGATAAAACTAAGGGAAAAACAGACAGTGAAAGAAAGCAGTATTAGGCAGTCGGTCCAGTGGAGTGGAGAGGAGGTGAAGCGTTTGGAAGGCCCTGTAATGGAGCAATGGTAAATGGTGCTCTAGGGGATTGCCCCTGCTGAGATAAGGAGCAGGACCAATTATAGGCCCTCAAGAGTGCTGTGGTGACCAACGGAAGTGGAAGGACATTAGTTCTGGATTTAGGAGAGTCCCAGCAGGTACTGAAGGAGGTGACTGGGACTTAAGTCAGAAGGTTGATAGGGTCCACTTCCATCTTAGCCCTGCTGTGAAACCCGGAAGGGTGAGCAGGAGAAGAGAGAGGGAGGGAGACAAAGTGAGCACTGGAAAAGACAAAAAGGACGAGGTGATCCTGTCTTTGATTTTATTCCTAGTTTCAAAATTTTTTGGAATTTATTTATTGGTTTTATCTTCACTGCACTATTTTTATGGAAGTTTTAATGACTTTCTGCACTGCACTTTGAACATTGCTTGCATTTAATAAAAACAATTTGGCACTGTTTGCACCACAGCTGCAGTTGTGTGCCCTCATTTGCCCTAGTCCATCTCTTTTCATGACTATCGATGTCCCAGAAGATGCCAAGGCTGCGGGCACTCTTTGGTTTCTATCAGAATCACTTAGACATTATTCATTTGAGAATCTCTAGCCCTAAGTCTAGCCCTAAGTTTAATGATCATGTGATTAAACATTCATAGATTAAAAAGGAATATTTCTTCCATCCAAATCGGATGCCACCAAATTTTCTTTCAAAATTTTATAGTGGGTGAACACAGTGGTACAGAGCTAGTACTGCTGCCTTGTAGTAAGATGACTGGGGTTCATGTCCTGGGTCCTCCCTTTGTAGACCTTACATGCTCTCCCTGTGTCTGGGTGGGTTTCCTCCAGGTGTTCCGGTTTCTCCCACTAACCAAAGACATGAAGGTTTGAACTGGTGATGCTAAATTGGCCCTAGAGTGTGTTTGGAGTGTGGTTATTTGTGTTTGCCCTGCAATGGAATAGCATCCTGCTCAGGTTTTGCTACTGCCTTGCACCCTATGCTAGCTAGCATTGGCTCCAGCCCCCCTGAAACCCTGGCCTGTATTAAGTGGGTTAGAAAATTACATATTAAAATGTCACTTAAACTGTGACTGAAGGACTTTTACAAGAATACTGTATTCCTTTTTTTGTGTTAAATAGCCTAGTACAGTATGTCATAGGCCAGTTGTAGCTTGTTGATAAATGCTTTTGTACAGTATTTGCCAGAATATTATGATAAGTAGTTTAAATGAATATTGTCAAAGGCTGTCAGGAATTTAGGATTGCTGCTGTATCGCTTGGCTATGCGTATTTTTACTGATAAGAACTATTATCACAAAGCACCTATACAGTTTTACTTGTGTACTTCCTTACAGCCCCCACTTTTGAGTGCCAGGTTGTGTGGGCATGCTTTACTATAGTCTACTGCTTCTGATGTGAATTTACAAGCACAACTTAGTTTTATGATCCCACAGGTCTTGGAGACAGGAATTTTTTTTGAGCCAAAGAATAAAAGGCAAATGCAGGCAAAGATTTGAGGCTTCTGGGGAAGGATTATCATACCACACTTTTGATTAGCTTTATAAGATCAGCGAAAGAGTTGATCAGTACCACCATCATTATTGAAGAACACGAGAGGTTAAGACACCAATCAGTAACACAAGGGCAGAGCTGTTTGCATAACTGAACATCTACCTATGCCAGGTTGCATGCTGTGGATTGCTGCATCTTGATTATCTATCTTTTCAGCATATAAGATGATTTAATATTCATATTTTGAAATTTATAGTATTACTAGCTGTGTTAGCTGGCTTTTGCTGGGAAATTTTGTAAGACAATGGACCTCAGTTAAAGTGCTCTCAGTTAATCGGATATATCAGAAGTTCTATGAAACTAATTACAAGTAACTACTTTTTTGCAAGTTTTATTTCAAAGGCTATTATTGTTAGGCAGCGAATGCAGAGGTTAAGGTTTTTGACCTAGTGCATCAAACTCTTTGATTGTGAGTTTAAATTCTGCTAATGACACTGTGTGACTATGAGTAAGTCACTTCACCCCATCTGTGCTCCAATTGGACAAACAAACAAGATGTAACCAATAACTGTATTGTAAATGTTCTAAGTCACCTCGGATGATGGCAGCAATCAAATGATAAGTAATAACATTGTTAAGCCACTGGAGCTTCTTACTCTTGAGCATGTTACATACAATTGCTCATGAGTAAAACATTCCTGCGTTAAATCAATTCCTGCTTTTTCTAGTGACTTGGCTTTTGTTGTTGGTGATTGCACAACACAATTTTACAGGAAATTGTATTCTTTTGAATTGAAATGGGCAATCAGTAGGAATAATGCAAAATTTGAATATATACTATAACTAGCAAAATAACTGCGCTTCGCAGCGGAGAAGTAGTGTGTTAAAGAAGCAATGAAAAAGAAAAGGAAACATTTTGAAAATAACGTAACATGATTGTCAATGTTATTGTTTTGTCACTGTTGTGAGTGATGAGTGTTGTTGTCATATATATATATATATATATATATATATATAAATATAAATATATATATATATATATATTTACACACACACACAAACATATATATATATACATATCTATACGTATACACATACATATACATACACACACATATATACACACAAATACATATATATATATACATACACACACACATATATAAACATATATATACATATACATACATATCTACATATATACACACACAGCTATTTCAGTATCAGTGCAATACGCTGCTTGTTAAAAGGATAACTCCCGGTCTTACGTGCAAGTCTGCGTGGATATTATGAACTATCGTATTTGTTCAAGTTCTATTTAAATTTTAAATAGAAGGAATTTTTATTTAGTCGACAGAAATATCTTTGGTAGGAATGGTAAAAACAGACAGGAATATTATTCCTGAATAAATCAACTCAAACCTTAAACAACTTATAATATTTTGCTCTCCATAAAATATATCCTGTCTAAATTATACAAGTTAGAAATAAAGTAAACATTAAAAGAACAAACATTCAAATTTCTTTACTCCTATGTAATTTTATATTTTATAAAAAATAAACTTAGATTTTAAATATCCCAAAAGATTTTGCTCTCCATAAAAATATATCCTGTCAAAATTATACAAATTCAAATATGAACATGCTGCATAACAAAACCTAGAAATATAAATAAAATGTGTTCCTTTCAGCAATAACAAATCAAATCATTCAGTTGTCTTTGCTCATATGTCATTTTAGAGCTGGACGCCTGGCATCTTTTTTTGGCCACAAGTTCGTTTCTGTTTGGTGTGAGGTTCTGTGTTGTGGAGATTCTCAGGATGGATTGCAGGTGCTCATCAGTGAGGCGACTCCTGTGTGCTGTTTTGTTAGTCTTTATCACTGAGAAGAGCTTCTCACACAGATATGTGCTACCAAACATGCACAAGGTTCGAGCCGCATGTAGACGGACTTTTTTTGTTCTTCAAAGTCACCAAAGCGCCGTGCAAACTCAGTGCGCTCAGTTTATCAGCAAAGTGCGTATTTGGGAACACCGTAGTGACGACTTGGTTTAACATTACTTGGCAACAGGGAAAGTGGGGCAAGCGGTTGTGTCTCCCATAAAAGCAGCCTCAATTGAAATCACTTTGTGATTGTGCACGGTAAAAACGTCCGCTGAAGTGTCAGATTCTTATTTAATTCTTCTGCTTTCTGTATCTTCTGCATTGCATTCAGGTCTTTCAGGTTACCCTGATGTTTTGTTTTATAGTGCCGTCTTAGATTAAATTCTGTAATTACAGCCACATTAGCTCCACAAATGAGACACACGGGTTCAGTAAACATATACTCAGCCTCCCATCGGTTTTTAAAGGCTCTATTTTCAGAATCAACTTTTCTCTTCAGCATCGTGTGAGCTAGCTTTGCAATAACTTGCAGCATCTTAAGGTAGACTTGATTAATGTGGTAACTGTTCGGCAAGGCAGCTGAAGCGCTGCATTATGGGATCTGTAGTTTATTGTGTTACCAGCGCTTCATATACCCGGGCCATTAATAACAATAATACAGTATATAAAATGATCTCGCGGGCGGATATAATTACGCCGGGCGGATGTGGCCCGCTCTTGAGTTTGACACATATGGACTAAATAGAACTTGAAAAGATATATTTTTCAAATGTGATCGCAATTCAGATAGAGTTGGCGCACTACAGCCTGCATGCCTCAATAAGTCATCCTCCCCTTGCCCTTACTTTTTTACCGTTCATCTAATGAATATACTGAGTATGGCTTTACCAAAACAATCACTGATGGCGAATAAAGTATCCATTATTCGAGTATGTAGATCGGGTTATATATATATATACATATATATATACCCGCGTATCAGCGAGAAGTAGTGTGTTAAAAAGCTAGAAAAGAAAAGGGAACATTTTAAAAATAACGTAACATGACTGTCAATATACAGTATTTGTTTTGTGAGTGTTAGTGAGTGTTGCTGTCATCAAGGATTTGATTATCATTATTTCTTTCAATCAGGTTCGTATTTGTAGGATGTGTTGTGTTCAAGTTACATTCCGTGTTTGTCAATCGTTGTAAAGATGACAGGTTTCATTCATCGATTCGTTTCTTACTGCATCAATAAACAGCTCGTCTTCTTTATCTGAGACCTGACACACTGCATGCACGGGTTTTTTTACACTGTCTTCCTTTAGCGGGACAATGACTTTTCCAACGTGTGCTTTGTTTCCGCAGTAGTTGGATTTATGAATATGCTTGTATGTATGAGACGCTTCATATTTTTGCTGCCTTTTCAATTGTGTAATTCGGTTTTGTTCAGCTCTTTGGAACTGTTGCCTTTTATCTGTGCACTGCGTCAGTTCACGTGAGCCGCTCGGTGTACATGCATGGAAGGTTCCCAGCTGTGCTGGTGCCATCTCGTGCTATGTCCATGGCTGTATTTAATGTTACCTTAGTCCTGGCACTTAAAACTTTCTCTCGCAGTTTCGCTGAGTTTGTGTCAAACACCACCCTGACCATCTCATCTTCCTCTCCATAAGCACAGTCCTTCACCCGTGAATATTTACCCGTGGCAGTTTGCTATTGGATTGCCGCTGACGGACGGCCTTATATGGGCAGGCACTAAATTACAAACGCCAGCGGCAGCCTGTCTATGAACTTAAAGTGTAGGTTTACATCGTGCTTTGTTTCCGAAGTAGCAGAACTCATGAATATGGTTGTATATGTCACTCGCTCGCTTCTTATTGTTTCGCTGCCTTCTCAATTATATAATGCATGTTTTCTTCAGCGCTTTTTGAGGTCTTCCTGATTTTCTATGTACTGCGTGATTACGTGGGTGGCGTGATGATGTCACACGAAACTCCGCCCCCACGGCGTTGAAGCTCATCTCCATTACAGTAAATGGAGAAAACTGCTTCCAGTTATGACCATTACGCGTAGAATTTCGATATAAAACCTGCCCAACTTTTGTAAGGAAGCTGTAAGGAATGAACCTGCCAAATTTCAGCCTTCCACCCACACGGGAAGTTGGAGAATTAGTGATGAGTCAGTGAGTGAGTGAGTGAGTGAGTGAGTGAGTGAGTGAGGGCTTTGCCTTTTATTAGTATAGATTATTAGATGTTTGAGATTTTCAATTGTTTATGTTGTTCAGTCAAGTACAGAATCTCTTTTCATGTTCTTTGTGAGTTGCTTGGGGTCCACCTTTAAGATTTGCAGGTGGGAATGTATAGGCAAAGCAATGCTTGAAGTGGATATGCATAAGTGCCAGTACCCTATGTGTTACACTGATGAATTAACAAGAAGAGCGAGGAGAGTGGAGCAGTAGCTTTAGCATTGCAGCTCAATTTCTGTGGCTTCCATATTAGAAACTCAAGCATCCTGATCTAAGAATAGCACCAGTGTATTGTGAAATTGTATCATCCATGGGTTGGGGAGCCCACTTTGGAGTTATTAGCTCTGTGTCCAGGAGCTGGATTTAAATGTAGTGGAATGGATAATTGTGATGAATGTCTGTACACTAGAAAAAAATGAAAATCAAAACTCAACATCAAAAATTAAAGTACAGGCCCACTTCAATTACCAATGCAAAGAGTTTTGGAGATTGGGGGAGTTTGGGGTGTCTCCCACTTCAAACTAAGCAGATCCACATATAAATGATTTCAGAGGTTGAGGTCCCCTTTCAAAGTTCATAGATTCAATTGTACAGTATGTTACAGTGGAGTACCTTTTGGGGAAGCCATTAACTGACACTGTCGTCCAAGAGCACTTCTAGGATTTGTAGGTATCAGGGTGATTGTTGTACGTGGTCTTAAATTTATATTATATTGTACAGCAGAAGAGGTCCCTTTGGCCTTTAGTATATGTTCATATAATAGTGTAACACTGATCAGGAAATGTATAGTAAATGATGGACAAAAAGATAGAGACAAATCACTATGTATGTATATGTATATCTCATGTATATACTGTAACTGAGAAAAAAGATCAGCAATTGGGTGCAATAGTTCAGGTGCTTAATCTTCTGAAGCCCCTAACACCTCTGTGTTTCTGGCTGCTGTTGGGTCAAAGGACACCACTTGCCGCCTCTACTTTTCTCAAACTTAATTTTTGCTTCTAGCAAAGCAACACCTACAGCCATAGCACCTGGCATTAGCATTTGAGTCTCAGCATGCTTGCTAATCATTGAGCTTCAAACTTTCTCATTCCATTTCATACCTGACTGTAGCTGGCAAACATGTTCAAGTCTCTTTTTATCCTGTCCAGGATGCCACCACTTCTTCAGTCATTCGTCCACCCTATTAGTTAGTGCTGCTGTTCAGCTCATTAATTGCTTCTGCTCTGGCCTTCACTTGCATAATGCATGTTTGCCTACAATAATAAATATCAACAACTAAAATATGTATTGACAAAAAAAAATGCGTCTTGGCTTAAAAAAAATCTGAAAAGTGTTAAATGCAAATCTGTGTAAGCTCCTTTGACCCCAAATCAGCACCCACATTAGTACTGTAGCTACAGAGGCTCATAGTCAGTGCGCCTTTTTGAGCCTTTGGTTTTTCTACACTCTTAAAAATAAAGGTGCCATAGCTTGTTCTTCAGAGCAGTGCCTAAAGGGAACTATTTTTTGTTCCAAAAAGATCAATCTACATAAATGTTCCAGAATGAACCTTTATTTAGTTCTCCATACAGTAAATAACCATGAATAGATGATGTGAAATACCAATGGGTCCTGATTTTTAAAAGGACACTCGCTGCACACAACAACAACAGCACAGACTAAGTCTGTTAGTGTCCTGTTAGTATCCTGCTAGGTAGTTTGAAGATTTCAGCTAATCTTTTAAGAAGTTTTTTAAAGCGGAAAGTACCAGCTTCATATATGAAGAACACATTACAGAATGAAACAATGCTTTGTCAACAAAGAATCACAAAACCCAGTAAAGAAACATATAATGCCATTAAAGAATCATTATTTGTAAGAATGTAATGTACTTTCGTATTCTATTACTGTATGTAGAGTACTGTACACTGGGTGGTATGGTGGTCAGTGCTGGTGCATCACAGATTCAGCGTCCTGCTTTTGAATGCTCTTCTTCTGCATGCTTTTTCTGTGGGTTTTCCACTTTCTTCCTTCGTCTCTATATTTGGTTGTTAAATTAAATTAAATTAAATTCCATAGTGTGCCCGCGTGTGCGATTGGGTCCTAGAATGGACCAGCACCTGGATTGCATTTGAAAATATTAAGCTGTGCCTAATTTTTTACTGGGAGAGCTAATTTCTTAAACTTATTCAGCACACCAACTATGTTTACTTCTTGTACTGGATGAATTTTAAGAACAAGTACTTAGCATCATGTCATAAATGACAAGAGATTGGATAAGTGTTTGTTAAATTTATTCTTTTTCATTTCTTTTGTTTTTGGTAGGGTCTACTCAAAACACAAGCTAACAAACTCAAAATAAAAACTTTGCAACATTCATATTTCAGTGACAAATCATAATTCATTATCTTTCATTGTGCAGATTCTTTTGACGCTAGTTAGTAAATAATTTTAGATGTCGTTTTTGTCAGGGAACTGTTAATGTTTAATAAAGGTTACACTGCTTTTTATAGTACTTTTCCTTTTCATTCTTCACAAGCATAAAAATAACACTTGTTTAATGCTGCTTTCTACACCAGAATTAATTAATTAATGGGGAACTTGTGAAAAGACTTTTTTTTTTCTTTGCAAGAATACGATTTCTGCAAGTGGTTTAAGGCTTGGTGTGAGGAACATAATTGTGCTGGCATTTTGTTCTGGCAAGAAAAACACATTCTTTAAAATGAAACCATATTTGACTTTTTTTCTGAGTAAATTGGGTATTAGTGGAAAAAATGTATTTTTTAGAGAATGTATTTTACAGCTGATATGCTAAATGTGAGTCGGCTTTTTTGTTATTTCATAGTAATTAAATACTGCAGGCATCTTTTGGCTTAATTTGTTTTTTCATACATTATTGGTTTTTTAGGCAGAGAAAGAAATCATATAAAACATTTAGTATGTCACGTTACAAAAAAATCAAGTACAAAATTGCCCTGAGACCAAATTGGTTTTGAGATTACAATGAGATGTGTGAGGCGCAGCAGTGATACCAACCCCTTTAGCTCTTCCGTTGTCAGTTCCTCAGAGTGCTCCTCGATGAGCTCATTGATGTCACCTTCATCCATGTCCAGGTCCATGGTCTTGCCGAGGGATACAATCTCCTCCCCCACTGCCGCTTCAGATTCAGTCTTTCAAATTCCGTTTCAGACACCTCAGGCCACAGCTTCTTCCACGCAGAGTTCGAGGTCCTCTTTGTAACACCCTGCCATGCCAAATCGATAATTCTGAGGCATATAACAGAACTCTCGAAGGGTCAGGTTTGTGCTCTCTGTCACCTCAAAGCAGAGGCGGAACAGGTGCTTGGTGAAGAGCTTTTTAAAATTAAAAATCACTTGCTGGTCCACGGGCTGCAGGATAGGGGTGGTGTTGGGTGGAAGGTAGAGAACCTTTATAAACCTAAAATTTTCGAGGATGTCATCTTCAAGGTTAGGTGGGTGAGCAGGTGCATTGTCCAGGATGAGAAGGGCTTGCAGAGTTAGGTTATTTTCCTGGAGATATTTTTTAATGTCAGGACCAAAGACCAAATTACCCACTCCACAAAGAACTGCCTGGTGACCCACGCCCTCGGGTTTGCACTCCACATAACCTGCAGTTTTCCTTTCATAATGTTTTGTGACTTAAAGGCTCTGGGGTTTTCCAAATGATAAACGAGCAACAGCTTAATCTTGCAGTCACCGCTCGCATTGGCGCACAGTGCAAGGGTTAGCCTGTCCTTCATGGGTTTGTGGCCTGGCATCCTTTTCTCCTCTGCTCTTATATAAGTCCTCCTTGGCATCTTCTTCCAGAAGAGTCCTGTCTCATCACAGTTGAAGACTTGCTGGAGGATGTATCCTTCGGCCGCTATAATTCCTGCAAATGTTTTGAGGCCTCACCATGCCTGACAACAGAGTGAATGCTGGTTCTCTTTTTAAAATTCTCAAACCAGCCCCAACTGGCTTTAAACGGCTCGCCCAATGCCTCGTCTGTCGAAGTGCCTGGGGTCTGCTGCTGCAAATCAGCGTAAATCGCTTGTGCCTTCTCGCAGATTATAGCCTCCGTCACAGTATCTTCTGCGAGCAGCTTCTCCGTCAACCACATAATCAGCAGCTTCATGGATAGATGTCCGCTGTTTAGAAATGATTTTAAACGCCCTTGGCTGGTGTTATAGCCTTTATCGACTCCTTCTGCTTCAGTATGGTGCAGATTGTAGAAGTCCTACGCTTGTACAGCTTCGCCAAATTGACTACACGCACACCTTGCTCATGTTTTTCTATAATTTCTTTCTTTAATTCAATGCACATCATCCGCTTCTTCTTCTCTGCACTGTCCTTCGCACTCACTTTCTTTGGACCCATAGTTGGAAAAACAAAGTTTAGCAAAATAACTGCAAGCACAAATGCGAGCACAACACTGAAGCTTCCACTGCAAGCTAACTGCTTAAAGTGAACGAGTGAGACACGGGATGTTGTGGCGTTCACTGTGGCGAGCTACTTTAACTAGTGGTTGTGGTGGGGTATCTGAAGCTGGCTCTTAACCCAAATTTTAGCTCTCAACTCACAGAAGAAAATCGGCCAAGAGACTGCTCGTATCTCAAAAAACTCGTTATTTGGGACACTCGTAAGTCAACTTATCACTGTAATTTGAAAATGGGACAGAAGACAAAATCAAAAGATTCAAAAAGCACAAAAATGCAGAGAATAGCTAAGACACAACAAAATACTCTCATGGCTTGCTATAGTACAGTTAATATCTCCGGGGGGTTTTGTGAGAAGGGAATGCATAGGAATTTGTTGCAACACAGAAACATAATAATGAAAAGGCAATCAAAACTAAAGGGCAAACCAAAACCCAAGTCACAGGGAAAAGAGTTCAAAACCATCATGAGTAGTATAATGTCAGGCACGTTCTGTCAAAATTTAATCCGAGTTTGATTGATGAGATTAAACCACGCCCCTTTTTAATCGAAGACCGGAAGTCCCGCCCCCACCCACCATCTGTTGTTTGTTGACCTTTGATGACCTTTCCGGAAGTCCCCCCCACCCACCACCGGTTGTTTTGTTGACCTTGGATGACCTTGATCAGGGCCCCTGTTGATTGATGACAGGAAGTCCCCACCCCCACCCATCGGTTGTTTGTTGACCTTTAGCCCTGCCATCTGTTTTCCCCAGGAAGCTGTCAAGGGCAATTTGATGGATGCCCCCCACCCCTTGAACCCCCACCACCCCGCCCCCGGCTTGGGCCACCTGCCTTGCCCCATCTCACTAGGGCATGTTCAGACATGTCCAAGGGTCTGCTAGGCCCCCCCTTGAACCCATCACCAATCCCCACCACTTCCCAGCCCCCAACCCTCTTCCAAAGACAAGTTCAGGCATGTTCAGGCATGTTGCAGCCGGGCCCTGGACAAGTTCAGGCATGTTCCAATCCATACCCAGACTGAAGGGCCTGCCTAAGCCTCACCGATAGGCTGCACATGATGTCTGATCCCTCCACTTCCGAGGACATACACACAAGCTCCGGTCAGACCGATCTAACTTGTCGCCATTCCTGCCGATAGTGCTTTAGGTAAGAATTCTGGTATCTATGTAACAATTATTTTTAAAATATCTATCTATCTAATCGATGCTATATCATTTGTAAACCCCTTGTATTTTATCTAAGCCAAAACAGCCTTTTCACTCACAGAAAGACAAGCAGTCAGCTTTTAGCAGGCTTGGGCTTGTAGTTCAAAGCACACTGAAATACAAGCTGTCCGGCTCTCTCTGTCTACACAGAGACTCTCAGAGCAGACATCCCCCCTGCGCGCGCGAGCCCGCGAGATGACCAGTGCCGAAGCTCTCCGCGGCTCCGAACAGACATTACACCACCGCCCCTGCCCCGCTAAGCGCTGATTCAGTCCAGGAGCGTACATGCTTTTCATCAGCTGAATGTAAGCCCCCCTTCTTCCATCCCCATGCGCTTAGCACGCAGCTACTTTTTCCCCCAAGACGGATGGATGTTTAAAAGTTAAAGGCTTTCATGATAAAGTGTAAAACACGAGATAAATAGTTCGATATAAGCCCCTCATACACACACACACAGTTAAATAAGATGCAGCAGAACCCTTTTAAATCACGTTGGGGATGTGTAAATGCTAAATGAATTAATATATTTATAATTTGTGTTTAAATCGATCTAAAACAAAACCCTATTCTACCCATGTTAATCCTCCCCTCATGAAGAAATCCGGTTAGTTTTTCTAAAAGTTTGAATGCCTTAATCAGATCGGATATATTGGGCTGTGGTCTGTGGGGAATTGGTGGCACTTCTGCATCATAAACGGCCTGAGCCGCTGACGACCTTTAACCTCGGAGCAAAACAGAATGCGTCTGTTTAATCAAATCTACGAGTTACAACGGAATCTATTAATCAAATTCCGGATAACCATTAACTTTGTGACCGGATCAAAATTTTTGCAAAGGTGAAAAGGTCTTGCGGAGATACGTACAGATGTTTAAACAAATCTATTAGGCGAATTCCGGACCACACTGGACAAAGGTCATTATACGGATGTCCGATTTAAATGATTGGGGCACATTGTAAAACACCCCGCTTCTTGGATCTATAAATAAGCCGCGGTCGGACCCCCAAGCCCCATTTTCTCTACGGATCGTTCAGAACAAGAAAGATGAATTTCTCCCAGCACGGTTTGTCAGAACGATTTTATTAGAATTATATATTATAATTTTAATGAATACATCTAAATGAAATCTAATTATTCTTCATACAGACGAAACTGCAGCAGCTGCAATCAATGAACACCCAGGTAAGGCTATTCATGAATCTTATACGCTTTAAATGAATATGCTTTAAAAACTGAGGGCTGAATTCTTATATTTTATCCTTAGAGCTGTTCATACCAGTCGATTCGCAAAATGGTAAAACCTTTTTAATATATCTTGTTTAATTCGTAACGGCATGCTTATTAGCATTTAGGCGGAGCCTTCGTGTATCGGAGGGCTCTTGGTAGCATGCGTGCATGTATAAGCGTTATGTGTTTGTCAATATAAAACTGTTTATAACATGTTTCTTCTGGGCTGATCCGTTCATGAAATGGTTTGAGGAGTCTATAAAAGTGTCTTAACTAACCGCATGAACGACGTGCGTGAGTGAATATTTGCGTATAATTACTGGGATGTAATGGAAAATGTCTTGGAATACAATAAAGTTATTTCAAGACGTGCGGTTGATTCCTTTATTTTTTATTTATTTATTTTTTCTTTAGAATTATTTATACAGATAGAGTCGCCAATCGATTTCGATATTCAAGGTGAGATTTTTTATTAAAATGATAAAATATTTACAAAGTGTCTATGAGCGGTCATGTGAGCGCACGACCACGTGTCTATGAGCGGTCGTGTGAGCGCGCACCGTCGGGTATGTAATTACTAGCTTTCTGACGGCACATGAGCTTTGGTAAATGGAATGTAATAGATACTAGGTCCGTCAAAAGTCAGGGTGATTTTAGACGTATCAAAAGTATGGTTGAACCATCGAGTAAATGAATATTATAACGTGCATCAGTATTTATGAGAATATATTTTATTACCTTGAGACCCGATTATTTTGAAAATGATTTTCTCCAACTTAGTTTAGGGACTGCTCGGGCAGTTTGTTAAAGTGCTTCGGGTGGTTACAAGTAGACTATCGGGATGCTGCATATTAAAACATTCGATTGAGCTGTGTGTGTGTGTGTGTGTGTATGCACCTGTAAAGCAGTTTGTGTGTGTGTGTGTGTGTGTGTGTGGGTGCATATGTAAGATCAGCTTGTGTGTGTGGATTGGTGCTCAGGCATTTGGTTTTAGCCGTTGTAAGAGCTGGAATGGGGAAATGTTATTTTAAATAGGCATTTATTTTGTTTTGTAGACGAAAATTCTGTACAAAACGAAACAGTTTCTCAAAGGGATTACACTGATTTGTATAGTCACGGTAAGTGACCTTTTCAATTTACGGATGAAACTTTGGGGTGTACACTTATCTGTAGATTTTGTGAAAAGAGTCCTTTAACTGAGAAGGTTATAATTATATTTTCAGATTCAACTCTCCCGGGTGTTTTAACGCAATTGATGCAAGGCTCAGACAATCTAGCACTTTACGAAAGCTGGCAGAATCAGCAAGTACCAGCACCGTCGGAGATCAACAGCCCCGGGTATTCTCTGACAGCATCTCTGTCCCCGTCTCCGAGAAGCCCTGGGCAATCTCCGACGCCGTCTCCGAGAAGCCCTGGGCAATCTCCGAAACCGATAAGCCGTGGGCAATCTCTGCCCGCTTCTCAGAGAAGCCGTGGGTATTCTCCAGCGCAATCGTCGGCGTCATCTATTTCTAGCCGGCGTTCAACCCCCAGATGGGACACTTTACCAACATCGCCTCACTCTGAGCGAGGATCTCGACGAAGAAATCGTTATTCATGCCGATATTCCCATCGGCCTGACCACGACCGGAGACATCGCGAAAGACTGGTGCAGCTGGGCGACGTTCTTCACTGGGCACTGGAGCAATTTATAGAATTAGAGTCTCCTGGGTACAATTCCGTACCCGACATGAGTTTACATTTGCTGCACCTGTATACTTTTTCCAAGGTTCTACCCAGAAATTAAAGGATAGGTTTTATATTACTTTTTTTCATTAAAAATAACATTGAATCCAAAGTTTCTGTGCTTATAAATGTAGCCTTTTGTTTAAATTTTTATTATCTGTGTTTATAACTGTAACCTTTGTTTAAATTTTTATTATATGTGTTTATAACTGTAACCTTTGCTTAAATTTTTATTATATGTGTTTATAACTGTAACCTTTGCTTAAATTTAGGTCATGTCTGAAAACGGGTCTAGCGGGAGCAGCAACGAACGTGACAGCAGTGACATTGATACAGACAGCAGCAGAGACAGTGATGCAGAAAGCTCCTGTGAACATCGTGTAGGGCGTAAAGGTAGGAAAAGGCCGTCCAGTGAAAACCTGAGACTATTAAAAGAGATGTCTGATAACCTTGAATATTCTATAAAACCCCCTAAAATACCTACCCCTCTGCGATCACCTGAAATTGTTCAATCACCAACCCCAGTGACACATCCTATTGATAATTTTGATCTCATTGATACTTCGCTCCAGGTTCTAAATTCTGATGAAATAGCCGTAGTTAACGCTCTGTTGGAGCTTTTGAAGAATACCTCAAATCGGGACATAACGTCTTCAGGCCCTTCACAACAACCAAATGCCCTAAACACAGTTGTGAAATCCCCACAGCCTTCTACCTCAGGAACCTCGGAGCCTAGTAAGATCAGTCTTCAACACTCACCTGTTGATGACTTAAAAGAGTCGAATACTTCAACCCCACATCCTCAGACAGGATCAGGAGTGACTAATTTGTCCGGGGTAAACTTGAGGCTCGAAACCAACTCTCCACAGCCCTCTACCTCGCATACGGTGAATCCGTCGTCTCCAGAGCCGTCAGTAAGCTCCCCACAACTCTCTACCTCTCAATTCCATAATTTGTCTATAACGGAGCGTCCAAAATTTAACAATATCGAGATTAGACACCGTTTCAATTTTTCTGAGGCCTACACCCTTGATTCATTCGCCGAAGTTTTTAATCATATACATGAGACCCTTCAGCAAATATTAGACAGTTTTACGAGCACTTTGAATCCTATGGATCTAGTTCAGTTAGAATTACGTGCCGAATCTCTCAACCCCAGTGTTTTTCCCTAACCCAGCTGGCATGCTTTCTGTTGAAGACTTTTTTAATCAAATTGAATTACTTCTCCAGAGTCATGCTACTATTTTAGCCGATTCCAGTCTGACGCTAATCGTTCAGGTGGTTAGGGTTCCATCTGGCGGGCTAGGCATAAAGCCTGTTCCCTTTTCAACGATGTAATCCTTCAAAAGAAACGGAAGCACCTATGGATCTCCTTTAACCGGGATGATCAGTGTTGTTTTGTCAGGGGTTTGCTGGCTGTATTAAACGATAAGTTCAGAAACAATCAGAAATTGTGTGAACAAGAGGCTCGCCGTCTGCACGTCGAGGCCGGTTTATCAACGGATCAGAAAGTAACGTTTTCAGATGTCGAAAAATTTGAGAGGCTACTAGGAATTAAAATTATCGTCTGGTACAGGGACCAAACACTACTGCTCTATTAAAATTTGAAGCGTCCCGGGTCAGAAAACCAAAGACGGCATTCCTGTTTTTGCACCAGGAACATTATTACGGTATTTTGAATCTAAAAGGCTTTCTGGGATTTTCCTACGTCTGCGATTTCTGTTACACGGGATATTCTATACCCTCACGACATCGCTGCGAACAACACTGTGACGTCTGTTTATCTACAAACTGTCGATTGGTTGACGGCGAGGCTTTTCGATGTCCCGACTGCCGTCGTTTCTGTCGATCAAGGGTTGCTTGAACTCCACAAAACACCGAAATGGAATGAAAAGACGCGTCGGTCTGAAAGTATCTGCGACGTCCTTAAAGTCTGTGCTCTCTGTTACGAGAGATACAGCTTGAAAGCCGGTTCAAAACCTCACAAGTGTCGACCCAAACACTGTCGCGTTTGTAGAGCGGTCGTGAAAGAGTCGGATGAAAATCATCAGTGTTTTATTCAAAGCTTACCGCAAGACCAAACCATGAAAAATACGTGTTTTACGATTTTGAGTGCCGTCAAGATGACGGTACTCACATCCCCAATTACATCCACTGCATGCATTGGAACGGTCAATGGTGGAGACGGGCCGGTGAGGACTGTGTAGCAAAGTTCTTTCACAGATATCGATGTCCGAAATACAAAGATTACACGTTCATAGCTCACAATTCTAAGGGGTATGACGGATATTTCCTCATGAAATATCTCGTCGAAAGCGGGCAAACTCCATTTGTAACATCTCAGGGCTGTAAATTAATGTGCTTTATAGAAGAAGATTACAACTTGAGATTTATCGACTCGTTGAACTTCTTACCTATGAAATTGAGCAGTATGCCCAAAGCCCTGGGATTCCAT
The DNA here is from genome assembly GCF_016835505.1 of Polypterus senegalus. Classification (NCBI taxonomy): domain Eukaryota; kingdom Metazoa; phylum Chordata; class Cladistia; order Polypteriformes; family Polypteridae; genus Polypterus; species Polypterus senegalus. The sequence continues at coordinate 128,165,349 of NC_053160.1, forward strand.
GCTCAAAAAGGGTACTTTCCCCATTTCTTTAATACCGCTGAAAATCAAGATTACATCGGACCATACCCCGATCCTAAATATTACGGCATTCAACACATGATGAGCCAGGAAAGAGAGGAGTTTTTGTCTTGGTACGATTCGGTTAAAAGCGGTACCTTCAACTTTAGACAAGAAATGGCTTACTATTGTCGAAACGACGTGGTTATTTTGAGAACTGCCTGCATGAAATTTAGAGATAAAGTGGTCGGGATCGGTAATATTGATCCTTTTCAGTGTATGACCCTAGCTTCTCTCTGTCTGACCATGTACAGACAAAACTGTATGCCTGATAATGCAATAGGAATCATTCCGACTGATCATTACAAAAGCACTCACAAAGCATATTCTAATGCTTCTATTCAGTGGCTAATGTTTCTTTCCGAGAAGGAAAAAATAAACATTCGACATGCGCGGAATCACGGTGAAGTCAAGATGGGGTCCTTTTATCTAGATGGTTACGCCGAAGTTCAAGGTGTCCCGACGGCCTTTGAGTTTGCTGGCTGCTTTTATCACGGATGTCCAGAGTGCTACGATGCGCAAGCCAAGCACCCTCTTACGGGGACGTCTTATGCAGAATTGTTTAAAACGTTTGACGACAAACTCAATAAATTGCGTGAAAACTTTAATCTGACGGTGAAAGTGCTTTGGGAACACGATTGGGAGCGCATGAAAAAAGAGGACGCGGAGCTTCAGGATTTCTTAAGACGCTTTGAGTTTCCTGAACCTATCAATCCCCGTGATGCCCTTTATGGAGGGCGCACCAACGCTATCAAATTATATCATAAGGTTCAAGGCGACGAGCAAATGCATTATTACGATTTTACAAGTCTGTACCCCTACGTCAACAAAACAAAAACCTACCCGATCGGCCATCCGACCTTTGTTTTTGAAGAATTTGGAGATCTTAAGCAATACTTTGGTCTCATTAAAATCACCATGTTAGCCCCTCGCAATTTGTATTTTCCGGTCCTCCCTTTAAGAATTTGCAATAAATTGATGTTCGTTCTGTGTCATATGTGTGCAGAAACCCGACATCCACCGCCTTTGCCATCACAATGATCGGGAAAGGTCTTTAACAGGAACCTGGTGCAGCGTCGAAATACTCAAGGCCTTAGATAAAGGGTACAAAGTTTTAAAAATTCATGAGATATGGCACTACGAACAGAGTACCGCAGATTTATTTTCCGATTACATCAAAATTCATCTGAAAGGCAAACAGGAGGCCTCTGGATGGCCATCTTGGGCCGTGGACGAAGCGTCCCGGCGGCGCTATGTTGACGACTATTTCTTAAAAGAAGGCGTATTATTGGAGCGTGAAAACATAGCCTCCAATCCCGCCAAGAGACAAATTTCCAAGTTATTTCTGAATTCTCTTTGGGGAAAATTCGGTCAGAAGCCTAACCAACTGACCACGACGTTTGTTAAACACACCCAAGAATTCTTTGATTACCTGTTCTCAGACATGTATCGGGTCTCCTATTTTGGCTTTGTCAGCGACGAAATCGCTCAGGTGCAGTGGAGGTATGCGGATGACCGATACGTTGTACCCGGCCCTGTCAATGTGGTGATCGCCGCTTTCACCACGGCCTATGCCCGGCTAGAATTGTACGAATTGCTGGATCGTTTAGGGCCGAGGATTCTGTATCATGATACAGATTCCATTATCTTCACAGCATCGCCCGGACAGTACACACCGCCGCGGCGACTATTTAGGCGAACTCACCAGCGAACTAGATCCTGATGACTACATAGAAGAATTTGTTTCTGGGGGTCCAAAAACGTACGCGTACAAAACGTTCAAAGGCAAGGTCTGCATGAAAGTAAAGGGTATTACTCTCAATCACCAAACGGTTCAAGAGGTAAACCTATATTCGTTAATGGATCTAGTGCATAGTTTTGTAGAAAACGATCTCACAAAAGAAATAACCGTTCATGGTATGCAGATTCATAGGAACAAAAAGACCCTGACGTTGCAAAATCGTCCACTCAGAAAGAGATTCAGAGTGGTGTACAACAAAAGGGTTCTCTTGCCCGATTTCACATCTCTACCCTATGGATACTAAAGAGGGCTTTGATGTAAGACTTCAACACCCGTTCTCAAAAATAGTCTCGGGACCCTCCTGTTCGGGCAAATCGCATTATGTGAAAAAGCTTTTGGAACACACAGAACATGTGCTTTCTCGCGCCCTGACAATATAGTCTGGTTTTATAGTTGTTGGCAGCCTCTGTACGACGAACTATTAGCCCGATTTCCCAAAATCAAATTTTTGGAGGGGTTACCCGCTTCCTTAAGCGACGATGAACTACTGCCGCCTGATCGAGTTAACTTGGTGATCGTCGACGATTTGATGGAACAAGCGAGCCATAGCCAAGAGATAGAGAGGGCCTTCACAAAATATACTCATCACAGGAATTTGTCCATCATTTACTTGGTCCAAAATTTATTTTTTCAAGGCAAGAAAAGTAGAACAATAAATCTGAATGCCAATTACATCACCCTTTTTAAAAACCCGAGAGATAAGCTGCAAATCACCAATTTAGCGCGTCAAATGTACCCGGCAGGGTGAAATTTTTCTTGGAGGCCTTTGAGGACGCTACGCGACACCCTTACGGTTATCTGTTGGTGGATCTGAAAGCCCAGACACCTGACGAATTTCGTTTACGTACCGGCTTGTTCCCCCGATTGGCCTGCGGCGTACGTCGTGAAAAGATAAAGACGTGCGATTTTCCGAGTATTTGAAAAAGAGACGGCATGTCGTGCAGAATAAAAAGAAATCTCCCTCTGCTCAAGACCCTGCACAGGGTCTCCTGTCGCCGAAGAAAAGCGCTGCTGAGCGAGGCTCCTGACGATTTCATTTATGCTCTGGCCGAAATAGCTCTCAATACTTTAAAAGGCCATGTCCCCCTGACTTCCAGACAGTTCAAGTTGCTGAAGAAGCATCGTTGCGCCGTTAAAAAACTAAGCGATAAAAAACTAACCGTTAAAAAGAAAAAAACCCTTTTAAATCAGAAAGGAGGTTTTCTCGGAGCCCTGTTAAGCGCTGCCATTCCTTTCATTACTAGTTTAATAGCATCGAGAGTATAAATATGGAATACACGCGCAAGATGTACTTGGTCCCTCAACAACAAATGGCTCAGTGGCAACAGAAACCCCCACCTTCCAACGACCTTCTAAGCGCTACGGAAAGTGAACTGGATAAACAAATGAAACTCATACTTGAACGTGATGACTTGACCGTCGATGCAAAAGTAAAACTTTATACAACCGTCTTGCAAAGATACCTTACCTTTGTGAAAAAAGCGGATAAAGAAACCGGTTCTCTGACATTATTGATGCCTGTCGAGAGCCAGGAGGTGCCGCCAGAGACGCTCAAAGATGAGCCTAGTACCCCAGAAGAACGGGTGTACGACGAGATTTTGAAAAGTGCTCCGGATAAATCAAAGAAATATACTGAAATAATTTTACAGAAAATGTCGCATCACCCTAATACAACCTATTGGAATGGCTTGGGAGAGTTTGTGTTTCGTGGAGAACCGTTACCCAGAACGAATATGGTCGATCTAATGCGGAACTTAACCGCCCGTCACAACATACCGTCCTATCGGAGACCTAGGGGCTGGAAAGAATTTATTAAGGCCCTGGCCGGATTGAACATTCCGACCTCGGCCGTACCAAACATGGACACTAGAGAACTTCTAGAGAGTTTCAAACCACCCTCCCCAGACGGGGCTTCTGCCTCTGCTGCCTCTGCTGCCTCTGCTGCCGCGACGTCTGCTTCCGATACACCTGTTGGCAAGAAAACCAGATCTCGCAAAAAGAATGAATGGATTCCTTATTGAAATGTAATTATATTTTTGTTTAATAAAATATTATATTTAATTACAAAGTTTGCCTATTCTTTATTAAGATAATTACAGGGCATAGAACTTTGCATACAGGGATGATCCTGAAAGCTTCTAGAACTGTTTTTAGACAAGGTGTTGACAAAATTTTGAACCATATCATCGTTCTTGGTGACTTCATTAAAATACAGGTTCATGACCTCTTGATAAGAGCGTCCTTTTCCTCTATGATGCAGGAAAAAAATACAGTGTTGCCTGCAGACGGTGGAAAACCAGCTTTGAAGCTGCCGGGTATGGTGAATAATTTCTTTACAGTTTCTGTTTAAAAAGCTGTATATTTCCTCAGGAAAATAGATAAAGTCTGGTGGGGCTCCGTAGGAATCGAAAAATTCTCCAGTTCCGTCTTCTCTGAGATGTATCGCCAGCCAGTGTTCTCCGGGTTGATTTTGACGGTGAGTATTGACGATGATCATGGTCGGGAGCTCCGTAAGTATCTTTTTAGGCAGTTCGTCGCACGCCAACACTCCGTAAAACAGATTTTCTGTGTACGGATTACTGGACATGAGTTTGTTGATCTGCAGGGTGTTCATGCTTTTTAGTAATCATAAAGTATATTTCTTCTCTGGTTTATTTCAATAATGTTGTCAAAGACCGCGTACACTATTAGATTCACAGTATTGGGTAGGGGTTGCCGAAAGCGGATTTCAAATCTCATGTTCCCAGTTTTCATCAATGAGAAATGGTCTCCGCATTCTTGATCTGGAGTCAAATCAAAGGCAAACAGGGTGTAACCTTTGGAGAATTCAGAACGGCTGATGGCTAGAGGCAGGTCTTTCAAGTGCTTTCCGGTGGCCAACACAAGGTTGTAATATTCTCGAGCGGTGGTGTCATTATCAAAATTGGGTTGAAATGGTTTGGCGGAATCTGTTCTCCGTCCAAATACAAGGCCAGGAATTCCACATGGTTATGCTTGAAATTGAAGGGGTTTCTGGCGTAATCCCCGGAAAAGGCATCATTATCCACCATGCCTAGGACCACGTATTTGGGTAATTGTCCCAAGAACAGGTTCTCCTGATTGCTCACCCGTATCCCGGCCGGTAAACTGAGAACTTTCATATTCACTCTTTCCACGGGTACTTGGCGTTGGCGTTTGTGAGTGCGTGTCGTGTCCCCAATTTCACCGCCGCTGAAACTTTAACTTTCTTGACAAAAAGAGCTGCGGATAAAATGTTTACTTTATAACGCTCTGCATCTCCGGACATCAGACAGAATTCATTTTTGCTCCGGACCATTTTTATTCTGACGTCCACTCCGTTTAGAATTAATTTTTCTTGAAAAATAGGTCGGAATGAATAGATCCGAGGAGTTCTACTGTCTTACCCTGGGCCGTATAACCGTTTCTTTTTTTGAACCCCTCATTCGGACCGTCCAAGGTTGTGTTTTCATGTTCGTTGGCCGAGTCTTTATAAAAAAGACCCGTACCAAATTGGAACTTGAGAGTTTCACTGCTGTAATTTAACAATCCCTCAAAAAGGGCCCTATATGGGTAAAGGCTGGAACTCTGTGATATTAAGCGATCTCCCAGGGTTACATCCACTTGTGAAAATAAAGCGGCTATCGGATAATTAACAAAGGCTACCTTGGCCACGGGGTGGATTAGTTCCGTCGGCATTGACGATTTTGCATCGGACGTGTAGAAGCGTGTTATTCAGGTCCAAATAGTCTTCCCCATTTCCGGTAATCAGAAACTCCAGGGGCGACTTCAGATAGAGCTGAGAGAGGGGGGACCTCGACGTAGATGCTTTTTTCTACACTAGTCTGAGTATAGGGTACCGTAAACAAGTCCAGTTCGGATTTCACACACTCTTGAGACATTCGATGAACGAAAGACATTTTGAGTTAAAAAATGTTTTTCGATTTCTTTTCTGCGCTGGACTTATCCTTGTGGCGAGAGAAGAAAATGATGTAAAAGCTGAACGGCGTCTTTTTGATGATCGGGCCTGTGCGTGACCCGGGAGGTCTCTTACGTTTAGTTTTCCTCATCACCATTAGACCCGCCCCAGCTTGATTTTCTTCGTTTCCTCGAGTCATCGCTCCTGACATGGCTCCAGCCACCACGTCTTTGACAATATTCTTAGCGGCTGATTTAATGTGTGGTTTGACAATTTCGAATCCTCTTTTCAAGAGAGGCAAAGCTCTTCTAAATAACCCTCGAAATATCCCTCCGATCCCAGAACCGTACATCACTGGGGCCCCAGAAAATCCGGGGAGTCCGTTACCGGCTTGGGTTCATAATAATGCACGTAGGGCTAGGGTCCTGGTAAGATCTCATCTCTGTATTAGTCGTGTATACACCTCTTGGAGGGTCTGAAATGTAACTTGACTATGACCTTGCCAAACTGAAATGGAACCGCTTTGTTCTGATCCGTCTTTATTTCAATGGTCAAAGTATCAAACTGATTCTTGCTGACCGGAACGTAGTGCGGCTTGTCGTAGGTGATTGTGGTAATCTTATTCATCTCATCCTCAATATGTACGCATCTCAAGAGAGGGACGTAGCTGTCGCCGACTCTTTGGTGAGACACAATGTCGCTGTAGACGTACAAGGAATAAAACCCCGCTCTGATATCCGCGGGGTAAGGAGCTTCATTCACCAGACCAATAGTTTTGTCCGGATGAGCTCCTAGAATCCTACCTAATTGTCCCTTGACATGCAGAGTTTCATCCGTCACAGTGTTTGAGAAATAGAATCTACGCTTTAGAGTTGTCGGTCACTTTCTCGACGCTAGAGTAATAGCCCGCGGGAATAGTATAAAATTTAGCTGTTAGCGGATTCACCAACATAAAGTCATTATCCGGTTTGTCTAGGGTGTTCCACGTGTGCGGATACTGAATTTCAGCCAATCCAACTTCCCAGGGGCCTTGTAGGTCGATTGGGGCTGCTAATTTGACGGTAAATTCGGCGATGGTATTATTAGGGAAAACATCCTGAGAAGAATTGCTGGGTAGTACAACGTAAAAGCTTTTTCTCTCCATTGTGAACAGCCCGTAAATGAAGCACTATTTTTGATTCTCAGTATTTAATGTCTTGCGCATAGCTTTCAGGGATCCAACTGTTAAATTTTTCGGGCCAACCGAGCCATTTCACCAAAATATGCTTTTTTCTACGGATATTTTTTTTCGCCAAAATCTTTTCAATCCTGAAGACGTCCGTACCTCGAATCTTTTGTAACTCGGCGTCGTAAAAGGACCCTATAATTTCTTCGCCATCATAATCCTTGAGCTTGTAGACGGGCGGATCCCTGGGGACTAGTTCAGAAACGGTAAATACCTCGTCTGAAAAGGTTTGTTCGTAACCTTTGGTAAAAGGATTCCGGGATTTCGACACTCTAACCGTATCGCCAACTTTGAATTTATATTTTATATTTCTTTTGGTTTTAGTTAGACCGTATAAGTTTTTAAAGACTTTCCAAGAATTGGAACTATTCACCTCGGCAGGGATCATTTTTATACCTCGGTGATAGCTGAGATTATAAGATTTCACCAAGTCCGGTAACCCCGACAGATAGGCCCGGGTGTTCCGGGAGCTGAAATAACGCCACATTTTGGTCTTCAGAGTTCGATTGAACCTTTCCACCACCGAGGCCTTTAATTCACTAGCGGTGGTGAAATGTTTTATTCCGTGTTTGTTGATCAGGCTTTGAAATTCCCGATTGAGAAACTCTTTACCGCTATCCGTCTGAAGTTTGACGGGTACTCTACCTTCCTCCAAAATTTCTCGAAAAACCCTGGTTACTTCTTTGCCCGTTTTGTTTTTCATAACCCTGACCCAAGCATATTTAGAAAGAACATCTATACAAGTCAGTAGATACTTGTAACCACGGTTATACTCGGCCAAGTTTGTCATATCCACCAGATCGACCTGCCATTGACCGTCAATATTGGAAACATACACCTTATTCCTTTTAAAATGGATTCTGGCCGGTTTATGTATCGTGTAGGTGTATTGCCCGGATAACCAATCGGCCACTTCTTGGGAACCAATATGGTGACCCGCTTGCGAGAGAGCTCTTTTCAAGGAATCCTTACCCCCCAAGGACCCGGGATTCTCAGAGTTATAATATGTTTCCTCCAAGATCTGCTCCATCGTCGGTGATAAAACAGACACTGACAAAAGTTAAAAAATTAGAAAACCTTTATTTAGGAGTCTGAATTTTCAGACGGTTGTGGTTTCAGGCTCAGAAAGACCCATCAGCTCTATCATATCCTCAAATTCCAGGTCATATTTAGTCCACAGATTCATATGCCCCTCATGATTAATATTACGCTTACAAAACTCATTTGCCACACGGCGGGTTACACAGTAGGAGTATTCATCCATTTCATAAAATGACTGCATTACAGTGTCATAAATAGAGTTGGTACTTTCAAATTCATCCACAGTCTTTTCAATCACTACACATATTTTGGGAATCGGCAGTAGAATATTAAAATACCCGAGAACTTTCACAGCTAGTCGTTTCAGCCAATATTTACGGAAAATCTTCAGAATCTTCTGAAAGCGACCTTGACGGTAGCCGATCTCAGGTTCAAAGAGGCAGGTATGTCTTACCTGGGCAGGGTGATTTACACCACAGCCTTGACATTCTTTTTTCTGGTCGTAGTAGACAATAATGTCCATCAGAGATGTCATCAGCCCTTTAACAAGCTGCAGGGCTTTTTTCCAGGTTTCAGGCAGTACACCATCGGGGCAATCCATATTTGCCTCAGAAAGTCCGAGCGACATTGGTTCCTGCGGGACTTGTTTGTGCATCCAAGGCTGTCCTGGAGCTAGGTGAGCGGTTTCCGCCTGATCGCCATTAACGGAGATGACAGTGTCCGGCTGATCACCGTTGGGTGTGACGGGTAAGGCCCTACTCGACCAAGGAGACTGGAATCTGGTGTCTGTCTCAAGGTCTCTTGACCAGAGAGTGTAATCAGGCCGTATAGTAAAATAACGGGGGTCAGATTCTTGGTGGTCCTGAATGCAATCCATCCGGACAGAGTTATAGAACTGGTAAGATTCAGGTCTTGAAGCCGGAGTCTTTGGAGTCTTAGGCGGAAACCCCGAGGATGTTACGCCGAACTCCGTCGTTTCAGAGTCCGAAGCTGTCGATATGCAGAGAGCTTTTAAAAGCTTGAACGAATTCTGAAATCCTTCGTCTGGTTCCGTTGACCGACTGAGTATTTATGGTAAGAGGTCTGGGCGTGGCGTAAATAAAGGGGAATTTTACAAGTCGTCATCGCTCGATTCGAACGATGTTTCAGACCAGTTAGACCATTACCGGCCCGTCGCTTAAGCTTGCAGAATTCAGTCCTTGAATACTACAGGCGGTTGACATTTTTCCTTATCGACCACGCATGATTCTACCATTGTTTCGCACAACTTGACCTGTTCCTCATCGACGCTCCATCTTGAAGAAACTCGGGAATCAAACATCTTTTAACCCTTTTTAAACGATCCTTAGAATAGAACCTACGGAACTGACGCTTCACTGGAGTATCGGTCATAGATTCCATTTTTTTCTTCACAGAGTGTTTAGAAATGATGAAAATGCATCGCTTTTTATACACCAGTTTCAGAAGTGAACCAGGAAGTGGAGGGATCAGACATCAGGGGGTGCCTATCGGTGAGGCTTAGGCAGGCCCTTCAGTCTGGGTATGGATTGGAACATGCCTGAACTTGTCCAGGGCCCGGCTGCAACATGCCTGAACATGCCTGAACTTGTCTTTGGAAGAGGGTTGGGGGCTGGGAAGTGGTGGGGATTGGTGATGGGTTCAAGGGGGGGCCTAGCAGACCCTTGGACATGTCTGAACATGCCCTAGTGAGATGGGCAAGGCAGGTGGCCCAAGCCGGGGGCGGGGTGGTGGGGGGTTCAAGGGGTGGGGGGCATCCATCAAATTGCCCTTGACAGCTTCCTGGGGAAAACAGATGGCAGGGCTAAAGGTCAACAAACAACCGATGGGTGGGGGTGGGGACTTCCTGTCATCAATCAACAGGGGCCCTGATCAAGGTCATCCAAGGTCAACAAAACAACCGGTGGTGGGGGAGGGGACTTCCGGAAAGGTCATCAAAGGTCAACAAACAACAGATGGTGGGTGGGGGCGGGACTTCCGGTCTTCGATTAAAAAGGGGCGTGGTTTAATCTCATCAATCAAACTCGGATTAAATTTTGACAGAACTTCCTGACATTATACTACTATCATGGAACCTAATGCTTGGCCTACTTGAGAAATTAATATACTGCACAGTGAAATGAAGCCATATGCCACCACCACCGAATTTATAACAAACTTCTGTAGACTCCACCGGAGTGTGAATTGCAGTCATGTGACTTATTTCTGCACATTGCATTAATAAAATATGTCCAAATTGAACTAACAATTAAACTACATCAAAGTAAATAAAAACAATTCAGGACCCCTAAACAGTTTCACCATGGTAAAAAAAAAAAACTACCACCAGAACCCTAATAAATAATTATTACGATGACAGTTCTCATCCTTTAGTTTTGTTTTTTATATTTTTTCATTTTACTATTAAGCTTATTGCTAAGTCATGTTTTAGTTTGAATTTTGTTAATTTGTTTCCATTATTGTTTTTTTGATTAACGTTTTGTTAATCTTTTTTGTTAGTTTATGTTCTCCCTTATTACCTTAATTATGTATTTTATTGTTTTTTGATGGTGGTTAGCTGAGGCTCCTAATTAGACAACAGGCACCAGATGTTGTAATTAATCATCTTTGCCACACATGGAGGTTCTATAAAGGGACACTCAGTTGCTCCATGTGCTCTAAGCAGGCCTCCTAATGAGTACCTCAGTTCCCATTCCCATTCCCATTCCCATTCCCATTCCCAATGGTTTGATGTGTGTTAAGGCACTAAATCTGTTTCTGTGAGTCAGAAGATTTAGAATTTTTTTGTTATATACAACCTTTGGCTTTGACCTTTTTTTGCTCTGTTTTCTTAACTAGTATTTAGAAACCCTTTTGGAAGTTAGTATTTCAAAATGCTTTTTAATTTTGTATTCTTTAGATTTTTTTAAGTTTAAATTTTGATTCTGTAGAAGATTTAATATAATATTGAATTCTATAATAAATTAAATGAAACTATAAATCAGTTTGGTCTTGAGCCAGGGTTTTGATGGTTTCCCTCATTTGGCATTGCCTTTTGACCTAAATAACCAACATTTATTTATTTATTTATTTTAGATTTTTAGACTATTTATAGTCCACAAGTGTTGTAGAATCATCTAGTTACAGCATCTGAGGGCAATTACCTAATCGAGAGGATTATTACAATACCCAAGTAAAAAACTGAAAAATGGGAGCAAGACACAAAACAAATACAGAAAATTAAATGAAAACAACCTGATATCAAACACTAAGCAGGTGCTTCAGATAACAAGGCTAGAAGAACTTGTCCTGCTTTGCTAGACCTTTGCTAAATTATGCCTGAAATGTCTGGCGTCTATAGCAAGAGAAAGAAAGGTATCTGTATCCTTTTCAGTGTTTTGAATCTTCCTAATATAAGGTTAACACTTAAATGCTTGTCTTATTTATAGTAATATTGGAGGTCGTACCTGAGTTAGATGTTTTTAGGTTGTGTAATTTCTGCAGACTGTACATAGTGAGCCTTTCTTTAGAATGACAAAAAAAGAGCTGAAGTGACCAATTATAGATAAAAATTCTACACCTTTTTGCTAGTGCTTCTCTTTAGATATTATTGGTTGCAACAAGTTCTTGGCCAGGTTTTCAAAGACATTGACTTAAGTTTTATGTACTGGGCTTTGCCACACTATTGTCCAGTAGTTCCTGGTTTTAACTCATTCTAGTCTAGTCTAGGTTGAAGATTTAATCATTTGGTCCTATACTTTATCTTTCCCTTGTGGCCTGCCAATTTTATCTGTGACAAAAGAGACACAACATATAGCTGCTTCTTACTGAAACAAGAACAATTGCTTTAAAAGAAAATCACGGCCTTGATTCCATTTATAGCTAAACCTCTCATTTGATTTGTAGGTTTTGGAAAAACCTTTTATACTAGATGTTATCATGCTGTTTATATTACTTCCTCTGTAGCCGTTGCAAAACTCCACTACATTAAAATGTTATTTTTGTAGTTTCCATATTTGAAATATGCAGCACTATTCATGTTTGAGTTATGAAGCAATCAGCTTCTTCAAATAACCTAATGTAACACAGAGCAACATTCAGATGTGTTTATACAGTTCCTGTTTTAAAAACTCATCCTCCCTCCAACAAAACTGCATCATTCCTCATTCAAAATCCTCCTTCCTACCTCTTTCAAAAATGGCATCCATCCTCCGACAATACTTCCGTGCTCCCGGCAGAAAATTTCCATCTTCCCTCCTAACTCTTTCAAAATGGCATGGCATCTATCCATTTTTACATGGATTTGTTTTAAACTTATTTTTGCTATCATTATGCATTATGGTGCTGTGCTTATACAGTATGTATAACATTACATGTAATGGGCATTTTTACAAACTGTGTTTTGCACATCATAAATGATTTAACGTGTAAAAGAATTGCTCCATTCCTTCACATTTAAAGCATTGTTTATTTCCTTTTCCTCTGTTTTAAATTTGGAGTGGGACATTGTGCATTTTGGGGTGGTGATGCATTTTTCTACAGTTTTAATCATTTAGAAAATAATCCATCCATCCATCCATCCATCCTCTTCCGCTTATCTGGGGTCATGTCACGGGGGCAGCAGCTTAAGCAGAGAGGCCCAGACTTCCCTCTCCCCAGCCACCTCCTCCAGCTCTTCCGGGAGAATCCCAAGGCCGTTCCCAGGCTAGCCAGGAGACATAATCCCTCCAGCGTGTCCTGGATCTTCCCCGGGGCTTCCTCCCAGTTGGACGTGCCCGGAACACCTCACCAGGGAGGCGTCCAGGAGGCATCCTGATCAGATGCCCGAGCCACCTCATCTGACTCCTCTCGATGCAGAGGAGTAGCGGCTCTACTCTGAGCCCCTCCCAGATGACTGAGCTTCTCACCTTATCTTTAAGTGAAAGCCCAGACACCCTGCGGAGGAAACTCATTTCAGCCGCTTGTATTCGCGATCTCATTCTTCGGTCACTACCCATAGCTCATGACCATAGGTGAGGGTAGGAGCGTAGATCGACTGGTAAATTGAGAGCTTTGCCTTACGGCTCAGCTCCTTTTTCACCACGACAGACTGATGCAGAGCCCGCATCACTGCGGATGCCGCACCGATCCGCCTGTCGATCTCACAGTCCATTCTTCCCCCACTCATGAACAAGACCCCCGAGATACTTGAACTCCTCCACTTGGGGCAGAATCTCTCCCCCAACCCAAACATAATAATTGTTCCCATATTTCAATACAGAAAATATACAAGTTTTAAAATATTGCTAAATAAATACCTACCATAAGCTGGAATGTTTAATATAGTTTGTTATATTGTAAAATGATTATAAACAGCATCTTTCACAGCTACTGCAATAACTTACATTTGTACAGGAGAATGTGAACTGAATAGAATTCTATTGATCATCCATTTTCTAATCCAATTATCAAAATTGTGACGAGTGCCACATTTGAAAAGAGTATTATATTCTCAAGGCTGCTTTGCCCAATTGATAGAGGATGCTGGGGCCACTGGGACCAATATCCCCAGCATTAGACATGAGCCTTGATGGGGTGCTTGCAGTCATGCAAACACCCACAATCATACAATGTAGAGTTTATGATGTGGAAGGTTACTGAACAAGCAAGTTAAAAATGATTCAATTGATTTTTATCCATTTAGCATTCTCCCTTACAAAAGTAAGCCTTTCTAGTACATTGTGAAGGGTTTGCTTATTCTCCTTTAAAATGTGACAGTTTTCATTTTCCAGCTTCCCGGAATTTGATAATTATTTTAGAAAATGAATGGATTGATCATTTTTTATTCACTAAGTGTTCTTCTGTACAAATCTGCAGCACATTCTGAAGGTTGCTGTTCATAATTGTGTTTACCCTATGTAAAATGCTGTATTAAATACTCCCCATTACAAACACACTTTTCCTTGACCATATTTTACACTTGAATAGGATGAGCTTTCTTTACTTGAAACATGGGAACAGTTTTTTATGAATGATTAAAATAGTAAAAAAAAAATGTCACTGCCCTGAAATGTGCAATGTACCACTCCAGTTTTAAATGGTAGGAAAAGGAAATATGAACAATGTTTTAGATGTCAAGTAAGAAAAAATCATTGTTTTACACTCAGGGCTGAGCAATGCCGGTCCTAGAGGGTTGCATTGGCTGCAGGTTTTTATTCCAACCCAGTTTCTGAATTTGAAGCTGATTCTCACCAAAACAGATCTTATTTAACTTCATGGCCTGCTAGTGTTTTAACTCAAACATGTCAGTTCATTCTTAAATCATAGATTTTTTTTCCTTTCTAATGATACATGTATCTCCCAGGTGATGTGAAGTCTAAAACTGAAGAGTAATTTTAAGATCTCCACTTTCTCTTCAGAGTACTTAATTAACCAAATAGTGAATGATGAATACCCACGGGTGGAAATTGAGAAAAACTAGATGAAGAACTGCTGGTCCCTTTGTCATTTGCATCTTCTTACTAGTAAACAGCACTCTTAACACTAGAATTACCAAAGCCTACGAAAAAGCTCTGCAGTCTACTTGTGAAGATAAATAAATAAATCAAGGTAAATAACATTCGATCTGGCTTTTATATAAGTAACATATAAATGTTTTTATATAAAGACCATCACAAAACATAATCACAAACAGGGCTTTGCACAATACCTTAGCGAGCTCTGTAAGCCCTGCTTTTTCTTTGAAGGACAGGTGTGTGGCAGACTGACTGGCAGATGACGAATGACCTGCTGCTGCATCCAAACGGTGCCATCTTTCGCCTTTACGCCTGCTGCAGCTGCAGAACCCTTATCTTCATCTGAGTTCAACTCTGTTATAGCACATCTTTATTTGAAAACTAACAGTTTCACATTGGGACGAGCATAAATGTGACTGAGAGAATAAAACTGAATAAAAAAGAAAAAGGCTAACCTTTACAAGTACCATACATTTACACCAGCTGTTACAGACTCAAACTAAATGTAAGTTTTTATTGTATAATAGTAACAATAAGGGCAGCTCACTACTCAAAACGTTTATTTTGTGATACGACAAGGCTCGAACCTGTAACCTGTTCATTATGAGTCAGCCGTTCTTACTGCTGTACTACCAAATCAGGCGTGACAATGATATACACTAACCCGATTATCTTTTTCTTCGGTTATAGTCTTGAATAAAAGCACACTTGTTTTATTATACTTACACATTTTGTGAAAGTGCTTATTTGATATTTTTGTCGTTAGTACTAAAGCATGGAAAAAGTTTGTCTTTTAGGTATTTTCTGTCATGCTACTCTTACATGCAGTAGATCTTTGTAGACACGGAACACAAATGAAATGCATGTGCTCCAAATAACGATATATTATTTACACTATACAGCTCCAGGTACTACCTCACTCCCAGATAAACGAGGCTTGAGCTGGGAGAGGTTTTTGCCATTTCTACAGTGGTGGGAAGGATGGTATAGCAAGCTGCTTACAGCTTGTGCATATCGGCACATTTACAAAACAAAAGATGTTGATGGAGAGGTGCGAAGGGATTTAAGACTGGGTTTATGAGTTTTTTTGTAGGCTTTGGTAATTCTAGTGTTAAAACAATGAATACAGCTGTTTAAGACTAAAATAACCAATTTAGGGTTCAAAATCTTAACAAGCGAGACAACTAATATGAAGCAGAAAAATGTCACATAATAGCAAAAAGTGCTTCATCAGCAATGAATGATTTCCCATGAAGCAATTGGGCTGGAACAAACACCTGAAGCCACTGCGGCCCTCCAAGATCAACATTGCTCAGCCCTGATTTAAAGGGTCTGATTCTTAAATAGCAAATTAATTAAATGAAATTAAATAGTAGCAAAAACTACTCACTAATTAAGAAAAAAGTAGCCACTGTGGCTCTCCAGAACTGAGTTGGCCACACTGCTTTCAATCATTTATGTTTTACAAAAATCAAATTATAAAAATGCTGATTATAAATAATGTCATAAGTAAAGAAGCATAATATGTAATGAGGCTTTGGTGTGGAGAACTTTCAAAGAAAGTTTAAAGGGGATCAAAGTTTGTGATTGGCTCTCTAAAATATATTCCTGCCCATTTAAAATGATTGACAAATGTCATGCCCCCTTTTAAAGCTCATAGCCTGTGGTTTTTGTTGGTTTTTTTGGGGTGCATAGAAGTATTGTCGGAGGACAGATGCCTTTTTGAAAGAGGCAGGATGGAGATTTGAATGGGAAATAATGCTTTGTCACAGGGAGGAGGATGTCTTAAAAAGGACACAGTCATTCAGGCCATCATATGACTTCCTATGTGCTGTTTACCATGGTGGAGCCAGAATCAGCAACATGGGACATAGAAAGAACACATAAATCAACTCTCCCTTGTTTATATGGATTTCATAATTGTGAATATATATTGTCAATGACCAGTCATAGGTTGTATTGTACAATCAGTACAATGAGCCAGACAAGTTGCATGGCCAGGTTTTGATTTGAGTAGGAAATAAGGCAGAATTTGATTCCATTGAAACTACATTATAACTGCTAACTTGGAAATCCAGAGCTCTGTCTTCTCCCTTAACATGAATCCAGATATTCACTTAAATTAAAGAATTTGGACCAGTACTGGGACTTGGCCTTGGACCTGAGGATGCATTACATACACATTAATATACAATACAGGATATGTATCAATGTTCATTATCTTTTTCAAACACCATATAGACTCAATACTATTCATCCTATTCTACTGGCCTTGCATCCTTTGCTGCTGGCATAGGCTCCAGCACACCCCTCTAAAGTAACAATGTGGGTTCTGAAACTGAATAGATGGTAAATTGAAAGACTGATTAATCCTAAAGCCAACAGAAAGGTTTTGCAATTGAAGTTAAAATTACAGTCCAAAAATTTAGAACATTTGGTTTCCTCTGCATGTGAAACACTTCTGTGATATATAATGCCTGCTGTGTGTTCACAGGCTGGTCTTTGTGTTTTGTTTTTTAAGTATTACATCAGAGAGACTCGAGGCCTAAGTTTGCTGCCAGTGAACTGCAGAAATTTAGATGCACGCTTTGTTCACCACATGCTCTCATGAATTATAGTCTATAATGTAGATCCCCATGAGATGTACACAGATTTGTTCTCTAAACAGCAAACAATGAGAATAAGTAATTTCTTATTCAGCAGTTTAAAATGAAGCTAAAACCCTGGCACAGCTTCAAAACCATAATTAGTGCTTGAGGAAGTTAAGTAGTTCCATTCAGATTAAAACAATCCTAACTTAAATGTTTCTCTTGAGTAACCTTTCATGAATAAACTCCATTAGTAGCAACCACTGGAGTCACGTACTTGCTTATTAATGTGCGAGCTGATTAAGAGGTTTTCAGATGATCAGTGTCCTGACTTACAAAGTTACAAAGTTTTTTTCTAAACAACAGACTTATCATAGTGACCTGTCTAATTTTTCATAATACATAGTGGAGTAGTTGTATACTGCACTTCAGTACCTCTAAATGCAAGGTCTCATAATGGAGGGAGAGCCACTAAAGAGTTTCTACCTGTATTATATTCAAAAGAGAAGGGGGAATGAAAGAAGCAGTCATTTCTGACGTCATAATGATATTTGGTCTGGATTCTGTTCTGCTTTTACAATTCTTTTCCAGTTTCTCACAATTTAACCTGTTACAATCTGACATATTTGGCTTTTTTCACATTACAAAATCAACACAAGAATGTTAAACTAAAAACTAAATGTGGTAAAACACGTTTAGGGGTCCGTGGCAATGTGTGTTTTAGTTTCGATAACAGCAGTGCAGCACAGGATCCATGGGTGTGTGTAGTCCTGTGACCTGACATGTTTAGTGGGGAGATTGGGCTGATCATGTTTGCATGTCAATGCGAGATCAGCCAACTTTCTCAAAGACACTCAGTGGGTTATAATGAAGTCACCTGTTCCCACAGAGGGCATAAAGAGCCTTAGTAGGTTAGACAGGATAGGATGGTGAAAAATCAAAGAAAATATAGGAGATAAAAAGTGCAGATTGGGTGTGGGAAACTGGTCAGGAAGGCCCCATGGAGGAACATTTAAGATTCACTCTTCAAGTAGACTGGTTCACTGCTGCTGAACAGCAGAAAGTAATAGTGATAGGGGCTCCTAGGGATCTCTCAGATACAGAGGAGTGTGAAAGGATGACAGAGTCAGGCTCACTATGTCCCGATGGAAAGCTGGCTAGGACGGGAGATGTTTGTGGGCTGCTGTCACTTGATTCTTGTTACCACTGATTATACCTGGGAGCTGGGTGAGCACAGAGGGAGGAGAGGAAGAGATGAGTGAGAACAGAGAGAACAGCAGTGGGAAGAGTATTTCAAAGATTGATTTTTGCTAGGATGCAAAGTCCATGCCTAGTAGAGAAAAAATCTCATATTGCAATATTTCTGAATTGATTAATTTCAGCTTTCATCTTATTTTAACTGCATTTTTCCAAAAGATAGATTATATGGTTTAATGAGATGAAAATGTTGACCCAAATCCTGGACAGGGCACCAGTCCATTGTAGGGTGAACACACACACACACACACACACACACACTTACACACTTACTAGGGCTAATTTAGCACCACCTATTCACCTAAACTGCATATATTTGGACGGTGGGGAGGAAACCCAAGCAGACACAGCAAGAACATGCAGATATATGCATGGAGGACCCTGGACATGAACCCTGGCACCCTTACTGTTAGGCGACAGCAGCGCCACCATTATACTATCATGCCCCCTTGAACTATATATGACTTTTGCTGTTCTGGACTTGTTTGGGACTCTGTGAACACAGTCTAATGTTCATGTTCGTTTATACCTTGTTCATTCAATGGGTGTTGTAAATATTATGGAAATCTTCTATGTTGTACTGTATGTGGAAATACAGTCCAGGTTTACACACATTTTATTTTGTGTTATTTGATTTATTTGAACAGGTGGTTTATTGATACAAATACTTACAGTATTGGCCTTTGAACTCCACCCTTTATACTTAAGGGTGGCCTTTTCTAATTTTTCAAATCTGTTGCAGCCTAAACACCCCTAGAATTTCCAAGGTCTATTACAATCTGAACAGAAATTTGGGAAATTTATTTATCTAACTCTGGTGCAATGCTATGGAGCCTACTATGTATCTCTCATACTCTATACTCAAAGTCTTCTCACAATTACTTTGTATTCCCCAAATACAAAACATTTGGGCATGCATACTGATGCAAGTTGACAATCTTGCAAATAACACTAAATGAAATGGATCTACCAATAAGTAACACATTTAACAATCTTTGTGGTGTGCAAAGTCATATGAGAAAATGCTCCACACATCACTCTACAGATGTCAAACTGAGTTCACTCACTGTCAGTGTTTCCCATAAGTACACAGCAAAGGCCCTAAGATGCAAGATGGGCTGTAAAATCTGTTTCAGACCTACCTGAAGTGACTCAGGTTTGACAAGTCTCCTGCACAAAAGTCACTTGGGTTGCTGCTGCAGATGGTTTTCCAACTGCCAATGATCTCAAGGTAACAAATATACTCATTGGCCACTTTGGTTACATTCACATTACCATACCATTACTCACATTTGATTATTTGCCTTAATGAGCCACAAATCTGATGTTTTCAGGGTTGTGTGGACACAGAATTATGATCTTTCAAATCAGATTTGAGTCGCTTCCATATGTGCTCTTAAATTGAATACATATCCAATTCATGGCCATGCAACATGGATTAGATTGGTCAGTTTTTTTTTTCTTTTTGCCTGTACGCTTGTGCTGAATGCCGCAAAGAAGCAATGGAGGAGAGCTACTGGCTGTGACAACAGTCACAATCCTTATCTTTACTAGCTCCTTTCTTGCACCCACACATTTCTGGTGTAGCAATGCCAGCAAACCTCTGAAAATAGCAAAAGATGGCCGTCTGCCTTTTTTTTTGCCTTCTCGACCTAACCATGTACAGCTGACTAAGTGTTTGTCATCCTCCAGAGCAAAATACAATGCATACACTAGCTTCTGGCGCATTCATTTTGTCGTTTTAATCCCATGCATGAGTCATTTCACCAAGCTGACATTTTTTGTTGTTGGTGACGTATATATAAACATATTAATTTGGGCATGCATACTGTTTCTGGGTATGCATACTGTCATGGGTAATCCAATCCCAACAAATAATCAAAACTGATCATTGAGGCTTGTAATGTGAACATAGCCTTTATTAGATATACCTATCTTATACCAGATGGAAGCCATTTTTGTCCACAGAATGGCCTGAATTATTTGAGGCATGGATTTAGGAAAGTTTGGGAAATTTCTTAAAACATTTTGCTCCATGCTGACTCAATAACAGCACATATTTACCAAGGATTTTTCAGTCAGATATTTAAAGGTGATATATTGGACCCAGGCAGCACGGTGGCGCAGTGAGTAGCGCTGCTGCCTCGCAGTTAGGGTTTATTTCCTGCCTTGCACCCTGTGTTGGCTGGGATTGGCTCCAGCAGACCTCCGTGACCCTGTAGTAAGGATATAGCGGGTTGGATAATGGATGGATGGATGGATATTGGACTGAAAACTGTGGGTTACTCAGGTCATTGAAGGAATGAAAACTTACTTACTGGTAGTGTTTATGGAGGCCATGTAAAGTAATACATCTTTGAGAAATGGTATATTACCATGCTAGAGGTATCCATCTGAAGAAAGAACTGTGTACATAAAGTGGACATGGCTTTCAAATCTTGTTTGTATTAAGAGGTCTAATGTGTGTCAAGAAAATATCCCCCACTTCATTGCATTGTGGCAGCGCAGCCTGCCTTAAGAGACAGTCCTATTTCTCTAAAATTATAAATGATAATGCTGGTAATCCAACAGTTTTATTCTCAGTTATTGATCATCTTCTAAACCCAGCTCACTCAATGGAATGCCTCCTAAAATCTACTAGTAAAATTTGTGAGGCTTTACTATTTTTTTAAACATAAAATGAAAGATATTAGAAATAAAATAGAACAACCTCCCCAAAGTTAATTCCGTTGAACCCCGGCATGCCCTTTTAAGTGAGTGAATTTTTTTGACTGAAATAGATCTGCCAAACTATGTAGAATAATTTCTCAGCTGAAGCCCTCCACCTGCACCCTTGACCCAGAATCAATAGGCTTTTCCAAAGAAGTCTCCAATGTGCCTTTTGATAGCGCACTTAAAACACTGAATTCATCATTAGATACGGGGGTCTTCCCTGACTGTCTTAAGACTGCAGTTGTTAAACCCCTACTCAAGAAAAATAATCTCAACCTCTCTGTCTTTGACAACTTCAGACCAATTTCTAACTTGCCTTTCTTAAGGAAAATTCTAGAAACGGCAGTTTTTAAAGCAGCTTATGATTACTTGAATAAACATTCTATTTTTGACAAATTTTACTCAGGTATTATAAAAATTATAGTACATAAACCACACTTGTTAAAGTAGTAAATAATTGGCCGGTTAATGCAGACAGAGGTCGTTTATCTGTTCTTATTCTCTTAGACTTGAGTGCAGCATTTGATACCACAGACCACAATATTCTTATAAATCGCTTTAGACTGTGGGTGGGCCTCTCCAGCAATGTCTTAAATTGGTTTCAATTTTATTTAACAAGTAGAAAATGCTTTGTTAGTTGTGGTGATTGTACTTCAGATACACAGTATATTATATATGCTATACCACAAGGATCTGTTCTGGGTCTGCTGCTTTTTTCAATGTACATCCTGCCATTAGGTCAGATTATCTTAAAGCATAAGGTGAGCGACCACAGATATGCAGATGATACTCACATTTATCGATAGCTCTTGATGACCTTGATGCTCTTGGCTCTCTGATCCATTTTCTTAGCAGTATTTCAGATTGAATTGGTAGAAACTTTCTCAACCTAAATGAGGAAAAAACAAATCTTAGGGAATTAGCAAATTTGGAAATGGAGAAGGTATCAGAAATAAATTTTATCCCTTAGGTTTAAAAGGTAAGGTGGAGGTAAAGAATTTAGGTGTAATCATTGATTCTGACCTAAACTTTATATCACACATTAACCAGATTACTAGGACTGCATTTTTTCATTTGTGGAATGCAGCAAAAGTTAGACCTCTCATAACCTACAAAACACTGAAAAATTAGTTCATGCTTTTGTTTTTAGTCAGCTATGCACTCCTAAAAGGGCTACCCAAAAAAGACATCAATCAGTTGCAATTAGTGCAGAATGTAGCAGCCAGAAAAAGAAAATCTGAGCACATCTCACCAGTTTTAGCCTTTTTACATTGGTTACAGGTGTCATTCAGAATTGACTTCATAATACTACTAATGGTTTATAAAACCTTAAACCATCTTGCTCCATCCCATATTTAGGACTGCCTGTCCCCCTATACTCCAAGTTGTAACATTAGATCTTCTAATGGCGATCCATTTATAATTCCAAAAGTCAAGCTTAAAAGAAGTGGTGATGCAGCCTTTTGCCATTATGCACCTAAAATCTAGAATACTTTACCAAAAGAAATTCACCAGGCTAATACTGTGGAACATTTAAAAAAAAACTGATAAAATCCATCTCTCTATTATAATAAAAAAAACCTGGGATAAGACATGACTTTTTCACAGAGAAAATTTCACGTCCCGCAAGACAAGACATTGTGCCAAGAGATTTAACCACACCTGGGCCCGGAAATAAAAGACAAAGAGTAGATGACAAAGCAGAACGTCATAAAGAATTCAAAAATGTTGGCGCGATACACATTCAGAGCAGGTTAGAGATAATGAAAGTACTAAAATTCTAAAGTCTTAAAAAAATTATACTTAAGATCGCATTAGAGCAAACAAACAGAAATTATTACTGAAATAACAGAACGGAAAGAGATCAAATATAATTTTCTGATTTAAACTTTAAGTCGGAGACTTGTAGATCATTTAATTCGTGTTGCCATCAGGAAAAAATGAATTTCTTCCCATTGAAGAGGTTTATCCGCAAGAATTAAAAGATTTGTTAATTGGTGAAAGTGAAATCCACATACGCAAGCAGCAGAGACATAATTATTTTAATTTTGCTCTTTTGTAGCTACATGTTAGTTGTATTTGTAATAGAATATATATATATATATATCCATTATCCAACCCGCTATATCCTAACACAGGGTCACGGGGGTCTGCTGGAACCAATCCCAGCCAACACAGGGCACAAGGCAGGAACAAACCCCGGGCAGGGTGCCAGCCCACTGCAAGGCACACACACACACACGGGAAGAACATGCAATCTCCACGTAGGGAGGACCTGGGAAGCGAACCCAGGTCTCAGTGCGAGGCAGCAGCGCTACCACTGCACCTATATATATATATATATATATATATATGTGTGTGTGTGTGTGTGTGTGTGTGTGTGTGTGTGTATATATGTATAAAATACACAAATATGTATATATATATATTGTGGTCCCCGGCTGGGGCAGGAGCCCGGCTGGGACGCCCAGGAGGACCAGAGGAGGGCTTGTGCCTCCTCCAGACCGTGAGGGGCGTCCATCCTGGTTATGTTGGGGGCCACGGATAGAGGGCTTAGAAGCCCAACCCTGTAGGGGCCCGTGGCCACTGCCAGGCGGCGCCCAGGTGCCTGAGGAACCCTGGAGGCCAGCACTTCCGCCACACCAGGAAGTGCTGGGGGGAAGACGACAGGGGACACCCGGATGGCTTCGGGTGCGCAGCCGGCACTTCCGCCACACTGGAGTGTGGCTAGGGCTGATTGCCGGAAGCAGCTGGAGCCCATTCGGGTTCCTATAAAAGGGGCCGCCTTCCTCCAGTCATTGGCAGAAGTCGGGTGGAAGAGGACAGAGCTGGAGTGAGGACTGGAGGCGGCCAGGAGAAAGAGAGGCACAGGACTGTGTGGCCTGGACATTGGGGAATCGGTGCTGGAGGCACTGGGGTTGTGAGTGCACGAAAATAATTTGTATATAGTTGTAAATAAACAGTGTGTTGGGTGGAACTATGTTGTCCGTCTGTCTGTGTCCGGCTAGCGTCCACAATATATATATATTTATATATATATATATATATATATATATATATATATATATATATATATATATATATATATATGTATATAATACACATTCTGATGGACAGCCACAGCCACTAGCAGGGCGGAAGGACCAGGGGAAAGGGCATTGATGACGCAATACCTCCCCTGGGACACTAGAGGGCAGCCCTCCTGGGAGGCTGTGGCACCACAGATTCCTGCAGGGCATGTCGGAGTTTGGTGAAGCCCTGTTGGGTTCTGTGGGGGCCACCAGTGGGAGCTGCAGAGCCCTGTAGAGGACCTCCACTGCCCCTGAGAGTGATTCCAGGTAATAGTGATAAGCCACTTGGAACACTCCCGGGCCCTGAATAAGAGAAGCCGCCTCATTGAGGGGCCAGAGTCTGAAGGAAGGAGACAAAGCCTGAGGAGGGGTGGAGGTGGATAGACTGGCGGCAAGAAAGGGAATGGACTGTATATTGTGGTGTTGGCAATGTGCATAAACTGTAAATAAAGACGGGTGTTGAGTGAACCTGTGTCCTGCCTGCCTGTGTCCGGAGGTTAGGGTGGCAGTATGCCCCCTAGTGGCTTACATGGCATCCCAGATAAGACTTCTAGCCATCTGTTGGCAGGAGCCCCTTAAATAATTTTGTAGCCCAACCCGACACAGCAGCGCGAGGCACACAGCAGTGCAAGACGCTCACACGTAGCAGCACCACAGCCACCCACACACACACGACTTGTCAGTGGCAGGTGCTGAAGCTGCGCCTGAAAGAATGAAAAAAGAAAAAAAAAAGGTGCTGAAACTCACGGAAGCACCGCTCCCTCCTGAAGGGGATTGAGAGACACCCAGGTGAGGGGTTGAAAGCAGTGAACACCCACTCGCCTGCCGCCGCAAGCAGCAGCCGGATTGGCGCAGCTAAAGAAGAGGCTGGACAGAAGACGCACACGGCAGAAAGAAAAATCTGGGATGTACTTGTCGGACCCGGGGACCAATTGTCCTGGGGAATGTGATTTTTCTTTTCTGTACTCCTACCTCATAGACAGTGAGTGTGCAGATTCACCCGGATGGCCAAACCACGCCGATTCGAGGAGCAATGGGCAGTGCGAACTCGGAGGAAGGTCTGCGCCTGTTGCACTCCAAAGAACGTCCGCCGGAAGAGGATCACCTGGACTCTCACGCACCCATCAGAATCAATCCGAGGGAGGAGGGGGTGGTGGGGTACTGGACTGCCCTCCACGAAGCAGGTAAGAGAGCAGACGGCGTGTGTCGGAGCCCCTCGGATGCTTGGCTACAAGTAAGGCTGACCAACGTCCACTCTAATGGACTCCCGCTGGAAAATAGGACACGCACACATTTGATGGCTCCCAGCCGGAGGCTCAGGATGAGAGGACCCGAATCCACCACCAGCCGAGATAAGTAATCTGCTTTTGACAGTACTGGAATTAGTCTGTCCTCCAACCTGTACTGTTTCTCTTACAGGCAATTGACCTGCTGAAGCAGGCAGTCAAGAGGATGGAGAGGACGACTGAGGCATTGCTACAGGCAGCATGTTAGTGGCTGACACGGCGTCGCGCGGGACTCTTAAATCTGGATGACCGAGAAGTACAGGTGAGTGGTTCCTGTACCGTAAATAATAAAGGAAACCTGAGCAAAGTGAATCCGGAAGTAATCCCTGATGGAATTTAAGTAGCCAGGTGTCCAACAGTCGACCACATTGTGATGACCAACAACCAAAGCACCACGCCCCAACTACCAGCCGCGGTCTCGCATAAGTGCAAGACAGCACGGGGTCTCTTCTATCATAGAGAGACTCAGACTGTCGCTGCACCCCAGATTATAAAGAGGACCTGCAGTGTTTTAGTGTCTGGAGGGCACAAACGCTGGTTGGGGAGCGGCGCTGTTACAAGTGTCAAAAAGTCGGTCATGGGTGGAGAGGCTGCTTGGAGAAGGTCTCAGGAGCCTTAAGAAGGCATCAGCGCAGCACCTCCCCGTCCCCCTTGTGTTTATATCTTGCAGGACGGAACCGTGGGCTGGACGAGAGCAGCTCCCCATCCAAAAGAAGAACAGCCCTCGCGGGACAGGTATCTATCTATCTATCTATCTATCTATCTATCTATCTATCTATCTATCTATCTATCTATCTATCTATCTATCTATCTATCTATCCTTTGCTGTCACCACTACCTGATCAAGGCACCATGCTGCCACCTGCGTTGATGGATTGAAGGTGGGTGTCTCAGCTGTCCATAAGACCATCTTCATCAAAACCTATCATGTGAAGCCTGAAAACAAACAAAAAGGACTGATTTATGAACATTTATGTTAGGTAGACTGCCCAGTGGAGAATGGGCAGTCTGTTGGCCTTGGAGCCCCTGCAGATTTTTTTCTCCAGCCTAACTGGAGTTTTTGTTTTTTCTTCCCTCCCAGTCATCTTACTTTTTTTCTTTTTTTTTGTTACTTATTCTTTAATATTATTGCCTAATCTTACTTTTTTTCCATGTCTTGTAAAGCACTTTGAGCTACATTGTTTGTATGAAAATGTGCTATATAAATAAATGTTGTTGTTCACACAAGGCTAGTACAATCAATGGATTAATGGTGTTTGCTGTAAATTCTGACTCTACCATCTTCATGTATGAGTTGAAAATGACATTTTACAAGATGGAACCAAGTGGATTTATTTTATTCTGATTATTGCACTATATTTTGCAAACCCTATAGCAACTAATGGTGGAACACAGCTATGTACTGGTTATTACTGAAATGCTCTCATAGCCTCCTGATTTTGTATTGTCTCTTAGGAGATTTTTCATTCAGTTCAATTCACTTTTTGATTAGGCCAGTAATGAACACAAATATATATTGGTATTGTTTTGGCAAGGCAAGCTATTTTGTAGGTATTACCATAATAAATGACAGGCTCTAGCCGGTTTAATTGCAGTTACACAACAGCACTGACTACAACAGTGTAAACAATTTAAAGGAAAATTGAAAACACTCAGAAGGATTCCCATCAATGTGGAATTTTATAGTTCTTTTCAGCCAAACAGCAACACAAAGCCAAAATACAAAATGAAATAGTTCTGCATCTGTTTGCCAGGGTGTTTCCTTACTGTTCCAAAGCTCAGACATACTTAAAAGATCAAACAAGAACAGATACAATATGTGGCTCTGACTAGCCTAAAATGTATTAAATCTGTTTAATGTCTGAGTAAAATCTAAAATGTTTTAACATTATGCCTACTTAAGTAGAGAACTGGCCTTTACAATGCACTGCCAGCTTGCTGAGTCTGTTGTGTGTGAGCAGTCAGCACAACATGCGTGCACTGCATGAGAACTTCATCTGTGAAATGGTTCTGCTGATTGTTTTTAATGATGTGATTGTGGAAAAGTCACATAATGATATTGGTATGTTTGTATGAACAATGTCAACCATAAACATAAAATAGGTGACTGTTCTTGACCTGCAAGTTCAAGTTATCATTTTTAAAATGTTGTGAGCTCTGGATGTTTTTCCATTCCCTAACTGAATTTTCTCAAGTTTAACAGACTATGAATGTTTGAAATATTTCAAGTCTTGAAAACTTGTCAAAATTACTTGGGTAGTTTTCAGCTAGTTTTCTGAAAATTACAGTAATCTCTTGCTATATCGAGCTTCGACTTTCGCGGATTTTATATTGTGGAGACTGGTCCAGCCACAGACAGGCAGACACATTAGTTTCACCACACACACGTTTATTATACATTCTATTTACAAAGTCCAGTGCCACACAAACCCCACAAGTCCCCAAAGTCCTGGACCAAGCTCTGTCCTTCTCCTCACCCGAATCCAGCCCTAAACGAATGGAGGAGGCCCCCTTTATACACACCCGGATGTGCTCCAGTGCTTCCCGGCAATCTCCCACCAACACACCCCAGTGTGGCAGAAGTGCTGTATGTGTCCCCGGAAGCACTCTGGGTGTCCCTGCTCCTCTTCCCCCCAGCATTTCTGGATGTGGTGGAAGTGCTGAGGTCCAGGGTCTCCAAGGCATTGGGGCACCCCCTGGCGGTGACCACGGGTCCCTACTGGGTGGAGCTTCAAAGCTCTGTACCCGTGCCCCACAAAGGTACCAGGGTGGTTGCCCCCACATGGTCTGGGGAAGGCGTAAGCCCTCCTCTGGTCCCTCTGGGCATCCCGGCCGGGTCGCCACCCCAGCCATTTCTGACAATATGTAAGCATTTCTAAATATATAACGCAGATTTTTCGCTGCTTTGCGGGTTTCTGCGGACAATGGGTCTTTTTACTTCTGGTACATGCTTCCTCAGTTGGTTTGCCCAGTTGATTTCATACTAGGGACGCTATTGGCAGATGGCTGAGAAGCTACCTAATCAGAGCACGCAGTTAAGTTCCTGTGTGCTGATTGGCTCAGCGACGGAGTGTTAACCAGGAAGTCTCGTCTCGCTCATTCAGCATCAACGTGTTTTGCTGTGTAAAGAGTTAACATTTATGCTCTTTTGTGTTTATCTTTGTGCATAGTCAAGCCCTTTGTTATGGCTCCAAAACGATCTGCTCCTGCTACTGCTTCAGGAGACGTGCCCAAGCGCCAACGAAAGATGCTAATGATTGCCGAAAAGTTAAAAGTTTTGGATATGTTGAAGGAAGGGAACATCTACACCACTGTAGGACGCTATTATGGCATCAATGAGTCCATGATTCTTTTTATTTAAAAAAGAGGAAAAGAATATAAGATCTACGGTCTCAGTGTCCTTTAACCAGGGCGCAAAACGAGTTGTAAGTGGACATAATAAGGCGGTAGTCCGGATGGAATCTGCTTTAGGAATTTGGATTGAAGACTGCCAGAAGAAGAACAACAGCGGTGCTACACAGTCACCTGAAGAGGCTCCTTTAGAAGAGCTGTAACGCTCTCCTTTGTTGTGCAGTAAAATTAAACTCCACATTATCGGACAAGTCCTTGTGTCATTGTTGGTGAGTAACCATAATTAATTTTCTACATACAGTACTTAGTACATGTACGTACGTTTAGTGTCACTGTACATACATTTTACTGTATACAATTTTTCTTGAATTGTACGTATTTATTGCTGGTGGCCTGCCTACCGTAATGGCTGTAACATATGTGATACCGGAGATGCTTGATATCTTTAAGATAATATTTAGGTTTTATTGTATACAGTATAAACAGTGTGTTTACCTACATACCTAATATCTAAGAGAATACAAAGGGTTTATGCTGTATAACTGTGTGGGAAACGTTTCTAAGAGTGTGGGAGAGTTTATAAGGGCATAAAATATATAGAAATAACTATATTAACATTTGGTTTTTACTTCGCGGATTTTCATCTTTCACGGGGGGGTTCTGGAAAGCAACCCCAGCAATCGAGGACAGATCACTGTATACACATTTCTGAGACTACACTTGCGCTGGATACCATGGCATGAAGTTTTGGAAAAGGCAGCTTTCACTTATTAAATCAGGAAAAAACAGACTGAATGTCTAATTTTCATTGTCAACTTTCTGACATTTAACACTGACATTCAGAGAGAAACATTTTCAGATGTCAATTAAGATTGGTGTTATTTTACAGCTTTGCCTTCTAATGTCCACTTCACCAATAGCAGAGTGATTTTTAATTAAGAATTATATACATTTTTTGTTTAATTAAAATTACTGTACATGAAATTAATAACAAGCCTGTTAAATTTTGGTCACAAGATGAATTTGTCTCACAGGCCATCTAGTGCATGGTAGGCATGAATAATCATACATCTTAACCAAACAACAGCTAAACCTCTTGAACATGCCTACATACACCTACTCACTAACACAAATAACCCTCTCCTCCAAAGTGGCCACATTTATGTTTTCCGTTGTGGTAGCCTGGCTATAATTGGGAGCAATCCAGTCTTAATGAAGTGCTAGCTCACAGACTGGGACATGTACCCAGTGGAAGGTAAATTTAAGAGACACAGCCAATCTGGTTCAAGGTTTATATAGTCAAGCCTAGATGCAGCTTTTGCCTTGAATAATGTGTATTAGTTTGGCTTCTGTCTATCTTTTGTCTCTGTCAGTTGTCTATTGACCACCGTGTGCAGCAACTGCAGGTGAACAATGTAGAGATGGTAGTCCCTTCACTGTAGGGAAAATGCCAAGACCAGCAGACTATATACTTGATTGTAAACTGTCGATATCCAGAGAGTTGAGCTATTTGGTTCCAATGATGTGGGTAAGAATCTTTGCAGAGACTGACTTTCTTCTTCATTGGTCATGTCGGAAAGGAGTGAAAACTTTCTGAAAGGAACAAAACTTTACAAGAAAAGTTCAAAAAAGGACTTTTACAAAGACAGTTTACTCCTTTTCTATTACAAAATATGGAAGAGGAAAAATTTATATACAGTGGAACCTCGGTTTGCGAGCATAATTCGTTCTGGAAACGTGCTCGCAATCCAAAGCACTCGTATATCAAAGCAAATTTCCCCATAAGAAATAATGGAAACTCAGATGATTCGTTCCACAACCCAAAACTATTCATATAAAAATGATTAATACAAAATATAAAGTAAAAATACATAAAACAAATTAACCTGCACTTTACCTTTAAAAAGAATCATGGCTGGGATGAGTAATTTTCTAAACTCATGTGGGATTCCACCCAACGGGACAACACGCGGAAGAGCGTCTCAAAGCAATCGCAGTCTCCCAGCGCTGTAGTAGTTAGCCGTACAAGTGCATCCAAAAAGATCATAGACATGATATAAGCGCCTGCCATCAATGGGTGATACAAGGAACATTATAAAGATCCCGCTACAATAAATAACAGCGCTGTTGCTGTTTCAAGCTGAAGGCGGCTGGTGTTGTTAAAGTACTGAGACTCAGCTTCGTGTTTTGGAGCGCAAGATGGGGACTCGCAGTTCACAGTGCGCACACACACACACACAGTCACAATGCTGTAGTAAACAGTATACGCACGTACAGATGTTAACTATATGAGTGAGGCACACAGACTCAGACGGAGAATAGGAGACAATTGCCCTCAAGAGAAGAGAGAGACGGACTGCGCGCGAGCAAGAGAGATAAGGAGAGAGAGAGAGGCGAGTGCGAGCGAGAGAGATGCACGAGAGCGAGATATAAGAAGAGAATGAGAGAGAGAGAGAGAGACGCGCTGTGCGAACAAGAGAGATAAGGAGAGAGAGAGAGAGACGCATGCGCATGAGAGAGAAGAACCATCAGCTCAGTTGTGATCACATGACGCTCAGCAGACAAAGTGTATCCATACTGCTCGTATTGGAAGACATCGCTCGTTTATCAAGTCAAAATTTATTAAAAAATTTTGCTCGTCTTGCAAAACACTCGTAAACCAAGTTACTCGTAAACCGAGGTTCTACTGTATTAGCATAAATAGCCATAAAAGTAATTAAAAGCTTCTGAAACACATTAAAGATAAATTAGAATGCCAAGCAAATAAGATAGGTCAAGCAAATAGTTAAATAAAAATCAGTCATATTGATTATTTTTTAAGCCTAAAGCAGAATTGCTAGTGTGAGAAAGGAAAGACAGGACAGGAAAAGGATGACGCACAGAAACTATCAGGACAGAAGAAAGAGTGTCATGTGCACCTGTGTTCAGCATGTTAGGAAGCTAAGAAATGATATCAGTGAAAAATGGCCTGCAAGAGGCCAGCTAGAATGGTGAATCAGCAGAAGAACAGCAAAGGGTTTTGCTACAAACGAGGTCAGGATGATGTAATGCATGAAAGTAAAATTAGTATATTCAAGCACTAGCATAAATAAATATAGAAGAATATATTAGAAATTAACTTTAGCGCAGAAATTAAGGCAAGTCAAGCATGTCAAGCAAATGATTAAATAAAGGCATATGCCATATTTTTTTTTAATTAAAGCTTAGCTTTGGGCATCAAATAAACCAGCTTAAAAGTCCAAGAAAGAAGAAGTGACGAGAGGAAGCCCATAAATGGAAGAGAAAGAATGTCTGTACTGGCCTTGGCCAGTGAAAGAAATAAGCAAAAACAGAAACTAAAAATGGACAATAGACAGTGAAATACCGGAGACCAGCTGCAGGGAAAGTCAGGAGATAATGATGGTTCTCATGAGAACTTGAGGTATTGGCCGGACAGGTGCAGAAGGGAGTCAGAGAAAAAACAGCAAATGAGCTAATTGAGCGAGGTTGGAGTGATAAGAAATTACTATATAAGTTTCGAATTCTGAACTGTTCGGGGCTCAATCTCATTTGGTCAAATTGGGTTGAGTCCGTGTTGTTGTTTTGATTGCAATAAAGCCTTAACACTAGAATTACCAGAGCCTACGAAAAAACTCGTAATTCCGTCCCACCTTAAACTGCTTCTTAAATCCCTTCACACCTCTCCGCCAGCGCCCTTTGTTCTCTAAATGTGCTGATAAAAGAAGCTAGGAGCAGCCGGCTATTCCATCCCCCCACCAATTTAGAACGTGCACGAACTTCTCTCAGCTCATGCCTTGATTGAGTATCTGGGAGTGAAGTGGAGTTTTAGAGTGGAAATAATAGATCGTTGTTTGGAACACACGCATTTCATGTCTGTTCCGTTTCTACAGTAATCTGTGTCAACACATTGTTAAAACAGAAACTTTTTTTATATTCTAGTAGTAGATGACAAAATGTAGGCATAAACTATATAATGTATGAAGCCTGAAGTCCAAATAGCAAAGAAACATTTTCACAAGAATTACACAATTGCACTTTTATTCAAACATATAACTGCAGAAACAAAAAGCCGCCTTAACATGCGACATTGACACCAGTTTACTATAACTGATTCCGTGGTTCAATAGATACAGCTCCCGCTTGGGAATCAAGGGGTTACGGGTTCGATCCTGCGCCCCTCCCTTTGAGAAGTAAACTGTTCTTAGTCTTACTGTTTTAGAAGAAAAACATACATTTGATTTCAGTCTGTAACTGCCGGTGCAATTTATGATCTTTGTAAAGGTTAGCTTTTTTTTTTTTATTCACTTTTCACTCTCTCAGTCGCGTTCAGAATCAATCCATACAACCCCATCTGACACGGCTGTTTTCACTAAAGACGCGCTATAGCTCTGCAGTGTACCACGATGCATACTCAGCGTCACTTGCTTTTCTTTTTATTCAGTTTTATTGAGTGTTCCTGCCAGTCCCCACATGTTGCTGTATGCTTTTTCTTTTGCACCCCAGGACATGCAGAAGAAAGAATGGTAAAGACCAACTTCGGCGCTATATGCAATCATCAGACACTCCCCATCTGCCCGTGTCGTTCAAACACAGGAACATATATTGGTGTAAAAGTATAACAAAAGTGCACTTTTATTCAAGTGCACTTTTTCCATCGCCTTTTCCTGTAAGAAGCAATGTACACACTTCTCTCTATGCTGTGGTTTCTATTACACACCTGAAAGAAAGAGACAATATATATGAACATATCCAGCATACAGCAACATGCGGGACTGGCAGGAACACTCAATAAAACTGAATAAAATGAAAATCAAGTGACGGTGAGATACTGAAGAAGACAGCTTCGCCAACATCTGTGTGTCAGAACCGGGTGGGGGGGCGTTAGTATGCATCGTGGTACAGCACAGAGCTATAGCGCGTCTGTATTCTGTTTCTTTTGTACTCCAGGGCACGCAGAGGAGAGAATAGTAAAGAGCAGTAAGTTCGGCGCTATATGCAATCATCAGACACTCTCCATCTGCCCGTTGTTTTGTTATACTTTTCAATACTTTTAATACTGCTCAAACGGGCATGCTCAAAAAATACACGTGTAATGCCACGAAAAGTGCACGCAGACACTTCATTTCGCAAACAAAACAAGTGCACTTTTATTCAAAACTACCTGTATAACCGAAGAAAAAAGAAAGCAAGATACAGTAGGCGATTGATACGACATCTTGCATGGTGCAATGCTAAGAAGTGAAGATTTTCATTCCGTGCTATATAAAATCATCACATTCAAATATTAACAGTTCCCACACACCCAAGGACCGTCCTTCCTACATTTACGACCGTGTACTTGTTGCCGTGTACACACCTCTCTGTGCTATGGTTTCTATTACACTGAATGAGCACCTGACACTGTACTTTCTTCCCTGGGGAAGGTCCGCATCAGAGAATTTCCAGTTCCTGCATAAATTCACACCCGATCTGGCGCTGTTCGTTTTCAAATAATATTGCATTAGTGCGATTATATTTTCACATATATTGTCTTTCTTTCAGGTGTGTAATAGAAACCACAGCATAGAGAGAAGTGTGTACACTGCTTCTTACAGGAAAAGGCGATGGAAAAAGTGCACTTGAATAAAAGTGCACTTTTGTTATACTTTTACACCAATATATGTTCCTGTGTTTGAGCGACACGGGCAGATGGGGAGTGTCTGATGATTGCATATAGCGCCGAAGTTACTGGTCTTTACCATTCTTTCCTCTGCATGTCCTGGAGTACAAAAGAAAAGCATACAGCAACATGCGGGACTGGCAGGAACACTCAATAAAACTGAATAAAAAGAAAAGCAAGTGACGGTGAGATACGAAGAAGGCAGCTTCGCCAGCGTTTGTGTGTCAGAACCGGGGCGTTAGTATGCATCGTGGTACACTGCAGAGCTATAGCGCGTCTTTAGTGAAAACAGCCGTGTCAGATGGGGTTGTATGGATTGATTCTGAACGCGACTGAGAGAGTGAAAAGTGAATAAAAAAAAAGCTAACCTTTACAAAGATCATAAATTGCACCGGCTGTTACAGACTGAAATCAAATGTATGTTTTTCTTCTAAAACAGTAAGACTAAGAACAGTTTACTTCTCAAAAGGGAGGGGCGCAGGATCGAACCCGTGACCCCTTGATTCCCAAGCGGGGGCTGTATCTATTGAACCACGGAGTCAGTTATAGTAAACTGGTGTCAATGTCATGTTAAGGCTTTTTGTTTCTGCAGTTATATGTTTGAATAAAAGTGCAATTGTGTTATTCTTGTGAAAATGTTTCTTTGCTATTTGGACTTCAGGCTTCATACATTATATAGTTTATGCCTACATTTTGTCATCTACTACTAGAATATAAAAAAAGTTTCTGTTTTAACAATGTGTTGACACAGATTACTGTAGAAACGGAACAGACATGAAATGCGTGTGTTCCAAACAACGATCTATTATTTCACTCTAAAACTCCACTTCACTCCCAGATACTCAATCAAGGCATGAGCTGAGAGAAGTTCGTGCACGTTCTAAATTGGTGGGGGGATGGAATAGCCGGCTGCTCCTAGCTTCTTTTTATCAGCACATTTAGAGTACAAAGGACGCTGGCGGAGAGGTGTGAAGGGATTTAAGAAGCAGTTTAAGGTGGGACGGAATTACGAGTTTTTTCGTAGGCTCTGGTAATTCTAGTGTTAAAACTCTGTTTGCCTATCCTGAGTCCTAATAGCCTTCATTTTCAGGTAAAAAGCCTCTTGGTGACAATTTTGTGCCACAACAAAACAGTTTGTTATTTTACTTGGCTATTGGAATATGTACCCTGTTCATGAATTTTTAAGAATTACCTGAATATACTGATTATTTTATTCTATGTAGAAGGAGTAAAAAAAAACAAAAACTCTGTGGTCTTTTAAGTCTATGTGGCATGTTGCTTGGTTGAGAATGATGTTAATAGAGTAACACAAGTAAAAGAGGAGAAGATAAAGGATTGAGGTCAGGAACAGAATCCCCATTTTATGAGGCTTACTCAAGTCTGTAAATATACAAAGGACCATCTTGGACCATGTTTTAGATTGTAATGAGTAAAGAAGTTGCTCCTTCAGATGCACATCCATGAATTAATGCCAAGTTCCAATTTGCTCTGCGTTTGTATAGCAATCTGGGCAGAATGGGTGGGACTTCTGGAACCGGAGCATACATGAAATTAGAGGATCTCAGTGGTATATTCCTCCATTCTAGAACTAAAGAGGGAAAAGGCATTAGTAACTGTTCCACCCAACTCAGTTCCCTAAGTACCCACAAAGAGTGTGACGGGTAATAAGTACCAGTTTAAATTTAGAGTATCTACCACTAAACAGTAACTAGTTAAACAGCATTTTTTACAACCCTGTTGTATATGAGCGTGCCTTGCTATAGCCAACCACGGTTAATGTCAAAAGTGTAAGAATAGTTTCTCAGTTCCAAAGTGGCTGATTTTGAAAACTAGGAACAGAATTACACCTAAGTGTAGCTATATAAGATTAAACAAATGAGCTGATCAAAGAAGAAAGGAGAATGAGGTGGGAAGTCAAGCTGAAAAATCTTTTTGAGTTAATCCTGAGTAGTGATGAGTGAAGTCTACGGCGTATGCTTTGCCTTGAGTTTAGAGAAAACACAAAAGTATTTATGAATATCGCTGAACTTGGTGAAATGCATTGGAGTCAATTGGGAAGGACTAATTGAACTCGATTTGACTGGATTATAATGGTGCAATCATCTTGAAAGTGTCCCTGAGGGCTAGGGAAACACCTGCCAACTATACAAGACCGATTATTGTGGACAAAAAGGTGGCCTGAGCTGTGCATCAGCAGTAGAAGAAAGAACGCATTTAGAGACGTGTTGTCAGGGATGCCAGGGGAGATGACCTGGCCGGGATGCCTTGGAGGACCGGAAGAGGGCATGTGCCCAACTTGGACCACGTGGGGGCTGCCACCCTGGTTGCTTTGGGGGCCACGGGTAGAAGGCTTGGAAGCCCAACTCTGTAGGGTCCCATGGTCACCGCCAGGTGGCGCCCCGATGCCTTGGCAACCCTGGACCTCAGCACTTCCGCCACACCAGGAAGTGTTGGGGGGAAGAGGAGCAGGGACCCCCGGAGTGCTTCCGGGGATACAGCCGGCACTTCCACCACACGGGAGTGCGTCGGTGGGAGATTGCCGGGAAGCACCTGGAGCATATCTGTGTGAGAATAAAAGGGGCCGCCTCCCTTCATTCGGGGCTGGAGTCGGGTGGAAGTAGGACGAAGCAGGAGAAACGAGAGTAGAGGCGGCCTAAAGAAAGGCAGTGTGTGAGAGAGGCCTGGACTTTGGGGGACTTGTGGGGTTTGTGGTGCACTTTCATAACTTTGTATATAGTGTAAATAAACGTGTGGTAGTGGAAAAACATCATGTTTGCCTGTCTGTGCCCGGGTTCTGTTCACAGTGCAAACATAATCCATCAAAAGAAAGTGGATATGCTGAAATCATAGTCAAAAGTCATAAAAATGTCAAGCTGGCTTCACAAAACATTATGGTGCCAAGGGAAAAAAGTTTTTCTAAACCAGCTGAATGATCAGTAAATAATTCAAACAAGGACGATTGCAGCAAATCCACTGTGAATAACACTTTGGCAAAATTTGCAGATCAACACTAGTGCTGAGACTTCAAGCAACAAAACAAGTGCCACCTGAACAATGTGTTATTGATTTTCATCTGTTGAAAGAAGTATGGAATGATCCGGGTTGTACAGCGAATTGCCAGACTCTTTGCTTTTGTTTATGGCACTAGCTAGTTGATGAAAAATTTTTGAGCCTGCTTTTCTGCCAGAATGTTTGCTCTGTTAAACCACTGGGGCTACCAAATACTACCTGCTGGCTATATGATGGCTCCATCTCATGTAACATCTCTTCATTCACCTTTTGCTTTACCAGCAGAAAGGATTGTGGGCATATGGAAGTGACAACACCATGTCAATAAGATTCCAGACCAGCACCGACATTTACTGTCCATTAAGCTGTCTGGCAATCTCTTTAGCAGCTTTTGCGCTGGATCCTCTCTCCAGTGGCAAATACTAAATCCTACCTCCTTGCACACCATTGAACCTTCCTTTGTTTCTTATCCATTTAAACAAATCTGTGGCTTTACTAATTATATAAATTTATGTAAATACTACAAATTATTAATTTAGTAAATTGTAAAGTTTGTAATTGCAGCTACTAGTGAATTTTTACAGCACAATGAGAGTGCATACAAAAATAAATTGAACAGAGGAGGCAGACTTACACCTAGTAAAATTACATAAATTCCCAGAACCCTTAGACTGCATGATTTTGCCTGAAACCATTATAGAACCATATAAAGGAGCCAACAGAAAATATTGTTAATGTTGTGGAAGAAATTAGCTTCATTTTTTTTTCTTTTTAAGCAGCTTAAGTCAAAAAGTGCCTTACTGAAACACTCAGTACATGAAGAGCAGCAGCAGTGATGCAACAGCACCAATGGGTTCTATGGAGGTAAGGTACTGTCAAACTATTACCAAGCCACACACTTTAAAACAACTGTCAGTTCTTACTTATTAGAAGAGCTTGCAGTATAAACAAGTTCTTTAGTTTCAGGGAACAACAGGGCTTTATTTAAATAATCCCTAAACAAAGTATATCAACACCTTTTGAAGCTCCCATGTCTTATCTGTACGTGCATTGACCTTAGCATATGCCCAGAAGCCTTGTAACAGTTAAGTTTTCCAAAACATCTCACACAGTTATAAGTATCATCTGGACTCTCTTCTGAGTGTAGTGAAAGGGGCATATTGTCTTGTACAAGGGTGTTTATTGGTCAAACAACCAATTTACTTCAACAAACTTCCGTACCCACCACCTTATACACTTCTACATATTTCTCTTGAGCTGTTTGTCATCAGAAGTGTGAGTGGTTGACCTATATTAACTCTCACTTTACCTGGAACTCTTTTATTTTGGCCAATCTGACTGAAGCTACATCTAACCTAGGGTCATCCACAGAGTACTTTAACTCTTTCATGGCTGATGTCAACTTCTGTCAAAAGGAGGAGTTGACGATGGTAATCAACTGTAAACGGTGACAAAACCAACCGTTATGTTTTAGTTTGACTCTCGTTGCTAGAAGGAAAGTTAGCTTAATTGGTTTTGACCAAGATTTCCTGCGCTTCTGTGAGCAGCAAGGCACAAACAACAGCAAAAATGGCCCTGACACCTGGAGAGAGATCAAAGCATACGTGTAAAGCAAAATACTTTGTGGATGACGTTTTGCCTATTCTTTCTGAATTGGACTATGACTTGTCGATCTCTGATTTTGATCCAAGTGATCGAAAATTAATGTGAAGTTCCAGCTTCAGCTGACTGGTCCCCAGCTAATCATGGTGCTGAACAGGTTCAAGTAGCTGACATGCCTACAGCACTGTTCGCCTGGGAGGACTGCCACTTAATACTGATAAGAGGTAGAAACTAGATTGCAATACACTGTGACCGCTGCTGCTGCCCCAGCCACACAAAGACAGCCTGGCAGCATGCCTGCAGCACATTCTTTGCAAACTGGCAGCCATAGCATGTAGCAATAGATGGTTTATGTTGATTTCTATGTTAAACCATTGCTTTTCAGAAAAACTAATTTGAACATCTACCAACTAGACACTTTGTTGCTGTGTCTTGTCAAGAGAATGATACTAATTCCTAGTTCTTGCTGACAATTGTCTGTCTTTTCTGGCAGATGGACAAATATGGTGGAATTAGCATTGTTGAGAGCATAGAACTGGTATAGTAATCATAGACTGTAGTACAGACCTATACAATTCACCATGCAAAAATGAATGGGAATAGCTCATGAAGCAGCAAAATCGTGCCCCAGTACAGCCTCAGGTTTTTTCCAATTTATTTTTGTAGGTAAGATATGAGATAATCTGTCCTCTTAAGAAAGCCTCCAGAGTATTCCTGCAGAAACCTCCAAGGATGTATTTGTCTCTAAAAAGAAATTGATTTGCTTGGATATAAATTCTGTACAGTTCTCATCTGCTAATAAAAGTGGGTTAGGACACCATCTGCGAGATAAGTATGTGGGGCATAATGATTTTAGCTCCATGATCAGAGGAGCATGGTCGGAGATAACAATAGTGTACTTACAAGATTTAAGCATAGGCAAGAAATTATTATCTATAAAAAAATAATCAATTCTTGAGTAGCAGTGATGCACTAGTGAGTAGAAGGAATATTCTTTTGAGTTTGGGTTTAGACATCTTCAGGTGTTTGATAAGTTGTGAGATATTACAAACTGTGTAACTGTTTATGCAGTGTTAGACATCATTGCCACTTTGGCAGGAAACCTATCAAGGTCTGGATTTAAAACACAATTAAAGTCACCAGCCATTATAATTTTATGAGTGTTCACATTGGGAATGGATGCAAATAAGTTTTGAATGAAGTCCCTATCATCTACATTGGGTGTGTATATTATGTGTATATATTATCAAAATCACTTTAGTTAAATAAATTACCTATGAGAAGCACATATCTCCCTTCAGGATCAGATACTACATCTGTTACTACAAAAATTGTTGTTCTTCCCACACCTCTAGTTTTCTTTATAAAGCTGGAATATTTGGCCATTCCAGTCTCTATGCAGCAAGAAATTGATGTCTGCTTAATAAGTGGGTCTCCTGTAAAAATACTATTTTAGCATTTAGACCTGTTAGTTGAGAGAATACATTCTTTCTCTTTAATTCGTGATTCAGCCCTCTAACATTCCAGCTCACAAAGTTAACTGTTTGGTCATGAAGATATTGCTTCTGAACCTTTGCTGTCATTTTGTAGTCTTGACTTAAAATAAGCCAGCGTTGACCTTAATTTTCAGTTTTTCCAGGAGTTACTGCTTAATGTTACATTGGCACTTATAATTCTAAGGATAAAAAGGATAGATTAGAAATAGCTTGCTCTTTTTCTCATTCCCCGCCCCCCCCATTTTGCCTCCCCATGTGAGGCTAGACCACACTTCACAAAGTCCCAGAGCTCTGACATACCTAGAGACAGAACATGTCCAAAACAAAAACACATACACGTACAAAGTACACATACATACATACATATACATGTCAATGTCAATTTATTTATGTAGCACATTTAAAACAACATAGGAATGCTGTGGCAAAAGTGCTTTACAATAAAAGAAGAAATTAACATAAGTAGAAATAAAATCAATGAACATAAATAAAATAAATAATAAATTGAAGTAAGATTACATAATCACAATGAGGAAACCATCAGTATTACTGAAGGTCACGGAAAGCAAGTGAATAGAAATTAGTCTTTATTCTTGTTTTGAACAGTTCAGATGTAGACGATTCCTTTATGTAATGAGATAAAGAGTTCCATAGGTGAGGAGCAGCAGCTGCAAAAGCCCTGTCCCCCTTAGTTTTACACTTGGTATGAGGGACAACAAGAGACAACTGACCAGAAGATCTAAGCACTCTGGATGGCTG
Source organism: Polypterus senegalus (assembly GCF_016835505.1). Classification (NCBI taxonomy): domain Eukaryota; kingdom Metazoa; phylum Chordata; class Cladistia; order Polypteriformes; family Polypteridae; genus Polypterus; species Polypterus senegalus. The sequence goes on from NC_053160.1 coordinate 128,206,670, forward strand.
GTGTAAAGCACACAATTCAGATAAATAGGCAGGAGCAAGTCCATGTAAAGATTTAAAAACTAGCAATAAGATTTTAAAATCAATTCAAAAACTGACAGGCATTTAGTGTAAAGAAGCTAATATTGTAGAAACAGAATCATACTTTCTTGCCCCAACCAGAAAGCAAGTGGCAGCATTCTGGACCAACTGTAACCTGTGTATCAGGGATTTGCTAATCCCAGAATACAGAGAGTAATCAGTAGTAATCAAGGCGAGAAAAGATAAAAGCATGAGTAGCTTTCTCAAGATCCCTAGAAGATAAAAAAGGCTTGATCTTACCTAAAAGACGAAGCTGGAAAAAGCAACTCTTGACTACAGAATTAACTTGTTTCTCAAAAGAGAGGTTACTGTCAAAAATAACACCAAGATTACGGGCTTCAGGTTTGCAAAAGACAAAGAAAGATCTGAGAAGTCCAAGACCAATTTGGGCTTTAGCTGATGGACTCACTATAAGCACCTCTGTTGTATTTTGATTCAGATCAAGAAAATTATTAGACATCCAGGATCTTAGTTCAAAAAGACAGTTGTACAGTTGACTCATTGCAGAGGAGTATATAAACCTGTGTATCATCAGCATAGCAGTGAAAAGAAATGTTAAATTTCCTAAAAATAGCTCCAATAGGGTGACGGTATATAGAGAATAAAATAGGAACCAAATGGATCCCTAAGGAACAACACATTTAAGAGGAGCAGTAGATGTAAAAGAGAAATTTAAAGTCACTGAAAAGTGTCTACCAATTAGATATGACCCGAACCAGTTAAGAGCAGCCCCTTTAAGCCCAACAAGATGTTCAAGCCGCAACAGCAATATGTCATGGTCAATAGTGTCAAAGGCAGCGGACAGGTCAAGGAGGACCATGACTGCAGTGCCACCTGAGTCATTAATAATAGAGATGTCACTGAATACTTTCAGGAGGGCTGTCTCAACAAATCTCAAATAAATTATTGGAGATAAGGTGATCAGCAAATTGATTATAAATGATTCTTTCTAATATTTTAGCCATAAATGGAAAATGGGAAATCGGGCAAAATTTGGCAAAAACTTCAGGATGTTTAAAAAATGAGGGCACAGCCCCCTCACTACTAGCACCATTGATAATGGCTAGTAAAGGTGGAAACCAAAATATTAAAGGCTTCCACTAAGAGGCGTGGTGGTACAATATCAAGAGGACCGGGAGCTGGCTTAAGGGTGTCAATAGTACTTTTTAACTGTCAAAGTGAGACAAGATCAAAAGATTCCAAGACAATGCCATGATTAACAGTGGGAATTTCATAGCCATTTGGAACAATACCACAGCGGATTGTGTCAATTTTACTGACAAAGAATGAAAGAAACTGCTCACATGAAAGAACAGTACTATTTAATCCTGTCACAAAATGAGGGTGAATGGCCGCATTAATTGAAATAAACAAGACCCTAGGATTCTTAGAATGACGGAATACTAAATCAGCAAAGAAATCATGCTTAGCTTTCTTAACTGCAACCTGGAAGTTGAATAGAGAAGTCCTCTTTTTTCCAACACTGTTCCACAGTTTGACAGGCGCAGCTTAGCGGTCTTGTAGTTTGATTTAGCCAGGGAGCAGGTTTTCCCTTATTACAGCGTATCTTGACTGAAGCAATTGAATCTAAAACCATTTTACAAGAAGAAATAAATTCTAAAACAGAATCATCGATACCACCATATTGAACATGTACATTAAGACTAGAGAATATGGTTTTAAAATCGGATATATTAGAAGAATTTAAAAAGCAGCAACAGCTTGGAGCACAACTAGTAGTAGGACTGTAATTAAAACATAAGACATAGACAAAAAGTGTCTCAGAAGTAAACAGGATGTATAATTATGGTACCAGTATCATTGCAGGTGGATCAAACAGCCGGTAAGATCTTCTTTGCCATGCCAGGACAGAATGCGACTCACGATCATGTTTCAAAAAAATGTAGGGATCTTTTTTTTTTTTTTTAGCTCTTTTTCTGCTTCCTCCATAAAAGTAAAAATGTAGAGCTTGCCTTGAATGTCCACTTTCAGTTTTGCAGGATATAAGAGGCTGTATCTGATCTTGGCTTTCTGTAAATGCTGCTTAATGTTGTAAAATGATGCACATTTAGTAACTGTTGAGGGAGAGAAATCCAAGAAAATACAAATGTGGTCATTTTCATATATAATCTCATTTTTCTGTCTGAGAAGTAACATTATATGTAGTTTAAATTGTAATTTTTCAAAACGCACGAAGAGAGTCTTAGGTTTAGGGGAATTTGATCCCCGTGATCCCGGTATATGATAAGCTGCTGCTATCTTGTTGTCTGATCTGAATTCCTCTCCAATTATTTTAGAGAATAGTTCAGCTAAAAAATTTCACTGAGTTTGGACTTTCACAATTCTCAGGGAGACCTTTGATTCTAATATTATTTCTTCTGCATCCATCTTTCAGTGCAGCAAGTCTGTCTCAGAGTACTTTGCATTCGGAATTTGCAGCTGTTGCTTTTCCATCAGCAGTAAATGCCAGTTGTTCAGCTATTTTAATACAAGTCCTGAATGTTTGCTTAACATCTTCCAACTGAGCGCCAAGTGCTTTAAGTTTAAGATTCATTTTCCTGTATTTGTTCTAGCATACCTTTAACGGCAGCTTCAAAACGATTATTTAAACTTTTTTCTTGGTTTTTAATATCCTGAAGCAGCCTTTTGTTTGTCTTGTGTATGTCCATTATTTCTTTACTTATATTATTTATTTATTTCTTTATATCTTTCTGTAAATCTTTCTTGAGCTCCTTTATGTCTTAAGCGGTGGTGGTGGCCATTGCAGCAATCATTACCTACAGCTCAAACAGCTCATTTCAGTCATTAATGTACTCCATGGATGAAGTGGCAAGCCCAGTTGAAGTCGATGTTTCCAGCTTGCGAGGTGTGTTTGACAACACGGACCATAAAGCCATTTTCAGTTTCAATTAATCTTCGAGCTATCCTGGCCCGATTCACTTGTACAATCACTCCCACTTTTTCTCTCAAATGGAGACGATAGAGTAGCATCAAGTCCCAGCAAATCTGTGCTTTCGCCTATCTGTTCCAGGTCAATTTCTGAAGGGCCATACCTTGAACTTTGACTTGAAGAAGGCTTGGATGAAGCTTTAGTTGTCTTTTCCGTTCTTTTCTGAACCCTACTTCTACCGGTCATGTTAATATATGCTTACATATACTGTAAATGAGCCTCCTCAGGTTGAGTAATTACAGGATATCTCGGGATGATAAGAAAAAGAGAAAAAACAACACCGCTGCCAACGGAGTTCCACTTCAGATGTCCATCTCCTGTAACATATGAGACCAACTCCTCAGCCTCAGGTTTTTATTTTTTCCGAGATGTGGTGGAGTCTGCAGGGGAGGTAAGCTTTGTGATATAAATTAATATGCCCCCTATTTTCCACAGCCTCAACTACTATGGCTCCTGAGTTAAACCCTTCCATATGCTACTAGCTGGTCAAACTGGCCCGTCACTGAAACTCTTCATCCATACCTCCACTGGGACATCCAAACAAGGGCAGGGAGGTCATGGTGTTGGACTGCAACTACACAGTATGTTCACCTCATCCTTTTTGCTTGCAGCGGAGCCTGATTAGTCCTCTGTTGCTCAATCTCAAATAGAGTAAGATAACCTAGAGGGAGTTTTATTCTCATAAAACAACCAGAGACCATCCGATATAATGTGAGGCTAAGGCCCCTAATGCTTACTTTGTGAGTATCTTCTGCCCCAACTGAGCACTGAACTCTTTCACTTTATAGATAAAGTTATCACATTTTTCTCCGGGTGCCTCTTGCCACATTTCATTTTTTTTTTCTTCAGGGAGAAAATAAAATCAAACAGAACAAAAGCCTATGTACAGTGCACTGGAACAGAATTCAAAAGGACAGTTTCACATGGATCCAGATTACCTCTTCTGGATGAACATTTTACATGAGATCTACACTTGTACTGCTTGAAAAAGCATTTTTGATGTAATTACTGGACTTGATTTGATAATTGCAGTAACAGAGCAAAAACAGACTTGATTTGCGTGTGAATTTCCATTGGGCGTATGCCATACAATAATAGGTTTGAAATTTTTGAGAGGAAGAAAAAAAAATTTCCTCACAAATTATGTAGTCTGCAACAGAAAAATGTTACATGAAAAGAAAAACAAATGAAATTAGCTAAAGGAAGCATTTCTGTCAATATACAAATGTATAGGATGTGATCCCATAGAAGCAACAGGTACTACAGTGTATATTGTTTCTTTACAGTATTCATCATAATTAGCTCAAATCTGAGAGAGAAACTGATCCAGCTCCTGGCCTCTTTGTCTTGCTTTCATCTCTCTAGCTATCCTTATATGGGTGTAGCAGAGTTTTGTAATGAAAAGGAAACCATCAGTCAGAATAGTAACACCACTCCCCTACCGGGTAGCACAACTGCCTGCTGGTGGGATTTTATGTCTGTACAATAAAGGTCTTTGTTCACCTACCTTTATTAGCTTCAATGCAGCTACAGAAAGGACTTCTCACCATTCCGAGTTTGGCTTAATGACATGTTGTTGGTGGGGGGGTGAGATGGGGGGTTTGTTGCTGGCTCAGGCTAAACAATTATTCATTGGACCACTGTATATAGTCTTTTAGCTGAGGATGAGCAATTATTTAAAATTCAGATTTCCTTTATTCCTTTTAACTCTTTGCAATCAGTTATAAAAAGGGTGGCATGAGACAGGGAGTCAAACCAGAATTTTCTATTGAATGCTGACAGGCAAGCAATTCATGAACTCGCAGAAGTGCTTCAGCTTTGGCACATAGAAAAATATGTTTAGGTGCACTAATAAGAGGGCAGAACACTACCTAGTTGAGGCAAGGCAGCATGTGGGTTGGCATAAGTAAGAGTTTCACAGTACTCTATGTACTTGACAATACTACTATTACTACTGTCACATCCATGCACATGGATGAGCTTAAGGGCTTTGGTGTTGGTTATTACCCTCCGGCCCAGGTGCTGGCATAGTGTGTTAATACCTCCTTCTCTCTATTCAAATTGAAAGATGGACAGCCACTCCATTGCTGATGTCACTTCCGTTGTCCATGCTTCTGGACCTGCCCTTTACTGCCTCATGACCTCTTAACCCGGGAACCGGCCAGTTTGAGATTGAACTCCAGTCTGAAAAAGCAACTCTGCAACTATTGAACCTTTTGTTTTATACTTTATTTCATCCAGTTTATGCAGGGTCACCAAGATGGTGCATCCCCACTCTTTATCTTTGTTTAATTCATTGTTTTTAAAACTCATGCTACATGATTTCTCTGACTTTGGTATTGTGGTTTCATTTTAAAAGTTAAGACTTGTTACATGAAAAATATGAGAGTAGCAGAGAACGAAACACGAGAGTGATGTTTCACACATGCACGTAGTTTTTTACAAGCACCAGAAAAAAAAATAATCAAAATCCTTGGGCAACTTCAACTAGAGTAAAGCCGGCAACCAACGAGGAGAAGTAACCAACAGTGCAAAATTGAACTCGATTGTCTAGCAGGTGGTGAAAGCTTAAAGTCGACTGACTCCTAGTAATTCAGCTGAAATGCAGAAAGCACTGAAGCTACTGCAGTAAAGGATAAAGATGAATTTTGTGCTGAACATAAGTTGTATGTGTTATTTGTCTGTCAAGGACATGTTTATGTGTTGTGTGTATTGCAGCATGTACAGTTCAGGTTTTCCAGCTTACAATACAGACAGCTTCACCTGCCAAAAGTGCTTAGTTAGTTTAGAGTTGGTTGTGAAAATATGTGAATTGAAGGAAATCAGCAGCACCAATTCTGCCACAGGGCAACTGGGTAACCATGAGAAAGGGGTCTAAGAAGCCAAAACTTAGTCCCTCAGCACCCAGGTTACCAAATCAGACCCAGAATGGATTTTCAGACTATGCAGTGCACCTTTGGATCCTGAGAACAATAAAGTGTTCTTAATTGGTGATTCAATAGTGCAGAATGTTAGAATTCCAAACTATGTTAAACCAGCAGTTAATATTAAATGCTTCCCTGGGGTGAAGATAACTGATATAGGGGCTCAATTGGATCGTCTTGCTGAGGATGAAGTATCTACCTTATTGCTGCATGTTGGCACTGAACAGTGTTTACAGTAATCTAAGATATTAAAGGGGAACTTCATCTCTCTATGCACCAAGGCAAAAAGAAAATGTCAGAATTTAATTGTGTCTGACCTCTACTAAGATTATATAGAGGGGATGTGATTTATACCAGATTACATTCCTGCACTGGTTAGAAATCTGGTGTGCACATAAAAGCATAACCTTTGAACAATTGGAATGATTTTTGGGAAAGGCCTGGATTTTCTAAGAGAGATGGTCTTGATCCTAACTAGAGGGGATCTTTTGTTTTATCCTAAAATATGGCAGCAAAACTGCCTGGCTGACTGATCAGAGCACAATTCTGGCCGCAGTCTTGTGATCTTTAATCTTAGGCTGTTGTTTATCCCACCTGTTACCATCCTGTAGCTGTAACCCATAATTCATGTTGTGGGGCATCTTATACATTTAGTCATGATGCAAACCTTACTTTTTGATTATCAATAATTTAAGATGTATAATTAGACCAAGAGATAAATCTGGATCCTCCACCAGAGGCACCTGTAATAGTAACTTAATTCAAATTAAAACAAAAAATATATCACCAGTTCACAAACATCTCTCGAGTTTTAAATGCTGCTTATTAAACTTTCATTCCTTTGGAAGTAAAGCTGCTTTCAGAAATTACATTGTATTAAGTACAAAGTCTGATTTGTGTCTTCTCATTGAAACCGGGTTTAATAAATATGAAACTGTTCCCTGAAGCTGAGGTGTCACCAGATGGATACATTTTCCCTCATAAAATCGAGAGATACTGGTTGAGGAGGTAGCCTTGGAATAATTCATTGTGACAACATGTAAATCGCTTCTAAAAATGTAGGCTACTTCACATCCTTTGAGGCACTCATTTTAAATATTAAAACACATTTCAGCACAATTGCAGTGCTAGTCTACAGATCACCACAGACATTTTCATTGTTCATGACTGAATTTGGCAACCTTTTATCTGATTTGGCTATAAATTATGATCGTGTAATGTTGATGGGGGATTTTAATGTACACATTGATGTGGAAAGTGACACTTTTAGCAAATGTTTTACTTATTTGTTAAATTCAGTAGGATTTTGTCAGATTGTCAAATGTCCAACTGATAATCATAACCACGTTAGATTTAATTATGACACACAGAGTTGCAATTCAAAATTTAAATATTACTCCATTAAATTAAGTTATTTTTTGATCACTCCTTAATTACTTTGATTCTGCTCTTACCAATACACTCACAGAATAAAACAAAGACAGTGATCTAGATTGTAATTCTACTTCAGAATTTTTAGATACTTTGAGTAAGTCAAATGTAATTGTAGAAAACAATTTAAATCAGCTGACATTAAATTATAATAGGACCTTGAGAGATGCTCTGGACACAGTGGTTCTCCTTAAAACAAAAGTGATCAAAGCACACAGAAACTCACCCTGGTTTAATGAGATCACTCAAACTCTGAAATAAGAGTGTCGAAAAATGGAGTTTAGATAGAGAACAACAAAGCTACAGGTATTGCATGCTTGGACAATATAAAGAAGCCCTCTTTAAAGTGCGCTCAGACTACTAAAATAATCAATTTCATAAATGGGAATTCAGAGCAACAGTGCAAAATACCAACAAACATTAGCAGTTCCAAATTTATGAAATTGTTTAATGAGAAATATAAGATCTCAAATCTCAGGATCATAGTTTAAACCACATACTAGTATGGTAAACCCTGTCTTCCCTTACATTCAACATTTTAGAAGTGTTTCTCTTGTAACAGAACAGGAAGTCTTAACTTTAATTTCTAAAATGAAACCTACTACATGTTCCCTAGATCCAGTGCCAACAAAACAAGTAAAAAGCTCAATGGATGCTCTAGCAGCACCTATTCTTAGCATTAACAATTCATTATTGTATGACACGGTACCTGATGCACTGAAAGTGTCATCAAACCATTACTTAAATAGTCAGACCTAGACCCAGACACACTTAATAATTATAGGCCCATATCAAATCTACAATTTCTCTCTAAAAATACTTGAAAAAGTTGTTGCCAGTCTGCTTCAGTTACACCCTACCCGTCACAATTTATTTAAGAAATTCCAGTCTGGCTTCAGTACCAGTCAGAGTACAGAAATGGCACTAACACATATTGTAAATGACATACTTTTATCCTCTATACTTCAGCACAGTATATGACACCATTGACCACTATAATTTACTACATAGGCTGTAAAATGACATTGGCTTACAGGCAATGTACTTGCTTGATTTAATCCGTATTTATCAAATTGATTGTATGATTCCCCTGGGATCTGCAATGAAAGTACAGTGATATTTGATAGTTTTATTAATATTTATGAAAGTTTATTTTCTACATTCCAAAAAAAAAAAAAGTTTGCTTCATTTCACAGATGTTGCATACTGCTATTGGTGTAATGCCATGTATACACATGCTTGGGTTGTCTAGTGGGACCTAATGAGGAAGAGGTTAAGCAATCAAGTGACATGGATTTATAGATATGAATTCAAACCTGCACATGCTGAGGAGTACATTTTATCTGCTTAGTTTAGGGTCACACAGAAAAGCGGTGATTATTACAACAGCATTGGGTGTAAGGCAAGAAGTAACTGTGACAGGCGATACACCAGTCCTTTGCAGGGTATAACCACACACCCAATTGGAAAAGAGTGTGCTGCATACAATTCAGTAACAAAAACTTATAAATAAAGCATTTGTTTAGATTTAGTCCATTTATTTGCCATAGAAATGTTTAAACCGTGTGATCTGGTGGCACATCTTCAGGGGCTTGGGATGGGGATAGAAAAAAAGTGTATGGGTGTTATTTACTTCATATCATATAAAGGACTAAATGTATTCAGGGATTTCTCAGGTTTTAATCTTCTTCTTCTTCTTTCGGCTGCTCCCATTAGGGGTCGCCACAGCAGGTCATCGTCTTTCATATCTTTCTGTCCTCTGCGTCTTGTTCTGTTACACCCATCACCTGTATGTCCTCTCTCGCCACATCCATAAACCTTCTCTTTGGCCTTCCTCTTTTCCTTTTGCCAGGCAGCTCTATCCTTAGCATCCTTCTCCCAATATACACAGCATCTCTTCTCTGCACATGTCCAAACCAATGCAATCTCGCCTCTCTGACTTTGTCTCCCAACCATCCAACCTTAGCTGACCCTCTGATGTACTCATTTCTTATCCTGTTCATCCTCCTCAGGCCCAATGCAAATCTTAGCATCTTTAACTCTGCCATCTCCAGCTCTGTCTCCTGCTTTCTGGTCAGTGCCACCGTCTCCAACCCTTATAACATAGCTGGTCTCACTACCGTCCTGTAGACCTTCCCTTTCACTCTTGCTGATGCCCGTCTGTCACAAATTACTCCCGACACTCTTCTCCACCCTGCCTGCACTCTCTTTTTCAACTCTCTTCCACAATCCCCATTACTCTGTACTGTTGATCCTAAGTATTTAAACTCATCCATCTTTGCAATCTCTACTCCCTGCATCCTCACCATTCCACTGACCTCCCTCTTATTCACACACATGTATTCTGTCTTGTTCCTACTGACCTTCATACCTCTCCTCTCTAGAGCATATCTCCACCTCTCCAGGGTCTCCTCAACCTGCTCCCTACTATTGCTACAGATCTGCATATTGATTTGGCAAAATTTTACACCAGATGCCCTTCCTGACGTAACCCAACCCATTTATCCGGGCTTGGGACAAGCACAAAGAAACACAATGGTTGGTGCATCCCCTATAGTGTACCAAATACCAAAAGAAAACAAAAAACAAATGTTTTCTTAATTGAAAGGTATTACTCACAAATTTTTCAGTATTTAGTCTGCAGCTAAGCACACTCACTGATACCAGTCGACTCAGAAATGCATAAGGAGATCATCCAGACTCCTTCTACTTTAGACCCTGGGACTGTGAGGCAGGAATGCTAGAGCTGTGCTGCCATACATATCTGTACTAAACTTTAACCTGACTAAAACTAAATGTACTGTATACCTATAAGTTTTGTTCAGTTCTTGTCACTTGATCATAAGCTACATGCATACTTGATCTCTCTGTCAATGGCTGTCACTAGATGACTGAAGCATGACAACAATTGTGTTTTTTTTCTAGATTTGACAAGCTGCTTCATTAATTGCTCACAGGAAGAGGCAGTGACTTCCTGTAAAAATGCTCTTTTTTGTTTTTTAAACCACCTTTTTAATGAGTGTTATATCACTAGAACAAGAGTTTGGCTGAAACCATCTGAAAACTGTTGCAGTGAGGAGTTTTCTAAATCAAACCCTGCTAAATTGCTTAGGAACAAAAGCCAATTTCCCCCCATGTCATGTTAATGTTCTGATTACAGTTGAAAGAAACAGTCTTTAGAAGGGGTGATGGTCTTCTTGCCATTAAATACAAATAAAGAAAATGTAAATATGACACTTGGGGAAAAAAAGGTGTCTATCTTTAAAAACATTCACAAAATGATTGATTATAAGGAGTTCACAGCAATCAGAGTACATCTTGTACTAAAGAATGTTTGTAAAACTAATCCAATAGATAAATAAATAGTGTGTGTGTATCCATAATGTTGCTTTACTGCATTTTGCTTTTGTGTTTCTCTCTCCTGTTATATTTTGATCCATTTTGATAAGAGTCTATTTATTAATTTTGCTGCGGAATGTTACTGAACAGATTATTTTTAATTATTAAACATTTAATTAAAAGCTATCAACTAATTTATTTACGATTTGATTGTTTTTTTACCACAACAGTGATGTTGCTGGTCATGGGATTTACCTCAAAACTTCAGCAACTGGTAACTATTTTGCTTTTTATGCATGTATGCAGCATTCAAAATGTACAAATCACAGTTTAGATGCATACAGGTAAGAAGCACATCAAGCGCCATGGTTGGCCAACTGTTTTATGCCTACTGGGTTTTTCTTCCATGATGGGTGACCAGTCAGGGAATGAAGAGTTGAACTGAGTAGGATCCAATTAGGCAAGGGCCATGAAATAAGAACAAGCCAATAAGAGTGAGTGGAGTATCTCTTTTGGTAAACCAAATTTACACCTATCCACATGGAAATACTGACGATCTGTTTTCAGAAGTATAGGGCCCTGGAGAGTGTTTTCAAAAATCTTCATTTTTAAGGGGTCGAAAACGATGAGGTTGTGCGGATGAAAGGCGAAAACATAGACAAATGTATGTGTTTTTAAATGAAAATGTATTAGAGGTGGCGGGGTCTGTGTGTAGATGAGTTGTGGGTAAAAGCTCAATTTATGGCGGAAAAAATGGTTAGGAATAAGAAAGACAAAGAAAGTGAGATGGGGGGTGTAAAATAAATTGGTAATTTATTGCTTTTGGGAAGGTACTCTGATGTGGCTAAGTAGGTAAAATATTCCATTGGGTAGAAAGGGTCGATAATGACTACATTATTTTATTTTTCTGTTTACTTTGTACATTTCTGGTCTTCCTTTTCGTCACTCCTTGTATGTTTTATTTTTAAATTGAGACGCCACGTTTTTAACATTTTTGGATTTATTAATAGTATTCTCGATATTCTTGTGTTACACCGCTTATTGTATTGGAGCATTTCAGGAGGACAGAATCTACGCTAGAAGCATTCAGTGCATTGCAGGAACCAACTGTAAATAAGACTCTAATAAATCATAGAGCACACTCATACACATGCCCACTGTGATCCAACTTAGACTCTGTTACCAACCTGGACACTATTGTGTATAGGAAGGAAATGGAAGTACCTGGGAAAAGTACCTGGTAGATACAAAAAGAACAAGCAAACTCCACACAGAAAGTGATCAGGACACAATCTGAAGCAATGTCATTGGAGCTGCGAGACATCAGAGCGTACCAGTGCACCACACTGAGGCCTCAATTCTGCCAATTCACAATGTAATCATTGTTAGATTTGTTAAATTTAATAAGCTATTTTTCTCATGTTTCCAGAAGTTTTGATATTTAAAAAGTAATTCATCTTATTAAAAGGAGGTTCATAGCTTGTGAAATCACTCTATCCTATGGTGAATTGTTCAGTTTTTGCTCATGCATTATATTCTTGTCTTACACGTGGTGTTTTTTTTTTTTAATAATGTCAAAAAGTTACAGCACAGAGGTCAGATATCTTTCTGATTATATGTGGACTGTTCCTGACAAGCTTGACACACAAGTGAAGGCTGATATGTACTTAACACCGTCTTAAACAATGCAACCCTTTAGTGGACTCTGGCCAGTCCGATTTCTGCTCAATTTTCACAACAGCCTAGTGACAGCTTAAAGATCAAACAAGCACAGAGTTGGCGGAGTTAAGATGCCTTTCACAGAGAAGAAAACCGTCAAGGCTCCTGTTTCTAATTAACCCATTTAAGTAATGTACAGTACATTCAACTTTCCTGTTAACTTTCTGTTTTGGCTAAAATAAAGAATTTAAAGCACACAGAATTCCATAATGTGAAGCTTCTAAAGCTGAATAATATGAAATGGTACTTTAATTTAAACCCAGTCTGTGATCACTCCATGGAAAGAAAAGATTTTTAAAATATCAGCTTGCTACAGAGTGGTCATGTGTCTGATTAAAACATTTATATACAGTAGTACTTGGTACAAATAACAAACTAATTCATAGTATGATCTTTATTTACCCATGAAAATGTACAAATCACATATAGTATAATTGTAATATGATCCACAAATAGTGCCCTGGCCCATTAAGTGACTCACTGAAAATGCAAAAATTAGAATATAACTGGCAGTATAGCAAATATTACAAATATTACTAGTAAGATGAAGGTAGAACAACAAGAATCAAAAGCTAGAGTCAACAATGTCAGTTCTTGTGCATAACAACAATGTGTTGTATTGCCACTTTACTTTGTATTTAGATGTTGGGAGCAAAGACAATATTTGCATTGGCTCTTCAGGAGCCAAATACATCAGGCATCAACATTGTCACAGTGCCATTCTAGCCTGAACCCTTGTTGGCATCTTATCCTAATTAAGAACTTGTATTGGTTTGTAAGAGACTTTCTGAGAGTACTGGCTGAAACTTTGAAGGAGCTTTCACTTAAATGAATATCCCACCCAAAAATATTTTTATTTGTTACTGGTTTGAAGTAATGGCAGAGAAACAAATGTAGATATAATGTTTTCATGCAGATAACAGACTTTCTGATAGAATGGGTATCTGTGGAGACCAATTCTGGACCATAGCAAACAATTTGAAGACGTTCATGAATAAAATCGCACAAAAGAGACTCTCTGTTAAGTTTTCTAACCTAATTTGTGATACATCATGGAGTCTACCAAAGTTTGAATTGTATCGTTGTTTTTTTTGTTCTACACCCAGTATAGAGAATCCCTCCTGTTAGTCCTCCTTGACTATATTGTCATTCAATCCAGCCCCTAGATCTTCTCTTCTTCCTTTCACAGCACTAAAACTAAAATCTTTTGCCAAACATTTGGGACCTTTAGTGTCTGATATTTTATGTCATAGTGGTGAAAAATGTTTGAATTACTGCCCCAAATGGCACTTACACTTTCACATCTTCAATAATCCTGCTTTCTGTATAGGTGGTATAGGTGGTTGTCTCATTTTATTTCCATTATGGGCCTCCTAAGGGCATTTCAACTTTTGGTAATCTTTTAATGATGCTCCTACTTTCTTGGAAATATATTTTAGTAGTATTTTATTTTTGTCTAATAGCTCCAAACCTAAAATTTTTCAATTTAGGATTGTTCATTACACTTTTGCCATGGGTCTGCCCATTGATCCCTGCTGTCCCACTCCTGGTACTTTTGTTACAAATGTTTGGGAGTGCCCCCATTCTAAGCTTTGGGGTTGACTTATCACTACATTATCTTTCCAAGTTAACATCCCTTTTTGTCCCCACACTTTCCTCTTACTGTACTTCTCATCTCCCTTTCTCTCTTCTGTCTAGCAGAGGCTATTTTCTGTATGCACAATTATTGCAATGACATCCTTGGGTTTTGCTCAGGCAGTTTTCTTTTTACCTTTTAAACAGGGCAACTTTTGTGTTCAGGTAATTTTACTTTTATTACTGTCATTACAATTGTTTTCATCTGACTGCTTAAGCTATGAAAACATTGTTGGTTATTATTATTTCTCATTAATGTTAATTAAGTTTCAATAAATAAATAAAAAAACTCGAGGTACTCATGTAAAGTTATCCACTTGCACACTCACAATGAGAAAAATGCATACATTTTTTGCCAAAATATCGTTGAATAAATACCTCCGGACAATCACACAGTGTGCACAGAGAAAATGCATTCAAATGGGATCAAGCTTCTGACCAATGAATGATGGGGGCGGGGGTCTTCAATTCAAAACCCTTGGTCCCATCATGGTTTCATCCTGCATTATGTCAATGATATACTAGTGTTATTAATGTTTCTTTGAGACACATTAGCAATATCATTTGGGTGTCATTTAATGCCACAGCATATCTAGGCATTGTTGCTGGTCATGTACATCCCTTTATGGACACAATTCTTTTTTAAAATGGATTCTTCTAACAGAAAAACTATAACAGAGATAACAGAAGGCAGACATGATACAGTCTGTATTTTATTAAAAGAGTTGTGCAGAATTTAGATAGTGTAGGAGTACAACTGATAGGAGGCAACATGCCTCATACCAATACGGACCTACAGGTGAACCACTGTAAAAAATTAAATCTAAGCAGGTGAATTTTTTCCTTATTTTGTTTTCCTTATTCTAAGAGTTATTGATTTATCAAGAACTTTGTATCTAAGATTACTTATCTTAAGGTTATTTTAACATGTCTTGTGAGGTTAATTTTGCATATCCCATTGGTAGATTTGTTTTTTAGCTAGTTAAAAGAAAAAAAGCTCCCATTTTTTTTTTTTTTTTTCTTTATGCATTTTTTGCATTTTAGTAGTGCAGGTTGGCAGCCATTATAGGACTGCCTTAATCTGAGCACTCTGGGGAAAGCAATCCACTTTGTAGGTTGGCAGCCACTGGATAGATGTGCTTCTCAGAAGCTCAGGGTGTGCCCTGGTAATAATTACTTAAGCTGTCAACAAACTACAGATTTTTCCAGTGATTTTCAGTCATATCTTCCATTTATAAAGGTGCTTGCCTGTGACTGCCAGTAATTTAATGTGACATCCCTAGTGACTTAGTCAACACAGTCTATGAATTACCATGACAATATCAAACAGTCTTGATTTTGTCTTTACTTTTAAATTTGCACAAGAGCTAGCAAGAATGTGCTTGGCCACAAGTATAATGCATACAATGGAAAGAAAGAAAGAAGAGGAAGAGAAGCTTGTGTGTCTTATTTCATATCATGTTTGTGGTACCTGACAGAATGGAAGAAGAAAAAATGACAGACAGAGACTGAGGCTAAACATATCTGGAAAACATTCGTACATCAACTGGTTCTGTCAGGCAGTGCATCAATTGGCTGTCAAAGTGGCAAGTAACAGAGTATTTAGGAGGTAATGAAGGAAATGTGTTTCTTTGTACTTGTTCTCAGTATTTGGATGGCTTCTTGTGTACCTGTTAGGTTAGGTGACATTTCCAAATTGGCACTATATTGACCCTGTGATGTACTGAATACTGTCCAGGGTTGATTCCTGCCTTGCAGCTGATATTGCCTGAATTGGCTTAGACCTATGCTACCCCAAACTTGAGTAAACAGCATGGTCATTCAGACCACAAAACTATGATTAAACACAAAACCTTCTCAAAAGTTTTGAGTGCTAAATACTGAATAAGTTTTGCTAACACTTCCAAGAAGTCACTTGTTTGTGCTGACAAACGTCAAAAATTAAATTTAGAATTTATTGGATAAAGTTACATGAAGGTACTGTAGTAAGCACTGCTGTCTCTAGGTTTAAATCCTAACTTTTCCCATGACAGAGTAAGCTTTCTTTCTCAGCCATGATGTACTGTATTAGGTTTATTAGCTACTCTAAATTGACACTGTTTAAACAAACAGTGTCTCAATATTACATGGCACTCAGTATAGGGATAGTTCCTTACTTGTACCCAGTGAAGTAAGCGCTGGCACCCTGAGACTCAGAAATTATTCAAACTTTTAGAAAATAAATGAATATTTTGGTAACACAGTAGAGTAGGGGCCTTAACTGCTTCATACTATATGTATATGTATGTATATATATATATATATTAGAATCAAGGTAGGGGTAGCGTTCAGTGCCAGTCTGTATCTGAACCCTCCTTTTGTTCCAGACTTCCGTTTCTTGCTTTGTCCTTGTATTTTAGTTGCCTGGTACTATTAGTCTTTCTGGTTTTCGACTGCTTCTGGCTTTGTACTACAGTTCAGGGTCAGGTTTCCAACTCCTGATCTCTTTTCCTCTCACCATAATTCCTGGAGACAGTGTCTCATTACACCGTGTAACACAAACAAAGCTTTGTTATGGTGCTGTTACACAGCAGTAAGTGATTAATAAGTGCACTATGGGTAGCTCCTAACAGAGCTGTAATTGTAGATATAGTCCAAATAAGTCTTTCCTCTTTTTTCCATGCAAAAGACACATATACACATTAATGATGCAAATATTGATTACTACACTGCTACAAAAACCCCAACTACCAGTAAATCCAACTTAAAATTCTTCATAGACTTTAAAATATTCTCCATAAACATGGGCATCACCAGTCATCTATTCCACCATGTGGGTCCAATAAAGATACCTGGAACTTCTCCCCACATGTTCTGGCATGGCATACTGTTTTTTATTCATTAGGGCTTATGTATATCACTCTGTATTTTCTTTCATTAAATATTCCTCTTTTATCTTAAACCTTTCTTAACTTTCACCAGTGTAAACTATTATATCTTAACAATCTAGCAGCCAAGCTGTTTCTGGCTTCCCATTGAAAAGCATATTAGCCTGTTACTGTAGACACCTGGTCATCTTTCCTCAACAATTTAATTCATCTTGAATTGTCTGTGTGACATGGAATCATGAAGACAAATGAAAACCGGACTTCTTTCAGCTTAGTTGCAGATCATGGCTTGCTGCTGCTCTTCTCTTTGATCCTACTGAGGCAGCATGATTGTAGTACTCTTCCCTCTCCTTCCCTTTGGGGAACTGCTTATCAAATAGGATCTGCCCCTTGGTTCTGCCAGGATGTGTGAGTTGGAAGGGGTTGGGTTGCTTTACTTTTATGGTTGTGTTCCATCCTATATTTCCTGTAGTTAAAATGTGTTTGATTTAATAACAAAATAGTTCACCAAAATGAAATGACTGAAAACAATACAGAAATAATATAAAGTTATTCATTTAAGAGGACACATTTTGACATCTCCCTTTCTCTTTCACTTACATATGTTGTCATAAATAGCCATGTCATATTTGAGTCATCTTTCAGTCACAGGATATGAGATTTCAGTAAGGGGAATATTATTCAACATACATGTTATCCCACCATTCATACAGTAACTAGAATGGACCATGAAGAGTTCACTCTTATTTGGGGTTGTTTCTTGATCTAAATCATACGGCTTCAATTAGTGTTAGCAACGGCACCATGACCTTTTTGCAATTTATTCCATTGCAAAGTGTTTTTATTGATTTTATGGAAATCACACAACATTCCATACAAATAGATAAATTTTTACACAAATGTATCAAAAACAAATCAAACCCCATCCCTGAGAAAGAGAGCATAGTTTGCAGAGTAAAACTTTAAGATGGTAAAAATAAGTAAATAGGTGAATTAATAAGTGAATAAAGATAAATGAAGAAGAAAAAGAAAAAGTGATGCAAAATGTTTTAAAATTTTTGTGCCTGCACTGTGCTGCGTTATGAACTTTAATTTCATTATATTTTGATGACTAAAAACTTGCACAAATAACTATATTGCGTTTTTTTTTTATTAATGTTTACGGAAGCTCTGAACCGCACAGTGAAAAAAAATTATGGGATAATCCCCTTGCCAGTGGATTTGACTAGGATATTCAAGTTTGGCTTTTTAACAAGGGTACATTTCTTGTCTGAAAATGGCGGGAGTTAAAGTGGCCCAATTTGGGTTCAACTCTTTAGACGCACGTTAAATCCCGCAGTTCATTGGTATAGATAAGCGATCTAGTGTGCCAGGTTTGCCTGTGCATTCAATTAGTGTACCCGCATTGGACTGGGTAAACTTCACATGCAATTAATCTGTGAAATATGAATTCCTTTCATAACTTGTGCGAATAAAAAGCTGCAGGCAAGTAAGCAAATGGCTAACTAATGTCATTTCCTTTTACCTTAAATTAGTGCAGTGGTTAGTGGTGCTGCTTCGCGGATTTAACGATCTGGGCTTGAATGCATAGCCTGCTTTTATAAACTTGCCATATAAACTTGCCATTGTGAGGAAAACATCAGACTGTTCAGTGATATGTCCTGTTTCCAGAAAATGATGTACAATAGCTCGCAATGGTATTTAGTACTCATTTGTATGTATGCGGTGCACACGTAGTATTGGCCAGTACGACCTTAAAGTACCTGGTGCACAGGCTATGGTAAGTGGTGGGCATGAGATATATACATGGTGGGCACAAGATAGTAAGTTGTACACACCAAATTGTTTCCCAGGAAGAAAAAAAACCACCATATCCCCTCAAGTGCTCCGTGCGAGTGTGTAGACGAATACCTGTAAACATAAAGCACATACCTAAACCCTTACCCTTCCACAAGCCTAATCTTAACCATAGTGCAACAGGGTATGCGATGGGAGTTTCGTGACTGATGTTTTGGGACTTACCTGACATATGCCATAGGTATTGCAAGCTACTGTTAAATCCATTTCCAACCATCCCACACTCCTTTAATAAATAAAAGCCCACCCGTCTGCTTTTTTATATCACACGCTACAAGAGCTGGAAGTGCCGTCAAACTGAAGCTGCATGGCCTTGGTAAGGTCGTAATTAGGTAGCCCGAAGCGCACTTTTGTAATATTTTAATCTAAGTTTATCTCATACGTACATAAAAGTACGTGAAAATATTTCGTACATACGTGAAAACATCTTGTATGTATGTGAAAACATCTTGTACATACGTGAAGTATCTCGTACGTACAAGATATTTTCACATAGATACGAGATAAGCGTTATCCCATAATTTTTTTCACTGTGCGGTTCAGAGCTTCCGTAAATGTTGAAGATTAAAAAAAAAAAAAAGATAAATTCTATAACAATGTCTCAGTCCGATAACAATCATGTATAATTTACTAGCCATATTGGCATGCACACCTTAATGTTCAGGCTGAAAGATGTACCGTAAATCTAGGTGATTGGAAATTATGGCTGCATAAATCTACAACGTTTGACTTGGTATAGGCTCTTTAGGGCACACTGCTGTAAATATTTTGTCAGCTGACTATGTGACTGCTGTAAAAATGACTATTAATTTTACTGTTTTCAAAGCTTGAATTTGCATTGCATAAAGGAATTAATCTCTGTCTGAAACTTAAGATCATGTTAATCCATCACTGTGATGATGTGGGTTCGCTTCATGTTCCCATCTCGCTTCTGGGAGCCCTTGAACCCTGCACCGTCGGTAATGTTACTGATGAGGACGGCAGTGAGGCACAACAAATGGAGAAAGGGGATGGTGTAAAAAGTGCAAAGTGCTTTTATTAAAAACAAACATCAAAACAATAGTGTCCAAATAAATAAAGTGCAGCGCCTCCAAAGTTATTAAATAAATAATCTATAAAAACAGAAGTGAAAAGTGGATGTTAAAAGTCCCATAAATAGAAAAAAGTCTTTTAAAATTAACAAGGTTAAAACAATGCTGGAAGCAGACTCCTTTAAAAACCAAAGCCCTTTGTCTTCCTTTATCTGATAGCTCAACTGCTTCTCCCATCTGGGCCCCGCAACAGGAGAGTCGCCTTCTCAGCAGCTGACCTTTCTACTGTCCACTTCTACTGGTTGGTTCACCTCACCAATCCCTGGCTCCAATAGGCTCCACCAAACAGCGACTTGGGATCCCCAACGACCAGGGCTCTCATGCTGGGGAATCCACGTCTCAAGTACTGACTCCCGCTGCCTTCCCGGCCTTATGTGGCCAGCCGTCCTTCTTCACCAGTCACTCCAGCTCCTTGTTCACTCAGCTGGAACAACCGCTTCCTTCTGCCCCACCGAGTGTCGGCCAAACACCCCTGCTTGGGCTTACTGTCCAGCTGCCTGCCTGCGAGCCTTCGCTTGCTCACTCGCACCGTCTCTCTCTCTCCACGGTTACTGCTCTCCTGCAACCTCCGTCTTTTTTCCTTCCTTTTTTCTTTCTTCTTTCTCTCCCCCTTTAGCCACCTCGCGCTTCTATTTATGAAGAGGACGTGGCAGCTGTAGCAATGAGCATCCCCGAGACCAATTACGAATGTGGACAGTTTCTCACCTGTGCACTTAGGTGAGAAACTCCCACACCACGAATTCCAGAACTGCTGCAGCCACTCAACCACCATGCCCCCTCGCTTAGCTGCAAGTGTGGCGATTATTTATTTAAAATTAGCCTCTTGACATGAGCTGTGGACCCGCTATACCACAATCACTGAGTGAAATCATAACACACGTTACCAGTTATAAGCACAGTGAACCAGTCCAGACACAATACATGTCAGAAAGTTATAGCTTTTGGAGGGTAATTAAATAAGATTCATTTTTTAAAATAAATCTAAATAAAGTCATCCTAAGATGTAAAATTGAAAATTATTGTCAACTTCAGCAGAAAACAATATCAGATTTTAATATGTAGCCCTTGGGTGATAAAATACAAACCCCTCAGCATATCCATACACGTCAGCTACTGATAATGATTAGCATGATGACATCATGTTTCTTCTTCCACCAAACAAGTTCTGGTTGATAGAGGATGGTATATACTCATCAAACCCCTTTTTATCAATCTAGAAAAGACAAACAGGCCATTTTTTTCATATAAATTAAATGATACATGCACGTTTGCAGTTTATAAAACATTGATTTATTTATTTTATTTTGGGGACCCCAGAAACACATTCAGCCATGACCCAGCATGCACACACAAACACATATGCATAACACAGCAGCTCAAAATGGACTGTTAATAAGGAATATATTAAACAAACAGAGAAGACAAAAAAAATAATTCACAAACAACATGCAGACAGATCCCACCCTATTTCCCTTGAAGGCCACTGAACAAATGAAACCTAACAAAACACTAAGCCCTAAATGGTAAACATTATGATGAAAGTTCAAACACTGTCCAGTATACATGTGATATTAGACAGTGTCAGAGATGGCTGGGGTGGCGACCCAGCCGGGACTCCCAGGAGGACCGGAGGAGGGCTTGCGCCTTCCCCAGACCATGTGGGGGTCACGTGTACAGAGACCACCACCCTGGTACCTTTGGGGGCCACGTGTACAGAGCTTTGAAGCTCCACCCTGTAGGGGCCCGTGGTCACCGCCAGGGTGCGCCCCTATGCCTCTGGAGCCCTGGACCTCAGCACTTCTGCCACACCCGGAGTGCTTCCGGGGATGCAGCCGGCACTTCCACCACACTGGGGCGTGTCGGTGGAAGATTGCCGGGAAACACCTGGAGCACATCCGGGTGATTATAAAAGGGGCCGCCTCCCTTCATTCAAAGCTAGAGTCAGGTGGAAAAGGACAACGTTCTTGGAGGAGGCAAGGAGGTGGCCTGAAAAGAAAGTGCGGCATTTTGTGTTGGCCAGGACTTTGGGGACTTTTGGGTTGTGTGGCACTGTAAATAATGTACAATAAACGTGTGTTGGGTGACATAAATGTGTCTGCCTGTCTGTGTCCGGACCAGTCTACACAACAGACAAGCTTTTCTTCAGTTTGGATTGTCCAAAACACCTGTGTTCTTTATTTCCCATTGCTGCATTATATGAAATGTACCTCTGGATGAGTGTTCATTGGTTGTCAGTTTTCATGCACACAGAGTCCACCCTGATGACAAAAGACAAATTGATTTTGTTGGGGTGAGTTGCTGAATTAGACAGCTGACTTCACGGTATCGCCCGACCTGCTGCCTCCGAGTAAAATTATGTAAATGACAGCTTTCCTGAAAATCTCTGGAAAAGCTGTCTAATGTGAACATGGCCTTTAACGGTATTAAACAAGATTATACCTTTCCCATTTCTGAGTATCAGCATGATTTTGTCCATTCCACTGCCATTATAACTAATTTTATTTGTGTTACATGTGTATATGCATAAGTTTCCACTTTTATTAAATGCCATCCCATCCAGATTAAGTTCTCACCTGACACCTGATGCTGTTCAGCTAATCTTTTGCATTCTGCAGACCTGTAACAAAAAAAAAGTCAGATTTGGAAAACTTGAGAAGTCCAGTTAATCAGACACATGAAATGTTATTAATGTTATAAATGTTATTAATCCTTTGGGATTAATAAAATATCTATCTATCTATCTATCTATCTATCTATCTATCTATCTATCTATCTATCTATCTATCTATCTATCTAAAGAATGTTCTATATCTACATTTTTCAGTGCTTCATAAAATGTACCTGTGGGAAGAGACATTATTGTGCTCTGAGGGTGTTGCTGTGACATTTCTAAAAGTTAGCTTTTTTTCAATTTTATTCTCTCAGTCACGTTCACGCTCTACCTTACCCCTACCTTCTGATCGGACTCTAACTAACAGCGCCAGTATAAATTCACACCCGATCTGATGCTGTTCATTTTCGAATAATGTTGCAGTTCTGGGACATTGTTTTCTAATTGGTACTATTCAGGTCATAAAATTATTTCTTCAAAATGTCGCATATATTTGTCTCTTTGTTTTTTGCCCGGTGCTGCATTGACATTGTGCACCAGAAGGCGTGAGCTTATTCAGTGTGAGCAGAAGCACGCAGGTAGTTGCTTGCTGTGTCCTATCATAAGCTTGACATAGGCCGTGATCAATGCACATGTGCTGTGCAAAGCATGCACAGGGGCCACTGAGAAAAGAAGAGTGTTCTTTGCTCACCTTGCAGAGTAGTCATCACTTCTTACAAGAAAAGGCGATGGATAAAGCAAAAGAGGATGCAACATCGACAAGCTTCTGTTCCAAGACTGCTGCTCCCCCCAGCCTCTTCAGTGTAATAGTAACCACAGCACAGAAAGAAGTGTGTACATTGCAACAGATACACATGTCGTAAACGTAGAAAGGACGGTCCTTGGGTGTGTGGGAACTGTTAACATTTGAATCTAATGATTTCATATAGCATGGAGTTGACCTGTCTGTACTATTCTTTCCTCTGCATGTCCTGGAGTACAAAAGAAACAGTACTGTGCACTCAAAAGTAGACAGGTACGTGAATGAATATGAAGACAGTAATCCCTCCTTGATCATGGGGGTTGTGTTCCAGAACCCCTTGCGATAGATGAAAATCCGCAAAGTAGAAACCATATGTTTGTATGGTTATTTTTATATATTTTAAGCCCTTATAAACTCTCCCACACTGTTAACATTATTAGAGCCCTGTAGACATGAAATAACACCCTTTAGTCAAAAGTTTACACTGTGCTCCATGACAAGACAGAGATGACAGTTCTTTCTCACAATTAAAAGAATGCAAATATATCTTCTCTTTAAAGGAATGAGTATCAGGAGCAGAGAATGTCAGAGAGAGAGAGAGCGAGAAAAGCAAACAATCAAAAAATCAATACGTGCTTTTGGGCTTTTTAGTATGCCGAAGCACCGCGATAAAGCGGCATTTTTAGAGGAGCGTCCGTATCCTCTAGGCAAACAGCCTCTGTGCAAACAGCCCCTCTGCTCACACCCCCTCCGTCAGGCGCAGAGAATGTCAGAGAGAGTCAGAGAAAAGCAAACAATCAAGCACCGCGCGGGAAGCATATCGTACTGTATGTCATTAAGGAGTTTTAGTTAATACATAATACATGCTCTGATTGGGTAGCTTCTAAGCCATCCGCTAATAGCGTCCCTTGTATGAAATCAACAGGGCAAACAAACTGAGGAAGCATGTACTATAAATAAAAGACCCATTGTCCGCAGAAATCCACGAACCAGCGAAAAATCTGTGATATATATTTAGATATGCTTACATTTAAAATCCGCGATGGAGTGAAACCGCGAAAGTCGAAGCGCGATATAGCAAGGGATCACTGTACAGTAATCCCTCCTCGATCGTGTGGGTTGCGTTCCAGACCCCCCACCACGATAGGTGAAAATCCGCGAAGTAGAAACCATATGTTTGTATGGTTATTTTTATATATTTTAATCCCTTATAAACTCTCCCACACTGTTTATAAATATTCCCCGCACAGTTATACAGCATAATCCCTTTGTATTCTCTTAGATATTAGGTAAGATTCATTGAAATTATGTATATAAACACACTGTTTATATACTGTAAAACCTAAATATTATTTTAAAGATATCGAATGTCTCCCATATCACATATGTTACAGCCATTACGATAGACAGGCCACCAGCAATAAATATGGACAATGCAAGAAAAATAGTATACAGTAAATGTGTGTACAGTGACACTAAACGTCCGTACATGTACTAAGTACTGTAAGTAGAAAATTAATTTTGGTTACTCACCACCAATGACACGATGACTTGTCCGATAACAATGAGTTTAATTTTACTGCACAATAAAGGAGAGCGTTACAGCCCTTCTAAAGGAGCCACTTCAGGCGATTGTGTAGCACTGCCGTTGTTCTTCTTCTGGCGGTCTTCAATCCAAATCCCTAAAGCAGATTCCATCCAGACTACTGCCTTATTACATCCACTTCCAACTCGTTTTGCACCCTGGTTAAAAGGACACTGTGGCTGTAGATCTTATATTCCTTTCCTACTTTTAAATAAAAAGAATCGTAGCCTCATTGATGCCGTAATGGCGTCCTACAGCGGTGTAGCTTTTCCATTCCTTCAGCATATCCAAAACGTTTACCTTTTCGGCAATCGTTAACATCTTCCGTTGGCGCTTGGGCACGGCCCCTGAAGCAGCAGCAGGAGCAGATCGTTTTGGAGCCATAATGAAGGGCTTGACTATGCATAAAGATAAACACAAAAGAGCACAAAAGTTAACTCTTTACACAGCGAAACATGTTGATGCTGAATGAGCAAGACGAGACTTCCTGGTTAACATTGCATTCAGCACACAGGAACTTAACTGCGTGCTCAGATTGGTTAGCTTCTCAGTCAGGAGACCTTAACTGCATGCTCTGATTGGTTAGCTTCTTAGTCATCCGCCAAGAGCATCCCTTGTATGAAATCAACTGGGCAAACCAACTAAATAAGCATGTACAGGAAGTAAAAAGACACATTGTCCGCAGAACCTGCAAAGCAGCGAAAAATCTGCGTTATATATTTACTTATGCTTACATATAAAATCCGCGATAGAGTGAAGCCGCGAAAATCGAAGCACGATATAGCGAGGGATTACTGTAATATGAATAACATTGCACCAGTGCCACATTGTTTTCCGAAATGTAATTTATCTATACTAATAAAAGGCAAAGCCCTCACTGACTGACTGACTCACTCACTCACTCACTCACTGATTCATCACTAATTCTCCAAATTCCCGTGTAGGTAGAAGGCTGAAATTTGGCAGGCTCATTCCTTACAGCTTACTTACAAAAGTTGGGTAGGTTTCATTTCAAATTCTATGTGTAATGGTCATAACTGGAACCTATTTTTCTCCATATAATGTAATGGAGTTGAGCTCGATGACCGTGGGTTGCAGAGTTTAGTGTGACATCATCACGCCTCCCACGTAATCACGTGAACTGACTGTCAATGCAGTACATAGAAAACAGGCAGGAAGAGCTCCAAAAAGCACTGAAGAAAACATGCATTATATAATTGAGAAGGCAGCGAAACAATAAGAAGCGAGTGACATATACAACCATATTCATGAGTGCTGCTACTTCGGAAACAAAGCAAGGTGTAAACCTAAAGTTTAAATTAAGTTCATTGACAAGCTGCCGCTGGCGTTTGTCATGCCCACGGCTAATGCAGGATACAAGTTTAATGAGAAGATGCAGGATATAAACGAGAGTTTTGATCACTTTGTAACTAAGTTAAAATTGCAGGTGAAGGGCTGTGCTTATGCAAATTCCGAGAGACTGTGTTTGTGGGGGATTGACAGTTAAGGTGGGTGAGGGAGTCACGTCATCATCTCCCGTCCCATTCACCTCATTTCGCTGTGAGCTGAGCTCCGCAGCTAACGCAGTCTTACAGAAGTGACTTTGTGACGCTGCTACCAAATACTCACAGAAAAATCCACAAGTTAATACACACGCTGTCTCTAGAGTTTCTCCACACTGAATCCTCCAGGCACTACTTACAAAAGGTTACATTGACAATCGTGTTACGTTATTTTTAAAATGTTTCCTTTTCTTAGCACAAGCACAGCTGAGAAGCTTCGATGCGTGTGCTCCATAACGCGTTAAAAAATCACGCATTTAATCACACTTTCAATTCCAAGCAAAGGGGAACTTCTGTCAATGCATGATTTCCTGGCACACCGATTACATTGATCAGCGCTTCCCGATTCATTTTACCCTCGCACCCCCTTGGTTTGAGAAGAAGTATGATAAAATATGAGGTTAACACAGAAAAACAAATCACCAATTGAATCTTTATGAATAATCGATTCGCCATCAATAATTGTTTTGATAAAGCCATACTCAGTGCAATCCTTCTTCCATTTTATAAATTTTCCGCCATTAGCCATGA
This sequence comes from Polypterus senegalus, assembly GCF_016835505.1. NCBI lineage: Eukaryota > Metazoa > Chordata > Cladistia > Polypteriformes > Polypteridae > Polypterus > Polypterus senegalus. The sequence goes on from NC_053160.1 coordinate 128,233,592, forward strand.
TTAAATGAACGGTAAAAAAGTAAGAGCAAAGTGAGGGTGACTTATTCAGGCAGGCAGGCGACAGCTCAATGGCTCGAATTTGGATATAAGTAGCTTCTATTTAGTCCCCAGAAATATCTTTGGTAGGAATGGAAGTTTAATTTAGTCTTTAAATTTCTATGGTAAAGAAAAAGTTATGCAGTGATGACTAAATTTAACTATATAAAGTCAAAACTTGTATATATTAATTCATTCCCGAATATATAAAGTCAAAACTTGATTATATAAAGTCACTGTCGGAATAAATAAAGTCAAACCTAAACATTTTTAAAGTCAGTGTCGGTATATATAAAGTCAAAACTTGTTTCTCAATATATAAAGTCAAAACTTCAATATATAAAGTCAGCGTCGGAATATACAAAGTCAGCGCTGGAATATCCATCCATTTCCCAACCCGTTGAATCTGACCACAGGGTCATGGGGGTCTGCTGGAGCCAATCCCAGCCAACAGTGGGCGCAAGGCAAGAACCAATCCTGGGCAGGGCACATGCATCATTTTCAAAACATTAACCGAACAGTGTTTTTTTAATTTATTTTTCTGAATACGTTTTTGTTAACTCAGTTCAGTTCAGAGTCGTTTCAATCAATAGATTTTGACTTTCGCTTTATATATTCAGGAATGAGTTTATATATTCCGATGTTGACTTTATATAATCAGGAATGACTTTATATATTCCAACGCTGACTTTATATATTCAAGTTTTGACTTTATATATTCCAGCGCTGACTTTATATATTCAAGTTTTAACTTTATATATACCGACGCTGACTTTATGTATTCAAGTTTTGACTTTATACGAGGTGTATTTTTTTCAAACATCAATGTTATCCCCTTAAAAGTAGTTCCCTTGGGCAGCTACACACCGATGGAGACGTTGTTCCCACTGTTGGTAGCAGTGCTGGAAGTCTTCAACCGGTATAGTCTTCAGCATGTCCGTTACACTCTTTATAAAAAACTTGGTTGACAGTTTGTCCTGGAGGAACAAATTCTTTGTGGATGATTCCCCTTTTGTGACGCACAACCAAAAACAAACTTCGCTAATAGCAGTCACAAAAATCACGTAGTTAACGGAAGGAGTTGAAACTCGCACTGAGCTATGGGAGGGTACTGATACACGTGCTCTATCAAGGACAACAGCGCAGCGTTGCCAGATCGCTTGCAGTGTTGCCAGTCTCATTACTTTTCTGCCACTGTATTCCGACAGTGACTTTATATATTCAAGTTTTGACTTTATATATTCAGGAATGAGTTTATATATTCAAGTTTTGACTTTATATATTCTGACGCCGACTTTATATATTCAGAAAAGCAATGTATAGTATTTGCCTGTTTGGCACCCCATAGTATATGTGTGTGTGTATATATGTACACATGTATGTATGTAAACTGCTCAAAAAAATTAAAGGAACACTTTGAAAACACATCAGATCTCAATGGGAAAAAGAAATCCTCCTGGATATCTATACTGATATAGACTGGGTAATGTGTTAGGAACGAAAGGATGCCACATCGTTTGATGGAAATGAAAATGATCAACCTACAGAGCCCTGAATTCAAAGACGCCCCAAAAATCAGAGTGAAAAAATTATGTGGCAGGCTAGTCCATTTTGCCAAAATTTAATTGCAGCAACTCAAAATTGTATGCAGCACTTTGTATGGCCCCTGTGTTCTTGTATACATGCCTGACAACATCGGTGCATGCTTCTAATGAGATGATAGATGGTGTTGTGGGGGATCTCCTCCCAGATCTGGACCAGGGCATCACTGAGCTCCTGGACAGTCTGAGGTGCAACCTGGTGGCATTGGATGGACCAAAACATAATGTCCCAGAGGTGTTCTATTGGATTTAGGTCAGGAAAGTGTGGTGGCCAGTCAATGGTATCAATTCCTTCATCCTCCAGGAACTGCCTGCATACTCTCACCACATGAGGCCAGGAATTGTCGTGCACCAGGAGCCACTGTACCAGCATAGGGTCTGACAATGGGTCCAAGGATTTCATCCTGATACCTAATGGCAGCCAAGGTGCCTTTGTCAAGCCTGTAGCGGTCTGTGTGACCCTCCATGGATATGCCTCCCCAGACAATCATTAACCCACCACCAAACTGCTCATGCTGAATGATGTTACAGGCAGCATAATGTTCTCCATGGCTTCTCCAGACCCTTTCACTTCTGTCACGTGCTCAGGGTGAACCTGCTCTCATCTGTAAAAGCACAGGGCACCAGTGGTGCATCTGCCAATTCTGGTATTCTATGGCGAATGCCAATCGAGCTGCATGCTGCTGGGCAGTGAGCTCAGGGCCCATTAGAGGACATGGGGCCCTTGGGTCACCCTCATGAAGTCTTTCTGGTTGTTTGGTCAGAGACATTCACACCAGTGGCCTGCTGGAGGTCATTTTGTAGGGCTCTGGCAGTGCTCATCCTGTTCCTCCTTGCCCAAAGGAGCAGATACTGGTCCTGCTGATGGGTTATGGACTTTCTATGGCCCTCTCCAGCTCTACTAGAGTAACTGCTTGTCTCCTAGAATCTCCTCCATGCCCTTGAGACTGTGCAGGGAGACACAGCAAACCTTCTGGCAATGACACGTATTGATGTGCCATCCTGGAGAAGTTGGACTACCTGTGCAACCTCTGTAGGGTCCAGGTATCACCTCATGCTACCAGTAGTGACACTGACTATAGCCAAATGCAAAACTAGTGAAGAAACAGTCAGAAAAGATGAGGATGGAAAAATGTCAGTGGCCTCCACCTGTTAAACCTTTCCTGTTTTGGGGGTCATCTCATTGTTGCCCCTCTAGTGCATCTGCTGTTAATTTCATTAACACCACAGCAGCTGAAACTGATTAACAACCCCCTCTGCTACTTAACTGACCAGATTAATATCCCATAAGTTTCATTGACTTTATGCTATACTCTGATTAAAAAGTGTTCCTTTAATTCTATTGAGCAGTATATATATATATATATATATGCCAGCAACACTCATGACAATGACAAAACAATTACGTTGTCAATCATGTTACGTTGTTATTAAAATGTTTCCTTTTCTTTTTACTTCTCCGCTGCCAAGCGCGGGTATTTTGCTATATATATTGTCACGCACGCGCGAGTCGGAGACCGCGGAAGGATCTTAACACACCTGGGAAAACATTCGCCGGTAGGGAATGGCAAGGTACTAACTTTCTTCCTGTGCTTCCTTTCAGAAAAAAAGATGCTCCGCCGCCATAAGAATGAGTTTTGCCCGCACTACGTCTACTTCCGCCCTTCCTCCGCCATCTTTCCTGACGTCATCAATCCCATCATCCCTCACGGCTCCTTCCCAGCATCCCTCCACTTCCGGCTCCTCCTCTTTAAAATGCCCGCGACGCCTGGGAATGAACTGTATTGTTTATATTTTTTTGACCATTTATTTTGAGTATATTGTGGAGTGCCGACAATATACGGGGCTGGAAAACCCCAAACCTTATTGCTGTCTCCTCCTATCTCTTTTACAATATACATATATATATATAGATATAGATAGATATATATATATATAGATATATATATATATAGGTATGACAACAACACTCATATCAATGACAAAACAATTACATTAACAATCATGTTACGTTATTTTAAAAATTTTTCCTTTTCTTTTTCATAACTTCTTTTACACACTACTCTGCTGCGAAGCGTGGGTATTCTGCTAGTAGGTCATAAAATGAGTTATTCCAAACATCATATATACCTATGTCTCTGTTTATTTGTTAGTGCGGCTTTGACATGATGGACCATAAGGCGCATACTAATTCAGCATGAGCAGGAACACTCAATAAAATTGAATAAAAAAAAAATTAAAGTGACGGTGAGATGCGAATAAGGCAGATTCACCAGCGTTTGTGTGTCAGCTTTTATCCCTCCAGATCAGAGAATTTCCAGTTCCATTGTCTCAAAACACCACTCACATCTAAAGTTATTCCCAGTTTCAGAAAACAAGTAACCACATCAGTTTTGGGGCGGGGGTGAGTGTTGTATTGTGATTGTGACTGAGAGAATAAAAGTGAAAAAAAAAAGCGCTAACTTTTACAAGTCCTATAAATTTACACCGTCTGTTACAGACACAAATCAAATGTATGTTTTTATTGTAGAATATTAACAGTAAGAGTAGTTCACTACTCAAAATGGTAAATTTGCAGGGGAGCTGGTTTCGAACTCATGACCTCTGGATTTTAAATCAGCAGATCTAACCGCTGCAACAGGGAAGCTGATGTATTGTACTTGCACCTATTTATTTGATATTTGGCCATCGGCCTTCACACATTATACAATTCATGTCTACATTGTTATTTATTACTAAAACATGAAAAATGTTACTGTTTTAACAATGTGTTTACATAGATTGTTGTACAAAACTAGGTAGCTCACACCCAGATAATCAATCAAGGCAGGAACTGGGAGAACTTCTTGCCTGTTCTGAGGTGGTGGGGGGGATGGTATAGCAGGCTGCTTGTTGCTTGGGCTTATTGACACATTTAGAAGACAAAAGAGGCTGATGGAGAGGTCCGAAGGGATTTAAGGTGGGCCGGAGTTTTTTCATAGGCTCTGGTAATTTTAGTGTTAATTGCAATGATGATGGACAGGTTGACAGATGAGATTAGACAGGAGTCCCCAAGGACTATGATGTTTGCTGATGACATTGTGATCTGTAGCGAGAGTAGGGAGCAGGTTGAGGACACCCTGGAGAGTTGGAGGTTTGCTCTAGTGAGAAGAGGAATGAAGGTCAGTAAGAATGAGACAGAATGCATGTGTGTGAATGAGAGGGAGGTCAGAAGAAACAGGGATTGTGGAAAAGAGGTGAAAAAGAGAGTGCAGGCAGGGTAGAATGGGTGGAGAAGAGTGACAGGAGTGATTTGTGACAGACGGATATCAGAAAGAGTGAAAGGAAAGGCATGTAGGACTGTAGTGAGACCAGCTATGTTATATGGGTTGGAAATGGTGCCACTGACCAGAAAACAGTAGACAGAGCTGGAGGTGGCAGAGTTAAAGATGCTAAGATTTGCATTGGGTGTGACAAGGATGGATAGGATTAGAAATTAATACATTAGAGGATCAGCTCAGGTTGGGCGGTTGGGAGACAGTCAGAAAGGTGAGATTGTGTTGGTTTGGACATGTGCAGAGAGAGATGCTGGGTATATTGGGAAAAGGATGTTAACAATAGAGCTGCCAGGCGAGAGGAAAAGAGGAAGACCTAAGAGAAGAGCAATGTAATATATGCCGGTCAATGCAATGAAGAATGTCCTGGACTGTACATTGGAGGGACCAAACAGCCGCTACACAGGAGGATGGCCCAGCACAGAAGGAGTAACACCTTGGGCCAGAATCAGCTGTGTACCTCCATTTGAAGGACAAGGGACACTCATTTGAGGACATTAACGTCCAGATATTGGATAGAGAAGACAAGTGGTTTGAGAGAGGGGTGAGGGAAGCTTTGCATGTGCAAATCAACAACCCCTCACTCAACAGAGGTGGACACCTTAGGCATGACCTGTCTTCAATTTATCATGCATACCCAGGAAAATCAGGCCCAATTCACACTTCCACCAGGTGGACCACTCTCAACAACCCACTCTATGGGGGTAGGAGGGGCTGTTAAAAAAGGTGTGACAGTTACATCTACCCACACCTGCCCCTTCCTTTGTTTTACTCAATGAGCCTAATCAGGGCAGGTGTGAAGTGAAACTAACCTGGAGGATTCCTCACACTGATGAAGCTGCTTGGATGAGCAGGGAAACGTATCTACCTATCAAGAAAGAAGTCCAGTTGCCATGACTTAACTACCAGATAATATCGCCTGGATGACTGAGAGTCATCACAGACCTAAGAGACGGTTTATGGATGTGGTGAGAGAGAAAATGCAGGTGCTGGATGTAACAGAGCAAGATGCAGAAGATTGGACAATATGGAAGAAGATGATGTGCTGTGGCAACCCCTAACAGGAGCAGCCGAAAGAAGAAGAAAAAAGAGAAATTATAATGTGATAAAATGAATAGGATTTTCATACAATACGTGCATAAATTATCAGTAGATTTTCAATGTATAAGAAATTTGGTTAAATTATTATTTACATCTACAATGTTCTAAATTAAATTAGATCCTATGAAGTTATGTATGTAATGTTAATTAAGTAGGTTAAAAATGATGACTGGAGGATCCAATTTTCATTCAAATAAGTTTATGTTCAAATTAGCAGCACAGATCCAGCATTCTGAGTCTGAATACCATTTCTGGTTATTGTTCGTGAGGAGTTTACACATTCTTCATTTTTCTGCTTGAATTTTCTCCCCACATTCCCAAAGAAGTATGTGTAAGTTTGTTTGGCGGTTCTAATTTTACTTTTTTGAGCTGGAGTATATGCGAGTGGGCTCAGTGGTGGACTGGCAGCCTGTCCAAGGCTGTTTCCTACCTTGTGCTCAGTTTTCGAGAACTTTGTAAACCTGAACTGGATTAAGCGAGTTTGGGAATTTTACGTTATGTTAAGAATGTTTCTTTGATGTCAGAATTATCACAATGTACCCACTAGATGGCAGTGTTTACATAAGACACAAAAAGTGTGTTTGCTCAGGAATCAAATTCTCATTTTTCTTAAATGACATGCAGTTGGCCACATATTATTCAAAGCTAAAATATTTTTGAAACTATAAGAATTATCTTCTTAGATAAAAAAATAGTTAAGGTATAGCATGACTTAAACACAGACCTCAGTATGTGCGTCTCGGGAACTGCAGGTCTGCAACAGGAGCGCCGCAGGGGACTGTACTTTCTCCAGTCCTGTTCAGCCTATATACATTGGACTTCCAATACAACTCGGAGTCCTACCACGTGCAAAAGTTCGCTGTCGACACTGCTATTGTGGGCTGCATCAGGAGTGGGCAGGAGGAGGAGTATAGGAACCTAATCAAAGACTTTGTTAAATTGTGCAACTCAAACCACTTACACCTGAACACAAGCAAAACCAAGGAGCTGGTGGTGGATTTTAGGGTGCTCAGGCCCCTCATGGACCCCGTGATCATCAGAGGTGACTGTGTGTAGAGGGTGCAGACCTACAGTATAAATACCTGGGAGTGCAGCAGAATGATAAATTGGACTGGACTGCCAATACTGATGCTCTGTGTAAGAAAGGACAAAGCCGACTATACTTCCTTAGAAGGCTGGAGTCCTTCAACATCTGCAATAAGATGCTGCAGATGTTCTATCAGACATTTGTGGCGAGCGCCCTCTTCTACGTGGTGGTGTGATGGGGAGGCAGCATAAAGAAGAGGCAGGCCTCACGCCTGGACAAAATGATGAGGAAGGCATGCTCTGTTGTAGACATGGAGCGGTACAGTTTGACATTCGTGGCAGAGTGACGGGCACTGAGCAGACTCCTGTCAATAATGGAAAATCCACTGCATCCACTAAACAGGATCATCTCCAGACAGAGGAACAGCTTCAGTAACAGACTGCTGTCACTGTCCTACTCCACTGACAGACTGAGTAGATCGTTCCTCCCCCACACTATGCACTCTTCAATTCCACTCGGGGGGGTAAACGTTAATATTATACAAAATTATTGTCTGTCTGTTATACTTTCATTGTTATCACTCTTTAATTTAATATTGTTCTTTATCAGTATGCTGCTGCTGGAATATGTGAATTTCCCCTTGGGATTAATAAAGTATCTACCTACCTACCTACCTACCTATCTATTTATCTATCTATCTATCTATGACTTAACACTACAAAAGGCAGGAACCAGTCTTAGACAGGTCACCAATCCAGTGCATGGCCCAATGTTACATACTTACATGGCCAGATTAGAGTCTGGTTTTAGCCTACCTTCTGGTCATTTCGACTGTTGTAAAATAATCTCAGGAAAAAGCAAGCAAACAGTGGGAGAACAAACAAACTATATATAGGCCTCAACTGGATACAGGATGCTGGAGCCAAGAAGTTGCCTTGCTTAGCCATTGCACCACAATGCAACGCCTAATCATGATATACTGAAATTAAAAATGATAGACCTCACAAAAATTACTTGTCAAGATAAATACAGTAATCCCTCGCTATATCGCGTTTTGACTTTCACAGCTTCACTCTATCGTGGATTTTATATGTAAGCATATCTAAATATATAACGCAGATTTTTCGCTGCTTCGCAGGTATCTGCAGACAATGGGTCTTTTTACTTCTGGTACATGCTTCCTCAGTTGGTTTGGCTAGTTGATTTCATACATACAAGGGACACTATTGGCGGATGGCTGAGAAGCTACCCAATCAGAGCACGCAGTTAAGTTCATGTGTGCTGATTGGCTCAGTGACGGAGCGGCAAATTTGATTCGGCTGCATTAACCAGGAAGTCTCGTCTCGTTCATTCAGCATCAACGTGTTTCTCTGTGTAAAGAGTTAAATTTTGTGCTCTTTTGTGTTTATCTTTGTGCATAGTCAAGCCCTTCATTATGGCTACAAAACGTTCTGCTACTGCTTCAGGGGCCGTGCCCAAGCACCAATGGAAATGCCAATGATTGCCGAAAAGTTAAAAGTTTTGGATATGTTGAAGGAAGGGAACAGCTACATCGCTGCAGGACGCCATTACTGCATCAATGAGTCCACGATTCTTTTTATTCAAAAAGGAGGAAAAGAATATAAGATCTATGGCCACAGTGTCCTTTAACCAGGGCGCAAAATGAGTTGTAAGTGGATGTAATAAGGCGGTAGTCCGGATGGAATCTGATTTAGGGATTTGGATTGAAGACTGCACCGGAAGAAGAACAACGGCAGTGCTACACAACTGTGTGGGAAATGTTTATAATAGTGTGGAAGAGCTTTTTGGTCTCGTCCGATGCGAGAGATGGACGTCTGAAGTGGAGCTCCGCTAGCAGTGGTGCAATTTTTCATATTATTTGCTTATTATTCTGAGATATCCTGTATTTATTCAACCCGAGAGGGACCGCTACAGTATATGTAAACACATATAAACATGGCCAACAAGAAGGGGGGTCCGAAAGAATCGAAGACTAAAGCTACATCCAAGCTGCGATCAGCAAGCCCTAGTTCGAGATACGGCCTCTCAGAGACAGACCTGGATCAGATGGGCGAAAGTACAGACTCCTCGGGACCACGGTCCGCTACATCGTCGCCTGCTGAGAGCGAAAAGGGGAGCGAAGGTGCGATCGTGAGTGCAGATGTGGATAGCTCGCCGATTGGAGAGGATTACCTGAAACTGGAAAAGGCCGGGAGGTCCGCGGCTTCAGTTACGCAATCACGCGGGACTGGAGCAGCGGGGACACCGGCTTCAGCAGAGTCTGCTGCTTCATCTACGGTACAAGAAGGCACATTTGAGCTATCTGAACTGAAAGTGTTGCTCGCTGAGCTCAGGCAAGATATAAAGAAAAGCGAGAAGGCTAATGAGAAAGCAACGGCAAAGGCACATGAGAGACTGAAACAGGAATGGAAACAGGAGATGAAACAGGCCAATGAATGTCTGCGACAGGAAATCCAACAGGCAAATGAAAGGCTGCATCAAGAGGTACAGCTTGAACTTCGACAGGTGCTGGGTAAAATTGAAGAGCGCATTGAGAAAAACTCGCTAAACTGAGCACGCTTGCTGATCGATTGGAGCATCTTAGTGAGACATTCACGAATCGGATCGAAATAGCCGAACATCTAGCTGCCAGTGCCGAGGAAAGAGCAGTAAATGTCAGTTGAATGTAAAAACTCGGAGAAAAACTTGGAGACAGACTGGCTGCTTTAGAAGATGGGAATAGAAGGTATAATGTCAGAATTGAAGGCTTGCCGGAGAATCGAGAAAGTTTAAACCCGGTGAAATTCGCAACTGAACTTTTTTCTAAAATAATCGGGGGCGACTTTAAAGCAGAATCTGAGATAGCAGCGCTTACAGTCTGCTGATCAAACACCGTCAGACCCGACCAAGATCTTTTATAGTCCGTTTTGAACGATTATCATTTAAGTTAGAGGTGATGGAACTCCTCAGGAAAAAAAAGGAAGATATTATATATGAAGATTGCCACATTCGCGTCTTCCCTGACTTCTCTCCAGCAACAGCTATCAAACGCCGCCTTCTATAATATTAAACAGCGGCTACGGCAAGCCAATGTCAAATCGGCCTCCTGTATCCGCAAAACTGAAAGTGGAATGGCAGGGTCATTTCTATGTTTTCGCTAGCAAGGAGGAGGCAGAAAATGAGTTAAGAAAGCTGATCCGGACTATTCTGATACATAATTGTGAGTCATGGCGGTAAATGATAAAGCTAGGATTAATAATCTACTGTCTGATCTATTTGTTTTTAAAATACGGGTTTATTATCAGCATATATTCTCATATTCTTATATTATTATTACTTACTTATTACTTATCATTACTTAGGCGCTAAATGTTTATGTTTTATTGTGCTTAATTACGTTTTCCTCCTCTTTTTTCTTTTTTCTTTTCTAATTATTTCATGTGTACCCTAAATGAGACTGTTCAATATCATACCCTTGGTTTGCTGTTATTGCTATTACTGCATTAAGACTTGTTATGCTTGTTTTGGACACATCTTTAACACCATCACCTGGGTTTATTATCTGGGGATATCATCTTAATGCACTAAAATTGATGAAGATTATATGTATGTATGTATGTATATATATATATATATGTATATGTATATATATATATATATATATATGTGCAAAATTCTTTTCTTTCTTTTTCCTCTTTTAAAGACTATATTGGTAACAGATATCTCTATCTTTTAACCTTAAAGCGCCACTGCATGGGGGCTTGATGTGCTTTGGACGTGCTCTGTCTCTGGGTATGTCAGAGGACTGGGACTGCATGAAGTGGGTTTTAGCCTCACCTGGGGAGGCAAAAAGGGAGGGTGGGGGTTAAGGGGAAGAGAAAGAGAGCAGGCTTGATCTATATCTAATCTATCATCTCAATCTTTATAATTATAACTATCAACGTAATAATAAGCTGCATGGCAACAACTCTTGGGGGAATAGGAAATTAAGACCTAAACTATTTCACTTCCAGTTAAGACTATAATATGACACCAAAAACTCAGAATCAGTGTCTCCATGATGGGACAGTTAACTTCGTAAGCTGGAATGTTAAAGGCCTGAATCACGAATTAAAGAGAAAGAAAGTACTTTCTCACCTAACAGGTCTAAATGCTAAAATAGTATTTTTACAGGAAACCCACTTACTAAGTAAGGATCAGTTCCGCTGCAAAAGACTGGACTGGCCAAATGTTCCATTCTAGTTTTACAAAGAAAACTAGAGGGGTGGGAATTCTCATACATAGAACAGTACCATTTGTAGCATCAGATGTAGTATTGGATCCTGAAGGGAGATATGTGATGGTCATGGGAGACTTATCTAACTGTAAAATGATTTTGATAAATGTTTATGCACCTAATGTTGATGATAAGGAATTTATACAAAATTTATTTGCATCCATTCCCAATCTGAACACTCATAAACTTATAATGGCTGGGGACTTTAATTGTGTTCTAAATCCACTTTTAGATAAGACTTCCTCCACAGGGGAACGCAACTAACACCGCAAAGATAATTACAAAGTTTATAACTGATCACAACTTATCAGATCCCTGGAGGTTTTAAACCCAAATTCAAGAACATATTCTTTCTACTCACCAGTACATCATTGCTACTCAAGGATTGATTACTTCTTTATAGATAATAACTTCTTGCCTAAGATTAAATCTTGTAAATACGATGCTATTGTTATTTCAGACCATGCTCCGATGATCTTGGAGCTGAAATTACTAAGCCCCATACACTCACCCGCAGATGGCGTCTCAATCCGCTTCTATTAGCTGACGAGAATTGTACTGAATTTATATCCAAACAAATTGAATTCTTTCTAGAGACAAATACATCCCCTGAGATCTCTGCAGGAACACTCTGGGAAACTCTTAAGGCCTTCTTAAGAGGACAGATTATCTCATATCTTTCCCACAGAAATAAATCCGAAGCGAAGAAAGTAGCAGAGATAAAAGCGAAATTACTAAAATAGATGAAGAACATGCCAGACTACCAAGCGAGACTCTACATAAGAGGAGGCAGGCTCTACATTCAGAATTAAACCTCTTGACAACTAAAGAAACCGAACAACTAATTTACAAATCCAGACATCATTATTATGAACATGGAGAGAAAGCTAATAAGCTTTTAGCGCAACAAATTCACAAGCAAGAAGTGCATACGCAATCTCGTAATTACTAACACGAATGGAGATAAAATCATCGAACACAAAAATATAATGTGCACTTTTAGAGACTACTATAAATCCCTATATACTACTGAGTTTAAAGAAGACAATATACAATCTAATGCATTTCTGGATAAATTACAGATACCACAAATTGACGCTATTAGTGTGGAGGAGCTCGATAAACCTCTGTCATTATCAGAATTACTGGATGCTATAAAGTCACTCCAAGGTGGAAAAGCAGCAGGCCCTGATGGCTACCCTGCAGAGTTTTACAAGAAATTCTCCGCTCAGCTAGCTCCCTCCTATTAGCAACATTTACAGAAGCCAGAGATAACCAATCTCTTCCACAAACCTTTGCCAAGCACTAATCACTGTCTTTCCAAAACAAAATAAGGACTTATTACAATGTGCATCATACAGACCAATTTCACTTCTGAATAACGACGTTAAAATACTCTCTAAAATCATAGCTAGAAGGATGGAGAAAGTGCTCCCTCAATAATATCACAAGACCAAACTGGATTTATTAGGGGCCGACACTTATCTTCAAATCTTCGACGCCTGTTTAATGTAATATACTCACCAACTAAATCAAACACCCCAGAAATATTATTATCATTGGATGCAGAAAAGCATTCGACATGATTGAATGGAAATACCTTTTACTATTTTGGAGAAGTTTGGGTTTGGCCCGAACATTTGTGCATGGATTAAATTACTGTATACTAACCCAGAAGCTTCAGTTTGCATCAATAACATTTGCTCAGACTACTTTAAACTAGAACGTGGCACAAGACAAGGATGCCCTTTGTCACCACTGCTGTTTGCAATTGCCATTGAACCACTGGCAATACATTGTCGAAATACTGATCAGATAAAGGGGATTAGCAGAGAAGGACTGGAACAGAAAATCTCATTATATGCAGATGACATGGTACTGTATATATCGGATCCAGAAAATTCTGTGCCTGCAGTCTTAGCAGCACTCACAGAATTTCAAAAGCTCTCTGGTCTCAGAATTAATCTGAATAAAAGTGTACTCTTTCCGTGAATTCGCAAGCATATAATATTAGATTAGACACCCTTCCTTTTATCATTGCAGAACAGTTTAAATACCTCGGGTAAACATCACAAGTAAACATAAAGCTCTTTATCAACAAAATTTCGTGTCTGTATGGAAAAAATTAAACAAGACTTGCATAGATGGTCAACCCTTCATCTCACACTAGCTGGAAGAATTAACACTGTTAAGATGAATATTCTTCCTAAGCTCCTTTTTATTTCAAAACATACCAATATACATTAATAAATCGTTCTTTAAGCAATTAGATTCAACAATAACCTCATTTATTTGGAATTCTAAACATCCACGCATCAAAAGAGCGACCCTACAAAGACAAAAGGCAGAAGGCGGCATGGCTCTACCTAACTTCCAGTTTTATTACTGGGCAAATATACAGTCGATAAGAACCTGGACACAAATAGAAGAACATACACAGGCATGGACCGCAATAGAAGTAAAATCCTGCAGTACTTCTTTGTATTCCTTGCTTTGTGCTCCAATAAACACACGTTATCGGCAATACACTAATAACCCAATTGTGCTCCACTCACTTAGAATCTGGAACCAATGTAGAAAGCATTTTAAGACGGAGAAGCTTCTTTCTGTGGCACCCTGCAAAAGAACCACCTCTTTCAACCCTCACAAACATATGCAGTTTTAATATCTGGAAAAATTTGGAATTAACTTGCTTAGAGACCTTTATATAGACAACGTCTTTGCATCCTATGAACAATTACGTTCCAAATTTAACATTCCAGCTACAAATTTCTTTCACTATCTTCAAATCAGGAACTTTGTTAAACAGAACCTTCCAGATTTTCCTCATCTTGCACCCTCATCCACGCTGGAAAAATTATTGCTCAATTTCAAGGAGTTAGACTCCATCTCTACAATATATAAAATCCTTTTACAATCCCTTCCTTTCAAAGATCCAAGAGGACACTGGGAAAATGACCTCTCAATTAATATATCAGAAAAGGAGTGGAAAGTAGCAATGCAGAGAATTCACTCAAGCTCCATATGCAAAGCATACAATTATACAACTCAAAATTATATATCGAGCACATCTGTCTCGACTAAAACTCTCCAAAATGTTTGCAGGGCATGATCCAACCTGCGAACGTTGCAACCAAGCCCCAGCCTCACTAGGTCACATGTTCTGGGCCTGCTCCAAATTAACATTATTCTGGACAAAAATTTTTAATTACCTCTCAGACAGTCTTGGACTCACAATCCCTCCTAACCCATTAACAGCTGTGTTTGGGGTTCTTCCAGAGGGTCTTAAAGTGGAGAAAGACAAACAAACTGTGATTGCATTCACTACACTGTTGGCACGCAGACTTATTCTGATAAACTGGAAGAACCCAAACTCTCCTCTTTTAAGTCAGTGGGAAACTGATGTGTTATATTATTTAAAATTGGAAAAAATCAAATACTCAGTTAGAGGATCTGTGCAGACTTTTTCAAAACATGGCAGGATCTAATCAGTAATATTTTGAAATGATTTTATAAAGCACAGAGAATTTGTTGATTTAGGTATTTTTAAAAGCCTTAAATTTTACACCGTTTGGCTTGCTCTCTCTCTCAAGGGTGGGGATCGATCTGTTCTTAGCATAATTTTTTTTTTGTAAAACTTGATTGCTATGTATTGATTGTAATAAAATTAATAAATAAAAAAAAAAAAAAAAATAGTGTGGAAGAGTTTATAAGGGCTTAAAATATATAAAATAACCATATGAACATACCTTTCGTGGGGGGTTCTGGAATGCAACCCCCACAATCAAGGAGGGATTACTGTACTTTAAGAACATATAAAATGTAGCATGCAGTCTTGAAAATTGCACATGTCAGTGAGATGCAATCTGGTGATAGATTTATAAATGCTGATTTTAGTGAATCCTGGAGGAAGAAGATCTTAAGAAGATGAACTTTTATGGGTTCAGACTTTATCAAAGGCAAGATCTCAATGCAGAGCCTGAAGTATTGCTTTGTATAGCAAGTTTTTAAAAATGTATAGGATGTGGTGTAACTGCATTAAAGCACATGTGTTAAATGTAACAATTCCATCCATTCTGTTGTGAAATATAAATGACTAAATTAACAAAACGTAACAACAAGCACTAGAAAAATGATGATGATGAAAACAATCAACATACTTTCAGGTGAAGTTAAAGGTAAGGCACTGTTCCATAATGGTAAGCCCTTCCTCAGAGCACACAAGTCCTGAGTTCAAATCCAAGCTTGGATACTCTGTGCAAAGTGTCTGCAGATTTGATGGGTCCAAATAGTTTTAGTTCAGGTTTATTTTTCATAGAAATCCTGACCAAAAAATGCAAGAATTTAGTCATTGTCACAACAATATTCCTAACAGCAATCCCCAGTTTGCTGGGCTACCATTTTAATAAACCATATGCATGTTTATACATATACACAGATCAAATGCGTTTTGTGGTCCATTGTTTAGTCTGAATAATGTGTTAAATTTTTGTTGTATTCAATGTTTCCACACTTCTTATTCTAATTTATTTTGTAAGTACCAGTTTTAATGTTGATCAGCATTTCACAACAATTTACTTCACATGGTGCAGTGGTCAAATCATTTTGCTTCTTCCCCTCTCAAATCATGTATTAATATGCTCTGAATCTTTATTGAGCTGGAATGTTTATCATGGAAAAGCTATGGGGGACAACACTCCTGAATCCATAAACACCTTTTCCAATGCACAAATTTGCTTTAATGTATAATGTTTAATTCTCTGTCACTAACTTTAATTTGCCTATTCTTACACACTTAAGGATACACAGTTCACAGTTGTGATGCACCCACCCACTTCTGGTCCACTACCTTCTGTTCAGTAGTCCCTGCAGATATGACTGTCACTGTAGCCATCCTGTTAGAAGCGTCCACCCTCACCTTGATTGATTTAGCTAAGAAAGGAACTCTGTTCCTGTTCTGGAAAGCAGCTAATTCCATAAACAAAAGCAAATAGAGCATAGCAATTCACCATACAACTTGGTTTGTCATTTTGATCTGTACACAGATGAAAATCTGAAGGTTTGTCCAGCTGGTGCTTGTTGCTTGAAGTCTCATCAGTGATTCAAAGCATTTTCAGTTGAACCTCCTTTGTCTTTCTCTCATTGACTCATTTGTCTAATCTTATATAGCTATACCTTTCCAAAACCAGCCACTTTCAGTGGACATAAAATTAAAATCCTCATTCTAAAAGTAACGTCTTCAGCTCACACCTAAGACATCATAAATGATAGCAAACATTGAAGCATGTTTGTATAACTTGCTGTGGTAATGTGCCTTACTTGCATTACCAGTAATTAAAGAAAATTTGTTTAGCGTCCTCTCTGTAGTATTAAGAGTGAGGCATTTGTTTAGGACAAAAAGGTATAAAGAAAGGAAACGTGCCTTTTTCTTTTATATAAGTGCAGACAGACGTCTTCACTGACGATATGAGCACCTTTTTGGGGAGCGTCGCGGTGGGTCTCATGTAGGCGGGAGAGACAGCCTTGCCATTGACCGGCCGGGATGGCATTGTCGGTCCTCGACTCTTGCATGTGCCTCCCGCGACATTATAACTCTAAAGGAGCAAAAGAAAGTGCGAAGCGCCTCAATATTAGTTAAC
This sequence comes from Polypterus senegalus, assembly GCF_016835505.1. Lineage (NCBI taxonomy): Eukaryota > Metazoa > Chordata > Cladistia > Polypteriformes > Polypteridae > Polypterus > Polypterus senegalus. Next base: position 128,250,586 of record NC_053160.1, read on the forward strand.
CCGGGTTAGCATAGGGATCCCGTGTTCATAGTTGTCTGAGTTGTAGCTCAGGGGAAGGAGGAAAAGTCTTATTTTAACTTAAGGCATGAAGTGCAGCTATACACGCGCGCGCCAGCTGCTCGTTTTTTATAGTAATTATGTGGGATAGTAACGCCGCTTTTCGCAAACGCGTTCACGTCATCGCGTACCCTGAGAGGGATGACGTACGGCTGTTTAATTGGTCGGCGCAGTGGCGCCGAATACAAAAGGGAATCATGGCCTCTAGAGGGGTCTTTTCTAACTAGTTCGTCTTGGAGGAAGGTACTGTACTTGGTAGATCTGTGTTTTAGAAGTTACCAAGCATTACGGCTTGTGCTTTGTTTTTGTAAATATTTTTTCATATAACTATCTCTCGATTAACTTTGGTGGAGGTATTTATTGGGTTGTGGTTAGTGGTGCACTGTTTATTTTTGTATATACACTTTTTTTTCTGTATTTTGTATATTTTTGTGTGAATACTGTATTATACACTGTTTGGAGGAGCAGCTTCCTGACTTGGATTATTGTGGAGGAAGACAGCTTCACATTTTGCTTTTGTGTATATATATATGGATTCCACTAGTTTGTGTACAGTATTCTTTTTCTTTTGGGACTTTCAGGAAGCACTGTAAATACTGTATATAGTCATTTTAGGCTCCATTTAATTACTGTTTTTGAGTGTCCTTTGCGGTATTGGATTGTGTATTAATATATATAAATCCCGCAGGACATTATTTTTTTTGATTATTTTCTTTAAGTGCACTTGTAAATAAAACCTCACTTTATTTTTCAAAAAACCCAACCCTTTTTGTGTCCATGTCTCCCTGTCTTACACCATCATCCTGGTCACACTCGGTCCCACATACTAGACACCTAGAGTGTAGGCTGGTGATTCTAATTCCCACTACACGGGGTGTCACACTTGGAAACAGCTTATGAATCCATACGTGCATTATGGTTACAGTTTTGCATTATACATTTGATTTAAACCATTACTTATCTCTTATAAACAGAAATATGTATAGCCAAGCAATACCTTAGACCTACAATACCAGAGAGCTTTTTTACACTTCCTACGTAAACTAATTATAAAAATTCAGTTAAATCTTAAGAAAAAAAAACCCCATAAACAGATAATGTACATTTTTCAATAGCCAAGTAACATAACAATTAATAATAACAAAAAAGACAATTTTAACACAGAAAAGGAATGAAATGTCTTTGTAATGTAAACTTTCTATACATTACAAGAAGTTTTCACTCTAACTCTTTTCTTAATTAGTGACCATTTTTTTTGCTGCTAATTCATTTTTTCCTTTTATTTTAATTGACTTTTCTTGAGACTCTGACCACTGAATTGATTCTTTTTTTCCTTTTTCCTTAAGTGAGACAGCAGATGACCAACAAGGTTGGGGTCTCAAACTCCAACCAACTTCACTTCATTCAGTTTCTCAATTTGAAGCCAATTCTCATTGCTAATTAAACCTGTTATTTCATTCCATGGCGCTCGGTCTGCCATGGCAGCCATTTCCAAAACTGTTGATTTTCTTTTGTAAGAGCGTAGTCAAAATATTTTGTGGACCTGAGCAGATCAACATAACTGAGGCCTTCACCTTTCTTTATTTTCCGTTAGTGTGTGATGGGCGCAGGTTGTTGTTTTTGTTGGCACATTTTGTGTCTTAATATTATTTGATTATTTGATTGCCTGAATGAAGGGGCCTGAATCTTAAGTTGTGCATCAATTAAAATTAAGCAAAATTAACAGCAAAATCTGGTCACTAATTAAGAATGAAAACCTGCAGCCACATTAGCTCTCCAGTACTGGAGTTGGAGACCCCACCATTTATCAACCTACTTTTATTGTTATGTCTGTATAGCATTTTGGAGATAAAGTGTTACTTTTTACTATATACATTATACAGTATATCCATCCATCTTCCACAACCACTAATCCATAGCAGGGTTATTTATTTATCAGCTTATTATAAGGTTTGCCTATTTTCCTGTTCCAGTTTAATGAATTCTGGTATCAATGTAATCCTTTAAAGAACACAACTATTTACAAATACATCCATTTTCCATTCTTTCTTTGACCGTTTTATTGTTGCAGCTATCTGGTACCAATTTGTAGATTTTTAGTCGACATCTCTCTGCTATATTCCAATAACTCTGCATATTTTACCACATGTACATCCTCTGAGTTTTTTACCCTAAAAATAATGTGATTTTGATTGAAACTCTCAAGTTTCTATTACCTCTGATAATCCCACACCTGAACCAACACAGAGTGGCACAGTGGTAGCGCTGCTGCCTCGCAGTTAGGAGACCCGGGTTTGCTTCCTGGGTCCTCCCTGCGTGGAGTTTGCATGTTCTCTCCGTGTCTGTGTGGGTTTCCTCCGAGTGCTCTGGTTTCCTCCCAAAGTCCAAAGACATGCAGATTAGGTGCACTGGTGATCTTAAATGGCCCTAGTGTGTGCCCTGCCCAGGGTTTATTCCTGCCTTGGAGCCCAGGGATTGGCTCCATCAGACCCCTGTGTTAGGATATAGTAGGTTGGAAAATGACTGACTGAACCACCACAGCCTTTACTTTTTCCCTGGCAGCTACTCAAGTGGAATATTGTTTTACTGTGAATATAAAGAGGAAAATAAGGGTGCTCTGCATGCTGTGGCATCCTTTATTTTTTACTGGAAACTCCATTGAAATGTACATTATTCAAAGTACTGTTATTTTGTGAGCAAGAAATCATTTATTTCTTAACACAATATAGAAAAAGTGTCAGTATAATAAAAAAGAAATGCAGTTATTGTTTTCATCTGAGAATAAAAGTGATTTCTTTGAATGCCATGTGATACATTGGCATCTCGCTCAGAGTCGACTTGCTGCTGGGAGAAGCTTTAGCTCTCTGAAACAGAAAAACTGTTTTCAAATTACAAATTAATTTCTTTGCCAGTAGAGGTTAATGTGAAGACACACTATTGAGGAAAAACTTGGCAAGATCATACATGAAGATTGAAAATGTGCTCTTTGAAAAATACAGCATGGCACCTTTATTTGTAATGGATTATTCAGTTTTATCAATATATAGATCCTATGTGCATAAAAGATTATAAGATGTGAGCAAAAATTAAATTAGAATTTAAGCAACCAGATATCAACAACCACTATGATCAAAATATTTAAAGTTAAGAAAGAAACTGATAACAGGAATACCATGAAGTCATTTCTCTCCACTGCGCAAGACACTGTGCAAGACAACACAAGGGTTTTCTTTTCTGTGACACTGCCTGAAATATTAACCACAGCATTTTTCTCCCCAAATTTTATTTTTCTTTTGAGCCATGGGGAGGAAAAAGTCTGCTAGGCTTAGCCATAAGGTCAGGGAGCAGTGATTATTTTCGTTGTCAACTGCTTGTCTACTATTCTTTTACAGATATAAATGGTTATGTCTCAAAAGAAAGGCTTCATTTAGAGCAACGGTTTCCAACCTTTTCTATGGCACACAACCCTAGAAAATGTTTGATTTATGCCCGACCCCCAAAAACTAATGTCACATTTGCAGATAAAATCAAATTTCTAATTTTTGAACCACATACAGTACTGCAGGTGAAAAAACTGAACTAAAAATAACCTTTTAACTCTGTGCATAAAATTCAAATATAAATTCAGCAAGTTAACTTTATAACCCACAATAATCTTGTAAACGTGTCTCCTGTGAAGCTTAAACACTCGATTGATGATCTGGGGGTTGGGGTACCTCACGAAGCACCAACAATCTTGAGGAAATGACACACAATCAACAACTGACAGGTTTGGGGGAGCACATGATGGAGGGAGGAACTTGTGATCTCTTTAGTTTGCGTAGGAAGTAAAGGTGGATTTGAGCTTTCTTGGCCAGTGATGTGGTGTTATCTGAACCAGGAGAGGTCCTCAGAGATGTACATCCTCAGGAACGTGGTGCTACTCACCCTTTTCACAGCTACACCCAATGTGGGGGGTGCTGTGAATGACCTCCCCTGAAATCGACCAGAATCTCTTTGGTCTTACCCACGTTCAGAAAGAGATTGTTGTCTTTACACTAATGGACCAATTGGCTCACCTCGTTTCTATAGTTGGCTTTGTTATTATTGGTGATGAGGCCGACCGCGGTTGTATCGTCCACAAACTTCACAGTGTGATTGGAACTATAGATTGGTACACAGTCATGGGCCTGCAGAGTAAAGAGCAACAGGCTGAGCACACACCCTTGTGGAGCCCCTGTGCTCAACATGATGGTCTTAGAGGTGTTATTGCCGAATCACACATTTTGTGGCCTCCCTGTAAGAAAGTCCAACACCCAGTTGCAGAGAGGTCTTGAGTCCCGAGTGGCTGAGTTTTTGTAGAACTAAAATCTAAGAACAACATTCGCCCGGTTGGTGTCCCAGAATTTTAACGAATTCCAGTCTGCCCTTACACCACCCCACCACACTGTTTTGCATGTCCTCTATATCTACATCACTGTTGCTTACAACGTTAAATAATTACTTAAATGTTACTTACTCTATTAAAGCACAAACAATTGTAAAGCAAAAAACAAAAACTGGGTTAAGATAACAATATTTATGAAAGAGTTTAGCTGAACTAAAAAGCAAACAGAAACAGCTGTATTCAGCAATGTGTCACAAACCATTTTGCATCTACAAGGTCAAAGCTTCCTAACAGAATACATTTAGAACCCCATCCTGGGGGTTGATTTGTTTCGAACCTATTTTTGTAAAACTTTACTTATTTGTATGGAATGTTATTTGAGTTCAATAAAATCCCCCCCAAAAAAAGAAAACAATCCCATCCTGCAATGCCTGAACATTAAATTGATCAGCCACACACACACATAACGCAAGTACCAAACAAATGAGACAAGTAGCAAACAATGCTCAAAGAACAAGTGCTGGAGAGAGACTGAGGTGGGAGGCATACAGGGTATGCCCACACATCACTTCATTCTTTTGGATTCAGCATAGTGTTCAGTGTGTGGAAAATTCGAGTTTTGTTTTTTGGAACGTTCTGGATTTTTTTTTTATATTTGTAATCCACAGTTGGTTGAATACATGGATGCAGAACTCACAGATATGGAGGGCCGACTATATATTGAAAATTGAGGAACTGTCAAGTTAATTGACTTTTCTCACAGTCCATCAATAAAGTGTTGGTTAGATTAAACCATCAAACATTTGGTTTGCATAATTCCTTCTCCTTTAAGCTACACATATGCAGGAAAGTGTTAGATTTGTAGTTGGCCAAGCCTTTAAGGCTTGAGCCTAAGGAGAAACCATAACCACTTAAACGAGGTAAAGCATCATGGGCAGTATGAAAGCTGAGTATTGCAGGCATCTGACTTTAGATATGAACACCAGTAGGCTTTTCAGTTCCCCATCAGTGAAAATTAGAGTCATGGGAACAGATGGTGGGGACCCTGTAGTAAGTTAATAAAGACATAATGCCATATCCTGCTCACTTGCTACATGGATGGATTTAAATCCTCCTCCATCAGTGTATGCAGTGTCAAAGAGACCTTTTTCATTTTATGTAGAACCAAAAAGACCAGTGAGCAAGCCAGATTTTCATTACACAGCTAAAAACTGAGGGCAACTGTAGTGTGTTCGAGTACATATTAAAACAGAGAGTATGGAGTACCAACTTCTAATGCTAGAAGATATAAGGTAATCAGCTCAAGTAGCGTCACTTTTTAGGAATACTTGCAGTGCCTGCAGACAGAGATTTGAAGTAATTCTGAATGCTATACAGTACATGCATTCATGGCATGGGAAAATCAACATTTTGCAAATTGAGTTGTTAAACAATAGATGAAACCAGAAAAACAATTACAGATATGCTCAATTCTTTGCTGAGAAGGACTGGGATCTTATTCATAACAAAGAATTGCAGCATTTTCACAAAAACTCTAACTCCTTGTAATTTCACCGTGATTTTCTAAAAATAACCTCTTCTAAAGCCAGTATTAAGTTTCATTAACTGTAATCCTTTCAATTTTTTTTGAAAGAGTGCTTTCCTCCTGCAGAATAAATCAGATATCTAAGGTTGCATCTGATAAACAGTACATGGAGTACGACTGTGCAGCAAGCCAAATAGAGGGAAAGTTCTTGGCAAATTTTGCCATTGCTCCTGCCAAGCCTTGTCACAGATATAATGTCCTTTCAATATTGGTGCTGAATTTCAGCCACTGAGTCCATGAAAGGCAACATTAAAAATGTAAAACACAACTATTTTCTTACAGGCTACTTATTCTTAGATAATTATAAGTAAGAAGAGACACAATGTTAAATCCTTTCATTGTACATAATAAAGATTCAAGAATGTGAAACAGAAAATGTTTTACATGCCAAAAAAATGTTGCTATGCAAGTCAAAATTAACATTCTAGGTTTTGATTTCAATGATATTTCATTTACATACTCTATAGGTGAGACATGATTATTTCACGTGCCTTTGCATTAACAGTGATATTTTATTTTTGCACAATTATGTAATTTGAAACAGAAATGTACATTTTGTCATGTGGTAAAGGGACAAGCACCTTCAAAGGTGTCAGCATAATGAAGGAGGAGGTGGAGGTGGTGTAGACTTATAAACAAACTGGCCAAATTGTGCCATAATGCTGACCCTTCACCTCATCTCATTACATAAATTAAAGAACTGACATTTTGTGGCTGTGTTGTCTCTGGAGCAATGCAATTGTTTTTGTTTGCATGAAAATGTGAATATAAGGCTAATGCAATAACATTTCTTTTTTATTCACAAGCACATATAGCTCTGTAAATGCTAATATGCTACAAAATTGTTGATATGATACAGAAAAAGAAACCACCTTGAATTCTTGCCACAAAACGCACAAAAATGCTTGTTGACCCATATAAATTTCAAACAAAGGTCAGATCTGTCTTATTTTCAAGTGTCGGCTAATGGATTGCCAAATGCCTTAAAATATTATTAAAACAGTCAGGAGGATCACTGTCAAACCCACAATATGCCCAGATGCCCACAATAAAAAAAAGAAGTTTCTTTACAGTTAAAGACTTTATGTAAAGAATTCCAAATTATGGAGAGCAAAACACAAGGCATTCAAGAATGAGCAAAAATTGGTTTTACCTAAAAGGCAGAAACCTGCAGCAAACAAACCCAGTATCAAAAAACAAAGTACCTTTAACAAGAAAATCCGAGTAATGCAAGAATCAAAAGAAGAAACTCAAAATCAGAAATCAAAATCAAGATGTAATGCCAATGTTTCATTACAACTGAAGCTTCTCTTTTTATGCTTCATCAGGTGGTCCTGTCTACTTTGTCCCCAGAGGGTGGATAAGTACTACTAAAAAATCCAAACTACAATAACAACAACATTTATTTATATAGCACATTTTCATATAGCTCAAAAGGCTTTACATTATGAAGAAAGAGAAAAAGGACAAGTAAGAATTAAAATCAGAGAACACTAATTAACATGGGATAAAAGTAAGGTCCGATGGCCAGGGAGGACAGGAAAAACAAAAAAAACTTCAGACAGCTGGAGAAAAAATAAAATCTGCAGGGGTTCCAGGCCACGAGACCGCCCAGCCCCCTCTGTTCTACCTAACATAAATGATCAGTCCTCGTTGTATTCAGGGTTCTCATGGAAGGACTTGATGATGGATGGTCACATGGATTTGTTGGCCTTTAATCTATCAATGTAGGACTTCACGGTGCTTTGATTAGGTGGTGGTGGCGCAGGTCGCCACCACAGAAAACTGGAAAAAGAACAGAAGAGAGAGTAGGTGTTAGTACGGATTTTGGAGCCACCATGAATAGTAATGATAATTAATTGAACATTCAGAGCATCAGGATTAAATTAAAATGAAGTTATGAGAAAGCCATGTTAAAGTAATGTGTTTTCAGCAGTTTTTTAAAGTGCTCCACTGTATTAGCCTGGTGAATTCCTATTGTCAGGCTATTCCAGATTTTAGGTACATAACAGCAGAAGGCTGCCTCACCAATTCATTTAAGTTTAGCTCTGGGAATTCTAAGCAGACACTCATTTTAAGATCTAAGTTTACGATTTGGAACATAAGATGTCAGACACTCCAATATATAAAATGGAGCAAGATTATTTAAAGCTTTGTAAACCATAAGCAATATTTTAAAGTCAATTCTGAATGAAACCGGCAACCGGTATAGTAACATCAAAACTGGAGAAATGTCCTTGGATTTTCTTTTCCTAGTTAGGATTCTAGCAGCTGCATTCTGCACTATTTGCAGTCGATTTATGTCTGTTTTGGGTAGTCCTGAGAGGAGTAATCTAGTCGACTGAAAACAAAAGTGTGAACTAATTTCTCAGCATCTTTCAATGATATAAGAGGTCTAACTTTTGCTATATTTCTTGTGATCTGATTAATATGTGATTTCAAATTCAGGTCACAGTCAACAGTTACTCCTAAATTCTTTACCTCCGTCTTGACTTTTAATCCTAATGCATCAAGTTTATTTCTAATAACCTCATTATATGCATTATTGCCAGTCACTAAAATTTCATTTTTTTCTTTATTTAGCTTGAGAAAACTGCTACTCATCCACTCAGAAACACAAGTAAGACATTGTGTTAGTGAAACAACAGAGTCGGGGTCATTAGGTGCTATTGATAAATACAGTTGTGCGTCATCAGCATAGCTGTGGTAGTTCACATTATGCCCCAAGTTAATATGACCTAACAGAAGCATGTAGATTGAAAAGATCTACTGAAGATCTACAGAAACTACCATATACTGTATACTTGAGTTTAAGTTCACCTGCGGATAAGTTGGGGTTTTGATTTTACCGTATAATTTCCGGTATTTTATAATGTTGGTCGTATAAGTCGAATGCGGAAAACTCATGCTATTGATCCAAGAGTTTATGATATGCTAACAGCTACCTGAGAGAGTAACCATGGAGCACACTGCCTTTTTTTCTATGTATTGTACCTACGTGACCACACGGTAATACCCAAACTATTCCGAAGCGACGTTTGCCCTGTTTTGTGTTTTTGGTATCTCACACACTCATACACCTTTATCATAAGAGCATCCCTTATCTACAATGGAGCGTTGATTCAGAAGAAATTATGAAGCTAGTTTAAATTAAAAGTCATTGAAGTGGTGAAAGAAATTGGTAACTGCACTACTGCAACAAAATTCGATGTGTCAGAGAAATTGGTGTTAGACTGGAGGAAGCAAGAAGATGAGAAAAAAAAAAATTAAGTGTCATATTTTTAAACAGGCGTATAAGTCAGGGTCTGATTTTTATGATCAATTTTTCAGGTTTCAAGATTGGACTCATATGTTAGTGTATATGGTATATAAATAAAATTGTAAGCCGTTTGGATGTCCCTTTTTTCATGAAATTTTCCATGTGCCTTTCCATTGGTTGAACTAAAAATCTAGGCTTTATGGCATATTGGTAAGAGGAATTATAATGGGAGGAGGAACTCAAAAAAGAGCAGTGATGCAAGGTCTAAAATTCCCATCAGGCTGCACCAGTGCCTCAAACGATGTTGTCATTACCACATAGAAAGTTTTGTAACAACCAAAGCGAAATCTCTTCCACGACCACAAGAACAAACTATAGAATGTTTTTTTTCTCAATTCATCTGGATAAAATTAATTAATGGGTGGCATGGTGGAGCAGTGGTAGCGCTGCTGCCACGCAGTAAAGAGACCTGGGTTTGCTTCCCGGCGTGGAGTTTGCATGTTCTCCCCGTGTCTGCATGGATTTCCTCCAGGTGTTCCGGTTTTGTCTCACAGTCCAAATACATGCAGGTTAGGTGCATTGGCAATCCTAAATTGTGTGTGCATGTGTCCTGCGGTGGGCTGGTGCCCTGCCCGGGGTTTGTTTCCTGGCTTGCACCCTGTGCTGGCTGGGATTGGCTCCAGCAGACCCCTGTGGTTGGGATATACTGGGTTGGATACTGGATGGATGGATGAATTCATTAATTATTGGCTTGCAGCTTTTATATAAGAGTAGGTCCTTTTGTCTCATTGAGGGTTGTGTGAATTCTAAAAGACAGTTTTTCCCCGTTTATTTATTCTTTGGAATGGCTGGGTACTTTGACTAGTGTTAACACAGCATGTAACAACAGGGTAATTAATAATCAAAATATTCATAAAAAATATAATATGACATAAATTCAAAATATTAATAAAATATTCACAATATTTACAAAACAAGAGTTAAGTAGGCAAAAAACATACTTGAGCCACGAATGAGACCCTGGCTAGAACATAACAGAAAACATAAAAAGACAACAATATGGGAGTAAAACTCATATTTGAAGGGTTGTATTACATACCCTGTGCACCATCACACTCCCTTAATTTGTTAATTAGTAACCGACTGCTTCATCTAAAGGAACATATTTAGATAATGGCAGCACAGAGAATGGAGTAAGAATTAAGCAGATTTTTCTATTAGTTAACATAAAGTGATGTATTTTAATATATTCTTGATTATCATGGCACCTGAGAGTTTGAATATACAGTGCATCCAGAAAGTATTCACAGCACATCACTTTTTCTGCATTTTGTTATGTTACAGCCTTATTCCAAAATGGATTAAATTCATTTTTTTCCTCAGAATTCTACACACAACACCCCATAATGACAACGTGAAAAAAGTTTACTTGAGATTTTTGCAAATTTATTAAAAATAAAAACATTGAGAAAGCACATGTATGTAAGTATTCACAGCCTTTGCCGTGAAGCTCAAAATTGAGCTCAGGTGCATCCTGTTTCCCCTGATCATCCTTGAGATGTTTCTGCAGCTTAATTGGACTCCACCTGTGGTAAATCCAGTTGATTGGACAATTTGGAAAGGCACACACCTGTCTATATAAGGTCCTACAGTTGACAGTTCATGTTAAAGCACAAACCAAGCATGAAGTCAAAACAATTGTCTGTAGACCTCCAAGACAGGATTGTCTCGAGGCACAAATCTGGGGAAGGTTACAGAAAAATTTCTGCTACTTTGAAGGTCTCAATGAGCACAGTGGCCTCCAACATCCGTAAGTGGAAGAAGTTCGAAACCACCAGGACTCTTCCTAGAGCTGGCCGGCCATCTAAACTGAGCGATCGGGGGAGAAGGACCTTAGTCAGGGAGGTGACCAAGAACCCGATGGTCACTCTTTCAGAGGTCCTCTGTGGAGAGAGGAGAACCTTCTAGAAGGACAACCATTTCTGCAGCAATCCACCAATCAGGCCTGTATGGTAGAGTTGCCAGACGGAAGCCACTCCTTGGTAAAAGGCACATGGCAGCCTGCTTGGAGTTTGCCAAAAGGCACCTGAAGGACTCTCGGACCATGAGAAACAAAATTCTCTGGTCTGATGAGACAAAGGTTGAATTCTTTGCTGTGAATGCCAGGCGTCACATTTGGAAGAAACCAGGCACCGCTCATCACCAGGCCAATACCATCCCTACAGTGAAGCATAGTGGTGGCAGCATCATGCTGTGGGGATGTTTTTCAGCAGTATGAACTGGGAGACTAGTCAGGATAAAGGGAAAGATGAATGCAGCAATGTACAGAGACATCCTGGATGAAAACCTGCTCCAGAGTGCTCTTGACCTCAGACTGGGGCGACGGTTCATCTTTCAGCAGGACAACGACCCTAAACACACAGCCAAGATATCAAAGGAGTGGCTTCAGGACAACTCTGTGAATGAGCCCAGACTTGAATCCAATTGAACATCTCAGGAGAGATCTTAAAATGGCTGTGCACCGACGCTTCCCATCAAACCTGATGGAGCTTGAGAGGTGCTGCAAAGAGGAATGGGCAAAACTGGCCAAGGATAGGTGTGCCAAGCTTGTGGCATCATATTCAAAAATACTTGAGGCTGTAATTGCTGCCAAAGGTGCATCGACAAAGTATTGAGCAAAGGCTGTGAATACTTATGTACATGTGATTTCTCAGTTTTTTTATTTTTAACAAATTTGCAAAAACATCAAGTAAACTTTTTTCACGTTGTCATTATGGGATGTTTGTATGTAGAATTCTGAGGAAAAAAATGAATTTAATCCATTTTGGAATAAGGCTGTAACATAACAAAATGTGGAAAAAGTGATGCTCTGTGAATACTTTCCGGATGCACTGTATTGCATGTCAGTTGGATAAACAAACAAAAATTTCACCATACTCTGCTTACAGTATACAGTATATGTTAATACTATTCCTGCTGCTGCTGAGAAATACCTGTGGATCCAGCTGAAAACTAGATTGGATTGGACAGAAAACACAGACATGCTGTACAAAAGTGAGCAGGCTTTTGAGATTTAGGGTTTTAATGTTTGTGGCAAGCTGCTACCACTTTAGAGTAGTTAGAGTACTGTCTTATTCTGTGGTCTTTTCAGAGGAGGACATGCATTACAGCACTGACCTGAGACTCACCAGATGAAGTACTGTAGTATAAAACAGAATGGGGGGAAAATTAGTGGCCACCATGAGTAAAGCTGCCCATGCTCTCAATGACTTGTTTTCACTGATCACCTTTAGCTGATAGCTCTTTCTAACACAGTGTGCTAAAAGGTGCTACTGGTGCATTTTGTTCTTCGTTTATCTATTAGACTAATACATCCTACCAGTGTAGGCTTAGTCAACCTGGCTAGTTATAAGAAATTGATCGGCAAAGGGAGAATCTGTTTCTTATGAGCACTAAAAAATAAATGTATTGGGTATATGTGTGTATACAGTTACATGACATATGTAATAGTTTCCTGGTTATTTTTCACATTGTGCTATTTGACTTTATATTTTATGTTGCTGTTATAGCAAGTCCATTTATTCTAAAGGATTAGAAAAGATCTAAAGTATATCTACTTATCTATCTATCTACCTATCCATCCTCTACCAATACAGACAGTGACTTGTGTTTTATTCATTTTATGATACAAAGCCAGGAACACCTCCAGTCTGCACACCCTTCCCAAAGAGACCCAAAACAAATGCTGGCTATAAGAAAATAAAAATATAATGAAATGATAAACTGTAATAAGCAAGAACAGATACAATATTTACAAATACAAGCCACCCGCACGCCATCCACAAAAATCACAAGGCAGAGGAAAGCGAATTGTTCTTACAGAACACCTCCAGTTTGCACACCCTTCCCACAGAAATTCAAAACAAATACTAGTTATGAAAAAACAAAAAACTAATGAAATAATAAACAATATCAAGTAAGAACAGATGCAGTATTGACAAATGAAAACCACCCACACACCATTCTACAATTACCACATGGCAGAATAAAGTAAGTTGTTCTTATATAAATCTACAAAATTGATATTAAGCGTTAAATAAGCTACATTGGCCCTCTGGAAGACTTCATCCAAATCCTTCAGGTGTTCCTAAAGAAACAGGGAGAAAGGACTTTGTTAAATGGTGCGACTCAAACCACCTACAACTGAATACAAGCAACACCAAGGAGCTGGTGGTGGATTGTAGGAGGACCAGGCCCCTCATGGACTCCGTGATCATCAGAGGTGACTGTGCGAAGGGGGTGCAGACCTATAAATACCTGGGAGTGCAGCTGGATGATAAATTGGACTGGACTGCCAATACTGATGCTCTGTGTAAGAAAGGATAGAGCCGACTATACTTCCTTAGAAGGTTGGCGTCCTTCAACTTCTGCAATAAGATGCTGCAGATGTTCTATCAGACTTCTACGCGATGGTGCGCTGGCAAGGCAGCAAAAAGAAGAGGGATGCCTCACGCCTGGACAAACTGGTGAGGAAGGCAGGCTCTATTGTAGGCACGGAGCTGGACAGTTTGACATCCATGGCAGAGCGTCGGGCACTGAGCAGGCTCAGTAATGGAGAATCCACTGCATCCACTGAACAGTATCATCTCCAGACAGAGGAGCAGTTTCAGTGACAGACTGCTGTCACTGTCCTGCTCCACTGACAGACTGAGTAGATTGTTCCTCCCCCACACTATGCGACTCTTCAATTCCACTCGGGGGGTGGGGGTAAACGTTCTTTATCAGTATGCTGCTGCTGGAGTATGTGAATTCCCCCTTGGGATTAATAAAGTCTATCTATCTATCTATCTATCTATCTATCTATCTATCTATCTATCTATCTATCTATCTATCTATCTATCTATCTATCTATCTAAAACAATTACATTATAAATACAGATGAACCTCATAATAGGTGATGTGGTCTGAACCATAGACATCAGTTTGCTGGCTAGCACAGTGCTTTTTATGAGTTGAAGGTACAGTTGTTTATTGAGGACCATGATCTCTATGAAATCCATTATCCCTAATTGTTGTCCAATTCTTGTTGTACTGGTAGCACAGTCTGAACAACATTTCCATAGACACAATCACTCACACACACCAAGGTTACATGCATTACACCCACTGTAATATTTTACCTGAGATGTCAGAGTACCACTGCAAGCATAAAAGCACAGATCTTGTAAAAACAAAGTCCTTTAGGCTCTGTGATGGTCTCTGCTTGCAGCTCCAGAGCAGTTAGTCCATCAAATGGAAGGAAAGTAGAACAGAATTTATGCAGGTTTTATATGTTACACTTCTACATAAACCACCAGAAGAGGGTCTGCCCACTGAGCCTAAAAGCTATATCACATCAGCACCACTCTGCATGTTCAGCTCCACGAACAGGTCATTTTGATCAAAATTAACAGTATCCATTGGTGAGTACTGAGTGTTGTGATTAAAGGAATTTCTTTTGTTAAACACATGCAGACAGGGAGGGCTATCAGCATCTACCGCTCTCTCCCTCTAGAGAGGAGGTGAAACAGGCTCTTTGGATGTGCCGAAGTCTGCAAAGTTTAACGTATATATCTTCAGATTTCAACTTCTATTTTCTACTCCATGTGTCAATTTCTCAGTACACTGCACCCAGGATGATGACATAAGAGACCATTGTGACCAACATCTCATCTTGTGTAATGAAGCTGTCAGCTTATCCACTAGTCCACTCTAGATGCATATTCAAAGGTCAAACAGGCTTGTGGCTTCGTCACTGGGGTCTCTGGCCATCAGATGCTGCAGAGGAGCCACAGGTTGCCAAATCAAATGGGACACATTGATGACACCATCCTCACCCTGCTCTGATCTCTCAGTAGACATGCCTTACGTGTTTGTTAGGATGGATAAACAGAAATGAAAAACATAAAAATATGTATATTATTGGCCCCAACCTGGTCAACAAAATCAATAGTAGTGACAAAAATCTGCTCTCTCCAATACAAATTCACATATTGACACACTGTGGTTTATGTATTTTATGATACAAAACCAGAAATACTATGGAAAAGTACAGACTGCACATCCTTCACACAGAGTCAGAACAAATATCAGAACAAACATATAAACAGTAATGAGCAAGAAAAGATACTGTATTTACAAAGACAGACCAGCAAAAACGGAATGAAGTGAGTGATACTGCATTCCTGACATGATGATATGTTAACAGCTTCAATCCAGAAATAAGCCATATCAATCCCACCCTTTTGTGATGATGATATCTTTAGAAACAGATCTGAGGAATAAGTGTGCTTCGAGCATGTAAACAAAGATCCTGGACAAAGCAAAGAACCAACATGAAATCCAACAGGAAAACTCTAATTGAAACGGAAGATGAAATTGAACAGAAATAATGAAATAATTCAAGTTGACTACTAAAAAGACAGAGTCTCCTCACATCTTCCTCTCTCCTTCCTGGAGCCAAAACTGGTCCAAGATGTCAGGTTCCACAGTCAGCATTTGCTTTGTGAACCAGATCCAATGCATGGCAATTGCCGCAACGTTGATAGATAGATAGATAGGAAGGGCATTGTCTAGCTATTTATCTACCTACTTGGACTTTGTTGCAAAAACCTGAAGGAAAAAACAGCCTCCTGTGTACCTGCTCACACTCTGCAGAGGTTCGCCATATTTAAAAGAAATGTTCATTTAAAGCAGATGTCACATTATGCACCTTCCAGTTATGAGGTATGTCAGATTTGCTGACTATAGTTGCTGATCACATCAGTTGGCCATGTAAGCTTAAACAAATCAAAATCACTGGCTATGTCACATTTAGCAACAGTGTACTGACCTAGCAGTCGTACTCAACCTTTTTTCTGATAGGCAATATGTGACAGGTGTCTGGTCACACTTTCAGGTAATCTAACCTAGACAATGTTAAAATATCTGACTACGCCACCCAGTTTTATTAAGAGACTGGGAACTCTTGAAATTTACAGATAATAGCACATAGTTTTCTTTAAATTGGGTGGTGAAAGACACAACATTAATTTCAGGCTAAGTAACAGTAACTTCTTTTACACAAGATAATATAAGGTACATTAAAAAGATAAACGAACATAAAAAAATCTAACAATATCTGGGATGAAAACCCTGTTTTTAAAAAGGAAAGCACAAAGTCCACACTCTAAAAGTCTGTTAAAAAGAAGTGGAGGATGCAAGCTTTAGTGGTGCTGAGTCCAGAGTCCACGGATGCACTCTGTTCACCAAACGCTCTTTTCCCAACAGAAGTTTTGTCAAATTGTTAAATCCCTGTCAGCATCTCTTCATCATTCTTTTTTTTCCTACTCTGGGCTCCATGTGTTTCTACAACCTAGGCACGCCTAGGAGCAGTTCCGTTATCATAATTTTGTATTGTTTGTATGTTTAAGCAGGTGACTGTTTTGCAAGACAGCAAATACCTATATCCTGTACACAGCCATCACAATAATCAGTAAAAGGATTATTCAGGTAATTTGCATTTCAACTTATCACCCCAGTCCCAACAATGTGTGCCTATTGCCCCTTCATCTTCTGACTTTTACATTTAATATTTACATGTTTCCTTGCTTAAAGGAAAAAAAAAACACCCATTGTACAGAAAAAAATGTTCCCCTCTGACAAATAGCGTGTGGCCTGATAGAGCTGACACTGTACGAAGGGTGAACAGGTATGGTGTGTTCAGCCACAATCCATGCCCTTTTTTCTGTTATCCTTTTTGTTGTAGTATGTAACACACGCAACATCAGACAGGTGAGCCTCTGTTCAGTTAGTGAGGTCTTAAACACTCATGTTCTTTATTCCTTATCACTACATTAGATACAATGTACTTCTGTATGAGCATTCAGTGGTTGTCAGCTTTTATGAACACAGAGCCTACCCCTATCACTAAAGACAAAATCATATACAGTAAATCCAAAAATAACAGTTTGCTTTTGTTGAGCAAGTCACAGGCTAGTTGGAGTGAATCACTGGGCATGTGACATTATGCGATCAGCTTCACAGGAGCACACCTCTGATCGCCTCTGACTTGATAAGATTACTCAAATGAAAGCTATAATCGAAAGTTGCTGAAAAAGTCATGTAATGTGACATAGCCTCAAGTATCCACTTTCTCAACTGCTTATCTATTCCAGACTTAAAAGAAATTGTGTATAGCTCTGTATTCATAATAAATACAAATGCTAAAATGATTAACTTTAGTAATGATGTTGAACAAATTATTAAATTAAACAAAAGATTTTCTTGACTTATAATGATCCACGACTATGTAACGTTCATTTGGAATATGTGTGTGTGTCACTGTAAGTTTGCACCTTTCCGCATTCCTGTTATTGGTGGAATGGCTTAATTTGTAAGGCCAATCAAGTAAACATGGGGAGGGGAGCACCTGGCTCGGAGGGCCCAACGGACTCTATGGGGAGGAGCCAATGGTATGTAAATGGGTAGCGGGAAAAAGGAGAGAGGAGCACAGAGCTAAGAGAGAAACGAATGCCATAAAAGGAAAAGACAAGAGGGGGCGAGATCTACACCCCATGAAAAACATCAGGGGAACCCGGGTTCATTTCAGGACAAATTATTTTTCCTTTCTGGTGAAGGTATTTGGGAGAGGACCTGACGGGCCAGCACAAGGGACTGTTGATCTGTCCGTTTCCTGGAACAGGAGGTATGGTTCGGCACATCATTCCCCACCGCAAACTGAGATAATCGTCCCTTACAGAGAATATTTAAAGAACTACGAATAGATTATTTTTTTTCTTTTTCTCTTTCTCAGATTTATGTATTAGTGGCGTATGTGGTTAAGTGTTTTGTGCTGGATGGGAAGTGCTGTATATAGGGGTTTTTATTACAGTAAGTGTGTGTAATTTCTTCCAATAATTATTTTTAACTTAACCCTGCATTCACGGATGTGTTTCTGTACTTGGGATGGTGTAGTAGGAAAGGAGTGTTGGTCACTTACGCCCCGGATTATTAATTTTTTTCTTTCTTTGCTTTCACTCTAGGAAGGCAGCACATATTATAATCGTGCCGACTCTAGGAGCAGCACAACTACCCATTATCTTATTTAAACTCTTGATCAAACTCAACCAATAGTGCTAACAACAGCCTATGGATGTGGTGAGAAACATAAATCGCTTAAGGTCTTACAAATGTATTACTGCGTTACCATTCTGTGACTTCTCTAGATCATTTAGTAAAATATGAAGATTTATTATTTCAGATACATTATACTGTTCTCTTGCAAATTTAATGACTTCAATTAACCTGTTTTTCTAGGCTAGTATATTGACATTTGTAGTGTATGCAATCATTGTAGCATTGGAGAAAATTTCTACAACAGTTTTGTGTTTGTCTTTCTCAAGCCACTGTTCAATTTTTATTTTCACAGTTTTGCAACAGCAAGTCTTAGGGACATTTCTTGATATTTTTTGTGGCATGTTGCCAAAGCATTTAGACCTCACATGAAACACCATTTAAATTTTTTGTCCAAAACGTTCATAGTGTATGCAAGTTTATGTTTATTGCGAAGGGCTATTCTGATTTACCAATTAACATAAAACACATGTCAATTGTGAATGTGACAGCAAAACCAGCAAAATAAAGAAAAACCCATAAACCCAGTAATTTGACTTGGAATTTTGTACATTGGAGCCTGCATCTGTCAGGCAACAGTGCTAAGCACTGCACCACTCATTAAGGGTGATGTTAGATTGAAATTAACAATATTTAAAATACTTCCTTTACAAACTCAAATCTTTGAGTCACTTAAATATCTTGGCTAATCACAGATGTCACATTCCGCGGTAAATATTTAAGGATGTGTTTCCACAAAAAGCGGTGCAGTGTTTAATGCTGCTACCTTACATACCCAACATCTTGGCATAAAATGGTGGCATGTGGATTTTTTTTCTCGCCTTCTGGGAGAGGTAGTGACTCCTTGTGAAACTAAATTGGATTTATCATATTAGAGAATGTTATTATCATTGTTAAAACTCTCTAGCTCACAACACATAGCTTTATACATCAGGCTTTAACTCATCCCTAATCAAAACAGTGAGGCACACACTCAGATGCTAATCCTCAATATGTACAGCATATTTTTTTTTATAAGATTATCATTGACAGAAGTCCATATTTTGTTTATATGCCCCTTTTCAAAACAAGAATATTAGACTTCACTTTATTTTGCCAGCCCTGCATGTGATCATACATAATTCACTTATTATTACTAAACACAGGTATTTCTGAACACCATTTTAGCAGTGCTTTATTGATGACATGAACATCACCACTGAAACAATTTTAGCCTACATGTCAATACCCTGTGAGGAGATTCCTAGCCAGTCTCAGTAATTCAATTCATAAAATTTAAAAGAGCCAGGTTTAACATTGAGGGTAGCTTAGTTATATTATGAGTTTGGAAATTGCAGTTGTTAGGTGTGAGCTCCTGGATAGCAAAATTATTTGGTAGCAAATTTATTGGTGAGCTGGAGGCATTTCCACTTAAAAGAAAAAAGATCTTAAGCGGCAACAGGAACAGTTCTCAGTGCAATTTTTAAATGTACATTATGATAACTTAAAAAACTGCTTGAAATTTTGGCCTTGTATGTCAGATTGGGTGTACATGTTAAACATTTTTAAGGGTGTGACAATATTTGCAGTTGTTTACAATGAATGTCTCATTAGGCCTTCTTTGTCATAAGTTGGTGATTCACTCAATACTACAGATATCTGAAGACCATATGTTAGCTTTAGCAATGCTTTGTTGATGACATGAACATCATCACTGAAATAATTTAAATGTTTAGTAACACACCCAGTGAAATATGATAGACTGTGAACTTGTAAAAATAAATTCCTTAACTGGAAGATGGTGCCACGACAAATATGCGTGTTTCGAATGTGTTCTGTCTGATAAACATGAAGCTCAGTAAATCTGTTTTAATTTGTGCAATTCAACGTATGTGTTTAACATGAGTCATACCAAGCATGTGTGTTTTATTGTATTGTACTGTAGAATGTCCATTTAAAACAAATTACATTAATACTGCAGATACATTTTCCCCCCAAATATTTTACCTTAATAGACATATATGGTTCCAGTCTTTTATGTATTCAAAACAAATCAAGCTGGACAGGAAGACTAAAAACAGTCATTTCAGGTGAAAAGCAGAAAGTGATGCAATCTCAAGAGTGCACTAAAATGAAAGCCAAAAAAATCCAAAGAAGAGAGACAGCACAAAATGCTAAAATAATTCCAAAGAACAATGTGCCTGTTTAAAAATTAATGATGATTTAGAAAAAGGATGACTAACTCTTGAGAATCCCTGAAAAGCTTTACAGTTTAAAACAAGAGTATGAGCTTAAAATCAGAGAAGATAAATAAACCATGTAAAGAAATTACATGAGCCCAAACGGCCTTCTTCCAGAGTCAAGAAATAACAATCTTTTCATTATTACAAAGGCACAAATAGAAAGAAATGCAGCATATGAATAGAGGAAAAAATAACTGTGGTGAGCTTAACATTAAGTCCACTTAGACAGAATTTTATTAATCAAGATGCAAAGATTTAATAGAGACGCTAGCTGTGTTACCTGGAATTTCATGAGACGATGGGTGTCAAGTTATAGTGTTGTCGGTTAATCGAGTATATCAGAAGTACCATGCAACTAACTCAATGCTTTTCTGTATGTAGTATTTGTATTTTTTTTCACTAAGGGCTAAAATATTTGTCAGGCAGTGTGTTATAGTAGTTAATGCTTTGGACCTAGGATTTTACAACCCGAGGTGGTGGGTTCAATCCTGCTACTGACACTGTGTGACTATGAGCAAGTCAATACACCTGCCTGTGCTCCAAGTGCAGAAACACAGAAATGTAACCAATTGTATCCCAGATGTTGTAAGTCACCTTGGGTAAAGGCATCAGTCAAATAATAATAATATCAATAGGTCACTGGAGCTGTTTACTCTTGAACACACTATACACAATTGTCCCTGAGTAAAACATTCCTGTATTAGAACTCTTCCAGCTTTTTTCTGCTTTTCCTAGTGTCTTGGTTTTTGTTAATTTACAGGAAATTGTACTATTTTGAATTAAAACAGGTAATCAGCACAAATAATGTGAAATATGAGTATATATTATTATCATTATTAGATGTTTACTATTTTCATTGAATGTTCAGTCAAGTACAATATTTTCTTTTTGATATTTTCATCAGTTATTTGTAATTCCCATTTAAAGTCCACAGATGTAAATGAGAATGCAAAGCAGTGCTTGAGATGGATATTCATAAGTGCTGGAACCCTATGTGTTATACTCATCTGTTAATGTGAATAGTGAAAACCACAGAGCATCTCCCCATCAGACATTGAAATGCCACTATCTTGGAATCTGCAGCACTGCGACTGAAGAGCCAGGGTGAGGTAGGGTTGGTTTTCGTCGAAAGAGAGAAACAGATAACAAAGATGAGAATCAGTGCGCATTTAAGACACTGGTAGACAATAGCAAAAAACAGTGCTTGCTAACCATTTAGATTTGCATGTTCATTCAATTTGGCCAAACTTTCTTTTTCCATTCTACAATGTGATTATGTCTTTTTTTTCCTGTCCAGGACACCTCTCCATTTTCAGTTGGCCATTCACCCTATTTAGGTAGTGATGGTATTCGTATGGCCCATCAGTCACTTCTATTACGCCCGTCATTTGCATAAATCACGCTCTCAGCACAGTGAAAAGAATGCAGGTTAGCATATTTAATACATATTTACAAATACAAAATGAAATATTTATATTAAATTAAATTAAAAACACATCAGCTAATTTTCTTTCAAGACATTTTTTAAATTTTGGTATATTTAGTTTTTCTCTAGTGGGGGGTGTTTAGCCATAAATATTGTAAATGTCGTTTCTTGGTAGAAACCTACTGGCTTAGATGTACCATTCAGGTTTTTTAACTAAATAGGAAAGTCTTGAGTGAGTGAGTGAGTCAATCAGTCAGTCAACTTTGCAATTTATGTACATATAAACTGCAGAAGGAAGATCAGATATAGTGAAAAATACTACACAAAAGATTCCAGGAGGTTGATAATCTTAAAGTTGTTTACTAAATGATTTTCAGAACCTGTATTAGTGCCAGTGTCTTTTCTTTATTTTTCATCTAAGTTTGAATCTACCGTAAACGCATGGCCTTCTTCTACAACCTATAGAATTGCAGGACACAATGAGAGCCCCACTGTGATGTTATGTCATACTGTTGTTCATTTTACAGCTTGGATATATGCTGCATAGTGTTTATATGATTTGTTTTATGCTCTGAGACTGCTAGATATGGGTTGAGAGCATTTAATATGATTCTACATTCTCTAAGTGTATGCACTATTTGGAAGAATTTTGTATTTCTATATTTCATTGTGGTGTCATTTGAGAAATGATACACATTTGTGTTAATGTGTTTTTGGTTGAAATGCCAATCTGTAAAAGAGTAAGATCCCCCAATAGAAAGAAATTCATAAACTGGTGCAGGTTTGTGGTTACTTTGATTCTTTTGTGTTTCTGCATTGCCATCTGTCCAAAGTGCAAAGTGTACAACTTCAATTGAAGCTGTATTGAACTGAATTGGACTCTATACATTAGGTTTAGGTATTATTTGATTAACATGTTAGTAAGTATGACATTAAATGTTTTTGTGTAGTAAAATCATAAAAGATTTTCCCATCCTACTAACTTTACCACCATCTGTTTATAAAACTACTTTTCGAGCAGATAATCCATTTAGAGAAACAACAGTCCTTTCTATTATCAGACTTTGAAAATTATGAGTAATAAAGGCCAAAGTCACTTTTAAAGGAAGTTGTTGATACACTCTACTACTAGTTTTACTGCATACTGTTGTTCTTGTTGTTTTAGACGGACAAGGTGATGCAGTGATTAACAGAGTATGCCCTGTCATGGAATGTTGCCCTATGCAGGTTTTGTTTTCAATGATGTTGCCATAATAGATTTTTGCCTACCATGACCTCTTTAAGAAGGCAGTTCTGAAAGTGAATAAAGGAAGAGGATAACTACTATAGAAGAATACTTTCTAGGTCCTTTGCTTAGAAGATAAGAATTGTTGTTGTCTTATTTCGTTTCTAGCTTCTTCATGAAATATGTTGATATTCTCTTTGGATTGTAGAATTTCTTTATTACAACATTTACTTCCTAATGCAATTATAGCAATTCCCACTTCTAATACATGGTCTGCAGTCATGTGTTTTTAATATTTATCTTGTCTCTCTTCCCCACCCTGCCAAGATAAATCATATTTTAGTAACTGAAAACTGATTCTGTAAATTTTCAGACAAACTTCATTTCATAAGTCATTTGACATGAAGATAAAGTAAACAATAAGAATTTCTGGGTGACAGGAATCTGAATCTGTCATCACAGTTTGAGGCCTGAAACTCTTATTAAAATGCCATGCGTGATCCTGTTGTTGCCAATTTAAATAAGCACAGCACAAAATAATTAGTACTTGAGTCATCCGTGACTGACGCATAAATGGTACCATTCAATACCCACTAACACTCCTCCAAGAGTAACACGCATTACTTATGAAGTGGCTTGACATGCAAGTACCCCCCGCTGATTTTGAATGTTATGTTTCTTATGCATTTAAACCATTTACTGTTATAGTGGTCTCAGTTATTTATATGTGTTGAAAACTCTGTTTGAAGATAGTAAATCATGCTTTGGCTAACTGGAAATGGAGGAGCAAGAGTTAGAAAGAATTGGGTTCATCTTAAACTTCATTTCAGTTTATATATTATATATAAATACCGTATATATGTATATTATACTGGCTTTATTCTCCCATGGGTCAGCCATTTACACTCACCATAGGTACTAAGGCAACTACACTGAAATATGTCAATGTATCTATCATGCAGGATGACATCCTGGAGACAAGGGGTCCTTAATTAGGGTCCTGGAGGACCAAAGTGGGTGCAGGTTTTCTTTCCAACCGGTTTTCTAAATAGAAGCCAAGCATAACAGATAATGAAACTTGGTATTTAATTTTATGGCTTGTTGGTACATTCATTCTTCCAAGACAAATCTTTATCACATTTTTCATTTTTTTTCTCAGAACATTCTTCACATTTTGCTGTCCAGTAGAGATTTGTACCTCTTGGCCCTTCTCTTCTCTCTCATCTATTTCAAAACATTGTATTAAGACAAGATACTTCATGATGCATATTTAAAGGTTTAAATGGAAGGATGTTAGGTGGAGAGCTGCTGGTTCCTTTGTCATTTGCACTTCATTATTATCTGATAACTAGTTAAGAAAATGAGCAACAATTAAAACCAAAATGCAGCTGTTTAAAAGTAAAAGAGGTAATTAAGGGTTCTGAATGGTAACAAAGAAGTTAGCTAAAACTAAGAGCAAAAAAACACATTGCTCTAGTAGTAGTAGTAGTATATATATATATATATATATATATATATATATATATATATATATATTATTATAATTTAATTTATAAGCAAATACCTATAATGTATATATTAGTACAATCAAGTACAATCAAGCCAAAAGTAACAAACGAAATTCAACCTCCACCCAAGAGAAAGAGAGAAGAGCCAACAACCAGAACAAATCTTTACAAGCAGCAAGGAAGGAAGAGTTTCATTTTACCAGACGTAGAAATGTATTCTAAAATATTATTGATTAGATCCTGCCATATTTTAAAAAAAGTTTTGAACAGGTCCTCTAAGTGAGAATTTGATTTTTTCCAGTTTCAAATACAATAGAACATCAGTTACCCACTGACATAAAAGAGGTGGTTTGGGATTCTTCCAACTCAGCAAGATAAAAGTCTATGTGCTTGTAGTAAGGTAAAGGCAATTAGTTTGTTTGTCCTTTTCCACTTTAAGCCCATCTGGGGGTACACCAAACATAGCAGTCAAGGGTTTAGGAGTGATTATGACACCAAGGCTGTCTGATAGGCATCAAAGATTTTTTGTCCAAAATTATATTAATTTGGTACACGGCCAAAAACATATGGTCCAGTGAGGCTGGAGCTTGATTGCAATGTTCACAGGTTGAATCTTGCTCTGAATACATTTTAACCAAGATAAATGTTCACAATGAAAGATTTTAAGTTGAATGATTGAGTGCTTTATGCAAAAGGAGCTGAGTGCTTTTTATGCGTAGCTGAATTCTACCCCTTTTCTGAAACATTAAGTAAAAGGACTTTTCCCCACTGTATCTTGGGATCTTTGAAATGAAGGGATTTTAAAATGTGATATATTATTATTAGATTCTATCTGAGTCTTCAATACTGATCAATATTTCTTCTGGAATAGAAATAGGTGAGAAGTGAGGAAAACTAGGCAGGTTCTGTTTAGCAAAGTCTGTAATTTGAAAGTAGTGGAAAAATTATGTTGCTGAGAAGTTATATTTGAAGCTTAATTGTTTGTAGGATGCAAAGATATTACTTATGCACAAATCTGTAAGTTCCATACATTGTCAGACATTAAATACTTTGTAAATTTGAGAGGTTGGAAAAAAGTGGTTGTCATGTTGAGGTACAACAGATTAGAGCTTCTTTGTCTTAAAGTGCTTCCTGTAAATATATAGATTCTAATTAAGTAATTGGTTAACGAAAAATCCTTCAGCTACTGTGGCCCTCCAGGATGTAACTGAACCATCCTGTAATATTTGTAACTAGCCAACCCGCGGCGTAGCATACGCCGCATAATCAGGCTGTTTTTTAAATGATTTTTAAGCACAGAGGAAAAAATAAACATTTCAAAAATCCATAATTTAATAAACCACCAAGAAAAGTAACATTGCAACAATGCACGCTACGAACCAACATACAATTGTCCGTGACTTAAAACCGGAGGAGCGCCGTCGCGCTTTCTCCTTCCAAAGCGAAGAACTCGGTTGAACGGCGCTCGTTCAGTACGCACTGCCCGCTTATGTGCCCGCCCCCAACTCCCTACCTGAGTCACTTTCGTCTGTGTACAGTCCACACGCACCTGTGAGTCACGTTGACTGTTAATTTTCCAAACACCGCCTCAGTCGGTTTCCACGTTGATTTTTCATTGTTCTTTGCGGTCCCGGCTGCTTTTTTTTATATATATATATAATCCACCAAGTCACCCGACCATGGGGGGCTTTACAAAGGGCAGGTGCGTAATCATTGCGGCGTATGACCCGCGTGCTGGGAATTTCTCGTTCGTGGGGAACAATTGGAAGCCACGGTCTCCATCACGAATGGGGTTCAACGGCTTACCCACACCGGGTAGACACAAGTTGATCCATTCAGTGTAGCACGCGTGCAGTACCGGACATACAAGTGCATCACAGACCTGTTAATGCTCAATCTCACGTGGCTGAAAGCCACTTGTCCCTCTAAGAATTTGGACCGCTGTTGGGTCGTGTAACTATTTAGCAGGCGGGAGTCTCGTTCGTTTTCGGAAATAACCAGCCCAATCGCTCCACCAACTAAGAACTGCCATGCACCACCACCCACAGAATCGAGAAAGAGATATCAATCTGTCAATCCTGTTCGTGTCCGGGCCGGGTGAGGTTTCCTGTGTTGAGTCAAATGAAGCGAAAGGCTCCACACCTGGTGGTGCCCTTCCGTCAATTCCTTTAAGTTTCAGCTTTGTAACCATACTCCCCCCGAACCCAAAGACTTTGGTTACCTGGTTGGCTGCCTGTTGCGTGGCCTGCATTGGTGAAGCTGGTGAGACGGTAATGAAACAGAGGGACGGGGCTTATTGGTTTTTAAAGACTGCTTCCTTCATTGGGTTTTAACCAATGCACGGAACGAGCCAACACACAATCGTCCGTGCGGCACTCAGGGTGGAACGGGAGGAGAGGAGAAGGACCTCCGCTCCCTCCGTCATGCTAGTCTGCTGGTTTCTCGTTCAGTATACAATGCTTGCTCATGTGCCCACCTCCAACTCGTCACTCGAGTCTTTGTACAGTCCAGATGCACCTGTGAGTCACGTAGACTTTTCATTGCTCTGTGCGGTTTGGCTGCCTTTCTATATATAATCCACCAAGACACCCGACCACGGTGGGAGGGGGGTGTGTACAAAGTGCAGGAGTATCTAAGAAGACGCATGTTTGTCGCGGATGCGAATTGCTGTATGTAGCGTGTAAAACAGTATGCTATAGTGCACGCGGTCGTGCGTCGTAACTGAAAACTCGTTTTTTAAAGACTGCTCACTTCATTGTGTTTTAACCTCAGTTGTAAAGGAACATTTTAAGGATCCCATGGGATACCCCTCGCAAACAGTTTTACACGCCGCATATGGCGATTCACCTCCGCAAGAAACATGCCTCTATTAACAGTCAACGTGGGTCGGAGCTGCATGTGACCTCTACGACAGACGAATATAAATGACGCCGGTTTTTCTGTGTTGTCGCGTCCGAGTTGGTGGGCGTGGCTCTGTGAGTTGTTGTCGTATACAATGGTCTTGGAGTTGGTGGGCGTGGCTCCTTCCTGCGTGCGCCATAGGTGTCTCATTTGTCGTTGGCTTAGTGAATCCACGCCCCTTCCGGCGTGCTTTCCATGGTTGTCTTGCCTTAGTGAATTATATATATATAGATATTCTGGTAATTTAGACAATTATTTAGTCATAAGCATACAAAAGGCTAACATTGAAGTAGTTGCTCCTTCCAGAGTCATTTGTGCTGGTGTCTACTCTACTCATCACTAATTGTCAGTATTTAGGTAAAATTAAGAAAGCAAATTTTTTAAAGTGAATTAAAAAATAATCAAACAAAGTAAACACTTAAAGATACAGAGAAAAAGTTGGAATTAGCATAAGCCACACTAATTGGGGCAGTTCATAAGAGATGTAATCATTTACTTCATGAGGTAGAAGTACATAATAAACAAGAATAGTGTCAAATATTTAAAATATTAAAATGTGTACTTCAGTTTAAATTCAAATATTCGAGATTGTAATAGAAATGTGTAATTTCTCACAGTCTAATTGATGTCAATACATTGCTAGATTTCTAATAAAGGATCAAAAATAATATATTCATAATCAATGACCTTGAAATTGTCTAAAGTAATACCCCAAATGCTTATGTTTACAATATGTCATTTTTAAACTTCTGGGATTGAATCTTAGAGGATTGGGACCACCAGTAAAAAATCAAATATCAAGAACATTGTTATGCTTGTGATCAGAAACCTCGAAATAACACCAGACAACACTCCACATTCATATATCACTGATTCCTATTTTATTTGAAGTTTTGCAGAAAGGAGCAACTTTCACCCATCTTATCCCATTATGATATAAACCCCCTGGAGTTGGTTGATGTGGCATGACCAGCTTCAAATCCTACTGAAAAGTTTTGCTCGAGACACCTATTGGCTTACTCTTTATCTTAAGGGTGTAATTTCCTGCACAAAATATGGTCCAAAAATGGCCTAAAATTAGTGATTTTTGAGTCTAGAGGGCCAAAAATATGGGGGAACCCCAAAAAGCTTGTCTTTTTGCATAACTAGACATCAAGCTGTATCAAACAGTATGTGGGGTTTTCTCATGCTGGTGAGTCAGGAGGCACTGGACCCAAAAAAAAACTGAAATGATATCAAACAGTCATTCTATTGAACATAATACAAAATGTCTTAATTTCCTGTAAGTGTAAATATGACACTACTCATCTTTTGTGAATGCAAAATAAAAGGAAACAAATGGGTCAGCTAACTGAACAGTTAGATCAGTTAAAGGTAGCAGTGACTGACTGATCCTTGCAGCCACAGGGAGACCCCAGCACTGTTTATCTTCTCTGGTTGTACTGCTCTGATGTTTATGAAAACAGAGTCCACGCAAAAGATAAAAGATGCCCCATTATAGTTTTGTGTTCCTCCAACTGGCATTATGCAGTCATCGACATACTAATATAATGAATTTCTCAAAAACATTTTGTTTCTTCATTCATTGTTTGTCATGTTTCTGACAATATGCCATGTGCCATCAATTTTTTCTTTCATAAAGTGTGCTGTTTCATATTGTTTTTCTTCTTTTCATTTCTTGAAGGCATTTAGTGTTTTTTCTATTATTTGGTTTCCAGACTAGCTGCAGTTGTTAACATATACTGTACTCCTATGTTTATATCTGTTTTGCTAAGTGGAATCATATCTTGTTTCTTGATGTTAATATTTAAGCTGCACTTTGTTGATAACCTTGCAGATCTGTCCATTCCTTGCAAATCTGTTGCCATAAAATAATAAGTATTGCTTTCTTTATTAATTTTCACATCACTTACCTGTTTAGAGTTTATTCTCCTCAATTTCTAACAAGTTTCATCTAGCATTTCTTGAATTCCTTTATGATATCTCACACAATTATAGATATTAGCTATCTTATATTTAATATTTGATGATAATCATAAGCATGCTAATATAAGAAGCAATATTTACAGGCTTCAGTTGAAATAAGCAAATATTTTATTTTACATGTCCACTTCTGTAATAAACACCATTCCAAGAAACTTTATACATACATAAATATTACATAATTGATTATATTGTCACAGGTCAGCCCAATCTCCTAATTAGGCAAGAGCAGGGAGTATGGTATAAAACCTAAGGATAAGGGCAAGGAACTCCAGATGCCACTTCTCTCTTTTCAGGGTAGGAATAAAAGCGTCATGCAGAAGACACACCCAAGGTCAGTGAATCCACAATATTTCTACCTTGGCTTGGTCACGCACCTGACATTCCACAGCATTTGGTGGCCACCACACCAATCTCATGTACTTCACCCACTTTTGTGTCTATTGGAGAAGCATGCAAATGTGAATATACTCTAAAAATAAACAAGTACAGTATTATATAATAAAGCATAATTAGGCAGAAATTGTGCATTATTTCCATCTAATTATAATATAAAATAGAGAATTATGTACTGTATGTACTATGGCTTAGAAAAACAAGTTAAAAATCTTTGGGAATTATGTATCTGTATTTAAATTATGTCGTATGTTGTGACGGGTGGCCGCAGCCATTGCCTGGCCAGGACACCAACTGTATGGAATGACAGGAGGAGAGAGCATCGGCAAGGCAATACCTTCCCTGAGACACTAGAGGGCAGCTCTCCTGGGCGGCTGTGGCACCATAGATTCCCACAGGGTATGCTTGGAGTTGGAGTTTGGCACAGCCCTGTTGGGTTCCATGGGGGACGCCAGGGGGAGCTGCCAAGCCCTTCATTGGGCTCTCACCTGACCTGGGAGTGATTCCAGGTCCGATTAACGAGCCACCTGGAACACTCCCAGGGCCATCATAAAGGGGGCTGCCTCACTCCATTTGGAGAGCCAGAGATGAATAGAGGCTGAAGGACAGAAGAGAAGTAAAGAAGAATAAATGGACTGAGACTTTTATTGTGAATGGTTCTTAGGTACTGTGCTGTAGGGAGAGAGAAAACACTCCCCAACTGTAAATAAACATGTGTACTGGACTGGAACTCGTGTCCTGCCTGTCTGTAAGCGCCTGGGCTTCACAATATGTTTACTATCCTCATGAAAACATTAAAACACTGTAATATATTCAACAAATGTGTTAAATATATTTTCAAATTTAAATTATGTACAATAAAATTATAGGAGGTCCCTTCAGTCTCTGCCTTAACTATAACCACATCTGCTACATATGACTAACACATGTGTGATATATGACGTGAAGATGTGTGAATACAAAACTATAAATGTATCAGATATTCTCTGTGTGGCCTTTCTCCTTTGGGAGGCAAACAGGCAGAAGTAAAATAATATTTTTACCTCAACATTTGGATATGGCTAAGGAAAATACAAAGCAAAAAGAAATCTTCAGGAGCACAGTAAGGCTGTAAACTGGCAGGGGAACCATTCTGAATTATGATTTCCAGTGTGTTTCAAAAACAGATTCCAGATTTCCCATGTTTTCATGTGTTTTATTATTGAGTCGTGTGTGAGATGAAATACTCCATGTCTGTTCAGCTAGCTGAGTCTCTAATTAGAAAGTTTTTTTTTCTTTATTTGCAGTCTGGGAAACACAGATGTCGAGATGAACATATTCTTATATTCACTACACGGCAGGATGAAATATGAGTAAAACGTTTTTCATAGATTTTTTTTTTTTTAAATGCAACACTTTAAAGAAAATTCCCTACGGATTCCATTTTGAGAAAGAAATCATTGAGCCTAAAAGAAGTTCTCAGAAGTGTTGTTGAAAAGAGTAAGATATTGCACAATTAATTTGTCATTTCTTTGTCTTTCCATGCCCCCACTTTGAGTTGTTTGTGAGAGGAAAATGTAATGTGTTTTGCAGGACTGTCAAATAGCCAAAACCTTAAGTTTGAATATTTGTTTAAAAAATAAGATTATATTCAAATTGTCACGCATGCACATTAGAGGGTCACCATTCAGGCTCATTAGAGGTAAGCGGTACCACCCCAGGACACCAGGGGGGAGAAATTGCTCAGAGAAGACCCCCAATGAGGGCAACTGACCCCACCCCTTTCAATTCATGAGCTAATAAGAGCAGGGCGCTCATGGGAGATAAGCAGCTCACCAGATGACACACCAGTCCTGAAGCTTGAGCACTCTTCAGCACTTACCTTCCCAAGCTAACCGCTAATTTTACCTTGTTTTGTTCCTTATAGCGCCATTGTGTGCCTGTCATTTTCATTTAACTTTATTATTTCAGTAAATGCGGTGGCCTGGTTGGTACTGCAACTTTTCATTTGTACTCATGCATTCCTCTAGGTTTATGTCAAAAAATATTTGATCAAAGTTTCAAGATCCTCCATATGCATTTGTACTTTGCACACTTTTTTATGTTCACCCATCCATCCATCATCCAAACCGCTATATCCTAACTACAGGGTCATCGGGGTCTGTTGGTGCCAATCCCAGCCAACACAGGGCACAAGGCAAGAAACAAACCCCAAGCAGGGCGCCAGCCCACCACACGACACACACACACCCACACACCAGGGACAATTTAGAATCACCAATGGACCTAACCTGCATGCCTTTGGACTGTGGGAGGAAACCAGAGCACCAGGAAGAAGCCCACGCAGACATGGGGAGAACATGCAAACTCCACGCAGGGAGGACCCGGGAAAAGAACCCAGATCTCCTTACTGCGAGGAGGCAGCGCTACCACTGCGCCACCGTGCCGCCCCATGTTCATATTATTATTAATATTTTTTAGTTTAAACTTCAGAAGCAAATATAAAGCTTCCTAGAAACTCCTCCTTAGTGATTGCAATTCACCAACACACAGTCTTTAAAATGTCTCTTTGTACTAGAAGGACATGTGCAGTGAGGAAGAAAGGTAAGACACACAAAGTGCTAATAACACTGTTTCTACAAAATTCACAGAAAAACAATCATAATTACCTTAAAAAGTTATTTTTCAATAAGTGGGCAGTTACAGTATCAAAGTTAGAATTATTTCCAAACCTAATAAATTTTGGAAAGTTGGAAATGAGTTTGACAGCAACATTAAAGTACTGTACGTTAATGAAAATTATACAAAAAAATGTTAAAATTAATATGAAAGCAAAAACAATTTAAAATGAATTGTATGCAAAATAATGTTAACATTAACAATCAGAGAGTAAAAAAATATTAAAACTAACTAGTCTGTTCATGTTTGCATGTTCTCCTCGTGTCTGCGTGGGTTTCTTCCGGGCACTCCGGTTTCCTCCCACAGTCCAAAGACATGCAGGTTAGGTGGATTGGCGATTCTAAATTGGCCCTAATGTGTGCTTGGGGTGTGTGTGTGCCCACCCTGTGGTGGGCTGGCGCCCTGCCCGGGATTTGTTACTGCCTTGTGCCCTGTGTTGGCTGGGATTGGCTCCAGCAGACCCCCGTGACCCTGTGTTCGGATTCAGCGGGTTGGAAAATGGATGAATGGATGGATAGTCTGTTCATATACTTAATTCCACTACCCCTCAGAATAGCATTTCCTAAAACAAAAAGAAATTGATATTTAACATGTAATCCCAAGCATTCCCCATTTTCAGTTGACAGGATATGCCAATAAAAGATTGGTTAATAAAAATCAATGGATAGCCTTACTAATAAAGCTGCATGTTGAAAGAGTATGGAGGACAGGACTCCATTTTCCACAAGAAACACATTAATAAGGAACTTGATAATTTGTTTGCTGCTTTCAAATTTCTAACAGATGTAAATGTGTGTATGTAACACACTATAGTAGGTAGTTTTTTAATCCCAAATACTCTAAAAGTAAAGATTCTCTATTTATAATATAAATATATGCCTGAAATGTACAATACACAAATACATTATAAGTTCTTGTAAAGTAAACAATACCACCCTGGGTCGAGAGGGGCCACTGCTACTAACTGCTTCTCCCTTTTAATCCATAGTACCATTGGACAAGTCCAAGAAGATGCTTGACTTCACTTTCCCTTCTGACCCAGAAGCCCTCCCCTTTGTATACTGGCCAACCCCCAGTACAGACTGTTCATTCTAGGGCCAGCACTCGAGAGAGAAGGAGCTCCTACTCAACTACCCTCTAGTATGTTTGCACCACTCATGAAGATCTCATCATTTTGCTATTTTGCTTCCTCTCATTTCCTTCTTCTGCTCATCACCAGGAAATGACTGCATTCTCTCTTCTTGTTTTGCTTCCTGAATGGCTGTTCTCCATCATGAGAAAAAGTAGGAAAGAATCTGATAGAAAAAGGATGATGAAACTGACAACCATCCCTGACAATTGGTATAACGTTGGAATGATAAGATTACAAATAGGAGGCTGTTTTCACTCCAACTATACAAAGAAAACCAGGGGTGTGGGAATCTTAATAAACAGAACTATCCCATTTGTAGGGTGAGTTCCAATATCTGATTCTGAAGGGCGATATGTCATGGTGATGGGCAATTTATCTAATACTAAAATGATTTTGATTAATATCTATGCACCCAATGCGGATAACAGAGCTTTCTTCCAAAATGTATTTGCATCTATCCCTAATGTGAACACGGAGACTTTAATTGTGTTTTAAATCAAGATAGATAGATAGATCTGGATATCTGGATAGATAGATTCAAAGATAATCACACAGTTTGTAACGGATCATATCTTATCTGACCCATGGAGGCTCTTAATCCTAACCTAAGAGCATACTCCTTCTTCTCACCCGTACATCATTGTTACTCAAGAACTGAATATTTCCATCCCTCTACCAACCCATTGAATCTGAACACAGGAGTCTGCTGGAGCCAATCCCAGCCAACACAGGGCGCAAGGCAGGAACCAATCCCAGCCAGGGCACCAACCCACCGCAGGACACACACACCCACACCTCAAGCACACAGTAGGGCCAATTAGAATCATCAATCCACCTAACCTGCATGTCTTTGGACTGTGGGAGGAAACCCACACAGACACGGGGAGAACATGCAAATCCACGCAAGGAGGACTCAGGAAGTGAACCCGGGTCTCCTAACTACGAGGCAGCAGCACTACCACTGCGCCACCGTGCCTCCCACATTCAGTCATTCAACTTAAAATCTTTTATCGAGCACATTTATCTTGTTTAAAAATTGTCCAAAATGTTGCCTGGGCAAGATTCAACCTGTGAACGTTGCAGTCTAGCTCCAGCCTCACTTGGCCACATGTTCTGGGCTTGCACCAAATTAACAATATTTTGGACAAAAATCTTTGCATGCCTATTAGACAGCCTTTAGCCCATTATCAGCTGTGTTTGGTGTACTCCTAGATGGCTTTAAAGTGGAAAACGACAAGCAAACTGTATTTTCCTTTACTACACTACTAGCACATAGATTTATTTTGCCCAAATGGAAGAATTCCACCCCACCACTCTTAATTCATTGGGTATCTGATGTTTTATTCTACCTGAAATTGAAAAAAAAATTAATTCTCACTTAGAGGATCTGTTCAAATCTTTTTAAAAATATGGCAAGATCTAATCATAACATTTTAGATTAAGCTTCTATTTCGGGAAAAATAACACCCTTCTTTTCTTGCTCATTTTATAGAGTAGCTGCAGTTGATGGCTCCTTTCTCTTTCTCTTGGGTGAGGGTCAACTTTTGCTTTGATTTGTTAAATTTGTCTTAACTGTATGGAATGTTATCTGTTTCTAATTAAAATCAAATAATAATATTAAAAAAAAAAACAACAACTTAACTTTTTTTAATTCTCCTTGTGGCAAGATGAAAGATTGACTTGAACAATCTGGATCTGACCAGTGCTGTTTTTGACTGTGTTTCATTCCCTGTTCCTTATACAAACCCATGTGGTGTCATAGCAATTTGGAGCTTTCAACAATAAGATTAAATAGATCTTTTGTTAGATCCTTGTAGACCATTTATACTATCAGAACCTTGCAACCCAGCGACTTTAATGGAGATTTTTCGTAAATATGGACCACATTTTCCTTTATATATTCCTGGTTACAAGACGTTATTACACATGAAATTCTCGTATAAGATTGTTCCTGATTTACTCTTCATATCAGTAAACACTGAAAGTTAAATACAAGAGTTTATACTTTAAATATTCATTACATGAGATTATCTAAAAAGTAAAACGCAAATCACAAATACACAGGTAATTTTGCCAAATTGAATCTTATATTCTTTATATTGTTATATTCTTTTGCACTTTAATGTAATGGTAATCAGTCACAAGTGTTTCTTCAAACTGGATAAGTTTGGGGAAGGTCATTTGTAACTTTGTGTTTTGTAAATTTTATTTTTGTTTTTGTTGTTTCAGACACAGCACAAAAATAGAATCACATTTTTTTAATAGTGATTTAAAAAATGAATAATTGGGTTCAAACTTCAGCAAAGCAAGTCAGTTTTCTTAAAATGTTAGAGCTTTTGCAGAGTGGTTACCTAAACAATGACATTTGCTGCAGATATTTATTGAAGGAGCAAAATTCTGCATATATATTTATTTATTTGTTTGTTTGTTTGTTTATTTATTCTACCACCAATTACTCCAGTGTGTGGTTCATTGATCCTCCCCTTCTTGGCTGCTCAAACTTTAAATGAAATGCTGCATAATTAGAAAAAAAAAAAAGGAATGTCAAGTCAGACTTTTCTTTTTATTCAATATGCTCAGCTACGGCTTTTTCATTCTCTCTGTTTAAGTGGGAGCTGCATCATAATTTAATACATCAATGTAAATCAAAGATACTCCTGAGTAAGCCTTGACTTCCTTATGCTCTATGGATGCATGTCTCACAGTTACTTTACGCTGTAAGGAGCTCTACTTCAGCTGCACGTCCTGCATGTGGCATCCATCTGTAAAGGCACTAGGGGGTAAGCACCGTGTTTGGCAACAAGCAGACTCCAGCTAGGATTCACCAGGAGCTCTCTTGCCTGCCTGTGATGTAGCCCACCAGTCCGGAACTCCCAGGCCAACTGTGCTTAACTTTCCTACACCATCATGCTGCAAATCAATAAATAGAAGCAGCAGACTCTTGCTACGGTAACACAGAGGACACCATTCTTCAAAGTAAGAGAATTAAAAATTTGTGTTCTCCCAGGTGTTCTGTATTAACAGTCATCTGGAATACAAATTTGTAAAGCTAAAGAAGCGAGGTGGGAATGGATGTGGCATTGGAGGAAGTGTCAGTTTTTATTTATGAGCAATATTAAACAAGGTTCCACCAAAATGTTATTTGGCTTTGGCTATGTTGGCAAGGGAAACATGCTTAAAAAAAGAAAAACAGCCTTTTGAACTTTGGTTAACAGTTTGCCCCGCATGGATTCTCCCTGAAGATGAAGGATCAATAGACAGCTGTGACATATTATGACCTTACCAAAAAAACTAAAGCAGCACTACAATAACACAGGCTATGAGTGTATGTTTTGTTATTCAGACTTTTAGAACTTACTCAACATGAAGCTCTAAGTAAAACGACAGTAAATATTTAATGTTTATTTTCTGCTTCCTTTTCTTTATAAAAATCTGGTATTCTCATCAGTTATATCTGTTTGTCAAGTACAGAGTTCTAGCTGGTTTAAGCTGATTCTGGTAAAACCAAGCAGGTAGGAACCATCTCTGGATGAGATGCCATCCATCATCACTTGACTTTTATTCACACACACCCATGACTTGAAGTCGCTAGCCAATCTGCTATACCTGTACACATCTCAAGCATGGTTGATAAAGCCAGAATAGCTGAAAGAAATGACATGCATATGGGAGAAGTTCCATCCACATTCAAATCTGTGATGTTGTGCTTAAGGCAGGAATCCAGCCTTGGTGGAGTCCTAATTCATGAAACGGCACACTCACACACACCTACACTAGGCCAGTTTGATGTCACCAAACATACATCTTTGGTGTGTAGAAGGAGCCTAAGTGTAGAAGGCAAAACTGTTTCAAACCTATTAAACCCAATTATAAGTTTGGAAAGGGCAGAGCATATTCTTGTAGAATTTCGCACAAGTCGGTCCTAAAAGTGATTGAAGTGCCTATTTACAAACACTCACTCACTCACACAAAGACATTTTAAAGTCCAAACTAACCTAACAGGCTTGTCTTTGGGAGGAAGCCACAGTAATTAGAAAAACTACACATGTAGGAGAAATTCAATGTTTATAATTTCAGTGACCTGCAGGTATTGGGTTGGCTTTATAGTAATTTATAAATTACAATGGAATTTGTGATTCGGAGCCCATTCACTACATCTGTTTTCTTATTCTGCCCTAGAGACCCTAAAATACCAGAATGTTCTGTGCTGAATGTTCAGACCATCACTGGACCACAAGTGTCCATTCTGCCAAAAGAGTCAACTTTAACGGTCAAATGTAGCACCTACACTTGCATACATTTTATGGAGATCAAGAAGACAAAGGTAGAAAGAAGCTGGTGACCCTTTATCTCGGTATTTATAGAGCACAATCTGTTTGTCTGATCATTCTTTATGCACAGCTTGTTTTTTCAAGAAACAGACCTGATATTTGGCATTCTTATTTCACTATGAGTGAGTGTTCCTGAAACAGAAATTTTACGACTTTCAGCCTTGTCCCCTCTCAAGGGGTGTCAGAGGTGGCTCAGAGTCAGAGTAAGTAGTAAGAAATACTACAGTGTGATCTCAATTTAGAAACAGTTCCACACAGGCCGTGATGCTGGCGTGATGGTTGCCTTTCATCCAAACAGTTTATCATTACTCTTTCTTTATATCATACTTTTACACTTTTATTATATTTTTAATTTTAATTTTTACACAGAAATTTCCCTTACTAGTTTTCTTTTTCAAGGCTAGACAACTATTTATTAAGAATTGAGATTTTTTTTGGACCAGTAGTAACATTCAAGATTTTTGTATACAAAGAAAATTTCTGATACTAACAACAGTTATTGTATTCATAAGAATTACTTCTGAATACATTGAAATCACTTCAGGTTTTTTGTTTGCACCTCTTGACTCATCAATTCTGGAAAAAAACCCACATATGATGTACTGTTTTACTTGTTTTGATGTCTAATTATGCAAAACATTGAGCCCTTTGGGGTTACCCCAATTTTTGGCCCTTTAGACATCTTTATTTCAAACAGACATTGAAATTGGAACTGAATTTGTCCATGGCACTGCTCAGAAAAGTACGTTACATCATCCTGGCTGACTCAGCAACAGCACTAATATATTAATGATGAATCATTCTGAATGCAGATGACTTCAGACAAGGAATCGCGTGTCTATTAAGCACATTTTTTTCATGGACGTAACAAGCTGTACCTGCTCTATCCAGAAATCAGTGACTAAATTTAAACTTGTGACACAATCCCAGCAGGCCTGACCTCATCTTACTGCCAACTATAAGCCGGTTATTAACAGCAGCACCTCTCTACTATCCAAGCCAGACGTTTTATGCATTAGGCTTATTCTTTTCATTTATTTCTTTATTTTTGGGAGCTTCTGTAAAATTTAAATTTCCCCTTGGGGACAAATAAAATATGTTCTATCTATCTATCTATCTATCTATCTATCTATCTATCTATCTATCTATCTATCTATCTATCTATCTATCTATCTATTCTATTTTAAGGCCAGTTTTGGACTATATTTTGCGCAAGAAATCACACCCTTATAATAAAGATTAAACCAAAAAGATATCTTTAGCAAAAATAATCAGAAGGACTTGAAGATGTGCATACCACACATCATGCCACAGTCGATCCCAGGGGTTCACTTCCTGTGATATGAAGTGTCAAAGTTACTCATTTTCTTAAAACCTCAAAAAATGAATATCAGTAATATGGGCATGTAGAGTGTCATATTTTGAGGTTGCTGATCATAAATATGATAATATTTTTGACATTTGATTCTTTATCAGTTATATTAGCCCTCTAAGAGTCACTCCAAGGTTAAACATTACAAATTTCAAACATAACCATGTGGGGTATTGTTTTAATCTGTTTTTAAAGCCAATGATTATAAATATTTTATTTTTGACTTTTGATCCTTTACTTGGGATCTAGCCTCTACCAGAGAGTGAAAAGTGACAAATGTCTATTACAATCGAGAATATTTAGACTTTAAGCATTTAATTTGAAGCACACATTTTAATATTTCAATTATTTGAAGCAACAACTTGTATTTAGTAAGCATTTCTACTTCATGTAGTTACACTAATTCAGACTTTTGTTTTGTAAATGCAACACGCTCAAGGATAATAAAGTTTTGGTAATATACAATTGGTAATTAACTTTCCACTTCTCCATTTCTCACCTGGACAATGGCAGCAAGGCACTGAATATAATCAAAAAAAAGTGACGTTTGTCCAAGTAACTATCCGCATAAGTGGCAGGAAAAGAAAAGTACATATCATAAAACAGAGGAGACGTGTGCTTAGTGAGAACCCTTAAAGCTAAGTTAAACTTTAGCAATTTCTTTGGAATTCCACTCTTTAAAAATATAATATTTCTTAATCAATTTAATTGTTTTGACACCTTTTCTGTAATTACATACGAAAAATAAAAATAAAATGGAAATATTTGATTGTTGCTTTTCAAGATGTATACTCAAATTTATCTTTATATCTGCTGTCACAATAGCAGACCACAAAAATCAAAAGGTTTAGGGCAGCCACCTGTATATTGTGCCTTGGCTGCAAAATGGGTTGAATTGATTGAGATGTTCACAGATTTGAGTCCAAAACAGAACTGAGTTTAATTTGGAAAAATTACGACTTTAAAGACTGTGAGAGGAAGTGACGTCATCTGGACTGGAACCGAAAGTGATGTCATCGAGACCGGAAGTGCCATCGTCCGGAGAGCCGGTAGCAGAAGCAATGTTGTCAATAGCGCTGGCATCTAGTGGGATTTCCCAAGGATAGTCTGCAGAGGACGAAGAGAGAAAGTTAGTGCAGCTCGCCACCCTCTTGTCTGGTGTGGTACTACTATTATATAACCCCTCTAGCTTCCTCCCATGCACACGTGTGTGACACTGCCCAATTTGTACACTATCACGTGTAAACTAGGCAGAGCTTCCGGGAGATCAGTCCACCCTCTGGCACTCTTCTGAAAACTGAAACTCACACTAGGCCAGTTCTGTAGTCAAATAGCCTAACTGTAAATCTTTGATACAGTGGAGAACACCTGAATATCTGGACCTGAATCAACAGAAATATGTGGTATATTGACAGAAAGGTACTATTACTATCCAGCACACACTCCTAACCCCACTTCGATCCTCATGATTATAAACCTATCCAATCAGACATAAATAAAAAGCTTTTAAAGGAAAAACGTGATCCAATTGATTGATATGGGTAGAGCACAATTAGTGCAGGTGTCTGATAAGTCACTTTAATGTGATCATACATTTGTGTTATTATGACACAAGAAAAGGAAAAGTCCACGTGGAAGGTCATTCAAAACGAGACCTCGGCAGTACAGTAAAAAGAAAAAATTTAAACCACCTGGATATAAAAGCCACTGTTTTGCTGAAGACTACACCTCACATTTAAAAAAAGTAACAACACAATGATTTGGATAAGCAATTTGAGACTAATGAGACTCACGTTACAGACAGTCAGGAGAGGGTTGATATTGTCGTATATTGTGAATTAAGGTTTTAAATGAAGTTGTTATGAACCAGATAACCAAGGTAAATATATGAAGAGTAGGGGGAGTAAATAAGAGGAATGGGTTAGCAACAGAGAGTAATGGAGACGGGTGTCTTTTGTAAATTTCTACTTCATATGCTTTAATAAATCAAAAACTTTTCTGAGTTAACCATCTGCCTTGCACTGAATCAGCTTCCAGAGGGAATAAAGAATATTACAGATATCACCACTTCTTGTAGCTTTAAGCAACGTGCACTCCATTACTGCAGCGTTACCAACACAGAAGTGAACAAGCAGGTGGCATACAATGAGGCTTCTGCAAGATATAAGACACAACAAATAAAGCCAGACCCAAACAAAAGAACCACCTTTCCAGTCTTTTATTGTATTTTGATGTACAGTAAGTATGTGACCTTAAAACATTCAGTTACATATCACCTTTTTGCCAGAAAGTGGTATAAGCCTTTTAAAAATGTTTTACTTTTGTTAACTGTACTTTCTGAAGGGGGTTTATATCCCATTAATATAATGGTCCACTCATGAATTCATTTGTTACATTCATTGTAATACCTTAATGCACGGCAGCACGATGGTGCAGTGGTAGTGCTGCTGCCTCGGAGTTAGGAGACCTGGGTTTGCTTCCTGGGTCCTCCCTACGTGGAGTTTGCATGTTCTCTCCATATCTGTGTGGGTTTCCTCTGGGTGCTCCAGTTTCCTCCCACAGTCCAAAGACATGCAGGTTAGGTGCATTGGTGATCCTAAATTGTGCTTGGTGTGTGTGTGTGGGCTGGTGCCCTGCCCAGGATTTGCTCCTGCCTTTTGCTCTGTGTTGGCTGGTATTGGCTCTAGCAGACCCCCATGACCCTGTGTTAGAATATAGCGGGTTGGACAATGACTGACTGTATTGAGGATTTGTTCTCTTCTGTGTATTGTATTGACCCCCTTCTTTGTGACACCCACTGCATGCCCAACCTACCAGGAAAGAGGTCTCTTTTTGAACTGCCTTTCCCAAGGTTTCTTCCATTTTTTCCCTACAAAGGTTTTTTTGGGAGTTTTTCCTTGTCTTCTTAGAGAGTCAAGACTAGGGGGATGTCAAGAGGCAAGGCCTGTTAAAGCCCATTTCGGCACTTCTTGTGTGATTTTGGGCTATACAAAAATAAATTGTATTGTATTGTATTTCATTATAAAAATATTATGAAACCAGTAAATTAAAGCAGTAAGGAACCTTGATATAAAAATATTACAGTTCTTTTCAAGGTAAACCAGAGTTTTTGGTTTATTTTGGCAACAGTTTGCTTGGGCTTTAATAACTGAATATAATCACATTTCACAAGAGAGATATAACATTATAAATTTGTATTAAAGATGATGTGCAGGGTAGTTTCTATGGGTGATGTGTGATGGGAAAATGGCACATGATTCATCAAAACCTCAGCCTAAATTGAAAA
The DNA here is from genome assembly GCF_016835505.1 of Polypterus senegalus. Taxonomy (NCBI): domain Eukaryota; kingdom Metazoa; phylum Chordata; class Cladistia; order Polypteriformes; family Polypteridae; genus Polypterus; species Polypterus senegalus. The sequence goes on from NC_053160.1 coordinate 128,293,446, forward strand.
CATGTATCAGTGGGTTAGGTTACATAATTCTCTCCACAGAAAATGCAAAGTATATGATTTTTCTAATCCATCCTATAAGTAATGGATTGTGGTACACTGCAAGATGTTCTTTCATCAGTTTGATTTTTCTCTCCTTCTGAAGCAAAGCATTTTATTTAGAAGTGAATAGCATTATAAATTTTATGAATAAATGTAAATATAAAGGAAACACTAGTCTTAAGGGTCATCAACGTATTACACAACTTTTCTGGTCCTATTATTTCTCTTTATAATAAATGAAATGATTTTTTCTTCTTTGAGTAATGTCCATTATGGTCTAAGATAAATTGCCAACTTCAAGAGCATCCATGAGTAATTTGCCTCCTCTCATCGTCCCCAAACTGTTACAGAAGGCTATGTGGTTCAATATGTTTCATTTTGAGTCTCTGTGTTTCCTCTCAGTTCTGTTTTTATAGCCACTTTTCTCCTCCTTCATTGTTCGGTGGAGTATGGAATGGAGGTTTAGATTCAATTGGAGCACCGTTTTTGACGCTGACCTAAATGACTTAAGTTGCTCATCCACTGGTTTCAGCTGAGTATAGATGGCCTAGAAATTAGAGTTTAGTGAGTCCAGTGTTCTCCCCAGAAATTTTTTCCTGCCGGGTGGCAATAAAAAGTAGCTGGGTGGGGCGGGATGTGCACTATTTTTATTAGTTAATTATTATTAATTATTTTCCAAAGCTCAATATGACTTCCTTTTTTTTTACACTTATGCCAGAATATTTTTTATTAAATTAAAGAAGTATCCAATTCAGGATCCTGCAACCCAGTGGTCCTCAACCTGTGGGGTGGGCCCCCCTAGGGGTGCACAAAGTAACAAAAAGGTGGGCGCGAAGATATGAAAAAAAGAAAACAAGAATCGAAAATATGAAAAATACATCTATTGAAAACCAAAACAAATTAACTTAAACTACATTCTGATACTGGAAAAATAAATATAGAGTTAGATAAATGTCAATAAAAGTTAAGTAGGTATAATAAAATATGCATCTATGATATATCATTAATTAAAAAAGAACAAATTGGTATTAGTGGGATCCTTTCAAAAAAACATTAGGGGGGCACGATTAAAACTGTTATGAAAACTCGGGTCGCAAATACGTAAAAGTTGAGAAACGCTGCTGCAACCCTAACAAAAATTTTAAATAACAATTGTTATGATATAACCCAAGAGGCACAAGTATTGTTGCTGTCGGGAAGAAAAATGAAAACAATGAAAAAAAGTATAGGGAACCTAATGAAGAAAAATTAAAAAATATTCTTCAAAGCCAGCTTGCATATGCAGAAGGTGTCTTCAGTTACATATTTTGTTCTTCTTTTCTTCCTAGAGGCCCAGTTGTCTGAAGCTTTCCCATAATCAAAGTTCCCAAGGAGATCACTCATTGTACACTGTTATAGTGACTGTACTGCAAAGTCATGAGACAGCCATCTAGTGTCACTAGCCATTTTCAGCTTAATCTGGGGAATGTTCAGAATATTTTTGAATTTCCGTTAAACCAGCCATCCTAACTGAAGAATTTTGGAAGAAATAGAATAGCTGCCTTAAGATGTTCAGTTTTGTTAAATCAGATACAGCAGCTGCTGCTTGGGCACTTGCAAGGGCCAATCGGTGGTTTTACACAGTGGCAGTTGACCAAGAGTCCAGAATTTTTTTTTATCTCTAAGCAGTTTTGCCACACCTTTCTGTTTCCCAATCATAACAGCTGCTCCATCTGACCCTAGTCAGACTAGATTACAATTTTCAAGCCTAGAGTGTCCATAGTCTCACTCAGTGTGTTGATTATAGTCTCCGCTTTGCCGTCAATCATATTGCGGGTTGATACAAAACTAACTCTGACCTCTTTAGTGACCTGGCAAACATATTTAATGTAAATATTTAATTGTTTTACATCTGAGATATCTGTGATTTCATCACACAGAATACTGAAAAACTTTTCTGTGTGTATATTTTTCAGTATGTTAGATTTTATTTCTGATGATGCTAAGATATCCAGCAGCTCTTGCATTATTCTTTCAGAGGTGTAATGTGCATTTTTATCAACATTGAGATGTTGAAAAAAGGAACAACCTATTTCTTTACAGTGTTCCAACAGCTTTTAAAATAACATTGTATGTGGCAACTCATTTTTTGCCAAACAATCCATGGACCTTAAAGCTCCCACAAAGGCGTCTCTCTGTAAGTTATTTAACACAGATACAGATCTTTCAATTTGACCGATTCCAGTTTGCTCTAGTACACGCTTTCCTAAAAGGTCAGCAGAAGACTCAATGTGCGTTGTACTTTTTTCATGGTCCAGCAAGCTTTCTTTTAGAATTCTTGTGTATGGCACGTTTACCCAAAGTAACCGCTCCTTGAGGGGTGTTTGTTTGAGTATTTCATGCACAATGAGCACCACATAACATTTTCTTTGACCATTAGCCCATCAAAATCTTTACACCATTGTTTGTTTATGCTGGATAAGCGTTAGTTAGATTTATCAATTGGCAGAGTGTGTGCTGAAGAGATTTCCCCTGATGGACCAGCCTCTGCAATGTCTTTGTCTAAAATTGCCACGTGAGGAGTTGACGCCACGCCTTCATTAGTTTGTGATGTCTCTTTTCTGAAATAACAGAGCAGTGTTCTTTTCACTTATGTCGAGAATAAATAAAGTCGACATTTCCACTTTATTCTTGACATTTCTACTTTATTCTTGCCGTTTATCTTGAGATTAAATTCGACATGACTTTATTCTCGTAGTTTGTCATTAAAGTAGAACATCGTAAACTAAACTTCATCTTAAAATGAATGTTTAATATACTAGATTTTCTCAAACCCAGTCATAAGTTATGTAGCAACATGTCAACATCTCGACTTTATTCTCGACATATAGTTTTTATTCTTCACTTTGTCCGTGTTTTTTTTTTCTTCACCGTGGCCCTAATACGCTTCCGTACAAAACCCTCAGCAATTTAGTGACAAAACTTTTGCTCAGGACACAGTGTGTGCTGCAAGGGTTTCTGCACACTTTTTGCAATATGAACGCAGGTCCAAATATGAGCAAATATAAGAATGGCAGATAGGGTTTACTTTAAACAGGAGCCACAGTGAGTGCTACAAGGATTTTTGCACACAGAAAACACCTATTACTTAAACAACTGTATATATATATATATATATATATATATATATATATATATATATATATATATATATATATATATATATTGCTTTGCTATGTACTTTACAAGAAGAGAGCTGCTGTATGCTCAGCTGAACTATACAGACTGCGCTGACGATGAGAACAGAGATATCACTTCCTGACACCTTTTTTCTGATATCTGACAGGTTGGTTTCATTAGACTTTTTTTATTTTATCAGACCTCCTTTTGCCCGCCCACCTCCACATCCTCTTTGTTTGTGAACTGCCGCTCCACTCCCACTATTAGCATGTACAGCCCCCTCTCCATACTCCTTGCTACTGTATTAAGCTGCTACACCCCCGCTATTACCATGTACAGCCTGCTCTCGAAACCCCACCTCCTCATACTCTTTGCTTGTGAACTGTACTCCGCCTCTATTAGCTTTAGCAATATTTGCCCACTCGCACGCTCATCCTTTGCCATCTCTGCATATCATTAGATCTGCCTGTGCCTGCAGATCTGCAGCTGTCATCTCACAATGTCATGCGAGATGACAGCCGGGTGCTCAACTAAATTATCCGGGCGCCCCGGACGCTAGGGAGAACACTAGAGTCTGAAAAAGTCTCACCCATCAGATGTCCCTAGTGCATGCTTGGTGTGTGGGTGTGTGTGTGTGCCCTGCAGTGGGCTGGTGCCCTGGCCAGGGTTTGTTTCCTGCCTTGTGCCCTGTGTTGGCTGGGATTGACTCCAGCAGGCCCCCGTGACCCTGTAGTTAGGATATAGCGGGTTGGATAATGGATGGATGGATGAATATTGAGAGAATACTTCTTAAATTGAGCTTTTTGATTGTAAAAGGTATTCATATTCAAAGTCAAAGAGAACTTTATTATCATCTCAGCCATATGCAAGTATACAGGTAGACAAAACTGAAGCTCAGGGTCCATAGTGTAACAACATGAAGTGCAAATAAGGATAAATCTAGATACATAAATATATTCAATAAATATGTAATATAATAAATAAATAATAGATAATACACCACAGTGTGAGGTAGTACAGAAATGGCTGCATGACTCAGTGTATGATAGTTGTTTAAAACATGTGTAAACAATGACAAGTCAGAATGTTTCACAGCAGAAGGATGTCAAAGTGCAGTGTGCAAAATACGGTCAGTATGAGATTTTCATTTCTTTTCCATATGCAAACTAGTCCTTGCAGGAAAGCGGCTTGCATGTATAAAAGTTCTGTGTCAGTGGGTTTTTAGAGGTGGTTGAGGCAGTGTGGAAGATCCCAGGGGGCAGCATGGTGTTGAAGAGTCTGACAGCTTTGGGGTAAAAACTATCCTGCAGCCTAGCAGATCTGGCTGTGATGCTGCAGTATCTTCTCTTGGATGGCAGAAGTGTAAAAAGTCCATGTGAGGAGTGTAAGGGGTCCTGCACAATGCTGTGTTTGTAAAATATGTCCTGTAGTAACGGGAGAGGCACCCTAATAATGTTCTCTGCTGTCTTTACTATCCTTTGCAGGTGATTGCGGTCAGATATGTTGCAGTTGCCATACCAGACTGTGATGCAGCTGGTTAGAACACTCTCAATGGTGCCTCTGTAGATCATGGTGAGCATGGAAGGGGGAAGACTTGTAACTTGTAACTGGATGTTATTTTTAACCTTTGGAAATCAAGTGGATGAATCTTCTCTAGCACAATTATATAAATCATCGCAACACAATACTGGGGAATATTTGTTTCAAAACTTCCTTCTATTCAGCTTTGTATTTTTATTTCACTCCAGACAGTGGCCCTTACAGGCTTTACCAATTTTTTAATTCACAATACAAACATTAGCTCAAAAATATGCTCTTTAGTCTTAGAAAAATGACGCAAACAGAGTGAGGCTAGGAACTGATATATTGTCAGGTTTAAGCTGTGAGTGGTACTGATTCATATACAGTACGTTAGCCCAGACTACCACATCACATGCATCATCTGACACTTAAAAACTGCAGACGTGTGTGTGTGCGTGTATATATATATATATATATATATATATATACTGTACATATAATGTAACCAGTACAGAGCATCACCAAGCCCCAATCAAACATCTTACAGCTATGCATTCAAATAATGTCCATTTTATTATTCACAGACTCAAAGGACAGGTAATCACAGTCACAGAACCAAAGACACAGTTGATATATACCTGTAATTCTTCCCTTTCCTTCCACTAGGCCTAAGGGTTTCATCCTCTGCCTCCCAATGCAGACTTCCCAGGCAAGAGGAAGTGGCTCCTTTTATCTTTGACCCAGAAGTACTTCAGGGGCTAAGACAAGGTTCATTGGAAGCACCTCCAGGTCAGACAGAAGTTTCATATATTAGGGACTGTATCTTTCTGCAGTGCCCCAAGGCAACACCCATGGAACCTGACAGGGCTGGACCTGAAGCCCCCTAGTGTATCAGGGGATGTAGTATCTACAGGCTGCTGTCTCCCTCTAGTCTTTCCAATGAACTAGGCTCCCTGCTGGGTAAGTATTCCTATTTCCATCCAGCTGGAAAGCCTGTCCATCCCCTCAGGCACTTACAATAAATATGTAAGAACTTCTGGATAATGAAGAACTGCTGCTGTCAATAACAGATTTGTTGGTGGCAATAAGATGTTGAGTCCTATGCAGATGTACCACAGGTTAAAAGCATTAATATTTACATGCAGCAGATCTAGCTTGCTGTGTCCACAAAAGAAACATTCAGTTTAGAAGTCTGTTCCATCTCTTTGTAGCCTGGTTGGACACACCAGCAGTCAGAATGACTTAACTGTTAAACTGTTCACAATGGAGTAAATCATTTCTGTTGCTGAGTTTAAAAATAAACATCAACACAATAATACAACCCACTCCTAGTCAGTAACACGGACAAATTCAGACTGCATTTCAAAGACTGGATCACATATTTCAACTATAGTTTTATTGTGCTCACTTTTCCAGATGCTGTAATGCTTTTTCCATTTTGTCTCATTCTATCAGATATAACCTATCCAGTATTAAACGACATCTAAAATAGGAGGTTTATACTGGTGTAAGCAATCCCTGAAATCCCACAATATGTGAACTCGCTATAATTCGCCATGAGATGTGATAGTTCTTTCAATTTAAAAATCAATCGAGAGGTACTTTCAACTTAGAAATTGATTGAGGCTGGACAGTTTTGAAATTTTTCCTTACTTTAGATCTTTAGCCTTAACATCCTTGTATGAGCTGTTTCTACGATAAGGTGAGAGTGGTAGTGAGAGTGGTAGTGAATGCAGTGCTATTAGCGGAGTACAGGAATATTTAATATATCCCACTTTCTGTAGCACAAAATCTCTTAGGGCTCATTTATACTTCATGCTCAGAATGCGTAATTGCACGCATCATGGCTGCCACGCGTTCCCAGTGTTCATTTGACGCGTCCTCTGAGCAGGTCCTTAATGTGACGCATGTGCGAGTTGCAGTCCCAGCAAAAAGTCATGGGGTGCAGTGTGATAAAAGTTGGAATGTGACCTCAGAGTCTCTTTTTACTATCTACATGTGACAGAAAGCCGCTTTGAGGATCCTACGGGATCGATGTGGGTGCTTCGATGTTTGATGAATGGTTCAATGTGGTGTGGCAGTAGGGGGCGCTAGTGCTCCCTTAAACCCTCAGGTACAGCTCCAGACACCGGGTAAAAGTCCAAGACTCTTTATTTTCCTTTATCACAAATGTGCACCAAGCACCCTCCACACTACTCATACAATAAACTCTTTTTAACTAATCCACTACTAATAAACTCAATAACCTCTCCTCCTCGCCCAGATACTTTGCTCCTCTACCTCCCAGCTCAGCTCAGTGTCTGGACTGAGGCACCGTCCTTTTATAGCCCCTGACCCGGAGGTGTTCCTGTCCCATCAATCCATAGTTCCTAATTCCTTCCTGGTCAGGGCAATCAGTCCTTTTACTCAACCCGGGAGCACGACATTTCTTCCCGTCACGTAACCGTGACGTACTCCCGGGTCAAACGGCCTCACAGGCCCATAAGCCCCCCCACAGCGACTCCTGGTGGTCCCCAAGGTATCCAGCAGTGCTGTGTATAGACACTACAAAGTCGATAAGGCCCTACTGGACCTCAGGTCACGATCCTGCCGTCGGGAGAGCTCCTCCTTGCGGCCTGGGGGTGCTGACCGGCATGGGAAGCAGGCAGTCCTCCAAAGTGGTGAAGCAAAATGCTGACATACAAATGCATTTGTGGTGCTTTTATATTCAAGCGTCGCATATTCCCCATCATAATGACATGTGTGGTGGATTGCCGGCATTTCCCTCCGGCCCTCAACCCCAGACCGCCAGGAGGAGCTCTCCTGACAGCATGATCATGCCCCGAGTTCCAGCAGGGCATCATGGACTATGTAGTGTTTGTACACAGCCCTGCTGGATACCTTGGGGGCCACCAGGCGTCGCTGTAGGGGGGCTCGTAGGCTCTTATGTGCCCTATAACCCGGGAGTGTGTCACGGTCACGTGACAGGAAGAAACAACGTGCTCCCGGGTTGAAGAAAAGGACTATTTACCCTGACCCGGAAGGAATAAGGACTTGTGGACTGTTGGGCAGGAACACCTCCGGGTCAGGGAATATAAAAGGACTGTGGGAGCTCCCAGACGATGAGCTGAGTTGGGAGGCAGGGTGGCTAAGCGTCTGGGAGTGGAGGATTGTTATTATTGTTGTTATTGTTATTGAAGAATTGTGGAGAGGAGCATGCTTTGTGCACTTTATTATTATAATAAATATCGTCATTGGATTTTACCTGGTGTCTGACGTATAGTCTGAGGATACAAGGGTGCGAGAAGCATCTTATTCTATTACAGTTGGTGTAGTCGGCAGGATTTCTCTGGCCTTCAGTTTGGCAGAGGACCTGAAAAATTTTACTGATGGACAGAATACCCCGGGAAGACAGCGTCACGACACACACAGGAATAATCGCCAGAAACCTCACCTTTTTCAAGTCCGTAATGGGGAAAAAGAAGACAAAACAGGGCAACAGCACCAGCGGAAGTTCCATGTTCGTCATGGCCGACACTCGGGATGAGCGACAGGGCGACTACACGGATCGGGAGAGGACTCCGGACGAAGAAACCTACAACGAGGTATGTGCTACAAATGTAGATAATCTATTTAAAATTACTCATTTTGTACCTTTCACATACCTCGGAAAAGATCATCCAGAAGTTCTGCGGGATGCAGGAGAATCTCCTGAAGACAGTGTGGCGCTTTTGTGCGGGCAGACGGACAACGAAAAAGACTTCCGCATTACGGGTACCGGCGAGGAACACGGGATGTACCACGAAGGATTCCAGAAAGGTGACGTTCCATGTCCAGCTGTTTATGGCTTCGCCCAAGAAAAGACGGACTTGATTTTTCCGAAGGGGAAAGGGGAGGTGAGCGAAGCACCGCTCAACCCACAAGAAGGTAAGGAGGGCCGGGAAATGGCTGGTCGATCTGCCGACAAATTAATACAGGCAGATCGCAGTCAGCCAAAGATGGCGGCCCGGTCCTCGTCCGAAAAGAACTCCAAATCCCAGGCTCCCTTGCGGGACCTGTCTGAGCACATGCCAGGAGCGGCCGTGTTTATTGGCTCCCACCCGGAGGGTAAGGCTAATGATGGCTCGAGCATGCCTCCGGGTGAATTAAGTAACTTTTTGGAAGTGCACAAGCTGGAAAAGTTGCTTCAGCCCGTGCACAAATTTTTACAGGTGGTGGAAACAATAAAGAAGATCGTTGGGGACTTGGGAGCAGCGGCTGAAGCGCCTTTAAGAAAGCTGGATGAATACTTACGCCGATTTGGTCGGGAGTCTCCCCTCATGATTGATTTGGCGGTACAGGTGAGTTTTACCGGTACCATACAGAATAAGGGGACACAGAGTGACGCGGGCCCACGGTTAATTAGTAGTGGGTGCCAAGTCACTACGAGCCCTACAAGCAAATGTGGTGTGATGACAGAAGGGGCGGTGGAAGCACCGATCGTACCAGAGCAGCTGAAAAGTGCTGTCTCTCGGAGCGATGCAGTGCTGAAGATGCCGCCTCTGGTTTCTTTAAAGTCAACGGGCATGCAAACAGCAAAGAGGCTCTCTTTTCCTAATAGAGAGACTCAAGCTGTGCGCCGACCCCAGAGTAAGCAGGAGATCCCCGAAATATAGCGTGGTTCTCCTAACAAAGTGGAAAAAAGGGCAGAGAGCAGAGAGGCGGCCAGAAAACCCTCCTTAGTGGGGGAAAGGGTGGAGCTGACAGAATTCCCGAGATGTTTCAGGTCTCGGGAAGAGAGACAACCAGGAGGACGTCGGCGGTGCTACAACTGTCGGCAACCAGGACACGTGTGGCGTGATTGTTCCCGGAGGACAGGGTAGCGGTGGGACAGAAGATACATCGTTCCCCCAAGGTTCGCCGGGAGATGCAAACAATACAGCCAAGGTCCGGATGACGCGTCCTCCTGGAGGAGGACGTCCCTCGCGGGGATCGACGCTCCGCCCCAGTTGTCGTCGCTAAGGGGGGGAACTGTGGTGGATTGCCGGCATTTCCCTCCGGCCCTCAACCCCAGGCCACCAGGAGGAGCTCTCCCGACAGCATGATCATGCCCCGAGTTCCAGCAGGGCATCATGGACTATGTAGTGTTTGTACACAGCCCTGCTGGATACCTTGGGGGCCACCAGGCGTCGCTGTAGGGGGGCTCGTAGGCTCTTATGTGCCCTATAACCCGGGAGTGCGTCACGGTCACGTGACAGAAAGAAATGATGTGCTCCCAGGTTGAAGAAAAGGACTATTTACCCTGACCCGGAAGGAATAAGGACTTGTGGACTGTTGGGCAGGAACACCTCCGGGTCAGGGAATATAAAAGGACTGTGGGAGCTCCCAGACGATGAGCTGAGTTGGGAGGCAGGGTGGCTAAGCGTCTGGGAGTGGAGGATTGTTATTATTGTTGTTATTGTTATTGAAGAATTGTGGAGAGGAGCGTGCTTTGTGCACTTTATTATTATAATAAATATCGTCATTGGATTTTACCTGGTGTCTGACGTATAGTCTGAGGATACAAGGGTGTGAGAAGCATCTTATTCTATTACACATGATACATTTTAAAAGTCTCACATACCATCTTCTGTGCCGTCATTTTTTTTGCAAAGTCATAACAGCAACAGAATGTACAGCGCTGTATTTGAGCCACAGACAAAATTAAAGACACAATGAAAAGGTGTATTTTGTGATTAAAGTGGAAATTTCAGCTTTAATCGCATAGTTTACTTTATCATTAAAGTAGACTGTCATGATAAGTTAAAAAATCTGAGCCCCATTTTGGGCCAGTGCTGCCTTTTGTGTTTGGGGTCAAGGGACGAGTTTTCATTTAATACGAGGTCGTCACCTTTTTGTCCCTCTTTTATGTTGCTGTTTCATGATTATGTAATGGTTGGCACTACAACCTCACTGTACTTTAAAGTCATTTCAGTGTCTTTGGTGCAGATTTCTTATGTTTGACATATGTTTGTGTCATTTTTTTTTTCGGGAAATGTTGAGATCTTTTCTCCAGTCCAAAGGATTCATGCTGTTTGGCCGACTTTCAAGAATAATTTGGTCTAGATTACAGAAATGTGGATGTTTGTTTTACAGTTTTCAGTGATACACTACCTTCACATCCAGGGGTGGTTCTTGACTTGCACCCATCTCAGCCATGATTTACACTGTGGATAGATAAACGGTTAAATTATTATAAATATCATTAGGAATGGTCAGCATTAAGTACATTGGTATAACACTGCTTGCAGCTCTGTATATGATTTGCCACATCACTATGAAGAAAAAAGCTTTATCTGTTAATGGAATCTGTGACACCTGAACTCTCTTCTAAACACAAACCAAAAGAAAAGGTTACTAATATCTGTCAGAAGTGAGCTAGAACTTCACACTTAGCTTTCTGTTTTGCCTGCATTTAGCTCTAGTTCTCTCTTATCAATGTCTGCTACTATGCATTATTAATTAAGCTTCAGTCACATGATGTGAGATACAGTGGAAATAACCAAAGAAACATAGCTAGATGTCTTCACTGAACAGAAAATGAACAGAAGATGTGAAAACCAAAATATGGTCCAAAGTCAAAACCACAAATCAGAGAGAATCCTTTGTAAGAGCCCAAACTCGTGAACAAGAATATGAGATACTTGAACTCCTCCACGGGGCAGGATCTTGCCACCAACCCTAAGAGGGCACTCCACCCTTTTTAGGCTGAGGACCATGGTCTCAGATTTGGAGGTGCTGATTCCCATCCCAGCCACTTCACACTCAGCTGCGAACCAATCCAGAGAGAGATGAAGGTCACGGCCTGAAGAAGCAAACAGGACAACATCATCTGCCAAAAGCAGTGACCCAATCCTCAGTCCACCAAATCGGACCCACTTAACACCCTGGCTGCGCCTAGAAATTCTGTCCATAAAAGTTATGAACAGAAATGGTGACAAAGGGCAGCTCTCACTGGAAACGGGGTTGACTTACTGCCAGCAATGCGGAGCAAGCTCTGGCACCGGTTGTACAGGGACCGAACAGCCCTTATCAGGGGGTCCGGTACCCCATACTCCCGGAGCACACCCCACAGGATTGTGGTAATGTGCCTTACTGGCATTACTAGTAATTAAAGAAAATTTGTTTAGTGTCCTCTCTGTAGTGTTAAGAGAGAGGCATTTGTTTAGGACAAAAAGGTATAAAGAAAGGAAATGTGCTTTTTTCTTTTATATAAGTGCAGACAGATGTCTTCGTTGACGATATGAGCGCCTTTTTGGGGAGCGTCACGGTGGGTCTCATGTAGGCGGGAGAGACAGCCTTGCCATTGACCAGCCGGGATGGCATTGTCGGTCCTTGACTCTTGCTTGTGCCTCCCATGACATTATAACTCTAAAGGAGCAAAAGAAAGTGCGAAGCGCCTCAATATTAGTTAACCCAGGTTAGCATAGGGATCCCGTGTTCATAGTTGTCTGAGCTGTAGCTCAGGGGAAGGAGGAAAAGTCTTACTTTAACTTAAGGCATGAAGTGCAGTCCGCGTCTGAAAAGCCGGCACAGCTATATGCGCGTGTGCCAGCTGCTTGACTTTTTATAGTAATTATGTGGGATAGTAGACGCCGCTTTTCGCAAACACGTTCACATCATCGCATACCCCGGGAGGGATGACGTACGGCGGTTTAATTGGTCGGCGCAGTGGCGGGAAAAAGGGAATCATGGCCTTTAGAGGGGGTCTTTTCTGACTAGTTCGTCTTGGAGGAAGGTACTGCACTTGGTAGATCTGCGTTTTAGAAGTTACCAAGCATTACGGCTTGTGCTTTGTTTTTGTAAATATTTTTTCATATAACTATCTCTCGATTAACTTTGGTGGAGGTATTTATTGGGTTGTGGTTAGTGGTGCACTGTTTATTTTTGTATATACACTTTTTTCTGTATTTTTGAATAATTTTGGGTGAATCCTGTATTATACACTGTTTGGAGGAGCAGCTTCCTGACTTGGATTATTGTGGAGGAAGACAGCTTCACATTTTGCTTTTGTGTATATATTTGGATTTCACTAGTTTGTGTGCAGTATTCCTTTTCATTTGGGACTTTCAGGAAGCACTGTAAATATTATATATAGTCATTCCTGGGCCCCATTTGATTACTGTTTTTGTGTGTCCTTTGCGGTATTGGACTGTGTTTAATATATAAATTCCGCAGGACATTATTTTTGATTTTTCTTTAAGTGCACCTGTAAATAAAACCTCACTTTATTTTTCAAAAAACCCAACCCTTTTTGTGTCCGTGTCTCCCTGTCTTACACCATCATCCTGGCCACGCTCAGTCCCACATACTAGACACCTAGAGTGTAGGCTGGTGATTCCAATTCCCACTACACGGGGTGTCACAAGGATTCCCAGAGGGACATGGTCAAACGCCTTTTACAAGTCAACAAAACACATGTAGACTGGTTGGTCAAACTCCCAAGCACCCTCCAGGATCCTGGTAAGGGGGTAGAGCTGGTCCACTGTTCCACGATGAGGACGAAAACCACACTGTTCCTCCTGAATCCAAGGTTCGACTGTCCGATGGACCCTCCTCTCCAGGACCCCCGAATAGACTTTTCCAGGGAGGCTGAGGAGTGTGATCCCTCTGTAGTTGGAACACACCCTCCGGTCCCCCTTCTTAAATTGGGGTACCACCACCCTAGTCTGCCAATCTAGAGGCACTGTCCCCGATATCCATGCGATGTTACAGAGGCGTGTCACCCAAGACAGTCCTACAACATCCACAGCCTTGAGGAACTCCGGGCGTATCTCATCCACCCCCGGGCCCTGCCACCAAGAAGGTTTTTGACCACCTCTGTGACCTCAGTCCCAGAGATGGGGGAGCCCAACTCCGAGTCCCCAGGCTCTGCTTCCTCACTGGAAGTCATGTTAGTGGGATTGAGGAGGTCTGCGAAGTACAACATCCCGAGTCGAAGTCAGCAGCTCACCCTCCCCACCATATATGGTGTTGACACTGCACTGCTTCCCCCTTCTGAGACGCCGGACTGTGGACCAGAATCTCCTCAAAGCCATCCGAAAGTAGTTCTCCATGGCCTCTCCAAACTCCTCCCATGCCCGAGTTTTTGCCTCAACAACCACCGAAGCCGCATTCCGCTTGGCCTGCCGGTACCTATTAGCTGCCTACAGAGTCCCACAGGACAAAAGGGTCCTGTAGGACTCCTCCTTCAGCTTGACGGCATCCCTCACCGCCGGTGTCCACCAACGGGTTCAGGGATTGCCACCACGACAGGCACTGACCACCTCCGGTCAGCCGCCTCAACAATAGAAGCACGAACATTGGCCCATTCGGACTCAATGTCCCCCACCTCCCTCGGGATGTGGTCGAAGTTCTGCCGGAGGCAGGAGTTGAAGCTACAGTGGTGTGAAAAACTATTTGCCCCCCTTACCTGATTTCTTATTCTTTTGCATGTTTGTCACACAAAATGTTTCTGATCATCAAACACATTTAACCATTAGTCAAATATAACACAAGTAAACACAAAATGCAGTTTTTAAATGATGGTTTTATTATTTAGGGGGAAAAAAAAATCCAAACCTACATGGCCCTGTGTGAAAAAGTAATTGCCCCCTGAACCTAATAACTGGTTGGGCCACCCTTAGCAGCAATAACTGCAATCAAGCATTTGCGATAACTTGCAATGAGTCTTTTACAGCGCTCTGGAGGAATTTTGGCCCACTCATCTTTGCAGAATTGTTGTAATTCAGCTTTATTTGAGGGTTTTCTAGCATGAACCGCCTTTTTAAGGTCATGCCATAGCATCTCAGTTGGATTCAGGTCAGGACTTTGACTAGGCCACTCCAGTCTTCATTTTGTTTTTCTTCAGCCATTCAGAGGTGGATTTGCTGGTGTGTTTTGGGTCATTGTCCTGTTGCAGCACCCAAGATCGCTTCAGCTTGAGTTGACGAACAGATGGCGGACATTCTCCTTCAGGATTTTTTGGTAGACAGTAGAATTCATGGTTCCATCTATCACAGCAAGCCTTCTAGGTCCTGAAGCAGCAAAACAACCCCAGACCATCACACTACCACCACCATATTTTACTGTTGGTATGATGTTCTTTTTCTGAAGTGCTGTGTTCCTTTTACTCCAGATTTAACGGGACATTTGCCTTCCAAAAAGTTCAACTTTTGGCTCATCAGTCCACAAGGTATTTTCCCAAAAGTCTTGGCAATCATTGAGATGTTTCTTAGCAAAATTGAGATGAGCCCTAATGTTCTTTTTGCTTAACAGTGGTTTGCGTCTTGGAAATCTGCCATGCAGGCCGTTTTTGCCCAGTCTCTTTCTTATGGTGGAGTCGTGAACACTAAACTTCATTGAGGCAAGTGAGGCCTGGAGTTCTTTAGACGTTGTCCTGGGGTCTTTTGTGACCTCTCGGATGAGTCGTCTCTGCGCTCTTGGGGTAATTTTGGTCGGCCGGCCACTCCTGGGAAGGTTCACCACTGTTCCATGTTTTTGCCATTTGTGGATAATGGCTCTCACTGTGGTTCGCTGGAGTCCCAAAGCTTTAGAAATGGCTTTATAACCTTTACCAGACTGATAGATCTCAATTACTTCTGTTCTCATTTGTTCCTGAATTTCTTTGGATCTTGGCATGATGTCTAGCTTTTGAGGTGCTTTTGGTCTACTTCTCTGTGTCAGGCAGCTCCTATTTAAGTGATTTCTTGATTGAAACAGGTGTGGCAGTAATCAGGCCTGGGGGTGGCTACGGAAATTGAACTCAGGTGTGATACACCACAGTTAGGTTATTTTTAACAAGGGGCAATTACTTTTTCACACAGGGCCATGTAGGTTTGGATTTTTTTCTCCCTAAATAATAAAAACCATCATTTAAAAACTGCATTTTGTGTTTACTTGTGTTATATTTGAATAATGGTTAAATGTGTTTGATGATCAGAAACATTTTGTGTGACAAACATGCAAAAGAATAAGAAATCAGGAAGGGGGCAAAGAGTTTTTCACACCACTGTACTTCTGACAGGGGACTCTGCCAGGCCTTCCCAGCAGACCCTCACAATACGTTTGGGCCTACCAGGCCTGACCGGCATCCTCCCCCACCATCAAAGCCAACTCACCACCAGGTGGCGATCAGTTGACAGCTCTGCCCCTCTCTTCACCCGAGTGTCCAAGACATGTGGCCGCAGGTCTGACGACACGACCACAAAGTCGATCATCGAACTGAGGCCGAGGGTGCCCTGGTGCCAAGTGCACATATGAACACCCCTATGCTTGTACATGGTGTTCGTTATGGACAATTCGTGATGAGCACAGAAGTCCAATAACAAAACACCGCTCGGGTTCAAATCGGGGCATTCCTCCCAATCACGCCCTTCCAGGTCTCACTGTCATTGCCCACGTGAGCATTGAAGTCTCCCAGCAGAATGAGGAAGTCCCCAGAAGGTATGCCCTCTAGCACCTCCTCCAGGGACTCCAAAAAGGGTGGGTACTCCAGACTGCTGTTTGGCGCATATACACAAACACAGTTAGGACCCGTTCCCCCACCTGAAGACGGAGGGAGGCTACCCTCTCATCCACCGGGGTAAACCCCAATGAACAGGCTCCAAGTCAGGGGGAAATAAGTATGCCCACACCTGCTTGGCACCTCTCACCGGGGGCAACTCCAGAGTGTTAGAGAGTCTAGCCCCTCTGAAGGAGATTGGTTTCAGAGTCCAAGCTGTGCGTCGAGGTGAGCCCGACTATATCTAGCCGGAACCTCTTGACCTCGCGCACTAGCTCAGGTTCCTTCACCTTCAGAGTGGTGACATTCCACGTTCCAAGAGCCAGCTTCTGTAGCCGAGGATCAGACCACCAAGGTCCCTGCCTTCGGCCACCACCCAACTCACACTGCACCCGACCTCCTTGGTCACTCCCATAGGCGGTGAGCCCATGGGAAGTAGTTATAATTAGCAAAGGGTTATTGTCCATCTAGCGTAGATAGGAGTTAATGGGGCTAAACCTGATACCACTGATTGTTTAACGTCACCAATGAGTATGTCCCAGGAATTCTTAGATGGATTGCCAATGTAATGGACAGCACAACGTTCACTTCCTGAGGTAAAAACAAAATGCCATCATGGTAGAATGTAAACAAAAATACAACTTTGTTAGGAAGCAAAAAGCTCAAGCAACAACAACAGATTCAAATTCTCTGTACTTCAAGCCTTGATACCAAATATAAATCAGTACTAATTCATTGCTAGAACAAGAATAAAATTTATAAATATTGGAGATCTTAATAGTAAGAGAAAGATGTACTTGAAACTGTCTAACTGGGACATCCTGACATTTGTACCATAACATTTAAATTAGAGATCGTGTATAACATCCATCCATCCATTTTCCAACCCGCTGAATCCAAACACAGGGTCACAGGGGTCTGCTGGAGCCAATCGCAGCCAACACAGGGCAGGAACAAATCCTGGGCAGGGTGCCAACCCACCACAGGACACACACAAACACCAAGCACACACTAGGGCCAATTTAGAATTGCCAGTCCACCTAACCTGCATGTCTTTGGACTGTGGGATGAAACCCATGCAGACACGAGGAGAACATGCAAACTCCACACAGAGAGGACCCAGGAAGTGAACCCAGGTCTCCTAACTGCGAGGCAGCACCACTGCACCACCCCTCGTGTATAACATTTAACTTTAAATTTGATCTATCTATTAAATCTATCTATCGTTCCTTTGTAAAAGTGACAATGACGATAATGATCTATCTTTCTATCTGTAAATGAAACCAGCAGATTAAAAGAAGCTTTCTGTTAGAATTCTTCAGTCTGCAATGCTGCATTAATGAGAGCATGTGGGGATCCAGCGGTTGGTATAAATAAAGGATGTCCATGTTTGTTTAATTTATAACAATGGCTGAAGACTTGTCTTTATTTACTAAATATGTTCCACAAAAACAATACATTGTATATCCTCCCTTTGTGAAAGTCATTATTTAAATACTCTTATATTCCTAAAGCTCCTGCCATCATGTGACTGAAGCATCATGAATGAGGCAAAGCAACAGAAACTGACAGAAGCGTCTCAACAAAATGCAGGGGAAAGAAGAACCTAAATGTGGCATTCAAGCCCACGCCTGACAATACCAGTACTATCTGAAATAAAACATTAAAGATAATTTATCCACCATGGATATGTTTGCAGATATATTCAAGACATGAAAATGAATACCTGTTAATATGCTGAGTGTCCCACAGAGGATACTTTAAATATTATAGAAATGAATACGATTATTTCGAAATGGAGATCAAGTGTGGGTTTTGTTTTAATTATTTATTTAATAAGAAACAGATTTATATTGAAGAAGAAAGTGTGGGAGAATGCATACAAGTGGCATACAGCTCTGTTTTGCTTTGTCAAGATCAAGCAAGTTTGAGAAAGACTCCCAGACTTCAAAAGATGCGACACCCTGGCTTGTGTGAATGCTTCATTGAGCTCATCTTGGGTATTCCTGAACAGAAAAGTGCAGACTGAAGTCCGTTTCACCAGACAAGATTACATCAGACTCAAGGAATTCCTGTGAAGAAAGATTGTTTTAGGATACTTGTATGTACAAAAGTTGGCCATAATTATCCTGCTATTAGGAGAATTGAAGTGGGAGGTAAAGGAGCAGGAAAATATATATGTGACTGTTTAGGGAGTCTGATATCCCTGTTATGTCCTGTTTGATAAATTGAAAAGATATCATATGAACATTTTTGGCAGTAGGTCAAACCCAACATCCACAGAGAACAGACAAAGTTGAAAATTAGGCCATAGTCTGATTTATTTGTTCATGGGACTTAATGGGGAAGACCTACAGAGATCTTTACATCATTTACAGGAGTGTCCTAGATTTTAAAAGACAGTGAAACCTAATTATATATGTATTTAGAAGATGTATTGCAAAGGGGATGTTCAGACAATTGGAAACACCTGTCAGGGTTAGTCTGTTCACTTTTAGTGGATATAAATGTCATGTTGCTGCTTGTAACTTGCTGCTGTATTACACTACCAGACCCTGAAGAATGTCATGACATAAATAAAGAATGACTTTACCAAGGGCAGATTCCTCTACGCCTGCCATGGGTATACATTTAACCCCATGCAGGGAAGCCACATGCAGAGCACTGCATACCGCCTGAGAGGCCTGCCCGCAAATCGCAAACCTCGCTAGCAGAAGGGCCTTTTTAATTTTATCGTGCCTGACAAGAACCAATCCTGAAGGGGGGTTATGGAAAGGCCCACACTTGGTTTTTCATTTGTCACACTGTATACACTACTGTACATCAATTTAATTCATATGTTGAATGTAAGGTTTAAAAGTCAACAGCATAAAGTGGGTAATATTGATCAAGAAATAAAACATGTGAAATGAAAATTGTATTAAAAGAAATGAACAAAGTATAGTCATATAACCAAAACTGAAAACAGAAGGTCATTTTCAAAACAGAACTGACTGCAACTGGGCTAGGACTTGACAAACAAATTTTTAATTTATGACACTGAATAAAGCAGATATTTACGAAATAGACCAGAACAGATGCTATTGAGCCAGAGTTGTTTACGATGTTTAGGAGTATTGACTCTTAAAAACATGTCCTTCAGCCCTAAAAGTAACAATCCATTCCCTTTGTCTGGTCAATAATAAATTCTTAATGTGGTGAACGCAGAGTTGACTTCAAAGAGCTGGGAAGCAAAGCTCATCCATCTCAGTTTCATTTCTACCCACTTGTCTTGGTGAGGTTCATGATGATAATGGGTTGAGCTGGCAGCTCTGACATCTCTAGCTGTGTCTGCTGTGCAGCTGCCCCTTCTAATGCTCCAAGACTGTCCCTGTGGACAACATTCTTACGCCATAGAAATCCTGGATAACACAACTTCACAAAGACGGGACAAAAAAGAGTGGAGAAAACCTAGTAATCCAGAAAAGAGCACACAAAAGACAAAATGGCCGTTAGACTGGGATCATGGACTATGTAATGTAGCATGTTAGGAACATATGGCAGTGGGGAATTTGATTGCAACTCACACAGTTACAAATGCAATTGATTGAGTTTGGGATTTTTTAAAAGCACCCTAATCCTTGTAAGATGGCTTTTGCAAGGCTGCATATAAAAGATTATTTAAAAAATAACAAGTACGCTTTATCATTTTGTAATTTGCCTTTAGAAACTTTTGACACCAGGGGTGCTCCAGCTACCCCAACCTCGACACAGACAGACACGAGTTCCAGCACAGCACACGTTTATTTACAAAAGTGGAAGCATGTCTCCCTCGCTTCCTTCAACAGCACAACTCACAGAGCACCAAATATACATTCCCTTCTCTCTTCTTCTTCTTCTTCTCTCTTTTCCTTTCCATCTCCATTCCACTCCTCCACTTCTCCACTCCTCCACAGTCAAGCTTCATCCCTCTTTCTCCTGCCTCTGGCTTGTTGAGTGGAGTGAGGCATGTCCTTTTATGTTGGCCCTGGGAGTGTTCCAGGTAGCTTGTTAATCAGGCCTGGAATCACTCCCAGGTATTTTGAAAGCTCAATGTAGGGCTCTGCAACTCCCCCTGGCACCCCCAACAGAACCCAGCAGGACTGTGCTAAAGTCCAACTCCAAAGGAAGCCCTGCAGGAATCTATGGTGCCATAGCCACTCAGGAGAGCTGCCCTCTAGCGTCCCGGGAGTATCTTTTCGATGCTCTCTCCCCCAGTCCTTCCATATAGCCGGTGTCCCAGGCGGGTAATGGCCGTGGCCACCCATCACAAAACATTTAGAAGTATGATTGAGAGCATTTTTAACAATGTAGTCACAGTCTGGTTTGGTAACTGCTCTATAGCTGGTGATTCGGAATGACCACACCATTTCAGGGACAGCTATTCCATTACTTGATGACATTTATTATGCCAGAGTCATCAGGGGGATTGGGCGTCCACCCTCAACACAAGCTATTTACATTCCAAGCATCAGGCAGAACTATAGGAGTATGAAATCAATGACCACAAGACTACGAAACAATTTTTATCACCAGGCATTTAGACTTTAGGCGTGAATGATTCCCCTCCATTACCTCTTCCCCTCACGATATCTGCTAGTAATTTACCTGCTGTATTAAAATTTGATATCCATATTACATGTTTTTCTGGATTATATGTTTTTAATATCACTATCTGATATATTTGTTTACATAATACTCATAGCACTGTACTGTATATGCTTACATTGCACTGCAATATTTATTGTAAAAATGTGTTTTTCTTATCTATTGTCTGTTAACTATTAGCATGTTAATTGATTTGCCTTGTGTTTAATTTGTGTATACTGGTAGCCAGAAGAGCCTGCAGAGTAAGATTTTAGTGTACAGTGTGACTGACTGTATACTGTGCATATTTCATTTCATGGAATTAATAAGCTACAAATGTTAACTACACTCACAACAAGCCAGAATAAATGAGAACAGAATGCAATATAAACCAAGTAATCAGTTTATTAGGTATATCCCTTCCTTCACAGAAATTGTGCATTCCACACATCATACATGATGTGATTCCAGTTTGTGGTATGAACCTGGCAAACCTGTGTTCCTCATGTCACTTATTGTTCAAGTAAGAATTAAAATGGACAAATGAGATGGACGTCTGAGTTTTAATTTGTTTTTAATAATTTGGTGGTTTCCTGTATTTACTCAATCAGGGGGAGTTCAATTACACTATCCATCCATTTTCTAACCCACTGAATCCAAATACAGGGTCACGGGGGTCTGCTGGAGCCAATCCCAGTCAACACAGGGCAGGAACCAATCCTGGGCAGGGTGCCAACCCACCACAGGACACACACAAACACACCCACACACCAAGCACACACTAGGGCCAATTTAGAATCGCCAATCCACCTAACCTGCATGTCTTTGGACCGTGGGAGGAAACCAGAGTGCTTGGAGGAAACCCACACAGACATGGGGAGAACATGCAAACTCCATGCGGGGAGGACCTGGGAAGCGAACCCGGCTCTTCTAACTGCAAGACAGCAGCACTACCACTGCGCCACCCCTAAATTACACTATATCCAAGCAAATTTAACCATGTGTGGCAGAAAAAAGACTCCAAAAGAAATGGAAATGACAGCTAAAGTTCCATCCAAATCTAAACAGACATCAAGTTCAGGCTCAAGGTACGGCCTGCCAAAGACTAACCTGAAACAAATAGGCGAAAGCACAGATTCCCCAGGACTTGACATTGCTGGATCATCCAATGTGCAAGGGATTCAAGTTAGGATAATTCGCCGATTCCAGAAGGCTCAGTGAAACTGAAAATGGCCTTACTTTCTGCATTGTCATCTATCCCTTGCAAACCAATAACATTGGCTGCAACTGAGCTTGCTACTGCACCCGCGGAGTTTGGGGAAGACCAAAACGATCTGTTCGAGCTGAAGGCAATGATCACCACAATAGTCACCACAATGGCTGCAACAGCCACCGCTTAAGACATAAAGCGGGTCAAGGATATGGTAAAGAGGGATATAAATGATATAAGAAAAAAGGACATAAATGATATAAGGAAATAAATAACGGACATACACAAGACAAATGAGAAGCTGCTTCAGGATATTAAAGACCAGGAAACCCATTTAAATATATATTTGCTTTCAGGCTGCCTTTAAAGGTATGCTAGAAGGAATTGAGGAAAAAATACTGGAAAATGTGTCTGTTTGTGAGATTAAATTTAGAGCACTTGGTGCTCAGTTTGAAGACGTTAAGTAAACATTCACGACTTGTATTGAAATAGCGGAATAAATGGCATCTACCGCTGACAAAAAAGCAATGGCTGCAAATTCCAAATGCAAAGTGCTTGGAGTGCACTGGAAGATGGATGCAGAAGGAGTAATATCAGAATTGAAGGTCTCCCTGAAAATCATGAAAGTCCTCACTTGGAGAGCAAATTGGTTGGTCAGAAAGAGAGCAAGTTATTTCTTATTTATTGTTTTTATCTTTATAATCTGCAGTGGGCTGGTGCCCTGCCCGGGGTTTGTTTCCTGCCTTGTGCCATGTGTTGGCTAGGATTGGCTCCAGCAGGCCCCTGTGACCCTGTAGTTAGGATATAGCGGGTTGGATAATGGATGGATGGATGGATCTTTATAATTGTAAGAGCCAACATAGCAATAGGTTTCATGGCAATAACTCCTGGAAAAACTAGAAAATAAGTTCAAAGCTCTCTTATATAATAATGTACTTAATGTTCTTAAATTAAGACTAGAGAATGTCAACAAAAGATCACCAAACAGTTAACTTTGTGAGCTGATGTTAAAGATCTCAATCATGAATTAAAAAGAACAAAAGTATTCTCCAACCTAACAGGTCTAAATGTTAAAGTAGTATTTTTACAGGAGACCCACTTATTAAGCAAGGATGAGGTTCGGCAGCACAAACACTGGACTGGCCAAATATTCCATTCCAACTATATAAAGACAACTAGAGGTGTGGGAATTCTTATACATAGAACAATCTCATTTGTAGTATCAAATGTAGTTAGTATTTGATTCTGAATGGCAATGGGTATTCATGGGTAATTTACTTAACTGTAAAGTAATTTTGATAAATATCTACGCACCCAGTGTGGATGATAGGGAGTTCATCCAAAACGTATTTGCATCCATTCCCGATGTGAACACTCATAATATTATAATGGCTGGTGACTTTAATTGTGTTTTAAATCCAGACCTAGATAGGTCTCCTTCCACAGCGGCGATGACATCTAACACTACAAGGACAATTACACAGTTTGTAACTGATCACAACTTATCAGACCCCTGGAGATTCCTAAACCAAAACTCAAGAGCATATTCCTTCTACTCACCTGTGCATCACTGTTACTCAAGCATTGATTATTTCTTCACAGATGCCAATTTCTTGCCCAAAATTAAATCTTGTAAGTACGATGCTATTGCTATATTCGACTACGCCCCTTTGATCATGGTGGTTAAATCACCATGTCCCACATTTTCACTCCCCAGATGGTGCCTTAGCCCACTGTTATTAGCTGTTATTAGATGAGAACTGTACGGAGTTTATAGCCAAGCAAATTGATTGATTGAGCCAAATGCATCCTCAGAGATCGCTACAGGAATTAATTGGGAAACTCTGAAGGCATTCTTAAGAGGAAAGATTATTTCATATCTGTCCCACAAAAATAAATCAGAAACCAAGAAGGTATCAGAACTAATCAGTGAAATTACCAGAATAGATCAAAAACATGCCAGTTGTCTGAATGAGGCATTTCATAGGAAAGGACAGGCTTTGGATTCAGAACTCAACTCTTGACAACAAAAGAAACAGTACAACTCATTTTTAAATCACAACATCATTACTATGAACACAGAGAGAAAGCTCGCAAGATCTTAGCTCAACAAATCCACAAGCAGGAAGTTCACAATGCAATCCCAGCACAGATGGAGAGAAAATCATTGACCATTAAAATATAATGCACGCATTTAGAGACTACTATAAGGCCTTATATTCTACTCAGATTAAAAAAGAAAAGACACAACCTAACACATTTTTGGAGGCATTACAGATAATACAACTAGATACTCTCATTGCAGAAGAACTGAACAAACCTCTGGCAGTATCAGAATTACTAGATGCTATGAACTCACTTCAGAGCAGGAAAACTGCAAGCCCTATTGGTTACCCTGCCACATTTTATAAGTAATTCTCAATTAAGTTAGCTCCCCTTTTATTAGCAACATTTACAAAACCTAGAGACAATAAAATTCTATCTCAAAATTTTCACCAAACATAAATTACCATGTTTACTAAGCAAAATAAGGACTTATTACAATGTGCATCATACAGACCAATATCACTTCTGAATAACAATGTTAAGACACTCTCCAAAGTCCTTGCCAGTAGGATTGACAAAGTTCTTTCTTTGATAATATCACAAGACCAAACTGGATTTATTAAAGAGACACTTAGCTTCCAATTTTCGTCACCTGTTTAATGTAATATATTCACCCACAAAGTCTAACACCCCAGAGATATTATTATCGTTGGATGGAGAAAAAGCGTTTGATATGGTTGAATAGAACTACCACAATGGAAAAATTTGGATTTTGCCAGAATATAAGTGCATGGATTAAATTCCTATATACCAGTTCAGAAGCTTCAGTTTGTTTTAACAACATTAATTCAGACTCCTTCAAACTAAAACGTGGTACTAGACAAGGATGCCCCTTGTCACCACTGCTTATTGCAATTGCCATAGAGCCACTGGCAGTTTCACTGTTGAAATGCTTATGAGATAAAGGGGATTATCAGAGAAGGACTTGAACAGAAAATGTCACTATATGCAGATGATATGGTACTGTATACAGTATATCAAATCCACAAAATACTGTGACTGCAGTAGTAACAGCACTAACAGAATTTCAAAAGATTTCTGGTCTCAGAATTAATTTGAATAAAATTCTCCACTTTCCAGTGAATTCTAAAGCACACAATAATAAATTGGACATGTTCCCTTTTATCGTTTATTATAAAAATGTTGTTGTCTGCTTGGAATAACTTGAGCAGGACTTGCATAGATGGTCCACTGTTCATCTTACTTTAGCTGGAAGAATTAACATTGTCAAGATGAATATACCTCCTAAGCTTCTATGCATCCAAAGGGCGACCCTACAAAGACCTAAGGCAGAATGTAGCATGGCTCTACCTAACTTTCAGTTTTTAATACTGGGCAGCAAATATACATGTTATAAAAACCTGGACATTGACACAAATGGATGAACATACACAGGTCTTTTCTACAATAGAAATAAAATCCTGCAGCACTTCATTATATTCCTTGCTTTGTACCCCAGTAAAAACAAGTTATTGCCAATATACTACCAACCCAATTGTAATTCATTCACTCAAAATATGGAACCAATGCAGGGAGTACTTTAAGATAGAGACGCTTTCATCTGTGATATCTCTGCACGATAAACACCATTTTCCCTCCCTCTCAAACGTATGCAGCTTTTAATGTCTGGAAAACGTTCAGGCTTAAGTCACATAGAGATTGTACATAGACAACGTCTTCGCATCCTATGAACAAATACACTCCTAATTTAACCTTTCAGCAACACATTTATTTCACTACCTCCAAATTAGAAACTTTGTTAAACAAAACCTGCCCAACTTTTCTCACCTCCAACCTTGTTATAATCTAGAAAAAATATTTATCAGTCTTGAGGACTCAGACAGTATTTCTCTAACATATGAAAACATTTTAAAGTCCCCCCCTTTCAAGGATCCCAGAGTACATTGGGAAAAGGATCTCTCATTCAACATTTCGGAACAGGAATGGAAGGCAACAATGCACAGAATTTAGTCGAGCTCCATATGCGCAAAGCACACAATCATTCAATTTGAAATTATCTATCGAGCAAATCTGTCATTTAAAAAATTGTCCACAATGTTTGCAGGGCAAGATCCAACGTGTGAAAGTTGCAATCAAGTTCTAGCCTCATTGGGTGATATGTTTCGGGGTGCACCAAGTTAACATCATTTTAGACCAAAATCTTTAAATGCCTTTCAGACAGCCTAGGTGTCACAATCCCTCCTAATCCACTAACAGCTGAGTCTGGCGTTCTTCCAGATGGGCTTAAAGTGCAGAAGGACAAACAAACTGTAATTGCCTTTACCTCACTATTGGCACATAGACTTATCTTGCTCAACTTGAAGAATCCTAACTGACCTCTTTTCAGTCAGTGGGTAACCGATGTTATATACTAATTGAAATTGGAAAAAATTAAATACTCACTTGGAGGATCTCTGTAAAACCTGGCAGGATTTAATTAACATTTCAGAATAAGCTTTTAAATTGATGAAGCGAATTCTCTTCCCCTTTTTATTCTATTTATTTATTTACTTATTTTTTTCTACTATTAAAGTTTCACTATGTTGGCCTAGCTCTCTTTCTCATGGGTGGGGGTTGACTTGACTTGAATCTAGTCTTGTAAAATTTGACTTGCTTGCATGGAATGTTGTTTTATTATAATATATTCAATAAAATGAAAAAAAAGAATGAACAAAGTGAGAGATCTTAGTGACTATGAACATGGTATGATTGTTGGCAAAAGTCATGTCAATTCTAGCTTCTTCCAAATTGCTGCCATCATTGGGTTTTCAGACACATGTTTCAAAGATTTACCAAATATGATGAAAAAAAAACTACTTGTGATAGGTGATCATGTGAATAAACACAGCTTGTGCATCAACGGGGTCAAAGGAGAATGGTGAGAACAGTGTAAACAAATAGACAGGTCATCAGCAGGCAAGTCACATTCAGTTTCGATACTGGTGTGCAGAATGCCAACTTAAAACTACACCACTTATTGGTCTTTTTCTTGAATTTAATGCAACTGACAAAGACCACATCAGTTGTTTCTCTATTGGGAAAAATAAAAAAGTCTCCATTTGACACAAAAGCATCAAGACTATATCTCTGAGGAATGGAAAAAAAGTTTCTTTGTCACAGGCCATCACCCAATGATTCCAGGAACATGACAGGATGTGTCCATTGCTTCAGTATTCTGCACTGTCCCCAAGTTTAAAATCTGTCAAGCATTTCTGGGATGAGGTGGAAAGAAATGTTTCCATTAAGACTGTGTACCCATCCATTTTGCAGCAGCGCAATTGGTAAAGCATTCCTGACCAGTGCATCTTGTAGAATCTATGCCCAAGTTAATTTATTTTGCTCTGAAGTCCAAGGGAGATGAAACACACAACTAGATACATATGCCTAATAAGTGGGCAAGTTTGTATATTTTTCATTCAAATGCAGTCTACAATAGGGTTAATTCCTGTTTTTTAGGACAAACTCTCAGATGCATCTCATATAAAACAACATAATCTTTCCACATTTTGTACATTTCCTTTTTTGTTAACCAAATTTGACATTGGGTTTAAAAAAACTACCTGTTTATTTGTTGAACCTGTGTATTTCAATTTAACAATATATATACATAGTAGCCTGCAGAGGGTGGTCCTGCCTCCCAAACCCAGCACAGAGAGATGCAGGACAGAAGTTCCACAAACACATCTTTATTATTTTTTTTTCTTCTATATTGGAAATGCCTTGTCCATTTCCCACCTGTACAGCACAGTTCCAAGACTCAAACACACAGTACTTTCTTTTCTTCTCTTTCCTGTCACTGTCAACCTCCACACCTCTGAGCATGTTTCGTCCTCCACCTCTAGACTCAGGCTTCTGGAGCAGTGGCAACTGGCTACTTTTATAGGGCACCTGGAAGTGCTCCAGGTGTCTGATGATCTTCTTCTGGCAGCACACTGGGTGTGGCACAAGTGCTGCACCAAAGGGCTTAGCCATTCATAGCAGCTCCCTCGGAACCCAACAAGACTGCTCCAAACCCCCGTGGATCCTGGTGGGAATCTGAGACAATATTGCAACCCAGTGGGACTGCCATGTAACACTTCGGGGGAGGTAATGCCTTGAATATGCTCTCACCTCTGGTCCTCCCACTGTATAGACGTCCCGGGCGTCTACCACAACTATATATATATATATATATATATATATATATATATATATATATATATATAATTATACAGAGAGAGAGAGATAGATAGTTATAGATATATGCAATGATTAGCGACAACATTAAAGTCACCTGCCTAATACTGTGTACGCCATCAAAGCAGCTCTACAAGACCTGAACGTATCCTGTGGTATCTGTCACAAAGTTTTAACATCAAGTCCCTTAATTTGTGAGGTGGGGCCTCCATGGATCGGCCTTGTTTTTCCAGCACATCCCATAGATGCTCATTCGGATTGAGATCAGGGAACAACACCTTGAACCCTTTGTCATTTTCCTCAAAGCATTCCTGAACAATTTTTATAATGTAGCAGGATACATTTTCCTGCTGAAAGAGGCTACTGCCATCAGGAAATACCGTTGCCATGAAGAGGTGCATGTGGTCTGCAACAATGTTTAGGAAGGTGGTACATATCAAAGTAATAACCACATAAATACCACGATCCAAGGTATTGCAGCAGAACATTACCCAGAGAGTCATACTGCTTCTGCAGGCTTGTGTTCTTCCCATAGTGCTGACTACTGCCATTTCTTTCTCAGCCGCTCACATTATCTAAAAGAAAACATGATTCATTAGACCTGGTCACCCTCTTCAGTTGCTCTCTGGTCTAGTTCTGATGTTCACATACCTATTGCAGGTACCAAGGATCAGCATGGGAACTGTCACTGGTCGGCGACTATGTAGTCCCATACACAGCAAACTGCCATGCACTGTGTTTTGACACCATTATCTCATGGCTAGAATTACATTTTCCAAGAATTTGTGCTACAGTAGTTGTTCTGCACAATTGGACCAGATGGGCTAGGCTTCACTCCCAACATGCTTCAGTGAGCCTTGGGTGCCTAGGACCCTGTTGTCAGTTCACCCTTTGATCTTCCTTGGACTGCTTTTGGTAGGTACTAACCATTACATGCTAAAAACACCCCACAAGATGTGCTGTTTTGGAGATACTCTGACTTGGTCATCTAGCCATCAAAATTACATCACAGGTACCAATGTAACGAGATAATCAATATTATTCACTTTTCCTGTTGGTGGTTTTTATATCCACCCCTTTCATCTATATGTAGACCACTTTCTAGTTAAGAAATGTGAGACATCCTTATAGGTATATTGCTCAGTGCTTGTTTAAGAAAGTATAACAAACATGTGCTAATGATTAGCGAAATAATGTGTAGGCTGAACCAAAGTGATTAGCTGAAACAGAAACATCTGTGTAGAGGGAACAAAACCAGGCAAAGGACAACCAGACTAAAAAGTTGCAGTGGCGGTTTAACCGACAAATCTTACATCAAGATATTATTCCAAAATAGTGCACTTTTGATGCCATATATTGTTTATATATTTTATACAGTATAAGACTGGAAAGGTTGTACAGGACACTTTCTGAGGAGAGACAATCTCATACTGGCAGTGAGAGAACACCTTTGCATGACAGTGTGGGAAGAAAAGGGCCATTGGGAAGTTATAGCCTTTGTCAGTGTGAATCGTGCCTCAGAAGTAAGAAAAGATCTTGTCAGCTTTAGAGGAAGCTGGAGAGACAGCCCAAGTTGCTAGAAGGTGGCACTTTAACCTGAACAATCTGTTAGTAGACAGCAGGGAACCCAACAAATGCCAAGGACTGTCCTACCCATTGAGTGAGACATAGAGAGAAAGACAGAGACAGAACTCCAAAAGAGGACACATGTAAGAGACAACAGAATGACCTTTTCGAGATTATTTGTATATTTAAGTATAGATTGCATGTTGCTTGTCTGTTTATGTGTCACAGTGTTTTGTATTCATGTTGAAAATCTTTTCTTCATGCTATATGCATAATTATATACAGTAATACCATTAACGGTGCATTGCATGATAACGTGCAGTGAATACACTTGACTTGAGCATTCATAATTTTCATGCTCTTTCTCTGTACGTTTAGCATTTGTTTGCTCAGAGGTTGATGCTCTTGCTGCTTCCTGAGCAGCTCTTCTTTTCTCCACCCTAGCGGCCCGCTGCTTCTCTTCTTTCGTCGGTATCTTTTCATGTTAAAACTGATTAAGTCAGAGTTTGTGTTGCATTTACTTAGTATGTTTTCTTTAATTTTTCACTTAAGCTGGCACTTAACTCTTCAATCTGCCTCAAGAATGATTTAATATATGAAGAGGTAGGGGAAGTGACAGCGAAGGTGGTAGGGAATGAGAACGGCACCTGTATACATACGCCGCATGGCCGCTGCCGAGAGTTGATTCTACAATAAAATAAAATAAAAATAAAAAGAGGAATAACCCTGGAGGTCAATCATCAACCCAAGGTGTATAGTTGATGTCACATAGTATATGTGTACCAAATTTCAGGTCAATAAGTCAAAAGGTTTACGAGCTAAAGGTGATTTAAAATCCTGGACAGACAAAAAAACAGCCATGGTAGCGTATTATATATAAAAACTGCCCTGCACTTATAAGTGAATTGTATAAATTGAAATGATTGAAATGCTTCACAAGCACCATAGTATCCCATCTTAGTGGATTCAATATTTTCATTATTCTTAAACGTTTTCCCAGTCAATACTGTGTGGTACAATTGCCTTAAGTCATGATACTGGGCTCTTTCTAAGCTTAACTTACAGTCATGGTTTATTTCATAACTTCAACAGTGTATGTATTATTTAATACATTTCAAATTAATTCAATTAAAAAAAATGTCTTAAGATTAAGAACATAAATAAAAAGGCATCAAGATAATTAACTGTATGGGTTCTGGACTCATAATGTTTGATATAGGTTCTACTAATGTCATCAAGATAGGACTCAGTAATCAATCCAGCTATGTGTCTGTCAGGAAGCATTAGACCTATGGATTAATAAGGTTCTGCGGTGGGTTGGCACCCTGCCCAGGATTGGTTCCTGCCTTGTGCCCTGTGTTGGCTGGGATTGGCTCCAGCAGACCCCCGTGACCCTGTATTCGGATTCAGCGGGTTAGAAAATGGATGGATGGATGGATTAATAAGGTTGAATGTTACGAAAAGCACTGCAGAAAGGTAATTCAGTTTACAGCATCATCTCTAAGCCACAGTAGCTGCAAATAGATAATAATAAAATCACTATGTACAAACGATTACATCACACTTAGTTTGTATTAAAAAATTATTCAGTATACAATCCACATCAGCCTCTGTTGGGAAACCCAAAGAGAAATTTGACAGAAGAGAACTGCTGTTAGGTGAGCTACGACCATTGGCTTCTCCGGGTGCCACGAGTGGAGTTTGGAGGGTAGAAGTTAAGGAGGGTAGTAATTTAAATGACCCAAGGCTGAGTAACAAGTCTCAAGAATATCTGGGGTTTATCAGATACGGGGATTTCAAATGTCACTGTGTGATCACACTCAATATGAATTTCAAAGAATATTGCAATTGTGCTGACAAGTTGCATCAGCCTCGGGATGAGTCACCAACATTTTAATCTGGTATTCCTTCATGCAAATGAGCAGCTTCTGAGCAACCTGCAGGGGGACATAAAAAGACAAGTCTGTCAAAGTCACAAAAGAATTCCATCCTAGTGCAGCAAAAACAAGTGGCACTTTTAAGGATAGTAAGGGAGCAAAAAGATTGATGAAAAGACCAAAGAATCCATTTAGCATTCAAAGCTAGCACTACAATTTTATTGTGTTACAACAAATCAATCGGTGTATAATTAGGACCTTCATCTCTGTCTGGTTGAACCAAGAACTTCCTCAGTTTCACTGCTAACATAGGCCAAGAAGTGCTTCTGTCACAGACGGATAAAGAATAATTATGAAAAGGAAAAGCAAGAAGGTATAACAAAAACGAAATCAAGCAATGTAACATTATAATAATAATATGTAAAAATAAAATATGCATTGTACTACATAAAAGAATAATGTTTATAGGCGGGTTATATGAGTGAAAAGCTTATTGATTTGACAGAGCCCACTAACACATTCAATACTAGTTAAACCTCATTGCTGCCCCCAAGTAACACACTCCATACCATATAGTTTTGCCTTTTTATATTAGTATTTATTTCTATATTTTATCTGACCTTCAGTCAGTTTAGTTTTAGTTTTCCTTCAACGTGTATTTTTAGTTTTAGTTTAGTTTTCATTTCACAAAGACAATCTATTTTATTTTTATATTAGCAAAATACCCGTGCTTCGCAGCGGAGAAGTAGTGTGTTAAAGAAGTAATGAAAAAGAAAAGGAAACATTTTAATAATAACTTAACATGATTGACAATGTAATTGTGTTGTCATTGTCATGAGTGTTGCTGGCATATATATATATATATATATATATATATATATATATATATATATATATATATATATATATATATATATATGTGGAGAATTGCCGGCTTTCCATGCCGGTCCACACCCCAAGGCCGCCAGGAGGAGCTCTCCCGACAGCAGGATCGTGCCCGAGGTCCAGCAGGGCCTTATGGACCTTGTAGTGTTTATACACAGCCGTGCTGGATACCTTGGGGGCCACCAGGAGTCGCTGTGGGGGGGCTTATGGGCTCTTTTGTACCCTATGACCCGGGAGTACGTCATGGTCACGTGATAGGAAGGACCAACGTGCTCCCGAGTTGAAGAAAAGGACTGTTTGCCCTGACCCGGAAGGAATGAGGAACTATGGACTGTCGGGACAGGAATACCTCCGGGTCAGGGGCTATAAAAAGACGGTGCCTCAGTCCAGACACTGAGCTGAGCTGGGAGGTAGGAGGGCGAAGTGTCTGGGCGAGGAGGAGAGGTTATTGTGTTTATAGTGTTGGTTAAAGTATATGAGTAGTGTGGAAGATGCTTGGTGCACTGTGAGTCACAATAAAAAGTATTGGACTTTTACCCGTTGTTTGGAGTCATCCCTGAGGGTTCAAGGGTGCACGACTGCCCTACTGCCAAAATATATATATATATATATATATATATATATATATACACACGCTCACATATAAACATATATATACACACATATATATATACATATACATATATACATATACATATATATACACATATACATATATATACACATATATATACATATATACGTATATATATTGTGAGCCGGAGGGCTGATCGCACCCCAAATAGATACAGACGCCCCTGGGAAAACCACAAACCCTGAAACACTGACTACCCTCACATTGCTCCTTATCCTTGCACTATAACGCGTAATACATGCCTTGTGCGGTACTCCGCCGACTTATAAGCCTTGCGCAGCGCCTGTCAGTTTTGGAATTGATTGTTTGTTAACGCTCGGTTTGTGTTCGGAGGCGTTTGCAATCTGGGAAGATGTAGAAGGACCAGCCCATTCTGGAAGATTGTCAGGGGTGACCTCCTCCGTCTCGCTGGAGAGATCGGGTTCAATATCTAAGTTGGGCTCTAGATTTTCCCCGGCCGCTACCAGTTCTTCGTCTTGGTTTTCTTCTTCTTCTCCCCCCCCACTAAGTTCATTAGTGGACTGGACTACTGATCCCTTACATTTATTAATCAGTTTCGGAAAAAGGGCATTTCTCCGTCCTATGATTAATGGCCAAGGGCACGAGTCTGAAACGGCAGACCAAACCTTAAAGTGGCGACCCCTATAAGTTAAAGGAAGAAGTAAAGTCTGATAATCTTTAACATCACCATGAACACAGCGTATTTTACAGTCTCACAGTCTCTAAGGCATTGTTCATTAAGACAGTCTCGTCTCACAATACAAAGGTCACTTCCCGAGTCTAACAATGCTGAGATTTCTCTGCCCCCCAATTTCACCGGGATCAACAAGCCATCTTTTCCATCCGAAGGATATGTAATAGTTGAGCAACAAACCTCGGCCAGTCCAATCTCCATTGAATGAGCTGGAGACAAGCGACATTCTCTTGCCAAATGGCCGAGCTGATCACATCGGAAAGATCTACGGTCGGCTCCATTTCCGAAATATCCTCGGCGACGTCCACGTCGACGTGCTCTGTAGTGTCCACGGTTTCCTCGGCCCGCTGTTGTCGCTGTCTCCCCAGAAACAGGCGTCCCATCTACGACTGGATTTCTGGGGGTCCTACCTGACCCCATATGATTTTCAGGTCCTGCAGCTTGTCGATCGAAGCGACGAGAATGTCCTGGATGTTCGTTCACAGGTTGCGAAGCAGCACGAAATCCACCGCTCTTTCTCCAAGCGGACTGTGAACCCTCTAATCGTCTGGACATAATCGTTAATGATTTAATATCATGATGTAGAAATTCATCTCTAAGAAGTTCAGGTATGCCGGCCAGTAATATATTCACGACAACTGTTTCCATCACGTCTCCTTCAAACCAACAGTGCACTTTATGTATCAAATCTTGAATTTGCGCACGGATTGGGTCATCCATGTTTAGTTTCCAGTCTTTAAGTGCATAAGTTTTAGATCTCTGAAATAAGTCTTCGGCGGCATCCATGTGTGCAACCACTCCTGGTACCACTTGTCACGCTTGGGTCACAGATTTGCACAGAGACACAGGAGGTCGTAGAAAAAACAGAACAATCAGATTTTGTGCATTTGCAGCATACTGATAGCTCATTAGAATATGCATTTAAACAAGCTCGCCCTGCAAATGACTCTTATTACCAAGAGCGTAATTCCGGGGGTATGAAAACCCCACACTTTATAGAAAAGGAAGGTTGTCTTTTCAGAGTGATATCAGATCATTTGGAGGGGGAATTTATTGAACAACTGGTGGTACCTGAAGCACATAGGGAAACTGTTTTGCATCTGGCACATTCACACATCTTGGGGGGGGCACCTCGGTTATCAGACCGGTTATCAAAACGATTTTATTGGCTTAATATTGGCTTAATATGGGAAAAGATGTTGAACGGTTTTGTACTTCATGTCCAGACTGCCAGATCATCTCTGCTTTTAAGCCTCCTCGGGCTCCCCTATGTCCTATGCCCATATTGGAAGTTCCCGTTCAGCGGGTGGGATTAGATATTGTGGGACCTTTACCTAAGACTAAGGATGGGTACCAATATTTGCTGGTGTTGGTTGATTATGCACACGATATCCAGAAATGATTGCGCTGAAAAAGGCCAACTCTTCGACTATAGCCAAAGCACTATGTGATACTTTTTCTCGTATTGGTATCCCTAGAGAAATCTTAACTGATCAAGGCACACCTTTTACTTCTCGTGTGGTGAAACAATTGTGTGCCAGCTTTGCTATTAAGAAACTGAGTACTACTGTTTACCATCCTCAAATGAATGGTTTAACCAGGCGATTTAACATTGAAACAGATGATCAGGCGAGTTGCTTTTAATAATCCCACTACCTGGAACACTGCCCTACCTTTTGTTTTGTATGCGGTGCGAGAATCACCACAGGCGTCCACTGGCTTGTGTCCCTTCGGGTTGTTATTCGGCAGGCGGCCGCGAGGCATCCTGGATGTGATGCGTGAGGAATGGATAGGAAGCGAGAGAGCAGCTCAAGGTCAAGCTTTGCAGATCGACTAATTTCGTTGCAAGACAGAATTTCTATGCTTTCCTCTATTGCTGTGGAACACCAACAACGAGAACAGGAAACTCAGAAGCGTCTTTACGATAGGTGCAGCAAGCTCCGTGAGTTCAAACCTGGCGATCGTGTTTTGGTACTGGTTCCCTCGGATCCACACAAATTCTTAGCTAAATGGCAGGGCCCTGCCATTATTGAGCAGCGTATGAGTCCGGTAAATTACAAGGTTAGAATACCAGGCCGACGCAAACCATTCCAGATTTTACATATTAACCTCTTGAAGGAATGGCACAACCGACAAGAGGTTAACACTTCCTTGGCTGCTGTTTCTCAGACCGATGTTACCATTGGTAACGATCTTACTGACACGCAAAAGACAGAACTGTTATCTTTGATAGAACGGAACACTGATGTCTTTTCAGATTTACCAGGCAAGACTAACATTACAAAACATAAAATTACCACTGAACCTGATGTTCGCGTACAGATGCGGCCGTTCGGATACGGAAGCGAAATATTGTCTTGAAGAGGTAAAAAAGATGCTGACACTGGGTGTAATTCATGAAAGTAGAAGTGACTGGTGCAGCCCAGTCGTATTAGTCCCAAAGCAAGACGGTTCGGTTCGGTATCGATTTCAGACGCTTGAATGAGGTCTCTAAATTCAATGCTTATCCCATGCCCGTGTCGATGAACTGTTGGAAAAACTGGGTCAGGCGAGCTATATCTCCACGCTAGATCTCACGAAAGGCTATTGGCAGGTGCCTTTAGAGGCTAGCAGTTGTGAGAAAATGGCATTTGCGACTCCTGACGGACTCTATGAATTTACAAGACTCCCGTTTGGTCTTCACGGGCACCTCTAACTTTTCAGCGTATGATGGATCAGATCCTACGTCCTCATTCTGAATATTCCGGGGCATACCTTGACGATGTCGTGATTTTTAGCAATGATTGGAAAACACACTTAGAGCGGCTTCAAGCCGTTCTTGAAAGCTTGAGACAGGCTGGCCTTACTGCTAACCCTAAGAAATGTAAACTGGGCATGTCCGAGACTCATTACTTAGGCTATTCTATGGGCAAGGGTTTACTTAGGCCACAATTAAGGAAAATAGAAGAAATGCTTGCTTATCCGAGACCTGGGACACAGAAACAAGTACGCGCTTTTCTGGGGCTCGCTGGTTACTACAGAAAATTCATTCCAAATTTTGCACATAGAGCTGCTCCTCTTACAAAACTGACAGGCGCTGCGCAAGGCTTATAAGTCGGCGGAGTACCGTGCGAGGCTTGTATTACGCGTTATAGTGCAAGGATAAGGAGCAATGTGAGGGTAGTCAGTGTTTCAGGGTTTGTGGCTTTCCCAGGGGCGTTTGTCTCTATTTGGGGTGCGATCAGCCCTCAATATAGCTCACAATATACATAAATATATACACATATATACTGTATACATATATATATATATATATACACATATATACACACACACACACATATATACTGTACATATGTATGCATTTTTCCTCTTAAAAAAATAAGGCAGAAACATAAAAGGAAATTTGACCAGCTTCACCTTTAAACTCTGAGTAACCTTAGCCAAAATTATTTTGTACATTAGGCTAAAACAGTGTGATCATTGAACATTTTGTAATTAGATGTAATTAGAATTACTAACGGTCACGGAAGTCCAATGATCCCCAGTAAGAGCCACAAAGTCCGATTTCTTAAATGCATCTAATTTTGCTTGCTTTTCAGTGTCATAAAGCTGTTGAATTTTACTTGAAATGGTCTTTCGGCACGGCAGTTGGAAAGTTGGATCTCCTGACACTAACTGTAGCACATTTTCTAACCCCCTATCTTCCACCACTGTTAGTGGTCTACAGTCCAAAGCAATCCATTTTGCAGGAGAATTTGTAAGTTTGACCGATGTCGACTTACTAATTTTGGTCCTGAAGCCAGACATTTCATTAGGTTTGGGCTGCTGACAGCTTTTGTTGGTACTCGAACTGCTAGTGCAGTTTCTGTGCTCGCTGTAACATGTTTTGCATTTAGATGGTACCGTAAGGTTGAAGTGCCTTGGTGGTATGCAAACTAATTTTTGCACAGTTTGCACAAAACCACGCTTTTATCAAGGCTTCCGTTGGGTAGTCTTTTGAAATGAAATTTGCCTCTGATCAGTCCTAGCAACGCGCTTCCTTCCGACTCTTACATTTTTGTAGCTCTGATGTGTGCATCAATGTAATCGATGTACCAGGAAATCAAGCATCGACAAAAGTTCCCCTTTGCTTGGAATGCAAAGTGTGATTAAATGTGTTATTTTTTTTAACGCGTTATGGAGTACATGCATCGAAGCTTCTCAGCTGTGCTTGTGCTAAGAAAAGGAAACATTTTAAAAATAACGTAACATGATTGTCAATGTAATAGGATTTTGACCGTTATGAGTGTTGCTGTCATCAAGGATTTGATTATCATTATTTCTTTCAATCAGGTTCGTATTTGGAGGATGTGTTGTGTTCAAGTTATATTCTGTGTTTGTCAACCATTGTAAAGATAACAGGTTTCATTCATCAAAGTGTTCACCACCCAAATCGGTACTCGTGAATGTAAGATGTTCAACAGGCATTCCCGGTATTAAGTTGTGGAAATTGCCTGCGAATATTTGAACTTAATTTAATCTTTTCCAGTACTGCAAAGTCAGTTGACATGAGCCGCTCGGAGCACATGCATCGAAGCTTCCCAGCTGTGCTTGTGCGATCTTGCGATGTCAATGGCTTTATTTAATGTTAGCTAAGACCCGGCACTTAAAAGTTTCTTGCTACAGCAATTTTAACTCTGTTACAAAGTGATCCAAAGTCTCGTTTATACCTTGTGTCTTCTCATTAAACTTGTATCTTGCGAATACCATATTCGTCGTAGGCATGACAAACGGCAGTGGGAGTGTGTCTATAAACTTAATTTAAACTTACGGTTCAATCCGTGCTTTGTTTCCGCAGTAGCTGCACTTATGAATATGCTTATATGCATCACTCGCTTCATAATCTTTTGCTGCCTTCTCAATTGTGAAATATCGTTTTTTGTTCAGCGCTCTTTGGAGGTCTTCCTTGTTTTCTACGTACTGTATTCACAGTCAGTTCACGTGATTATGTGAGAGGCATGATGTTGTCACACACAATTCCGCCCCCCCACGGTCATCCAGCTGAAGTCCATTACAGTATATGGAGA
The DNA here is from genome assembly GCF_016835505.1 of Polypterus senegalus. Taxonomy (NCBI): domain Eukaryota; kingdom Metazoa; phylum Chordata; class Cladistia; order Polypteriformes; family Polypteridae; genus Polypterus; species Polypterus senegalus. Next base: position 128,332,445 of record NC_053160.1, read on the forward strand.
AAAATAGGTTCCAGTTATGACCATTACACGTAGAATGAAACCTGCCCAACTTTTGTAAGTAAGCTGTAAGGAATAAGCCTGCCAAATTTTAGCCTTCTACCTACACGGGAAGTTGGAGAATTAGTGATGAGTAAGTGAGTGAGTGAGTGAGTCAGTCAGTCAGTCAGTGAGGGCTTTGCCTTTTATTAGTATAGATCTATTAGTTTCAATTTTAGTTTTAGTAATTATGCAATGGAAATCCTACAGAGTTTAGTTTTGTGTCACAATCAACCAGAACTGTACACTTAACAGATTTGGATATGAGTTTAATGTGGAAGCTTATTACTACACTACATGGTTTACTATCTGATTTTGTTTTTGTCTGATAAAAACAAGCATAATCAAAACTAGATACTGAATATGAACAATTTTACACAATTTTATAATTTTTAAAATATTTTCTCATGAAAATCACGGGGTCTTAGGAAGAACGGGGCTCTTAGAGTTCAATCAGTGTGCAGACCCCACCTAGCTGTATTGAGGGAAACAAAGAAAAACAAGCATGTAATATGAAGTTTAGGGGCATTTAGACTTGAATAGTCAACATAAAGGACAGTAAACCCATAATGAGCAGAGCAAGAGCAGGTAATAGGAGTAGGGACAGGCATAAAATGACAGAGACAGTATCTGAGATTAAGAACAATATATGCATTATCTAAACCTGTTTATCCAGAGCAGGATCGCAGGAAACCTGGAGCCTACCCCAGCAGGTTTGGATGCAAGGCATTAAAAATCCCTGGTATGCAATATGTATGATAAGGCTGATGATAAGAACAAAAAGAATATGATATTTCAACTATCTATTTTGAGAGAGAGAGAAACATTGAACAAAGGGAGATAAATATTTTAAAATATAATTCTGCTAATGGATTACTTTCACAATATCAGGTATTTTGACTTGTGAATATGAACTAAAAAAGATAAATTAATAAATATAGAATAAATACAAAAACTCATTAGCATGTTTAGTTTTTCATCACTTGGTAGACTCTCTTCGCCTACCTACTTTTGTTTGTATCACTTCCATTGTTAAACGATGTTTTTAAAGCAAAAGCGATTGGTCAGCAACAATATGCTGATCTTGCATGATGACCGTCAGTCTCTCGAACAGTGCCTTTTTATTTTCAAAAACCGGGAGTGGTCTTCCCTAGACTTTCTTGTATACTCAGATATGGGGATGGATATTTGAGGAGTAAACCGCAAGACAATGATTATATTTTTATATTATATACATTAAGGAACCGTCAGTAACAAATCAAATCAAATTAATAATATATTGACCAATTATTATAAAAGTAAAGTTGAATAAATCGAACTCTGCAACTACATGAATAAAAAAAAAAATCGAGTATGTGTTTGGGTAAAGTGCCACTTCCGGGTGATAGATTGGGCCCAAAAGTTAATACAGATCTACAATTATGGTGTAACAACCACATGCCAATTTTCATCCATCTATCTTGTTGCGTTTTTGAGTTAACGTCTCTACACACATACAGACACACGCACACACGATTCCAAAAAACAGTACTTTTGAACTCTGGGATGTCTATAACATCAAGATTCATCAAAATATTGAGGTTGAAGTAGTAGGTGAATTGCTGTCAACAAAAAGCAGTCAATTGAGAAATAAACAGAAACGTTACTCACTCACGATTTTTCTGTTCATATGGTAAACGTTTTGTTGACCAGCACATTCTGATTTCAGCCGTTTGAACTGCATTTTGATATACAACAAGAAAGGAGGCACATAAATCGCTTTCTATTTCACACGCTTTACACACCCGTATTCAGCTCGCTCTCATGCTGTGTGAACAGCCGCTGGATGAATATGTGCGGGCGGCTCGTGGTGGATGACTTTCTGTTTTAGAATTAAAACTTACAAGGGTTAAAGAATAACGGCAAGAATATTCATTCGAAAATGAAAACTAAAAATATTTTTGTAAATTATTATTTTATTTCAGTTAGTCTTTCCAGCTACTTTAATAGTTTTGTTTAGTTTTAGTTTTTCATTTCAGTTTTGTTAATTATTTTATTTCAGTTTACAAAAATGTTTTTTAATAATAGTTTCATTTTTAATTTTAGTTTTCGTTAACTATAATAACCTTGCTCCATACATTGATTAATTCGTTCCTTCTTTCATTCTGCTCCTATGATTCTTGAAATCAGCTTCTCTATGAATGTGGTATTAAGGAAAATATTAATTCATTCATTTTCCAAAATAACTTTTTCCAGTATAGCATTGTGGGTGAATAAGAGTTTAATCGAATAGCATTAGTGCAAGACAAAATACAAATATGAATAGGAAATCCGTCCTTTCATTTACAAACCATCTTAATGCAAATAAGAACAGTGGCTAACACAAAGCACTGAATATTCTTTTGGTTCCATGTTGGGATAACACACACATACACAAAAAGCTGGGACAAACAAGCAAGGATTTCATCCTCCTAGTGTGTATTTAGAAGAATTTTTAAATGTATTATCAAAGAAGTCTCATGTGTTTCAGTGTGTTGAAGTATATAAGAGTGCAAAAAATATTTGGATTGGAATTTAATTTAAGTAATATATCTCAAGCAACAATTCAAGAATACATGCAAACACACAGGAGTTTGGCAAAAGGGAGACAAGACACAATAATTAGATAATTTAACAACTTCTGTAATGTAGGCATTTGTTGGAATGGCAACTTGCCGTAAAGTATAAGAAACACGTCTATTTTAGAATTAGGGTGGATGTGAATATTTGAGTATGTCACTTATATATAACAGTGAGTACTTACACCTTACATTATACTGATATACTCTTACAATTTTCTTTCAAAACTTCACTTCCCTAGTATGCATACAAATTCTTCCATTCATCTCCTGCTTGCATGGTGGTTCATCTTGGAAATCCTGTCTCAATGAATGTGACAGTAATGTGCTACATACCCACCTGCTACTGGTTAGAGGAGCTATCTCTTTGTGTCACACTCTCATTAAGCATTATAAGGTCAAATGAGTCAGCTTTTAGTCATCCTCTAATGAAAATGATTTTACATTAGAAAGAAGGCAAATTAGGATAGGCCTCTGCGTGATAACTGCATGCTCAGTAACAATTTTAGAAATACTAAGATTGCTAATGTTCACCATAAAAGTTCACTGCCTGTAGAATGTTCGGTGATTAAGAGTCCTCATCTGTATTTAATACACTTTTAGTTGATGTTATAAGGATGCTGCGTATTCTGCATGACAGTTTTCATTTCCTGGAAAAAGCCAGAAATTTCCGATTGGAGAAATTGGGCAATTGTTCATTATTTTGAAAGTTTGAGCATTTTTAATGATGTTTAGTTACTGAATAAGATAAATATCAGATTTTTGTTTATTAAATAGTTTTGTAACAATAAGTCACATCTGAATATAACATTAATAAAACAGCATTATTACATAGAATACAGTTTCTTTAAAGCATTTTACAGTATCATGTAGTTAAAAAAAGTATTCCAAATAGGCTTAAATAGTAATCATACATACCAGATTCCAACTCTAGTCATGTACAAATTTAATTTTTTGTACAACTATTAATTGGAGGAGGGTCTATGGCTTCATATTTCTTAAACATAACATCTTTAAAAGAGGTACCTGATAGAACTCTACATTAATCTAAGACTGTTTCGGCAACTGACATGATGTGGTGGTTTGTCAATAAAATACAGCTTTAGAGAAATATTGATAATGCATCTGTGAGGTTGTTTTTAACGTAATCTAGACCACTGATTCCAGACTCTGACTCGTCTGGAGGAGATCAAGCGGCTCCTTTTATGCCAAACCTGGGAGTACTTCAAGTGTTACAAGACTACTGACTGGAATTACATCCGGGTCAGGTGGAGGTTCATTCAAAATGGGGTGATTTGCCCCTGCAGCTGCCCCTGGCAGCACTGATAGAACAGAGCAGGGCTGCACTACTGGACTGCCACTCCCAGCCAGCTCTGGCATCCAAGTTAGCACCATAGTCCAGGAGGACTGCCACCTGCTCTGTCAGGGGAGTCAATAGTTAATGTAAGTGTTCTCCAAAAGTCCTTCCACTAAACTGCCTTCTTGGCCTGAACGCACGCTGAAGATGGATCAGCTGCTGGCTTGCTTCTAGCTGCTACCAAGCTGCGTGATCTGCATGTTGCTGTCCTTTTGTCTCACTTCCTTGTCTGGTGGGATGTTAAAGTGTCTCCGAAAAATTGTTTGTAAGTAGGGCGTGACATGCAAGAAGTTTTGTGGGACTTCAAAGTGTCTCTCTGAGATGATCACGTCTCGACCAAAGATTTTTTTTATATAATAGAATTAGCGTATTACGTGTATTTGGTTTGCAAACACTTTAAACAAATAAGGTGCTTTTTAAAAGCTGCATTCCCTTTACATAGTAGCAGTTAAAATATTCTGCTAAATCTGAACTTAAACATTAATGTAATCAAATCAAATATAAAACCAAAGCTATCTGCCACTGCCAGGGCATTAATGTTTTATTTAGTTCATTATAGAAAAAAAGTTATCCTCAGAGTCCAGAGCCACGATCATAACATTATAACAGGGACCTTCCGAGCAACAGCAAATTAACATTTCTAAATTTGTTTTCTTTTTTACCAGCAGAAGCATTTTTATTTTATCATGAAGCAGTATAAACAGTCTATGTTCAGTAGCAAGTGTCCCTGTCAGAGTGAGGTGAAGTGGTTGAGCACAAAAAAAAGTACATAGCTGGGATTTACTATGCAGGGGACTTTTTAGTCTGTGAAGTCCATGTTTGTACTGGATTTCCTTTGGAGAATCTCAGTCAAAAAAAGAAACAAAAAACACTTTCAGTGATGCAGGTTGAGTAGTTACACAATAGCAAAATTAATTGCCTTTATCCATTCCTCTTATGTTACATTTTCTTAGTTCTCTGCCCCAATCCAGTTGCTAAGACACACAAGGTCATTTACATTTTCAGAATATAAAAAAAAAAACTCTCTTCTTCTGTACAATATGACCAGCAAGAGAAAACAACCTTTCACAGGGTATGTATGTTGCAGGTGTGGCCAAGTACTTCTGTGCAATGGAGGCCAGACTGCTGTGTGAGCCTGCATGTTTGGACTACCACTCTAACAGACAGGCCTCTGTACTGATGGTGGGCTCCACTCTGTATTTACGCACTGTGTTTTCAGGTGAGTCTTTCTCCAGTTCAGAATCAGACTCCGATGAAGCAGCCAATAGGGCTAAATTTTTCTTTGGTGGCTCTGATTTTGTTCCTTCCATAGGTTTCTCTGCAACAACTCTCTGTTCCTTGAGTAAGTTGGTGACTGAGGCCAGCACCTCACCCCTCTCAGCTCTGGGTATACACTTGAGGTCCTTGAATCTTGGGTCCAATGCGGTATCAATCTTCAGATATGCAATGTTGGCATTTTCATTGTGTGTCTCCAGGGGCCTCATGTACTGTATAAACTGTGCATACGCACAAAAATGTTGCATACACCCATTTCCATGCTCACATTGCAATGTATAAAAACTAAACTTGGTGTAAAGCCATGCAAATTTTCACACTAGCTCAATCCCTTGTGTACGCAAGTTCTCTGCTCGGTTTTGCAAACTGGCAGCACCCAGCGTCAAAGCAATGCTACTGTTCCTGTGTGGTTTCCTTTTAGTTTTTAGATTCACATCCCTGATGCAGCTTTATCAAATGCACGGAAATTAACCACATATCGTTTATTAGTTTTAGGCATCTCATTGTAATCAACCCGTAACCATATAATGGTGCACTGAAAAACCAAACTATTCTAAATACCATCACTGCTTTAGTGTTGTTATTCCCAGTGAACCACTGAGTATTTAACCCACTGTATCTGAGTGTGGAATCACAGTTGTACAGCAGCTGATCGGATTATCGGTATACAGCATCTTACACAGGCTTTCTCAGTCATGCACGCAATCTATTTGAACTGTTCCCATATGGCAAATGCTACAGAGCCTTTTTTGTAGGGACCTCGCAGTTCAGAAACAGTTTCATCCCAAGTATTCTAAACACACTCAATCAGTCCATCAATTGCTCCTGGTAGAACTGTTTGTACTTATTAGTACAACTTAATCTCCCCAATAAACTGTCTTTTTGTCAGTCTTTAAGCCGCCAATCTCCTCCTGGGAGCTTCGTCCTGCTCCCGCTCCCGACTCTAGCTCCCAGATTGCTGGGTGGCGGCGCCTTTTATTCCCGCCCGGATGTGCTCCAGGTGGCTGGTAACGATCTTCCGGCAGCACTTCCTGGTCTGGCGGAAGTGCTGCCCTTTGCCCTGGAAGCACTCCGGGCGTGCCTGGCAGGTTCCTCCGCCATCTTGATAAGTGTGGCGGAAGTAATGTTCTCCCAGGTTTTAGGAGGCATAAGGCGCTCCCTGGCGGTGGCCACGGGTCCTAAAGAGTTGGAAAGTCTCTCCTCCACTCCCGTGGTTCTCTCCTGCTCCAGGGCGGTTGTGTCCTCCTGACCCGGAAGCTTTTACTGCCACCTTCCGGACCTTCTAGGCGTCCCGGCCGGGTAAAAACCCCAGCCGTCTGTGACAATATATATATATATATATATATATATATATATATATATATATATATATATATATATATATATATATATATATATAAAATACAAGAACTTTTAGCTTAGATAATAGAGAGCTGCTGCTACCAATAACAGGGTTGTAGGTGGGAGTAAGAAAAAAGTCAGACCTGCTCAGTTTGTACCACAGGTTTATATCTATATTTAATAACATTTGAATAGAGCAGGTCCAGCTTGTAGTTGTTGTATTTCATCCAGGGTTCCTCCACTGGCTGGGGTTTAAATGCCATTTTTATGTCTTTCTTGTTTATTTTGTGTTTCTTTGTTTATGTTATCACTGTTAGATATGCTGTTTCCTTTATTTTTAAGCTTTTTATTGTATATACAATGTGTTTTGTGTGTGGTTCCCCAATAGGCAGAGCCACCATCTCTTCTTCACAAGGGACTGCCCTCAGCCCACAGTTCCTTGCAGTTTAGTTGAAGGCACTTGGTAGTTGGTGAGTGGTTCTTCTTTCAGTGCTACTTGATTATGTTTGTGGAACTCTGGATTACCATATATACTCGAGTATAAGCCGACCCGAATATAAGCCAAGGTACCTAATTTTACCTAGAAAAACTGGAAAAACTTATTGATTTGAGTATAAGCCTAGGATGGGAAAAGCAGCAGCTACTGGTAAGTTTCAATAATCAAGATAAATACCAATAAAATTACCATACATTTATTGAGGCATCAGCTCATTAATTGAGCACACAGCCCAGAATGAGTCTCACAGAGGCTGCACAGCACCACACAGAGACCATAGCAGTTCTTCTACCACCCACAGACCAAACCAGGTACAGTGGAACCTCGGGTCATGACCGTAATTTGTTCCAAAACTCTGGTCGTAACCCGATTTGGTTGTGACCCGAAGTAATTTCCCCCATAGGATTGTATGTAAAAAGAATTAATCCATTCGAGACCATACAAACTGTATGTTAATATATTTTTTTTTAAAGATTTGTAAGCACAAATATAGTTAATTAAACAATAGAATGCACAGTGTAATAGTAAACTAAATGTGAAAACATCAAATAACACTGAAAAAACCTGAACAACAGAGAATACTAACACTGCAAGAGTTTGCGCTATAGCGCTACAAACCGCTCACTAAAAACACTTTTTTTAATGAGTTATAAGCACAAGGAAAAAAATTAACATTTGAAAAATCCGTAATTTATTAAACCACCAAGAAAAGTAACATTGCAACAATGCACACTACTAACCAATCACTGTAAACAGAAGTGAAGTGGAGGTTAAAATCCAATAGAAAAAAGTCTTCACTAAATACAACAAGGTTAAAACAATGCACTAATCTGCCTCTTTAAAAACAAGTACGGTGCTTTCTTTAACTGCCTTCTCAGCCTTATGCGACCAGCACTCTCTCTCGCTCGCTCCCTCGTGTGTGTGTGTGTCTGTCTCTGGCGCGTGTCTTTCTCTCGCGTGTCTGTGTGTGTCGCGCTCTCTCTCTCTCTCTCGCTCGCTGCACAGGGAATGCACAGGGAGAGACTGAACATGTGCAGGTTGGCAGGGGCAACAGGATCTGACTCGAATATAAGCCGAGGGTGACGTTTTTCAGCACTTTTTGGGTACTGAAAAACTCCGCTTATATTCGAGTATATACTGTATTAAGACCTACTCTCTGTTTTTTTTTGTTTTTTTTTTAATTTGCTTGCTGGATTTGTGTTTGGTACTTGTTTGCTTTGGACTGCCTTTGCCTATTCAGGCAACTACTTTTTGTCCAGATAATCATTTCTGTTTTAGAGTCATCCAGGATGATGCAACTTACCTCCATGCGCAGTAACAAGGACAAATTCAGTCTCCACTTCAATGTCAGGATTATTCATTTGATTTTACTCTATCACATAAATCTCTAGTCCCCATCCTGCTTTTTCCACTCAGACTGATGAAACACACACAGAATTTTAATAGCATCTGAAACAGCAGGTTTAAGCCAGTTCTCCACAGTACACAACATATCACAGTGCCTATACTCACAGTAACACACTATGAGATTTAACAGTTCACACAACTTATCTAAAAGTAATCAAACATTTCTCATTATATGGAGTCTGGGCAGGTCTGAATCCTTAATCCTTTCCACCTTACTTTTATCTTCACTCCAGATCTGTATCTCTTTAATCCTCAGATGAGCCTGTACCTTTTATCTTCACCCTTTTGCCCTTTCCATCTTCAGATAAGCAGTTACTCCAGTAGGGTGTAATGGAGTTCCTTAGTTGGCAGTGATCACAGTGCTACCAGGTGAATATGAGAATATTTCATAGATCACACTTTATGTTCCTCATGATCTCTTACATTCTCATGTAGGTAACCATCAGGTACTTTATAGTCACCTTGTGATATTTCTCAAGATCGCAGCTTGTTCAAAAGGCAGTTGAGATGAGCCAACTCTTGGATCTGTGCTGAGAGCAATATGTCTTAATAATTAAACAATACTCATCTCTAAACTGCTCTCAGTGATTCACTGCTGGGTTCCTCTCTCTAACCAAATATAAAGGCTGAGGGAGGACCAAGCAGCAGTGACATCAGGTGACCCTCCTCCCACAAAGTATAAAGAACAGACAAACATTTAAAGGGCCAGTACATAGAATGATAGGTAGCACCTAAATATTAAATAATAAACAAATATAATAGAAATCTCTCTATTATTTAAAAAAATCTTTCAATGCAGTGAGACATTTTAGGAGACGATACTTTTTGGAGATTATTTTTTCAACTCCCGTGAGATGAGATTATTGGCATGAGATTCTTTCAAGTCACACCCTCCTATCAACCATTTTCAAACAAGACCACGGTACACTCACCTCTCAGTCTTGTGAATGCTTTTGTCAGACATACTTCCTGAGCTCTCAGGTCTTATACATTTTAATGTTTTCCTCACTTTAAGTTCCTAATTAAAGAAGACATATTATGTACAAATTGTATTAAAGAATTTCATCACAATGGGCTATCAACAGAAAAAATGAGTACACGTGCAATCCTAGCACCTAGAAACAAGGAAGTCAAATGAATTTACGCCAAAAATGTTAATCAGTAACACGGCAAAATGGTTAAAAGAGTATCAATAGACTATGCTGAAACAGTTGGTGGTGATCGTGCGGAAGATGAAAACAACAACTTACAATATCACAAAGAATATCTACAACCGTGTACACCGTCTGGTCTTCCACCACACGAATTACTGTAGAAAGAAGGATGTATCCAAGAAAAGTAATGTAGTACATCTTCCACAGATAACATTAGACAACAAAGGAGATCTTGATATGCCATTCATATTAAAATGTTAACAGTTTCCCATTAGAAATAGCTTTTGCAAAGACAATTAACAAATCTCAGAACCAAACATTCGAAAAAGTAATTTTATTTAATAGAGAGAAAGAAACGAAATTCAATCATGGGCAGTTATACGTCACATTGATGCAAATGTAACACTTCAAATGAAAGTTAAAATCTCTTTAAATTGTACATCCGCATCCCCATACACAATCAGCAAAACCGCAAAGAGGCTATTGCATTAGGGGTTGGCGAGAGAAACAAGCAGGTTGGCAAAGCCCCCTAGTTATATAGACATATAAAAAAATAATAATTCAAAAATAGCAATAAAACCAAAAATAAATACAATCCTGAAAGGGAATTGTGAGAGATTAGAAAGTGTAGCTACATTCTAAAGGTGTGCTGCGAACAGACCAGGCACCATGGGGAAAAAGGCAACATATAGTTATAAAGTGTGTAATTATTTGCTGGGCCTTATAGTAAATCTTAATATTTGTGCCTCTGAGTTAATGACAGGTTCAAAAGGAAGAACAACACGTTAAAGACGGAAAGCACTATTAAACTACATAAAAATGAGGATTTAAAAATTAGGATTTATCAACTCTTCAAACCTGCACACCTACAACTTTAAACCAAAATACAAATTGATATGATAGGGTGCTGAAGATTACTGTATGTAAAATTATTACGTAGATAATTTATGATTTCCCCTAAAAGAAAAAACATGAATACAAAGACTCAAGAGTATAGAAATTAAATGTAAAAGGAGGGGATCAGCAGGAAAACTGGATCAGAAGCAACCACTAATTATCCCAGAAAAGATTCAGATGATTTCTGGTAGAACCCAACCTTGCTTATATAAAAATACACCTCCTCAAAGATCAATGAAGAAAAACTAAAACTAAAAACATGCAAACAGGTTGAAAGTGCTTTTGACAACAAATTTCTTAGTATCTGCGGTGGGCTGGCGCCCTGCCCAGGGATTTGTTTCCTGCCTTGCGCCCTGTGTTGGCTGGGATTGGCTCCAGCAGACCCCCGTGACCCTGTGGTTAGGATATAGTGGGTTGGATAATGGATGGATGGATGGATTTCTTTGTATGTATGCATGTCGAATTCTTTATAATCCTTATTTGTACTGACTGGCATTGACAGTCCATCACAACTGGCATCCATTCCCACCCTAGAAAATAAGAGTACAAAATAGAAATCAGTACAAAAACACCAAGCAAATCTCCACCAACCCACAATGTCCATGTTTCTTTCCTGTCACAAGTCCAAAAAGAGCACAGCATATCACATTTGTGGTCAGAAACAGTCCCTAAAGATACCCTCAAGGAAGAAGCCAATCCTAAAAGAAACCAAAGGTGCATTCCAAGGAACATAAAAAGGAGCAAACTGACCGGAAATGTACTTTGATGGAGAGGCCTTCTACTTTAACAATAGGTCTGCACAGAACTGGTATCTAAATCAGGAGATTGAGCAAAACATGATGCATTTAGCAGCAGCTGTCTTCTCTGGTATGTCAATAGCCATGTCAGTTGAGTTATTCATTCTTACAGAGGAGATAACAGTTTACTTTTAGAGTTATAAATAACAATTTGGAAGCCACAAAGAGTTGAGCTATTAAAGATCACAGTTAGTAGAATTTACTAGGCAAATAAAAATAAAATGAATTGAATTGACAAATCTGCAATTTCTTCTGATACAGAGAAATTCATATAGCAATATAATTTCATAACAAAAGAAATTATGAAAAGAAAAGAAGTGAGAATATCATCGATTTTGGCAGAAAGAAATTAAGCACCAGTAAGAAGGTAAAGACCAGAGAACAAACTTGGACTAGGAGCAAATCGCAGCATCTGTGGACATAGTTGGAAAAAGATATCCCTGTCAATAATTGGATTGGCATTTGCAAGAAGTCACTTTAGAGTATGTACTTAATTAAATTATAAATGTTATAGTACTTTTTTTGCAAACTATTTAATGTTATGAACTATCATTTCCCAGTAGATATAAGAGTTGATCTAAGGAAGATCAATGTGCCACACCTTATTGATGATGAAGAGTTTATAGAGTGCTTTACAGACAAAGAAAAACACAAGATCTGTGCTAAAAAGTATATCAATCAGCAGCTGAAGCGTAGAAAAATTCATGAATACATTTTTAAATATTAGTAAATATTTCAAAGAAGAATGATGAGAAAGGTCTAAAATAATAAACATATCAATTTATCGAATGCGTACCAGTGGTACTAGAGAAAATATCTATTCAAAAGCATACACCGCTACGAGAAAATTAGTGCAGAGGGTATCATATATTATTTGGCCAAGGCAATAAGCAAGACCAGGATACAATATGATTCTTTGCATGCATTGATTATAACAAAGGTAGGTTATGCAGTTTTCCAGTTGCAGTTATACCACACCTCAACCTAAACTATAAACACAATGAAGCAACTTAAATCAAGTTTCCAAAACGTACAGGTTAAGCTGCATAAAAAATCCTCTTAAGTTGTAGATATCTGTTGTTGATCCTGCAAATGCCTGGGAGTTTGGGTGGTGAAAGATTAACAAACAGCTTTAATGGATAACACTTAAATACCCAATGACAAAGGTAAAAGCCTGCAATAGAAAGGCCATGAAAAGTTTTTTGATGGCATAACATAACTTTCACATACATGTCACATAGAATCAAAAATTAGACATTAAAGAGTAAAACAATGCAAGGAAAGAACTTACAGACTAAATATTATGATGGTAGCAGAGGCAACACCAGCTGCCTCACTTTAAAAAACTCTATGATCCGATCCATGCCAGGATCATTAAGGAGGCTTGCCAGTGGTTTCTCATATGGATATATATATATATATCTCAATGGATTTTAGCAGTAGAGGAGCACCTCCTACCCTCTGTTTAATCTGCATTTTAGTTTATAAATTCAGTATGTCCCTTTATGTTTAAATAATTTGCCCAGTATCTGATATACTCAATAACTATAGAATGCGTGAGATACCTAACCACTAACTTATAATAACTTCACATTCTACCGTATGCACAATATCAAAGACAGACAATGGCCATTTGAAAGATAGAAAAACTTCTGATTTGGCAGTCCCTGTCTCAGTGAGGCATTATACAGGTGTATTGCTGTTGGTGTAAAGGAGCCCAATTAGTGTTTCTTGACACACTTCTGCTGAATAATTCATTGGCTGAAAGTCCACAGTGTTAGTGTGTCAGAGAGAGGATGTGCAAAATTGTTCATAACGGCACTCAATTTTGTTTTAATTGTCTCCTTCACTATGACCTCCAGGGGGTCCAAAGTGTGCCCCATAGCTGAGCCAGCCATTTTAATCATTTTGGTGATTTGGTGGGCTTCTCTTGAGGTGATGTTACTAGCCCACCACACTCTGGCCATCAGAGAGTAATAAAAGACGTGAAGGATGTCACTACCCACATCAAAGGAACACAATCTCCTAATAAAAAGCAGCTTGCGCTCTCCTTTTTTATATAATTCCTCTGTGTTGTGAGACCAGTTCAATACGGCATTGATGTGGACCTGCAAGTACTTGTAGGAGCACACCACTTCTACATTCAAGTTGTAGATAGATAGATAGATAGATAGATAGATAGATAGATAGATAGATAGATAGATAGATAGATAGATAGATAGATAGATAGATAGATAGATAGATGTTTGGCTTTAAAGATGCTAAAGATATTAAAGATACTGTTTTAATCACCCTGAAGTGACAGGGCTTGAATTCTAGTGTCGTAAATTTCTTTAAATTTTGGCAACTGCTGCATGAGGCAAATTAAATTATGTTGCATTTACAAATCCCTTTATTGCATCCCATGTACAAGAAGGTTTGATGGCTATTATTACTTTGAAAGAATTGTCCCATTGATCAAAAATCCTTTTTAGAAAGTAAATTAGAATTAAATGTTTATTGAAGAACGTGTCAAAGAAGCAAGGAACAACTGAGTTTAATAAAATCAATCTTGCAGTCTGGGAATGTTTTAGGAAGCAGCTTTGCATGTGACAAATGATGTCACAGAAATTGAGAAATAACAATAAAACATGTTCTTCAGAGATGCTTTTAGCAAAAAAGAGAAAAAAGGCATTCTTCTGGTTAGAGTTAAATAAAATAATAACAGCCCAACAGGTCCTGATGTCTTATTACATTCCCCAAGCTATTAAGTTTCATTTCACAAAACAGATCAGAATTTGGTGTTACAGCGCAGTCTGAAGTAGTGTAAGTACAGTTATTTACCTTTGCCATTGCAGGCACATCTTAATGAAAATGATGAGTTCTGTTAACTCCTGAGTCAAGAACCTGCATATTAATCTTCCATCTTCTTTTTTTACATTTTATTGGTTTTAATTAGAAACAGATAACATTCCATACAGTCATGCCAAAGTTTTAAAGCAAAATTCAACCCCCATTCAAGTGAAAGAGAGAGGAGCCAGAAACCAAAAGCTACTCTATAAAAAGAGCAAAAAGGAAGGCTATGCTTTTCCCTGAAATGGAAGCTTATTATAAATTGTTATTGATTAAATCCTGTCAAATTTTATAAAAGTTTTAAAAAGATCTCCTAAGTGATAATTTGTTTTTTTTTTCCAATTTCAAATAGTATAGAACGTTGGTTACCCACTTTCTTAAGAGTGGTGGGGTGGGATTCTTCCAGTTGAGCAAGATAAATCTATTTCATTGCTCTTATGATTTCTGAAATGTTATTGTTTTCACACATTTAATTGCAACACACATTTTTCACTATTCTGTACTTATTAAACTTCTTACTAATTTATTGTTTTTTATGTAACCAGAAGCAAAATAACAGTGCTGTGTAACTTAGAATGCAGCATGGTGGTTATATCTGTTTCCTCACAGCTCCAAGCTAGGCTCAGATCTTCAAACGAATTTTCCCCCCACGAAGGTTCCACCTACTTGCTGTTTTTTCCATATACTCAGGCTTTTCTTTCATTCCAAACAAATGCCTGCTTGTATACTTAGTGGTTTTAAATTTGTCCAGATAAGAGTGAGTGAGGGTAAACATCACTACAGTGGACTGACATGCCACTTCAAGCTGCTCTCAGTAGTGCTCTGATAGCTTTGGCAACCCCACAACCCTAAACTGAATTAACAAGTTCCAAAAATGGGTTCACATATCTAACTTTTATAATGAACAATTCTTTACAGTGTGAATATTTGTATTCAAAAATATGTGTTAATGAATGACTGCAATTTAGAAAGCAACAAAATAATGTTTAATGGATAATCATTATCATGACTGGTTTAATGGCTATGTTCTGGGTTTACTCAGGTTAGTCTTTTGCCCCACAAATCTTTATGGTTCCAGGTATCCTTTGAGGTAACATTCATTCTTTTCATTCATTCAACGCCACTCTCCAATCATATGTTCTTTGAATTCTTTCTGGGCTACATCCCTTTCAGCTCTTCTAGCTTCACCTCTTTACCTAACCATCTTCTTCCTTTTGCTCCCTATTCATAAAAACCACCTTAGTCTGATTTTTCTGAGCACCACACCTATCACCGTCAATACTAAGCCTTTCTTATTACTCAGCATTTTCATCTCAGTTCTTTCCTGCATTGCTTCATGTTCTGCTCTAATTGGCCATGTCTTGCTCCCATAAAGCTTACTACTCATCACACAGCTTTTAAGAACTTTACCCTTCAATGCCAAAGAGACTCCTTTAGAAGTTAAAATGAGTACTCATTTATTTTGATTTTTCTATTAAAGTAAAATATAGAGTAGATGTTTTATTTATAAAGAGTCTTACTCAATCCAAGGTTCCTACAAATAATATTAACAAGAGGAAAGGAAAATACAAAACCAACAATAAAGTAATAATAACAAAAATAAAACTCAACATGTCAAAGCATTAGAACATTAGAACAATCTAGACGAGAACAGGCCATTCAGCCCAACAAAGCTCGCCGGTCCTATCCATTTAATTCTTCTAATAAAACATCAAGTCGAGTTTTGTAAGACCCTAAAGTCTTACTGTCTACCACACGTCCTGGTAACTTATTCTAAATGTCTCTGTGTGAAGAAAAACGTTTTAAAGTTTCCAACTGTGTCCCCATGTTCTTGATGAACTCGTTTTAAAGTAACAGTCTTGATCCACTTTACTAATTCTCCACATAATTTTTATACATGTCAATTAGATCTCCTCTTTATTCTACAGTATATTATATGTTCAGACTGAACTTTTAATCTTTCTTCATAATCCATCCCCTGTAGCCCTGGAATCAGCCTAGTCACTCTTCTTTGGACTTTCTGTAGCACTGCTATTGTCCTTTTGGTAGCCTGTAGACCAAAACTGCACACAGTACTCCAGATGAGACCTCACCAGTGCATTATAAAGCTCGAGCATAACCTCCTTGGACTTGAACTGCACATTTCATGCTATATAACCTGATATTCTGTTAGTTTTCTTAATGGTTTCTCAACACTGTCTGGCAGTTGATACTGTTAAGTCCACTATGACTCCTAAATCCTTCTAATAAGGTGTACATTCGATTTTCATATCGTCCATTGTGTAATCAAACCTGACATGTTTACTTCCTAAATGTAATAGTTTACATTTACTTACATTAAATTTCTTCTGCCACAAATCTGCCCAAGCCTGTATGCCATCCAAGTCCTTCTTTAATGATTAAACAGATTCAAGATTATCTGCCAGTCCACCTATCTTGGTTTCATCTGCAAACCTAACCAGCTTGTTACTTATATTCCTATCCAAATCATTTATATATATTAAAAATAGCAGCGGCCCTAGCACTGACCCCTGTGATACACCACTCTTAATATCAGCCAATTCCGATAAGATTCCTTACACCATAACCCTTTACTTCCTGTGTCTGAGCCAATTCTGCATGCATCTGCAAACATCACTCCGAATTCCCACTTCTTTTAGTTTGATTCCCAAACTCTCATGAGACACGTCATCAAATGCTTTCTGAAAGTCAACATAAAGTCAAGACAAACAAGAACATTTATTTATATAGCACATTTTCATACAAAGAATGTAGCTCAAAGTGCTTTGCAAGATTTCAAAGAGAAAGCTACAAGAACAAAAAAACAATACAAATAAAATTAGGTAAAAATAATAATGAATAAGTCACAATGAAAAAAATAAACAAATCCATACAATCTTTTAAAAGAGAATTAGTAGTAACATATTGTAAGTCTATAAAGATGAATCTGGTGATAAGGTCAGATGGCCAGGAAGACAAAAAAAATCTCTGTTTCACAAAAATAACTCCCCAGAAAGTACACAAGAAGAAAAAAGCCTACAAACCCTAAGTTAAACAAGTCAAATATTGGTAGAAAAGAAAGGTTTTGAGTTCTGCCTGGAAGCAAGAATGGGAAGGGCTATCTAGAATGCATTGTATTCTAAAGTTTGGGGGCCATGGCACTGAATGACCTACATCCCCATGTAGATAGTTTGGTCAGACAGCCCATCAACAGTCAAGTGCCACAGCACCTGAGTACACATGGAGGACTGTAAGTATGAAGTAGATAAGTGTAGGTTAGATCAAGTAAAACTTTGTAAGTGGTAAGTTAAAGGTTGTATTGTAGACGCAAACAAATCATTAACCAAAATAACCGATAGAGGCACAGGAGTGACACCCACTGTATGCTTATTTTATGTAAGAACTCTAACAGCTTTTTTTGTGAGTTTCCCATTTTGCATTTTTAAAATTGCATGGAAAGCAAATTTTAGCATCAATTTTGTGAAACTGTGTGTGAATGGAAATTTGACTGATTTGCTCATCTCTAGTCACAACTAGTCATGGAAAAACCTTTATGCTAAGGGAAGAGAGGAAGAGTAGCCATTAAGATCAGGGAATAGTGGAAAGAGAATTGAATTAGAAAGAGAAACACTCCAAATTTATGAATGATAGCTTTCTAAAAAATTTGCAATGTAAATTATATGTAAAAACTATTTTTTATACAGTGTCTGTAGACAAATTATCCTCTGACCACAGACATGTGGGTGCATTTTGGCTGAGCAGTAGACGCTGAATCTGAGGAAGATTAGCATCCATGGTGTGTTGGAGCAGAAGAGCGGCCTTCTCTCTTTGGTAAGAGAGTATATAATTATTCTGAGTTTCTATATGATTTCTTCCAACATCAGAACAAATTACAGTATTTGAATGATGAAAAAAAATGATCTGTTAGGGATCAAGCACTGACTGAGAGCTAACCATTTACTAAGTATTGTGGTACACTCAACTTGATATCATTTTGGAGATTTTTGGTGGAGGGCGGCACGGTGGCGCAGTGGTTGCGTTGCCTATTCCCAGTTAGGAGACCTGGGTTTGCTTCCCGGGTCCTCCCTGCGTGGAGCTTGCATGTTCTCCCCATGTCTGCGTGGGTTTCCTCCGGGCGCTCCGGTTTCCTCCCATAGTCCAAATACATACAGGTTAGGTGCATTGGCGATTTGAAATTGTCCCTAGTGTGTGCTTGCTGTGTGTGTGCGTGCCCTGTGATGGGCTTGGTTTGTTTCCTGCCTTGCGCCCTGTGGTGGCTGGGATTGGCTCCAGCAAACCCCCGTGACCCTGTAGTTAGGATATAGCGGGTTGGATAATGAATGAATGGATGGATTTTAGGTGAGTAGGATTGGAGAGGTTATTGGGCCTGTTCACTTCAAAATGCTTCTATTGTTTCAGGAGGGATCTTGATTTACAACATATCTGTATTTCTCAGATATACTTTGTATTCCTTTTATTTATTTATATCCATTATAGTCTAAAGTATTTAGAATAAGTTGCTAATTGGCTTTATAAGCATGCCAAAAAAGTTTTTTTTCATTTAAAGTTCTTTTAAAGTGAATTTTAAAATGTATGTCTATGTTATCAGTATATCTCTCTTTTGCACATTTTAGGACCCCAAGCAATAACTCCTAGAGTGTAACAGTGGCCAGCATGTGGTCAGCAGGCTAGTGGGTATCCTGTTTGACTGAGAGGGAAGGTGAGAGCAGAGGGCAACATAGTTTACAGCTTCCTTTCCCTCTGGAACTGATTATCAAAAGAAAGATTTTTTTTTCCCACATACATGCCCCCAGCTTGGGCAGAGGTCAACTGTTGAATCTAATAACTCTTTACAAGGGTTTTATTGCATTACTCAGGCACACGGTGCTGTGGTGCAATATTACACTGAAATTAACCCACAGTAAAGTTCAGCAAATCATTGAAATTATTAAGTATTACTTACGCACATGTTAAACACAAACCACAGCTGATTAACAAACAGGAGAATCCTCTTCATGCACCAAGAATTATGACACACTGAAACAAACACAAGTAATGAAGTTCTAATGTGTCAGGTCCACTTTATGGGAAAATTCACATACAAAGAAGTTATACATTGGGATATAACTGTTACTGGTCAGGCTAGGAGTGAATGGGGGGCAAGTAATATCCTATCCAAGGAAGCGATAAGTTTTAAAGGGTCAAGGATTTCAAAGGAGATTTGAAATAGATGACAAGACCTTTAAAACTGAGAAGTAGGTTAAAAAATGGAATAACTCTTGAGACTAAGAAATGAAAATGAAAAGATAGAAGTACCATATGTGACATTTTTGGGCAGGTAGCATCACGTAATAAGTAGCATGGTGGTGCTGCTGCTTCACATGTTCAACCTCTGGGCTCAAACTCCACACCCAGTGTCATTGTCTGTGCTGTGTAAATGAAATCAGACAAAGCTGTGAGAAGAGTTGGGGTTACAGTGCAGAAGTCTAATTGAATTGCCATGACGTTCAGGCAAAAAAGGCAAAATGATTGTTAAAGGCAAAAGAAACAGTTGCAGGAGGGTTGCAGTGTCTCTCTCCTAAGTCTGTTGGTCACATAATTACCACTTGCTGACTGGAAGGGGCAGAGATAGAGGCGGTGTGGCCATAAATCCTCTTCTTCTGGGTTCTGTTTCTCCTTTCAAAACAGGAAAATGGAGATTGTGTGAGTAAGTGCTTCACACCTTTTCCCTCTTTAAGTGAACGTAAATTGGCCTGCATAAGACACTAACCACACTTCTGTGTTAGGCATGACCTTTGCCCATTCTTCCTGTGTTTGTGTGTGTATATTAAACGGGGCACAACGTGAGCTACCACAGCTATGCTGATGACACGCAGCTGTACTTATCAATAGCACCTGATGACCCCGACTCTCTCAATTCACTAACACAATGTCTTACTTGTATTTCTAATTGGATGAATAGTAATTTTCTCAAGCTAAATAAAGAGAAAACAGAAATGTTAGTGATTAGCAATAATGGATACAACGAGACTATTATAAATAAACTGGATACATTAGGATTAAAAGTCAAGACGGAGGTAAAATGTTTAGGGGTAACTGTTGACTGTAATCTGAATTTTAAATCGCATATTAATCAGATCACTAGGACAGCATTTTTTCCCTTAAGAAACATAAGTAAAGTTAGACCTCTTATATCATTGAAAGATGCAGAGAAATTAATTCACGCTTTTGTTTTCAGTAGACTAGATTACTGTAATGCACTCCTCTCTGGACTACCCAAAAAAGACATAAATTGTTTGCAACGAGTGCAGAATGCAGCTGCTAGAATCCTAACTAGGAACAGAAAATCCGAACACATTACTCCAGTTTTGATGTCACTACACTGGTTACCTGTGTCATTCAGTATTGACTTTAAAATTCTGCTTATGGTTTACAAAGCCTTAAATAATCTCTCTCCATCTTATATATCGGAATGTCTGACATCTTATATTCCAAATCGTAACCTCAGATCCTCAAATGAGTGTCTGCTTAGAATTCCAAGAGCTAAACTTAAAAGAAGTGGTGAGGCGGCCTTCTGTTGTTATGCACCTAAAATTTGGAATAGGCTGCCAATAGGAATTCGCCAGGCTAATACAGTGGAGCACTTTAAAAAACTGCTGAAAACATATTACTTTAACATGGCCTTCTCATAACTTCATTTTAGTTTAATCCTGATGCTCTGTATATTCAATTAATTATCATAGCTATTCATGGTCATCATAAAATCCATACTAACCCTTACTCTCTCTTCTTTTTCTTTTCCTGGTTTTCTGTGGTGGCGATCACCACCTAATCAAAACACCGTGATGTCCTACATTGATGGATTAAAAGCCAGAAGTCTACATGACCGTCATCATCAAGTCCTTCCATGAGAACCCTAAATAGAAAGAGGACTGTTTCATTTATGTTAGGTAGAATGCCCAGAGTGTGCTGGGTGGTCTCATGGTCTGGAACCCCTGCAGATTTTATTTTTTCTCTCCAGCCATCTGGAGTTTTTTTTTTTTTGTTTTTTCTGTCCTCCCTGGTCATCGGACCTTACTCTAATTCTATGTTAATTAGTGTTGTCTTATTTGAATTCTTACTTTGTCTTTTATTTATCTTTTCTTCATCACGTAAAGCACTTTGAGCTACATTATTTGTATAAAAATGTGCTATATAAATAAATGTTGTTGTTATAATTTTTGGGTGGAGTATTACTTTAAAACTCAGAGTGGAATAACTTTTTACTTTAAAACACCCAGAACAAACTTTTAAATGGAACGTCTTTACTATGCACTTAAGAGTAAATCTCGCTTTTCACAAGACAACACAAAAATGCAATGATCTCCATTATACTAGTTTAAGTAATGAAAAGAAAAATCAATATTTTGTTGACATTAACAAGACTTCATTAAATTCATTACTTTTGCAAATCTTCTTTGAACATTTAGAAAGCTTTAAGGTTTCTTACAGGTATATCCTGGTCTGATGAAAATTATTGTTCAGTTTTCAAAATTAAGAATAGGTGCTGTTCAGATGGTCTATGAGAATAACTAACTTTTTAAGATCTGTTCAAGAAATATTACTAGTACTCTTAAAGAAATGCTTTATAGTCCTTTGGGAGAATATCAATATTAACTTAATTAATATTACATTCTTGACTAGATATACATTAGGCTTATAGCATTAGGGATATTAACCATTGGATTTTCTGGAAAACTATTCCTTTGACTGTAAAAATATTTCTCTCCCACTTCTCAAATATTAAAGAAATGGTAGCTTGTATATTTTTAGGACTTGAAAGGAGTAGTAGCTGTCAGGTTCAGGATCAAAGCTATGAGGGTGTCTAGCGGGCCCAGAGCCCCCATTCAGAAGCCTGGCCCACCCAAATTATGAGTCATTTATTTGAATTGATTAATTGATTAGACATTGCAGTCTAACAATCCACAGATGAATAATTTTGATATTGTTGGTAAAGATTTGCTATTGGTATTATTATTTTATGCCCACCCATTGTTAAAGCTTCCTTGTTTGGTAGGTTGCTTTCAATGCTTTGGACTAACTTCAGTTTGTCACGTTTTTGCCATACTGAAGTCGCTTCTAGTGAATTTAAGAAACCTGCCATTAATGGCAAATCAACGCACAATTAACATATTCTACATAAAGAAACCTATGTTTGATGAGACAAACCCTACTGTATATCTCAAGGCTAAGGTACTGGAAAACAGTGAGTCCAACGTCTCAAACTTAATGTGAATCTCCGGAAAAGGCAGGTAGTTAAATATCACCATACAAGGTGTCAGGGTTGGATGAAACAGCTCTCAATCAAGGTTGTTATTTAGAAAATCACAGTTTTTCCTTGTGCTGGTATACTAAATATAATTAGCTGGATTATGGTACAGTTAGAGAATGCAGTATTTTGTGAAATGTATAAACATTTACAGTCAAACTACATTCGTGAAAGATGGATTCAGTGATTGGAAGCATTTCATTTGAGCCTGTTGTAAGCAGTACGTTCATATGCTGTATATAAATACACCAGGAAGACTCGCTACATACAGACAAGTGCAGAGAAATCAAGGAAAAAGCACAATCAAATTAACTCAACAGAGATAAAGCAAAACTATCTTTGGTAGAACAAAATCTCGAGTATATTAAAATGCTTGACATCATAATATTCTGTGCCAAACAAGATATCCCATTTTGTGAGTAATGACAAGCTGATGAGGCACTAAGTCAGGGATTTTTTTTTTAGAATTGTTTAAATAGCTGACTAAGTATATATAATTAAGACTCAACTTGACAACTTGCCAAAAATGCAAAACTGGTGAGCTCTGATATAGAAAATGATTTATTGGAGTCTGCTGCTTCCCCACTTCTAAAACAAATTCAAAAAGGTTTGCATGCATGTTTTAATACCTATTACGCTATTTTTGCTGATGAATGCAAAGATGTTTCAGAACGAGAGCTTGTGGTTGTGTGTATTCATTCATGGTGGCATTATTAAAGAAAAAGCTATTGGGTTTGTGGATACACACAATATGATAGCTATGGCATTGCAGAGAAAACCCTTGAAGTGTTAGGGCCACTAAATCTGGACTCTTCACTGCGTGTGGCATTTATTTTTAATGGAGCATCAGTAATGTCGCAAAATAAAGGTGGGTATGCATACGCTCCTGAAGGGTACTTGCTATTGTGAATGAGGTACTGCAATTGTGCCATTTTTGGAAGCTGTTTCTACTATTTCTTGGAAGCTGTTGTAGCCTGATAGTTAGTTCTTGCATGTCTGTATAATATTTGCATGCATAATACACTGTATACTGAATATCTGTTGCTGTTAATTTCAATTCTTAAAGTGAATTTAGTTAATTTAATCTTTACATTTTTGCCATCTTATTCGTATTAACTGTTAAGTAATGATTCACTATATTTATAATGTGTTTTTAATGATAGTTCTACAAGAGTGATTAACTTTCCTGAGGTCTAGACTTATGGTCTGCCCGCCCAATTGTTTTCAGGCCCCCCTCACTTTGCAATTTCCAGCTTCACTTCTGGTCAGGTGGTTATTTTGCTCCGAATGCGAAGGATGAAAAGAAATGTTTCAGTTCTCGTTGCGCACCTAGACTGAGGAAAAGGCTATGCTTGTTCCATTAAAATCTCTTGTGTCTAAATAAGGCACTGAACAGTGTTTATGAGCAAGCAAAATTACGCCATGGTCTTCTTCTATCAAATAAAGCCTGTAAGATGACAGAGGAATAGTCCGAAATTACTGAGCAGTGCCTGGCAAAATCATTTAGAGTATCCACTAATCAATTTCAATTAAAGCAAAATTAAATCTGAGATGTAACTAAAATTCTTTATAAATATAGGCAAAAGGAAAAAGTGTGTGTGCACCTCCAGAGGTATTAAAGTTTTAACTTCTTGTAAACACAGGTTTTATGGTCTTAAGTAGGCAAATGCTTTTTGATCTCCTGACTACTGATATCATATGACACCAGCAGCTTAGCTGGATTAAGCATTTAATGCTTGTTTAGGTCCCAGGTTAAAATCAGTTGGGATTAACATTTACAAGATATAACGGAATAAATCTTAAAACTTGCCTACAAAACCGTTTTAACAAGTCCAGTACAGAATGCAAAATTGACCAAGTAAATCACCCCCAAAAAATGATATCCTAAACTATGAAAATGTGCATGGCAAGATAGTGGAGCCTTACAAAAGGTGTTATTTATGCAACTTTAAAAAGTGCTTAGGAACATGCAGAGCTCATTACTGGAAAATCAATTGAATTTTCCGTTGTAAAACTTAATGTTTTATGTGCAGTACTGTTAAATAACAATGTACAAAGGGCAGAGTGCTCTATAGGGTGAGATGCAAGTCCTGGGATGCAGTGTTAGACGGCCCCAGGGCCACGAATATGACGCATTGGTCCTGCTACATGTTACTTCACATTATTTGTTTACATACATAGTGTATTTAAAAATATAAATACAACACATGTATTGTATGCTTGTGTACTCTGTAAAGCCCTTTATAAAATATAAATAGATTAAATGACTAAATGCTTTCATAGACACTGTGTGCTCTGACGGTCATCCCCTAATCAGTATACTGCTGCTGGAGTATGTGAATTTCCCCTTGGGATTAATAAAGTATCTATC
Source organism: Polypterus senegalus (assembly GCF_016835505.1). Classification (NCBI taxonomy): domain Eukaryota; kingdom Metazoa; phylum Chordata; class Cladistia; order Polypteriformes; family Polypteridae; genus Polypterus; species Polypterus senegalus. The sequence continues at coordinate 128,357,313 of NC_053160.1, forward strand.
TATCTATCTATCTATCTATCTATCTATCTATCTATCTATCTATCTATCTATCTATCTATCTATCTATCTATCTATCTATCTATCTATCTATCTATCTATCTAATGTCACTATGCAGGTCACTTTAGCCTCTGTAAATGAAAAAAAAAAACTCAATCCAGTTTAATAGTATTTTTCAATCAAACAATAAGATGCCTACAATATCATTAAATGATTGACAAAAAGTAGCTTGCATCATCAGTACTCTGGGATAGCATTGCTTTTCAGATGTGGGCTATGAGAACTCTGGTGTCTCCAAGGGGCTCAATTTAAAGCTAATCAGAAGTCCTTTGGGGGTGGATTGGCAGTTGTAGCCTATCTGGAGTAGTGAGGAATTAACCTTTTGTTCTGACTTTGGGTCTCAACTGTTAGATTTTTACATACACCGTAGACAAGTTTAATTCATCCTCTGACTACCGTATTACAAGAACAAGAGTGTTGGAGTATTTCTCTGCATGGCTCTGCTCCACGAGACATTCAGGCGCAGTTGCAAGTTACCGGCTCACAGAAGCTCCTAACATAGCACTTCCTTCTCAAAAAGGGTAGGTGTAATTTGCTGTATTTATAAACAAAAAAAAAAATCAAGCTATAAATACTTACGTTGTAGCTGTGATGTGACGCGCCACAGACCATTATTTCAGTTGTTTTGGTTGTCTTTCTGAAAAGTATGCTCCTAATTGACGTGCTAGTCCCTTTCTAAGAGAAAGGATCATGAAAAGTCAGTAATTCATAAAAATACTTTCTGAAAGCATCTCCTGTGACCTTGTGTTTAAAAATGTTCAGCCTAAAAGTGTGCTGAATGTGGAGAATTGGGTAAATGAGTTACTTGCTATAGTATTCATAGGAAGATCTGGCGTCTGAGCTGTCCACTTCATCAGGCAAGAAGCACAATATAATTACATCCCAATAGTATCCCATAGATTCTAAGACATTTTTGGTCAGAAAGAATAGTGACTGTAAACAGACCTTTACAAGCCTTGATGGACAACTCTATGCACCATTTAACCCCTAATTAATACCTCCTTAACTGAAATTGTAGTACAACTACTTGTTTCCTTTCTCTTCATGCAAGCCACTTAGTTTAATGCACAGCCCTCATCAAAGTGCTCAAGAACTTAATTTTTCCAAAAGATGACTAAAAGTGGGAGAGAGCCTGTAGTGGATGCCACATAGTCTAGCATCTCTGAAAGAAACTAAGGTGCACAAGGTCTAACAAACCATACACAAAAGTAAGACACAGGCTCAGGGTTTGGCAACTCTTGGCAGATGTGTATCATATGCTAGTAAGGTAGAATCCCTGTGTGAGGCCTGAAAAGACTGTTACTGAAGTATAGCCAGCCATGGAAGAATCAAAAAGCCCTGTACATGAGCACAAATTGTGTTCTTTTTCCAAATCTATTAAAATAATTCCTTCAAACCTGAACACAAAGCAAAAGATCACCTTTAACCCTTGAAATAACAGCAATCAGGCGAAGAGTATTGTATGTATGGTAATGGTTTGTTACTTGCATTTGTATGCAAAGAGGAAAATACCTACTTTTGTTGTCATGTTATGTCTGTCCTCCTGTTTGTACTCATGAAACAATTCATTGCCCATTGATCCAATTTTGTTGAAGCTTTGAAGTTGAAGAAATTTGCCAGGAAAGGTCCATTTTCCTTAAGACAGTGTATCTTGAGTAAAATATGCTGAACCCATTTTTGAAATATCAGGAACTCCCATTAAAAAGTAGTGACAAATTTTTGAATTCATCGATCCTAAAACAGAGAAACATTCTGTATGATATAAACTACAGGTTAGTTTAATGTTTTACATGTACCTTGAGAGATGTCACGTCAGCTTGCTTATTATTTTCCTCTTTTACTCATCCAACATCTACTTGCAACAGCAGAGTTCTGTTTGTGGCAGTGGCTTTTGTCTCATGATTCTTGTAATTGTGGTGGCAGCAGTTGGTGTGAACCTTTATTCATCCATGAGGAGAAATTGCCATTTTATGACAGTAAAATTTAAAAATCCAAGCCATTTAGCTTATGGAGAAAAGAATGGAAAAGGAAACTTGGATTGGTGACGTTTTGCATATACTGAATATACAAGTACTCAATGTAATCAGTATTTACATTGCAATAAAAACATCCTCGCTGGAGATTGTAATGATTCGATATTTTTCTGAAAGTTTGTTTTATTATGAACTCACCACAATCATTTGCTATCCATCAAAGTTATGCAGCCAACAATTTTTTTAGTGAGACTTCAACACGCGGCACGGTGGCACAGTGGGTAGCACTGCTGCCTCGCAGTAAGGAGACCTAGGTTCACTTCCTGAGTCCTCCCTGCGTGGAGTTTGCATGTTCTCTCTGTATCTCTGTGGGTATACTCCGGGTGTTCCAGTTTCCTCCCACAGTCCAAAGACATGCAGGTTAGGTGCACTGGCAATTATAAATTATCCCTGGTGTGTGTGTGTTTGCTCTGCGGTGGGCTGGCGCTTTGCCCGGGGTTTGTTTCCTGCCTTGCCCCCTATGTCAGCTGGGATTGGCTCCAGCAGACCCCTGTGACCCTGTAGTTAGGATATAGCAGGATGGATAATGGATGGATGGACTTCAACACAGATTTTAACTGTTCATCCGGTATATATTTCAAAAAATGTAATGTTTAAAAAAATGTGAACTACAATTAGCTTTAAAACTTCTACAAACAACAACAAGTAATAATACAAAACATATCATTTTTACATCACTTGTGCTGGAATCTACTGTCTGTGAAACTTACTTAAGACACTAAGCCTAAATGGGCTCTGTTTTTGACTACATTATATTGTTAAGTGTATTAAAATGTGTAGTTTATGTTAACATACAGAATTGCATTCTATTATCACTGTTATATCTGAGTATGAGTCACTGTTGCAAAAACATAACAAAAATGTGATATTTGACTCTGAGTCAGTTCACTCTTGGTGCTAATACCTCATTGAACTTCAAAAAAAGAAAAAAGAAAAAGAAAAGAAAGCAAAAGCACTGGCTTGTGTTATATAAGATCCTGACAAAATTCAATTCAATTTTGTATGGTGGAACAGGCCCACGGGCATTTACACGTTCTTAACAAATATAATGAACTATTCATAAATGGTTAAACATACAACATATTTTAAATATACAGTATAATACTGGTAAGCTCAATGATTAACATAAAACATATTAATAGATAGATAGATAGATAGATAGATAGATAGATAGATAGATAGATAGATAGATAGATAGATAGATAGATAGATAGATAGGAACTCTCCTCAAATATACAGAAGAAGTACAAAAAAAGAAAAAAACTTTAGAGTTGGCAAATGATAAGAGAGCTGTCACAGAGAGGCACTATACAGGCATCTTGCCTGTAGATTTTTGGACTCTCTTTTGCTGAACAGGCTGAAACTCCACCATGTTAGTGTGTCAGCTGAGGGTGTACAGCATTGTTCATAATGCCCATCAATTCTGCTTTTATTTTCTACTTTGCTATTACCTCCAGCAGATTGAGAGTATGCCCCATATAATAGCCAAAAACAGTGTTTTAGTGACTGAGGCCATCTGTCTACCTCCCACATTCTACAACCCAAATCAGAAAAAGTTGGAAATTTCATTGCAAACAATATGAACCCAGGAGATTCCATGTCTGGTCAATTTCATTTCATTTGTTAATATATATCCATTCCTACATTTCAGCCCAGCAATACATTCCAAAAACGTTCAGATGGAGGCAAATTAAGGCCAGTAAAGAGGTAAAATAATTAAATAATAATGTGTTTTCAAACAGGTGATGTCAACAGATTATCATAATCATGATTTGGCACAAAAGCTGTATCCACAAAAGGCTGAGTCTTTCAGGTGCAAACATGGGGCTGAGGATCCCAAGTTTATTAAAAAATGCGTGAGACAATTATTGGAATGTTTATAAACAATGTTCCTCAAAGAAAGATTGGAAGGGATTTGCATATTTCTCCCGGTACTGTGCATAATATCATTAAACGATCCACGGAATCTGGAGGAAATTTAGTGCGTAAAGGGCAAGGGCGCAAGTCTAAGCTGAGTACCCGTGATCACTGATCCCTCAGACATCACTGCATCAAGAATCGTCACTCATCAATAACTGATATAGCCACATGGGTAAGAAATTACTTTGGCAAACCTTTGTCATGCACTACATTACGGAGTTACATTCACAAATGCCACTTAAAAGAAAGAAGCCTTATGTCCAGAAGCAGCGTCAACTTCTCTGGGCTCAAAGGAATCTGGGATTGAATATCACACAGTGGAAACTGTATTGTGGTCAAATGAATTAGTATTCCAGAGTCTGTCTTGGTATGTGGTTGTATCTGCCTGAGACTGACCTGGAACAGATAGGTGAAAGCACAGATTTCCTGGGACTTGACACTGCTGTATCATCCCCAGCCGAGAGCGAAAGCGGGAGCGAATGTGCTAGTGATTTGGGCCAGGATGATTCACTGATTCCAAAAAGCTCAATGAAAATGAAAATGGCCTTTGTGAGAGATGGCTGGCAGCTTATCCTGGCCAATACATCCACACCGCTAGATGGAGTCCTCCCTGCAACATGGAGGTGCCCCGAATTCCCACAGGGCATCATGGACAATGGAGTTCGGTTTCTCAGCCCTGCTGGATACTATGGGGGCCGCCAGGGGACGCTGCAGGGAGACACGAAAAATTGTTTCTATTATAGCCCGGAAGTACTCACAAGTCACGGGGATGGAAGAACTGAAGTACTTCCAGGCTGAAGAAAAATAAGAGTTTTCATCTGACCCGGAAGTGCTATGGAATCACATGGACTGAACGACAGAACCACTTCCAGGTCGAGGACTATTTAAAGGACTGTGGGAAACCCAGCAAGCTGAGCTGGAGTTGGGAGGAAGTGCGACAGAGCTGCTGGGTGGAGAGGAGGATTTATTGTATTATTGATTATTGGGGATTATTATTGTGTATTGTGGTGGTGGAGGTGCTTTGTGCACATTATTGGAGAAATTAAAATTATTTCTTGTACTTTTACCTGGTGTCTGGACATCTAGACGTGTTGTCTACGGGTTTGGAGGAGCGACAGCACCCCCTACTGTCACACCTTACATTCTGCATTGTCATCTACCCCTCATGAGCCAATAACATTGGCTGCAAATGGGCTTGCTACTTCACCTGCGGAGTTCACCGAAACGATCTGTCTGGGCTTTAGGCAATGATTACTGCAATGGCCACCACTCAAGACATAAAGGAGCTCAAGGATAATATAAAGAAGGATATAAATGATATAAGGAAAGAAATAAAGGACATACACAAGACAAATGGGAAGCTGGTTCAGGATATTAAAGACCAAGAAACCTATTTAAATAATCGCTTTGAGGCAGCCTTTAAAGATATGCTAGAAAAAATTAAGGAAAAAATACAGGAAAATGTGTCTAATTCTGAGAATAAATTTAGAGCACTTTGCACTCAGTTTGAAGACGCTAAGCAAACGTTCATGACTCATTTTGAAATAGAGGAACAACTGGAATCTACCGCTGATGAAAAAGCAACGGCTGCAAATGCAAAGTGCTTGGAGACAGACTAGCTGCACTGGAAGATGGATGCAGAAGGAATAATTTCAGATTTGAAGGTCGCCCTGAAAATTGTGAAAGACCAAACCCAGTGAAATTTGTAGTTGATCTATTCTCTAAAATAATTGGAGAGGATTTCAAATCAGACACCGAGACATCAGCAGCTTACCACATACACAGATCAAATACCTCAAAGCCTAGGACTTTCATCATGCATTTTGAAAAATTACAGTATAAACTATATATAATGTTACTTCTCAGACAGAAACAAGAGATTATATTTTGAAAATAACCACATTCATATTTTCCCTGCTTTCTCAACCTCAATAGCTGCTAAACATGCCGCATTTTACATCATTAAACAGTGCATATGGAAAGCATCAGATCAGATACAGCCTCTTGTATCCTGCCAAACTGAAAGTGGACATTCAAGGCAAGTTCCACATTTTTACTTCTACGGAGGATGCAGAAAAAGAGCTAAGGAAACTGATCTGGGCACTTTTTGAAAGACGGTCATTAGTTACATTGTCTCCTGGCATGGCAAAGAAGATCTTACCTTCTGTAGGACCCATTCGCAATGAAATTCATGCCATACTTTTACATTCCATTTCCTTATCTGCCATTTTTATATTTTAATTACAATTATATGAGTGTATGTATGTACGTGGAATTTTTTTTCTTTCATAGTGGACTGTTAAACATCATACCCTTGGTTTATTGTATTAGGACGTACTATCAAACATTATCTGTTTATCCAAGTCCACTGTTTAACCTCATTCCCTGGATAAACCTCTCAAAACTGTTTTAAGATTACATTTTATGTTTATAGTATTTGGACTGTACTGTCAATAAATATCTTTATTTTAATCCTCATGCTTTGCTACAGGGGGGCTTGTTTTGTTTTGGACGTGCTCTTTCTCGAGGTATGTCAGAGGACTGGGACCTTGTGAAGTGTGGTTTAGCCTCACTTGGGGAGGTAAAATGGGGGGTGGGAGGACTAGGGGGTAGGGGGGAAAGAGTGCCAGCTATTTATTATCTATCATTTTGATCCTTATAATTGTAAGAGCCAACGTAACAATAGGTTTCATAGCTGGGATTGCAATGGAATCCCAGCAATTACCAACACAAATGGAGACAAAATCATTGACCATAAAAATATAATGCACACATTTAGAGACGATTATAAGGCCTTAACGCATTTTTGGATGCATTACACATACCACAACTAGATACTGTCAGTGCAGAAGAACTGAACAAACCTCTGGCACTATCAAAATTACTAGATGTTATAAACCCACTTCAGAGTGAGAAAGCAGTCAGCCCTTATGGTTACCCTGCTGAATTTTATTAAAACAATTCTCAATTAAGTTAGCTCCCCTTTTATTAGCAACATATACAGAAGCTAGAGACAATAAAATTCTACCTTAAACTTTTTGCCATACATTAATTACCATGTTTCCTAAGCAAAATAAGGACTTATTACAATGTGCATCATACAGATCAATCTCACTTCTGAATAACGATGCTAAGACACTCTCCAAAGTACTTGTCAGTAGGACTGAGAAAGTTCTTCCTTCGATAATATCACATGACCAAATTGGAATTATTAAAGGCAGTCACTTAGCTTCCAATCTTCGTTGCCTGTTTAATGTAATATATTCACCCATAAAGTCTAACACCCTGGAGATATTATTATCGCTGGAGGCAGAAAAAGCATTTGATATGGTTGAATGGAACTACCTTTTCACCACATTGAAAAAATTAGGGTTTGGCCCGAACATATGTGCATGGATTAAATTGCTGTATGCCAGTCCAGAAGCTTCAGTTTGTATTAACAACATTAATTCAGACTACTTCAAACTAGATTGTGGTACTAGAAAAGGATGTCCCTTGTCACCACTGTTTTTTGTAGAGCCATTTGCAGTTCACTGTCAAAATTGTTTTTGAGATAAAGGGGATTATCAGAGAAGCACCTGAACAGAAAATTTCACTATATGCAGATGATAAGGTACTGTATATATCAAATCCACAAAATACTGTCCCTGCAGTCGTAACAGCACTAACAGAATTTCAAAAGATTTCTGGTCTCAGAATTAATTTGAATAAAAGTGTGCTCTTTCCAGTGAACTCTCGAGCACACAATATTAGATTGGACACCTTCACTTTTATCATCACAGATCAGTTTAAATACCTAGGGATGAACATCACAAGTAAACATAAAGCTCTTTATCAACAAAATTTTGATGTCTGCTTGAAATTACTTAAACATGACTTGAATAGATGGCCCGACATTCATCTAACTTTAGCTGGAAGAATTAACATTGTCAAAATGAATATCCCTCCTAAGTTTCTTTTTCTATCTCAAAGCATTCCAATATACAACAAATCATTTTTTAAGAAGTTAGATTCAATCATAACCTCATTTATTTGGAATTTTTAACATTCACACATCCAAAGGGCAACCCTACAAAGACCTAAGTCAGAAGGTGGCATGGCTCTACCTAACTTTCAGTTTTATTACTGCGTGGCAAATATACAAACTATAAAAACCTCATGCAACACGCCGTGCGTAGAATTCACACTATAACATGACATGCGGATAAAAGCGGAAATGTGCTTACTCACAAAAAAATCCAGATGCATAAATCTGTGCCTTCGCCAACTTCCACGTTCTTCCGCTCCATAAATCTCGGTCAGCGTGAATATAACGCACGTGCACGCACCTTCTGTCCCGCCCAAAACTCCTCCCAGAATTACGCCTCTTTGAATATGCAAATCAATATAAGTAGCCCTTAAGCTCAGCCTTCTGTGAAAAGGCAATGGCAAAAGCACGAGGGAAAATAGAAGAATTTCAGAGAATACCAAGTGGAGGCAAGGAAAAACTTACTATTTGTTGGTTTAAACAGTGGTATAATCAACAAAAGGAAGTTGATTGAGTGACATAGCGTGTGAGAAAAACTTGCTATGAAAAGTTCAAGTTCACAAAGTCGCGCGTTGCCCGAAATTAAAAAGAAGCTGTCAGATATCAAAGTTGCAGTGAAAAGGCAAGTCGTAGCCCACCGATTGAGTGTCATATGAAAGCTTATTAGGGTACAGAGAAAAAAAAAGGCACACAGTGGGAAAAAAGCATGAAATTTCAAATTTAATCTCTAAATTTCCACGTTAATCACGTAATTTATTTTGTCACTAAAGTAGAACATCATAAACTTCATCTTAAAATTGTTTCATTTACTAGTTTCTCAAATCCCATCGTAACTAAAGTAGCACGTTAAATGCTTTGTTTTGTATTTGATCTTATATGTGCTCTATGTGTGTGAATCACTACGTGCTTCCAGGCTTTCTCTTCCTCCGACAGGACACAGAACCCATTAATTCATAATATTAGAGCTGTATTAAAATACTGAGAGGTATACGTGATATTTTCGTGATGATAGGAGTTAAAGCATGTTATTAAACATGGGAACACAGTGGCGCAGTGATTGTTCATGTCTTACGCAATATGCTTGCTGCGCCATCTGCGATCTTCAATGAAATACTTTATTGCAGCAGTACTGTCTGTTTCAAACGTATTAACCCCCAATTCCTGTCCTTTTCTTTCTACAAGTACCCAATCGCCACACAATCAGCTCTGTAATAGACATTAAGCCATCTGTAAGCTTAGAACGCCGATTCTTCAAAACTTTTAAGGAACATTAAAATATCTTCATAGTACATGTTTAATTATTCTATCCATCTATCCTTCCAGTGTCGCGCCTGCACCAGCAAGAATACAGCGCGAGTCAGGAATAATCCGTGAACGGAGTGCCAGTGCCTCACTAACGCTGCAGCACTGTGTTATCACATGTTTAATTATTAAGAATATAGATTATTTAAATGAAGTTAAAGTTTTATCTGTATAATATAATAAACATATTTTGCTGCATTTCATTTTAAAAATGATATCATTATCATTTGTAAATACACGCTTTATAAAGTGGCTCAGGCTGTGCAATATTATAACTGTATCGCAAGTTTACAGTGAGGTAATCTATACTAATAAAAGGCAAAGCCCTTACTGACTCACTCATTCACTGCCTCACTCACTGACTGACTCATCACCAATTCTCCAACTTCCCGTGTAGGTAGAAGGCTGAAATTTGGCAGGCTTGTTCCTTACAGCTTACTTACAAAAGTTTCATTTCGAAATTCTACGCGTAATGGTCATAACTGGAACGTATTTTCGTCCATATATACTGTAATAGAATGCAGCTCGATAGCCGTGGGAGGCGGTGTTTCAGATTAAAATATTTAACCAATCACATTTCAGCTGTCATTTGTTGCCAGGCAGAGAGAATAGACTGCAGCTAGATAGCCGTGGGAGGCGGAATTTCATATTAAAGCATTTAACCACACATTTCAGCCATCATTTGTTGCCAGGCAGAGAGGCTTTCACAATCTGTTGTGGAGGCACTCTAACACAGAATTTTGTTTACAAATAATCCAAATTTTTGGTGAGTAAAATGTTGCGATTTTCCTAAATAATATTGCAAGTTTATGAGTTATTACTGATGTTTTTTATATGTGTCACGGCTGTGGCTGCAGTAGAAAGGAACTTGTTCATCCCTGGTTTGTCTATAAAATAAAGGCATTTATTGTGGCTATATATGTTTATATATACACACCCCGATCTACATACTGTCAAATAAACGAGCCACATGCTGTGGCGCAACACGAGAGGCTTTGCCTCTAGTGCTGACGTCTGAGGTTCGATTCCCAAGAGGAGGTGCAGTGAGTGTGTACGCCTAATGAGCCCAGAATTAGGGCGAAACACGTGCTGCGTACTGTTTACATTATTTCACAGTAAAACTATTTCAATATATTCAATATACAGTATATATATCAGCACTTACCGATTCATTTTACCCTCGCACCCCCTTGGTTTGAGAAGAACTATGAAAAGATATGAGGTTAACGCAGAAAAACAGATCACCAATTGAAGCTTTATGAATAATGGATACTTTATTCGCCATCAATAATTGTTTTGGTAAAGCCATACTCAGTGTAATCCTCCTTCCATGTTCTAATTTTTTCGCGACCAGCCATGATTAAATGAACGATAAAAAAGTAAGAGCGAAGCGAGGGTGACTTATCCAGGCAGGCAGGCGACAGCTCAATAGCTCGAATTTGGATATAAGTAGGTTCTATTTAGTCGACAGAAATATCTTTGGTAGGAATGTAAGTTGAATTTAGTCTTTAAATTTCTATGGTGAAGAAAAATTTATGCAATGATAACTAAATTTAACTTACATTCCTACCAAACATATTTCTGTCAACTAAATAAAAATTACTTATATTTAAAATTTAAATAGAAGTTGAACAGATACGATAGTTCATAATACCCACGCAGCACTACAGTAAGTGCACGTAAGAGCAGGATTCATCCGTTTTAACAAGCAGCATATTGCACTGATACAAAATAGCCTGCCCATTTAATCATTTAGGAATGGATAGATAAATAAAGATTTTGTACAAATAATGTTTTTCATTTTTCTTCCTCGATGGATTCTGGTACCCCCAGCAACAGCTGCTCGCACCCCATATATATATAGATATAGATAACAGTGACAAAACAATTACATTGATTACATTGACAATCATGTTACGTTATTTTCAAAATGTTTCCTTTTCTTTTTCATTACTTCTTTAACACACTACTTCTCCGCTGCAAAGCGCGGGTATTTTACTAGTAGTGAAATAAAAGGCAATTACAGTTTGTTTGTCCTTCTCCACTTTAAGCACATCTGGAGGTACACCAAACACAGCTGTTGGATGGATTAGGAGAGATGTATTTTAATTAAGGCATTTCAAGATTTTGGTCCAAAATTATGTCAAATTGGTGCACCCCCAAAACATATGACCCAATGAGGCTAGAACTTCATTGCAATGTTTGCAGATTGGATATTGCCCTGGAAACATTTTGGACAACATAAACTTGCAATATTATTTAGGAAAATTGCAACATTTTACTCACCAAAAATTCAGATTATTTGTAAACAAAATCCATCATCCTCTCTTTCCTCAAAAACAGTTCAATTACTCTGTCGTACGGATTATCCGTGCGCTTCAGTTCCATCAAAACCTCACTTTCTATCGCCATCGAAGCTAATGCTGAAAGGCGAACCCGCCCTATGGTATTTCTGGCATAAGTTTGATTTCACTTTAGGGTTGAAAATGTCCGCTCGACAGAAGCAATGTACACAGGAATGCTCACCGCCAAATATACCAATGTGAACAGCTGCCTCATGCTCTCATTCAGATTTTTCTGATGAAGGAAGTCAAGGAGATCAGTGGGAGATTCTCCTGCAAAATCATCCAAGGCATACATTACAGTCAGTTCTGTTTTTAGCCAAGTCAGATCAAAAAGCGCTCCGTGGCTCTTGTGTTAAAGTGGAGAAGGCTGCATGCGTGAAATTTTTCTTGTATTCCCGAAACTTCTGGGGATCGAGGAGCGTGACAAAAATCAGGTTTTCATGGTCTTGAAATGTGGTCTGTGTCTGGCAAATAATATCGTTCAGAATCCTGCCATGGAGTTTGCCGTAGTGCACGCGACGATCTTTCACTCGGAGTGTTTGCAGTGCGTTCAATGGCCTCGTAGAGTTCCTCATATTGGCTTCTATCCAATCAATGGATCTGAATACGGTGATGTTGCCGTACGCCTGCTAGAGGGCCCTACTGACACCAACTCAAAATCTGATTGGTTGATGCAATAGGTTAATCGACATTTATTCTGTGTTAGAGTGCCTCCACAACAGATTGTGAAAGCCTCTCTGCCTGGCAACAAATGAAGGGTGAAATGTGATTGGTTAAATGCTTTAATACGAAACTCCGCCTCCCACGGCTATCGAGCTGCAGTCTATTCTCTCTGCCTGGCAACAAATGATGGCTGAAATGTGATTGGTTAAATATTTTAATACGAAACTCCGCCTCCCACGGCTATCGAGTTATGACCATTACTAGTAGAATTTCAAAATGAAACCTACCCAACTTTTGTAAGTAAGCTGTAAGGAATGAGCCTGCCAAATTTCAGCCTTCTACCTACACGGAAGTTGGAGAATTAGTGATGAGTGTGAGTGAGTGAGTGAGTGAGTGAGTGAGTGAGTGAGGGCTTTGCCTTTTATGAGTATAGATTGAAACGTAGACTTATCTTACTCAACTGGAAGAATCCTAACTCGCCTATTCTAGTCAGTGGGTAACCGATGTTATATACTACTTAAAATTGGAAAAAATTAAATACTCACTTAGAGGATCTGTGCAAAACATTTTTAAAACCTGGCAGGATCTAATTAACATTTTAGAAAAAGCATTTTAATTGAGTAAACGGATTCTCTTCCCCTTTTTATTCTATTTATTTACTTACTTATTTTTTGTACTATTAAAGTTTCACTATGTTGGCCTAGCTCTCTTTCTCATGGGTGGGAGTTGACTAGACTTGAATCTAGCCTTGTAAAATCTGACTTTCTTGTATGGTATTTTGTTTGATTTTAATTAATCAAATAAAATGTTAAAAAAAAAAAAATGACAGTTGGTGATTCTACAGCGGGGAACTCCCTGGGTTGAGCGACTTAGGCAATTCTTCAGATCTGACATTCGTCATGGAAGGCACTAAGAAGGTCAAGATTGCGTCTTGAGAAAAAAAAAGTAAGAAACATTGCTCTATAGTAATGCAATCTCTGTCTTACCACATTTTAAGTAAATATTTAAATTCCATTTCCATACTCGGGAGATAAATACAGGTTTAACTTTAGTTATTGTGCATTGGAATGAATAAAGGAATGCTATAATTATGCTTTTCAGTTAATATTTTACTTGACGTATTTAACTCTACAGATCTAATTCATGGGATTAATAATTATTATAGACTGTTGGGTCCTCTCCTTAAGTGGATTTCATCTTATTTAAATAATTTTTATCATTATGAGCAACATTTAGTCTCAACTCATATATGAACTTTAAAAAACCCAATCTGATTTTCTCAGTATGTTACCATTTGGAGAGATTAGATGCAAAATCATAATTAGATGTTAACAGAAAAATATTGTTAAATAGGAGTTCCACTTTGTAACTTAACTTACCAAAGAGAATTTCAAGGTCTGAATCTGTGATAAACAATACAGGGACTTAAATTTTATCCAGATGACAATAAGTGAAGGGCAGGAAAAGGAGACACCAGTCTATTTCAGGCACACCCTTTCTAACTTATACCAGGACGATATCATCCTTCAAGACAACAAAACAACATGTTTTTAAATTGTGGACAGAAATGTGGCATATTTATTGTAGTTCAACAAGTTTTTTTCTTTTTTTTTTTTTTTTATATTTTCAAGTGCAAAGCATTTGAGCCTTGGAAAGCCACTTCTGGCAGTAAGTAAGGAAGTTCTCATGCTGGCATTACATGTTTGCGGATACGGTGTAAGTATAAGCAGGGTCATCCTTATCAGTACACCCATACCTCATTCTCATCTAGGAGGTTCTATTCTAAAGTTTCTCCATTTTATCCAAATAGCAGAAATCTGCTGCATTTACTTAATGGATTCCTTAACAAGTTTAGCAATCTGCTGCCAATGGGTACCTATATATAAGCTGTACATGGTAGCCTTATAATTTCATTAGCTGACTTCAGTATTGAGTATTTCAGTTTACTTTTATAATTTACTGTTGATAGATGACTGGATGCATAATAACATTAAAATATGTAATTGGTAAAACCTGGCATCCCTGGGTCTCTGACTATTGACCCATCTTTCCTTTTGAGTTTCAAAGATAGGGATCATAATAATATTTTATTTAAACTTCTGCATAAAGATGCATTTGTTCCAGAGATATATTAGAAAAAAAAGTTTGATAGGCCTAGTTCATTCAAAACTAAAAAAAAATAAAATGAATTTGATGCTAGTAGGAGAAGTATAAAGCAAAGTTTTTGTAAATGCCTTTGTTTAGGATATGGGCCTGTCTGTTTGCATTGTTTTAGTTAACTTTCGGAAACCAGTAATCATATCTCTCTTTTTTGCCATTCTTTATCTCAACTGGGTGTTTGCTTGTAAACAATCAAAATGAGAATCTTCATTGCTGTGTAATATACATAATATGAAGAATTTGAACCAAGTTTCTCCCAGAAGTATATATTTCAAAATCACCTGGCAGAGCTTTAGTGTAGCAACGCACGCAAGTCCATGCCAAAGCAGAAGACACGGTTGTGTTAATACTGAAGAAGCAACAAATCAATCGTTGCATGTTTTCATCTATACTGTAAACCTGGAGACTGTAGAGTCTTTTTAACTATAAAACTGGATAACTTAGAAGGAGATGAGCATTTTCAGACAATTTTATTATGTTTACATAGATATGAGGTGTGTGGTAATACAGAACTAGTAACTGATAGTTGTGATGCTAATAACTATTTCAGAAACCTTAAAACAACTCAAATAGTTACTTGAACAAGAACATGTTCTGTTTCAATTCATACACAGACTTTCTAGTTTTCCTCTTTCAAAAATATATATACTGCAATTCAAGCATAGCTGTGTTTGAAAATTTTAGGAATTTCCTACTACATAAGTAAAGCACACAAAGGGATAAAGAAATAAACCTGATACAGCCTGGCATGTTCACAATATTACTTTATTCAAATATGACTTCCTAATACTGGAATCTAACTTGTCAAAGGTGAATCAATTGAAATGACACATAAAACTACTTACTTGTTTGGTTTCTAGCTAGTATGTGTACAGTAAATGAATCATCCCAAGCTAAATCTTATGTAATAAGGTGTACCTGCACCATGCAACCAAAGAACAGCTGCAATTCTGTCTGACATAGATGCCACCAGTTTGATGATGTAGGTGACATCGATTTTATTCCACTCTTCCAGCACCTAATACTGCTGTTCAGTCAGATTGGCCAGATGGCTCCACTGGCATTTCATTCATGGCTCCAAATAGTTCTACAGGTTTTCTATGTTTTAGAATGTGCATCGTGCCACTCACAAACACTTAAAGCTCTGCGCATGAAACAGTTGTTATCTTCGAAGACTGGTACAGTCATTCTGTTTTCACTCTGGGGATGAAACACAAAAAGTATCACATAGTCATCCTGAAACCCAATGAAGCTTTTCTAGACCAGGTGTGTCTTCAGCTGAATCAAAGAACCCATTTCCTCATAACTAATACCTCCCTAGAACACCAGAAAGCTGCTTCCAGCTTGAGAAGCACTTTCCACAGTCTTCATGAAAGGCTTCATGTGATTTACTATGTTCCTGTTGCCTTGTATCTCTCAAGCACAAATTGAAATATGATTCATCAAACCAGAAAACATGTTTCCATCTATCAACAGCTCTATTTTTGCAGTTCCATGAGTCCTATGTTTGTGGATTCACTGTAACTGTGCAGCTTTGTGAATAGCTGTTAGCAAGGGCCTCTTCCACAATACTCTGCTTTAGATACCAATGGAATTCAGTTCCCTTCTGAGTGTTCATTCAGAAATGGCTTGTTTTGGGCATGCACTGACTGTCTGTAGCAGATTTTGCCTGGTGGTAAAGCAGTTTGCTTTCATATTGCACAACACGCATTGATGGTCCCCATCTGCGAACAGTGTATTTCAACCACAGTTCTGGCAATGATTAACAGTTGACTGCGATGTATACCACTGCTGGAAGACCCTTTGGACAATACACATTGACACACCTGCAAAGTTAGCAACTTCCTGTACACTATACCCTTTGGCACAGTTAACCACAATAACTACTTTTTGTCGTGCAACTAATTTTTCATGGAGAGTACCAAACACATGTGGCACACTGCTACTTCTCGTCACTCTATGAACCCATAGTACATAACACAGCAATTTATAGTAGATGGTATATTTATAGATGGTATTCATATTGGAATTCCTTAACATCTCTTTCCTGGATAACAACTATATATAGATTCTATAGCTCTCTTTCTCTCTCTCTCTGTATATACTTTGTAACAGACCACCAACAGACACGACACCCGATGTCCACAACACACACGGTTTATTTACAATATTTACAGTCCAGTTCCCCCACTCACATACAACTACTCAGTCCACTTCTCTCTCACAAGCTCCGTCTTCCTCCTCCCGACTCCGGCTTCTCGAATGGAGTGAGGCGGCCCCTTTTATAACGCCCTGGATGTGCTCCAGGTACTCCGAGATGGTCTTCCAGGCAGCACTTTGTGGTGTTGCAAAAGTGCTGCCCTTGCACCCAGAAGTACTCCGGGCATATACAGTTCCTGGAGCGGCAGCACTTCCTATTGTGGCGGAAGTGCTCTCCTCCAGAGCTCGGGAACCATATAGGCACCCCCTGGGATTGGCCATGGACCCCCTCAGGGTTGGGCTTCCCAGCTCCATATCTGTGGACCTTGATGGAAATCAGGGGGGCTGCCCTCTTGCGCCCAGGAGAGATATGGCCCTTCTCCTTGTCCTTCCCTGCTCTAGGTGTCCAGGTGGGGCAAGGTCCCTGGTCGTCTGCCACAACATATATATAGATATATATATATAGTGGAAGACTGGGAGCCGCAGACACAACTAACATGCGCATAGTCATGGCTTCAAATAAAGGATATTTATTCTCCACAATAACTTTTTACAACCCAACAATTATAATCAACATTGTTTTGTCTCCCTTCTCTCTTCTTCTTCTTTTCCAACTCCTCTTCATCCCACAAGTGTTGCTCTTTACCTACAGACTCTGACTTCCTGATGTAAGGCAATTCTTTTAAGCCAGACCTAGGAATGATTCCAGTGTCAGGCCATATCTTCCCAGAAGCACTTCTGGCCCATATAGAAAGTAGGAAAGTCGTCCCCTGACAGTGCCCTCTCTTGGCATCCAGGAACCCTGAAAGAGTTGCACTTCTGGACTCCAAGTCCCAAACGCCACTGCTGGTGTTCCGACTGGGTTGCTACATGAGAACCACCGCAAAGTATGGGTGATGGAACTGCTTCTGATTCTCGGCTTCTGCTGATCCATCTATTATTAAATAATGGCTAGGCACAAAGTTATTTTGCTGTCTTACCTGCCAGACCTTCTGTCTTTCCGCTCTGGCCTCCTTCCCTGCTGGGATGCCTTTTCTCCTCCTACTATATATATACAGTAAATAGTCACACATGTGACACCAGGGGAAGATGCCCACTGAGGGTAACTGACCATGCACCTTTAAGTCTGAGAGCTATAAAAGCAATCGTTTTCAGATTTTTTTTTCTTCTTTCAAGTAAACAGGGTGGCCTGTTTGGCACCCCAACCTTCTGTTGAGTCCTGTCCTTCTCTTGATCGACTATATATAAATATACATATATTTGTTATATAATAACTGCCAAATAATAAACACTAGTTGGGGCTCATCAGTTGTACACACCTTTGCTTCCACTTGTGGGAATCGAACCTTGAATAGCGAATGGCACAGAATGAGAGTTAGTGGCTTTCTGAACATTTTGAACTTAATTAAGTTAATTACAAATATCATATTTTGTAATATACTGAGCACTATAATGTCTCAGTTTCAACATACTGCCACAAAATTAAAAAAAGATGGAACAGTAGAAGTTTTTGAATGAGTCTTTGTGAGAGTTGACCTTGTTATCAGTGATGCTTCAGAAATGGCATTTTATTTTGCCTGCGGTAAACTATATAAGATCTAATTTCAGGACTATGGAGGTTCTGTTTTATGAATTGACAAAATTAAGGCTCCTCTAGAGATCGTTTCTCAAACAAATAATCAGATGCCAGTTTCATAAGTACCTTCATTAATATCTTGTGTGGCCTTTCGGCTGAGACGGCTCCAGAGATTGAAGCCTAGGAGACGTCTGTTCTTGATTAGGCCACATTAGAAAAGAGGTAAAATTCTTACAAAATATAATGTTAGAATCAGTCAGTACAATAATTGCAAGTTTTCAGTAGCTGAAGAAAATCAAAAGAATATGACTGGACTGAAGTAATACTGATGGATACCAGAGGGACATTCCAAGCATGCAGTGTAAACGTGACTGTAGATTAATGAACACCCTAAAATGCAAGCTACAAGTTTATGATTTGGACATTCTTATACATGGTAAAACTTACTAACTTGATAGACGTTTCATAAATCTGGCGTCACACACATGCAAGTAGGAGACAGCTAAAGGGCTCGAGTAATTGTAATAAATCACCGACCAGGAGGCGGCGGAGTGCGGTGACTGTCTTTCTCAGTTCCCTACAGACCTTTCCCGGGAAATCCTGCAAGGTTCCGGCCCCTTTGATGACTTCACTTCTGAAGCCGGCCCCTTTGATGACGTCACTTCTGGTTCCGGCCCCTTTGATGACTTCACTTCTGAAGCCGGCCCCTTTGATGACGTCACTTCTGGTTCCGGCCCCTTTGATGACGTCACTTCTGGTTCCGGCCCCTTTGATGACATCAGTTTCTCTCAAGACCTTTAAAGTCTCTATCTTAGGCCACTATAGCCAGTTCTGTTTTGGACTCTGTGATATGCACATCATGTCTTTGATTCAACAAAACCCTTTTGCAGCTGGGAAAAAATATACGGGTGGCTGCCCCAAACCTTTATAATGTCTTGGATTCGTTATTATGACACTGGACAGGTGGTATTGAATAGGCAAAAGCCAAAAATCATAGGTTGCTTGTATTATTGTGCCTTCTGATGTTTGGGGTCATTAAAGCCACTTATTCTTGGGTATTCTTATTTACTGGTATTCTCTGAAATTTAAAAAATACAATGCAGTCTCTTGTTATACGTATTTTCTTGTGATTGTTCTGTTATAATACCTGTTGTGAAAGGGTAACAAGGATAAAGCCAATCCTGAATTAACACATACCAGGGGACCAAAATAAGAGAAAAAAAGAGAGAGATAGAGAGGTAGCCTGAAGGACAAAATGGAGTGCACACCCTCTACACCAAAGTGTCCATGATCTTCTGCTCAGTAATTTGCCCCTCAGTGTCACAAACCTTGAAGCTGTGTCTAAGTTATCCAGCAAGGTGACAGAAGTTTGAAAAAAGACCAGACTCTCCCCTACCTTACCTCTAATCTAACACAGACAACTTAGGAGCTGAAGAGTTGGCTTAGAAACACCATCCTTTAAAATATATCAGTGCCAAGACAATAAATAGACTATGGTAAATTCTAGTGATCCAGTCGATGAAGGTAAATTATTAGTGACTGCAGAAGTCATCCTGAAAAAGTTAACCTGTGTTTGAAAAAGCTCTCTGTCAGAGACAACACAACAAGGAGTTGGATGGAAAATCAGGTTGAAGGATCAATGGCATAAAAAAGAGGATCAAATCGGTTTAAAGTGCTTTAGTGGTCCTAGAGAAGTAAGAAGCAGGGGGCATTACCCACAACTTGTAAATGGCAGATTGAGATCTGTGGTAGTCAGTCTTAATATGACAGTATGTTCTCTTGTTTTGTCATTTTTTTATATATGCTTTGTATCATCTGATATTTTCCTTCTATATTTAACTGTGGGAATAAATGTACCATGGTTTATACTTTTGGGCATTTGGTATTATTCTGGCTGTGAACAGACACCACAAGCATCCTACAATACCATATACTGTATATACTGGCGTATAAGTCGGGTCTTGAAACCTGAAAAATCCATCATAAAATCAGACCCCAACTTATGCGCCCGTTCAAAAATGCGACACTTAATTTTTTTTTTAACATCTTCTTGCCTCCTCCAATCTCGCACCAGTTTCTCAGACACATCAAATTTTGTTGCAGCAGTGCAGTTACTAATTTCTTTCACCACTTCAATGACTTTTAATTTAAAACCAGCTTCATATTTTCTTCTGAATGAATGCTCCATCATAGATAAAGGATGCTCTTACGAAAAAGGTGTATGAAGGTGTGAGATACAAAACAACACAAATCAGTGCAAACATCGCTTTGGAATAGTTCGGGTATTACCGTTTGGTCGCATAGGCACAATACATAGAAAAAAAGTCAGTGTGCTCCGTGGTTACTCTCTCAGGTTCATATCATAATCTCTTGGGTCAATAGTGTGAGTTTTCTGCATTTGACTTATGTGACCGACATTGTAAAATACTGGAAATTATACAGTAAAATCAAGCCTGACTTATCCGCAGGAAAACTTAAACGTAAGTATATACGGTAATTGAAATAATTGCACACTTCATTCATTACTATATATTATTTTCTAAACCTTTTATCCTGATACAGGTTAGAAGAAATTATTAAAATATAAATATTTACTCATTGTCCATGTTCATTTCCATTAAATAATATTGTACCATACTATTTTCCAATCAATTCAGTAACCTAATGGATGCAATGGAGCCAATCCTGGCAGCAATGGGTGATGGCAAGAACACAATTGTTCTTGAGAAGGACACATTGAGAATTCTGAACTTTTTTTTTTAATGAGACATATAGTTCTTTTAAGTTGAAAAACATGGAACTGTATGCTCTCAGACACAGGAACAGCCACCGTCAGATGTGATTTGGACTTGCTTTTTAAAAGATAATTTATTTTTGTTTTAGATCAATTTTGTTTGTATACTAGTTTTTAGTATTCTCAAAGGGGGATTCTTAAGCTTTATTTTCATGTATGTGTTTTATTTTCATGTTCTTTCCCAAGGAAGACTTGTAATTGTCTTCCTCAGTGTTTAGTTGATGAATATGAGTATCAGAAATCCTTTTGTCCAAACATTCAGATTGTTTAGCATGAGCCCTGTGGGATAAACGTCTTAGCAAAGTGCTTTTTCTGAGTTTTTATCTTTGTGTCGATACTGTCATGTCGCAATGCTTTTTTGAGTTTGAATTTGGAAATTTTGGTTTTTGTGATGAAAGCTCACCTTACACTTGATTTCACTTTCCATTCTTTTTAGTTTACATTTTTGGTGCCAGCTCACCATGGTGCTCTTTTGAATAGTTAAAGTTCACTGTCAGTCGCAGTAAAATTCAGACTTTTTATTTTTCGTGGTGTTAGCTCACCTTCTGCTCATGGTACTTTTTCGAGTGGTACGAACTAATCTTCCAGTTGTAGAAGCTTTCTCAGTTTTCATTTTTTGGGATGATTCATCACATAAACAGAGTTCTTTTGAGAGTTC
Source organism: Polypterus senegalus (assembly GCF_016835505.1). Taxonomy (NCBI): domain Eukaryota; kingdom Metazoa; phylum Chordata; class Cladistia; order Polypteriformes; family Polypteridae; genus Polypterus; species Polypterus senegalus. The sequence continues at coordinate 128,379,048 of NC_053160.1, forward strand.
ATGGTGACAGCTCATCTCATAATTGCAGTGCATTTTCATGTCTTCTTCTTATGGCAATTTGCCTTTATTTACTGTTACACATCCAACCAGCGGGTGGCACGGTGGCGCAGTGGTAGCGCTGCTGCCTCGCAGTTAGGAGACCTGGGTTAGCTTCCTGGGTCCTCCCTGCGTGTAGTTTGCATGTTCTCCCCGTGTCTGCGTGGGTTTCCTCCGGGCGCTCCGGTTTCCTCCCACAGTCCAAAGCCATGCAGGTTAGGTGGATTGGCGATTCTGGATTGGCCCTAGTGTGTGCTTGGTGTGTGGGTGTGTTTGTGTGTGTCCTGCGGTGGGTTGGCACCCTGCCCAGGATTGGTTCCTGCCTTGTGCCCTGTGTTGGCTGGGATTGGCTCCAGCAGACCCCCGGACCCTGTGTTCGGATTCAGCGGGTTGGAAAATGGATGGATGGATAGATCCAACCAGCCAATTACTGTTCATGGATGTATTTGACATTTTGTTTTTAACTCTTGCTCATTTGTCTCTACTTGGTTTTTGTATTAGTGTTTTGCCTCTGGTTATTTAATAGAGTTTTCTTAGAGAAAGAGTTTTGCAATATAGTTTTGTCAACAGTCATGGTTAGGCCCCCTGGTTAGAAAAGCTAGTTTTTGAAAATGTTATCTTTCATTTTGAAGTTGTCACGCTTGTGCATCAGAGAGTCACAGGCATGTGGTTGGACCCCAGACCAAGATGGGCCACTGGTGCTGTCTTGTCTTCTTCTTATTCTACAGTGCAGACTGAGCACAACTGATGTTGCCCATTCTGGTCTCTGGGCCATATTTCATGACTTCTTGGAATGAAAGATGAAAACATCACTACGAGAAGCAGAGACAAAACAACACACAATGTTTGTCAATCTCCTCTTAGCATCACAGATGACTTATTTGTTAAAGGAGTTTATCTGTTTATATTCAACAAGAGCAACTTCACTCTCGCTAGGTGCTCTTATTGCAATAAAAGTGCAGTCAATTGTCCTGATTACATTAGAAAAATCAGACACTGCTGCAAACTTCCTTTTTTATGACCTGTCGGCCTGTTGCCACTGGTAGGTGCTTTTTGCCAGAAAGCCAGCCATTGTTAAAATCTGGATATGAACTGATATAGCATAATTTTGGCAATCTGTCTTTCTGATACCAGTGCAAACTCAGCATATAGTTTCAAGAGAATGACTTTTGAAAGTCTAAATTGGATCATAAACAAGTCATCATCCTGGACAAAAAATTCCTAAAAATTTGCTCAGTTGATATAAACATCTTCAGTGCAAATATGCAGAATTGGCTAACTTAAAAGAGAATTACAACAAAGTCTATTGATCATATTATATTTTTTTTTTGATGTTTAATATATTTGTTATATATAACAGCTCAGTGATTTGAATTATGTTTGTGAGTTGTCATTTGGCTGGTTTGGCTGAATATTCTTACTTGATCAAGGGTGTCATCATTTCCCAGTTTCTCCAAAATGTTGCGTATGGATGAGTTAGAGTTACCATGAATATATGCAATCTTCCTGTCAAATTTTCTTTTATAAATCTCATATGGAAAGCTGTGTACGCACATTTCAAGTCTATTTGTGTGCGTATATATGTTTTATGAAACTGACCCCTGGCTCTAAGTGACTAACACTTGTTGCTCAATCTCATTGGCTACCTGTGTGGGATGTGCTATTCCAACACTGAAGATGTCAAGTCAGTTACTGAAGAGTGGCTGCACAAGCAACATAAAAAGTTTTGAGTGTTTCTGAAATGATTTGTGAACTTAAAAAAAATTATTAATATTTACACAGATCATGTTGAAAATGAAAGCATATTTGGTAATATTGTTGGTCAGACATATAATGAAACTTTTTAAATTACTTCTGTGTGTCTTTCTTTCTTTCTGTCTAGTGTAAAATAATAATACATGTCTTTTTAAGTAGTGAAATTTTTATTTGCCTAATCTTTAAAAATTTGATATGCTTTATCAAGAAACAACATTTAATTTGAAAAGACTTTCATACAACCATCAACTCATCCATCCTTTTTCATCCTGACTTGATCAAGTTTTTGACCACAGAAAGTTTAAAGTGCAATAGCATGGTACCGAATTAATGTACAATGCTGTAATTACAAATTAGAAAAATGGGAATTTTAAAACTTCTATTTATTATTATCATCATACTCATTTTATCTCATTACATCCCTGGATGAAAAATTTTAATATTGATATAATAGGAAGGAATTTTATATATTCTCTTAAAGTGCTTAGACAGTGTAACTACAAAATAGCAAGGCATTCTGGTTTATTCAAAGTAAAATATTAAATGTATATACAGTAAATATGCAGTATAGTTCAGTCCTGCACCTATAGCTACTTGTAACTGGACTCTGACCTAAATTAAGCAAACTGGCAGTTTCCAGTGCATGTTTTATATCAGTTCAGTAACCATAAACTGGGTATACTAAATATTTACAGAACCAACACATATACACACACAGTGTACAATGAAATACAGCAGTGGGTGTTAGATTGATAAGATCTTCATTTTACTCTTTATTTATTTATTGATTGATTGATGTTCTGGTTCTTTAAGTTATTGTTTATTAACTACAATAGTGAAACTGCCATTAATTTAAACAAGCACAATAGTATAATTGTAGATCTGTCTGTTTCGATCGCATTGTGCATTTACGAACCTCTGCTCATTGAATATGCCTTACCTCCCTCTCTCTTTGTGTGTGACCCGACATTTGTGCGATAGACATATGTGCGCAGACAAAATAACGGCGATTAAAACGCGCCATCAAAATCGCACAGACAAAATCGCCCCGAAAAAATCGGGAAAGTTTCATTAAATATGAATTACTAGTTTAAAGCATATATAATAATGTTTATTTTAGAAGTCAATTTTATGAGACGCGGCATGCCATCAGCACGGCACGCAGATAGTCTTTAAGATCACGGGCTTTATATGTAGGAAGAATTGCAGCAAGGGCGTCCCACTCTCTTGGCCTCTCTCGCGATTTTGTCGTGGAGATTTTTTGGCGCTCATTTGTCGGTCACGGTTTTGTCAGGGCACATATGTCTATCGCAATTTTGTCGGTGAACCATCTTTGTGCACCTTGTTGCCGTTCTGCATTGGATACTCCAGCCTTGATTTGAACAGCGCATAATGTGGCAACTTGTTGCACGAACATACATTGCACGCTTTACTATCTTACTCTGGAAAATTGCCTTTATTCATCTGACATTTCTGCTCTCTTGTGGACCGTGGATGACGTTATACCCAGTCATGGATGCCGGCTGGACGAATGTTTTATCACTTTATATATATACATATATATATATATATATATATATATACCTTGTACATATAGATATAAGCACACACATGGCTAATAGTGAAATAGCTGTCCATTGGCAATCTGTGTTGTTTACATCATCATTAGATGTCAGTAGTCAAATACTAAGAGAGCAAACTCCAAAGAAAATGTGAATTAAAAAGAAAATGAGAAAACAGAGTTAAGCATTTAAAGATACAGCAAAGAATACAATGAATAATTTTCACATTACTGTACTTTTCTGAATGCCAAGTAAGAAGGAAAAGAGGGCTGCAAAATTAAAGGTAAAGTAAATCACTGGTTAACAAACTGGTTGGGGTGAAAACCTGCAACCACAGGGGTCCCCCATGCCTGAACTTGTAAACCACTGATGTGGAGTATACAGTGGTGTGAAAAACTATTTGCCCCCTTCCTGATTTCTTATTCTTTTGCATGTTTGTCACACAAAATGTTTCTGATCATCAAACACATTTAACCATTAGTCAAATATAACACAAGTAAACACAAAATGCAGTTTTTAAATGATGGTTTTTATTATTTAGGGGGAAAAAAAATCCAAACCTACATGGCCCTGTGTGAAAAAGTAATTGCCCCTTGTTAAAAATAACCTAACTGTGGTGTATCACACCTGAGTTCAAATTCCGTAGCCACCCCCAGGCCTGATTACTGCCACACCTGTTTCAATCAAGAAATCACTTAAATAGGAGCTGCCTGACACAGAGAAGTAGACCAAAAGCACCTCAAAAGCTAGACATCATGCCAAGATCCAAAGAAATTCAGGAACAAATGAGAACAGAAGTAATTGAGATCTATCAGTCTGGTAAAGGTTATAAAGCCATTTCTAAAGCTTTGGGACTCCAGTGAACCACAGTGAGAGTCATTATCCACAAATGACAAAAACATGGAACAGTGGTGAACCTTCCCAGGAGTGGCTGGCCGACCAAAATTACCCCTCTAGAGCGCAGAGACGACTCATCCGAGAGGTCACAAAAGACCCCAGGACAACGTCTAAAGAACTGCAGGCCTCACTTGCCTCAATTAAGGTCAGTGTTCACGACTCCATCATAAGAAAGAGACTGGGCAAAACGGCCTGCATGGCAGATTTCCAAGACGCAAACCACTGTTAAGCAAAAAGAACATTAGGGCTCATCTCAATTTTGCTAAGAAACATCTCAATGATTGCCAAGACTTTTGGGAAAATACCTTGTGGACTGATGAGACAAAAGTTGAACTTTTTGGAAGGCAAATGTCCCGTTACATCTGGCGTAAAAGGAACACAGCATTTCAGAAAAAGAACATCATACCAACAGTAAAATATGGTGGTGGTAGTGTGATGGTCTGGGGTTGTTTTGCTGCTTCAGGACCTGGAAGGCTTGCTGTGATAGATGGAACCATGAATTCTACTGTCTACCAAAAATCCTGAAGGAGAATGTCCGGCCATCTGTTCGTCAACTCAAGCTGAAGCGATCTTGGGTGCTGCAACAGGACAATGACCCAAAACACACCAGCAAATCCACCTCTGAATGGCTGAAGAAAAACAAAATGAAGACTTTGGAGTGGCCTAGTCAAAGTCCTGTCCTGAAATCAATTGAGATGCTATGGCATGACCTTAAAAAGGCGGTTCATGCTAGAAAACCCTCAAATAAAGCTGAATTACAACAATTCTGCAAAGATGAGTGGGCCAAAATTCCTCCAGAGCGCTGTAAAAGACTCATTGCAAGTTATCGCAAATGCTTGATTGCAGTTATTGCTGCTAAGGGTGGCCCAACCATTTATTAGGTTCAGGGGGCAATTACTTTTTCACATAGGGCCATGTAGGTTTGGATTTTTTTTTTTCTCCTTAAATAATAAAAACCATCATTTAAAAACTGCATTTTGTGTTTACTTGTGTTATATTTGACTAATGGTTAAATGTGTTTGATGATCAGAAACATTTTGTGTGACAAACATGCAAAAGAATAAGAAATCAGGAAGGGGGCAAATAGTTTTTCACACCACTGTATATACTGCACACTACTAGATGACTAGCTTGGACAAAAAATTAAACTGAGGGCAAAGCCTTACTTTTTCCACTTACACTGCAAGATTTTTTGTGGATGACCTTTGAGTCTCAGCCTGTGGGAGAGCTCCTCATGTGTTTAGGCCTTTCAGCTACAATATTTAATGGAATGATTTTTTTTTTAAATTAAGTTTTAGAATGACAGCTCCTGGCTGTAGATATTCCAGGCAGAGCTCAATAATGAATTGTGCTGCAGCTGTCTGGAATACTGACAATTGTGAGCCTTCCAATAAATGTACTCAGTTATAAACACATATAAAAAGAAAGCTACATTATTTTTCTCAAAGTCTATTCTTAATTTGAATTTGGTGATGACAAGAGATGAGTTTATGATTTTAGGGAAACCGATAGACACCAATCTTAATTCATACTATAAGCCAATATTGTAAATGAAATCCTAACATAAATAGCATTTCAATTGAATCTACTGTAAATTTACTGTATATTCCTTTATTCACTTCCTCTTTATACATGATTAATTGTCCAATGTTTTGTTCGTAACTAGTCTTGTGTGCTTTTAGCTGTGCATTTTTGGGTCATTATCCTGTTGGAAGATCCATGACCTGTGACTGAGACAGAACCTTCAGGCACTGGGAAGTACGAGATATGTTTTCACTCCAGAATGTCTTGATAGCACCCTGTGCCAGATGCGGCAAAGTAGCCCCAAAACATAACCAAGCTTCCTCCATTTTACACAGTATGTATGGTGTACTTTTCTTTGAAAGCTTCCTTTTTCTGTCTGTGGACATAGAAGTTATGTGCCTTGCTAAAAAGCTCCAGTTTTGTCTCATTTGTCCAAAGGACTTGCTTCCAGAAGCATTGTTGCTTGTCGATATGCAGTTTAGCAAATTACAGTCTGGCTGTGTTTTCTTTCAAAAGTGGAGTCCTTCTGGGTCTTCTTCTATTGACCTGACTGTCATTCAAAAAGAGACGGACGGTGCAATCAGACACAGATGGACCGTGACCTTGGAGTTCAGCTTGTAACCTTTTTGCTTTTTTTCTACCATTCCCACTATCCATTTGCCCATTCTGGGGTTAATTTTTCTCTTTGGGATGTGTCCAGAGAGGTTGGCTACAGTCCCATGGACCTTAAACTTCTCAATAATATTTGTAACTCATGTAACAGGAACATCAAGCAGCTTGGAGATGGTCTCATAGCCTTTGTTTTTAAAATGCCTGTCTATAATTTTTTTTCTCTTCTCCTCAGATAACTCTCTCCTTTGCTTTTTCTGGTCTACGTTGAGTGTGCAACATACAATGATAACAAACAGCAGAGTGACTTTCTTCTCAGTTTATTAGGTTGAATGACTAATTACATGATTATAGACATGTATGATGCCAATTTAAGAAAATAGCTAGGTTGAACAATCCTTCTTTTTTTTTTTTAATTTTTATTAATTTTATTGCATTCCATACGTTTTACATAAAGAAAATTTGAGTTAAGAACAAATCGATCCCCACCCCTAAGCAAGAGAGCAAGCCAAACAGCCTGAAATTTAAGACCTATAAACATACCTAAATTAATAGATTCTCTGTGCTTTATGAGATTATTTTAAAATATTACTGATTACATCCTGCCATGTTTTGAAAAAAGTCTGTACAGATCCTCTAACTGAGTATTTGATTTTTTCCAATTTCAAATAATATAACACATCGGTTTCCCACTGACTTAAAAGAGGAGAGTTTGAGTTCTTCCAGCTTATCAGAATAAGTCTGCGTGCCAACAGTGTAGTGAGTGCAATCACAATTTGTTTGTCTTTCTCCACTTTAAGCCCCTCTGGAAGAACCCCAAACACAGCTGTTAATGGGTTAGGAGGGATTGTGAGTCCAAGGCTGTCTGAAAGGTAATTAAAAATTTTCGTCCAGAATAATGTTAATTTGGTGCAGGACCAGAACATGTGACCTGTTGAGGCTGGGGCTCGGTTGCAACGTTCGCAGGTTGGGTCATGCCCTGGAAACATTTTGGAGAGTTTTAGTCGAGACAGATGTGCTCGATATATGATTTTAAGTTGTATAATTGTATGCTTTGCGCATATGGAACTTGAGTGAATTCTCTGCATTGCTACTTTCCACTCCTTTTCTGATATATTAATTGAGAGGTCATTTTCAAAATGTTCTCTTGGAGCTTTGAAAGGGAGGGATTGTAAAGTGATTTTATATATTGTAGAGATGGTGTCTAAGTCCTTGAGATTGAGCAATATTTTGAACAATCCTTCTAAACCAATTATCATCTTCTTCTACGGGTCCAACAGATGTGTCTAGGCCATTTAAGAATATCAGAATATAGAATAAGCAATATTTGATCTCTTTTTATACTTGTTTTGCTTTACTCAATGAGATATTAAAGGACTGCAGGTATACAGGTGACAGTAGCTGTTCATTTCATCACTTTCAGGAGGCATATAGCACTGTTTCAGTGAGATGTAAGAATACCAACATATTTTTCTAAGTCTATATAATAATTGAACCATCCATTTTCTGTGTGTATGTTTTCATCAGCTTTTCCTCACATAAAACCACTTCAGAGGTACGAGTCATGGGTGGGTTACGTGTCCATTGGAGAGCACACTCAAGGAGGCGCCTATGCTCAAGCATTGCCAGGGCTGTGTAGAGCTGTCAGTCAGTCTAGCAGACACTGTGAAAGGAACCAAATGTCAAAAAATGCAACCCTACGTTCAATGAATTCAAGCATAAAGATATATTTGAGTAAATAGAATCAGCTACATTTTGTAAAACATGTTTAATCAATGGGTTTGCTTCCCATGTCCTCCCTGCGTGGAGTTTGCATATTCTCCCCGTGTCTGCGTGGGTTTCCTCCGGGCGCTCCGGTTTCCTCCCACAGTCCAAAGACATGCAGGTTAGGTGGATTAGCGATTCTAAATTGGCCCTAGGGTGTGCTTGGTGTGTGGGTGTGTTTGTGTGTGTGCACCCTGTGGTGGGTTGGCACCCTGCCCGAGATTGGTTCCTGCCTTGTGCCCTGTGTTGGCTGGGATTGGCACCAGCAGACCCCCGTGAGCCAGTGTTCGGATTCGGCGGGTTGGAAAATGGATGGATGGATGTTTAATCAATGTGTTGACTAGGCTTTTCGTAGTTACTAACTGCACAAAAAGACATTTTTGCTGATAATCTATAACTAAATTAATGTATATTTAATGATTGTATAAGGTTATATAATAGGGCACATTTTTGCCTTTCTATTTTGGGTTTTGTGAAATGAGTGTGCATAGCTATTAGAGCAATATACTGTATTTTGTAATATTTTCTATTTGTTAAGCTTGCACAGCAATTTTAGTTCAATTTCACCCTAAAACATACTGAAATAATTACAATGTTTATTTTTGTTACTTTACAGACTTAATAGATACTTCTTTTACTCTTATTATGGGTGCTAAAACCAGCTGCTTTCATGTTTCCATTTATGTGCTTGTTGCAGTCTCCTTTTACGATATTCTTAGGACTCTCATAAAATTGTTGAAAAGGCAAAATCAGAGTGAAGCTGATTGTGTTACGGGTGGAGACAATATTGTACCACCACCATCGGTCTCGACAAAATCTGTTACCACACCACCCAAGTCCTCATAAGGTTTTTTTTGTAGGATGTTGTCATTTTAGGTGGTGCTTCTCAAGTGCTACTATGCTTGTCACTATGCTTGGGTCTTGAAGCTGTTAAAGGTAAACAAACAAAAAAGTTACAAAAAACAAACAAAAAAAGTCACAAAAAAGAAATTGGGATTGAAAACTTGTATGCCTTTTCTGGATATAAATAATGATATAAAAGATCCATTAATAACATCAATAATTATCCTCCATTTCAAGTTACGACTCAGACCGAGTCTCTGCATTGCCTTTTTTCCATTCTCCTTCTTTCTTCAGTCCACGTCCACCTATTGATTCACCTTTGTATTTATTCGCTTTGTAAATCCAGGATGGTTGGTTTCTCCTTGGTAGTGCAGCCTGTGATGCAGAAAGCAATGGTGCAATCAAACAGTTCAATCCTGTACAACAAAAATAAGCATCAACCTCCCAAAGATAATGTGGACAACAATAAGGATGGTGGTTTTGAACACTTAACTTTAGGGTTTCCAAACCTCAGTTGTGTCTTGCTATCAAAAACATGGTTCCTGATGGGGCCATTCCAGTCACTTATGTGACTGTTTTCTAGTGGCTATGAGGAACACATTTCTGTTATTTGTTTCGCAACTTTTTCTGACAATCAATTTTTTTAATTTGAGGGCTCATATTTTTATATCCATAATCAATGGACTTGATGTTTGCTAATGTATTAATCTGAATGCAGATTCTTACATGCAAAACTAAGACACTATAACATTTATGAAAACTAAGTATCATCTGGTCCGAGGACCATAGGACCTAGTGACAAAGAAGGTGAGCATTCATTCACAATGTCAGAAGATAAAAACATACTTTTACCTTTGTCTTCACCTGTGGAAATTTATCATTCAACATTAGTTGAACCATTCTTCATAAGTGATGTCCTAGACTTACAATGAAGTGCAGGTTGAACTTATACATGCTCTGTAAGAAAAGGGTGCTGAAAGACACCAGCATTAGGCAATGATTAGTAGCAAAAGGCAGAAAAAGGACCAAATCACAAGGCAAGCAACGCAGAGAAAAAAAGATGAAACCCAGAATGAGTGAACACAGCAAAGTGTCGAAGATCAGCTTAAGATAGGTAACTGCTGTGGATGATGGATGGGGCTCCTGCCCAGCCAGGACACCTGGAGGATGGAAGGACCGGGAGAAGAACAATACCTCCCTGGGACACGAGAGGGCAGCCACCCTGGTTTGCTTTTGGGCCACGGAGTTTGGAAGCTAAAACCTGTGGGGGCCCTTGGCCACCACCAAGGGGTGCCTGGATGGTTCCAGATCCATGGACCGCAGCACATCCGCCAAACCAGGAAGTGCTAAAGGAAGGCATCTAGAGCACTTCCGGGTGCATTATAAAAGGGGCCGCCTCACTCCATTCAGGGAGCCGGAGTCGGGAGGCAGAGGACAGAGCTTGCAAGGAGAGGAGAGGAAGTAGCCAATGAGAAAGAAGAGAGAGAAGAAGAAAAGGGACTGAGCTTTATTGGGTTTTGTGCATTGTGTGTATTGTGCTGAAGAAAAAAGGCAGTTCTTTATTAGACCTGGAAGGGCTAGCCAGTCACATGGTCGGATGGACAGAAGCACTTCTGGGTCAAGGCCTATTTAAAGGACTGATGGGAACCCAGCAAGCGAACCGGAGTCGGAAGGAGTGCAACAGAGCTTGCTGGGAGGTATAAAGGAGAGAATTGTGTTTTGATATTAATTTAATTCTGTTTATATTGGCTGTGGTGCTTTGAAGGCATTGTGCAAGAAGAAATAGTTAAAGAATACTTCTTGGTGCTTTTACTTGGTGTCCAGAGTGTTTGTCTGCTGGGGTTCACGGGGCAACAGCGACCCCTAGTGTTTACACTGCCCTGATGTCATGGGCTTTCTTTATACTGAGAGCGGTGAGTTTAACATCACAGTTGACAGGGTTATGAAAAAAAAAATTATTTGACTTGCATTTTAAATCATTTTGGAGGTGATGATCACATTCCTCAATGGGCTTAGATTGTGACATTAAGCAAGTCACACAATTTGTCTGTGCAGTCAGAATCTTAGATTTTGTTGTAAAGGTATTGTAAAGTACTTTTGGAAGGTGTTTACCATTACATATAGGATGTAAGACTTAATTTAATACTTTATAAATGACTCTTTACAACAACAATAAAATGTATTTATTTAGCACATTTACATACAAGAGATGTAGCTCAGCGTGCTTTACAAGATAATGACAAGAAAAGACAAAATAAATTAAAATTAAATGATAGTAATAATGAATAAATTATATACCAGATATAAATGAAGCACACTAACATAAGATAGATAAATAATTTAGAAAAGTATAGTTCTTAAATAGAGAAGTGTTTTTTTAAGTCTCTAAACGCGAGTCCAGTGGTCCACATGTGGCCAGGGTGGACAGAAAAAAAAACTCTCGAGTTAAGCCGAGCAGGAGAAAAAAAACTAAATCTGTAGGGGTTCCAAGACCAAAAGACCTCCCAGCCTCTACTGGGCATTCTACCTAACATACATGTTCTTAAGTAGATCTTTATTGTTTTTCTTTTTTTACATGGAAAGTTGGGGAATATGCCTTCATTAAAACACGACAGATGGCTGCAGAGGACTTTGATCAGGTGGTGCAGAAGACCAACACAGAAGAACTAGAAAAGAAAACACAAAAAAAAGTAAAAATTAGTAAAGATTGCATGTTCATTGAACAGTGTGATAATGTCATGCATATCTAGTTTATTAAGAGTAGAACTAATAAGTAGTTACAGAAAGGTCAAATTAAAAAGTGTTTTTTAAATGATGTACAATGTTACCCTGGTGTATCTCTATTGGTAAAGTATTCTGGATTTTTAGTTCATAATAGTGCAGAAGGCTGCCTCACCACTACTTTTATGCTTGGAATAATAAGCAGACCCCTATTAGAAGATCTGAGGTTACAACTTGGAATGAGGGGGATAGAAACTCCAAAATATAGGAAGGAACAAGATTATTTAAGGATTAAATAGTTAATTTAAGTTAATTCTGAAGGACACAGGTAACCAATGTAACAACACTAAAACTGATGAAATGTGCTCAGATTTTTTTTCCATCTAGGATTCTTGCTGCTGTGTTTGGGACTAACTGCAACCGATTGATGTCTTTCTTAGATAGGCCAGTTAGGAGTGGATTACAGTAATGTAACCAACAAAAAACAAAAGTGCTAATTAATTTTTTGGCATCTTCCAATGTTATGAGAAGTCTGACTTTTGCAATGTTCCTTCAATGGAAAAAATGCAGTCTTAGTAATATGGTTAATATGCGAGGAAATAATTCTTAGGCTTAAAAAAACAAAAAAGAGATATCGGCAAAGAAAAAAAGGAATTTTTTAAAATTTAAAATTGTGTGCCCCATTAGATTTGTGTTTGTTGATCCTGCCAGCCATGTGTCTGCATTAGTCCCTTATCAATTGGCTGAAAGGCACAAGAGATCCTCTGATGTGGGCAAAACCCTAGTACGTTCTAGTTAACAGGGAGAGTTTTCATCTCTTCAAAGGTTCCTGTAATTATTTCCTTATAGGAATGTGCTGAAGCTAATGTTTATATCTATATATAACTATATAATGTTTACATATATATATATATACAGTATATAGGGTGTCCATAAAGTCTGTGTGCAATTTAAAATACTTTGTAAGTATATGTGATAGAAAGAATTCGTAAAAAGAATTAGAAAGCTTGATGTATCTGGATTTTTTTTTCTTTAGAAGTTTTATTTTTGTCATATTTGGGGAACTGAAAATCCACGTGAATCTGTTGAACATGAAAGAGATTCTTCCAAAGTTAATGTGTGATGTGCTTTGGGAAAAAATCGAGTCATAGGGCCATTCTTTTTTGAAGGGCGTGTTGTTAATAGTGATAGCTATTTAGAAATGTTGCAAAATTATTTTATTACTTAACTTGAACAATTAGGACTGATAGAGAATACAGTGTTTCAAAAAGATGGTGATCCTTGTCACTTTGCTTTGCATTGTAGACAGTTTCTACATGAGAAATTCCCTAACAGATAGCTAGGAAGAGGTGGACCATTTTCTTGGCCTCCACTTTCACCAGATTTGACTCCATTTGATTTCTTTTTATGGGGACATGTGAAAACTAATGTTTATTCAACTAAACCTCGATCATTAGAATACTTGCAAGGTAGGATATCTGATGTGATTGTTGGTATTACTGAAAATCAGCTTGAAAATGATTTCCGAGAACTACAGAATCATATTACCCTTTGTATTAGTAATGATGGTGGACATTTTAAAAATTAACAAGAACGATACAAAAGTGTAAGTGTTTCTTCTTTCTAATCCTTTTCACAGATTCTACTTACAAAGTTACAACTATTTTAAATTGCACATAGACTTTATGGACACACTATATATATATATATTGTAAAGGACGCTATATAGTGCCCGACCCGGCACAGACTTACGCAGAGGCAAGTTTAAATATCACACAGGCTTTATTAGTTGTCTTCAGCCGTGGGGTACGTCTTCCCCGTGTCCAACAGGCCCAACACAGTCCCAAAAGCACAAAACACAGTACACAAACCAATGCTTCACCACTCCTCGCAGGCAACCTCGTCCTCTTCCTCCCGATTCTGGCCCCTCAGTGGTGGAGGCTGGCCTGTTTTATAGTCCACCCGGAAGTGATCCAGGTGCTTGACCACCTGGTCCCAATTGCACCTCCGGTTGGGGCTGATGACTTGTCCAGCCGGGATCTCAAGTCTCTGCAGCACCCTCTAGCGGCCACCCCATCTCCCAACCAGGCTGTAGAGGACTCCATCTCCCATGGAGCCATGCGGGAGACTGGGAAACGAACATCGGCCAGGGTGGCTGTCACCAAGCATCCCAGGGTAGGTATTGAGCTGCCCATGGCGGCTCCCCCGGAACATATGCAGCTGGGGCGTCCCGGCTGGGCATGGGACCCAGCTGTCCATCATATATATCATATATATTGTGAGACTTGCCTGGACACCACCAGTCGGAGACCACATCTTTATAAAAATCACACGTTTATTTTCCATTAATACACACAGTCCCAAACACCACACATCCTTGGCCGCCAATCTCCTCCTGGGAGCTTCGTCCTGCTCCCTCTCCCGACTCTAGCTCCCTGACTGTTAGGAGGCGGGCCCTTTTATTCCCGCCCGGATGCATTCCAGGTGGCTGGGAACGAACTTCCGGCAGCACTTCCTGGTGTGGCGGAAGTGCTGCCCTTTGCCCTGGAAGCACTCCAGGCGTCCCTGGCAGGTTCCTCCGCCATCTTGCCAAGTGTGGCGGAAGTAATGTTCTCCCGGGTCCCAGGAGGCTTAAAGCGTCCCCTGGCGGTGGCCACGGGTCCCAACGAGTAGGAAAGTCTCTCCTCCTTTCCCGTGGTCCTCTCCTGCTCCAGGGCAGTTGTGTCCTCCTGACCCGGAAGCTTTTACTGCCACCTTCCGGACCTTCTAGGCGTCCCGGCCGGGTAAGAACCCCAGCCGTCTGTGACAATATATATATTCCAAATCAAGTCCAATCAACTGAATTTACCACAGGTGGACTCCAATTAAGCTGCAGAAACATCTCAAGGATAATCAGGGGAAACAGGATGCACCTCAGCTCAATTTTGAACTTCATGGCAAAGGCTGTGAATACTTATGTATATGTGATTTCTCAATTTTTTTATTTTTAATAAATTTGCAAAAACCTGAAGTAAACTTTTTTCACATTGTCATTATGGGGTGTTGTGTGTAGAATTCTGACGAAAAAAATGAATTTAATCCATTTTGGAATAAGGCTGCAACATACCAAAATGTGGAAAAAGTGATGTGCTGTGAATACTTTCTGGATGCACTGTATATATATATATATATATATATATATATGTGGCTGGCATCTTGGCCAGAATGGATGGGCTTTATAACGGAAGGAGAACAGGAGGACCAAGACATGAATTCCCCTTGTATGCTGGGTGGCAGCATCCCTCTGGTAGACCCCCCATTTTTGCATGTCCATGGCAGCATGGGAATTGCCATCTTGAGCTGAAAGGAACTTATGTAAGTATTTTGATAGATCTTTGAGTATGAGAGGAGCACAGTGAGTATTAGTAAAAGACTTATAGAGCTAGAGAGAGAAAAAGAAACAGGACAACACATCAACAAGAAGTGGAAATGCCTCAATACAGTCTCTGATTCATCCTGATCATAAAGACTTATTCTATATATTACTGGACATGGGAGCAGTTCTGCATTGTCCAATTTTTTGACATATCTTTGGCATTATGTTATCTTTCCCTACTGTGGAATATAAAGTTTTGATAGAGTCATACAGAATATTGCAAAGAATACAGAATATTTTGCTATTAATTATATTTACTTTTGTTATGCCTATGGATATAACACCAAGAGAAATTCTACCTTTTCGATCAATAAAATTCAGTTCCGTTAAGGAAGACATAGACGGCCTGATATTTTGTTATTTCTGTGAAGTCATAATCATCATGGAAGTGACAGGGAAACCTCAAAAGCTGCAGGAATGCAACATGGTAGATCAGACACAACAGACACAATTCTTCCTGCACTTCAGCTGCTTCAGTAGTTAAGTCAATATAATGGATATTCACTCCACCATCTCTTTACAACCCTCCTAGGCATTCTGAGTGCCTTTGCCGATGGCACTGTGTACAAAACCAGAAGCAGCACTCAACAAGGTGCCATTCCATTGCAGACATCCTCTCTCTCACAACACATACACACATACTATAGTCACACAACCATATCTAGTAATGCTTGGCCAATTTTGATTAATCAGATAACCTAACGTGTAGGAGACATTAGAGAGAACTTTGGAGTGGTGGCCTTATTGTAAACCACAGCACCAATGGGGAGAACTAGTGGGCTCAGCAAAGGCCAGGCAGTGTCTAGTCCAGTGACCAAACCTAGTACAGGTCGCCTAAATCTGCCTGTCTGTCCATTATACACACACACATGGAAGTGTGTGTGTGTGTGTGTGTGAGAGAGAGCATGTGTCTATGTATTAAGCTTACATAGCAAGGGCTACAATGGAATTTTTTAGCCAACATAATCAGTCAGCTCTGAATCACTGGGGGTGACTCTTGGGTGTAATAAAGGAAAATTCTATTGGCAACATGACCTTTAAGTTGATAAACAAGTACTATAACATTTAACAACAGTCACAACTAGTAAACTTTTATGGTTCTCTAGCCATGCACCCTTGAAAAAAACAAGGAAAAATAGTAAACCTTGTAATCAAGTGCAGATGTTACGGCATCAGGAAAGTTAAATCTAATCTCTCTGATGTAATGTGGTTATTAAGATTAAGGTGTGCTGCAACTAAAAGCTTAGCATGACAAAGGGCCTTTATTTCCAATTTACTGTTGCATATTCACTTCTTACTTCCCAGGGCATTTTATTTAGGTTTAGTTAATTTGGCACGATACACAAACATGGATTGCCATCTCCTTAAATAGGCCTTTACTGTACCTGATTTCTACCACAAATTACCTGCTAAGTGAAGAGTATGTCTGGTATAACTGTAAGATATGACAAGGAGCAGGAATATCCTAAGGTGGCCAAGTGTTGAGAAAACATGTTATTCTCTTCTCCATACAGAGCATTCTTGAGACTTTTTTTTTAATCGTTATATTTTTTTCAACAGGATTCTACTAAATATGACAGATCCCTTTTAATCCTGTCTCTTCATTGCCATTTGCAAGCCAAGAGTGGACAATGAGAGGAATCAGGAAGAGAAAATTTCACATTTCAGATTGGCGATCAAGACGTGAGAGAATGTAATAGTGTGTTTTCCAGTTCTGCATGTGTCATATGGAGGGCACAGCGTAGCATGCAGAAGAGAGGAAGGAAACGATCCTCAGCATGTATTTGTTACTGTTCCATACTGCTCTAGGATTTTTTATTTATTTGCCCTCAGTGTAAGTCACAGACTGTTATGAGCTAATGAGTCCTAATCTCCCTTCCTATTTTGTCTACCACAACAGGGTGCAGTTTTGACACCTAACCATCTAGGCCAACAAATATCCCACTGTAATGGGATTCCATATCGTAATACACAATTATAGTAATGCCCGTGTTCCCTTATTGTACATTTTATTAATGACACAGGACAAGTAGCTGCAAGATAGCCCAATAGTGTAAGTCCTGGGCTCCACTCACAAAATGGCTTTTCATGGTTTAATTATATTTTTCAGTTTCAACTGAAATATTTTTTGTAGTTTTCAGAATGCATTTTACAACAGTACACTGAACCAAATTTGCAAAAGCATTATTTTAATTATGATTTGTTTAATTTTTAGATCATTTATCTTTCTCACAGAAAAGCTCCCCCTTAAGGCATCAGCCTAACCACAGTGCTACCCTTTATTATAGTGATTGAATAAAATAAAAAACAGTTGTTAAATGCTTCAGTAGACTATAAATATTGTCATGAAGGGTTCCTCCTGTGAGAAAAACAATATGAAAATGTTCAAGGTTCTCACAGAAAGACTTCTCAGCATTAATATTTACAGTCTGTTCCAGGTGATAACCATTTGTTTTATTATTTTATTTAGTCATTATAATACATGGGGTGCACAGGGATTAGCTTATATTTTAAAGCTCCAGGAGGCTGCGTTTGAATCTCAGCCCCGCCATTGTCTCTGTGGACTCTGTGTGGCTTTTCCCCCCACATCCTAAAGATAAGTACAAGACTTGTGATATTAAATTGTCCAAGTGTGTGTGTCTGTGATTTTGTGCTACAATTGTCTGGTTTCTAAACTAGGGATAGTTTCTGACCTGGCATTCAGGGCTGCTAGGATGGACTTTCATTCTCAACGCCTCTGATCATGATAAATTAATACAAATAATTGTAGAAATCTATAATATAATATAATATAATATAGCTGCGGTGGGCTGGCGCCGTGCCTGGGGTTTGTTTCCTACCTTGCACCCTGTGTTGGCTGGGATTGGCTCCAGCAGACCCCCATGACCCTGTAGTTAGGACATAGCGGTTTGGATAATGGATGGATGGATGGGTAATATAATATAATATAATCCTTATATATAATTTGAAAGTATCCGTATGTATGGTGTTCGCATCAATACCCCGTATGTATGACGATGTATGGTGTTCACGTCAATACCTCAACTCAAAACAAGTTAGAACCATGCAATGGGACTCTGCCTCTGTAATTAGAACATAGCGTGACAAATGCGGACGCAGTATAGCATGATTGGTTAAGAATGTTCAAAAGCTACAGTGGACGGCTGAGTAAAGTAAGCCAGTGTTGGTTCAAGCAGATAACAGTAAGTTTGGTGTTTTAAAATGTGTTATTGAATCAAGGTGACGTATATGAGCCGGAAGAGAATTCCCAAGTTCAGGAGCACTATGACAGATCCTCGAGAGAACAGAGTCTGATGTGTGGTAAAGAAAGTACAGCTGCAGATGAGGATGTGAGTGAGCGAGAGGGGTGTCAGATTGTATGAGATCAGTGACGTTGTGGAGAGCTTTAAATCTTAAGAGCAGGATTTCATATTGTATTCTGTAGTTAACAGGGAGCCAGTGAAATTGAGAGAGAGTAGGTGTACTATGTTCAGTGGATTTGGAACAGCAGGTTATTATTCTGGCAGCAGGATTTTGAAGAAGTTGTAAGCGATGGATAAGTTTTTGTGGGATGCCAGATAGAACAGCATTACAGTTATCTATACGTGAGGTGACTCGGGCATTACTCAATACTTCAGTACTGTGTTGCGTAAAAACAGGATGAAGTCTAGAAATGTTTCGGAGATGGAAGAAGGCAGTCCGAGAAATGTTACTTATATGGGAGGAATTATTTAATAATAATAATAATTATTATTAGTAGTAGTAGTATTATTTAGTAATTGCCTTTAATAGTGTATAAATGGTGTGAGATATGGCCGGCCATTCATTCCAACCAACACCCCCAGGCCGCAAGATGGAGTCCTCCTTGCAGCATGGAGATGCCCGAATGCCAGTAGGGAATTATGGACAGTGGACTTTTAATGCACAGCCCTGCTGGATACTATGGGGGCCGACAGGAGTCGCTGCGGGGAGGACCAGGGACTATTTTCCCTACAACCCGGAAGTACGTCCCAGTCACATGGACAGAAGAAATTATGTGCTTCCGGGATGAAGAAAAGGAGTTTTTACCTGACCCAGAAGTGATAGAAAGTCACATGGACTGAGGGATCAAACACTTCCAGGTCGAGGACTATAAAGGACTGTGGGAGATCCCAGACAGATGAGCTGAGTTGGGAGGCAGGGTGGCTAAGGGCCTGGGAGAGTGGAGGATTGGTTATTGTTTATTTGATTATTGTTATTGGAGTATAGTGGAGAGGAGGGTGCTTTGTACACTTTATTATTATAATAAATATTCATCTTTGGACTTTTACCTGGTGTCTGACATGTGGTCTGAGGGTTCAAGGGAGTGAAAGCGTCCCTAATCTGTCACAATGGATATAAATAATTACATTTAACGATTCGCCAAAATCTGTTGTATGCAAACGATACTGTTTTAAATGTTATTGTTTTTTCATCAGAAAACCCAGTTTCCACATCTACGTTTATTAGTTTAAATGGTACTTTTACCACTCGCAATAGGGCGGACGCGCTGACGTATCGTGTCGACTGGGCAACACAGTGAATGAGGCATCTATCTATATATGTCTATGATTTGTTCGCTTTCCGACATAGTGTAAATAAAGTAAATTCATCTCACTGTGGTGCGTATTCCGTACGTAATACCATGTAACACATTATAATTCTCCTGCTTTACGCAAATATACCCATGCCACTGAAAAAAAGACATACAATTACACGATCCACTTCAGATGCCAGAGAAAAGTCCAACGCCACAGCAGACACAATCCAAGGTAGAGGAACTTACAATAAAATGTGAATCAGAAAACTGTTTGTTCTATTTCTATGTTCTGTTTCTTGGGTATCCCTGCTAGTATAATATAATTGTGGTGTGTACACACAAAACCAAGAAAAGGCTATGATAAAGGGGCACTACCCTTTCCTTTAAGCACTGTATTCTTTTTAATTAAGGTAGCAAACTTTTTATATTCTAATAAAGTATGCCATTTATTTCTAACATTACTCCTCCTCCGAGTTTCTTTCCAATATTTAAAAATCTTACTCCCCAATGAAAATGCTAGATGACTCTTCCCAGATGGTAGAACAACAACACTGCCTAGGTTGTTACATTACATAATTTCGTGTGTTGAAGTGCATAACTGAGGGGCCATTTGTTAAATGTAGCTAACACAAGGCAGTACATTAGATCCCGCTGTCGAAATGGGACTGACTTGTAAAGTGAGTTAAGACTGTACTTAACATGGCACAACAAATGATTTTCAATGCAAACATGGTTTAAACTTAAACAAATATTGTGAAGCTCCTAGTTACTTTAATGAAACAATCACAAGTCAAGAGCCAACTGTATTATAAATGCAATAGAACAGTACACATTCCAACACAATGTCAACTCAAAGACAGAAAGATTTTAAGAAGCGACACAAAGCACAGAATGCTGCATATGATTTGGGCTGCAAGAACAACATTAAAGCAAAATATCATACTGTACCATGACACATCGGTGAACAAACAGGGTAGTCATGAGGAATGTATATACTGTAGATAGCACTGGAACCCCAGAGCCAGAACAGTGTATATTGTAATGCACCCTTGAGCCTAAGCCTCAAACTTGGTTCTATGCCTCACAATATGAAGACGTATGGAAGAGTGACCACGTCTCCAGGAGGGAAAGAAATATGCATGGAACTGAATGATTTAGTAGTAGTACTGGCACATGTACAGAGTACTTTAGTAAAATACTGTTATTGTACAATTGAAAATGAAATGTAAGCAACTGGGTGAATGTACTCAGTGTTAGAGTGTCAAACAGAGGATGTGCAACTTTGTTTTGTTTTAATTCTCTCCTATGGTATGACCTCCAGGGGGTCCAGAATGTGTCCTAAAACCGAACTTACCATTTTAATTGGCTTGTTAATTCAGTAGGTCTCTCTTGAAGTGATGTTACTATCCTAGCACATCACAGAGTATAAAATGACACTGGTCATCACAGAGTTGTAGAAGACGTGAAGGATGTCAATACCCACTTTAAAGGAGCGCAGTCTCCTGTAAGAAAAAAGAGCCTGTCCAATCAGTCATTCATGTGGACCCCCAAGTACTTGTAGGAGTTTGCCACCTCTTCATCCACTCCCTCCCTAATGATTAGACTCTGTTGCAGCAAAAGTCAATAACCAATTGTTTTATTTTGCTGACAATTCTTTTTGCACCAAAAAACAAAATTCATCACCTGACTGCTATAGATAGATAGATAGATAGATAGATAGATAGATAGATAGATAGATAGATAGATAGATAGATAGATAGATAGATAGATAGATAGATAGATAGATAGATACTTTATTAATCCCAAGGGGAAATTCACATAATCCAGCAGCAGTATACTGATACAAAAAACAATATTAAATTAAAGAGTAATAAAAAATGTATGTAAAAGCAGCCTTTATCAATACACCCTGTAAGTGCAGAAGCATTTGAGAATTTCTGCAAGTGACAGAACCTGGTGTTATACTTACTGTATACTTGGAGGTTTACAGAGTGAAGATAAAAGGAGACAGAAGTACTCTTTGTGCTCCAGCGTTGCTCACACAGAGGCACAGTTCTAGAGTTTCACAAACTGTGGCCTGCCCACAAGATAGTCCATTATGCAGAATACCATACACTCATCCACTTGCATATCCCTGAGCTAAACAGAGATGGCTGGGTGGCATTGAAGGCACTGGAGAAATCAAAAAACACATTACAGAAGTTACACAGTCACATATTTAAAAATGTGAAAATGTGAAACCTTTGGAAAAAATATGCAAATAAATGATAGAGTACCGTCAAGACCATGCAAGCCATTCATAATACACAGAAAGACACAGCAGAAAATAGAGAGACAGAGAATTGCCTCATTAGAACCTGAGAATGTAATTTTTCTACTAATTAGAGTGAATGAGGCTGTGCCTTTAGGGCATAGAGCACAGCTTCGCAATTTTATTTTCTTGGCATACCACCTCAAACAATTAATACACTCTAAGTTGAAGTACCACCATTTTTTCAGTCCTAAAAAGATGAGTACTTAACTCTCACTAGGCACAACTAAAGGTTATATTTGTTGAACACCAAAATCCCCTCACCACTTTTATGTGAGGTCGATATGCTTGATTAATCTTTTCCATACATCATCCTTCTCTTCATTCAGACCTTTTTCCTTCAGATTTCCTTTTTCTTTATCCATCCACCTCTGCTTTGGCGTCCCTCGCTTTCTCTTTCCCTCTACTTCCATTCCCATTATTCTTTTGCCCACATATTAACTGTCTCTCCTCATCACATGTTCATACCACTTCAGCCTATTGTCCTATATTTTTTCTATTTATTTATAACATTTTTAAATATATATATATATATATATATATATTTCCTTCTCTTGTTGTGCCTTTTTTGTTGCACAGGTCTCCTTCTATGTTCAATCTATTGCTGTATTTGTTTTTTAAGGAGGGATGAAGTGTTCTGAATATTGGAAGCTACCGTACATCTAAAAATAGTTTTCCACTGTTGATTAATATTAAAGACATTAATTTTATTGAACACTAAAATGATGTGAGAAATAAATTTGTTTTAGTATTAATAATTGTCAGCAATTTTCTCATTCCTCATTGTATATTCTTCTCCATAAGTCTGCCAAATTAATAAAAAAAAGTAAAATAATAATAAACAGGACAGGTTTACCAAAACTAAAAAATATTGTAACATCGGTGGAGCAGACCTAAGGGAGAGACAGAGACACATTAAGCAGACTATTCATTCAGTAGATGGGGTTAAAAGAAAGCACTTACCTGTTAGAATGCTATTTTTGCAGAAATCCATTGGGTTTGGTGTGTAGTTCTCTGGGATTTTTGATCCTGGCATTGATTAGCTGAAGGATGTGGCGGATTGGGGTGGGGGATCTGTGGGAGTCTTTGAATTGGTGGGGGATAACAAAGATCAGGCGGGCGAGAAAGGAGTGGAGTGTTACACAGCTACATTGTGAGACTGTGAGTAGTGGAACTGAAGTGCTGTCAAGCATGGGGACTCGGGCTCAGACACTTTGTAACCAATAACTCTTTTAAGGCACACTTTTTCTAGATGATATCTGCTCATACACCACAAATTGAGAACTAGTGCTATGCAGCAAAAATTAGTAGAAGTGAAAGACATTCAATGGTAAGATTCAGTCCTTGTTTAGGTACAGAACAGTAACGTTTGCTGTGAAATCAAAAGGCTGGCCTTTTGTAAACTATCCATTAGCTACAGTTACAGCTGTTTCCATAAACACTTGCAAGTTTTTCTTTCATTTCTTCATAATGTCCTTCATATTAATGTGTTTTATCTGGGACATATCATAGATTTAGCAGATTTCCCACCCATTAATGAAAAAAGAATTGAAGCAACAGAAAAAAATAACCATTTCCAAGAGCATAACTGATATTAAGGAAGCAAGAATAGGAGAGATCTTCAAGGCACTGATAAGGTAAGTACCACCAGTCTAGCAGGAGAGGCGGCACACTTGCTGACACAACCTTCTTTTCCATCCCCAGTTCAGATGGGCGTTGACTAAAAGGTGAGTGATGCCACTTTTGGTTCTCTGCCACCAAGCCCTGCTCTTTTCTGGACTGAGCAGTATAAATCCACCCAGCACCAGAAGGAGGCATTCAGTTTGACTTGCACACCATAACAGCTGAATACTCAGGAACACTTCTTTCTTTTCATATTTTAGCACTCTTGTATGCTTGTTTATATTTTTGATCCCTCATTATTAAAATGGTTCCCCAAATCTCTTTATCTTAAGAGATCTGTTTAGGTCATTTTTAGCCTTGTTGAATTGGTAGTGCTAAAACTACTACAACTCTACTACTACTACCACCACCACCAAAATGTCTCTACTATTACTCAGTTAATAACAGCTTTGTTGAAGAAAGATGTTATTGTGACCAAATATATTTGTCCATAAATGACAAAAATTTTTTTAGGATGATTTCATAATATATTGTTTTAGAGGTAGAAATAAGGGCAGCAAATCACTACACTTGGTAAAGAATCAATAGGTATCAGACGTTAGCATGTTTATCTAATTAGGGAAGGGATATCAGGGAGCCAGAAACTTTGTTCTCTTTGTATCACTCTCTTTAGACTTCATATTCGGCCAAGCAATCAAAACTTTGATGATCAGTTTACTTTGATTTACATCCTAGTGCAACATTTGACTATTCTAGTGCTTAGCTGAAATTTCTCTCCATTTCCCAGTCTGTTGTGTAAATATTGTCTTTTCCAACACTGCTGATTAGTGATAACATTCTGAAATATACAGGTCCAATTTCACACCTCTGGCTCTCCTAAGCCATTTAAGAATTCACCCAATTTTAATGCGTCCTGTTTAAAACCAGTAGACTTTAGTCCGTTTTGACAAATGACTAATTCAACTGCTTCTCTAGATGTTGATGGAGTTTAAAGTTTAAAAACTATTAAACTGTCATAGACATGGATCTCAGCAATATTATTTACTACACTGAAAGTGTAATGGACCTGAGGATAGTTTAAGGGTTCTAGCTAAAGACAATCATGTCCCTTGCCTGCTCGGGTACTATATCACCACCCTGGGAAGCAGGATGGACACATATGCAGCTTGCACCTTTGGAAGGGGAATCTGTTGTTATTTTTAAACTGTTTTAACTATTTTTTAATCTGTTACTGTGTTTGTACTTTTTGTGTACATATAATTAACTTTGTGCAATTTCAAAGTATTATATACTGCCAAGTTGTGTTGTATGGATGGTCATCACCATTTTGGGACACATTGTTTGTAGCCACAGCCATATCGTATATGTTCTCTATGCCCAGTGTCGGTCATTTAGAATGAGGTCATGTGACATTTTATGTCATCATGGTGCTCCTATATATGATGTTGGCACTAAGCTTCTGACATCTATGTATAGGATCATAATTTTAATATCTGTTTTTCTTCTTTAGTATTACTGGAAGCTTGCAATGTTAGTGTTAGGATCTCTTGATTTGATTTTATTGACTACAGGTTTTCTTTAACATCTCTGGTTTTGTTTCTTCTTTTTTTTGTTGGTTTCTGACCCCTGCCTATCTTTTGCCTTAATTTCTGCCGTATCCTTGTTTTTCATTTCCTATTTGCCATACTCTATATAGCCTTCTAACAATTTTTTACTTTGACATTAAATAGCCTTTTTCTGTTGATCAATGGCAAAAAGAAAAATTAAGTGAACTGTGATTCAATGTTTAATAACAATAAAATGTGAAAACATCCAAGGGGGTTGATACGTTTTACAGGTATTGTGTATACTGTATATATATATAATATATACACACAATATATATTCTAAGTTATATATCTTAGAATGAACCAAACTAAATTGTGTATTTTAATTGCAAATACCTAATTGTTTTTTAAATACATTTTAAAGCATCTAATGAATTAACTTGGGACCATAAAGTGGCATATTCAAATGCCATGGCTGACTCATTTTATGACACTGCCCATGTTGTTTACATGATTGTATATTGTGAAGTTTAATCAAATTTGCCACTTAAGTGCAGGGTGTGTTTTAGCTGAGCGACTGTGTCGTGCCACGGACATCAAATAGGACGCAAAGCAGTGACTAATTATTGGTATATTCCTAAATGAGACTGTGCTGTTTTGTCCTTTGTTTCAAAGATGAGCTCTCTAAGTGCTGTTTTCAATTGCAAATGGATGTGAGCAAAGATTGATTATGGACACATTTGTTTATGCTTCTTTTTACTATATAAAGTATTGAGGCTGTTACAAAATGGTAAGTTGTGAAGAGCTTATTGTTTTATTTTTGGAATTTTAATATGTAATCATTTTTTAAGTTTTAAATATTCAAGATCAACCAAGTTCAAAATTTCTCAGGCACAAAAGCTAAGGGAGATGAAAGCCTCCTACAGGAAATGGGTTTCTTGAGCAAGCTGTCAGTGTTTTCCAAAGGGAAGGCATTAAAGCACTATGTAGGTGGTGGAAACTGCAGACATCTTTAATCCTCCTACACATAAAGGTATACAGTATTTTCATTCCATACCATGTGTTGTGTACTCTATTTCAAATGCTAAACACCACTCCTAGAAAGGCTGCAGAAATGTTGTCTAACACATAAATAATGGAGGAAAATAATGTTTACAAAGAATAATTATTTTTAAAAAATAAAGTGAAAAAGTACTGTTTAGAATTTAAATGGTTAATGCATGTGGGAAGATTTAAAACCTAAAAATCTTTTCATACAAATCTCCATTAGGAACAAAGTTGAATTGGGACATCACATTTTACAAGAAATATGTGAATTCTAGTGGCCTACTGGATATTTGCTGCATACACTATGGTGCCTGTGTTATGTCATGGCACAAAGTCCAATCAGATCAATTAATGCATGGACAGTCCACCTATATAACAAGCTAAAACAACCAAATCCCTAATAAGAGCTCATGCAGCAGTGTAAACTAAATTCATAGACCCAGTGGCCTAGTAGTTTCCACCATAACCATAACAACAAAGCAATACAGAAAGTTAATACACACACTGTACCTACCATGGTAGGCGTGAAGACAACACGCAACTCTAGTAAATAGCTGTCACAGTGTACACAATCACAAAATTTACAAGTCTACATGCTTCAGTACTGCAAACCTGATGGCAAAGTGCAACTCCAAATCTAATACAGACAAAAAAAAAATTTGATTTAACATTAAACTGTCAAAAGTCATTAGAGCAGACAACTTTTTTCAGCATTGCTAGTTGATCACCTTCTCCGTGACAGAATGATGCAATAACTTAAATGCTGTCATATTTACTAAGCAACAAAATTATGTTCATAAAAGTACCTTGGTCTGCTGTATTATCCTCAAAGGTCGTACGAACAGTGAAGTAACGTTAGTTAGGGAGCATACAGTATATTTCCAGGCAATTCTGAATTGAGCATTTAAACACCGGTTATATTCAAGACAAACAAGTCTGTATCAGATTTAGTACCACACAGGAAAGGTGAACAAAATCTGATTTGAAAAGCTGATGTATTTTTTGGTTTACATCTTTCTTACAAGATCAGTGTCCATATTTATCGGGTGTTTTAGAGTAGGAACAGTCCTAACTAGCTCAAAAATCTCACTGAAATTTGATCCACTTTTAGGAGTAGAAGTAATAGCATTTTATTACATTTTCCTAATTTAATAAACTACTTCCAACTTCACAAGGATTTAGTGGAGCTTATGAGCTGTCTTAAATTGTTAGGACCTGCCAGATGATGGAGTTCAGAGATTGGTACACACATCCCAGGAAAGGCTGATTGGTCTGACAAACACAGAATAATATAATAACAAATATTATTATATATTCCGTAATCAAACCATCTACATGGAAAAGCTGAAATGAAAATGTGACTTTTTTGGCCACAGGAAATGTGCAGATATGCAATGGTGAATATTTAGGTGTCATACCCAACCATTTCTTGGATTTTGCACTAAACTTAGATATATATTTTATTTTATATATACGTAACTGATATATAACTTTTATAATGCAACAGGTAATATGCAGTTCTACATTTCCCCACAACATCACATGAAGCAATGTTAAAGCTAGCTACATTCATGCAAACAGGCACACAGATTGACGTTATGGTTCCAAATTTGGATGATGTGGATATGATGTCAGTATCACCACACAGGTGTTAATAGATGCAAACTGTATTGCCATAGCTATCATATCACCCTGAAGATAAGCGTGACTCGATGGGTCGTTGAGAGAAGGTCACACCGGTATGCTGAGCTCTGCTTTCCACAGACCCCTAGAACATCCCAGTTACACTTTACAAGTCCAGGAAGATTCAAGAAGGCAGACAGAAACTCCTGGAGCATTGGATAAATGCAGCCTCAAAGAGGGTAAGTGGAGATCATGGAGAGGGACACTGCATGCCGGATCACTGGAAGAGTGAACACAACTTACACACTGCAAAAAACAAAATCTAAGCAAGTGAAATGTACTTATATCATGACGTTAAATCTTTTTTTCCTTATTGTAAGAATTATTGACTTTTCAAAAAACTTGTATTTACAATTATTTAGCATGTTTTGAGAAATCTTGTCAAGTAAATTTTGCTTACCCCATTGGCAGATTTTTTTGCTAAATAAAAGCAAAACAACTCTCATTTCAAGTTTTTTTTATCTAGTTTTTGCATATGCATTTTTTGCAGTGTAATCGTGTTTTTAGTATAACGTTTACTTAATGTGGCATTTCATATGACCATAATAGTGAGAAGGCAATTCTTCTGAAAGCACAACTGTGGATTGTTCATTGTTAAATAAATGTGGCCATTATCAGGCTTAAGTGTCAGTTGATGTAGGTGTCTTGGTCTTTCCATATTGGTGCTCGTCAGAGTGTCATTCTTGATATTGTTGCAAAGTGGCAACAATTCCATGTAATTTAAAGCACAATATCCTATCTTATTATATGCCCTACTACTCTGAATAATATTATTAGTTTTGTGGTAGAGCCTTAGCATTACTATCAGAAAACTACAAATAGGTCAAATCTATTCAATAACTCCTGTCTTAAACTGTGTCTCCTACTGGTCCTTACTGCTTGCAAGAACCTATGGGCCTCACACTGTGAGTGGCCATCAGTTTCCTTTTGAGGTGGCAGCATGCTCAAATGTAAAAGCAGCTTACAAAAGAGCAGCCTAACTACCCAACACCAACAGATTACCTTTGATAAGACTGCTCAGAGACACTATATTTTTAAAATAAACCATATTTGGAAATAGTGGTGACTGTGAGCAATGGTAGACATGAAGAAGGGGCAGGCTAAAGTTTATAAACAAAGACCTCTGGATAATTGAAACACCAAAACCAAAATGCAAGACAAGATAGAAGTGAGGAAACAAAATAGAATAAGCAAGTATGCAGGGTCATTCTTGCTTTGTAGTGAAGAAGGTGTACAAATGAAGTCATTTATTCCTCCTTGTTTAACTTGTTTGTCTGTGTCTTTCCTTTTTAGTGCCACTGACCAAGTTACAACTCAAGATGAATTTTCTGGTATAATTATTTAAGACCATCAAGAGCTGTAGGAAGTATTTTTAATCCAGAAGACTGCATTGGTAGGCAACTTCCCTCTTCTTTACAGCATTTGTGTTTCTTCCAGTATTATATATACAGTAATTAATTTTCCATTCAGAAATCTGCAGTATGTGTAAGACTTGATAAACAATACTTTAATAGTATCCCATTATGAGTATTGTACAGATAGAGTAAAATACGCCTCCAGTAGGTTCTGAAAGATGTTTTATACAAACTTCAGTAAACATCAACTTCTGTATGGACATTGTAGTTCCAGTAAGAACAGTACGCTGCTATGCTAACAACAAGCCATGGGTTACAAGTGACATCAAGGGCCTTTTGAACCAGAAGAAAAGGGCTTTTAAAGGTGGTGATCAGCATGAGCTCAAGCGTGCAGAAGGAACTCCGAGTCCAACTCAGGGCGGCGAATGAGCAGTACAAGAGAAAGCTGGAGCAGAAGTTGCAGAACAACAGCATGAAGGAAGTGTGGGATGGGATGAAGATTATCACTGGCTGCAGCTCGAAGAGGGGTGCCGCCATCGAGACAGACGTGGAGAGAGCAAACCAAATGAACAACTTCTTTAATAGGTTTGATCCCAGTAACCCACTCTCACCTCGGAGTACTGCATCCTCCAACCATCCTTCTGCTGATACCAGCATAGGTGAGACATCCCCACCCACAATTACAGCAGCCCAGGTGAGCAGAGAGCTGAAAAGACTTTGTGCCAGCAAAGCAGCGGGTCCAGATGGTGTATCGCCACGACTGCTGAAGGCCTGTGCGTTGGAACTGGGGAGTCCTCTACAGTGCATCTTCAACCTGAGCCTGGAACAGGGGAGAGTCCCAAGGCTTTGGAAAACATCTTGTATCACCCTGTCCCAAAGGTATCACGTCCTAGTGAGCTGAATGACTTCCGGCCTGTTGCTCTGACGTCACATCTGATGAAGACCATGGAGCGGCTGCTGCTTCACCACCTGAGGCCACAGGTCCGCCACGCCTCGACCCTCTGCAGTTCGCATACCAGGAGAAGGTGGGAGCGGAGGATGCCATCATCTATATGCTACACCATCCCTCTCCCACCTGGACAGAGGCAGTGGTGCTGTAAGAATTATGTTTTGGACTTCTCTAGCGCCTTCAACACCATCCAACCTCTGCTCCTTAGAGACAAGCTGACTGAGATGGGAGTAGATTCACACCTGGTGGCATGGATTGTGGACTATCTTACAGACAGACCTCAATATGTGCGTCTTGGGAACTGCAGGTCTGACATTGTGTTCAGCAATACAGGGCGCCGAGGGACTGTACTTTCTCCGGTCCTGTTCAATCTATATACATCAGACTTCCAATATGACTCGGAGTCCTGCCACGTGCAAAAGTTCGCTGATGACACTGCTATTGTGGGCTGCATCAGGTGTGGGCAGGAGGAGGAGTACAGGAAGCTAATCAAAGACTTTGTTAAATGGTGTGACTCAAACCACTTACACCTTAACACCAACAAGACCAAGGAGCTGGTGGTGGATTTTAGAAGGCCAGGCCCCTCATGGACCCTGTGATCATCAGAGGTGACTGTGTGCAGAGGGTGCAGACCTTAAATATCTGGGAGTGCAGCTGGATGACAAATTGGACTGGACTGCCAATACTGATGCTCTATGTAAGAAAGGTCAGAGCAGACTATACTTTCTGAGAAGGTTGGCATCCTTCAACATCTGCAGTAAGATGCTGCAGATGTTCTACCAGACAGTTGTGGCGAGTGCCCTTTCTACGCAGTGGTGTGCTGGGGTGGCAGCATAAAGATGAAAGACACCTCACGCCTGGACAAACTTGTTAAGAAGGCAGGCTCTATTGTAGGAGTAAAGTTGGACAGTTTAACATCTGTGGCAGAGCGACGGGCATTAAGCAAACTCCTGTCAATCATGAATAATCCACTGCATCCACTGAACAGTGTCATCTCCAGGCAGAGGAGTAGCTTCAGTGACAGACTTTTGTCACTGTCCTGCTCCACTGACAGACTGAGGAGATCGTTCCTCCCCCACACTATGCGACTCTTCAATTCCACCCGGGGGAGTAAATGCTAACATTAATTTTATTTTATTTTTTTCATTTTTATTACTATTTAATTTAATATTGTTTCTTTGTATCAGTATACTGCTGCTGGATTATGTGAATTTCCCCTTGGGATTAATAAAGTATCTATCTATCTATCTATCTATCTATCTATCTATCTATCTATCTATCTATCTATCTATCTATCTATCTAACCAAAACACATTGGAACTTAAAAAAATACATTATATATACAGTTTGCATACAAAAACAAAATTACCTGCTGAAATATCTTTCGAAGTGCAATTCATGCAATAAAGCACACACACGCGTTACTTTGGTAGAGTGTAATGATTTAAAGTCTCATAAATGTGGACATGCACAACGATAGATGTGCTTTGGTCAACTGCAAGTGCTATTATTGCGATGTTCAAAGGTCTAGGAGCAAAAACAGCTCAGACATGAAGTGGTAGACCATGTAAACTGGAGAAGGCCTGCTGAATGCTGAAGCTCATAATGCGTAAATATTGCATCACTCACAACAGCTCTCCATACTGGCACTGGAAACAACACCATTCATGAAATGGGTTTTCCTGGCTGAGCAGCTGCACACAAGCCCAAGATCACTATACATATTGCCAAGCATCAGCTGCAGTGATGTAAAGCATGTCACCAGTGGACTCTGAGAGCAGTGGTAACGTGTTCACTGGAGAGGTGAATCATGCTTCACTGTCTGACAGTCTGAAGGTTGAATCTGGGTTTGTCAGATGCCAGGAGAGCACTATTTTCTGGACTACACAGTGCCTACTGTAAAATATGGTGGAGGAGGGATAATGATCTGGGGCTGTTTTTCAGGGTTTGGGCAAGCCCCGTCTGGTTCCAGTGAAGGATACTGTTAAAATACAAATTTAGACAAAGTGTACTTCCAGCTTTGTGATACCAGTTTGGGAAAGCCCTTTTCTATTTCGGCAAGACTGTGCCAAAATACACAATGTCATATAGACATGTTTTGATGTGTTTGGTGTAGTGGAACTTGAGTGGGCTGTACATGCTCACCTTAATCCAGTATGTGGATTGTAACACTCGGGGAAACAGGACTATTGACCTACTGTATGCAAGCGTTAAAGACGCATACAGCGCCACCCGCTGCCTGCGCTTGGGAAAGCAGATCATACCCTGGTTCTGCTTCAGCCTCACTACAAACCAAGAGTGAGGGCACTACCTACAACCACACGCTCATTCAGGAAGTGGTCCCCTGAGACAGAGCAGGCTCTGAGAGACTGCTTTGGAACTACAGACTGGAATATATTGCTTGGGTCACATAGTGAGAACATTGAAGAGGCTGTTGAATGCATAACTGATTACATCAACTTCTGTATGGACATTGTAGTTCCAGTAAGAACAGTACGCTGCTATGCTAACAACAAGCCATGGGTTACAAGTGACATCAAGGGCCTTTTGAACCAGAAGAAAAGGGCTTTTAAAGGTGGTGATCAGCATGAGCTCAAGCGCGTGCAGAAGGAACTCCGAGTCCAGCTCAGGGCGGCAAAGAGCAGTACAGGAGAAAGCTGGAGCAGAAGTTGCAGAACAACAGCATGAAGGAAGTGTGGGATGGGATGAAGATTATCACTGGCTGCAGCTCGAGGGGGTTCCGCCATCGAGACAGACATGGTGAGAGCAAACCAAATGAACAACTTCTTTAATAGGTTTGATCACAGTAACCCACTCTCACCTCGGAGTACTGCATCCTCGAACCATTCTTCTGCTGATACCAGCATAGGTGAGACATCCCCACCCACAATTACAGCAGCCCAGGTGAGCAGAGAGCTGAAAAGACTTTGTGCCAGCAAAGCAGCGGGTCCAGATGGTGTATCGCCACGATTGCTGAAGGCCTGTGCGTTGGAACTGGGGAGTCCTCTACAGGCATCTTCAACCTGAGCCTGGAACAGGGAGAGTCCCAAGGCTTTGGAAAACATCTTGTATCACCCCTGTCCCAAAGGTATCACGTCCTAGTGAGCTGAATGACTTCCGGCCTGTTGCTCTGGCGTCACATCTGATGAAGACCATGGAGCGGCTGCTGCTTCACCACCTGAGGCCACAGGTCCACCAGCCCTCGACCCTCTGCAGTTGCATACCAGGAGAAGGTGGGAGCGGAGGATGCCATCATCTATATGCTACACGATCCCTCTCCCACCTGGACAGAGGCAGTGGTGCTGTAAGAATTCTATCAAACACCTTTAGGATGAACTGGAACACAGGCTGTGGGCCAGATATTCTCATCCAACATATGTACTTGACCTTACAAATGCTCTTTTGGCCAAAGGGGCACATTTTCCCACAAACACACTCAAAAATCTGGTGGAAATCATTCTCAAAAGGATTATAGCCATGTTGCAACTGCAAATTAATACCCACATTACTGGAATGGGATGTCCAACAAGATCATATGGGTGTGATGGTCAGGTGTCCACAAACGTTTGTTTACTGTACATGTGCCAATACTACTACTATTTCGACTGCTACTACCAGATCAACAAGAGGTAAAAATGTGTTCTTACATATATTTCAAGTATATTTAAAAGAAATGCATTAAGGACAAAATATATTTTATAGTATATTAATAATATTTTAATATAGTTATACATTTCTCAAATTATGTCGCTAAATCAAAAAGTAAATGCAAATTGAAAATTATGAAAACAGACAGAAGCTGACACAATATAACACATTTGAGATGACTTATGGGTGGTTTGAGCACACACAATGCACCACTCTGCTGTTAGTCTAGTTGAAGTCCAGATCAAATGAACATGGTTGCTTCACTGCACTGTTATTGAACAATGCGTCATATTGAGATTTCTTTGGGCAGAAGGAGTGCAACCTGCTGAAATTCACCAAAGGATGTTGCCTTGTGCGGATCAATAAACTGTTTGGGTACCCATCTTACACAAACTTTACAGTATCCCAAGACATAATGCACCATGACATGTGCAGATACACAAATGATATCCAAAGCACAGCACAGCAGAAAATGTAATCCATTGGTCTTCTGTGATGAAGGCATTTGCTATGTTAATGTGGGCTTGTGCTCGATGTTGATGGTAGTGCCAATTGAGCTTTGTAGGTTAGACTTCTTCTTCCTGTTTTAAACCTTTCTACCCATTCATACACTTTTTATCGAGTCATGCTGCTTTCCCTTCCATACTAAACCAATATCCTTTGGTCAGTTTCAGCAGGTTTCACTCCCTCTGCCCAAAGAAATCTCACATATTGTTCAATAATTGAGCAATCCCACATTTATTTCAACTCACAACATGTGTGATTCGCAGCACATTTTTCATAAACAAAAAGGCGACAGTACACATATGATGCATTTGGATCAAATCTGAGGTACTGTGAAGGTATATAGAGTCTGAGAATCCTAGTGCTACATATTTCATTTATTTGGTGAAAAAAACATAACGTTTGAAATCCGAATTTGACAAATCATCAAGTATAATAATAAGAATAATAATAATAATTCAGTACCACTTTAGCTTAGGTGTCACTAATTACGCTGTACTTACCATGTAATTACCTGCATGATTACAGAGTAACTAGGTGTCATTACCTTGTATTTACTGTTTAACACAGTGTAATGCTGTGGTTAAGCACTCAATTGCAATTGTTATTTGACAATTTTTATACATACGTAATTATAAATATTTTTAAAATAACAATTACAATTGAGTATTTAATTATAGTGTTACATTGTACTACACAGTAAGTTCAAGGAAATAATGCCTAGCTACTCTGTAATTATACAGGTAATTAAATGGTAAACTCTACACAGGGACAACCTAGGACGCAAACCCATAACCTCCTTATAGTGATCCAGCAGCACTACACTACCTTCATAGGTGTACAGTACTGCATAATATTGTGTTTGATAGTTTAAAACTACAAACACAGAATTTCCAAAATCGAAGAATATTAATAGAAGGTTAATAACGAACTCTGCATTCTACAAAAAAGTTGTTATGTAGTCACGCAATGTAATCAGTGCTTAATTTGATTGAGTTTTAAAGAAAAGTCCAAAACTTTTTATATGTTTTTTTATCAAATGCAGTCTTTCTAATTCATTGTCAATGGCTGATCATCATCGTCATAACAGCCAAGAATCCACAGGATCGAAGAGTATGAGTGGAGGGCTAACCAATTGTATGAGACAGTGCTTGTCACTAACTAGGTTCTCATTGGTGTAACAATAATATTAATTTGTGAAAACTCATGTTTGCATACACTTGATGAAACTGGAATATTCGGCACACAATTGATAATAGAATCATTTAACATGTAGTCGAAGCTGTTGCAACCAAGGTGCTGGTACCGTCACAAAAAAAAAACAAAAACACTGTTCCATAGACTACACAAACAAAAATGCAGTGCATTATGGGTTGAATGTTATCGTCTGTACGACTGTAGGAATTTATGTCGAAATTTCTGAAGGCTTGTTTTTTTTGGGGGGGTTTTCTCTGGGTTTCTGACCACAGGCTGAGCCACTCGGAGGTTGCTTCTGGGCTGCATGTGGCCCATGGACCACCATTTGAATACGCCAGAACTAGCACCTACCTTGGAAAGGGTGATCACAAAGCTGGAAACAATGCTGAATGAGATGCTAGTACGTTGAATAGCACACTGCTCTCCACCGCCTTACACAAGTTCAATTTGTAGGCACTGTGCAACCGCACCTGAATATCTTTGGCAGGTGGGAAAGATTGAAGACCCTTCTTGACTATAGAAGAGCTGTGAATAAATATTATACAAGAGCTGCAGATCTGGGAATTAAAGCTGTAGTTCATGGAGGCAGTGGAGCTAACTACTATACCACCATGCTGCATTGTCAGTTGCAATGCATTATATATAAAAAAATTGAATTTGAAATATAGATTCACTTCAGTAAAGCTGAAAGGTAATTAACTATGTGACCAGCACGAAAAATTGAATATTAAATCTTGCTATTCATTTTCCATTAGCATCTCATCAGGAAACCAAGTGCAACATGATGCCGAATCCATAGTGAGACGTTTTGCCGACGGCACTCCTTGCACCCCGTCAACAGTTCCTGGAAGAGCCTTTGATGACAGCCTTTTGACCTTTTCATTTTCCTGTGCATTCATTTGTTGTCTGTAGGAGGGTTTTATGTAAACCAGGTGCTACGTATAACATTGAGGAAGCCTTGAATGTGTTTAAATACTGTGTAATGCAGGAAGAACACAAGGTGACCTGTGTCTTCACATGTAGCACCAGACTAAAAATGGGTGTGGAAATGTTTTCTGTCTAATGAAGGCAGTGAGCTGTCTGCAGTTGCTGGTTATGAAGAAGACTGATGTTCTCTGCTCCATGTGGGATAGGATTCCCTTGAGGTCACCATGCTGCATAATGCTGAACAGTTAGAGTAAAAAAATGAAGGCCAACAATCTTCCACTCTCAAAAAGATCAAAAGGGACACTCTAATTAACCCGCTATGCAGCTACAGGGCAAATATTCCCCAAACAAATTTGTACCAGATGAAACAAGTCAAACCAATCAACACCTTCCCTGACCACAGGATAAATATTGATGCAACCAGATATTGCCCTGGGTCCCGTAAACCTCAACCTCTCATTACCATATCACTTTCAAGTTAATCTTTAAATCTTTACCAGCTTATTATACTGTAGCCTGAATTATGGATTTCCCACTGAAGAAGATGGGGCTAGGAGACAAAAAATATGCATTCAAAACATTTTAACAGTGGCTCAAATATTCCCAAGATCTCATTAGCAGCCTCTTTTGCTAGATATTGCTTTGTGCGTAAATTAATTTGAGTCGATATTATTTCATTTGACAGAATAATATATGACTTTTCAAATGCCTGAGATCTTCCCTAAATTTGTTCATCTTCTCAAATTACTATGTTAATAATGGACAAATGGTAATGTGTGATGCTCATTTGTGCATTTTCTATTCATGTCACAGTATACTTTGATCACGTGTTGCTAATGAATGTGCTGCACTGAGTGATAAACAGAAATGACAACATTTCTTTAATGTCTAACACTTGGATCTTTCTGAAAACAGAATTCAGAACCACAGAATAACTATGCTGGCAAAGAGACCTGCATGGTCAAAGTCACACTTAATCCACTGATTCATTCAGCCAGCCACCCAGTTTCAGATTCTGTCTATTTTGTCACAGGAGTGTGAGGGGATAGAGCTTATCCTGCAAGCATCAGGTGAAAAGCATAAACATAACAGTTGAAGGAAGATAGTTTATTACTGCGGTGGGCTAGCGCCCTGCCCGGGGTTTGTTTCCTGCCTTGCGCCCTGTGTTCGCTGGGATTGGCTCCAGCAGACCCCCATGACCCTGTAGTTAGGATTTAGCGGGTTGGATAATGGATGGATAGATAGTTTGTCACAGGGCACAATTATGGAGCACAGCTTGGGGATTTGGGAAGAAACCGCAGAACAAGTATGTGAATGGGGGAACATAATCAGACTCTACATGCAGTAGGGAGTGCCGTGACTTGAACACAGCATTCTGTTGATGAGAGGCAGTACTGTTATTTTACTATGTGAAATATTACTGTATATATATAACTTATCTCTGATTGATTCACTGACTGACTAAGAAAAAAAGCTTGCTTACTTGCAGAAAATGATCTTGAATACTGGATCAATAATCATTTCAATAGCAATTGAGTTGTGCATAAATCAGAGAAAACCATCATGATATTTCACATATAATAACAGCAAGAGGCCACCTTTGATCCAGTTGCAGAGTAGTACAGACACAGGTGGAGGGAGGCATGTCCACTGTAAGCCAGTATCGTCATGGTTACTTTTTTATCTTAATCTAATGTTTTGTTGCATATATAAAATCCAGGTACCCATTTCTTTTATAAATAAAACATAATCCCCACCATCACGCTGCTTATGGCTTGAACAAGTCCATGCCTTTCTATATTTCTAAGAAAGAAAAAATTATTTGCGAAAGTTTTGATGCTAGTGAACAGTAAACTACAAAGGCAGTGTCTCAAATATGTGATAAAGCTCCAGAGAAAATGGAGGACCTACAATCTTTGGATTTATTTATATAGCACATTTTCATGCAACAATGTAGATCAAAGTGTCTTACAAGATGAAATATAGAAAATTACAAGAAAAGAAAAACAATTAAGATTAGGAAATTATAATAAAGAATAAGGAACAACAAAACAAGGTAAGAGCAGATGGCTTGATGTAAAAAAAAAGAAATACCTCCAGTTAGGCTGGACAAAAAAAAAACAAAATCTGCAGGGGTTCCACTGTAACAAATGTCTGCACAACACCCCACTGGGCATTCTATCCAACATAAATGTCTCTCAATCAAATTTCTTAGTTTTCATGCATCTCTTGATAGGATTAGATGAAGATGGTCTCATGGGCAGCTGAGACATCTGCCTTCATTCCAGCATCTAAGGAGGCTGTATGGTGCCTTGATCAGGTGGTGGTGGAGCAGATCACCACCGCAGAATAACTGGAAAAGACAGCAGAGAATAGTGGGGATTAGGTTGTGGCTTCCTGGAAACACACTTATGCAGAGCTAATATGGAATTGGCAGTTCAATAAATATGCACCCTTTGTGATTTGGAAAAACTGAAGGGCCCAAAGTAAACCCACAGAGACACAAGCAGAATGTCCAAACTGCACACAGCCACCCAGTCGAGGATTTGAACTGTCATACCTACAGTTGTAAACAGCAGTACTAATCACTGCATAACAGCCCAGATTACAAGTAAGTGCCTGTGAATTTTTAAGTAATACTGTACCTTTAGAAAATAAGAATTTATATAATAAGTATATAATGGAATGGGATAGCAGGCTGCTTGCTGCTTGTGCTGATTGACACATTTACACACCAAAGATGCTGATGAGGAGGTGTGAGGGAATTTAAGGCTGCCTGGCATTATAAATATGTTTGCAGACTTCAGGGATACTAGTGTTAGTGGATGGATGTTTGAACTAGGGAATGATGGAGCAGGGAGATAAAGCTAGACCAAGCATAAATGTTCATGTGTTGTAACAGAGACTAGTACTGATTAAAATATGAAATTCACAATCTTCATGGAACCATTTACTATAGAATAAATAACAAACAGTCTACATTAACTTATACATTCATTGTTTATTGGAGATGGTGTTATATAGATTGGCTTTTGTCAGGGTCAGTATGTCAGTATGTTTGTACTTTCTCTTACTTTTTATCATATCATACACCTGCACTTTTCCAGTGTTTTCTAAAGTTAGGTAGAACCTTGGAGTTGACAGTCATGAAGGGTGAGTGCTTTACAACATTAGTTTGTCTGATGAGCCTGGGTCCCTGCAGATTCTTGCATATGGTAATTGTGAGTCTATTGATCCATTCTTGTCTTGCAATCTGAAAAGTGTTGCCATTCAAGAACTTGCCATTATAAGAGCAGATTACCTATCTTGAAGATTACATAACAGTCACAGAAGCATGATCGCCAGTGCCTGCATTTATCAAACCTCTCAGAGTAGAAAAACAGAAAAAAAAAGTAAAAAAATCTCAAAGTGACACAAATATAGTTCTATTCTTAAGAAGACGAGATGTAGCATTTAATCAATTTTTCTAATTTTGGAAACTACTGCTAACTTCATCAGGATATAGGAGACTTGCCAGAAGATGGTGTTCAGGTAGAGATCAGCATGCACATTTCAGGAAAGGTAGAATATTTTGGAAACGCTTGACAACAATGAACTCATAAAAATATATTGACTTAACCGAAATGGAGTAATATTTGTAATGAATCTTGTTCATCATGTGACCGCTCCATCCCTGCAGAGAAGCCAAGCATTTCTCAATTTGTTCTTTTAAACTGTGTGATGTAATACATTTCTCCACCACTCCATATGAGATAATGTTCAAGCAAACTGCATTCATCAAGTGTGGATGAGCACGCATATGTAAATCGCAAGTAATATCTCAGTATCAACACACAAGTGGTCATGGATGCAAAATGTATTGTAGTAGCCAGTATATTACCCTAAAGACAATTAAAACCAGATGGGTGATTGACAGCAAAATGTCATCTAATTATACTACAGGTAAGGTCTGCAATTCCACAAAAACCTGAAATATTTACACTTAATAAGCCTGGGAAGATTAAAAAATGCAGGCAGAGACTCCTGGGGTACTGGATAAGCAGAGCCTTACAGAAGTTTAGGGAGGATCATGGAGAGAGGCAAGTATCTTTGGAAGACTATTGGAAACGCTGGAAGAGTGAGCACAATTTCAGAAATAGTGCCAGAATAGCCATGGCTAGTTTCAGTAACTGTCGCTTTAGAAGGCACTTAATGTGACCATATCAGCATGAAAGTGATTCTTCTGAAAATATCACTATGGATTGTTGATTGTTAAAAAATATGCCGTTTATTGTGCTTTACTCTCATTTGGTGTTTGTTTTTCTGTCTCCATTACAGCATGATGTTGAAAAGACATCTTCTTATCTATCTTCTTGTTCTGAAATATAACTCAGACAGGTGACATATTTTTTCACTCATGTGTGAGTGTACATTGTATCTGTCACCCTAATAAACTGAGGCTATATGGGTGTGCATCAAGAAGAGCTGAGGACAAAGCTTCTAAAGGCTGTACTATTTAGAATAAAACCAAACTCAAGATTACTTTGGTTCACAAAACTTTGCATGGCCTGACTGTGCTTCTTCACCTAACTAACCTAACCTTTACTGATGGTAACATGACTTAAACTCAATAAAAAAAAATACGTAAAACAAAAAGATGCTTCTTTTTTTCTAAATCTTTTCATTGAATCCATCTGAGGTTCTTTATTGAAAAAAAAAAACTGCGTTCTCTCACTGTAATTGATTTTTTAATAGATTTCATATATTGAGCATCGTTTATGACATTAAGACTTAAGGCAAAGAAAACAGATCAGTGGGCATGCACTGTATGTGCATTATTCCATCAGCAACACGCTCATTCATTTCATAAATCAGGATAATGTACTGTAAATTCCATGAATTTATTCACATTAGCTTCTCCTAAATAATGCTGTCTTTGTGTGGTTCAGAAAACTGAAAGATTAACGATGTGGTTCCTGTTTAGCTGGAAAACTAACTCCTTATGTTTTTGTTTAAATAATACAAGCAAGTGAATTAAATCTTGAAAAAATGTACAACAGAGCAACTTTATTTGATACGCAAAACACTGCAACCAGTTTATCAGTGAATCAAAGGAGGATTCAAGTAAGACACCGTATTCTCTGTGTTCAGGATGGTATTTCATTATATTGACGATGAAACTTGAGTGCAGAAAACTTCAAATGATAATGCTGCTTGCATACATTGAGAAGAATATTGATTAAACTTGTCTAGACATTGCTTTTAGGTAGAAGATGAAATCTCAAATGTCATCTGTTCCATCAAGGCAAACTTTATTGAAAGAAATAGAAACCGTTGTTCTTTAACAGTCTTATCGGGATTATTCTAATCAAAAGATGATGCTTCCCTTTGGGATAGCTGATTTCCTCCATATTGAAAGGAATATAGAACAACAGTGACTGCTTTGTCTATCTTTAAAGCACACTATATTTAGTATTTATGTCACCCTTGTATTTCTTGGTCCCATTCTAATTTATATAGTTGGTGTCTTTTAATAAGCGAGTAGGTTTAGAGCTAAGGTTAGAATTACATTATAATATATTATATACTAATAGTGTGTCTTTAGCCTTCATTTAACTGCTGCCATCAGCAAGACATCTCTAATATTAGCTGGGAGATGATCTTGAGTTTGAGGGTCCCATAGTTTAAAGGCTCAGCCTCGGAGAATAGTTTGATTTTTAGGATGATCCCAATCTGTTTTTGTGGAAGTATATGCTCTAAAGAACAGGCAATAATTTCTCTTAAAGTACTACAAAATCATTTAGAACTTTATGGGTTAAGGCAGAATTCAAAAATTGAGTGTAAAATCTACCCAAGAATCCATTAAGATGCCCAAGAATGGGAATAGTATGGTCGTACCTCTCAATTTAAGTCATCTTTGCTACTTTTTTATAAACCGCAGACTCATAATTAAGTGAATTTCATGGTATATGGCTAAACAATTAGGATTCTCAGCTCTGCTCAATAGAAATAAACAAATCAATGTTTTTGTATATTCAACATATTGAGAAACCACTTTAATTTTGTCTTATTGTTCTGCAAAAACAAAGGAAGGTTGTTGATAGTGTGAGAACGTGATGACAAATGGTTAGATCAGTATTACAAAATATACATGAAGTAAATTTAGGCAGAGTAAGGTTCAGGAAAGGAAACAAACTACTTGTTAAAAGTTATTTAATATTTCACTTATTGACGGGAGATAATAAATGAGTATCATTTCCTTTTAATG
This sequence comes from Polypterus senegalus, assembly GCF_016835505.1. Taxonomy (NCBI): domain Eukaryota; kingdom Metazoa; phylum Chordata; class Cladistia; order Polypteriformes; family Polypteridae; genus Polypterus; species Polypterus senegalus. The sequence continues at coordinate 128,421,770 of NC_053160.1, forward strand.
ATAAATGCAACTGCCATCAGCATGCAAAGTAAAATTAACACTTTTAAAATGAGAACTTCTAATATCAACACATGGAGAGAAACTACAACTGGTCCTGGCACTTAGCCCCAAGGGTGCCAACATATTAACACTTGAAGAAATCTTACAATGTAATTCATATTTACTTTAAGGTCATTAATTGTGGTCTCTAATGTGTTTTGAACAGTTATGATTTCAGACTTCAAGAAATGTAAATATTATTTTATATTAATTATAATATTTTTAAATTAATTTTATTAGTCAAATTACAATAAATGTGATTGGAGACAAGAATTCAGTCAATGCTGCTTTCCATACGTTTACGCTCCATATCAAATTTAATCAAATCGTAATCAGCGTCCATACACTACCCAATATTGAACCCAATGCAGGGGTGTAGCCAGGGTGGTTTTGGGTAAGTCATTCAAATCTAGTCCAAACTGCTAGCCATCCAAACAACACAAAACATAATTTGCATAAAGTTCCTTGTATTTTTTCTTAAAAGATAGACAATGTACTAAATAAATATATAAATTAAAAAACTACTAGGCATACATGCAAAAAAAGTGGGTACCCTGCAAGGATCAACTGCTTTTCTATGATGGTGCCTTTGTAGCAACCAGTTGGCTTTCAAATTGGGGTGAAAGAAGCAAGAAAAAAAAGGAAACGATTGTCTCAGAACAGCTGTTCATGTTCTGCAATGCATTATTACTGTAATTAAAATGTCATCTGATTAGTCAGCTCCATTGGGTTGCAAAGAGTTGAGAAAATCAAATTCTAACATCTGTAAATATTTTGCTTAACATGAGCTCACTAGTGTTGTGACTTTGTCAGATCTGCAAATCAGAAAGAACAATGAAATACTAGTGTCAGTTGTATTAAATTAAGCTGGTAATCACAATGGACAGGAATGTATGGAACATGATTTATATCAAAATTAGCAGCAATGTATTGAAAAATGATTGATTGATTGATTAATAGGTGACAAAACCAGTTTAAAAGAGACCTTTTCAAACAAATAATAAACTTTTTTAGAAATTTGCCATCTGGAAAAGTCCAACTATGAATTTGCACAGTTATAAAAATAAGGCAATTTTTAAATAACACCTGCAAAATTCTAATGAGAAATGATCTTATTGAAAATGAGTAAAACACTGGTGTAGCATTTCATGGTAGTCCATATTAGTGTTTATTATATTCAAATATTGTATTCTGCTTTACAAGATTTATGTAGTATTATGTATGTAATTAATTACTGCATTTGAAATTATGGTAATTTGTTAATATTTTAAGAATAAGAAAGAGAGACAAAGCTATGCTTTAAATAATGAATGTCATTGTTTCAGTAAAGAAAACTAATACAGTCATGAATATGAATGGAGAAACCTCAAATGGGTAGAAAAAGTTTTCATTCTTAGTAAAATTAGACATTTTCAAGAGATCACCTCTCTAAAACAGAAATTAATACACAGCTAAATGTCTCTTATAATTTTAATTTCTGAGAGCTCACATTGATAAAGAAGAGAGAAATCCTGTATCATCCCAAAGGAGTGCATATACAGTGCATCCAGAAAGTATTCACAGCGCATCACTTTTTCCACATTTTGTTATGTTACAGCCTTATTCCAAAATGGATTAAATTCATTTTTTTCCTTAGAATTCTACACACAACACCCCATAATAACAACGTGAAAAAAGTTTACTTCAGGTTTTTGCAAATTTATTAAAAATAAAAAAATTGAGAAATCACATGTACATAAGTATTCACAGCCTTTGCCATGAAGCTCAAAACTGAGCTCAGGTACATCCTGTTTCCTCTGATCATCCTTGAGATGTTTCTGCAGCTTAATTGGAGTCCACCTGTGGTAAATTCAGTTGATTGGACATGATTTGGAAAGGCACACATCTGTCTATATAAGGTCCCACAGTTGACAGCTCATGTCAGAGCACAAACCAAGCATGAAGTCAAAGGAATTGTCTGTAGACCTCTGAGACAGAAATCTGGAGAAGGTTACAGAACAATTTCTGCTGCTTTGAAGGTCCCAATGAGCACAGTGGCCTCTATCATCAGTAAGCGGAAGAAGTTCGAAACCACCAGGACTCTTCCTAGAGCTGGCCAGCCATCTAAACTGAGCAATCGGGGGAGAAGGGCCTTAGTCAGGGAGGTGACCAAGAATCCAATGGTCACTCTGTCAGAGCTCCAGAGGTCTTCTGTGGAAAGAGGAGAACCTTCCAGAAGGACAACCATCTCTGCAGCAATCCACCAATCAGGCCTGTATGGTAGAGTGGCCAGACAGAAGCCGCTCCTTAGTAAAAGGCACATGGCAGCCCGCCTGGAGTTTGCCAAAAGGCACCTGAAGGATTCTCAGACCATGAGAAACAAAATTCTCTGGTCTGCTGAGACAAAGATTGAACTCTTTGGTGTGAATGCCAGGCGTCACATTTGGAGGAAACCAGGCATCATCCCTACAGTGAAGCATGGTGGTGGCAGCATCATGCTGTGGGGATGTTTTTCAGCAGTATGAACTGGGAGACTAGTCAGGATAAAGGGAAAGATGACTGCAGCAATGTATAGAGACATCCTGGATGAAAACCTGCTCCAGAGCGCTCTTGGCCTCAGACTGGGGAGACGGTTCATCTTTCAGCAGGACAATGACCCTAAGCACACAGCCAAGATATCAATGGAGTGGCTTCAGGACAACTCTGTGAATGTCCTTGAGTGGCCCAGCCAGAGCCTAGACTTGAATCCGATTGAACATCTCTGGAGAGATCTTAAAATTGTTGTGCACCGACACTTCCCATTCAACCTGATGGAGCTTGAGAGGTGCTGCAAAGAGGAATGGGCGAAACTGGCCAAGGATAGGTGTGCCAAGCTTGTGGCATCAAATTCAAAAATACTTGAGGCTGTAATTGCTGCCAAAGGTGCATCGACAAAGTATTGAGCAAAGGCTGTGAATACTTATGTACATGTGATTTCTCAGTTTTTTTTTATTTTTAATAAATTTGCAAACACCTCAAGTAAACTTTTTCATGTTGTCATTATGGGGTGTTGTGTGTAGAATTCTGAGGAAAAAAATGAATTTAATCCTTTTTGGAATAAGGCTGTAACATAACAAAATGTGGAAAAAGTGATTCGCTGTGAATACTTTCTGGATGCACTGTATATTACCCAGGATGATTGTTGTTTTGTTTCCCCAACAATATGATATAGCACACATTAGTATGAATAATTATTTTAGCACCTACAAGAGGTGACCATAGTTATAGTGGAAAACCTGACCAACAGTATCCCCTTGTCAACCCAAGTGGATTCTTGAAGTTTAAATTGGCCTCCTGCAGGCAGAATATTGTATATCTGATTTTAATGCATCATTAAGATATGAGAGCTCTTTTCACTTTTAAGTTTATGATTCAGACCTTTAATGTTCCAGCTATTGAAATTTAATGATAGATCAATATTGTACAAATCTTTACAAAAAAAGAAAATATAATCTATATAAATTTTTGATCTTTCAGGAGAATTACATATTATACATTATCTTGTCTCTGTGACTTTTTGAAATGTTTCAGATGCTAAGCCTTAAAACCAGGGAAGTCTCAGAATTTGAGCACAGCCTAAGGTGAATCTCCCATATTGGCTCAGACAAGACTAAGATCAGACACTTCAGAATCTCTGTCCTCTGAGACATCACAAAGCAAGTCATTCTTGAAAAACACAGCTTTATCCTGACAGCAGTAAACTAATAAAGTGCTGAAGTATATAGTTTTTTCAAAAAAGTAAGCATCCTTAATAAAGCCACAGACTGTGTGTGTGTGTGTGTGTGTATGTGTGTATGTATATATTAACACACAGACATATACACTGTATATGTTAGCTGTTCAGCATTAAACAAATGTTATGAAGATACCATTCTCAAAAATACATTACCTACATACATTTATGCTGTGTGGACTAAGAAAATATATTTATTAAGTAACTCTCTTTCTAGGTCTTTTGCTATCTAAAGAATTCACCTCCACAGCATATCTCATGCTTCTATCCAAAGATAAAGTGAAGCCATTTAGCTGGCTCATCATGGAGTAAAGATAGATAGATAGATAGATAGATAGATAGATAGATAGATAGATAGATAGATAGATAGATAGATAGATAGATAGATAGATAGATAGATAGATAGATACTTTATTAATCCCAAGGGGAAATTCACATAATCCAGCAGCAGTATACTGATACAAAAAACAATATTAAATTAAATAGTAATAAAAATGCATGTAAAAGCAGACAATAACTTTAAATAATGTTAGTATTTACTCCCCCGGATGGAATTGAAGAGTCGCATAGTGTGGGGGAGGAACGATCTCCTCAGTCTGTCAGTGGAGCAAGTGACAAAAGTCAGACTCACAGTTGAAAAGCAACATGCAGGAAAGAATAAGCATGACAACAGCACAGCAGTCATTTATACATCTGCATGTTTGTATTTACAGATTTCAAAAACAAGCCCTCAATGGACTCTGTTTTGCTGAATCAAAGTAGGGTACTATAGTTGCATTGCAAGATATTTTAATATAAGTAGAAATTGCTGAAGCCAGGTCCATTTGCCACCTCTTTCTTAATATCAGCCTTGATGTTTTCGGAAGGTTTCCAATAAATGTATCAGTAGAAAAAGAATCCTAATATTGCTTCTCAAACAAAACTGTCAAATACTGATTAAAAAAAAAACAAATTCTCATAGCCTGAGTTCATTACCTTGCATGATGAATATGACAAACAAAAGTTTTGCTAGTTTAAGGAAATTCTGCAGAATATGAACTTTAAACAATTTTAATTTCCTTCAATCGTGTTATAATGTAAATGATACCTTTAACACCAATTCATCTTTTACTCTCCAAGATCAGTTATGTAAATGGGGGATAAAAAAGCAGATTCTGATTATGAAGGTTAACCATAAGGTTAGTTGATTTTATTTAATTAAAATGCAACAGAATATTGTTTATGTATAGGCTAATTTCTAGCACATAGTCATTTCAGACTATTAGCACAAGAATAAAATAGATCAAAGACATGCGACCATTTATGTTCTGTTCTGTTCACTTCTTTGTATCTAGGTTCAGAGCCAATTCTGAATCTCTCATCATTATGTATAAAGCTGTTAACAGCTTTGCTCCCTCCTTATTAATGGCTACCCAAGAGTATCCTCTGAAATCACAAGACACAGGTATCCACTTCTGGTATTCTTTTACATTCAGATTTTATTTTCATCTGCTCTATGGACACCTGGCTGTAAAATAATTTACCTTTTGTATCTTTAAATTGCACCTCTTGAGAATGCAGAATGATAACAGAATTCAGAATGCCAACATAATTCTACATTTAGCAATTTATTAATGTATTTTTATAGATATTTGTTAATATATGGTATGTATATGCAGTTGTACAAAGTTTTACTATGCTATGTTCACAAATCACTGCATGAACACTGTGCTTTCTAGACTGAACTATATAAAAAGTAAATTGAAATGAAAATTAATAAGGGTCAGACCAATATACATTTCCCATAGGTGAACGTACAGTTACTAATTAGCTTCTTTAGCCTTTTGAAGCCTTTTAAATTACATCTGGGGATTAGGGGTTCAGTGTAAGACTGAGCCACCAGAAATGAGTGTTGCTGATCTGATACAGTACATACCCTCTGTTTTCTTTCATTTGCTGTTATAACAAAGCAATGCTTTGTGAAAAGTACATTTATTCGGTGTATTAGGAAAGTATTTGGACTCCTTCGCTTTTTGCACACTTTAAGTGGATAAATTTGCCATTTTTGACAAAGTGAAAGCATGCTTTCAGAAAAGTTTCCAAATGTGCTAAAAATCAAACACTGAAATCATTCGTTTAAATTTTCAGACCTTTTGCTGCAGCACTCCAAATTATGGTCAGGTGCATTCTGCTTGCTTTAACTATCCTTTAGCTGTGTGTAGAACTTGGACTCCACCTGTTGCAAACTGAAATGATTGGACATTGTGTAGAAAGGCACACGCCTTTGTATGTAAGGTCCTATAATTCACACTGCATGACAGAAACTAAGCCGTGAAGTCCAAGAAACTCTCTGTAGACCTTTGTGATAAAATTGTTGTAAGGCACAGATCAGGACAAGGCTATAAAAAACATTTGTATCATGTTAGAGCACAGTGGCCTCAATAATTTGGTAAATGGAAGTTACCAAACTCTTCCTAGAGTTGACGACCTTGACAAACTGAGTAGCTGGGTAAGAAGGGCCTTAGTCACGGAGGTAGCCTAGAGCTCAGTGGTCACTTTAACAGAACTTCAGAAGTTCTCTGTTGAGATGAAAGCCTGCCAGAATGACGACCAGTACCACTGATTGAATGGCTACATGGAAGCCACTCTTGATTAAAAAGGTACATGGCAGCTTGCTTGGAGTTTGCTCTGGTCAGGTGAGACAAAAATATAACTCTATGGGCAGAATGAAGATCAGGTACTGCTCATCACTTGCCTAATACTATTCTTACAGTGAAGCATAGTGGTAGTAGCATCATGCTATAGGTGTTCTTCTCAGCAGCAGGGACAGGGAGACTGGTCAGAATTGAGGGAAGAAAGAATGCAGCCAAATATGTATAGGTCCTTGAAGAAAAATTTCTTGGAAGTGCAAGCGATCTCAAACTGGGGTGATGGTTCACCTTTCAGCACGGCAATGACCCAAAGCATAAAGCCAAGACAATACCGAAAGTGGTTTTAAGAGAAGTCTGTGGCTGCTCTTGAATGGCCCAGCAAAAGCTCAGACTTATACCCCATAGAGCCTCAGTGGAGTGACCTGAGATGGGCATTTACAGACTCTTCCCATCCATTCTAATGGAGCTTCAGAAGATATGCCAGGAAAAATGGGATAAACTGCCCAAATCCAGGTGTGCAATTCTAGTTGTAATGAAGAAGACTCAAACATGTATTAGCTGCCAAAGGGGATTCTACAATGTACTGAATTAAGGGTGGGAATACTTATATATAGAAGAAATGAATAATTGTAAATTCAACAGTACTGATATATAAGCAGATATGACACAACAGAGCCAGAACACATGGCATCGCTCACAGTTAGGGTCCATTCCCGGATATATTTTAGATCATTTTAAATTTAGAAGAACAGCTTTTATACCATGTGCAATTTTAAAATTCATTTCCTCATGTTTTATATAGACCAGTGAAGAATGAATGCTATGAATTATTGAAATACTTGTCTGAAACATTAATAGAGAGGTCCTTTTCCCAGTGTTACCTAAGATTGTCTAGTGGTCCACACATTGACGTTAATTGATAACGTCTAGAAATCTTACCAGTATTCTCCTAATTGCCACCTAAAATGCATTGAAGCAGGGAGAGTGATAGAAAAGTTGGGAAGTTTATGGTCAAGTGTAAGCCATTTTATGATAACTACTCCTCTCACAATTGACCCTCTGGTTGAGGTATTATAAAAAGATTCCACCATGCAGAGTTGATCCATCTTTGAGAAAGAAAGAGTAATGGAAAGACAGTTACGTAGCCAGAACCCAGGACAGCCGGTTCAAGATAAGGACAAAAGATTTGGTTTCTGATGTGCTGCTTTTTATCACTAAAACAACTTACTAATCAATCAAACAAAAATAGTATGTAGCATTCTAATGTTTCACCTATAAAAATACAATAATAATAAATAATAATAATACATTTTATTTAATAGGGGCCTTTCTTAGCACTCAAGGTCACCTTACAATAAAATTAAACAACGTTAGTAAAATAAAAACAAGAGAATGATAAATCACAAAGCAATGAGTAGCAAACAAACAAAGAGAACAGACAGTAACAGTGTTGAATTCATAATTGGTATGCCAGCTTGAAAAGATAAGTTTTGAGGGCAGTTTTAAACTGTGTTGTTGAATTGAGTTGACGTATACGAGAGGGAAGAGAATTCCAGAGTTGGGGAGCACTATGAGAGACGCTTGAGCTCCCATAGAACAGAATTTGATGTGTAGTACAGAAAGTAGAGCTGCAGATGAGGATCTGAGTATGTAAGTGACCCGCAAGTTGCTCTTGACAAATAAGTTAGTTAACTAATAGCTTAATAATTAATGTCCTCCCAAACAGGCAAAGAAATAATGCATATATCCTCTTTGATGTCCAATAACACATCAAGTCTATTTTTTTTTTAATTATAGGTCCAAATAACATAAGCCATTATTTGTTTCTATTGTTTTATTTTTGTTGGTGTATTTTATGAGCCGTATTTAACATAGTTAGTTTCAAAGCTTGTTGTAGAAGACATCACACAGTGCTTTTCCTGGAAAAACAAATAATCTAAAACAAAAGAAAGTGGACTTCAGAGCTAGTCAGGGGCTGTATCCTTGTAGGCATCTGCTTTGGGACTTACTATTTCCCACAAACAACATGCACACTTTGTAATTTAAATTAGAAACTGCTGCTGTAGCATTATCATTAAATAGCCTAGCTCTTTAGGTTTCATTTACTTATGTATACATTATTAAGGGAAATATTAAGTAAGCAATTTTGACATTTTCATTTAGCTGGATGTCATTCTTGTAATGCACCCTTTCAATGAATGCGTCAAAGAAATGACATGTAAGTTTTTATCTGAAAACAGTTATGCTGATGTCAAGAAAAGGTATAACAATTAAACAAAAGCAACAGTATTACTTTTTTTTGCATATTATGTTAATTTTTTAAAAATTCTGCTTTTAAAATAATCTTAGCTAAGGCAAATTCTCAGAATTCCTTTCTTTAGCAACTAAGTTCAAACTGCAGGCACTTTTTTCACTTTCTCTTTCTATATTTGAAAAGCTGATGTATTATTTTTTTATCTTTATGCTTTCTTTTGAATGCTTATTCTGTTCCAGCATCCTACTGACTACACCATTTGTGACCTCAGGAGGGCACACAGGGTAATCAAACTACAGACTTACAATGCCTGACTTTTTCAAGTATAAAAGTCTAAAAGTACAAAATCGCAACATGGAACTTCATGAAGGTCACTTTTTCTTTTCAAGTCAAGTCACAGGAGTTGAGATTACTGTGACAAAGCATACTAAAATATATTGTACATATTTCATGTTTAAAAAATGAAATCATTTAACACTTTTTATAATCATGATCAGCATACAGAATATTCATATTATCATCATTTTAAAATAATTATGATAAAAATTTTAAGTACAAAAAATGTATTTTTCTAAAAATGACCTGTTAAAAGACTCTCATTATGCTTAAACTGAGATCATGACAAGGTTCAAAAAATTACAGAAAGAGTTGGTGCTTTGCCAAATGAATATTCTCTTATATTAAAGGCTGAATTGTAGCGTCAAGCAAAAAAATAATGTTGGTGTTCCCTTTAAAATACCTACATTAATAAGAGAGTGTGAATGACAGACTGTCCACTGAGTGAGAATACACACTTGAGAGAGTGCAAAGGGTAGCCTACAATGATTGGTCCTCATTAACACAGACACCATGTACTAGGGGAGCAATGAACACCACACACTCCCACTGAACCACTAAAACACTCCTGTACCAGCATACTTTACTTTAAGCTATAGCTTCTTAAAATTATTCAATAGTAATGTAAAAACACTTGTATCATGGATTAATTCAAGAAAATCCTTCGAAGGACAAAATTCCATTCATACGTCCAGAAAGGCCTTCAGTTCTCTCAAAATAAAGGCACCAGAAAAAGGGTCATTCAGAGCAAATATTGTTATTTATTTAAGAAAGAAAGCCCAACTAAAGAGTTTAGTTGATAATCATGCTCATTACAAAATTAGTATACCATAGGTTAACAATTCTTTTGTTACTAGCTACTGAAAATTACAACATAAATGACTATAGTACTATATATATATATTTCTAAATCACATATTCAGTCCTTTAAACCATATTCTGGGGGATTTATTTTGACCATTAATTTTGCATGTGTAGTCTTGGTTACAGATTTTACCAGTTATTAGAGCTTTAGGCAAAAATGTCTTCCTCAGAAATTCCTGTAACTGGTAGGTCTGGATAAAGCTCAGCAACACTCATGACATTACAGCTCCAGAGAAGACAGCAAGCTGACTCTTGCAATATGGCTGTGTGAACAGATTTCAACATCTGCTTTGATTTGAAAAATGAAGAACTCATAAAAGATCTAGAAATGGGAACATTCGCAGGGCCAGAAACCATTTAGCTAACCAGATGTTAAACCATGGATTGACTGTTATTCATTCTGCTCTGACATAATCGAGTCATCTTATTGAATCCTCATCTAAGCAAATGATATTTTAACTGACTGGTTCCAGAGTTAGGGTAGTAACTCAAAGTAATCCACTGAAATTACTTTACTCAAAACTTCTTTGAAAAAAAATATATCATCGCTGATTACTCACTAAACCCATGCAAATATAAACCAATTGGAAAACACAAAAATTGCACCCAAAAGGCATTTTAGTATTTTAATATGGCTGAAATAAAATACAATAGGGAATTAGAATTCAACCGTTAAACAAGGAAATCAGATGATTTACTTTAGAAGCCTTTAGTCCACAAATGTAATGCAAGATAAATCTACTCTATACAGTATATATAAAATTCTAAGTCTAAAAGTGCAACAATTTTATGTAATGTTTTTATGTCATGTTTTTTGTCATGCTTTAAATCTGGCTTATTTTAAAACCTACATATATATGTTAAGAATCATTCTCTTCAGAATTTATCGAACTTTAATATGATGTTATTAGATTTTCAAATTCTTATTACATTTTTAAATTATAAACTGAAAAATATCAAGAACTCACATTCTGCGAGATGGGACTTTGTGCCAAATGATTTAACCATGCCCGGGGCCGGAAATAAAAGACAAAGACTAGCACAGCTGCTGTAGAGGCTTTTAAATGTTCAAAGCGCTGTGCAAGAAGTAGATCACACAGCACGGCAACAGCAGCAGCAGCAAGCCAGCAGTTGATTGAGCAAAGAGGAGGTAAAAAAAAAAATTATTTGTTTCCCATTGTATCAATGTTTAAGAGGGGATTTCGGAGGAGCGACTGCATCTCCTTGGGGTGCGTTCCAGCCCACCCCCCTTTCACAATGCGAGCAGCAGAGATGCAAAGTGGCTGGCATGTAGCGCAGGCAAGGGGGAATGGCGAGCGAAATCAGCCCCTTAGTTATAAATAAAACTGACTTAACCACTCAAACACTTACAAAGATAAGTGTAAGATAAAATGATTCCTAGGGTAGTATAGGACTGTCAGATTAATTGTCATTTGAAAAATATCTAAGGCAAAAGTTAATACTTTTTTTAAAAATAATGGTCGTTTTATGTCACACTAATTTGGTATCTTGTTACTGCAGACATGCCATGCAGTCCTGCACTTACTTTGCAGATCTGTTTTTGCTCATCACTTCCATAATCTGCTTTTTTGTAATTTTCATTAGAGATTGTTATCCTAAATAGTAAGACTTACAGCTACACCCCATCACAACATACTCTGGGACAGGTATCTCCCTATTATTTATCAACAGGTATACAAAAAGCAGATTTGTAAAGTACACCAACAGTATTGTTAAACATTTGCTCCTGCTCCGATTCACTCTTAAATCCAATATCCTTGACTATTTTCAAGACAAATTAAAAACCAGCCAAAATTCAAAATTTCTTGTCTTGATTATAATGATTCAAGTCCCTCAGCCAAACTGTGATGTCAAACAACTTGTCTCCTTCTTATGTGACTGTTGGCTTGATCATAATGCCTAAAACAATAGGGTGTAATTAAAAATATTCAGTTCACCTTTATTACATGTTTGCTACATCAAAAAAAAAAAACAACTCAATTTAGTTGAATTTCATCTATTATTCCTTGAAGGCTGGCTCCTGCCCACAGCACTGAATTGGCGTCCTTCACAGCATCCTTATGAAGCTGGGCCCACATGCTCTCGCTAATTTAGACTAGATGTGGTTTTTATTTATTCTTTTAACTAACTACATCCTATGCCTGTTTCGAGTTGCTTTAAAATTTTGCTCATCATTTTCTGGTAAATCCAAAACTCATTTTACAGAGTTTTTAAAAATTATAATGAGGACTTAATATTTAGATTGTTACAATGTAACATTTAGTTCATTGTTATCAGAGTCAGAATACTATATTAATCCAAAAGGAAATTCCTATTCAATTTATAGAAAAGTGAAATGAACAGTGACCCCCACGCCTTATGGACCAAGGGCTGACTTTTGTTCTTGCTGTTGCTGCTGTTATTTTCAAACTTATTTTTAATATGAATATTCAAACATTATTTTTTAGCTAATTTGGCAGCCCTTGTGTGGTGGCCAGCAGACGTTATTATAATTAATAGGGTGGAAACAGCTATTGGAAGTGTTTATTGAGTAACACAAAAAATACATCTGTGTTTCTATGATTCTCTCATCTCCGTGTCCTTTATACTATTCAAAAGGTGTGGTGATCAAAAAGAAGGTATTTACATTTCGTTCATAGCTCTTGCATTCACTAATTATTAAAGACAGATAACTAACTGTCCACACTTCTGCAATTTTTTTCCATGAAAGAAATGTGACAAAAAACATGTAAATGCAGGATGCTATATTTTTGACACATAAGGCTTATAATATTTTTATTTGATTGGAAATCAAAGGTTTTTTAGCTCTGTAAATGAGTTCCTTATGAGCTTTTTGATCAAAAAGCTGCACATCACATGAATAAAAATATTATAACAAGATTTATTAAAGACAGATGCTTACTGTAGCTACTAATCTTCAACGTTTGTTCAATGTAATATATTCACCCATTAAATCTAACACCCCAGAGATCTTATTATCTTTGGATGCAGAAAAATCATTTGAAATGGATGAATGGGACTACCTATTAACCACTTTTGTCCCAAATTTATGTGCAATGATCAAACTACTCTATACTAGTCCAGAAGCTTCAGTTTGCATTAACAACATTATTTCAGACTACTTCAAACTAGAATGTAGTACTCGACAAGGATGTCCCCTATCACCATTGCTCATTTCAATTGCCATTGAGTGTTTACTTTCAAAGCGCATCAGAGGTAAAGGGGATTACCAGAGAAGGAGTTGAACAGAAAATGTCACTATATGTGGATGATATGGTACTGTATTTATCGACCCATAAAATTCTATGCCAGCAGTCCTAAAAGCACTAGCAGATTTTCAAAAGATATCTGGACTCAATATCAATCTGAATAAAAGTTTGCTTATTCTAGTGAACGCTCTACCACACAGCATTAGACTAGACACCTTCCCATTTAATTTTGCAGATCAGTTTAAATACCTAGAAGTAAATATCACAAGTAAATATAAAGCTCTTTTTCAACAAAATGTTGCTGTCTGCGTTGAAAAAATTAAACAAAATATCAATAGATGGCCCACCCTCCATCTCACAGAGAATCAACACTGTCAAGACGAAAACCCTCCCAAAGCTTCTTTTTCTATTTCAAATCATCCCCATACACATTAAGAAATCTTTTTTTTTTTTTTTTTAAGAAATTAGATTTAATTATAACCTTATATATTTGGAATTCCAAACATCCACATATCCAAAGGGCGACTCCAACAACCCAAAGCAGAAGGGGTCATGGCACTACCTAATTTTCAATTTTATCACTGGGTGGCAAACATACAGGCCATAAAGACCTGGGGCCTCATGTATAACGCTGTGCGCAGAACTCACAATATAACATGGCGTAAGCGCAAAAGCGAGAATGTGCGTACGCACAGAAAAATCCAGATGCATAAATCTGTGCGTGCGCAAACTTTCACGTTCTTCCGCTACATAAATCGCGGTCAGCGTGAAAAGTAACGCACATGCACGAGCCTGCTGCCCCACCCCAACTCCTCCCAGAATTATGCCTCTTTGAATATGCAAATCAATATAAATAGCCCTTAAGCTCAGCCTCATGTGAAAAGACAATGGGAAAAGCACAGGTGAAAATAGAAGAATGTCAGCAAATACCAAGTGGAGGCAGAGAAAAACGTACTATTTGTTGGTTTAAACAGTGGTATAAACAACAAAAGGAAGTTGATTGAGTGACAGATTGTCTGAGAAACTCGAAAGCTCAAGTTCACAAAGTTGCACAGTGCCCGAAATAAAAAAGTTGTCAGATTATCAAAGTCTCTGTGAAAAGTCGAGTCGTAGCCCACCATCTGAGTGTCATATGAAAGCTTATTAGGGTACAGACAAAAAAAATAGGTACACAGTGGGAAAAAAGCACAAAATGTCAACTTTAATCTCGAAATTTCCACTTTAATCACTTTCGTTTATTTTGTCATTAAAGTAAAACATCATAAACTTCATCTTAAAATCATTTAATTTACTAGTCTCTCAAATCCCATTGTAACTAAAGTAGCACGCTAAATGCTTTGTTTTGTATTTGATCTTCTATGTGCTCTATGTGTGTGAATCATTACAGGCTTCCGGGCTTTCTCTTCCTCCGACAGGACACAGAATCCATTACATTTGTGATATTACAGCTCTCTGAATAATTAAAATACTGAGATATATACAGGTATGTGATATCATTTTCATGATGGTAGCAGTAAAATCATGTAATTAAACATGGGAACACGGTGGCGTAGTGATTGTTCATGTCTCACGCAAGATGCTTGCTGTGCCATGCGCAACCTTCGATGAAATACTTTATTGCAGCAGTACTGTCTCTTTCAAACATACTAACCCCTAATTCCTGTCCTTCCTTTTCTTTCTCCAAATACTCAATCGCCACACAATCAGCTCTGTAATAGATGTTAAGCCATTTGTAAGCTGAGAACACCGATTCTTTAAAACTTTTAAGGAACATTGAAATATCTTCATAATACGTATTTAATTATTCTATCCATCTATCCTTCTAGTGTCGCACCAGCACAAGGAAGAATACAGCGTGAGGCAGGAACAATCTGTGAACAGAGTGCAAGCTCCTAGCTAGTGCTGCGGCACCGTGTCCTGGCATATTTAATTACTACCAATATAGACTATTTAAATGAAGTTAAAGTTTTATCCATCCATCCATTATCCAACCCGCTATATCATAACTACAGGGTCACGGGGATCTGCTGGAGCCAATCCCAGTCCACCACAGGGCACGCACACACACACCAAGCACACACTAGGGACAATTTAGAATCGCCAATGCACCTAACCTGCATGTCTTTGGACTGTGGGAGGAAACCCACGCAGACACAGCGAGAACATGCAAACTCCACGCAGGGAGTACCCGGGAAGCAAACCCGGGTCTCCTAACTGTGAGGCAGCAGCGCTACCCACTGCGCCACCGTACCGTCCTAAAGTTTAATCTGTATAATATAATAAACATATTTTGCTGCATTTCATCTTAAAAATGATATTGTCATCATATGTAAATACGCTCTTTATAAAGTGGCTCAGGTTGTGCAATATTATAAGTGTTGTGCAAGTTTACAGTGAGTTAATTGTACTTATAAGTACTAACAGTTCTACAAGGAGCACCTGATGGACTGATTAAGTATGTTCATAGATCTTGGGATTAAACTGTTTCTGAAACGCGAGGGCTGGACATTGATTTCCCACTCAGATACAATGATATAAATACTCTGAGTGGTGCAGTGAGAGTAATATGGAAAAAGATGATCCGCTGTGGCAACCCCTAATGGGAGCAGCTGAAAGAAGAAGAAGAAGGTGCAGTGAGAGTAACAATGCTAAAGCAGCTATGGTATTTAGAATAGTTTGGCCATTTCGTGGACCATTATATTGTTACTGGTTAATTACAATCAGATGCATTAAACTAATAAACAATATGCGGTTAATTTCAGTGTATTTACAGTATAAAGCCGTGTCAGGGATGTGGATCTGAAAAAGAAAGGGTAACCAAACAGGAATAGTAGCACTGCTTTGATGCTGGGTGCCGCCAGTCTGCAAAACTGAGCGAAGAACTTATGTACGCCAGAGTATTAAGGTACCATGGAAATGTACGTGGCTTTACGCCAAGTTTAGGTTTTATACATTGCGATTTGAGCGTGGAAACGTTTGTACGCAACATTTCTGTCGTACGCACCATTTATACATGAGCCCCTTGGACATCAACACAAATTGATGAATATAGTAAAGCTTGGTCTGCAATAGAATTAAAATCTTGCAGTACTTTCTTATATTCCCTGCTTTGTGCCCTAGTAAATACAAAATAATGTAAATACATTAATAATCCAATTGCCTTTCATTCACTCAGATTATGGAACCAATGTAGGAAGCTATTTAAAACAGAAGTTTTTATCTGTTGCACCTCTGCATGACAACCACATTTTTCCACCCTCTCAAACAAATGCAGTATTTAATATTTGGAAAATGTCTGGGATTAAAACACTTAGGATAATGTCTTTGCATCCTATAAACAATGAAGCTTCAAATTTAACTTCTCATTAATAGAATTTTTGCACTAATCTCCAAATTAGAAACTTTGCTAAATGCAACCTGCCCAATTTTCCTCACCTTCCACCTATTTCAATTCCAGAAGAAAGACTCATATAGCATCTCTACAATATATAAGAACATTTTAAAGTCCCTTCCTTTCAAAGATCCCAGGATACGGTGGGGAAAATGTTTTTCGCTTAATATCTCAAAAAGGATACACAGAATACATTCTAGCTCCATATGTGCAAAGCATTCAAACATTGAACTTAAAATTTTTTATCTAGTGCATTTATCTTATTTACAATTGTCCAAAATGTTTCCGGGGCAAGATTCAACCTACGAACATTCCAATCTAGCTCTAGCTTCACTGGGCCACATGTTTTGGGCGTGTACCAAATTAACATCATTTTGGACAAAAATCTTTAAATACCTGTCAGACAGCCTTGGTGTCACAGTCACCCCTAACCCATTAACAACTGTGTTTGGAGTATCCCCAGATGGGCTTAAAATGGAGAAGGACAAACAAACTGTAATTGTCTTCTCCTCACGATTAGCACATAGACTTACCTTGCTCATCTTGAAGAATCCTAGCCTACCTCTTTTATGTCAGTGTGTAACTGATGTTATATACTATTTGAAATTGGAAAAAAAAAATCAAATTCTCACTTAAATTATCTGTTCAGAACATTTTTAAAACCTTGCAGGATCTAATCAATAACATTTTACAATAAGCTTCTATATCTGAGAAAATGATACTTTTCCTTACTTGCTGATTTAAAAGATTTGCTCTGGTTGTTGGCTGTCCTCTCTTTCTCATGGGTGTGGGTTGAATTTTGATTTGCTAAATTTGATTTGATTATATAGAATGTTATATGCTTCAAATTAAAATCGATAAAAATATTTTATATATATATATATATATATATATATATATATATATATATATATATATATATATATATATATATATATATATATATATATATATATATATATATCATTATAGAAGTTCCTGGACATAAACTGCTGCTGATTTTGCTCATCTTCCTTCTAAATTGTTTCAATGCATTGTAAAACTTAAAAGTCTGTTTCAAAGTAAAACTCAAACCTTTATGTCTTAGTAAAGACAAATTTGACCTCAGTACATTCCCAAAGTAAAGCAAAATTTAATGTAATGGTAAAAAAGCACACATCTCTATCAGATTTGACAGTGGCATAAAAACTGAATGCACTGTATGTGTATAACTGAGCAGCGCAGATAAGGCAGGAAACGCAGCTTGGATAGGCACACTTAAACGTTATGTGAAATGAAATGTCGACCCTTCGAGATTATCTGCATAGAAAGCTATGTATAACTCAGTTTACTTAATTCTAGTCTACTCAGTAACTGTGTTGTGATTGCAAGACTGTAACTGGTTATATACTACTTTGATATTGGGAAATGTAATTAAATTGTAGAAATGTGTTACTTAGTGCCAAGTTTTCTCCATCCAGGGATTCTTTATCCACAGCACTGTAAAGCTGTCGACACTCTGGCATCATGTTAGTCTCCTCATAGGTTTTATTTCAGTACTGCAGCCAAGTGTGCTCAAGTTGAGCTCTTGATGGATGCTTTGATTGAATGTTTTTGTTAATTAGAATCAATTAATCCTCAAGCAACAATTTGATATTTTTATTCAAAAAATCGACAATATTGGAAGAAGCTGATGGGGCTGAGCAAAAACACTAACAAGCCATAAAATTAAATATGTTCTGTAAGCTGCAACATAGAGATGTGGGTCTCTAACTCTGGTCCTGGTGAAACACTGAGGCTGCAGGTTTTCATTCTAGAACTTTTCTTAATTAGGGAACACATTTTACTGCTAATTAACTTCTTTTTCCTTCCTTTTAATTGACTTGCTGATTAAGACTCAGACCCCTAAAATATATTTTACTTAATTAGTAGCCAAACAATAATGAAATACAAAATGAGCCAACATTGACCAGCAACCTGTGTCCATCATTCGATATTTGAAAATAAAAAAAGGTGAAGGTTTCAGTTTCATGTTGAACTGTTGATGTCCACAAAATATTTTGACAGCATTCTTAGAAAAAAAGGATATCAACTGAGAGTACTAACAAGCCATGGCATTAAATGACAGGTTTAATTAACAAAAAGACATTGAGAGGACTTAATCTTAAAAAACAAGGCAATTAAATTAAAGGGAAAAGAAGTTAATTAGCAGGAAAAACTGGTAACAATTTAAGAAAATGGTTAGAAAGAAAACCTGCAGCGTCTGTAGTGCTCCAGGACCAGGGGCCTCATGTGTAAATGGTCCATATGCCCGTTTCCACACTCACTTTGAGATGTATACAAACTAAACTTGGTATAAGCACATGAATATTTTCACAGCAGCCTCAGATCACACGTTTGCATGTTTCTGCTTGATTTTGCAAATGGGAGGCAACCAGTGTCAAAGCAGTGTTACTGATTATGTGTTGTTTCCTTTTCTTTTTAGTTTCACATTCATGATGGGGTCTTTATCAAGTACACTGACATTAATTGCATATTGATTACACATTTAATTAACTTGGTTGTAATCATTCTATACTATGTAATGGTGTATAGAATGGCCAAGCTATTCCAACTACCATGTTTGGTTTAGTGTTGCTAGAAGACATTGCAAATGGAAGAATTAGAAGAGAAGTACATATTTACAGATCATACTGGCTTCTTGTCCCATGATAATGACTAGATTCTAAGTCGATGTAGATTTCCAGGAGCTACCTTCTTGGAGCTGTGTGCTGTTAGATACTAGGATGTATACTTGATATCATTTTTATGTTGAAAGGCATTAAATTATCTACTGTATATTACATTTTACAGATTAATTGTTAACTTAATTTTAATAATGTATACTGTTAATAATAAAGCATGTGGGGGCATGGTGGTGCAGCAGAAGCGGATCACGGTCTGGGTGTCCCCTGCCTGGAGTTTGTATGTTTTCCTGGTAGGTCTCAATCTCACACTTTGGTTTTGTTCCAAAGGCACACAGCTAAGTGGATTTAGTGATGCTAAATTGACAATACTGATGTATGTGTGTGCTCTTATTCACACTGCAATGAGCTGATGCCCCATCCAGGGATTGTTCCTGCTTTGCGCTCAAGCTTGCTGGGACTGGCGAGATCCTGGATGGATAGATTGATAGATGTAAACACGTATAACAGAGTTTTTTTCAATGTTCCTTAAAAGTTTTAAAGAATCAGCATTCTAAACTTACAGCTGGTTTTACATTTGTTACGGGTGCTTATTGTGTAGTGACTGGTTATGTCGAGAAATAAAACAGAAAGAATGGAATTGGGGGTTGGTATGTTTGACAGAGACAGCAGTGCTGCAATAAATTATTCCATCTAGGGTCAAGCTGGCCTAGAAAGCGTTATATGCGAGGTAGGAACAATCTCTGGATGGGGTGCCAGCTCATCACTACTGCTGTACCACATTGCCTCAACATGTTTAATAAATGCTTTAATGCATTTCATCATAAAAATGATATTAACTATACATCCTAGTATTCTAAAATGATCAGAGAGCTGTAATATCATGAATGTAATGAATTCTGTGTGGCGATCACTGCCTGAGTGCTCCTGTCGGTCTATGTAGCGATTAATGACTGGGTCAGGGAACACTTAGAATACAAAGCATTTAACATGCTACTTAAGTTACAATGGGGTTTGATAAACTCTAGTAAATTAAACTTGATTTTAAGAAGAGGTTTACAACATTATACTTTAATGACAAAATAAACCACTAGATTAAAGTGGAAATTTTGAAAATTTAAGTTGACATTTCGACTTTAATCTCGACATAGACCTGTTCCTTCAGACAGTAGGCTGCCACTCTCCTTTTCACATCAACATTGGTTTGTGATCACTTCTTTTTTATTTCGGGCACTGTGCAACTTTCTGAACTTGAACTTTAGAGTGCCTCTGCCACACTACCACACCTTCAGTTTCCTTTTGTTGCTTATACCACTGCTTAAGCCACAAAACAGTATGTTTTTCCTTGCCTACACTTCACTGAGCAGGACCTCCATTTCGTATTTGCTGAAATTCTTCTTTTTTCCACATGCTTTTGCCATTGTCTTTTAACAAAACACTGAACGTAAAGGGACATTATATTTATTTGCATATTCAAATAGGTACAATTCTGGGAGGAGTCAGGGTGGGGCTGTAGGAGTGTACATGTGCGTTAAAATTCACCTTCATTGGGATTTATAAAAGGAAAGTGCGTAGAACTTTGCTTATGCACAGTGTATGCATCTGAATTTTTTTGTGCGTACGGACATTTCCATACACAATGTTTTAGAATATATTCCATGCACAGCATTATACATGAGGCCCAGGATTAAGAGAATGTAATAATTTCACCAAGTCACATCGAGCTGAGCCGATCAAGTGTGCATTTCTGACATTAATTCTACAATCGTGCAATTGACTAGCGATTTGTTTTCTTCAAGCAAACAATGATGATCATCTTTTTCAACATTGATGGACTTGCTCTTAAAGTATTTCTTCCCTGTGAACAGACTGTTAATCAGTGACATTACAATGAAGTACATCTGGAACATCTGAAAACTGCATTTTGCACTATGATAGAGCACCTAGACACACCTCATTATCAGTTAAAGAGTTGTTGATCAAAAAAAATGTGGTTGTTGTACCCCTTGTATTCACTTGATTCACATTGTTTCCAAAATTAAAACAGACTAAACATGGGAGGCTCTAGACAGAGTAATAAAAGATGAGCAAAGGAAATGTTAATGGTAATAGGAGAAGCGCTGTAACAAGTATTTTGCAACTCAGGGAGATTATTATGATAATGTCTAAAAAGGAATTTGTAAAAAGTTTTATATTAAAGATTTGTATAACAATTCCTGGAATTTTTGGGTTCTTCCTTGCATAACAAAGTAGTGAGGTCTCATCTGGAAAAATGGATGCAGTTTGTTCTCCTTTTGTTCTATTCTAATGTTCTAGTGTTTACCCAGTTTGCTTAGGTATGTATGTGGCATTATGGCAAGATTCAAATTGGTTGAGGTTGCCACCCACAGTTAGCATTTTGCCATCTATAGCTTATTCTCAACATCCCTTTGTGCTGTTAGATGTCATAATGGTGCTCCTTGACCATTACCCCAGGTCATTCATGTTTTCCAAAATATTATATAAGTTAAAGCTTGATTTCCTCCCACAATATTTGCTGCTACAATTGATATAACTTAAAATTGAATCCCTATAATTTGGAACCGTCTTAGAAGAATACTGAGGATGAAAGCAATCTTCTAGGCTTTTCATCTCTATTAGTTCAGAGATACAGGAATTTGACAACTGTCACTTGTAATCTAAAAACTATTTTTTTTTGTCTTTTGTATATATGTATTTTGTTTGTATACTTTTCTTTTTTATTCTTCTTCTTTCGGCTGCTCCCATTAGAGGTCGCCACAGCGGATCATCTTCTTCCATACCTTTCTGTCCTCTGCATCTTGTTCTGTTACACCCATCACCTGTATGTCCTCTCTTGCCACATCCATAAACCTTCTCTTAGGCCTTCCTCTTTTCCTCTTCAGCTCTATCCTCAGCATCCTTCTCCCAATATACTCTGCATCTCTCCTCTGCACATGTCCAAACCAACGCAATCTCACCTCTCTGACTTTGTCTCCAAACCGTCCAACCTGAGCTGACCCTCTAATGTACTCATTTCTAATCCTATCCATCCTCGTCACACCCAGTGCAAATCTTAGCATCTTTAACTCTTCTACCTCCAGCTCTGTCTCCTGATTTCTGGTCAGTGCCACTGTCTCCAACCCATATACAATACAATACAATACAGTACAGTTTATTTTTGTATAGCCCAAAATCACACAGGAAGTGCCGCACTGGGCTTTAACAGGCCCTGCCTCTTGACAGTCCCCCAGCCTTGACTCTCTAAGAAGACAAGGAAAAACTCATAAAAAAAAACCTTGTAGGGGAAAATGGAAGAAACCTTGGGAAAGACAGTTCAAAGAGGGACCCCTTTCCAGGTAGGTTGGGCGTGCAGTGGGTGTCAAAAGAAGGGGGTCAATACAATACAATACACAGAACAGAACAAATCCTTAATACAGCATAATAATAAAGATTTTAGAAGTACAGAGCAGAATTTAACAGTAGATGATTTCACATAATAAGATTTGGATATTTTTAGAGTCCTGGAGACCTCATCCATCAAGCTGCCTCCCCTATTTGGCCATTCCATGGCTGAAACAGTGCTGGGCCAGCCAATCCGATGAAAGGACCCCTCTTTCCCATGATTCCTGCAATCCTCTATCAGGGATGACTTTACCATAGGCAGGCAAACAACTTGGCAGGTGGGCCGTGGCACCAAGTGCCACATTTGAGTACCGAGAACAGAAACAGAATAGGTGAGGGTTAATATTTAATTATAACTATCATGTTACTTATGTTTTAGTGCTAATGACTAACAACAACATATAGCATAGCTGGTCTTACTGCAGTCCTGTAGACCTTCCCTTTCACTCTTGCTGATATCCGTCTGCCACAAATCACTCCTGACACTCTTCTCCACTCATTCCACTCTACCTGCACTTTCTTTTTCACCTCTCTTCCACAATCCCCATTACTCTGTACTGTTGATCCCAAGTATTTAAACTCATCCACCTTCTCCACTCCCTTCATTATCCCCATTCCACTGACCTCCCTCTCATTTACACACATGTATTCTCTCTTGTTCCTACTGACCTTTTTTATTATTGTTGCATTATTCTGAAAATGCCATTTTGTATTCTTTTGATGACCACCAACCATTTTGAGGCTATGTTTTCATGGATGGAGCTACTGTTTTCATTTGCTATGGCACTTGAAGGTCACATGTCATATATAGAGGTCACATGACTTATTGTGTTATCCTGGATCGCCTGTATAATATGGTGGAACACAACTCTAGGCATTGGTGTTGTGGATCACTTTGATTTCACTATTCTCTCTTGCTGTCTTTAGCATTAGAGGATTTTGTTATACAGCTAGGTTTCATCCCTGTCTCAAGTTTCTTTCTATATTTTATTGTTCTTTACATTTTTCTTTGTAAATTATATTTTTTAAAATATTTTGTCTTTCTTCATTTTATAGTTTATTATGTAAGAAGTACTTTGCATAATTATAGTTTGTGGATGGCTAAGGCCCTTACCTGGCCAGTATGCCTCAATAGCAGAAAGACCGGGGGAGAGAGGTTATTCAGGATATTATCTCCCCCGGAACGCTAGAGGGTAGCCCCCCCTAGCTTGCAGTGGGGCCACAGGTGGAGTGCTTCTGGGTGCTCTATAAAAGGAGTCGGCCACCACTACACAAGAAGCCACAATTGGGAGGAGGTGGACGAAGCTTGCAAGAAGGAGTGGAAGTGGAGAGAGAGAGAGATGAAGCGAAAAAGTGTGTATTATGCTGTTTGGTGCTTTCTACTGTGCTGTGCTTTGGGGAGCAAGGAAAAAGCACTCCAAGTGTGCAAATAAAAGTGTGTTGTGTGCTACACTTGTGTCTCTGCCTGTATGTGTCTGGGATGTGGCAGCAGGTGCACCACCGGTATTGCACAATGGTTATATATTTATTATGTTTTTCCATTCAGTTAATAATTTGTGCTATGTATGTTGAGTCCCCCTGATGAGGCAGCTGGGAAACTGTCCCCAGTTTTTTATTAAGAGCCAAGCAACTGAAAGATGGCTGCTGATGCACTGACAGTTGTTTACATTTTTTAAGGTCTTCTTAAATTTTTAATTCACCCACCTACAGTATAATTTCCTTTTCATCTAGTTGATGTTTGTTACTGAATTTTGGCTTTGTTTAGATTTTCTGAATTTTGAGCTGCCTTTATTTGTTTAAGGTGTTTTATTCCTACTTTTCTATTCATTTTTGCTTTTTTAAATTTTTGTAAATAAATAAAGAAAGTTGTTCTTGTCATTTGTGCCAGAGGTTAGATGATTCCTCTCTCCCTGTCTAGTTTATTTAAATTTAAAAGCCTTTTACCTCTTTTTTGTTGGGCTTGTGCAGGTTGAAAGTTCTGCTTCTAGAGATCGTGTCAGGCGTTTTTGCTATTAGACCGCATCGACAGTCTTTTGGCCAAGCTTTAGAGAATAGCCTGGGTTTTGAATTTTGAGAGCTGCCAACATAACAGAGGAAGCCTAAGACTTTGCCCAGAAGACTTTAATGTTAGGACCATTGTTTCATTTCCTTGACTTTGATTTTTGTTTGTGTTTTGAATTAGTCATTTTCTGTTGTCTGCTTTCTCTCTCAGTATTCTGACCCTTGTCTGTCCCCGACTGTGAGTGAGCTTGCCTCCTACTTTCCATCTTCCTGGTTACACTACTCTGTTCTGTATTTTGGCAGAAATTATAACTTCTCTAAACTGTTCTCCTCAGCTGCAGAAAAATGCAATTGGGTGACAGCAGTTCCATGTTTTTAGTGGGTACCAAGTCCATAACACTTTCTTCCATTGGAGTTCCTGCATTTTAGTACTGCTATTGTAAAGCTGTGCCTGTTTGGCACTAGCTACTGTACGTCTAAGTACTCTGTGACCAAATGCTGTATCTTATCAAAAGACTGCCACGTAACAAATGGATATAATGTTTTTGAGAGAATGGCTGCTTTTTCCACAATTCCTGGACAATTTCCATTTGCCCATATGGCTGTCACCCATGCAATAGTTCAGATTGGGAGACAGTTGTAGAAATCAATGACAGTTCCAAAAAGTAGGTTGGGTACATGCTTTTCTCAGGCTTTGCCCCTGGAAGTTGCTGTTTTTTAACATCTGTTTTTACAAGAAATTGGATCTGAATCTTTCAACCATTTCATAACC
Source organism: Polypterus senegalus (assembly GCF_016835505.1). Lineage (NCBI taxonomy): Eukaryota > Metazoa > Chordata > Cladistia > Polypteriformes > Polypteridae > Polypterus > Polypterus senegalus. The sequence continues at coordinate 128,447,103 of NC_053160.1, forward strand.
CTTATAAAAATAAACAGATGTGCATGATATATTTTTTTTCAAAAGGTACTTTATTCCTGTGAATATTTTTGATATAAAAATGGTACAGAGGTTCAATAATATTTCATCAAGCTTAAGGCCCTCCACAGTAATCTTTACCTTTGATACCTTTTATATGTTTACTTTATAAATCTGGTACAATAATCTCTTCTATTTTCTAAATCCTCTTAATCCAATCTTTCCTTTTCAGAGAACATAATGTTTTCCCAGTTTTTCTATTATTAAATACTGATTATTAATCCCAGAGAGGAAATTGTCTTTTCATATGATCTTTGGAGGTCAGCGAACAGGATCAGCCATTGTACAACACCTCTGGAGCAATTTACAGGTTAAGAGCCTAACAGCGTATGATTCCTTCTGAAAATTGGTAAGGTTATATAAACTTTGCACTCCAGCAAACCAGAAAAATAAAGGGGGCACTGCTAAACCTCATTCTAAGCAGAGTAATTGAGTGACCCAGGGAAAAGAAGCATCAGACAAATGAACATACAGTATCAGTATATACTGTATCTACTGATAATCTGAACTGTAGTGGGCCATTCCTTTTTTAAGCACTGCTCACATGGAAACGTAATTCACCTCATCCTACAGGATTAGTGTAACAATGAAATATGTACTTAGATAGTTTTAGGCAGTCCCTAGCTTTAGGCTTTAGCAAGCACTGCAGTGAGCCTTTCAAGTCCGGTGGCTTTTAGTGGAGGATGCAATTATCTATCTGCTCCACAAGACTTATTCTACCCAGGACAAAGCTGGCAGAACTGTGAAGATTATGTTTTTTGATTTCTCCAGTGCCTTCAATAATATCCACCCATCCCTTTTAAGGGGTAAACTCAGAGATATGCAGGTGGATGAGCCCATGGTGTCCTGAATAATAGACTAACTGTCGGGCCAAAAACACTTTGTAAGACTCAAGGACTGTGTTTCTGATACAAATGGGAGCAACACTAGAGCACCACAAGGAACAGTCTTGTCTCCTTTTCTCTTCACTCTGTATACCTCAGAATATAAATATAACCTCTGGTCATGTCACTTGAAGAAAGTCTCTGATGATTTTGTACTTATGGGTTGTATTGATAATGGGAATGAGTCAGTGGAGAAGTTTGTTTCTTGGTACAAAGAGTATAGCTGCATTTACCCAAAAAGACCAAAGTTCTGTCACTTTATGAGATTCTGGCAAAAGTATAACACGTTAAAATGATTCCACAGACAAAATGTGTTTATTTTTAAAAGCATTAGTAAAAATGCAAGGTAAAACAGTTCACACAAAAATAAAGAAAAAAAATGGTATAGCAAAGAAAAGAAAAGTTCTTGTTTAAGAAAAGTTCTGTTTAAAGCTTATATATCTTCTCTCATTCTTTAAGTTTGGCCATACAGTTGAACCATTTCCAAACTGTCAGAAAACTCAATGCCAATTCCACTTAAATACTTCAGTCCATGTTAGCAATGTGTCTATTCCAAAACACACTGACTTAATTAACACAATGCATTACAGATATAGCTAACAAATTTCTATCTCATATTAACTACGATGGGGTAAAAGCTATACCGTATTCTATAGCTATGAAAGAAAATTGTATTCTATTTTAATTAAGAAAACACTAATATGGGTTTAACTTAAAACTTTAACTTTCTAAGACTGGCTCTTACAAAGAGAACTATCTGCTTCTTAACATCAGCAAGGAACTGGTTATTGACTTTTGCTGCATCAAAGAGCCTCTGTGTCCAGTCCCTATTCAGGGAGTGGATGTAGACGAGGCTCACTTCTACACGTACTTCAGGATCCACATTAATGACAGATGGGACTGGTCTTGGAACACAGAGGAACTGTATAACAAAGGGCAGAGCAGGTTCTTTTCCTTAGGAGACTTTAATGTGGGAAGTGACATCCTTCAGACTACAACACTGGCAAGGCCAGTGTAATTTTCTATGCTCTAGTATGCTGGGTTGGTAACGTCACTTCAAAAGAACTCATTGAATCAACAAGCTACTTAAAAGGGCAAGCTCAGTTATAGGATGTATTTTGGACCCCCTGAAGGTAGTAGCAAATTAGAGAATTAATACAAAACTGAGCATCATTATGAACAATGCTGCATATCCTCCTTCAGACACCCTAACATTGAATACTTTCAGCCAGTGAATTATTCAGCAAAAGTGTGTCAAGAAACGGTACAGGGGCTCCTCTATACCAACAGCAATATGTCTGCATAATGCCTAATTGGGACTGGGACAGCCAAGTCAGGTGTTCTCTTTCTGTTGAATTTTCTTGCTTAAAAGTCATTCTGGTGGGTCTTCAGACCAAATCGTTTGTGTATATTTATTTACTCACCTATGAATCTATTTTTATTTATGTAAAGAGTTTTGTCAAATTTCTCCCTGATGGCAAATAAAAATCTATCTATCCATCTAATCACTCACTTTTAAAAATGTCTTCTAAGGTATTTGTGAAACTATAAATCTATTCTTGATGGAATGTCCTTGATAAATTTGAAGTGGGAAGTAAATTGTATGACTTAGTTAAGATTCTTTTGTCTGTCCATTAGTTTAACTCACTCAATCTAACTTTAGGGACATAGGGAGCTGAATCTGATCCCAGTAATACTCAGCAACACTCAGTACAAGGCAGGAAACACACATACATATATTATGTTGCAGAGCAATAATACAATTACATTTATGAATAGATTGCTTTCGGTATTAAGACTTCATAAGTATTTAATTGTAGTTTGCATATAAATATATACATATTGTGAAGGATGGCCGGCCATTTATCCCGGCCAATACCCCCAAGCCGCCAGGTGGAGCCCTCCTTGCAGCATGGAGGTCCCCAGAAGACCAGCAGGGCATCATGGACAATGGAGTTTTTATGCAAAGCCCTGCTGGATGCCGTGGGGGCCACAGGAGGGAGCTGCAGGGAGGACCGAGTGCTTCTTCGTGCCCTGTGACCCGGAGATTCGTCATAGGAAGAGCGACGGACTTCCGGGTTGAAGAAAAGGACTATTTACCCTGACCCGGAAGGAATAAGGACTTGTGGACTGTTAGGCAGAAACACCTCTGGGTCAGGGAGTATAAAAGGACTGTGGGAACTCCCAGACAATGAGCTGAGCTGGGTGGAAGGGTGGCAACGCTTCTGGGATCTGGAGGATTGGTTATTTTTTATTATTGTGATTTATATGAGTATTGTGGTGGAGAGTGTGCTTTGTGCACTGTGGAAGAAAAATAAAGTCAACATTTGGACTTTAACCTGGTGTCTGGAGTCGTAGACAGGGGTTCAAGGGAGCGAGAGCGCCCCCTATCGTTCACAGTGGCGTAGCCGGCAGGATACTCTAGCGTCATTTGCAGAGGACCTGAAAGAAAAATTTCTGTGGGAAACGAACCCTGAACAGACGACGGAGTCAGGAATCGTCACAGCATCGCCTGAACCCGAAAATTCCGAGTCCAAAATGGGGAAGAAGAAGGGCAAGCAGAGCAATATCGCAAGCGGGAGTGACCTGTGTGTAATGGCCGACGCTCGGGAGGAGTTAAGGAGCGGCCTTTCAAGTCCGGAGAAACCTCCAGGATTCAACGAGCGCTCTGAGGTACGTGATGGGAACGTTATAGAGAATCCTTTTGTTATAACTCACTTTGTCCTATGCATGTACCTCGGAGAAGGATCACCTGGAGGCTCCGCAGGGAAAAGAAGACTGCCCTAGAGACAACGGCCCGCTCCTGTCGGAACCTGAGCACAGGGGAAAAGACTTCTGCATGATGGCAGCCGACGAGGGACACGGCAACAAACTCGGTGCATTCTGGGAAGGAGGAGCTCTGCGTCCCGCTGTTTGTGCCTTCGAGCACGAAGGAACGGACTTGGTCTTTCCGAAGGGGAAGGGGTAGGCGAGCAAGGCATCACTCAACCCACAAGAAGGTAAGGAGGGTCGGGAAATAGCTGATCGGGATGTCACAAAAGTATTAAAGACAGACCGCAGTTCGCCGAAGAAGGCAACTCGACCCTCTGAGAACTCCAAGTCCCAGAAGCCTCCGCGAGACCCGTCAGAGCACGTGCCTGAAGTGGGCGTGCTCATTGGCTCCCGGCCGGCAGAGAAGACAGACAAGGAAGTAAGTCTTATGCCGGTCGAAATAAATAATGACTTGCGGGAACTCGAACGCTTAATCGAGCCCGTAGCAAGTTTCTTACAGGTCCTGACGACCATTGAAAAGATCGTCGGGGAGTTGGGAGCTGCAGCCAGAGAGCCGTTGGAGAAGGTGAGGGCCTACATGCGGCGATTTGGTGGGGAGCCTCCCGTAATGAATAATGCGGCGATACAGGTAGGCGAGACCCGTATCGTACATAATAGAGGGACGCGGTGTGATCCGGGCCCGCGTTTATTAAGTAGCGGGTGCCAATACACGGCGTGCCCTACAAGAGAGGCCGGTACGTTAACCGAGTGGTCAGCGGAAGGGCTAATCGATCTGGGGCAGCTAGACAGTGCTGATTTCCGGAGCGAGACGGCCCTTAAGATGCCGCCACCGGTAATTTGTAAATCATGAGGGGTGCATACAGTAAAGGGGCTCTCTTCTTGTAATAGAGAGACCCAGACTATATATAAGCCCCAGATTAAACAGGAGGGCTCTAAGATTAAACCGATGTCTCCTGACAAGAAAGGAATAGAAACAGAAATAGAGAAAGCACCGTTAGAGGCGGCAGGGGTTTCTCTCCCAGCAAGACAAGGGGCGGACCTAACATTTCCTAATTGTTTTCAGTCCCGCAGGGGGAGAATACCAGGAGGACAGAGGCAGTGTTACGGGTGCCGAAGGTTGGGCCATATTTGGCGGAACTGTCCTTGGAGAGAGGGGGACAAGATGTCGATTTGGACTAATATTCCCCCTAGGTTCTCCAGGGACCAAGATGGTCGAATTAATCAAGGCTCAACCAGAACGTCCTCTTGGAGGAAAACTTCCCTCTCGGGGCAGGCCGCTCCGAATAATAATTCGTCGCTGGGGGGGGAATACTGTGAAGGATGGCGGCCATTTATCCCGGCCAATACCCCAAGCCACCAGGTGGAGCCCTCCTTGCAGCATGGAGGTCTCCAGAAGACCAGCAGGGCATCATGGACAATGGAGTTTTTATGCAAAGCCCTGCTGGATGCCGTGGGGGCCACAGGAGGGAGCTGCAGGGAGGACCGAGGGCTTCTTCGTTTCCTGTGACCCTGAGGTTCATCATAGGAAGAGCGACGGACTTCCGGGTTGAAGAAAAGGACTATTTACCCTGACCCGGAAGGAATAAGGACTTGTGGACTGTTGGGCAGAAACACCTCTGGGTCAGGGAGTATAAAAGGACTATGGGAACTCCCAGACAACGAGCTGAGCTGGGTGGAAGGGTGGCAACGCGTCTGGGAGCTGGAGGATTGGTTATTTGTTATTATTGTGATTTATATGAGTATTGTGGTGGAGAGTGTGCTTTGTGCACTGTGGAAGAAAAATAAAGTCAACATTTGGACTTTTACCTGGTGTCTGGAGTCGTGGACAGGGGTTCAAGGGAGCGAGAGCGCCCCCTATCATTCACAATATATATATACATACAGTGCATATAACACATTGTAATTTTACTGTTAGTATTGTTTTATCATTTCTCAAACTTAGGCCATCTGAATTGTTTATAACCTCTCTTATAAATAAAAGTAAAAAATGGCAGTCAAATGTTCCTAAGTTGTTGTTCTGTTTTTTATCACCTCAAATGATAAAAATTAATGCACAGGTATTACAATCAAGTGGTTAGCGCTTTCATCCAGAGTTGCCCCTAGTGGGTGATGTTTGTGAAGCTGATGTCCATGACACCATTAAGCCATAACAATCTGTTTCTTCATGGAGTCAGTGTGATCTTTTCTTTAAGACAGGGTAGCCAACACACCGAGTATCTGGGTCTAAACAATATCTTTATAAAAGAGCTTAAAATGATGGGATGCTAAATACTTAGTGATCTTAATGACAACATCCAAGTAAGGAATGTCCTGTTCATTTATTTAAATGTTCTTTTATTTTTTGACTTTCCAGCATAGTTTCCTCTCTGTTGGACAAACTGCTTTCCGTATGCATTCCATGTTGTTGGTTGTAGGCAGTGTGAAGGAGCAACTGAAAACACTTAAAGAGTTTCATTATAAAACAAGCTATGTTTAAATGTTTACAATCGCTGGTGTATAAAGATTGTCGATCAAACATCCTGTGTCAGCCTGCAAGCACAGTTAGACTATGGTGCTTGCTGTTAATGCTGGCATTCAGTTTAAAACTGCGAATGAGATAACAAAAGACAGTCTGACAGTTTTTCTTTTATCTTTTTGTGGAACTCCTTGATGCCATCTTCATGACTTTCTTTGCTCTATGTTTTATAAAGTATGTTTAGTTTTTCTTTATTATTATGTTTTGTGGGGTACAGCCCGGACACAGACAGGCAGACATGTTGTTTCGTCACACACGTGTTTATTTACAAAGTCTATATTTACAAAAGTGCACAAACCCAGTGCCGCAGCACCAATCACCCCTTACAGTCCTGGCCGCACTACAATGCCTTGCACAGTCCTCAGACCGCCTCCACTCCTCTCCTCCGAGCTCCGTCCACTTCCACCCGACTCTTGCTGTCGACTGGAGGGAGGCGGCCCCTTTTATCCGCACCCGGATGAGCTCCAGGTGCTCCCCGACAATCTTTCGCTGACACGCCCCAGTGTGGCGGAAGTGCCGGCTGTTCTCCCGGAAGCTCTCCGGGTTCCCAAGGCATTGGGGCGCCTCCTGGCGGTGACCACGGGCCCCTACAGGGTGAGGCTTCCATGCCCTGCACCCGTGGCCCCCAAAGCAACCAGGAAGGCGGCCCCCATGTGATCCCAGATGGGCGCACGCCCACTTCCGGTCCTCCAAGACGTCCCGGCCGGGTCGTGGCCCCTGGCATCCCTGACAGTTTTTAATCATGTTATTGAATTTCATTCTCTGAAAAGCAGAGAATGATTAGGTGAAGAAGTGCACCAAGATGGAGGTGTAAGAGATGAGACCCAGTGGGAGGCCAAAGATGGTGTGGTTGGATGATAAAAAAGAATGGGCCTCACTCCAAAGGATGTGAAGGACTGCAAAGAGTAGAGTAAATGATTTGGGGGCAACCAGTTAACTTGGGTAAATCTGGAAAACAGCCATTAAACCAATGGTGATGGGTGTTCATTTAAATTAATTTATGGATGTGTTTCATTTTGCCACAAAACTTTCAAAAATTAGATTTTTGTGAAAAAGGTATGTTTAGGTTTATTTTTAAAATGTAATATTTTAATATAGATCTGTTAGAATAGTAAAACTTTATAGTGTGGGAATTGTGCAGCATGTAGAGGATTTTGCAATAAAACTCTTTAGCTCAAGATGAAAGGAGATGCCATTGCTTATCGTGAACTCAGCATTTTCAACAGGGATGATTTCTTTTGGATCCGGAAGTGTCACCGAGATTCTCATTTCTTTGACAAAATTAAGTTTTTCATATTCAAGAAGGTTCTTAAATGCTTGTTACCTAGTTGTTTTAAAACAATTGTTGATATGTCCATATCTGGTACCAAAATTATGAATAAAGCTGGCATTGATAAAATACTTACGTGAACAACATAGCTGTTGTGAATTATTTCAGGAAAATTTTGGTTTTGCAAAGCTCCTAACATTAGCAATATTAAGAGGTTAGAAATAGTAAGAGATGCAATACGTGTTTCAGCCAAAATTCAATTGCTGTATAGTTTAGACTGCCCTTGCTAATAATATATCTGAATCTAAATATAACACCGTTTTTACTGACATTGTAACACGTTTCAGTTTTAATAACGAACAATACAAAATCTTTCAGTTATCCTTAGATTATAAGATACTACAACATATTTAAAAAGTGTACACCGTGCAGGTGTTTTATTGCTGCCAATAAAATATGGAATTCAGTGAAAGAAAATGATTTAGATAGTGTTAGGATAGATGGTAGTTATTTTGATGTCCACCAACCGGCTAAGTGACATTTCTGAGGATGTAATATTATGTTCATTATTTAAAAAGTGGCACATATCCAGCAATTTCATGTTTCCTTTTCCTAGAAAAAAATTTTGGCTTTTATATTTTTCTGTCTTAGTTATCAACATTTTTTTCTGTTTAACTTGGGTACATACAGGTCAGCCCCCACTGTTCTGACTGGATTATTGCTTTTGGGCTTCTGTTGTAAGTCATTAGGAGAAGAATTTGCACGGGTTGAGAAGGAAGCCATCTTAGCATCAAAGGGATAAGGTCTTGCTGTCATGGAAAAAGAGATGTGAGAAGGGCTGTTAAGAGGCCTTGAGGTTAGGGCATCACTTAGCAGGACTAGTAAAGATATGGGTCAGTGCAAGAGGTCTTTCCTAAAGCTCATTATATAGCACTTGAGGTCTGTGAAACCCACAGGGCATCGCCTTCTTTACGCAGGCTAAATTGCCTTCTCACAGGGACACTTTCCGCTTTCGGGGCTTACTCTCTACTGATGTGATAAAACCTTGTCACTGCATTGTATCAGCTGACTTTAATAGAGCAAAACAGTATAAAAATTGCTTTGGGGTTATTATATTGTTATGCCATAAAATACTGATGGCCACACTCCATTCTACATGTGTTGAAGTTTATCATTTACAGTATAAATGAAATTTAATATTTATAAATAAAAAGAATATGTTTTGTGCTAAGCTGACTTCATTATTCCAGACACAGTTTTCTTGTATGCCAAAGAAAATTCTCTAATAATTTTTCATACTTTCATTTTATTTTGTTATCATGACTGAAACAGAGAAACTTCATAATTTTAGATGAAATCAAAAGTGAGAAAGATGCTGCCTGTGTGGCCAGTGATGGAGATACACAATGAAGCATTTCCTTCCTATTAAGATTAACTGCTAGGACACCATAAATTTAAACTGCTATCAGTACCACAATAGAGTGCTGGGCTGTTGTAAAAAACTCTGCATTGAAGGTGCTTCTATTGTAACAGCCAGTTCTTCAACTAAATGTAGGTGTTAAGTGGTAAATGGCATAAAAAGGTGAATTGTTTCTTTGTACAACTTAGCCTCTGTAATATCAGACTATGGAATATGATTTGAAATTTGTCAAATTGCTAGTTGGAGAGTCACAGTTGATACAATGTCTGGTATATGTATTAAAAAGAAATGTACGAGGAATATGTGATAAAATGATTATTTCCAAATTCCTTTTGTTGTCATATATATGTGTCAGAAACATGGAACACACAGATCAATACTCAACAACTATCTTGACATCAAAATTGGACGTATTTGATAAGTTTTTAAGCATTTCCTCCAAGCCCTATCCCTTCATTGTAAAGCACTAGTGTGGGCAATATATTTTTTTTAATGTATAGAAAGATGCTTAACTTTAGAACACAATTTTATGTGACAAATGCATATATACCATGTTTGTGAAGAAATAACTTTGGACTTCAAAAATAGTCAACCTATCCTTTAATAACTGTTTTAAATGTACTCCTACAAATTCTACATGAAACATGAAACTCAAAAGTCACATGGGATTAAATTATTACTGTCCAACAGAACCCTTCAAAGCTCTCCCTCAATTGGCAGCACATGGGAGATATCTTTTGAATTGAAGACAAGGCTCTTGACCAATGGGGTTTGTGATCTCATTTACTGTATTTAACAATATTTTAGCAAAGCATGCATGTATTTGCAAGTTGTGAACATATAACTGGATGACTTGACATGTAGATTATGCTACATGAGTAATGCAAGATTTAAAAATTTTCATTAACGTTTTTGATAATGTTTGCTGTTGTCCAGTGTTGGTCACCATCAACACCCATTCTCTGTTCTCCATGAAAACACGACATTAAAAAATTTTCCAAATCAATACTACAAACCATATTTGGTAAGTAATATACAACATATCATTTTTGAATGTAATATTCCGTTAAAGAAATGTATAACTTTGAAACACCATCTTTTGGTTGACTGTCAGAGTAATGTAAAAAACCACCAGCCCCTTTATTTCCTACACAAACTGTATTCAAAAGCATCAGGTATCAGGCAGGAGCTTCGCAGAGCACAGCAATTGACCCAACACAAATGTGTTTGAGATGTGGAAGGAAAATTAGAGTATCCAGTTTGCCATCACAGGTAGAAGATGCAAAAGTCTATGGTAGTGCATGACCAGGTCGTAAACCCAGGCTTCTGGAGTTGTGAGGTAGGAACAATATCTAACCACCAAGCCTGGTCTACAATAAATAAAGAAAAATGAGCCCACTCTGCAAGCTTTAGCTTGCCTTGGGTTCCAACATTTACAAGATCATCATGATCAGTGAATGCAATAAGTATGAAGTGCTTTCTGACCAGTGAATTTGTGCTTCTGCTGACAGTTTTCAGTAAGATAAGATATATGGATATTAGAATGGGGCAATTAATTGTGACAAACTCGTCCCTAACAACACATTTTCACCTCAAAGCGACAAGTTGTGGTGGTTTTATTTACTCTGAGGTCGCAAATACCAACAAGTGATTTCCTGAGAAATGTTGTTAAAGCAATCATTTGTTCAACTAAAGTAAGTCTGCATATGGTGTGAATTTTCACTCCCTGATTGTAACGCTACAAATTCTACTCCATAGGGAAAATGGGAAATTTGTTGTTAAATACCCCTATAATTGTAACTTTTTGCAGTGATACAAGCATGGCACCAAAACATAAAGTTAGTGCTAGTGGAGCTGTTTTTCAAAAAATACATACAGTACAACAAGCCAATGTTACTGTATATGATGAAGTTTTAACTTATTATAATGTTAATATTTTATCTTCTAATTGGCTATAATTAACACATCTGTCACAGTGTAGTGAATGCACCTCTCACCACCCAGAGTACAAAAGATCTTCCTGGACTCCGGGGGGCAAGTTTGTTTGTGGTGGATGAGCCTAAACCTCTATGGAATAGCATCTGCCATTCATTCTAAATTACCTTCTTGCAGCCCCAAGAAATGTGAATTTCCCCTTGGGATTAATAAAGCATCTATCTATCTATCTATCTATCTATCTATCTATCTATCTATCTATCTATCTATCTATCTATCTATCTATCTATCTATCTATCTATCTATCTATCTAATTTGCTGCTGCCTGCTCTTGTGTTAAGCCCAAAAAACCCTTTTGCTTCACCATCTTTAACAAGGTGTATCTTTGCCTTTTGGAATAGTCTTGCTTTCATGGAGCATCCAGTGCTTCGATATCCCCCACGATCTGCATATTACTTTTTTTTTTTAAAAGGTCAGGATTTCTTGGTTTGAAATATAGGATTGATTTAGGATTAGACAACATCACATTCTAAAGAAGAATCAATATATCAGCATATTTACAAGTTTCACTTGTAAGAAAACATGAAACAGAAAAAGAAATATCCCATGATATCAGCTGAGGACATAACAACTGTAACGGCAGCAGAGCAGGGAATAATCAATAGTACATCATACCATACCATTAACGTGGAATGCTACAACTATTACAACATTAATAATTTACAGAGAAAACCAATGTGTCTATGTAAGCAGTACAAAGTACAAAATATAGTGCAATAATACTCAAACTATCCATCCATCCATTTTCCAACCCTCTGAATCCGAACACTGGGTCGCGGGGGTCTGCTGGAGCCAATCCCAGCCAACACAGGGCACAAGGCAGGAACCAATCCCGGGTAGGGTGCCAACCCACCGCAGATACTCAAACTACCCCAATTCTAAAAGAGTTAAATTATATAAGGATGAGGAATATTTACGTTTTTACACTGTAGCATGAGTTACACAGTATGTAAAGTGTACTAATGGCTAATTACACTGTTGTTAAGCCAGCAATTCCTGAGTATGACACACTTAATGTAAAGCTTTGCTGCCTGTTGCTCCACAATATCCAAGGGAGTACACAGCTGAACTGAACTGATGTGCTGCATGAACTGATACATGGACTGTCTAAAGAAATCTGTAAATACTCTGGTCTTCCTTTTAGCCCATTGAGCTACTGCCCAAAAATGTAGCCGAATAACTTGGTAAGTAAATAGATACAGTACATTCAACTGTTGTCAGGAATGTTTATTATTTTTGTGATGTTTTGTTGTCTCTAACATTTACAATGGCTGATGACATTGTGTGGCTGTGATTGCAGCTTTCTCAAAGACAAACTGAGCACTACCATCTGCTGGCTGCTGCGTGGTGTGTGACGTCAACATGATTCCACTATAAAAGAAAGCAGAAGATGCAATTTTATCCCTAACCTTCTGTGGCCAAACAGTGGACTCATGTCACATAATTATATAAAACAGTTAAAAACACAAAAACAGATTTGATTTTGATACATCAAATAAGATAAAGTGAATACTTCAGAAGATAAACATCAAGAAGACAGCAGAACCAGACGCTACAAGTAAAATTCTTAGATATCCTCTTTAATAAAATCCTTGTGTGCATCCAGTGTCCGTGTGTGTCTTCTGGTGAAGTGCGCATGCGCGGGGCCACACGGCACGTGTTCAGTCTCTTCCTGTGCATTCCCTGTGCAGAGAGATACACACACAGGCGCGTGCGAGTCATGCACACACACACAGGCGCGCGAGAGTCACGCACACACACACAGGCACGCGAGAGGCACGCACACACACACACACACAGGCGCGCAAGAGTCACGCACACACACACACAGGCGCACGCGTCACACACACACACACACACAGGCGCGCACAGTCCGTGTGTGTGTGTCTTCTGGAGAAGTGCGCATGCGCGGGGCCACACAGCATGTGTTCAGTCTCTTCCTGTGCATTTCCTGTGCAGAGAGAAACAGACACACACACACACAGGTGCGCACGAGTCACACACACACACACACAGGTGCGCGCGTCACACACGCACACGTGAGACAAACAGGCACGCGCAACAGACAGACAGACACACACAAACACACACACAGGCGAGAGACAGACAGACACACACACAGACACAGAGGCGTGCGCTTAAGAGACACACACGCGAGAGACACACACAAAGGCATGCAAGAGAGAGACACACACACAGGCATGCGCGTGCATTGTTGCAATGTTACTTTTCTTGGTTGTTTATTAAATTAAAGATTTTTCAAATGTTCATTTTTTCCCCTGTACTTAAGGCTATAGCGCAAATTCTTGCAGTGTTAGGGCTCATTTATACTTCACGCTCAGAACGCGTACGCGCCATCATGGCTTCCACGCGTTCCCAGCGTTCATTTCACGCGTCCTCTGAGCAGGTCCTCAGAAATTAACGTGACGCGTGCGCGAGTTGCAGTACCAGCAAAAGTCAGGGGGCGCAGTGTGCTAAAAGTCGGAACGTGACGTCAGAGTCTCTGTTTACTATCTAGATGTGACAGCAAGCCTCTATGGAGATCGATGTGCGCACTTTGCTGTTTGATGAATGGCTCAAATACAGCACTATACATTATGTTGCCGATGTGAAGTTGCAAAAAAAAAATAGACGGCACAAAAGATGGTATGTGAGACTTTTAAAATGTATCGTGTCATTTATATATGTCTTTTTTACTTTTTAATTTTTGCAAATTAACAACAGCAACATAATGTATAACGTTATATTTGAGCCACTGAGAAAAAAATAAAGGACACGGTGAAAACGTGTACATTGTGATTAAAGTGGAAATTTCGGCTTTAATCTCGAAATTTCCACTTTAACCTCGTAGTTTACTTTATCATTAAAGCAGACGGTCGCAAACGTCATCCCAGTTTTTAATCGCTACGAGCTTCTTGGACCTGACAGCAGGTAAAGTAAAACAATAAAAAATAGATGGCACAAAAGATGGTATGTGAGACTTTAAAATGTATCGTGTCATTACGATCGGGAATATGCGACGCTTGAATATAAAAGCACCACGAATGCATCTGTATGTCGGCATTTTGCTTCAGCAGCGGAAACCAGCAATAGATTGCCAAACAGAACAAATTAAATGTATGATATTCCAACTCTCTGCACATTTAGAATCTTTAGATTTATACTTGATATCACTTTCATGATGAAATGCATTAAAATGTGTATGTTACATTTTACATATAATTTTGTTTAAATAATTAATACTGTTAATAAATACACACATGGGGGAATAATTACACAAATGGGGGTGTCATGGTGGCGGAGCGATACCACTGCTGTCTCGCAGGGAGATGTTGCTGGTATTCCACACTGTGCTCCGGTTTCCTTCCAAAGATATGCAGATTTGGGGATTTGGTAGCTAGTGTATGTGTGTGCTTGTATTCACCTTGCAATGAGCTGAGGCCTCATCAAGGGACTGTTTCTCACTCGTGCCCAATGCTTCCTGGAATGGACACATACATCCCTGGATTTATGGATTTAATCAATAAACATCCTTTTCAGAGATATTGCGGTAAGGTGTTATCGGAATTTAATAGGTGTTCTAGGCAATTCACAACACAGAGAAGCCGAACATGTTCTCACCACGATAATATCTCGCACTGCCACCTGGTGGATTCCTCCAGATTTACGTAAAGAACGCGCGCAAGTATAAACACTACAACGCTGGCGTAGCAGGAGGGTCCGCTGCATCATGTGTCGCGTTGCGTGAAGTATAAATGAGCCCTTAGTTTTCTCTGTTGTTCAAGGTTTTCTTACTGTTAGTCAATGTTTTTACATTTAGTTTACTATTACGCTGTGCTTTCTATGGTATAGTTAACTATATTTGTGCTTAAAAACTTAAAAAAATATATATTTACATACAGTTCATACGGTCTGGAACGGATTATGGTTGTGAACCGAGGTTCCACTGTATTACTGTCAGACAAAATTACAGGCATTTCACGGAAATACAAACCAGTATTACTGAGAGAGAAAATTAAAGGCACACAATACAGTGACGCATATTACAGCCATATACAAGGTCCTTTGCCATTTAATATAGACTGTTCATACAAATGTTTATGCACTACTGTTCTAGCGCCTGTTATTTTAACAGGCTTAATGTCTAGTTTGCTTATAAAAGCTATCATACACATCACAAATATTGGTAATTCTTCAATGACACTTGTTTATTTTCCTAAATTTGTTATTTTTCTCTAAGCTAAAAAAACACAGGTGGTAGTTTTCCCAAAGCAATACCTAAACCAGCATTTTCCACCAAACTATAGCCCCAAGAAATTTAGAATTATGTTGAGGAAAATGGTGAAAGATATACTTTTATAACTATTTTCATGTGCAACACACAAAAAGGAATAATCCATGATGAACAGCAAGATTAAAAAAAGGCTATTTCACTACTCATCAAGGTTTCAACACAATCAAAATAAAAAAGATTTATTTTTCTTGATATCTAGAAGGCTTTTGACAAGGTGCTGCATGAAGGCTCAATTTACAAAATACTCCTCAAATTTGGTCCTCCAAATCTTCTTATTTCTTTCACAGCTGAAATTTCTCAGATTAAATGGATGTCATCTATCTATCTAGATTGATTCAAAAGAATATCATGGCAGATATATCCCAAGATACCGCTTTATCACTATTAATGCTTAATATTTATATTGGCAATCTTCAAGATTCACGTCACCCAGGCAAAACTGCCTTCCTGTGGCTACCTGGTTCCACTTCATTTTAAAGTCCTTGATTTCTTTGAAAAGGACAGGCATCCATGACTGCAACTGAGCATATTTTCGGTTTTCTGTCAAAGGACCTAGAGATTATATCGGGACTGCACAACCTCAACAAACACATACACAAGGTGCCATGCAGCAATTAACTCTCATATGATATAAGACAGTGTGACCTGTAGGGGGTGCACATCTCCCAAACCCGACATAGACAGACACAGGATGCAAGTTCGGCACACACTTGTTTCATTTTTTCTTGTGTGAAATGCTTTCCCTCTGTTCCCACCTGCTCGGCACAGCTCATCAGTACAATAAACAGCACACAACACACTTATTCTTCTCTCTTTTCTTTCCTTTCCTTCCTTACACCTCCATTCCTCATGTCAAGCTTTGTCTCCCTTCCTCCGTACTCTGGCTCTCCAAATGGAGTGAGGTGGCTTCTTTTATAGAGCATCTGGAAGTGCTCCAGGTGTCCTGTAATCTCCTTCCAGCAGCACTTCGGGTGTGGCGGAAGTGCTGCAATAAAAGACTCCGCATTTCCTACAGCATCCCCTGGCGGCACCCACGGAACTGAACAAGGCTGTATCAAACTCCAATGTTCATGAAGCCCTGTGGGAGTCTACAGTCTTGTAGCAGCCCAGGGGGGCTGCTGCAGGGGAGATAATGCCCTAAGCTCTCTCTCTCTGTCCTGCTAATTCCATAATAGTGGCCTCCCGGCCATCCGCCCCAACAGAAAACACTCATAGTAGCCGTAATTCAAGATGACAACAGCTACTACTGAAATTGAGCTTCACAATACTAAGCAAAAGCACATTGTTTAAAAGACACAATGTGTCTCCCAAGACAGTTTTTTTTCATAAACAGAGAACATTTTGTACCTAAATAAAACTGTTTTGTATTTCACACACTGAATTGGATGGTCAAGGAGAAGTGATAGCAAAGATACCTGAAACTTCCTTGAGAACTCCATTGCTGTGTTAATTTATTTTTCTCTCAACACTCTGAGGTGTGATTGTTAAAGTCACTGAAGTAAAACTTTTATAATAAAAATTAAGAGAAACAAGTGTGAAAACTCTTTATAAAACCTTTACAAGTTGTCACTGCACCAGGCATCATAGTGGGAACACACATAACTTTGAGACACTTGATGTGATAAAGGAATCCAACTCTGCTAAATGAACACTGAAAATCAACAAAACCAACATTCCTAGCTTCTCAGACCAAATCCTTGCTATTTAGTCTGGGTAGATGCCCTCCTAGTGCTCACAATTCAAACACTTGATAGGATGGCATGGGTGTTAATATAACTTGCAAGTGAATTCAGACAATAGGTCCTGATTATCATTTTTCACTGCATAAAGGAGCTCCTACGCTGTGAGATGGAGCAGTAAACTTCACTGACCTGTCAGAGACTCTACCAACATTAGATACAGGGAGAGGTAGGATACACCACTGAAGATGGAGCAGTTATGGACAAAGAGAAGGCAAAGTGATTAGAAGCATGACCTGAACACCATAATAAGATAAAAGATATTGCTTTTTGGCCTTTGAGTTTCAGTTATATGTCAATGTCGATGTCAATGTCAATTTATTTATATAGCACATTTAAAACAACATAGGAATGCTGTGGCCAAAGTGCTTTACAATAAAAGAAGAAAAAAAACATATAATTGTTTTTTGTATCAGTATACTGCTGCTGGATTATGTGAATTTCCCCTTGGGATTAATAAAGTATCTATCTATCTATCTATCTATCTATCTATCTATCTATCTATCTATCTATCTATCTATCTATCTAAATAGAAATAAAATAAATGAACATAAATAAAATAAATAATAAATAGATGTCAGTCAGTCAGTCATTGTCCAACCCGCTATATCTTAACACAGGGTCACGGGGTCTGCTGGAGCCAAACCCAGCCCACTGCAGGGCAATAAAAAGAAGAGTCAGAAGAAGTCAGATTACATAATCACAATGAGGAAACTATCAGTATTACCGAAGGTCACGGAAAGCAAGTGAATAGAAAGGGGTCTTTAATCTTGTTTTGAACAGTTCAATTGTAGACGACTCCTTTATGTGATGAGGTAAACAGTTCCACAGTTCCAAGGAGCAGCAGCTGCAAAAGCCCTGTCCCCCTTAGTTTTACACTTGGTAGGAGGGACAACAAGAGACAACTGACTAGAAGATCTAAGCACTCTGGATGGCTGGTGTAAAACACACAATTCGGATAAAAAGGCAGGAGCAAGCCTATGTAAAGATTTAAAAACTAGCAACAAGATTTTAAAATCAATTCAAAAACTGACAGGCAGCCAGTGTAAAGAAGCTAATATTGGAGAAACAGAATCAGACTTTCTTGCCCCAACCAGAAAGTGAGAGGCAGCATTCTGGACCAACTGTAACCTGCGTATCAGGGATATGCTAATCCCAGAATACAGCGAGTTGCAGTAATCAAGACGAGAAAAGATAAAAGCATGAGTAGCTTTCTCAATTAAATCCTTAATTAGGTAAATTAGGTGAGGTAAATCCTCAGCATAGAGAAACTAACTGGTGTCCCACTGTCCAAAATTTTAAAGCAAACTAGTTGAACAATGACAATCAAACAATGCATGGAAAAAAGGAAAAACAGAAGAACGACTCTTAGAAGTAGAAAAAGTAGAACAATATTGCTTGTCATGCATTGGATGTCAAGTCATGGAGTGGCCCAGAAACAGCTCAGCTAAATCTCCTGCCAACCTTTCAAGTTGCATTTGAAAAGGTTGCCATGGATATCAAAATGTTGCTAGAGAAGTCAGCCAGAGAACATACTGAGTTTTGAGTACACATTGGTTGTTGTGGATTTCGCAATGCAGGCTTTTCCATGCAAACTACTACTACTAAGGCAACTGCAAAGGAACTGGTGTGTTAGTTTTGATGTGTTGGTATTCCAAAGGGCATAATGAACAATCCGGGCATCCTACTCACATAAAACTTATTTAAATGCTAGAATAAATTGGAGGTGAAATGTTAACACAGATAAGTGTATCATCCGTACCATTATGTCTAGAAAAACCTTATGAAAACATCAAGAAAGCCATAAACATTCATCCAATTACTATGTTAACTTACAATTCATTTTTTAGGTGCTGTAATTATAAGACTGAAAAAGGAGCAAAATCCTGTTCTGATTCAGACAATATCATATTCAAAACTACAGTACGAGAAGATTATACTACTTAAATATAATTAGAAAAAACTAAAGTAAATGAAATGTACAAGTATAATCATATACATTTTATGTTTTCTAAACATCAACCATAATATATTTTCTAAGTTTAAATATAAAAGAAATTAATAAGAAAACAGAGAGGATTAGAGTGAAGAGAAGATAAAGACTAAAAAACTGAAAAAGTATGCTTGCTTCTCCTTCATTTAAAATGTCCTCGCTGACTTTTATAAAGAACAAAGCACTTGTGCCTGTAGATGGGTCCATAGCTGTTGGCTGGAATCTTAAAGAGAGGTGATTGAGACAAAATGTTCAGGTAAATCAGAAAATGATGCCTTATGTTGATAGAAATCTATATTTTGAAGCATGTGCTTGACTTACAATACACCTGGCCTTATAATCCTAGGCCAAAAGACCCCTTTGTGTTATTCTTTGACCCACATGTTCACTGCACTCATCACATTGTGGGCATTATTATATTAAGTCATAACTCAATGTCAAAACACCTGTAAAGGACATTGCTGGGTGAGTGGGGTTAAACAGACACTCGGGATAGTAATAAATATATGAAAACTCAGGTGCCAAAATGACATAATCTAGAAGAACACTGGTGAGTTTTTTTTGCCAAATTTGTTTAGCCCAGGTGCAAAGAGTGAATGGATATATGTCATTTAAAACAGAGAACAAGGCATACTGAAGGTATGGTATACGCATACTGTATAGTGCATTGCATTTACAGCTGCTCCTTACTTAGTAAACCAGTGCCCAATATCACAGATTGATTTAGGCATTCTGGTTCTGTTTTTTGTAGTCCTCAGTAAGAAGAAGAATAGGTATCCCTCTATTACAACAGGCCTTAAAGGCATTTATTATCTAATTAGAGTGCCTGCAGCATCCTCTCAGGCAGTGATCTTTCTTCTGTGAAAAGGGTAAATTAATATTTCTCTGCTCTACTATTTTACAGTTCTTGGGTATTTTAGAGAATGGAGCATTTCTTCCACCTCCTGACCAATCTTTCCAGGCTATGCACTCAGGAAAATACAATCTTGTGTCCATGGAGGTAATGCTTGCAAAGCAAAGGAATTGCAGTACTTTGAGACCCAAAAATTGGTATCCTTGGCACAGCATGTACTGTGGTCACATCAAATTGCCTCCCTAACACAGAGCAACATGTCTGCACCATTAGCCTCTTGACTACCAATGCCTCTCTTTTCAAAGCAGTTTGTGGCTAAGGTACATGACTGGGAAATCCATGCTGTTGATGGTCTGTGATAACTCAGCTCCTAATCCTGTCATCAGTGTGCATGTCTGAAGGGTTAACAGAAACTAAATGCAAAGCCATCAGTCAATGCTTCTGCAAAACCACATAAAATTCAAAACACAGTTTTAGGAGCACAGTGACTTATCAGCTAAATAAAACTAACAAAGACACAGATTAAGGATTTTCCTATTTTACAAATATTATTTATCAAGAACACAAGAATATTTAAATAATGATGGTAAGATAAGCCTATTTCCTCACCAAATTACAGTACAATGAAATGAAAACAAGGAATAGGGACATCTCTCTATCTATCTACTGTATATATATATATATATATATATATATATATATATATATATATATAAATATGTAAAAGAAAAATTAATTATTATTTAACAGAGTAAAAATCATGAAATGAGAATAAAATATTTACTCTTTTACCGATTGGAGTATCCTCATTAATCTGAGGTCCACTATGCTCAATGAGTATTTATAAGAGACTAAATAAGTGATCCATTCATTTTAACTGACATTCTTATAGATAAAAAACTTTTAAAAAAAAAATGACTCATTTAAATAACAGGAAAAATCACGTGAAAACTAAAGTGGTATGCAGTGGGTCCTCATAACTTGATCTCCTAAATACAAACAATAGTATTTGCAATAGTTTGTTCCTGTGAAAGAAAGTTTACTTGATCAAAAATAAAAACAGCAACTTTCTTGATATTTTAGTTTATAATTTAAAAAGGGAACAAGAATCTGAAAATCTAACATTACATTAAAGTCCGATAAATTCTGAAAAGAATGATACCAAACATATATGTAGGTTTTAAAATAAGCCAGATTTAAAGCGTGACAAAAAACACCACATAAAAATGTCACATAAAAATTGTTGCACTTTTTGGCTTAGAATTTTATATATATAGAGTAGATATTGTAGCAGACGGCTGGGGCCCTTACCCTGCCAGGAAGCGCTGACAATGGAAAGACCGGGGAAGAGAGCTTTTTCAGGACATTCTCTACCACAGACCGATAGAGGGCAGACACCTTGGCATGGAAGCTCAAGCAGCTGGGGCTCGTGGTGACTGCCAGGAGGCACCTGGACATTTGCCTAGCCCTGTTTGGCAGCACTTCCGCCACACCCGGAAGTGTTGCCAGAAGAAGGTCATTGGACAAATGGAGTCATTTCGGGTGTCCTGTTAAAGGGGGCCAGCTGCCAGTATTCAATGGCCAGAGTCAGGAGGAAGAATGGCAAAGCCTGTGTGAAGGACTGGAGGCAGAAGGACTATGTGAGGATTGTTCCCCTTGTTTGTATATTGTGGGGAAGAATAAATGTGTGTGTTGTGTGGTGAACCTGTGTCCTGCCTGTCTGTGTCGTGGTGGGGCAGCTGTACGTGCCCCGGGCTTTACAATACATACATACATACACATATATATATATATATATATATTCACACACACACACACACACATATATATACATATATATAGATAGATAAAAACAATAATAGGGTAGCATTAAGAAGCCATACAGTATAATTATGAACTTAGCCATAATCTGCTGTGCTTGCATTCCCTATGAAGCCAGTCACTGAAACATTATGTTTCTGAAAGACCCATTGTCATCTATCTTCAGACTAGCATCTAATTCATCATTTTCTGTTTCTTATCCTCAATAATGCTGACAAAGGGGAACAAGAGAAAGCCACATTAATCCTCCAGCTATAATCCAATCCTTGAAAGGAACACTTTGAATACGCTTAGAGACTACTGAGAATTACATTGTTTTTAGCTTAAAAGAATGTTTATCAGCCAAACGACTAAGAAGCTCTTAATTTAGTCAATCTGATCAAAGACATGAAAAGCGTCTTTTTTTTTTGCTTGCCTTCACACTTATTAAAATTCTTGATGATTCTAATGTTATCTTGTCAAGATGACAAGTCAGAGAACAAAATCTAACAAGCATTTGAAGTGGGAGGTCGGCATGCTCTTTTAACCCTAAAATATTCAGCGTGAAGCATCTTCCGTACATTTGCATTTCTTGCAATGGCAGAGCATATTGTGAATGTCACAGCACTGCCTAGTGCTAGACGAAAGGCATCCTTTGAAACTGAAATGCTAGTCATTAATATTAATTTGGCCTCTTGGTTTTAATTCCCTGAGGATAACTGACATCAGTCAGGATGACATAATGTAAACAAATTTAATTGGAACTTCATTAATTTACTTTGTTTCTGTGTATGCAGACGATCCACAAAATGACAGACTCGTGTATTAGTACTTAATAAACATGTTTCCTGAAGATTCAAGAACAAAAACTTTTGCATATATTGCACTATTATACGTTTCGGAGTTTCAATCTGGCCATTATTTAGGGAATCCTAAAACCAGGTTATGGTCAGAGTTTGTATAATTTTCTTGTTTAATTTTTTTCATTATTTCTGTATTCACATGGCCACTCCAATATGTAAAATATATTGAAAATTGACATATTGACATGAAATCTTGACAGAAACGATCAAAAAATATTGTAACATATAGTAGACAATGAATGAGTCAAGACCCATAGCATAGTTAGGTGTTTTATAAGGCAAATATTGTGAGTAAAAAGCCTACATGATTGCATCTGAAATCAGAAAAACAAACATATTATTGAAAAAATGGTTAGCAAATTTTGTTGGGACTTTTTTTTGTCACTTTCTAACTATACCTTGTCATGTCAACATCAAGATTATCTTGTTCACTGATAACACTGAGTTAAAGTCATGTCATAATGCTACAGCACATAATGCACAAAAAGGCTAGATTGAGAACTTCATTTTCCCGCTTAAAGAAAGGCCTCACCCCAGGAAGCCTGACTCAACTGGCAGTCTTCAGATCCAAAATAGGGGACTAACTTTAAAAAAAAAAAAAAACTATGATTGTGTAACAATGTTTAACAAGTTTAAATATTGTTCAAAAATACTTTAGATGTTTAAAAATGCACAAAAACACCTTTCAAGGGAGAGGAAAAACAGTAAAAACCTCTCTAAAAAGAGTTTTTAGAAATGAAGGATTTACTTATTGAAGCAAAGAATACAAATTGCAAAGAAAAAGGAAATAATGTAAAAATAAGGCAAAATCAATTGTCTAAAAAGGTAACCTAAAGCTAAAAAATTCCAAATCGTAATTATTGTGAATTGGTTCCTTATTACATTTTTATGTATTTTCCTTTGTCAGCTTATAATGCTGAGTATTGTTTTAGGGGTCTCTGGAGCCCTCAATTTTGAATCTTTCATTAGTTTTTCAATTCAAGGTTTACTTTTGTTGTTGCAAATTATTTTGCCCTATTTTCATCCCCTTTTGTTTAGTTTATGATTGCCACCTTTTTATTCACCCTGTCATTAAGGCAGTTCTACATTCTTAAAGGGTGTGTCATCAGAGGAGGCAAGACACTTATAATTCATCCAACTGTTCATCTGCTCAGACAAGCTTGAACAATCATGCCTGCTTCTGTCAATGTCAGTGCATGATTAATTGCATTATCAATAATCGTTGCCCTTATTTCAGCTGATATATATCTACAGGTAGTTTGTCTTGTGAAGACCCCTTTCAGCTAATCCGCCCTGCACTTGCAAACCCCTACCTCTACCACTACATGTAACTGCTCTATTTCCTACCTCTGCTTGCATTGAGTTTGATCAAAGTGACTGACCAGGTCTGCATCTTTATGTGTGACTTTGTAATGAACTGCAAATCAACAGTTTTGTAACTCTGCGTTCTCAGAGAGAGTAAATGAGCATACACAGCTGCAATAGATTTATCTAGGTTAAGAAGATCTGCAAAGGACTGTAAACAAATAACTCTCAGATGAAATCTGTACTCTGTGCTGTCATTTGTATGAAATATTTTGCAAACTGTGTTTTCCATCTGTTAGTTCTGTGAAAGTTGAAGGGAATTCTGTAAAGTGAATGAAAAATAATACAGGTTTCAGTGAATGCATTTGAAGTTGTCATAACTACATCACTGCATTCGTAATATTTGATTACATTTAACGACATTGCATCTGAAAAAAACTGTATTTCTAAAACTACAGAACTCTGCAGAGAGATTCTCCAAATGTCTAGAACCCACAAATATACTGTTGAAACAAAAACATTGAATTTTCCATCACAATAAATCAGTGCAACATATGAACACCACAGCATCATTGATAATATGATCAAATAATTTTGCCCAGATTTCATCAGACAGTTGTGTTTTTCCTTGTTCTTCCACTCCAGCTCTTCCTTCCCCTCTCACTCTCAACATCCCTCATCCTCATCCAGGTCCTCTCATTGTTATGTTTCCTTCAATTGATTTTGTAAACAATTACAGTAATCCCTCCTCAATCGCGGGGGTTGCGTTCCAGAACCCCCCGTGAAAGGGGAAATTCCGCAAATTAAAAACCATATGTTTATATTGTTATTTTTATATTGTCACGCTTGGGTCACAGATTTGCACAGAAACACAGGAGGTTGTAGAGACAGGGTCTTTAAAACACTGCAAACAAACATTTGTCTCTTTTTCAAAAGTTTAAACTGTGCTCCATGACAAGACAGAGATGAGAGTTCCGTCTCACAATTAAAAGAATGCAAAGATATCTTCCTCTTCAAAGGAGTGCACGTCAGAAGCAGAAAATATCAGAGAGAGAGAGACAGAGAGAGAAAAGAAAACAATCAAAAATCAATAGGTGCTTTTAAGAATGCGAAGCACTGCCCCGGCAAAGCAGCCGCAAGGAAGGGAGCAATGTGAAGGCAGTCTTTCAGCATTTTTTAGAGGAGCATCTGTATCTTCTAGGCCAGTGTGCGAACAGCCCCTCTGCTCACACCCCCTCCGTCAGGAGCAGAGAATGTCAGAGAGAGAGAGAGACAGAGAAAAGCAAACAATCAAAAATCAATACGTGCTGTTAGAGCTTTTAAGTATGCAAAGCACCGCACGGGAAGCATGTCGTATATCATTGAGGAGTTTTATTTAATACATAATACGTGCTCTGATTGGGTAGCTTCTAAGCCATCCTCCAATAGTGTCCCTTGTATGAAATCAACTGGGCAAACTAACTGAGGAAGCATGTACCATAAATTAAAAGACCCATTGTCAGCAGAAATCCACAAACCAGCAAAAAATCTGTGATATATATTTAGATATGCTTATACAGTAATCCCTCGCTATATCGCGCTTTGACTTTCGCGGTTTCACTCTATCGCGGATTTTAAATGTAAGCACATGTTTATAAGGGCTTAAAATATATAAAAATAGCTACACAAACATATGGTTTCTACTTCGCGGATTTTCGTCTATCGCGGGGGGTTCTGGAACACAACCCCCGCGATCGAGGAGGGATTACTGTATATAAAATCCGCAATGGAGTGAAGTCACGAAAGTCAAAGCGCGATACAGCGAGGGATCACTGTACTCACTTGTGGCCTTTTTTTTGGTGCTTATATCCTGAGTCGACAATTCAGTAATTACGTGTTTGGCCAAGCAGCACATGCATTGGCCAATTGTTCCATGGCTGTTGCATTTTGAATGGCAGTGTTTTGAAATGGCAAACAAATGACTTTATATCTGTTTCCTGTATCTTATTTAGGGAACTCTATGTAGTGTTTTGCTAAAAGTGCCATATTGAATTGCAGAAAATGTGTTTAAAGTTTTGAAGACTTTAGCTAAAGTTTTTCTCTCTAAGTGTCAATTGCAATAATTGTGCTTAATGTGCCATTTAGTTGCATAAGGAATTAAAGAAATAGATAGATAGATAGATAGATAGATAGATAGATAGATAGATAGATAGATAGATAGATAGATAGATAGATAGATAGATAGATAGATAGATAGTACTTTATTAATCCCAAGGGGAAATTCACATAATCCAGCAGCAGTATACTGGTACAAAGAAACAATATTAAATTAAATAGTAATAAAAATCTCTAATATCTGATGAAGCTGAAACGATACATTTATAAATCCTTTACAAAATGGCCTTATTAATGATTTTTATATTTTAATGAGATAAATTTTAGTGTTTACATGTTGTAAAAGGATTACGGAATGAGAACCCACATTAACACTCTAAATATTCTAGGTAAGTCATGTCATTAAGTATGGAATTGCTTAAATAAATATGCTTGATAAATGTTTATAAATAATGTCTTTTATTATATGAAATACCAAGTGTAAAATCCTAGCTGGCTTGGGTCTTTATTTGTCCACAATAACTGATGCATACCTGGCTATTATTGCAGGCCGTAGGAAACTAGACCCAGAGAAATATCAAGTAAGCCAAGAAATCAATACATTTCACAAGAGAAGGTTATGTGATAGGAGGTTAACACAAAGAAAACCACAAAGGAAAAACAAGCCCCTCTGGCACTACTGGGCCTAACTAGATAGGTAGCTTTTCACCCCTTGGGGTGGCTAATCCACTAGACTCATAAGTGTATCTCATAACTCTCCTTCCTCTTACCTCCCATACCTCTAACTCAGATATTCAAATATTCAGGATTGTTGTAGTATGAATAGAGCAACCTCCTGGTAAAATTACATTCCTTTCATAATTCAAATACAAGTAATTTTCACTAATTTACTGTTTCACCTCATTAAAGCAATTCATCATCAAGGACAACAACTGGAAGGAAAATGTCTCTGCAGGTCTACCTGCTTTTTGTTAGCACACTCCAATATAAAGAGAATAAAATTATTGACCAGCGCTTAACTCTGAGGAGCAACTCTTGTAACTACGCCTAGCAATTAGAGAGGACAACAACAACAACAACAACATTTATTTATATAGCACATTTTCATACAAACAGTAGCTCAAAGTGCTTTACATATTAAAGATTAGAAAAATGAAAGACACAATTATAATGCAAAATAAATCAACATTTACATCGAATAAGAGTAAGGTTCAATGGCCAGGGGGGACAGAAAAAACAAAAAAACTCCAGACGGCTGGAGAAAAAAATAAAATCTGTTGGGATTCCAGACCATGAGACCGCCCAGTCCCCTCTGGGCATTCTACCTAATATAAATGAAACAGTCCTCTTTGGATTTAGGATTCTCACGGAAGGGCTTGATGATGATGATGGTCACGTAGACTTCTGCCTTTTAATCCGTCCATCATTGTTGGAGCATCATGAAGCTTTGAGTAGGTGGAGGTGGCGCAGGCCACCACCACAAAGAAACCGGAAAAAGAAACAGAAAAGAGAGTAGGGGTCAGTACCGATTTTAGAGCCACCATGAATAGTTATTTTGAGGAGAT
Source organism: Polypterus senegalus (assembly GCF_016835505.1). Lineage (NCBI taxonomy): Eukaryota > Metazoa > Chordata > Cladistia > Polypteriformes > Polypteridae > Polypterus > Polypterus senegalus. Next base: position 128,474,522 of record NC_053160.1, read on the forward strand.
TGAACATATAGAGTATCAGGATTAAGTTAAATTACGATTAAAATGAAGTAATAAAAAGGCCATGTTAAAGTAATGTGTTTTCAGCAGTGTTTTAAAGTGCTCTACTGTATCAGCCTGGCGAATTCCTATTGGCAGGCTACTCCAGATTTTAGGTGCATAGCAGCAAAAGGCCGCCTCACCACTTCTTTTAAGTTTTGTTCTTGGAATTCTAAGGAGACACTCATTTGAGGATCTGAGGTTACGATTTGGAATATAAGGTGTCAGACATTCCGATATATAAGATGGGGCAAGATTATTTAAGGCTTTATAAACCATAAGCAGAATTTTAAAGTCAATCCTGAATGACACAGGTAACCAGTGTAGTGACATTAAAACTGGAGAAATGTGTTCAGATTTTCTTTTCCTAGTTAGGATTCTAGCAGCTGCATTCTGCACTAGTTGCAAACGATTTATGTCTTTTTTGGGTAGTCCTGAGAGGAGTGCATTACAGTAATCTAGTCGACTGAAAACAAGCGCGTGAACTAATTTCTCAGCATCTTTCAGTGATATAAGCGGTCTAACTTTACTTATGTTTCTTAAGTGAAAAAATGCTGTCCTAATGATCTGATTAATATGTGATTTAAAATTCAGATTACAGTCAACAATCACCCCTAAGCTTTTTACCTCCGTCTTGACTTTTAATCCTAATGTATCCAGTTTATTTCTAATAGCCTCATTGTATCCATTATTGCTGATCACCAAAACTTCAGTTTTCTCTTTATTTAACTTGAGAAAATTACTATTCATACATTCTGAGATACTAGTCAGACATTCTGTTAGTGAATCAATAGAATCCGGGTCATCAGGTGCTATTGATAAGTACAGCTGTGTGTCATCAGCATAGCTGTGGTAGCTCACGTTGTGCCCTGAGATAATCTGACCTAACGGAAGCATGTAGATTGAGAAGAGCAGCGGACCCAGGATAGAGCCTTGTGGAACACCATATCGGATATCATGTGTCTTCGAGTTGTAATTCCCACAACTCACAAAAAATTTTCTCCCTGTCAGGTAGGATTCAAACCAATTTAAGACACTGCCAGAGAGGCCCACCCATTGACTAAGGCGATTTCTAAGAATGTTGTGATCAATGGTGTCAAATGCAGCACTCAGATCTAAGAGGATGAGAACAGATAAATGGCCTCTGTCTGCATTTACCCGCAAGTCATTTACTACTTTAACGAGTGCAGTTTCTGTGCTGTGATTTGTTCTAAAACCCGACTGAAATTTATCTAGAATAGCATGTTTATTTAGGTGGTCATTTAACTGCATAATGACTGCCTTCTCCAGAACTTTACTTAAGAAAGGCAGGTTAGAGATGGGTCTAAGATTTTCAAGAGCCGAGGGGTCAAGATTATGTTTCATAAGTAGGGGTTTAACTGCAGCAGTCTTAAGACAGTCTGGGAAGACCCCCGTATCTAGTGACGAATTTACTATGTCCAGAACATTATCAATTAGCACGCCTGATACTTCTTTGAAAAACCTTGTTGGTATCGGGTCAAGGACGCAGGTGGAGGGTTTTAATTGAGAGATTATTTTTTCTACTATAAGGACTGTGTTTAAACTTCAATGTATATTAAAAAAACGATTTCACAAGTAGAAGCAGTAAAGTCACATGTACAGAGCACAATGAAATTTGAACCTGCATGTTGGACTAAGTATAATGAAAGTTAAATAAAATGGATAGTCAAAATAAAGATTCAGTAGTATCTAAAACATAATGAAAGTGACACTTCCTTTATTGCAGCAGGAGCTAATGAACAGTGTGAGGACACTAAGTACTTTTAAAATAGGTTTCTTTATCCTACTATCCTAACAGACAGCCATAGACACCTCAAGACAGGCAGGAGAGGCAGCATTTGAACATTAGAGAAAAAATAATCGTAGCGTTACTTGAAATGTTGGTTTAACTTCTTAAAACAGCGAATTATGAAGGCAGCATATCATCATCAATCAAGGGTCTCTGGTAGAAGAAGACCATGGGTAATATCCTATTCTGATGCTCAGGTTTTGGCTCTTCAGCTATGTCCAGGTGGCTTGGTACAAATAAAACATTCAAAAGCTGGGTGACTCAATGACTTCACTCGTATGTTAAAACATTGTGATAGACTGACAGTTTGTGAACAAATGAGTAATTGGTCCAATTACTGATACAGTTCTGTAAAAACCTCTTCTTTTCCCTATAACCAGAATATTCTAGGAAGTTATTGGTTACTTAAAAGAGTAGAGGTGAAAATAACAAAAAAATCTTATATATAGTATGTCTACATTACATTTTACAAAATAAATCACAGTGAAATACTAATCGATTATATTCGCTGCACTCTAAAGACAGTTAATAGATTTTGCTTCAAGATATATAAATTTAAAAACACTTTGTGCTTCCCTCAGCCAAACTAAACTAAAGGGAAGGGAGGCTGCAATGGGAAACATGATGTAATTCAGTACCATTACACCTGGAATCTGTCTGCTCAATCTGTAATCATATGTTATTTAGTTTATTATTAAAGCAATTCATAAAGGTATTACCACTAGTATAAGGTCTAGCTCAGTAATATTTGCTAAGTTAGTTATTGTTCTAAATAAAACTTGAAGATTGATCATCTGTCAATGAGAAATTGTAATGTTTGTGCTATACATAGCATATTCTTTTTAATGCTTTTACTCCATGCAGATCATTAAAGCTTTGGTTTTCACCATTTACACTATAAGTATCAATATTCTAATTTTAAAAAGAGTGTGGCATCATTAAACAATGCAGAATCCCTTATCTCTTTAATCAAGGTTAATGAAGAGGGTGCTCGAAATGTTTAGTATGTGCTGGGGAAAACACAAATTAAGCATTTGAAAGTTCATTGTCACAGTAAGTCAACCGGTAAGAAGAAAGAAAACCAAGTGACCTGCCAATCTTCACAAGATAGCTTTGGAAAGGTGAGGAGCAATTTGGTGCTTTTACACTGTACACAGTTTGATCTCATTCCTTTTCTTAAAAATAAGATTTCAACATTATGTTTTCCTAATTCTTTGGAACTTAAAAACCTTGTTCACCTTCTGCCTTAGGAAAGCGACAGTAAAAAAAAAAAGATATTAATATATCATTAGTACAAAAAAATTAATGTTTATTAATTATACTTCACATGTACCTCAATTAAAGTAATAGTCATCATTGCATTTTCTACCTATATAGTCATAATAATAATCTAAAGCCTATTATGAGTGGACTGGATACAAGACAAACAATATTTCTAAATAGGACCTGATCACACTTATTCGATTAATTTTCTTCAATATTGTTTCTCAAATTGAACTCTCACACAAGACAACTGTAAAGCAATTACAGTTGCAATATGATTCAAAACAAAGTTGTAGTGCATAGAAGCAGATAGAAACAATACCGTATTGTACAGTATATTAATGTATGCAAATGGTGGCAAACATCAAACAAAAATGGCAGGTCTTGTATTTCAATATGACTGATGAAAGCAAAGAAGGTTCATGGACAAAAAAGAAAGAAAACTATAAAAATTGAGAGAATATCTGTTTAAAAATCTATTTTAAATAAGCTTATAAATTATGACACAGTTAGCAGGAGTGGATCATTTTTGCCTCAAAGATAAGAAGGAATACACCATATTAGATATGGATAAAAAAAGAAACTACCTGCTCTTTGATCTAAAGGTTGATAATAAGGCCTTAACAAGGTACTAAGAATTACAATGACTTTGTCACAGAACAGTTGCATATTGAATCAGAGCTACTGTAGAATTCAGAGCTGCAGCACACACCATACCTTCAGTTACATTCCTTAATAACAGGACCACACTTCTTAAACTGCAATACCAGTAAAGAGCATATGCTCTCGAAGGAAGGAAATATGAGACTGAGCCTCAGATGTTTTAATATGTACTCATGGTTTTGTTTACAATTCTTTATTTCTCATCATCACAGAAGCTAGACTAACACTAGACAATTCCCCCCTAGGCCACCATGCAGCATACTTATCAGTGCCCAAGGTGCTGACTGCTCTGTTTTCTTTTACTGATATAGGTCTGTTCTAACGTTTTTACCACAGCTGCAATATCCATTATCATACCAACAAATTCACCTATTGGGAACAATATCTGAGAATGCTTATTGGCATTTACAGGATTTCATACTAACACAGAAAGCAGGCTTGTAACAGTGTAAGGATTCTGATTTTTTTCCTGTTGGATGTTAATAACACATATAACACTACAATGTGGTCCTTTTACAACAGAGGGAAAAAAGAGAATACTGCAAATTAATATAATATTCAGTGTATGTTCAGGACCACGGATTGTCTATCAAGTTCTGGAAGACTTTTGTTACTTCAGTTTGTTATACCAAGGAAATTTTTAATTTGATACCAACATCTATTTTTAACTAAACTGCCTAATTAATTTGAGGGTCCGCTTTCCTAAGTCTAAGTTGCTCTATGTCTCAGAAAGTAGGCCATGTCACTTTCTTTTTAGAATGTAGAGTGAAATTTAGAAGAATTTATTAAAAAAGAGACTTTGTCATGTCACATAGTTGTTACGGTTTTTGTGTTTTTGAATTGTGTTTATTGCAATTCTGACTCATTTTGTGAGGCTCTATCCATTTCACATTTCTGGCAATTTTGTTCCTTATTTTTATTACATTCCACGCCACTAGTATGCAACTTGTTTTCTTTTATGTGGGCCACCATTCTGTGTATCACTTACATTAGAAACTGCTGCCATTGCTGTGACAGCAAGAAGGTCGGATTAATTAAGATACCAACATTTTATCTCTGGAGTTTTTATATTAAATTAAAAACACACTTGTGCAGTATCTACAGTGGTGTGAAAAACTATTTGCCCCCTTCCTGATTTCTTATTCTTTTGCATGTTTGTCACACAAAATGTTTCTGATCATCAAACACATTTAACCATTAGTCAAATATAACACAAGTAAACACAAAATGCAGTTTTTAAATGATGGTTTTTATTATTTAGGGAGAAAAAAAATCCAAACCTACATTGCCCTGTGTGAAAAAGTAATTGCCCCCTGAACCTAATAACTGGTTGGGCCACCTTTAGCAGCAATAATTGCAATCAAGCGTTTGCGATAACTTGCAATGAGTCTTTTACAGCGCTCTGGAGGAATTTTGGCCCACTCATCTTTGCAGAATTGTTGTTATTCAGCTTTATTTGAGGGTTTTCTAGCATGAACCGCCTTTTTAAGGTCATGCCATAGCATCTCAATTGGATTCAGGTCAGGACTTTGACTAGGCCACTCCAAAGTCTTCATTTTGTTTTTCTTCAGCCATTCAGAGGTGGATTTGCTGGTGTGTTTTGGGTCATTGTCCTGTTGCAGCACCCAAGATCGCTTCAGCTTGAGTTGACGAACAGATGGACGGACATTCTCCTTCAGGATTTTTTGGTAGACAGTAGAATTCATGGTTCCATCACAGCAAGCCTTCCAGGTCCTGAAGCAGCAAAAAAAACCCAGACCATCACACTACCACCACCATATTTTACTGTTGGTATGATGTTCTTTTTCTGAAATGCTGTGTTCCTTTTACACCAGATGTAACGGGACATTTGCCTTCCAAATAGCCCAACTTTTGTCTCATCAGTCCACAAGGTATTTTCCCAAAAGTCTTGGCAATCATTGAGATGTTTCTTAGCAAAATTGAGACAAGCCCTAATGTTCTTTTTGCTTAACAGTGGTTTGCGTCTTGGAAATCTGCCATGCAGGCCGTTTTTGCCCAGTCTCTTTCTTATGGTGGAGTCGTGAACACTGACCTTAATTGAGGCAAGTGAGGCCTGCAGTTCTTTAGACGTTGTCCTGGGGTCTTTTGTGACCTCTCGGATCAGTCGTTTCTGCGCTCTTGGGGTAATTTTGGTCAGCCGGCCACTCCTGGGAAGGTTCACCACTGTTCCATGTTTTTGCCATTTGTGGATAATGGCTCTCACTGTGGTTCGCTGGAGTCCCAAAGCTTTAGAAATGGTTTTATAACCTTTACCAGACTGATAGATCTCAATTACTTCTGTTCTCATTTGTTCCTGAATTTCTTTGGATCTTGGCATGATGTCTAGATTCTGAGGTGCTTTTGGTCTACTTCTCTGTGTCAGGCAGCTCCTATTTAAGTGATTTCTTGATTGAAACAGGTGTGGCAGTAATCAGGCCTGGGGGTGGCTACGCAAATTGAACTCAGGTGTGATACACCACAGTTAGGTTATTTTTTAACAAGGGGCAATTACTTTTTCACACAGGGCCATGTAGGTTTGGATTTTTTTTCTCCCTAAATAATAATAACCATCATTTAAAAACTGCATTTTGTGTTTACTCGTGTTATATTTGACTAATGGTTAAATGTGTTTGATGATCAGAAACATTTTGTGTGACAAACATGCAAAAGAATAAGAAATCAGGAAGGGGGCAAATAGTTTTTCACACAACTGTAACTCCTTGAAGACGTATTGTCTTTTGACCCAGCTTATTTTGACTAATCTGTCAAAATCAATGCAATTATGCAACAAATTTCACTGTAATCAATGGTTATGCGATTCCAATGAATGCACACACAACAATGACGGAGAGAGAATATAGTGCGATATAGGAGCATACAAGTGAGAGACGCATCAAATTGCCCCCACTTGCCTCTTCCAGTGAGTGAAGTGGGTAAACATGCGTGCTGACTTTACTTCATGATCACAGTGAGGAAGTATTGCCATTCTGTTGTCGATATTTTTTTTTGCAGCGAACGTGCACTAATCCCATTAGAGCTTGAACAGAAAAATAGAGACCAAAATATAATTCTTTTTAGTATTCAAATAATTCTGCAAAGAAGATATTATGTAATACTTTTAAAGAAGTTTCCCATTTGTGAAAACGATTAAAGAAAAAACATTTGCAAAATACTCAAAAACTAAAAAGTAAAAAATAAAATATATATAAAACTTTTTTTTTAAGTAAAATGTTTTTATTTACTTTAGTTAAAAATGCTCTAGAAAGAAAAACATAAATTCTTCTTTAACCACAATTTTCATGGTTATATGTGACTAAATAAAATCATGGGGAGCACATAAATTAAGTCATTCAATCAATTAATAGAATAGCTACTTTCATCATAAGATATAAAAAACAACAACATTGTAATTCCCCACCATGCTAAACAAGTTTCAAAAATTACTTGAATCAATTAATTTATGGGCACCCCACGATTTTATTTAGTCACATATTACCATAAAAAATGTATTTTTTACTTTTAAGTGCATTTTGAACTAAAGTAAATAAAATCGTTTTACTTAAAAAAAAGTTGTATATATATTTTATTTACTGCTTTTATCTAATTTAGAGAAGAGTTAGGTTATGTCATTTTATGTTATGTTATGTCAGGTCACTTTGAAGAACCAAGCTTGGCCATGCAGAATTAATATTACAAGATATATTTAGTCGCTAGGGGAATTAAAAAAGTAAGTATTATTCCCTGCATTTGCACAGTCTGATTTAATTAATCAAACTCTGGCTCTGAGCTTTATAAATTACCCATCAAACAATATGAAAATTCAGAAAACATTTACTAAACAAGTTGAAGAAAGAATGAATACTATTGTTTTTCATAAGGTTCTGTATAATAAATGTTGGTTTGGAAAAATATACTGTTCTTACTTTAACAGTTTAAATGTAAACAAAAAAAGACAATTTGTTCTACAGTATTTCTTAACAGATAAGTAGGACTCAAGATGCCAAACAGTTACTGCTACCGCAGTTCATAACATTAAAACAGCATCTTTTGGTACTGTTCACTTTGAGAACCATAATAATTGTTCAAGGAGTGGAAATACTAGTGGTCCACATTAATGACAGATGGGACTGGTCTTGGAACACAAAGGATCTATATAACAAAGGTCAGAGCAGGCTCATTTTCCTTAGGAGACTGCACTCCTTTAATTTGGGAAGTGACATCCCTTACATCTTCTGCAATGCTGTGATGGCCATTACGATTTTCTACTCTCTGGTGTGCTGGGTTGGTAACATCAATTCAAGAGAAGCCCACTAAATCAAGTTAGTAGCAAAGGAGGGAATTAAAACAAAACTGACTGCCATTATGAACAATGCTGCACATTCTCTGTCTGACACACTATGACAGAGTACTTTCAGCCAACAAATTATTCATCAGAATTATGTCAAGAAACACTGCTGGGCCTCCTTTTTACTATGTCTGCATAATACCTCACTGTGACTGTGACAGCCAGAACTTTTCTTTCTTTTGATTTTCTTGCTTTTATAGTCATTCCAGTGTGTGATCAGATAAAGTGTCTATGTATATTTATTTATTTATGTACTTATCAGCCTATTTACATATTAATTTATTTAAAGATCTTCTGTAAAAAAAGCCATATTCTCCCCTGGGGACAAATAAAGTTCTATCTATCTATGATTAACTGATTGACAGACTACTACTGTATGAATTTCAAAATACAGAATGTTTAGTAATAGTAAATTTACAGACCAAATATAAAATGAAGGGGAAAGATCGATTTATATTGTGAAGGATGGCCGGCCATTTATCCCGGCCAATACCCCCAAGCCGCCAGGTGGAGCCCTCCTTGCAGCATGGAGGTCCCCAGAAGACCGGCAGGGCATCATGGACAATGGAGTTTTTATGCAAAGCCCTGCTGGATGCCGTGGGGGCTACAGGAGGGAGCTGCAGGGAGGACCGAGGGCTTCTTCGTGCCCTGTGAACCGGAGGTTCGTCATAGGAAGAGCGACGGACTTCCGGGTTGAAGAAAAGGACTATTTACCCTGACCCGGAAGGAATATGGACTTGTGGACTGTTGGGCAGAAACACCTCCGGGTCAGGGAGTATAAAAGGACTATGGAAACTCCCAGACAATGAGCTGAGCTGGGTGGAAGGGTGGCAACGCGTCTGGGAGCTGGAGGATTGTTTATTGATTGTATTGGTGATTTATATGAGTATTGTGGTGGAGAGTGTGCTTTGTGCACTGTGGCGACAAAATAAAGTCAACTTGAGGACTTTTACCTGGTGTCTGGAGTCGTGGACAGGGGTTCAAGGGAGCGAGAGCGCCCCCTATCGTTCACAATATGTAAAGTTCTAAGCAACTTCATTTGGGACCATACAGATCACAATATTTGAATAGTCTATTATAATTTCATTTAAGCTTTCACAATTAACTATAAATTCTGAATATAACATAATTTACACTACATCATCTTCTAAACTATTTAATTGATTTTTACTGCCAGGTAAACAGAAATGTTTTATTTCCTTTTTTAAATTAACTTTACACCCTGAAAATAATATTTAGATTTGATGCTGAATAGAGGCACATTTAATTTGTTATTTTATGAATTTAGTCATTTATCTGTAACATCTTATTTTGTCTGAATTAACATTTATCTGCTTTTTCCACATCTTAAACAGCTTAAGCCATGTTATTGCCAACTGTAAAGAAACAAATATGCCTTTATAGTCTACATAATGGAAAATTAAAGTAAGCCCCTTAGTAATTGTGATCTTGTTCTTAGTAGTATATAGCATTGCTCAGTTCTTGCAGCAAATAAGACAACTGAGAATTGACATGCACTATATCACTGCCAGAAAGAAGTTTTCTGCAAAGAAGGTTCCCATTCTGAAAAAAAAATCAGGCTGTATAATGTTTACAGTACAGTTCCCTAGAAATTATTTTTAAATAATACTTAACTTGAGCACTTTCAGTTTCTCACCTTGCCATTGCTTTACAAAGTAAAAACATTGCTTATGTTTAGTTAAATGCATTTGTTTGATCATCTATTTTAAATAATCAACACATCTTGCACATATTTTCTCATTTTAGAATAAAAGAGTATGAAAATCCTGTAAATAATATTGTTGATTTGGAGAAAAGCAATTTGGACTGCCATCATTATATTTTCCCAGTCTTTACCAGTTAACATAGAGCATATAGCTTAGGCATATGGAGTTAAATTAAACTAATGGTTTCAGCAAACCAACTATGTCGTAAGACAACTTAAATTTTAAAAGGTGATTAGCCTAGACTCATAAGGCTGAAGAATATTTCTTGCAATGCTTGATGCAATTAGGAAAACTGATGCAGAATGACAACATCAGAAAAACAACATTAAGACTTAAGTAAATAGTTTAATTAAAGATAGGACGTAAATCTGAAAAACATGTTTATTATTAAAAAGAAAAAAAAAAAAGAAATAAATCCTCTATTAGAATTAAACACCATGGTCTTAAAAATGCTTCTGTACATTTCTTTAATTATTACATTATCTGAACTGAAGAGATTTAAATTGCATTATATTTATTTTTGACTTGCCCTTTGATGTGACACCACACCACAAATGAAAGGTAATAATATAAGGTGATTATTAACTAACTGAATAAAACTTATTTATATTTCATCATCAAATAAGACATTACTACAGATAGAAGAATAACATAATGAACAGGAAGATTATTTGCTGGCAAATTCATTTAGAGAATTGTTTTACAATCAGAGTATTCCATATGAAAAAAGGCATATAAATCTTAGCCTAAATGGTACTATGACTAAAGGGCAAGCATGTTTAGCTCAAGCTGAACTCACCCAAGTGGAAATGTTAGTCACCATTTTATTTGTTACACTTCGTCAAATATTAGAGCCAGCGCTAAATGGATGACTGGCAGGTAGTCTGTAGATTGTTAACAGAGAAAATATCTCTGTCACCAGCTCTTTTCAGATCGTTACACTTTCTATAAACAACGTATGGCATTTCACCAATCAGTTAATGTACTGAATATCAAGGCTAAACAACTTTCTTTTGTATGTTCTTTACATATATTGTGACATTTTGTAATTTATTACCAGCTTACATTTCAGTAACCCCCTTCAAATCTACTTATACATTATTAATTACAAATGTTCCTTGTGTAATGGCTGTGATATTTCAATATAATACCTCTGAATTAAATAATTTCATACGCTTAAAAATAATCAAATATACTCAAATAAACTTATAATATAGCTTTATAATAGTAACATCAATAATGTGAAGATTATATTGTAAAGGGCTGCCAGGATATTGTAGATGCCACTAAGGTGGCAGAACTAAGGGTCAGGTCAATCAGAGACCTCACACTGAGAAAGAAAATCAGAGAGTACCTTTGCATGCCACTGTGGGAAGATCAGGTTTTCAAGAAGGTGATAAACTCAGTCTGGATAAATAGCGGCCTAGAAGCAGACCTTCCAATTGTAACAGAGTAAGGTGGAGGGATTTAAAATGCTCCCCAAGGATACTAGAAACCAGTAACTCAGCTTTGACAGTTCTAATACTAGACAGCTGGAGAAGAATTTCTGACTATATAAGTGAAAGCCTCCTTGGCGGACTTTAAAGGCCGCTCGCAAACTCAGTAGTACAAGGACACTCTGGAGACCCTTGCCTCAGACTGGTTCGAGCGTTTGGCCTGAAAGTGGCTCTGCAATGGTGTCTAAAAAGCCACATCTAACCTCTTTGAATATGAAGATGAGAGAAACGTTGGGCTATAGGCTCACTTAAGGGAAGAAAAGGCAAAGGTTTACAGACAGAGAAAGACTGTACTTGGGCTGTAATCAAGTGGATAATTCATCCTGCCTGATAGAAAGCAGGTTTTCAATTTTTTCTGTAAATAAAAGCCCAGTAAGATAGAGTTGTATCTGACTTTTGTTCCTTTTGGTACTATGCATTCTGCCTTCTGTGTGCATGTTTTGATTAAGAAACATAAACACTATTTTTAAAATATATAGCACAGTGAGGTTGCTTTTATCACTGCCGCCTCAAACTCTAGAGTCTTCAAAACTGTGAGGAGTTTCTCTGAGTGTCTCTATAGGTTTTCACTAGCTTCTTAAGTTTCCTTCCCACATACCAAAGTCATAATAATTAAGTTGATCTACAGCTTTCAATCTGCATTTCTCAGTGTACATGAACTGGCATCTCATTTAGTGATGACTCCTGCCTTACACCCAATGCTATCTTGGTAGATAGATACCTTGCATCAAGGAGACTGCATTTGGCTGTTGCTGAAAGCCATGTATGGATGTACAGTATGTGTTGCTAAAAAGAGAAAATGGTGATGTACATCCCCAGATCATCATAAAGTATATTTGTACCTGTAGAATACAACTTGTTGTTTGAAACTCTACAATGACAAAGAGTTTAAAACTTTAAAACAAAGTGTATGGTTTGTGACTATATCTGAAATTCATGCTTGAAAGTTTCTTAAATAAACAACACAAGAAAACTTTCCACCCAATAAAGTTCCATGCTGCTATCTATTAACAGTATTTAGCCATGTGTCCCATCTGTTCTGTTTAAATGTGGAATCCTGGGATTCCCCATGAATGCTCATGTCTGTATTTTATTTTAAAAGTTTCTTTTTTCAGGCTAGTACAAGGCTCTGTTAGGTTTCTTTGCAACACATTCTGTTTCTGCATTTTGTCTCTCTGTCAATGCTAAAAAAAAAAAAAAACCTGGCAACTCAGCGGCATGTTTTGCACAACTTTATTTGTATTTTTTTAAGGAGTTTACTTTGAGAAGCAAATATCTGTAGGGCTGGAAATATTCTGGGTAGAAAGCAAGCTGGGAAGTGAATGATATACATTTGCAGTTCCTATTTGAGGAACATTAGCCCTAGCACACTGAGAATACAGTAGTATGTTGCAGATGCCCCCTCTTGGATGGTAGCTTTTACTCTGTGGCTGTGTTTCACATATTTTTGTTAGCCATTGCAGTAAAGTCTCTATGTAAGGAGATGTCTGAATAGCCAATACTTTCCATACTTAAACATTTCCAGGTGCCATGTGCTGACTCTCTCTCAAAGTGAGGTATGTGTATAGTAATGGCAACTTTTCTTTATGTCAGTTTACACAAATACAATTTAACCTTTTTTCATAAAGAGCTTTTTTCAATTAGTTCGATATCTTTTGAAGTATATAGGTCACCTGCCTTGTGTCTGGGTACACCTGCAGGTCCCATACTTTGAATTGTTTGGTGTCAGAGTTTCCATCCTACAAATTTCAGACTGTTGGCAGAAGCTAAGACCTTTATGGTGTTTCTAAAAGTAAGACAAGGTCAGGAGCATTAGACTGACAGACACTGATAAGGTACATAAGAAAGTAGTGAGACACAGTTGGGGAAGTGTGAGTAGTGGTGAGTCATTGGAAGGGGCTTCTCTTCACTTCCCAGTGACACTTCCATGGCAGGTCACAGATTATTAAGGACATGTCTGTTTTCTAGAATAAAGTAGCTCATCTTTAGCTTTGAATATGACATTTAAACCCTTTCCGAATCGCCTTTGAGAAATTTCATTATGTGGCAACTGCTCATACATGACTAAGCAGGCCACATTTTTACATAAGCAGTGAGGTTAGATGAATTCCAATGTCACACTGCCCTACAGACTATCAGGACACCAGGAGCAGGTGCAGTTCATCAGTAGTCATTTAGTCAGATGTTCTTTAATGCAGAGGTGTAAAACTAGATAAAAGATTTTGCTGAAGCTATTCATATTGCTTGTAAGAATTGTGCTAAATGTTTTTATAGGCTGTTATTAAGTATCTTCCACTCTTTTTTAATGTTCTTGGTGTTAATTCCATTTTGATCTAGTTACCTGTTCTAATCTTGAAACTTGGTTGGTGATGCCTGCACCATGATTTTTTGCAAATGGCATAGGACTGTGAGATTTGGAAAAAATAAAAATCCAAAACCTTTTGGTCTTAAGAAACTTTTGTAATAGTAAAACATATATGGGAATTATGCATTACAATATATATTATATTATAATATATTATATTATACCAGTAATGGCACACTGTACGTGCAGTGAATACACTTGACTTGAGCATTCATAGTTTTCATTCTCTTTCTCTGTACATTAAGCATTTGTTTGCTCAGAGGTTGATGCGCTTCTTGCTTCCTGGCAGCTCTTCTTTGCTCTACCCTAGCGGCCCACTTCTTCTCTTCTTTCGTTGGCATCTTTTCTTGTTAAAACTAATTAAGTCAGTGTTTCTGAAGCAATTTTTCACTTAAGCTGGCGCTTAAGTCTTCAATCTGCCTCAAGAATGATTTAAGATCTGAAGAGATAGGGGAAGTGACGGCGAAGGTGATAAGGATGAGAACGGCACCCATACGCATTCGCTGCATGGACGCCCTGCTGGCCACTGCTGACAGTTGATTCTACAATAAAATAAAAATAAAAAGAGGAATAACCTTGGAGGTCATAGTAGCGGACAGTAGACTTCATGTAGTATATGTGTACCAAATTTCAAGTCAATAGGTCAAATGGTTTGCAAGCTACAGGTGATTTAAAATCCTGGACAGACAAATGAACAGCCATGGTAGCGTATTATATATAAAGATTATATTATGTTGGAGGGCAGCCCCTGCAGGACACGGATTCCCACAGGGCATGTTGGGAGCTGGAGTTTGGATAATCCTTGTTGGGTTCTATGGGCACCGCCAGGGGGTGCTGCAGGGACAATAGATCTCTTTGTGGCAGCGTTTCCACCACACCTGAAAGTGCTGCAGGAAGAAGTTCAGAGAAGAGCTGGAGCATTTCCGGGTGTGCTATAAAAGATGCCACCTCAATCCAGTTGAGGAGCCGGAGTCAAGAGGAGGTAGATGAAGCTTGCCAGGAGTAGTGGAGGTAGACTGAGAGAAAGAGAGCAGAAGAAAAGAAGGGACTGTGTATTTGGGTTGATATTTGTAAACTGTGGTGCTGGGAAGCAAAAGAAAAATACTTTCCCAATTAAATAAAGGCATGCTGTGTGGCAAGACTTGTGTCTGTGCCTGCCAGTGACGGGGTTGGGCCAGCTGGAGCAAACTTGGTTACCACAATATGTATATATACAGAACATAACAAAACATTGACCAACCTATCTTAAAGGAACTAGACAGGGCTCACCAGACCCCCTCACACATACTTCCACACAGCCAATTTGAAATAATCGGTTTGCTTAACCTACCCATCTTTGAGGATGTGGGAGGAAAACCTACATGGACATGGTGAGAATGTGCAAACTCCACATGGGCAATGACCAAGTGCAAGAGTCAGACTCAGGGTGATAAATCTAGGAAGTAGCAATGCTACCAAGTGTGCCACCCACTGAAATGCCTTCTGTTGGTGCTTCAGCAATATATTTTGTGTTTTAGGTGCGCATAATTATGTGTTTATGTTACAAAATAAACTTCTTCATTTTTGCAAGGCCCAACAGGCTTCTAAGTGTAGACATGCTTTGTCATAAATTGGGTTGTGCTTAATGCTGTCAGGATAGGCATCAGCCAACTAAAACTTTGAACTTAATAAACAGTACAGTATAGAAAATGGATGGATGGATGAAAAAATATACTAAAATTAATTGAATGGATGTGCCATTGACAAAACTGACAAAACCAGTATTAGGTCTTTATATTATCTTCTGAAATTAACCAAAATCTGTTCAACACCACAATGTATTGTAGAGCATTTTCATTTTATAATAATAAATTGATTTGAAATGTGGAATTAAGATTGGAACCAATTCTAGCAGTAGCAGAAAAAAGACAGGCATTAGTCCGTAACAGATGAGTTTGATGAAGACACCCACAGTAACTAATGTGGGACCAATGTAGAGTTGCTCTTTGGGAAAGAGTTGTATTTGGCAAAAAATAACACAGAAGAAGAGACTGCACACAACAGTGACTGGATCACTATTCAAACTGAAGACTATGGTGCCCGAGCCAGCAGTAACCACTGTGCCACCATATGACACAAAGGAATTTAATACTATTATTCTTTCTCTTCTTCTGAAGATAAAGATAGGAAATCAGAAAAAGTATACTGCAAAACAAAAAAAAAAAATCTTGGAGGAAAAGTGAAAGTTGCATGAGAACTCAACCAAAGAAAAATAAGATGAAAGATGGGGATGGGAAGGTCATAGTAACTATGAGAAGTTGTGAGGAGACAGGAGAGGAGAGTAGCAAATGGGGAACAATTTCTAGCCATAAAAAGCACAAAGATGATGTGGAGGCTTGCAGTCCCAGGTAGTGATTATTGAGGGGAGGCCAAGAATCCTTGAGCATACAGTGCAAATCAATACAAACTAAGGCATCTTAGCATAAATAAGCATTATAAGCACTGCAACTCTTTCAAACACTTCAAGGTAACCAGTACAGAGTTGAATGTAGTTTCCATGGCAATGTAAATGTTTTTCAGTTAAGATTCCAAGAGGAAAATTTAACAGAACCAATAGACATCATGAAGTCTGCTTGATAAAGCCCCACTTAAAGCTTGCCAGAGATTTGAAAACACTACTGAGGTGCTGACTAATTGCACCTGTGCTTTCCAAGGTAGTTTCTTTTTATTTTCATTGCACTAATCAGCTGGCAGTTCAGCACTCTGATCTGTCATTTCCAGGCAAGATAACAAATGCATTAAGCTGAAGAGCATATTGACGGCTGTCTGGCTGGAATGTTACTATGATACTGAGCATTTGGTTTATTTAAAAGTGTTTAAAGCTTCTAGTTGTCATTGATTTTGACCAAATCTATTTTTTTTAATTAGCTACAGTATATAATGGATATTAAAAGAGTGTCAATGCAGTATTATTGATCTGTACACTTAAATACACTTAAATATTGTTTTATGTTAATTGTGTTCAGAGGAGTATGACAGAGTGACAAAGTTTTTAGTATCACTGCCACACAGTTCTAGGTGTGAATCCCAGTTCAGGCACTATTTTGTAGATTTAAGATTTTCCCCTTATTTCATCATGGTTCTTTTTGGGTACTCCAGTTTCTTCCCACATCCCAAAGAAACTGCAACCCTGCATATAATGAGTGTAAGTGTCTGGGTATGAGTGTAAATGCAGGGTTGGTCTCAATTTTGCCACCACAAAATTTAATTATATTGATTTTATTATAGATGAATGGAGGGTGTTTAGAACAAAATATCGGGACATATTATTAGTTTTCATAATATATGGCTATTGGCTAAATTTATTTCTTTTTTGTCATCCAGACCCAGTTGATAAAAGCAGTAATTTAATTGTTATTACCTAAAAATAATTAATTTTAAGAAAGTTTGTACATTTTATTTCACATGTTGCTAAATCTTTTGCAAAAATCAACCTTATAAAAACTGTTTGTATTTATGCACAGTACAATTAAAATTATCTTTTTAAATTTTTACATTTTTTGATTTTGATTGTAGTTAGTTTTTATTACCTATCACAACTTTAAGTTATTCTGCACTTTGTGGAGCTGTACCATGTTTCTCGGTCAACACCTCTCCAGTATTTGACATGATTGATAGTCCCCAAATCTAATCTGAAAGCTCTCTACTCTTCCTGTTTACAAGGATTAACTTGTGTCAATGAAATTGTTTTCTAATGACTGCACTTCTAAAGTGGATGAAAACAAATCTGTCAATAAATGTAGCCTGTCTGTGGGTGGCAGGGTGCCCCAAAGAGCTGAATCTCACTGTGGCAGTAAACAAAACATTTTACACCTCATAACTGAGAAATAAACTTTAAAGACTAACTCAGTTTGGCCTGTAGAATGTGGACATTAGGTATAAAGGTTAACCAGTTACTTGCTTGAAATAATTCAATCAGCTATTTTAAGATTAAATAAAGCAAAACATTAAATGTAATGACTATAAATGACTGCAAAAGTAAACATATAAATAATTGCTATTCTTTATTCTTGTATCTTATTACTTTTATCTTTGAAAATCAATTTGTAAAATATTTGTTTAGAGTTACATGGAAATTAGTTTGCTTGCCCATACTAAATTGGCTCAGTAAGTGAATTAGTGTACGAGTGTACCCTCCAATGAAGCAATACCCATCCAGAACTGGTACCTGCTTTGTGCCCAGTGCAACAAGAGAGACTCCAGTTCCCTATGGCCCAATCATTGGATTCATCTGGTACAGAAGATGGACAGATGACAGGTTGATTCAAAAGTCAGATCAAGATTAATTCAATTTAATAAATGTGCATGTAAAGAATGCTTTCTTAACTCTGTACATTTTTTCTGTTTTTTAGTAGTTGCTCTATCTGTTTCCTGGAAATCCATTGAGAAATTACTGATGCTTATTTTAATTCACTGAATTAAACCATTTTTGTAAATTACGTGAGGACTGAGAAGCTATAGTAAAAACTCTGCTTTCTGAAAACAAAGACAAACAGTTTGTATGTAATGCTTTTTAATTTGTGATGCAATTATGGAAATTAATGAAATCTAAAATCCACATTTTCTTTACAGTGCAGAAAACATTTTTTAATATCCTTCCACAAACTTAAAGGCTTCAATACACAATGATTTCAGTTTTTAGAATTTCCAGACATCTTTTCTTAATCTGGTAATTTACTCTGTGGTGTTGAGGCTAAGTCATAAAACAGTGGCCTTTCAGTTTCAAGCACTTTTGTCTCCCTGAGCAATTGATGGAGACTTTATTCACCCTGCAGATGGGACAGCTAATAAGCTACAAGCAGTGTGCTTTTATGCGTGTGACGTCAGAAAGGTTCTTTCTCAGTCCCTTATTTCGATCCAAATGTTCTTTATTTGACACACTTTGTTGTGCCACTTCAAAACAGTTCCAACTATGCACAGTCCCTTCTTTGACTAAAAGATCTTTCTTTATACAGTATACTGCAAATCTTTCTGTGATTCTGAAGAAGTTGCATTCTTCCATGTAGACAATTTTTCTAAAAACATGATGTTCACTAAAAAGTTGAACCAAATGTATTTATGCAATGATCACATCAGTTTAACAAGAATTTTATTAAAAAAATGGAGAAAAGCCAAGCAAAATGACACCTTTTATTGGCTAACTAAAAAGATTACAATATGCAAGCTTTCGAGGCAACTCAGGCCCCTTCTTCAGGCATAAAAGGTGTCATTTTGCTTGGCTTTTTTCTACAAAAAAAAACCAGCATTAATATGAAAAACAGCATTAGAGAGTATGGTATTTTAGTTGGTGCCAGAGAAAATGTAGCTATTTTTCTGTGCTGAATGCATACAAGATGCAGACTGCTATAATAGAAAGTATAATAAAATGTTATAATGCTTAAATAATATTGTTGTTGAAATAAGGTGGCAGAACTGAGTGTATATCCACACTGCCACTCTTAATATTCAGAAAATCTAATCTGTAAACTAAAAAAGCAAGACAATTATAGTAACAAAGTAAGGGTCCTTTATACATATTCAATAATTGTATAGAGATCTGTATCTACATAATGCTTACCATTTGAAACCTGGTGGCTTCCAAAAGCAGCTCAAACATCAGTTGAAATAAGCTGATTATACACACAGAAAATATTGGTAAAAAAACAGAAGAGTTTGAGAAGTGTGGTTTAGTGGAAAAGTTTTTTTAATGCCTGCAAAGCCATTGGCATAAGCAACCAAAGGTCACATTTAAAGGGTGAGATGATAAACAATCACATGCAAAAGTTGATTATACTAGGCAAATTTGTAACTTAAAGACAAACTATCACATACAACTATGCTTTTATAATGTAAGCAACCAATATGTTAATCATTTGAATCCTCATGTTGCATTACAATGACCTTGTTGTTTCACACTCGTGCAGAACTTCTGCCTCAGAGGATCAAAACTTGGTGGGTCATCTAATACCAGAACAGCACAAGTCAGTATAATATGTGTGCAAACCATTAACATTTTTTGCAAAATTCCAAGTACATAAAAAGATATAATATCAGCACCACTAAAAGGGTTAACAATACCTGTTTTGCTGCTGACATATACTGAGAGTGGTAACTCTTACTGTATATCTAGATCTCTATCTCAGTGGTTCCCAACCTTTTTTCACTTGCAAACCCAACCACAGCCCATTTCCACAAATTCCTTTTAAGGATAAGTTGAAGTTATTTCTTCACAAACAAGGCATATATGCATTTGCCATGCAAAACTGTGTTCCAAAGTCAAGCATCTATATATACTGTATAAAAGTCAATGTGTGTATGTACAGTATGTACTGTATGTTCCAGCATCACGTCCGAATAGCTGGAGTGATTTTCATTAAACTTAGTACAAATGTTTCTCAGTGGTCGACTAAAAATAACGTAGGGTGAAATCAGCCCTAACCCACCCCCTTCTTGGTAGGGTGGGGGTGGTCTTATGGTCTTGTATGCATGTTATCATTCAGTTGACACTCAAAATAACCACCAGAGGGCGAACTGGAGGTGACTGCCAGCATTCTTTATGTTTGAGCAAGACCACATCCCTGTTGCTTTTGAAATTAAATAGAGTTCTACGTGTGCAAGTGTGTGTGTCTGTCCAGCCCAGAAGTGAGACGTACCTCGTAGAGTCAATGTGAGGGCTCCAGCTCCGAGGATACGCGAGGCCAGCACACCGGCAAAAGGAAACATTCTAACAAAGACAGTCGCTTAGCTGCTAATGCACAAACGATGCAAGAATGTTATCAACACGAATCCTCATAGCAGAGAGATGCCCAGAGTAGTTCTGACAATTTCAATACTTTGTAGGATCCCGTGCTTTTAACAGCTTATACAGCAGGCGACTGCCAGCATTATGTTTGAGCGCCACCATGCCCCTGTTGCTTTTGAATTTAAATAGAGTTGGCCAGTTCTGAGCGTCATCTGGATGATAACATACATACAAGACTGAAAGACAATCACATTAGTGAGACTTTATTGTTTATTAATTTATTTTTATTTTTAAAGTTCTTTATGTTTAAGCAGCACTGCGCCCCTGTTGCTTTTCAAATTAAATAGAGTTGGCCGGTTCCGAGCATCAACTGGATAATATACATACAAGACCGCAAGACAAGGACATTAGTGAGTGTTTATTTTTTGTTAATTTATTTTTATTTTTAAACTTGTTTTATTTTATTATGTTTTTCTCAAACAATTTAAAAAAAAAAAACACTTTCTTTTTCTCCCGGGCAAGGCTGGGTATTTCAGTTAGTTGTTTTTATAAATTTTAAAAAATATCTTTTTTTTCTGCACTTATTATGGCACTTTTAGTGACCTAGCATTTCCATGTTTAATTTTTCAACATTGATTTTATATTGAGAAACTTACATTCATAAAAATGAATATGTGAACCAAGAATATACTCTACAGAAACAGAGCACTTGGAACAAAATGGAGTCAAGCAGTCTGGGGAACAGAGGATTGGATCTGTGTAATTTATTAAGTAATTAGCAAAATACCCGCGCTTCGCAGTGGAGAAGTAGTGTGTTAAGGAAGTAATGAAAAAGATAAGGAAACATTTTAAAAATAACGTAACATGATTGTCAATGTAATAGTTTTGTCACTGTTATGAGTGTTGCTGTCATCAAGGATTTGATTATCATTATTTCTTTCAATCAGGTTTGTATTTGGAGGACGTGTTGTGTTCAAGTTACATTCTGTGTTTTGTCAACCGTAAGATAAGAGGTTTCATTCATCGAAGTGTTCACTACCCAAATCGGTACTCGTGAATCTAAGATGTTTAACAGGCATTCCCGGTATTAACTTGTGGATTTGCCTGCGAATATTTAGCGGCAGCGTGTCTATGAACTTGTGGATTTGCCTGCGAGTATTTAGTGACAGTGTGTCTATTAACTTGTGGATTTTTTCTGCAAGTATTTGGTGGCAGCATCACAAAGTTGTTTCCGTCTAGTTGCATCAGAAAATGTAAGACGACGTATGACATGCCTCCTTTGTACTGTTTTCACACAGCTTTGACTGCTGCTGTCATAATCAGTTTGAGTTTCATGGTTTGTTTCAATTACTTTAGTATTTGCAGGACTTGTTATGTTGAAGTGACATTTGGCATCTGTTAAGTGTTGTAAGCATACAACCGGTTTCATAAATAACTTCGCATCCAGCTTTTGAGAGTTTAAACATTCATAAACATCAAAGTGTCCACTACTCAAATCGTCACCTGTGAATCTAAGATATTTAAGTGGCATTGGCGGTTCTCCAAAGGTGTAAAATATTTGCCCATTTCGGTACACTTGAAAGCGACAAGCAAACAATTCAGCGGCAGCCATCAACTCACATGCAGAAGCATAGGTGAAGGGCTTAAGCATTTCACTCTTATAGTGCTCCTGTGTAGTATAATTATCTCCTATACCGTCTTTAGTCCACACCTTGAACCTGTCCCAGTCATTCAATACATTAGACATAATGTTCTTCCGGATATCAAGCGTGAGCCTGATATGGCCGTGCAATATGTAACACAGAGAATGGAAAAGGCAGGCGGCATCTCCGGGCATGGATACCACTCGGTAAGTGACAGTTCTTTGATCGATGGTGATCACCTCGATAGACATGTTAATGGGGGTACAGTTGGAATGGTAAAGGAAATGGGTACCTGAACAGTAAACTAAATCTAAAATACCTACACAATAACTATAATCTTAATAAACGAACAATAAAACAGCTGAGAAGCCGTGGATTAAATAAAAAGGCTGCAGTTATCAGCACAATAAAGCAGCGGAAAAGCCGTGGATTAAATAAAAAGGCTGCAGTTATCAGCAGGGAGACATGAATACTGTGGCGAAGCAAGGAAGGAAATGAAGAGACCGGAGCAACGGACGGCCTTATATAGGCAGGCAGCCAACTACATGGGAGGCGTGGGGATGGGGGACGCTACGCCGCCGCACACGGCGACCGAGCTGCAGGCTGTGGACATATACAGTATATCCAAGTATGTAGGATTTAGTTATGACTGTTGCGCATAGAATTTCGAAATGAAACCTGCTTAACTTTTGTAAGTGACCTATAAGGAATGAGCCAGCCAAATTTCAGCCTTCTACCTACACGTGAAGTTGGAGAATTAGTGATGAGTGAACAGTGAGGGCTTTGCCTTCCAAAGGATTTTGGAAACAAAGTCCCCAAACTAATATGATTTTCTAAATAAAACAATCTAGAGAAAAAAAATTCTTACATAAAATATGTACAATAATAGTATGTTCAAGAAATAATTAAAGTAAGACTTTAAATGCATAATATGGAGCAACCACTGTGCCCATCAAAACATACATATTTTTTATATATTAATACAGTATATTAATATATAATCTGTTTGAAATAATACATATATATATATATAGAAAAACAATGAATATATCTGAACTGATGTTAATCAAATATATACTATATATACACACTATATAGTCAAGCTAAAGTTAGAAAATGAGATTTATTAGAAAATGGAATGAACCCTAACAAAACTGAAAATGTCATTTTTCAATTTAGTCTCCACCCTTCTCAATGCACTTACACCACCTGCCTGGAAGTGCCTGGATTCCAGCAGAATAAAATGTTTTCTCTTGTCCTCGCAACCAGTTGTGCACCCGAGTTATTGTTGAACAATTCATGCCAAGGGATACTACAGTCACTACAGCAAGTTACTGCGACTTGCTGAAGACCAATGTGAAGCCTGCTGTTCGATGCAAGCTGTGGGGACTGCTGTCTCAAGGAGTCCTTTTGCTGCAAGACAATGCCCACCCGCCCACACACTGCTAAGAACACCAAGGCTTGTCTGGAGAAACTGAAATTTGAGGTTTTGTCACATCCTCCTTATTAACCAGATTTGAAACTTTGTGATTTCAACCTTTTTGGACCGCTAAAAAACATCTAGGTGGTTGTTGATTCAAGACAGATGACAATGTGAAGAAAGCAGTGCACGAGTGGTTGTGAGGACAAGATAAAACCTTTTATTTTGCTGGAATCCAGGCACCTCCAGGCAGAATATACCGTACATACATTCAAGCAAAGTTTGTGATGCAATTTGCATATTTGTAGCTAGAGATCCACAAAGGGAGAAAATTAGTCATATATCTTAAAATAGTTTTTTATTCTTAAGCTTTCAACAACCTACCAGGTGTCATCATCAGAGGAAAATGATTAGACATAAAGGAATCAAAGGCAATATAGAGCAAGCGAAGGTAGGGGGTTCAGAAGGAGTTGGTCATCAAGTCTTTTTTATTATTTGGATGTTCTTCTTTTTAAGCCTGCAGATGCTGGGTTCAAGACCAAGTGTCTGTGAAAGGTGTTTTCATTAGATAGATAGATAGATAGATAGATAGATAGATAGATAGATAGATAGATAGATAGATAGATAGATAGATACTTTATTAATCCCAAGAGGAAATTCACATAATCCAGTAGTAGTATACTGATACAAAAAATGATATTCAATTAAAGAGTAATAAAAATGCATGTAAAAACAGAAAACAACTTTGAATAATGTTAGCGTTTACCCAAGGGGTGGAATTGAAGAGTCACATAGTGTGGGGGAGGAACGATCTCCTCAGTCTGTCAGTGGAGCAGGACAGTGACAGCAGTGTGTCACTGAAGCTACTCCTCTGCCTGGAGATGACACTGTTCAGCAGATGCAGTGGATTCTCCATGATTGACAGGAGCTTGCTTAGCATCCGTCGCTCCACCACAGATTTTAAACTATCCAGCTTCATTCCTACAATAGAGCCTGTCTTCCTAACAAGTTTGTCCAGGTGTGAGGTGTCCTTCATCTTTATGCTGCCTCCCCAACACACCACCGCGTAGAAGAGGGCACTTGCCACAACCGTCTGGTAGATCATCTGCAGCATCTTATTGCAGATGTTGAAGGACGCCAACCTTCTAAGGAAGTACAGTCGGCTCTGATGATCACGGGGTCCATGAGGGGCATGAGCCTCCTAAAATCCACTACCAGTTCCTTGGTCTTGCTGGTGTTCAGGTGTAAGTGGTTTGAGTCGCACCATTTAACAAAGTCTTTGATTAGCATCCTCCTGATGCAGCCCACAATAGCAGTGTCATCAGCGAACTTTTGCACATGGCAGGACTCCGAATCATATTGGAAATCTGATGTATATAGGCTGAACAGGACCGGAGAAAGTATAGTCGCTTGCGGTGCTCCTGTGTTGCTGACCACAATGTCAGACCTTCCCGAGACGCACATACTGAGGTCTGTCTGTAAGATAGTCCACGATCCATGCCACCAGGTGTGAATCTACTCGCATCTCTGTCAGCTTGTCCCTAAGGAGCAGAGGTTGGATGGTGTTGAAGGCACTAGAGAAGTCCAAAAACATAATTCAAACAGCACCACTGCCTCTGTCCAAGTGGGAGAGGGATCGGTGTAGCATATAGATGATGGCATCCTCCGCTCCCACCTTCTCCTGGTATGCGAACTTTAGAGAATCGAGGATGTGGTGGACCTGTGGCCTCAGGTGGTGAACCAGCAGCCACTCCATGGTCTTCATCACATGTGACGTCAGAGCAACAGGCCGGAAGTCATTCAGCTCACTAGGATGTAAAACCTTTGGGACTGGGGTGATACAAGATGTTTTCCAAAGCCTCGGGACTTTCCCCTATTCCAGGCTCAGGTTGAAGATGCGCTGTAGAGGACTCCCCAGTTCCAGCGCACAGGCCTTCAGCAGTCGTGGCGATACTCCATCCTGACCCACTGCTTTGCTGGCACGAAGTCTCCTCAGCCCTCTGCTCACCTGCGCTGCTGTAATTGTGGGTGGGGATGTTTCTACTATGCTGGTATCAGCAGAAGGATGGTTGGAGGATGCAGTACTCCAAGGTGAGAGTGGGTTAGGGTTGTTAAACCTGTTAAAGAAGTTGTTAATTTGGTTCGCTCTCTCCACGTCTCTCGATGGTGGCACCCCAATTCGAGCTGCAGCCAGTGATGATCTTCATCCCATCCCACACTTCCTTCATGCTGTTATTCTGCAACTTCTGCTCCAGCTTTCTCCTGTACTGCTCCTTCGCCACCCTGAGCTGGACTTGGAGTTCCTTCTGCACGCGCTTGAGCTCATGCTGATCACCGCCTTTAAAAGCCCTTTTCTTCTGGTTCATAAGGCCCTTGATGTCACTTGTAATCCATGGCTTGTAGTTAGCATAGCAGCATACTGTTCTTACTGGAACTACAATGTCCATACAGAAGTTGATGTAATCAGTAGTGCAGTCAACAGCCTCTTCAATATTCTCACTATGTGACCTCTGCAGGATATCTCGGCCAGTGGTTCCAAAGCAGTCTCTCAGAGCCTGCTCTGCCTCAGGGGACCATTTCCTGAATGAGCATGTGGTTGTAGGTAGCGCCCTCACTCTTGGTTTGTAGTGAGGCTGAAGCAGGTTATGATCTGCTTTCCAAAGCGCAGGCAGCAGGGTGGCACTGTATGCGTCTTTAACGTTTGCATACAGTAGGTCGATAGTCCTATTTCCCCGGGTGTAACAGTTCACATACTGGGAGAAGGCAGATAATGCTTTGTCCAGCATCACTTGGTTAAAGTTTCCAGCAATTAGCACAAGCACCTTGGGGTGCTGCGTTTGTAACTTAGCAACTGCGGAATGGATGACATCACTCGCTATCTCCACATTCGTTCGAGGGGGGATGTAAACAGTAACAACAATGACGTGTCCAAACTCTCTGGGCAAGTAATAGGGGCGCAAACTTACAGCCAACGGTTCGATGTCACTGCAGCAGGTGGAGATGTTAACGTTTACATGTCCTGAGTTGCACCACTTTGTACTGACATAGAGAACAACACTCCTACTTTCTTCTTCCCGCTGGTATTTGCATCTCTGTCCGCTCTAACTATGCTAAATCCGGGTAGCTCCACGTTAGCATCTGAGATGGTAGTTGTTATCCAAGTTTCACTAACGCACAACAAGCTGCATTCTCTGTAGGTTCTGACCTTTTTCACCAGCGCTAGTTTGTCGATCTTATTTGGTAGTGAGTTCACATTTCCCAGGATCACAGAAGGCACCGAAGGTTTATAGCGCCACTCTCTTGCAAGCCGCTTTGCTTTTATCTTAGTGCCGGATCGGCTGCCCCAATACTGTCTTCTTACCTCGTCAGGCAAATAGGGAACCACACCGGCGTGGGTATTTCTTCTCAGGGTTTGAAGTTGACAACTTGAATAGGCGAGTCTCGGCGTGTAAAAATCCATGTCAAGTAGTAAAAGCAGTAAAAAGTGTCCAGGGAGCGATTCCACATAAAAGAAAGTGGTAGAAGTGATCAGTAAAATAGAGAATAATAGAGAAAAAAGGTAAAAAGATAAAGTTATACATGGAGCTGCTGGAATGGTCCCGGATGTAGAAGCATTAGAGAGCCAAGATTCAGCCAGCTCTCTGGCACTCTTGGTATTGGCCATAAATTTTACTTTCACAGTGTCCCAGTTAAACGTGTGTCAAGTGTGTGTGTAAATCAGAGACCGGGGGTCTTTCCTTCTGATGTCCTTTCCATTACGATGTTCCTATATACACATTGCAAGTGTTTTAGATATTTGTCCCAAAGTATATCGCTGGGCATGTATTGCATGGAAAGCTGTAAACTGCATTTCTTGTCTCTATGGTCAATTTTCTGCTTTTCTAAACACCAACCTATTAATCCACCCCCAACTCCATTACAACCTCTCCCTCCATCCCCACCCTTCACTTGCTTTATATTGCCTTTGATTCCTGTACTGTATGTCTAATCATTTTCCTCTGTTGATGACACATGGTAGATTGTCAAAAGCTTAGGAATAAAACTATTAAAATCAAGGCTTTTCCAAGCATTGTGTGAAGAGATACAAATAAGGTAGCCTGAACTTTTTCTTTAACCTTTGGCAGTTTACTTAAACCTCTGACTGGTTGTTTGTGTATTATACAGTATATGTGTTTATGTTATAAGGCATTGCCTACCACTCTTTTGGCAATATGAAACGTATGCATTATCATTGTGTACAGATGATTACACGTTTCACTGCTCACACTGGTTGACAAGTGGCACATTTAAAGGAAGAATAAAAACGTGTTATGTATTTATAGTATGTGCATGTTAGGTCCATAAATGTGAGTGCCAGCAATTAGTGAGTGTGCATCAGATTGTATATTAAACCTGTGCATCATATTGAAATGGTTGGAGAATGCATACAATACTAATATCTAAAAATATTTGTACATCATTATATAATTCAGAAGTGGTATATAGGTATACAGAAATGAACAACAGCCAGTTTCAATGCTGTGCAATAAAGGAAATATTGCTGATACAAATAATTAGTAGCTACTAACCCAAGAAGGCTGCACTTGTAAACAATTTTCTTATTCTTATTAGTAAAAGTGAATCTTTTCACTTAGGATTAATTTCAAAACAACCACGCTTCCCTGATTCACTATGAATTCCCCTTTGCTCTTCCAATCACCAGCCTCTTTTGTGCCAGTCCCATTATCATTTTGGTTGCTTGAAATGGAAAGGGCCTTTGAGGTTGCCAGAGCAGATGCCAGTCAAAAGAAGCACTCTTCCCTTATGTAGGCACAATAACTTTGAGTTCCTGGTGTGCGCTTCACAGTAAAGGCCTTTATTTAGTAACCAACCTATTTAAATCATCTCTGAATAGACTGAACAGAACATTTGTGATGAGTGCCACCTCTTTTTCAATGCATCTGGTATTGAGGAATGATATTTACTACTTCTGGCGATTCTCTATCCGCCTGGGGTTTCATTTAAATATATTCAAATCAGGAAATTAAGCTTTCTTTTAGATCTGAAAGTCAAGGGCATGTGCTAATTAATATTCACTAATGGCATACCGTTCAGAACACTTTTGGGGATTACACATTGAGCTAATTATATACAAAAGGAGGCTGCTCAGAACATGAATTACTTTTGGAAACTGTATTGAGCAAGAAGGCATTCACACCCCAGAGCACAGAATTACCATCTGTACCACCATGAAAAAACAACAAATCTTCTATATACATTCAAGATAAATTTGTTTCAAAAGAACATTTGGACAAAGCTATAAAACTTCTTTATTTGTGAATACTCTTTTGATCGGTAACAGGTGATATCAGACACTTTGAGAAAAGGTTACTAATCTGTTGTATTCATTTTATACAATTTGGAAGATTTTTGCTTTTGCATAAGAACATAATTTTAAATAAATGCTTATTGACAATAATTTCTTTTTCTGTCTGTTTTCTGCATCTGTTTATCCATTTCTTGGATTTTTTCAGAACAAGAATGGGGGTATCTGAAGCCTCTTCTAACCTTCTTGGCGATCCTAAATTGTCCCTAGTGTGTGTGCGGTGTGTGGGTGTGTGTGTGTGTGCCCTGCGGTGGGCTGGTGCCCTGCCTGGGGTTTGTACCTGCCTTGTGCCCTGTGTTGGCTGGGATTGGCTCCAGCAGACCCCCGTGACCCTGTGTTAGGATATAGCGGGTTGGATAATGGATGGATGGATGGAAGATGCAGGTTTGTTAAAACACATAAATCAAATTAGAAACTGATTATAATAAGAGGAAACCAACAATATCTGTCCAATAGTTAATTACAGAGGAGATGAAAATTTCAAAAGAGTAAGTCAAAGACAAAGTCAGACATAATCACTGTCCTGGAGACCTCAGCCAGCTGGCTGTCCAATCTGATGATTCCAATGTTACTTTATTTCAGATGACTTTTCCATAAGCAAGAGAGCAGCTTGGCACCAAGTGCCACATCAAGGTACCAAGAAGAGAAATAGAATAAAGGTGAGTTAGTAACGGTTTATAAATATTGTATTACTTATATCTCTGCAATGAGAGGTCAAGGAAAATGACACCTTATATTGGCTAACTAAAAAGATTACAATATGCAAACAGATGCAGTATGTACAGCTAATCAGCAGCTCTAGTCAGGGTGTGCTAGAATAAAGTAGAAAGTCTTCAGCCTAGATTTAAAGCTGAGACTGAAGGGCCTCTCTTACATTACCATGCAGATCATTCCACAGCTTCAGGGCCCTGAAACTAAAGTCACAACCTCCCACTGTTTTATTAATCCTTAGCATCTTAAGCAGTCCAGCATTTTGAGATATCTCTGTTTTTTAAATAGTAATAAGATAAGATAAAAAGAGTCTTGGACATTTAAGGCTTTATATGGTAAAAGGAAGATTTAGAAATCAACTGTAAGCTTAACTGGGAGCCTGTGCAAGGACTTCAGAACTGGAGTTACAGTATGTATTTGTATTTTTTGGTATGTGTAATAATTCTTACAGTAGCATTTTGAATTAATTAACTGCTGCATAAAGAAAATTTTTAACAGTCAGGGAATAACACATTGCAGTCGACAATCCAACTAGAAGTAAATACATGAATTAATAACACATTATCCAGCATATTTAGAACATTTCTTAATAACCCAAAATGTTTAAGATGATAAAAACATGTTTTGGATAGTTTTGCAATGTGTGCTGTAAATGACACGACATGGTGAAAGATGCCTAAATTGTAGATGGATTCACTAAAACTAATAGTGATTTTGACCAATTTAAAAATAGACAGAATGTTGTGGTCAACAATATTCCTCCCAATAAATAGCATTTCTATTTCTTTCTGTATTCAGAGGCAAGCAGCTCTCATCCATCCACTCCTTCAACTCTCTGACACAACTAATTAAGGACAGCATTGGAGAATATTATTTGGTCTAAAAGAAAAGTATAATGGGATGTCACCTGCATACAAATGAAAATTAATACTACGTTTTCTAATGATAGTTCCTAATGGAAACATGTAAAGTGAAAACAATAACTTCTAAGTATAATAATACAGTATACTGTCAGCACATTTTTGTATAAACTGGAATTGATTTGACAACTAAGAACTAAACCAAGCAAAACACACTACCTGTAAGCCCAATTAAATAGCATGGTCAATTATGTCAAATGCTGCACTTAAATCTAACAACATAATTACATGGATTTTCCTCCACTAGAAGATATCAGAATGTCATTTACAATATGGGTTAGTACTATTTCTGTATTGTGACCTGTGTGGAAGCCAGACTGGAATTTCTCAAATAAATTGTGATTGGAAGGTGAGAGTGATGATTAAGTGGTGACTACTTTTTTCAACTCTTTTAGAGATAAAGAGTGAATTTGAAATGGGTCTATAATTAGATAGATAGATAGATAGATAGATAGATAGATAGATAGATAGATAGATAGATAGATAGATAGATAGATAGATAGATAGATACTTTATTAATCCCAAGGGGAATTAAGTATATGTGGGTCTAGCTCTAAGTTTTTCAGTTGAGGTCTAACAACTGACATTTTTTGTGCATCAGGAACTGCACCTTTCATGCCAAGAATAGGTGCTGCCAGAACTTCCACTGAGCTTTTTACTAATTTGCCAGGTACTGGAGCTAAGGAATAAGTAGTATGTTTCATTTTGGAAATTAAAGTTATGATGTCCTGTTCTATTACCAAATTAAAATTACAAAAGTAGTATGTACAAGACAGGGTTTGATAATCTAGTATTAAGTTTGTGAGGACATCCTGAGATCTGGGATCTTACAATATATTGTCACTTTTTTCATTAAAGAACTTCATAAAGTCTGCACTGCTAATGTCTGTAAATATTTTGAATTGTAGTTCAGAATTACCATTTATTATCTTATCCTCTGTTCTAAATAGTATGTGAGTTTAATTACTATTGTTATCTATTAATCTACTGTATAATAACAGTTTGAGCAAGCAATGAATGCATTTTTTTTTTTTTTTCTTCATACTCTGTCCATGCAATTTGGGAGACATGCAGCTTTGTCACTTACCATCTATGTTCCAGTTTTTGATATTTTAACTTAAGTGCTTGAGTGTTCTCATTAATTCAGGGTAAAGTTTCTATGTACTTTAATCACCCCATGTTTTGAAAGGAGCTACTGTGTGTAAAGCCTCTTTCAAAGTCACATTATAATTTGATGGTAGCTGATTCAAGTTGTTTTCCACAATTATGCTCGAGTTTCTTATATCTACACATTTTGATGAAAAGTTACAATCTAAATGTTACATTGTCCTTGTTTTAATTTGCGAGAATAAAAGGTAAGGGAGAAATCAAATCAAATGTAATTAAGTAGTGATGAGACATTTTATGGCATAATATTTAAATTAAGTCTCAAATCCATATGTAATAATTAGATCTTTAAGATTCCAACTGGCCATTGAAAATCTGGCAAAACCCAACTGACTGACTAACAAATAAGTAAAATGTTTGCTGTGAGTGACAGTTTCTACATCAATGCGTATGTTAAAAACTACCATCAACACTACGTGTTCACAAATAATGGATAAATCAGATAAAAAGCTGCCAAATTCAGTCACAAGCAAGGAATATGGCTCTAGTGGTCGGTAAGTTAGTACTACAATGGGAATCTGCTTTAATATCTAATACAAATGCTTTATAGGAT
The DNA here is from genome assembly GCF_016835505.1 of Polypterus senegalus. Lineage (NCBI taxonomy): Eukaryota > Metazoa > Chordata > Cladistia > Polypteriformes > Polypteridae > Polypterus > Polypterus senegalus. The sequence continues at coordinate 128,506,766 of NC_053160.1, forward strand.
GTATATTCACCTACATTTTGTTTGAACTAATGCTGTGGAATTATCCTAAGGCCACAGCCTTCACTAGTAACTTAATTCTTTGGATTTTTGTTTATCATTGGCTGAGCTTTCAAAGTAGCAACTTCCTTTTAATATATGATGATTTTTGTCTCGGGCGGCACGGTGGCGCAGTGGTAGCACTGCTGCCTCGTAGTTAGGAGACCTGGGTTTGCTTCCCGGGTCCTCCATGCGTGGTGTTTGCATGTTCTCCCCGTGTCTGCGTGGGTTTCCTCCAGGCCCTCCTGTTTCCTCCCACAGTCCAAAGACATGCAGGTTAGGTGGACTGGCGATTCTAACTTGGCCCTAGTGTGTGCTTGGTGTGTGGGTGTGTTTGTTTGTGTCCTGCAGTGGGTTGGCACCCTGCCCAGGATTGGTTCCTGCCTTGTGCCCTGTGTTGGCTGGGATTGGCTCCAGCAGACCCCCGTGACCCTGTGTTCAAATTCAGCGGGTTGGAAAATGGATGGATGGATGGATGATTTTTGTCTCATCAGTCCAAAGCACTTTGTTCCTTAATGAATCTGGCTGGTCTAAATGAACATTTGCATACAACAAGCGACTCTGTTTGTGGCATGAGTGCAGAAAGGGCTTCTTTCTCATCACCCTGCCATACAGATGTTATTTGTGCAAACTGCGCCGAATTATAGAACGATGTACAGATACACCATCTGCAGCAAGATGTTCTTGCAGGTCTTTGGAGGTGATCTGTGGGTTGTCTGTAAACATTCTCACAATCCTGTGCATATGCCACTCCTGTATTTTTCTTGAACTGCCAGACCTGGGTTTAACAGCAACTGTGGCTGTGGCCTTCCATTTCCTGATTACATTCCTTACAGCTGAAACAGACAGCTTAAACCTCTGAGATAGCTTTTTGTAACCTTCCCCTAAACCATGAAAACGGAACAATCTTTGTTTTCAGATCTTGTAGGCTGAGAGGGGTTCCCAAACTTGTTCATATGACTTTATGAAAGAATGTGTATCCATTTAGTGATGTCTGTGTAAGGGAATAGTGCCAAATTTACTAAGCCAGGTTACTGTGAAAAGACACAAACCAATTTTGTATTTCACAGCTTCTGATTTAAGATTACAAGGCAGAAGCCTGGATTGTGCAGTCAGTCAGGTGATTTTGCAGAGATATTTTGAAACAAAACAAAAGATCCCCTTCAATGAGAATGCAGATCATCTATCCTGAGATTAAAATTCATGTTCATAAAGGCTATGCTTTTATTCTAACCAGCAGTGATGTGAATGCAATCTGCTATAATTTGTATCCCCTCTATATAACTTTTAAAAGAATCCTGACAATTAAATTTCAACATTTTCTTTAGTTTTGATAAACATATGAAATTCCTCCTTAATACCTCAGGTTGTTGCAAAGTGATATAAGTAGTTTCGACTGCTTTGTCTGTGTTTTTGCCAGCTTTTTATTTGCTGATTATTACTTCTCATTCTAAGTCAAGAGTTCCCAAAGTGGTCGATATTGACCCCCTGGGGTAAATTTGAACATTCTAGGGGTCGATAGTTTCAATAAAAAATTTGGGGGTTGAAGACAGCAAAAATAAAACCCCTTACTACTGCTATTTGGTTGTTACTTCAAAATATCTATGATTCCAATAGGTACCTAATTAAGAAGTAAAATAATTCAAAAAACTATTTTTTGATAAAAACACATTACATACCAAACTTGCGAACGAAAAGGTAAAATGTGTCAATAAAAGAGTCACACGTAAGAATGCATGTCCGCACTTGCTTGCGGTGGGACAAGACAGCAGATGTTCGATATTAGCAGAATCTATCTATCTTGTACGGTCATGCTTTCATTAAACACTATAAATTGGTTTGTTTGATGTGACATGTACTTATTTGTGATTTAAACTTTGAATATAATTATTTATTGAGGAGCAGTACTAAGAAAAAGAAAATCAGAGGACACAGTTTATTTATTTGAGTTTAAACAAAAATCTTCTGTTTCAAGTAAGTACATACTTTATTATTTTTTTGTATCACTGGGGCTGTCGAAGTTTTTATTTTTTCAGATAATAATATGACGGAACAAAAAAGAAATTCAGACAGTACAGCTTGGACTATTTGTACTTATTTTGAATTTACATATTTATTTCATAAATGTCAAAAATTAAAAAAACTGCTCGTATTTTTTTGCTTTAATTTTCATTAGTGCAGGTTTCGATATCAAATGTTGCACAAGATAATGCCATATTCCGTAGTACTTTTATCTTTTTCAATCATTAATTACAAGTGATTTAAATGAAAAGTTTGATATCTAGTGAAATATTGAGTACTGTACAAATTTATTAATTTGAGTAAGTAAAGTAAATGACTAGGGGGTCGGCGGTTTTAAAAGTTTATGGTAAAGGGGTCTGCGGCTGAAAAAAGTTTGGGAACTCTTGTTCTAAGTCCTCTTAATTCTGAAGGAGTAACTGATGCCTGGCTGCACCCAGAGTAGAAACCCAAAAATGTAGGACTGGCCTTAGCAATTGCAAAATCCAATTTCAAACTTTTTGATGGACGTCCTGATCTTCACCACATAAATAAATTGTAAACTTTTTTAATCGATCTTAAAGCACATTTGTCTTGCATAAGCTTTGCTCAGTATTAATCTGAAAACACACTTTTATCCTGTGCCTTGCTGTGATCTCAAAAATATGTTTAGCACAATAAAATATTTTTAAAATTCAGAAGGTCTCTCTCTTAAAGATAAGGAATTCCAGGATCTTAAACACATTTCCAAATCATGAAGAAGGCAGAAATTAGGCAGAAGTGCCTGCATTTCCTGTATCAGCAGATGACCATTGCAATCTGCCAACTTTGCAGATGTGAAACGTTTGTTGACTGAAAGAGCTTGGCATCTCCTAGTGTGCTGACTGACCTGCCACGGGAGGTTATAAGAATATGGAAACACTGAAAGAGATAGATAGATAGATACTTTATTAATCCCAAGAGATTGGGATTTGCACACTTTAATAGCAGAAGGGAAGCATGAATGTTTGTGGCATTTAACATTGGTCTTCGCCACCTCTAAGACGGGCTTTGCAAACATGAACTTTTCTTTTTGTTACCTTTCAAATAAAGAACATGAACTTCGTATGAGACACTAGCACGTTTTGGACAAAGACAGACAGAAATAAAGTGACTCTCGGTGGTTTCTTCTGGTGTAGAGTCAAATTTAATGATTTTATCTACACTGCAACTAATTTTTTAGCAAATAAACATGTCTCTCATGCCAATTTGCTGTTTTGCATCAAGACACACTATTGCCTACATCTGGCAATACATCTGCCTGTTCTTATGGTTGCCTTTCCTTTCATGACTGATCCCTTTTCTGTGCCACCTTGCCATATACATATAACTTAAACTGACACACATGAAAAAAATCTGAATGGTTTGGGTGTTTGTTAAGGTTTTCTTACTCAATGCTGTTTGAGTTTGGAGGTACAACCTTCTTTATCATTTACCAAATATGGTGAACTCCATTTGGAAATGTAGTCATGAGTGTTGTAAATGACTTCACACTTTCTTGATGAACTCTGTACAGTATTTAATATATTTGAAAAGATTTTGGAATCAATTTAAAATATAAGCATTTAAAAGCGAGAATGCAGCACTGTGATAATTGTTATCTGGCACATGGTTTCTAGAGATAATCAATTTCAATAAAGAGTTCATACCATATGAACTGTAAATTAGTCATAAAACCGTGAAGGTGGACATTCAAATCATAACTTAAAAACACACAGAAAATCATAAAATCTATAAACAAACAGCTGTTACTCTCTAAAGAAGTCCTGTGGTATCTGAAAACAACATACTATATTAACGGTAGATCCTGTAACTTGTGAGGTGAGGCCTCCATGGAATGGACTGGTTTTTCCAGCACAGTCCACAGATGCTTGACTGGATTTAGATCTGGGGCCTCATGTATAAATGGTGCGTATGCACAGAAATGTTGCGTAAGAACTTTTCCATGTTTAAATCGCAATTTATAAAACCCACAATTAGCGTAAAGCTACGCACTTTTCTACTTACGGTACTTCATACGTTGTTGTACGCAAGTTCTCCGCTCGGTTTTGCAGACTGGCGGCACCCAGCGTCAAAGCAATGCTATTGTTCCTGTGTGGTTACTTTTTATTTTCCTGATGCGGCTTTATAAATACACTGAAACTAAACGCATATTGTTTATTAGTGTAATGCATCTGATTGTAATTAACTTGTAACAATATAATGGTCCAGGGAATAGCCATAGTATTCCAAATACTATAACTGCTTTAGCGTTGTTACTTTCAATGCACCTTCTTCTTCCAGCTGCTCCTGTTAGGAGTTGCCACAGCGGATCATCTTTTTCCATATTACTCTCACTGCACCACTCGGAGTATTTATATCACTGTATCTAAGTGTGAATCACAGCAGCAGCTGATCGGAAAGAGAATTATCAGTATACAGCATCAAGCACAGGCTACCTCAGCCACGGCAAAACGTTTCAAAGCCTTTCATTTCTATTACAGAGCTGATTGTGTGGTGATTGGGCATTTGGGGAAAGAAAAGCAAGGACTACAGTGGCAGCTACTCCAATATACTGTATATTGAATATAAAACAGAAAGAGAAAATAACAACACAGCTAAAAACACAGCGACAAATTTCAGAAAAGCTAAATGCTTGTGTCATGAGCACGAGGCAGGTATGCAGAGTCTGCCACGGACGTGGCCATCCACCGTGCATAAGCTACCTTACTGACATTGGCCGGCGAAGGAGCCACCGATTCTTCCTCTGCCCAGTGCCACCACAAGCCTTGATCCGCCCCCCGAGTTCTGCTGCAATAAATTATTTCATCTAAGGTCACACATAATCACTGCGCAGTGAAACTCATGTTTAATAACGTGCTTTAACTCCTATCATCATAAAAATGATATCACGTATACATCTCAGTATTTTAGTCATTCAGAGAGCTGTAATATCACAAATGTAATGAATTCTGTGTCCTGTCAGAGGAAGAGAGCCGGTTTAAGAAGCAAGTAGTGATTCACACACATAGAGCACATAGAAGATCAAATACAAAACAAATCATTTAACGTGCTACTTTAATTACGATGTGATTCGAGAAACTGGTTAATTAAACGATTTTAAGATGAAGTATACGATGTTCTACTTTAATGACAAAATAAACTACGTGATTAAAGTGGAAATGTCGAGATTGAAGTTGACATTTCATGCTTTCTCCCCACTGTGTGCCTTTTTTTCTCTGTACCCTAATAAGCTTTCATATGACACTCAGAAAGTGGGATTCAACTCGCCTTTTCATGGCGACTTTGATATGCGACTTCTTTTTTATTTCCAGCACTGTGTGATTTTGTGAACGTGAGCTTTCAAGTTTCTCCAACATGCTATGTCACTCGATCAACTTCCTTTTGTTGATTATACCACGGTTTATTTGAACAAATATTATGTTTTTCCTTTGCCTCCACTTGGTATTCGCTGAAATTCTTATATTTCTCTCCGTGCTTTTCCCATTGTCTTTTCACAGAAGGCTGAGCTTAAGGGCGATTTATATTGATTTGCATATTCAAAGAGGCGTAATTCTGGGAGGAGTTGGGGCGTTACATAAAGTGCATGCATAAGCGTTACTTCGGGATTTATGTAGCGGAAGAACGTGGAAGTTGGAGTATGCACAGATTCCTGCATCTGGATTTTTCTGTGCGTAAGCACATTTTGGCTTTTGTGCTTACTCCATGTTATAGTGCGAGTTCTACACCCAGTGTTATACATGAGGCCCTTGGGGAATTTGGAGGCTAACAACTCCTTGAACTCTTTGTCATGTTCCTCAAAATATCCCTAAACAATTTCTGCAGTGCAGCAGAGCACATTATTCTGCCGAAAAAAGTCCACTGCCATCAGGGAATACCACTGCCATGAAGGCACGTACATGTTCTGCACAAATCTTTGAATAGGTGGGAAGTGTCAAACTAACATCCAAATGAATGCCAGGACCCAAAATTTCCTAGGCAAACGTTGCCCAGAGCATCACACTGCATCTACCTGATTGTCATCTTCAGCTTGTGGATCCTGCAGCCATTTACCTCTTCACTAGGGAAACTGTGCAAACATACTGGACGGTAAAAACAAACATGATTCATTAGACTAGGTCATCTTCTTGCATTGCTAAACAATCCACTTTTCATTTTGGTGATGGACAGGATCAGAGTGGGTACTTTGAATGGTCTGCGGCCATACAGTCCCATAAGTCGCAAGCTGTGATGCACTGTGTGTTTTGACATTTTTCTCTCATAGCTAACATCAAGTTTTTCCACAATTTATGCTGCACTAACTCTTCTATTCTCAAGGTTAAGGTTATTCACTTTACCCATCATTGGCTTTAATATTGTAATTGACCAGTAAATACAGTCCCTGACAAAAGTCTTATCGCTTCTCAATTCCCGACTTTTATTTAATCAACTGGTGTTAGAAATAGCTCATATGAAACGCTAAAGCCCTCCCAAATGATGTTTAAAGCACTGAAATAAATTAGTTTCACTGAAAAAAGATTTATCATTTAATCAAGACAGAAAGGTCAAATTTGGGCAAGACAAAAGTTTTGTCGCCTATACAGAAAATGAACAACTATACTGCAAATCCAAAAATATGCCAGCAAATTAAGTAGTGGTGCTGTGAGATCCAAATTTAATATCTTGTATGACTTCCATGAGCTTGAAGGACAGCATCCATGCGGTTTGGCAAGGATTCATACAATTTATTGATGAAGTCATCAGGAATAGCAAAGAACACAGTCTTGCATGCCTCCCAGAGTTCATCAATATTCTTTGGTTTCATCTTCCATGCTTCCTCTTTCATCCTACCACATGTATGCTCAAAGATGTTCATGTCTGGTGACTGGGCTGGCCAATCCTGGAGCATCTTGATCTTCTTCGCTTTAAGGAACTTTGATGTGGAGATGGAAGTATGCGATGGAGCACCATCCTGCTGCAGAATTTGGCCTTTTTTATGGTTGGGAATATAAGAGGTAGCCAAGATTTCTTGGTATTTTAGACTATTGATGTTGCCTTCCACCCTGCAGATCCCTCGCATCCCCCCCATACTGGACGTAACCCCAGACCATGATTTTGCCTCCACCAAACTTCACCGTTTTATGGGTAAATTTCGGCTTCATGCGGGTTCCAGTAGGTCTCCTGCAATATTTGCAGTGACTGTGGTGTAATTCAACAGAAGATTCATCTGAAAAATCCACCTTCTGCCACTTTTCCAGCGTCCACTCTTTTAGCAGGCGGTGGGCCTTGGCAAATGCCACACGGTTTTTCGATTGTCTTTTGTTTAGTGCTGGCTTATGGGCACTGATTCGACCATGGAGGCCATTTCGAGACAGAATCCGACAAACTGTTCTGGTTGACACAGGGACTTCAGGTGACAAGGTCTCGTGGAGCTCTGCTGCAGTGGAAAATCGACTGGCCTTGGATTTTCGAGCCAACAAACGGTCCTCTCGAGCAGTTGTCTTGCGGGGTCTTCTGACCTGGGCTTGTCAAAAACGTGTCCAGTCTCTTCAAATCTTTTTTTTAATCCTCTGAACTTGACGCTGAGACACATTGAAGGTGTTTGCCACATCAGCAGTGGATTTGGTCTTCAGCCTCTTGATAATCAACACTTTAGTCTCAGGGTGAATCTTAGGCATGTTTGCAGAGGTCTAGTTGCAGTTGATGTGAAGGTCTAGTGTACTGGGGTTCTTTTTATACACACCTGAGACCTACTTGATCCATTATTAGTCACAGGTGAAGCTCATATGACAAGGCGACAACACGTCTTGCTAAAAATTGACTCAACGGGCTTTACCAAGCTGTGAATATTAGAATACTTTTTGTCAGTTTTATTTTGCACTGAAACATTATTACAAAAGCTTAAAATGACCCATTTCTTGTAACAAAATCTTGATTAGAAATATATTTTAGCGGCACTTCAGGTCAATTTGTACACAAGCGACAAGACTTTTGTCAGGGACTGTATATGATGCATCACACATGCATAAGATTTGTTATGACATCTTGCAATGCTTGGACTGGACAAAATAAATGTCCAGTTGGTCTGGATGTTAACCTTAGAAGCAGCAAAGTTTACAAAAAAAAAAAAAAAAAGAATCCCCCGGCCCCCAAACATCCAAAGCATTTGAGATCATAATACTGTTCTTTAGCCCTAACCTCTTCTGGGTCTTCCTTAAGGTTTTATAAAGTTTTGATGACCCTAATGATAGTGGCTATTTTGTATATTATGGCGGCAGTGATGTAACAAGTCACTTGGCACATGCTTCACACACCTACCTGCCACACAGCATTATAACCATCAAACTAAATGGTGACATTCATGAAAAACGAAAAGAAAATTTCTGAAAAAATATATGCATAGACTTAGAGTGACATCATCTCAATAGAACGGCAACAGAATGCTATAAAGAAAAGTGACAATTAACATTCATGGCAGTAAACAGAAAGAAAAAAAAAAACGCTTCAAAGAAATTCCTTAAACCTAAATCACCCTTTCAATCTCTAACTTGAGTTCCTTGCCCTTACTTTTTGCAACTTGTCTGAATCTGTTGTCCTTCCATTTAACTCACCTGTTAGTCTCATTTTCCTCCCTCCGTCTGCATGGCCAATTTGATTAAATACAAATAGTGTAAGTAAAAAACAAAAAAAAAACCCATTACAGCCACCAACTACTATTGTGTTTTTAAGAATGTTAAGGAGCTTCCTATAATAAACCTAACAATAAACGTTGACTGAATGAAATGGCCAAAAATCAATATTATTAAACAAAATAACAAAAAACACAGAAAAACAGCAAAAAAGGGAAATATATATTTGGAAAGAGATTTAAAAAGGTTAAAAATGCATTTAAAAAAAAAAGAGTCTTAATAAAAATGCTTAAGAAGAAAATACAGATGACAGAAGATGCTTCTTTTCAAGTCTAGGTGCAGAGTTGCTTCAGATTGTTGTTTAGTGTGCAGAGAGCTCATCAATGCATTTGGGTACTTCTTTCTTTTGTTGTTCCCTTCTCTGCTCTCCTTGCTCTTCTCTCTCCTTCTCTGGTCTTCATTTTTTTTCTGTGCATAATGCGTCCCAAATTTAAAGTTCAAACATCATGTCAAATTAACAAATACAAGAATATCAATAAATGTTTGCCTTTCTCTGGATATTTGTCCCTTCGGATCTTAATTACTCTAGGCCTAATAAATTACAAAGAAAAAGTATTTTAACAATCTGTTTAAGATTTTAAAATATTGATCTAAGAGCCCCTACCTGGCCCCTATCCCAGAGCTATGACTGCTATTAAATTTGTGCTTGCCTTGAATAAAATTTCTACTCTCCAGCCCAAAATAAAAGAAAAAATTCTGACTACTGAACTTCAGAATGCAAAAAACAGTCAGGGAAACCCCATTATCATCATTAATAAAAAAAAAAAAATAAAAAATTCTGAACCCCTGCTTATCTGGCTCAACAAAAAGACAGACAGTAAAGGATTTAAACAATAATTCTCTTTATAGTGACGCTGTGATCTACATTAGATTCATAATCATCATTGCCATAAAGTGCATATTGAGCGAACGTGCACATCAATTTTAATCAGTTTTCTTGAATTTGTCTCAAAAGACAAATAAGTTATACTTGAAACTGTTAAAAATGGGGAACAAATCAGTCCCCCTATCTAGACAGATAACTGGAAGTTTATTTGTCCCCACAGAAAATTTGACTTTTTACAGAAACTCGGTAAGTAAATAAATACACATTCACATATTAAGGTCTGATCACACATAAGAATGACTAAAAAGAAAATGTCTGACTTGGCAGATAATTACAGTGAGGCATTATGCTGTAATATTGCCTTTCTTGACACGCTCAGTTTTAGTGTGTGTAATAAGTTTATATGGTTTAATATCGCACAGTGCTCTGTACAAAAAATATTTTCTAAATCTGCTTCTCACACAGCGGTGGGCTGGTGCCATGCCTAGGGTTTGTTTCCTGCCTGGTGCTCTGTGTTGGCGAAGATTGGCTCCAGCAGACCCCCCAGTGACCCTGTAGTTAGGGTAAAGCGGATTGGATAATGGATGGATGGATGCGTCTCACATGCTACAGCTAACACAAGGCCAGATTTAGCGCACAGGGGCTCATCATTTAGAACTGCTAGGCAAGCATTAGAAGACAAGAAAGGGACAACGACAAAAATGAGTCAGAATGACATTGGAACATTTCCTTGTTTGGAATGGCATGATTTACCCAAGTGGAGGCCTGCACATGGAGAAAGGGTATAAAACTTCAGAATATTGACTGGCACACCTTTGAAGCCGACGATGGACAGATGGGAGATCAAGTCATCTGATACGGAAAATCCTTCTAGCGCAGCGGCGAAAATGGCAGACTGTATACATCGAGCTCCCACATTGGTGAAAAGTCTTGTCATGGCTTCCTTGTCTGTTATGCCATGTAAATCGTCATTAAAGAAAGCCAAGTCATTTCTTCCATGTGATTTCTTACCACCGTATCGCCTTTAAATATATACATACATACATACATACAATTACAGGTTATGTAGCACACCACAATTACAAAAAAACTTATTTAAACCGCTGGACAGAGTGTGCTAGAGAGAGAATGTGCAGCATTGTTCATAATGTTATTTAGTTTGTTTTCATTCTCTCTTTTGCTACTGTGTCCAGGGTGTCGAGAGTGCATCTCAGCTAAAGGAAACCTTCAAACAAGATGTCAATAGATGGTCATATCTACATGACACAACAGCCGGAAAATTATTATTTTACAAAGCTGTTGTATGTTTTCAGAGTATTCCAATACATATTTAAAAAAAAAAAAAATCAAAAAAATTTAACAATTGTAATAGGAAAAAGGGGGGAAAATAGCTGCACGTAAAACAATACAGCAAAGGGGGCACATGGACCACAATACTTCATTTTCAATATAATTGCTGGGACATGAATGTACATGCATTAAAATGATACAACAAAGCAAAAAAAAAAAAAAAAAAAAAAACAAAAACTGTATATCCTTAAACAGCCATGAAAATCCTGATCTAACTCTTTACTGTATCACTGTATATTTTGAATGTGCTCCTACAAATACTAATTACCATCAATTAACCAAAATCTACATCCCTAATTTTTTTATTTATATATATATATTTAATTATTTCATTTGTCACACTTTTCTGGATGCTCTGGTTTCCTCCCACAGTCCAAAGACATGCAGGTGGATTGGCACTCCCTAAACTGACCGTAGTGGGTGACTTGCTCTGTGATGGACTGGTGGCATCTCCAGGGTTTGTTCCTGCCTTGTGTCCAAGGCTAGCTCAGTTTGGGACTAAGCTGGTTAGAAAATGACTGATTGATTCTCAGCATAATCTTATCATATTGGTGTGTGGAAATTTGAAAATAGTCCTTAAGTTCCTGTTACAGAGAAAAAATAAGCACATGTGATACTGTAATACTATTAATACAGCTATATTTAATATCACAAAATATTTATTTTGGGCATTTTAATAAATTTCATTTCAGTAGCACTATTAACATTTTAAAAGATACATTTCTTATTAACAGAAACACTGAGATACACACAAGACACTTTGCCTTTAAAGACTGGATAAGGGTTAAAACACTACTTTCCAATGCAAACTCAGTTTCTATGAATGGATTTTTAAAAAAAATCTTGCTTATAGAAACCCATTACTTTAGCCATGGTGAAATATAATCATATGAAACACTGATTAAAAATGCATAAATATTTATTATAATTGTGTCCCCACAGAAATTTAATGAATATGCCAGTAATAAAAGTAATGAAGCCAAATACATAGATTATTTACAAGTCAATGTTAAGTCAGAAGCAAAGATTACATATTGTCATGGAACGTTCACTGGTCCACTTTAGAAATGTGGCATATTTATTACGTGAAACATTTTTAAGGCTAGCAAACTGCTTCCAATAATTTATAAAAATGCACCAACTGAGAATATTGCATATTGCATCTAATTTTTTTTTCTGTTCTTCATAAAATGTGGACAACAGGCTACTGTGCAAACAAAATACTGAACGCCATAATCACACAACATGCTGCAACATAGGGGCTTTTTCGTTCTCCTGTAAAGAAGTAAAATAAATAAATAAATACATTTCAAGAATTTAAAAAATATTTGAAAAATCAAGTTAATTAACCTGTTTAGAGAATCTATGCTGATGTCTACCTTTACCTTTTATAACCCCTTAATTTTGCTACAATATCCTTATTTATATCTTGTGAATTTCCCCTTGGGATTAATAAAGTATCTATCTATCTATATTTAAAAAATCTGGATTCACATAAAATAAAGTGAATGATGGAACCACTAATTAAGCAAAAGAAACTAAAGGCAATTTCCAATGTGAAAATGAAATCTCCACAGGTAAAATGAAAAGCTACAATATAACCATTATGTAAATTTATACCAGGCTACTAACAGGTTGCTCAAAATGATTAACTTTTTCAAGAAATTTCAATTTTTTACTGCATCAAGGAAAATGCAAGAACTGGGTTTAAACTATATTAAATAATTAGTAGGCATTTCTTACCTATCCTTGCACATTTCCAAAAAATGCCCAAAAGCCTAAAAAAAATAAATAAAAATAAATAAAATAAATTTTATCATCAACACTAAAAGATAATATTTTTGTAGGGTTATTCAATTGCAGAAATAAAGCTGTTACTACTAAAGGATTTGACATAAATAGGGATAACAAAGTTATGAATAGTACAGTATGAAATCTAAATTTTTGCATTATTACACTTAAATGTATTTAACATTTTTGACAGACTAGTAACAGATCTTTTCTGTGGTATTAGCCAGTATAAATCATAACAAAATACACTTGTATATTTAAAAATTAGAGTCAAGCAACAATAAGCACTGAAGCAAAAACATTAATTGAATATACATTTATAAACGTAAATTTACCATAAATAAATTAATTCAACCTTAGTATGGACTAAAAAAAAAAAAAAATCTCTAAAAACAATAAAAATCTAATTAAGATAATAACTTCTCTCAACAATAATGGAATGAAGCCAGCAAAGTAAATTGAATGTGCACTTATAAAAGAATTATCTAATACAGTATGCATTATGAATATGTTAAGTACTACAATGGTCTCATCACCCTACATTGAATGAATATTATTTAAAGATAGTCAGTGAACCTAGATTTTTGGTCCTAAATATTTACATTCTCCTGGGATCACTATACTTTTCATCTCCTACATGGCCAAGGAGTCTGATTAAATTATGGAATTTTTTGCAATATTCGCCAATTTCTGCTAAGTGTAACAAAGTCAATGGGGAAGTGTCCCTGTGGGCTAGGAATAACTTTGCCAACTATGCTAGAGTAATTATCGTGGTCAAATACACTGTGTGCACAATTATTAGGCAAGTGAGTATTTTGACCATATCATTATTTTTAATGCGTATATTCCAACTCCAAGCTGTATTAACTTGAATGCTTATTGGATTTAAGCACGTCAGGTGATGTGTATTTGTGTAATGAGGGAGGGTGTGGCCTAAGGAAATCAACAACCTATATCAAGGTGTGCAGAATTATTAGGCAGCTAGTTTTCCTCAGGCAAAATGGGCCAAAAAAGAGATTTAACTGACTCTGAAATGTCAAAAATTGTAAAAAGTCTTTCAGAGGGATGCAGCACTTTTGGAATTGCTAAGATATTCGTGTGTGATCACAGAACCATCAAACATTTTGTTGCAAATAGTCAACAGGGTCGCAAGAAACGTGTTGAGAACAAAAGACGCAAATTAGCTGCCAAAGATTTGAGAAGAATCAAACGTGAAGCTACCAGGAACCCATTATCCTCCAGTACTTTCATATTCCAGAGCTGCAACCTACCTGGAGTGCCCAGAAGTACAAGGTGTTCAGTGCTCAAAGACATGGCCAAGGTAAGGAGGGCTGAAACCCAACCACCACTGAACAAGAAACATAAGTTGAAACGTCAAAACTGGGCCAAGAAATATCTGAAGACAGATTTTTTTCAAAGGTTTTATGGACCGATGAGATGAGAGTGACTCTTGATGGACCAGATGGATGGACCTGTGGATCAGTAATGGAGGTGGGGTACTGGTATGAGCTGGTATTTTTAAAGATGAGCTAGTTGGACCTTTTTGCATTGAAGATGAACTCAAAATCAACTCCCAAACCTACTGCCAGTTTTTCGAAGACACTTTCTTCAAACAGTGATACAGGAAAAAGACCATGATTTTTATGCAGGCCAATGCTCCATCACTTGCATCGAAGTTCTCCACTGCGTGGCCAGCCAGTAAAGGCCTTAAAGATGAAGGAATAATGACATGGCCCCCCTTCCTCATCTGACCTAAACCCTATCGAGAACTTGTGGGCACGTCTTAAACGCTAGATTTACGGGGGAGAAAAACAATACACCTCTCTGAACAGTGTCTGGGAGGCTGTAGTCACTGCTCCACAAAAAGCTGATCGTCAACAGATCAAGAAACTGACAGACTCCATGAATGGAAAGGCTTATGACTGTTATTGGAAAGAAGGGTGGCTATATTGGTCATTCGTTGATTGATTTATTTTTTTTGAAATGTCAGAGATGTTTATTTGTAAATTTTGAGGTGTTTGTTTATTATTCTCACTATAACAGATGAAAATAAATAAGTGAGATGGGAAAATTTTCATTTTTCCTTTAGTTGCATAATAAATCTGCACACTAATAGTTGCCTAATAATTGTGCGCACATATGTATTCCCCTGATGATGTTCACACTCGCAATTCCGTTGTGAAACATTCAGGTTTCAGGTTTATTAACATTTTGGATTGACTGATAGCACTGTGTTTGTTCCATATTAAAATTAATCCTCAAAAATACAACTTGCCTAATAATTCTGCACTCCCTGTATACTGTATAAGCTGTGATGTAACAGTACTAACCACCATGCCTCAACCAACAAAAGACACAGAGATGCAGTCTTGGAGATCTCTGAAGTGTCATTATATTGTTCTATTTTTTTTATGGTAAAAAAGATATTCTGAAATTCAATTTTGCGTGCTTCCATTACCCACTCACCTCTGTGTGTGGTATCTAAGACAGGAAGATATGGAAAAAGATGATCCACTGTTGCAACCCCTAATGGGAGCAGCCGAAAAAAGAAGAACATGTCCATTTTCATGCATTTGTGTGTTATCAGTACAAAATAAGAGTAATTTTTGTTGGTACAGGGAAGGCCTAAGATTTTTTCCCATTTAAATATATGGTAATTATGTGCTCATTTTAAGACAATTAATCTTACAAGGAGGTTTTCAAAAGCCGGTTAGCTTTACAAAGCAGTATAATTTTAAACTGAACTGCTTAACTAACTTAATTACTCCCGACTGCTTTGCCGCCTTTTTTTTTTGGTTTTGGTCTGGTAGCCCTCTGATCCCTGGCTACGTCGGGCTCCATCCGGAATGAGACTTGGGTTCTTTCCCCAGCGGCCAGGGCACTCATGCTGGGGCTAAACCAGCCCAAAGCCTCCACGACTGCCGCTGCCTTTTGACGGCCAGTCGTCAATACCGGTCACTCCAGCTCCGTGATCGCTAAACTAATCGGCCACACATACCACGTCCCCTCGCTAAGACACGAGTGCGGCGATTATTTATTTAAAAAAAGTGTCCTTTTTGACTTGAGCTGTGGACCTGCTACACCACACTGTCCAGTTGTTGTACGAGGGAAAAAAAACCTGTGTACGAAATTGTGGATGAAGCCTTGCGAATATGGCTTCTTCAGGAACATCGAAGAGGTACAGTACATACCTTAGAAATATTTTTCTACATAAAAATAGGTATGCGTCGGATTAACCGGCCAAAACGGCAACTGGCCATGGGTCCAGTCCCGAGGTGGCTGTTTAAGAGGGATTATCCTGTACCTTGATATATTTATTTATCTTCCTACAGTGTAAAGTCACAAGTTGACTGTAGAGCTTCCTATGTGTGATCCACAAGGGCCTTGTCACAAACCAAATGTGTACTGAAGTGACTTTAGCTGCAGGTGGAAGCTCCACGCAACTGTTATGATTCTGCCTTTGTCCAGAAATGGTTTCATAAGCCTTATGACCTTAGTCTCGGAAAGACTTTTTCCTATGGGGCGACTGGGATTTTTTTCCTGAATAGGATCAAACACAGTTGCATTGGGTGCGACTTAATCCAGATAAAGCACCAATGCAGTGGGGAGCCTAATATACTGTGTAAAAAACAGTCATTGATTACTTCTAAAAACTCCTGCTCTCGTGCTCCACTATTTACAAGATTATTTCAGTTAATACGTGGGTAAAGTCCGTTATGACTATAATACACCCCTGTAAACTAGCCTTTTTAAAATTAAAAAAAAAATGTGTATTGAAATTACTTGTCTGCATTGGGCTTTCCAGATGAAGCCACATGTCCTGACTAAGATGGGACTCGTTATCCAACTGAAGACTTGCATTTAAATATTGTTTGACATAATCAGCAACTCCCCTCCTTTCCTGTTCCGTCTATCCTTCCTTAAAATGTATAGTATATCCCTCTATGTTATAGTCATCCCCATCTTTGAGGTTTCTGTTATTGCTAGAATATCATAATTATGATCCTCTACATACAACTCCAACTCACTTGTTTTATTTTTGATACCTCTAGCAATAGCAAACTATTTTTAACATGTTACTCATTTTACTTTTGCATTTAAATGTTAGGTTAGAATTTACATTACTATGCATTTTTATTATTACACTATTGTTTTATTCCATCGTGTGTAGTTCTAAATGTGACCTGTCCTAAATTCCCTATCAACAGCTCCATCTTACTTTTACAAACTTTGAATAACCTTGTCATATTCCTCCCCAACACATTGGTGCCCCTGTGGTTCAGATAAGACCCACTGTGGCAGAACAGGTCCCATCTGTTCCAAAATGAGTACTAATTGCCACATACATTAAAAACTCATACCATTTGCCCTACACCAAGACTTGAGCTACGCATTAATCCTTCTAATCTCCTCAATCTTACCTGGACAAGCATGTAGCACAGGCAGAACTTCACAGAAGACTACCTTGTCAGTTTTGGTGTACACATAATGGAGGATCTGGCCTGGTCTAAGCATGTCAACAATGTTGAAGGCAAAGCACTGTCTGTACCATCTCAGAAACCTCAATGATTTCAGGCTGCACTCTCAGATGCTAAAGAACTTCTACACATCAACCACTGAAAGTATTGCGATAAGAATTATTAGTGCCTGGTTTGAGAAAAGCGTGCAGCAGGACCGCAAGCTCTGGTGAATGTGGTGCAATCAGCCAAATGCATCACAGGGTATGCACTCGCTAACCTCTAGGACATCTACACCCAGTGATGCTAAACCAGGGCAAGGAAAATGATCTGAGACACCAGTCATCCAAACAATTGCTGAACAAGTAAAAGCACCCTTTTTAACGATAATGCTACCACCACCATTACCACCAAACAAACAAACATGAAAAATGGTTATAAGGTTATCTCCAGTGACACTGGTATTCCTGCTTCCACAGCTGACTATGCCACAGATCTCTCAAAACGCTTCCAGGACATAGTGGGAAGAGGAAAATTGATCAAAACTTCACATTTAGTGAAAATTGTTTAAAATGACCATGCAAAACATTTAAAAGAGCTTACCGTTGATGTGGTGCAATAAGGAGTACATTTTATGACTTCTGGCTGAGCAATCAATGGTCATCACCGCTCACACTAGCACAGGAGCACCAGAGTTTTTGGGAATATCACACTACATGTCTGGTGATCAATACTGCAACTGTCACTGCCTTGCCAATTTTATGTAAATAAAAATTGCTGGAAAAGTTGTGTAGGAGGAGACTTGCTTTAACCATGTTTCAGTAATATAGCGATTTTGATTGGGAACTGCTGGATCTTGTCAGAAACCTCTGATAAACCATGGGGGTTGCCGTTTTTTGACACTAAACAATAAATATTTACACCTCCAATAAGCAAATTAAAACCTTTTTTCCAACCCAAGAAACAGAAGAAGAACTGAGATGGTGTCCAACTATGAAGGGTACAAAAAAAAAAAAAAAACTACATTATTCAAACAGTGGTGGCATGGTAATTAATACTGCTGCTCCTCCACAGATAACAGCATCCAAGGCATAAAATCTATACCTGGCTCCTGTATCTGTGTGAATTTCTTCCAGTTACCAAAGTTTGCTTTCCACAACCCAAAAGCATGGTTATGTTTGCCTTTGTGAGTGGGGTCTACAATGGACTGGCATCTTGTCTAGGGTTGCTTTCTGCTTTGCTCATGGTACTGCCAGGAAGGCCTTTTGGGGATCAAGAAGGTTCCAGAAATTATTAAAATTTAAGGGATTTTTCTGTCTTTGACCTTAAATTCAAAGAATATTTCAGTGAAATTATGATAGTGATTTTTGAAGTGTATGTTTGACTGCTGTCTACATCCTTTCACAGGTCATGCATCATTATAGAACATTAAAGTTTACATTTTCAGAGATTTATTACTGTTGAGGACTTCAACAAATCAAGATTTAACACTAGAATTACCAGAGCCTCTCCGCCAGCGTCTTTTGTCATCTAAATGTGCCGATATAGACAATCTGCAAGCAGCCAGCTATTCCTTCCTCCCCACCGACTTAGAACGTGCACGAACTTCTCCCAGCTCATGCCTTGATTGGTTATCTGGGAGTGAAGTGGAGTTTTACAGTGGAAAGAAGTCACTAGATATATAAACAAACAGGGAAGGCACATGTACTGAAAGAAAAAAAAACATCAACAGGGGTTGAATAAGCTTACGCTCTCTAACATCCCCCTGATCTGACTCTAAGTAACAGCGACACAACAGTGACTTCTTTGCCTGTCTGTTTCTCTATTACACAGTGCTCTGTCTGTCTCTGTGTGTGTGTGTGTGTTATGGATCTTAAAAATAACAGTTATAAGGACACTTGTTCATGTTAATTGCAGTCTCAATTGTTAAATATTTTAAAAGTAGCATCCCACATGAAAATATAACGAAGTCATTAATGGACAGTGCATACCAATTTATAAACTTTATGTCCGTTTGAGGTTAAAACAAACAAACAAACAAAAAAAAAAAACACAATAAAAAAAAAACAAACACTTTCTCCCCAACGGGGAATCGAACTCAGGTCTTTGAGGCATGGCAAGACCTGCTGCCCTCTGAGTCAGCAAATCTTACTGCTAAGCCACGGAAGCTGTTAGATCGTTCTTGAACCTTTTGTGAAAGTGTTTATTTGATGTTTGGACTTCATGCTTCACGCATTCTATAGTTTATGCCTACATTTTGTAACATTTATTACTAAAATATGAAAGAGTTTCTGTTTTAACAATGTGTTTACACAAATTACTGTAGAAATGGAATGCAAATGATATGCGTGTGTTCCAAATGACAATCTATTATTTCCACTCTAAAAACTCCACTTCACTCCCAGATAATCAATCAAGACATGAGCTGGGAGAAGTTTGTGCACGTTCTAAGTCGGTGGGGGAATGGAATAGCCGGCTGCTTGCAGCTTGTCTTTAAATCGGCACATTTACAGAACAAAGGACGCTGGCGAAGAGATGTGATTGGATTTAAGGTGGGCTGGATGTAGGAGTTTTTTTCTTAGGCTCTGGTAATTCTAGTGTCAAGGAATATTTGCGCTACATATTATCAGCTTGTCAAATGTCCCACCAGAAATGCAAACATTGTGAATCCTTATTATACCCTGGTCAAAAATGCTTACTGCCCACTATTCCACCCTACCTTGGAAAAAATCAGTGCACTTTTCAGTACTCATGCTATATGCAGTACTTGAAGTGAAATAAACACTAAAGCTTCAAAATGTTTTATTATTATTGTTATAATGCCACAGCAGGTTTCTCCCTAATTATAACCAAACTGGAAATTTGTATGAGTTTAACTCTTCAAATAAATGTCTTTTTGGGAATATTGGTTTTAGCAGAGAGACCGATGGATTTAAAATAAACGTGAAATACTGTGTTTGCTTAACAAACCACACAATTACTGCAAAAGCGATGGCTCATAAACACAGGCGTTGTTGGACTCTCCATAATGATTATTCCAAGGAAAAAAAATGTTTCTACCTAATGAAAGAAATCCATGACATGCTAACAGGATGGCACAAAGTGGCAAATGTGAAATGCCTTTAGTCTTACTGTGCAGACTACCGAGATGTCTGAAAATCCATTTTCATGATTCAAAAAGATTTAAACTGAGTCACTAGTTTTTCTTGTTAACACAATTTTACAAACTGAAATAGAAGTTCAAATTTAACTTCAGCGAAATAAAAAGGCATCAATTTACTGATGACAAAAACTTTAAAACATAAAGGCATCAAAATATTGTAATGTGGGGTCAACTCTACCTGTAAGTATAAATGACCTCAGTTGTGTATATGCCAAATTCTGCAAAAATATATACATACCCAGTTTTGTTTTTGTCAAGAATGCTTGGAGCCAGGGCACGAATATAAGCACAGGTGCATATCAGCAGCAGAATGACCGTCAGTAGGCTTTGAAAATTGAAAATGGCAGACTGCATACAGAAAGAGAACAAAATCAAAACATAGGTAATTAGAAAACAATTTTAACGATACACTATAAAACCTAGTCATGAAGAATTAACATTCTTCCACATAGGACTCAACAAGTTCCAAAAATTAAAAAATAAAAAACCTCAAATAAAAATTGATTGCACCATTGATAAATACTTTTCCAGTGATCTATAAACATTAAGAAACACAACATGTAAAGCACTGTCCACACTAGTACATTTTTGTTTAAAAAAAAAAACAACACATACATTAGTTTATGTTTTCTCCTTTCATTCACACTACTGCAGTGTTTTCAACCTATGAAAATGTAGACTTTTGAAAACTCTCACCAGAGCTTTATAATGTTTTACATCAAGCTCCTGCAAAATTAGATGTAGAGGAGCATTACTTTTATAGTTAAAAGTATAGACCACAGGTGTTAATTGTTCACGTTTTATTAAAAAATGAAATTCTACAGACTTATTTTTCAGTGACCACAAAAATGACTAAAATAAATAAAAATATCTTACAATACATGTGTTAACTAATAAAATATGCACAAAAAATATTTTCCATAATACTTTTAATTTTTAAGAAAATGTTTATCATAATTACAAGCTGTCATAATATTCAAATTTCGTCTTAACATACTTGACTGAAACTCAGCAAAATTAAAAAAAGCAATTTTCATCATTTGTCTAACAAAAATATATTCTCACATTGATTCAGTTAATTGAAACTGGTAGTTAAACACTGCCTAAATGTATTCATGCCCTTATTGGTTTTAATCACTTATTGCACTAAAGCATTTTTGCTGTTAAAATATAAATTTAATGTATTTATAAGGGGTTTATTTCCCATTTCAAGTATAGCAGCTGAACAATCCCAATTCATGACCTTTACTTCTTATCAAAACCTATACTGTACGACAGACACAAATTTATTAAATGTTCATAAAATATGTTTTAAGAAAATGCAAGTCTAATATGCTTAACATGTTTACAAGTAAAAATGACAAATTTTGCTGTTAAGCTAACGTGTCCATTGCTTATTGCACAGCAATTCAAATTCTTCTTTATCCCTCTCCAGCTCCAGTGGTTTTACTTGCAGGTCTCCTGTGAGTGCTCGGCAGAAGAGGTTTTTCATCATAACAACTATTCATGGTGGCTCTAAAATCGGTACTGACCCCTACTCTCTTTTCTGTTTTTTTTTCCGGTTTCTTTGTGGTGGTGGCCTGCGCCACCTCCACCTACTCAAAGCTTCATGATGCTCCAACAATGATGGACGGATTAAAAGGAAGAAGTCTACGTGACCATCATCATCATCAAGCCTTTCCGTGAGAACCCTAAATCCAAAGAGGACTGTTTCATTTATGTTAGGTAGAATGCCCAGAGGGGACTGGGCGGTATCATGGTCTGGAATCCCTACAGATTTTATTTTTCTCCAGCCGTCTGGAGTTTTTGTTTTTCTGTCCCCCTGGCCATTGAACCTTACTCTTATTCGATGTTAATGTTGATTTATTTTTTATAATTATGTCTTTCATTTTTCTATTCTTTAATATGTAAAGCACTTTGAGCTACTGTTTGTATGAAAATGTGCTATATAAATAAATGTTGTTGTTGTTGTTGGAAGAACAGTGACCTATAAATTATCTTTAACTTTTATTACCACAGTTTGGATGCACTGGTTAACTTACTGTTTATTCTTCACATTAAGTCGAGAATTGTTACTTATTGGCTTTAGTTATTTGTTCAAAAATAAAGACGGGCTTTCTACTGCACCTTTACAAAACTAATCGGCTAAGAGGAATCATATGCTTTGCAGCTACAAAACCCCCTTCTCTGTCTCATCTGTTTTTGTGTCTGTTACTTGTACTACTTCTGCATACCTAAATTCCACTGGGTTCTTTAGTATTATACACTACACTCCCCATGATGCTCTATTGGGGCAGGTTTTCGTGATGTGGGGAGGGAGAGAGGGGGGTGGGAGAGAGGGGGTGGGGAGGAGTGCAATTTGTGGGATGATGGGTTTGGGGGAGAGCTTATCCTAAATTTGTTATTACATTGTTTTAATCTGGAGGGTAGTTTTACATGCAGGTCTCCTATAAGTGCTTGCAGGTAGATATGAGTTGGATAATAAATCTTTATTAGATAAATCTCCTGCACATATTTCAGGGCATTCCTAAGTCATTCTTACCCTAGCTGCTTACCAACTGTATCACAGAAAACCGCATTATATCTAACTCTTTGATGCATCAAAAATGTGTGCAAACAAAGTTGCAATTCTTTCCAACTCTTTGGTGGTAGGTCAACAGATCTCTCATTGAAAAATCCTTTTGCCCAAAACTACTTTCAGATTTTAATAAGTTTATTTCAATTATTCACTGCTGTCATAGGGAATAAGCATATAGGGTTAACTGCCTTGTCATCAACAGTGCTTTTCAAGACTTTTCCACTTCATTCTTTAGCAATTTAGCATAGTCAAAACAATGACAAATTACTGAGTTTGAATCACCATTAAATGTTTGGAAAGGGTTCACTTTTGTGTGACAGATCTTAGCTATGAAACTTTATCCAAATTAGACCACATTTAACCTCCTGTTACAAAATGTTGAATTTAAGATTCAGCACAAATGAGAAGAGTACTGTTTCTGGCGCAAAGTCCCAGTATACTTTTACTGCTTAAACTAAGAAAAAGTAAATCATCTGTGTCTATCACAAATATTAAATATAAATCTGGATGTCTCAAGAATAAAACCCTAGGAAACAATATTAGGTATTTCTGATAGTTCTCAAATAGCCTTATCTATGATTAATCTGTCTGAATGTTCATAAGTAGTGCTGGGCGGTATGACCAAAATTCTAAATTACGGTATTTTTCAAAATTATACTGGTTTCACGGTATTCAATGTTATTTTTTACCCCATGCACGAGTGGATGTTAACTACATTTTCCAATGCAATTACTGCAGTAGACTGGTTAAGAATAACCTATTCCACTGTCATGAGAATTGTACAAAAAAATATTTTTATTGCCACCACGTTTTCTGCCCACATGAAAACTGTTATTGTCAACTCTTTTCATCTTCAGTCTGTCTGGCTTCAACTGTGAAGGCATGGGTCTCCTGTTCACCCTCACTGTGCCACAAGCTCCAATTCCCCTGCTTTATAGCTCCATGAACAATTCTGGTGATGTAAAAAAATTGTCCATGTACACAAACCTAAATGTTCATAGCCCTGATACAGCTCCAGCACAACCCGACTTGTCAAGGGACCGTTCTCTCTTTGAAAGGAATGCTTTCCTGTATATGTAATTACTTTCAGGCAGAATCCAGTGTTTGCTTCTGCCTGTACAAAATCCTTTATGATATACTTTGTGGGCTTGTCTGGCATATATTGGCAGAAAAAAAAAAAAGTGTCCCTTTTATCACAGATAGCAAAATACCCATGCATTGCAGCAGAGAAGTAGTGTGTTAAAGAAGTTATGAAAAAGAAAACATTTTAAAAATAACGTAACATGATTGTCAATGTAATTGTTTTGTCACGGTTGAGTGTTGCGGTCATCGAGGATTTGATTATCATTATTTCTTTCAATTAGGTTCATATTTGGAGGATGTGTGTTCAAATTATATTTAGTGTTTGTCAACCATTGTAAAGATAACAGGTTTCATTCATTGAAGTGTTCACTACCCAAATCGGTACTCGTGAATCTAAGATGTTTAACAGGCATTCCCGGTATTAAGTTGTGGATTTGCCTGTGAATATTTAGTGGCAGCGTGTCTATGAACTTAATTTAAACTTAAGTTTTACACCTTGCTTTCCTATTGATATGTCTACAAAGGCTTGTTCAGATTAAGAGGGTTGTTCCTTTCCGTTTATGTCGATATTAAAGTCAACATTTCCACTTTATTCTCATAGTTTATTGCCATTAAAGTAGAATGTTGTAAACTAAACATTATCCTAAAATCAATGTTTAATTTACTAGATTTTCTGAAACCCCGTTAGAACTTAATGTAGCACATTAAATACTTTGTGTCAAGTGTTCCCTGACCCAGTTGTTAATCGCTACCTGCATCTTAAATTGACTTCCTCTGCACTAAGTGGAGGTGCAAGCAGGGATCGCCGTACAGAATCCATTCACTTCATGATATTCCTGCTTTCTGAAAATTTAAAATGCTAAGATAAAATACTTGATATTTTTTATGATGAAATGCATTAAAGTTTGCATTAAACATGCACGGTGGTGTGGAGGTAGTGCTGCTCCCTTTCAGTAAGGGGTCACTAGGTGTACATTCAGTGTAGAGAACGTTATGGCAGGTGTGACAAGGCTCCAAAAAACTGGATGTATGAATGGGTATCGTACAGGTTTAACTGAAATATTGTTTAAATGCTGGGTTTGGGATCTGGTGGTCAGAGACACGAACACAGAATTCAATGGCTGTTCTTCTGAGCGGGCTTTTTTTATTTCATGCGTGCTGTCTCCATCGGACGTACCAAACCTTCAGCTCCTATCCTTCCTTTTTCTTTCTCAACCTAACCAATCACTACACGATAAACGTCTTTGTGAAATTAAAACTAGTTATAAACTTAGACCACAGAGTGTTCAGAACTTTATAAAAAAAAAAAAAAAAAACTTCTTTATACATGTTTAATTATGCCATTCATTCAGGGTTGCGCCCATCCCAGCAGGCATTGTGCTCGAGGCAGGAACGAATCCTGAACATGGCACCAGCTCATTGCAGAGTGAATACGAGCATACACATACACACTATCAGGGTCAATTTAGCATCACAAAACTCTACATGACTTTGAAAGGAAATTGAAGCACACCAAGTAAACCAGAAAAACATGCAAATTCAAGGCAGGAAACACCGATTTTAAACCAATGTTGTGGTATAAGAAAAATGCATAACAAATATAAATGGTTTTTAGTATGAACCAGTACACCGTCCAGCACTATTCATAAACTTGCAGAGGAAGATGACATTTTTGAACTCTGCATTTCACTGATTGAATTCAAAGGAGATTTAGATGATGTGCAAGGGTAAATAGCCACACCCTAATTGGACTTCAGTGACGGTGTGTTTCGCACAATGGAAGCAGGTAACAGACTCTCTTATGCTAAATTTCCCCCTTTTCTTTCCGTAGTATTAATGCATGCAAGTCTAACTGAGAACAATGTACAGGGAGAGACTGAACACGTGTGGAAATCATCGGCGTGTACGAACCGGAAAGGAAATTGGTTTGTTCGTCACCCAAGTGTATGGTTGTGAACAGATGCAAAAATTTGGCGAATGTTTTGGTTGTAACCCGATTTGTACGTGTTCCGAGATGTTCGTGATCCAAGGTTCCACTGTATTTATTACTGCCAGTACCAAAATTAACAAAGCTGCGATAGTACAAAAATAAAATTGCCATTTCTGTACTTTTTTTGGCACAGTTATTCCATGCAACATTATTGTATGGTGTCAAGTGGTGAAACAAAGAATCTATAATTGCTGCAGTTTGGTAAAAGTATGCAAGCCACTGTATCAAAAATGTACTTCCAAAAATACATAAAATAATCTTCAAAAATGGGAAAAAAGTCACTGCATTTTTCATCATGCAATTGTAAAGAATGAAGTAATAAATTGGAGAGATTAATGTTAAGACAACATGATATATTGTTTTTGTTTTTATAAAGTGGTAGCTGGGATAATATATATTTTTTTTGTAGCAAAACTGCATTTGAGAGACCTGATATGACATGACACATATCCTTATTCTCATTACTTATGGGATGTAATAAAAAGCTTGCTTAAAAAACAGGAACTACCTTTACGCTTACAAATGACAAGAAATATTTTAAAAATGTTTTTCTATAACTTAAATGTTAACAATATAATCATGATGGTGGCAACTGGTCATACTTTTTCTCTCTAGTATCTTTTTTCTAAGAATATCTTTAATTTCTGTTACTTTTGTAACATTTGTTTTTGAATAGAATTTACTCATTAGAGATGTTTCAGTTAGCTACATTTCACAAAATCAATCCTATTTAAATGAAGTTGGCACTAAAAGATTGAGTTGAGCAGCCAGCTGCTTGTTAGTATATTTTGAAAAAGAAAGAACATTGTGTGTAAAAATCATAAATTAGCCACAAAATACACATTGACCATAGAAAGCTGGAAAACACATTCAAGAATTTCTACATTTTTATCACATTAAAGCCTTACTCTACTGTATGATCTCTGAACTCTTAGTTCCAACTATGTATTAGAATATTCATTAAAGACTTCCAGATGATAAATATGACTCAAAGGCCTTACACACAGATCTTTAATCTAACCCTGATCCCAAAGGGGCATTATGGAGAGATGCGTTACCTTTTCCAACAGGCAGTATTATTCTTATTAATATTCTTGTGTAACAGTTGGGGGGTAAAGTCATAGTTCGGCTTGTATTTCTTACTCTCTGTCAAATCAAACATGAAGAGCTAGATATTTTGCAGTTTATTTGAAATGAAAGTACTACTGGGAACAGTTGAATTTAATAGGAAAAGCACTATGTTTTATTAAAAATGTTATTTTAGTAAAGTTTAGAAACATGAAGTATACACATAAAAAAAACCTAACTTAAAAAATGATAATTAGTAATTTACAGCGAGGAGCAGCTGCAGGCACTAGAATAAAAATTATATAGGGTAAAACCTCAATTATCTGTCGGGGTCGAGACCGATGCCATGATGGGTAAGAGAAAAGATGGATAACAGAACACCTACATTATAAATGATACACAGCAGATTAGTTTACCGCATAGTCGTACATATTTACAAAACAAAACTATATTAAAAAAAAACAACATAGTACTAAAAAAATTAATTCACAGAATATTGAAACGACCAGCGTAAAAAGCAAACAACTCAGAGGTAACTTGAGTTTTCTACCTTTTACTTGGAGTCTTTGTTCCTTAACAAACTGTGCCCTGTCTTATACTCCGTTAACTGGGTTAAATAATAATAAAAGAAAGCTTTCCCTACCAGTTTATCTCCTGCCAATCACATTCTGATTTTCAATGTACCGCAAACACTCCTGCTCACTGGATCCTGACTCCCTACATAAAACTTCATTCTACCACACCTTCCTTTTTTAACTGACTTCTTCTGTCACTTATCTAGTATGAGGTGTGCCCACCACTTACAGAACAGAAGCATTCTCCCAGTCCCATCACTTACACAGAATACCATCCTTTGGGTACTTCATGTCAAGTCATCATTCTTTTTGACCTCATCATCCCAGATTTGGAATGCTGATTTGGTCATATGAGTAACCCATGGAACCGAAATTAGACATGTCTTGGATTAATATTAAGGGAGATTTAAGCAAAAAACAAAAACAAAGTTTTAATGTATTTTTTGGCTGATGGCTTGGGTGGCGGGGAATGGGTAGAAGATTATGATTTTGACTGGCTACATCTCCCTAAATATAAGGTGCACAGAAATGGTTCCCATATGGTTGTAAAGCGCTTTTCCAACTCTATATTTTGCATAAATGCTATGCTATCCCCAAAATAAAATATTTCCATGTTATGGTACATCACAAGCTGTCACTATGTATTAACAATAGATAATACAATTCAAAAATAAAATACAGTAAAAAATTATTGCTAGTGCTTTTCCATTTTTGACATATAAGAGACTGCTTTCTATGAATGAAATGAAGCCATGTATATGGATGAATTGGGTTGTTAGTAATGGCTTCCAAATTTTTTGGGAGACTGCCGGAAATACGTCTCTGAGACTTTGTATTATTAATAATGCTGAGGTTTATAGAGATTTAAACTGTAAAATAAACAGTTTAAAACTTAACATTTATAGAATAAGCAAATGGTGCGGAGTGAGAAGACATTCCACAAGCTTTAAGAAGAAAACTCAAGAATAACATAAAAAAAGGGGCGAGAATGCAGACTATTGAATCTTCCAACTATTTTCAGCGCTACTTAATTCATTTCAGTGTTTCAGGGCCAGAACTTGACAGAATGTCATTAGATTTAATTGCAAGATTTTGATCACAATCACTTGCGTGGAGGTGGTGTGGCTTAGTAAAAGACTGATGTTGCTTAAAAGACGGCAATCTGCAAACCATGTTAGAAATAGTTTGCCTTTAAAGACAGCTTGACAACTAACTTGCTTCACTATCTGAGAAGTGAAATTGATCTGACACTAGGTGTTGGGCCCCACAAAAAAAAAAAAAAATCATTCAGATGGATTAGTTTTATTTCGGTAAGAAGCATAAGATTATCAGCCATTATTTTGCAAGTCTTCATTGTGGGTCCTCTATTCCAAACCAGATTTTTTTTGTTTTATTATTTAAAACACTTAATAATCCAATCTATAATATAAATGATTATAGGCAAATACCACCGATCTCTGTAATAATGAAGACATCCAAGAAAGAGGAAAAAAAAAAAAAGATAACAGTGGTATGTCTTTCATTTCCTAGGAACATCCGAGTACTGGGGTGTTTTCCAAACAAAGATTTTTACTGAAGCAGTATTTAGTTGTATGAAATTAAATCAAATGTGAAAAACTGGCTGTGGAAAAATTAAGGTACCCTTGTAATTTTGCTGATTTCAATGCATGTAACTGCTCAGTACTGATTACTTGCAAAACCAAATTGGTTGGATTAGCTTGGTAAGCCTTGAACTTCATAGACAGGTGTGTCCAATCATGAGAAAAGGTATTTAAGGTGGTCAATTGCAAGTTGTGCTTCCCTTTGACGAGTGACAACATGGGTCCTCAAAGCAACTCTCAAAAGAATTGAAAACAAAGATTGTTCAGTATCATAGTTTAGGGGAAGGCTACAAAAAGCTAATCTCAAAGGTTTAAACTGTCAGTTTCAATTGTAAGGAATGTAATCAGGAAATTGAAGGCCACAGGCACAGTTGCTGTTAAACCCAGGTCTGGCAGGCCAAGAAAAATACAGGAGTGGCATATGCACAGGATTGTGAGAATGTTTACAGACAACCCACAGATCACCTCCTAAGACCTGCAAGAACATCTTGCTGCAGATGGTGTATCTGTACATCGTTCTACAATTCATAGCAAATTTGCACAAAGAACATCTGTGTGGCAGGGTGATGAGAAAGAAGCCCTTTCTGCACTCACTCCACAAACAGAGTCGCTTGTTGTATGCAAATGTTCATTTAGACAAGCCAGATTAATTTTGGAACAAAGTGCTGTGGAGTGAGGAGACAAAAATTAAGTTATTTGCTCATAACAAAAAGCGCTTTGCATGGTGGAAGAAGAATACCGCATTCCAAGAAAAACACCTGCTACCTATTGTCAAATTTGGTGGAGGTTCCATCATGCTGTGGGGCTGTGTGGCTATCTCAGGGACTGGGGCCATTGTTAAAGTCGAGGGTCGGATGAATTCAACCCAATATCAACAAATTCTTCAGGATAATGTTCAATCATCAGTCACAAAGTTGAAGTTACGCAGGGGTTGGATATTCCAACGAGACAATGACCCAAAACACAGTTTAGAATCTACAAAGGCATTCATACAGAGGGGAAGTACAATGTTCTGGAATGGCCATCACAGTGCCCTGACTTGAATATCATCGAAAATCTATGGGATGATTTGAAACAGGCTGTCCATGCTGGGCAGCCATCAAATTGAACTGAACTGGAGAGATTTTGTATGGAAGAATGGTGAAAAATAACTCCATCCATAATCCAGACACTCATCAAAGGCTATAGGAGGCGTCTAGAGGCGGATAGATTTGCAAAAGGAGGCTCAAGTAAGTATTGATGTAATATATCTGTTGGGGTTCCCAAATTTATGCACCCGTCTAATTTTGTTATGATGCATATTGCATATTTTCTGTTAATCCAATAAACATGTCTCTGCTGAAATACTGTACTGTTTCCATAAGGCATGTCATATATTAAAACTTTCCCAAACTTTTTCATATGACTGTATAATGCCTGGCAGATAGGCCAAGTTCAAAGAGGTTTTTGCTTGGATGCGAGGGGTCGGTAACCATTTTACCTGCCCGCTTATTGCACCTGGAATAGTAAAGGTCCTGCAATTTTAATGATTTGTACTGAAATGTGTCTTGTGACAATACTTTACATAATGTAGTATTTGTTTTTGAAAACATCTGGTCACTGTAATTACTGCATGCCTCAAACAATAAAGATAAAAAAAAAAAAAAGTAAAACTACGTTCAAATGCCCTTAAAAGAAAGAAAACCTTAAATCAGTTTCCCTAGCGCTTGACTACTAATTTTGACAATAAAATACTTTGTATTAATTGGTAGGGTTTTTTTTTTAAATACCCATTTATGTTTAAAGTTACAAAATTAAAGTATCAGGAAATGAAAAAGCGTAATAGTTCCTCAGAGATTTTTAATACATATGAACTGGTCCCCAAAATCATAAAACATTATCATCAAGGCGGTTTTATAAAGTTATTGTCTGTTAGTCTTGTGTGTGATAAGTAGTAATAAGTGAACCCCATGTTGTTCACTTTGCCTTGCGTGTTTGCAAATATCAACTAATTTGGAAAACTGCATTGAAGTCATTGGGGAAGGATAAACTGAACTAAATTTGACTTGATTATAATGGTGCAATCATCTTTAAAGTGTATGGGAGGACTAGGGAAACATCAGCCTACTATACGGGACCAATTATTGTGGCCAAAAAGGTAACCTGAGCTGTGTGACAGTAGTGCCTACTGCCTACCACTACACCATCGGGCATCTGTGAGATCAAAGAAGAAAGAACACAGTCAGAGAGGAGCAATCATATATTTCATCAAAACAAACAGAAATGCTGAAACTGTAGTCAAAAGTCACACAAAATACATAGGTCTTTCAATGGCAGAAAATTCAAAGTGGTGTGTCATGACTGAAGCTATGTGCTGGCTCGTTCTATTTTTTGAAGTCACACTGTAGTCTCTCCAAACTGTATGTTTTGATGCTATGCACTTTTTTTCTATCAAAAAGATAGAAACGTCTTGTAAATAGTACTAAATCATCATTATTATTTCATAAGAGTCTCCTGTGTTGTCAGGCTCCTACAAGGTTTGTTTTTTTTATCTGCACATGAATAATTACACATACATAGGGCATACACCTCTCATTTATACTGACATGGAACTCAAAAATCGACCTGCACATTTATTAACAAGCAGAGATAACGTTATTTATGCTGTATACGTTTCATAACAATCACATTTTGAGAACCTGCATTATTTACTTATCCATTCTGCCGCTAACTATGTCCCACAGAGCCTGTAGTGGAAATGACCAGAATTATATAAGCGGGGGGCAGTCACATACAATGTTGGCTGCTACAGCTCCAGGGGATTGCACGCTGGCCTTGAAAACCATCATGGGGCGCTGGGGAAAAAGGTTCATCTATACCGGCCAATTATAGGAAATATATAAGGAAATAATTCTGCAAACAAGGGCGAATGTGAACACAGTCAGTTCACTACAAATAACACTTAACTGAAATTCGCTAATCAACATTAGTGCTAAGTAACCAAGTTTAGTATATGTGTTATGATATTTATTGATTTAGTTTGAGTAAAACAAGAAGTGAAATTTCACTATTTTTGTTTTATCCTATGTTGAGGGGGCTCTGTACTGGGACATAACTGTTAGATGAGAGAATTGTGTGTGACATTTATTTGCCATTATGGAATAGTCCAGTTTTGTATCCAGCAGTAATGAATCTAAGGATTAGTAAACTCCTACTTCATCAAGCATGCATATTTTTTAGGTAGCATTGATAGAAGAAATTAGTACACACTAGGAATACATTAGATGGTATGTTTAATAATGCTATTACCAACCTAATGTTACAAGCAAACACAATAACTACCAAGTTATTTTTCATATAACAAGGAGGATAAACATATTTGACAATAGATGGATACATGCATAACTCTGGCCCACTGTACTGTTATTTCTTTCTGAAATATGCGGCAACTAAAAAAAAAATATTGCAAGAACATTTTTTGGAATAAGATTGCTTTACGGGTTACTATAACTTGCATTAATTAACTGCTGTCAGGGTTACTTAACAGTGGAAACAAGAAAAACTTGCAAATGAAGTTTACAAAACAGGTTTTAAAGATCTGCTTGCGAGAGGTTATACCAGTATCAAAAACGAACAACTGCAATGCACTTTTGCAAATGAAAACAGTTAAACGTGAAATGCACAATGTATCATCCTAAGCAGTAGCATCAGATCTCCTAAAACTGATATTTACAACTACTCTGAAGTTATTACATGGCTGTGATTTTTTTGCCCTGCTCGGGGAGCAGCTGGATTTTTCTATCACTGATTAGCTAGGATTACTAAATAGCAATTGAACTACTTATTATACTGAACTAGGGCATATTCACTATAGATTAAAAAAAAATGCTATTTAATATAAAGTGTGGGACACCGTGCATTTCTAAAAATACTAAATGTAAAGAACCTTCATAATGATTTACGACTGAACCCACAAAAATAAAGAGACTCATCAAGTCTCTAAAACTTTGAAATACAAATTACTTCACAATAGCTCGTTTAGTATGTAGACGAGTCAATAAATGGGTCCCGTAAACGAATTTTGGGATAAAAACAAAAGAAAACAACCCGTAAGTAATTAACTTTTCCTTACCATACTGATCGCTCTATCTTTGCCACATCAAACTTCCTGCACGCCCATGAAAACCTAAACCTCGCGAGAACACGTACGCGTTTTACTTGTTTATTGGTGTCAGTCATGAACACGTCACCAGTTGTTCTTTAACGTCACCTAAATCTGACGATATGATTGACTAGTTCTTGTGTCAATATTGTGTTTTGCTAAAAAGCGTGAGATGCGCGAGTTTTTAAGCTTCTGATTGGCTGGGCTTATCTTTCAAGGCGGTCGCATCACCGGAACTATCTGAAAGGTCAGAGGTAGGGTGGCTATTTTGTTAGTTCTGCTCTAGAAACGTTTTAAGGAAAGGAGAAGATATTTCTTAGCCTTTCTGTGATGGTTTTTGCACTTCGTTATTAAATATTATGACTTTTTAATGTACGGATGGGGCTTATTTGTGTAATACGTCTGCGTTAACATTTGTTTAGCAAGTGAGACAAAAATTTAGCTTGTGCTGTTTTGATTCTGTAAACAGTGTTTCAAGTATGTGTAAATGACACCTTTTATTGGCTAACTAAGAAGATTACAATATGCAAGCTTTCGAGGCAACTCAGGCCCCTTCTTCAGGCAAGATGTAATCATCTTGCCTGAAGAAGGGGCCTGAGTTGCCTCGAAAGCTTGCATATTGTAATCTTCTTAGTTAGCCAATAAAAGGTGTCATTTTGCTTGGCTTTTCTCTACATTCATAATGGCTAACACGGTACAACAACCTAGTACTACAAGTATGTGTAAATAATTTTTGTTTCAACAGGTTAGCCATTTCTGCACGTATTTTTTTTTCTTTATTATTTAAAAGGGTGGACATAAGTAATTTGCTTTGATAGAGTTAAGTTTTCTTTTCTCCCCTGGTCAGGATAGTCGGGTTAGGAAAATGGACAGATGGATACATTTAAATTTTGGTTTTGAAAATGGGTTTCTTGCTGCAAATATTTTGACAGCTCTTTTAATTTTTCAGTTTTTGTTTTTTTTTTCTTTAGTTTCTATTTAATGAATATATTATTAATTTTTTCTTTTAAAATAATAGGTTTTAGATTAATGTACTGTGAGTATATGTGCAGTATCAGCTTTGAGGTAACTGAAAGAAATAAGTGACTACTCTACCTATCACTGTATATTTTAAATGTTCAGCAATTACTATTAGGTTGTTTGCCCTGTATTCATTCATCTCTGGTCTCCATTTGCTTACCTATTTAATCTAGTTCTGCAATAGTAAAACAAAAGAATAGAATATAATTATTAATTTGTCCAGAGATGATCTTAAGGTAAAATGGGAAATGTTGAAAAAGTATTACAAAAGGTTACTGATTGTGCTTTCAATAGGTTTGTGACTGAATAACACACCACAGGTTATGTAGAAAGGGAGGAAGGGAACAAAACCATAGGAAATGAAAAGGAATGAAAGGCAGGAGCAGGTGTATAAAAAGAAAGGATGAATAAAGAATTGCAAATGTTAATCCTGGAGATGTCTTGGAATGAGATTCACTTTTATTTTTCTTCAGAAAGTGTCTTTGAAACTCTCATGACAGAGAGAGATCATTGTTGTCTTCAAGAGTTGAGAAGTATTCTTTAATATGCTTTTTAACTTCTTTGACCCTAATGCCACAAATCTCATCTTATCCTCTGAAACTACTTGTTCTGGTGTGGGTTGTGGAAACAGCATGTCAAGGAGACCCAGACATTCCTGTTCCCAGCTACAGATTCCACCCCATTTTGGGCAATTGCCTTGTGTTCCCAAGCTAGTTTAGAGACAATCCCTCCATTGTGTCCTGGATTTAACACACAGCCTCCGTCTAGTCTGATGAACCAGGAGCATTTCCAGGAAGATTTGCCTAAGCGGCATCCTTAGAACATGCTTAAACAACATACATTTTGCCAGTCCAGATGAGGATGACAGCAGAATTGACAATCAAGGTGCCAGAGACCCCTTAATACTGTTGAAACTCTGTCTATAGTTAATAGCTACAGTATCATGCATCAAAGAAGAAATTGTCTATACCCAGATACTGTATTTGATCAATGTGCCTAATAGGATGAATGAGGGGAAAGTCCTGTGACCTACAGAGGGCATTTAACCCTTAACTACTCCCACCATTTCTTATCTTAATTACTGGTGTGGTGTACTTTATGCACCATTGTTAAAATGGCTATTTATATACACACTTTGATGCTATGATATAAAATATTTCAATAAATTTAAAGTGTACATTTTTTTTATTTTATTGAATTTTTACAAATCAAATAGCACTTCATACTCATAACTCGAGTTTTACAAAAAGAAAAAGGTTTGAAACAAATCAACCCCCACCCCTGTAAATTGTACATGTTTTTAATGTACTTTAACACCAATAGTATGACACACTCTAGGACTACCTGAAAATAAACTTGATCTGCTTCACCAGTGCTTATTCGTCACACTTTCATCCAGTGCAGAATTTGCATATGTTAACACATTTCACTTCAGTTGTTGAATGTTCTTTGCAGACAAAGTAATTGCAGGAAGAACATCTCATCGTTGTCATACATATGTAAGTACCCACGTGGTGTACCGAATGCACCATATGGAACTTGCAACTGTGCATCCACTCATAAAACCGGCTGGGGGCACATTGGAGGGAAACCATTACGACACTGTACTTGTAGTGAATCAAGCAGAGGATAGATGGTGATTGCTGCTGGTATTAAGGGTTAAAGGAAAAAGTTTATTATTAATAACCCAAGACAAATTAGTAGCAGCCAGATGGTTTCTGTGGTCACTAATGGCATTGTCAAGGAAGAATAAAATATCATCTGCATAAAATGACATCTTAATTCGGGCATTATGAACAGATGTAAGTGTAATTAAGTAATTAGTAAGTACACTGTATGGCTGGAGGGCAGGATGACCCTACCTTGCTTCTTTAAAACATACGAAAAAACAAGAAATAAGTTTAGTTGATCAGTTTATATGACAGGCAATGAATATACAGTAGTTTTGTTAATAATACTATTAAATCTTTTTCCAAAATGTGGTACATGAGTTGCCTTAGAAAAATTTCTAAATCATGCAGGCAATGACCTTTTTTATGTCAAGTGCCAAGAGTGCTGCTGGATGGAGCAGGGTTGTGGCTACATCTAAAATGTTAAAAGCTTCTGGCATTCGTTGCTTGAATGGCCTGAGTTAATTGAGTTTGCTTTAAGTAGATCAGCTTATAAATGACTAATAATTTAGCTAGTAATTTTGCATTTGTATTCATTAGATGAAATGATATGTAGTTATCTGCAATGTTGCCCATTTTTATGAGAAGGGCAATCAATGCTGGGTTTATAGGGTGATTCAATTTGCAGAAGCCAAAAAAAAGTATTTGTAGATGCTAAGGATCCATCTGACGTCAAAAGGTAGACCCCAGGAAGGTGTCCTGTCAAAATCAAATGGCCTTCCCATCATTCATTCAGACCAGGACCTATTTTAGCCCACCTTTGATGCTCGGGGAATCTACTCTGTCAACCTGGGAGAAGAGAGTTTCTCAATGAAAGAGGCTAGTTTAAGAGATAAAGGCTAAGGATTATAAAGGAATAGTGCTCTTAAAAGCACATACTTAAAGTGGATTGCAAACAAGGTTACCTGACTTGTCCTCCAGTGGGAGGACTATATCAACATTTTCACTCCACAGATACTCCAGTACATTGGAAGATTATTTGTGCTAAAATGAAATACAATCCACCATGTTAACTACTTTTCAATGCAGTGCATTATATATATGGTGCATTTAATTTTGGCATGGTTTTATTGTGTCATATTTAATAACCTGTCAACCCTTTGATCAGTTGATTTTCACTACAGCAAGCAATTTCTTGTGTCAGCTTGAAGTGCATTTTAATTCTTCTTCATAGATCTAAGTGTGTTGTATTATGATTCAAGGCCACATGTTACTCATGCCAAAACTGAAAGTAATCAAATGACCAGTCAACATCTAAACCTGGGACAAGGGGCTTCAACATTTGGGGTAAAAGGTGTTCCACTTCTAAACATTTCTGTGTTTTGGTGCAAGCATACATTTTGTCAATGTGAAATAATTAAGAGATGTATGTTTTAGGTCTTGCTGAAATAGTGTAGATAATATGTTATGCTTACCTTATAGCTGAAATAGTGTAGATAATATGTTATGCTTACCTTATATTGTTCCATACTTCTAGTGATGGTCCTTACTGATATGTAAAGAGGTTTAGCAATAGCTGGTCCTGTCATCCCCATCTGCAGGTATTTACGAACTATATTTAAGGGACTCTTGGATCCCCCAGTTCATGACCTACATAATCATATGCTGCAGTTTTTAATGTGTTCTAAAGCTGTTATTGTAGTAT
The DNA here is from genome assembly GCF_016835505.1 of Polypterus senegalus. Taxonomy (NCBI): domain Eukaryota; kingdom Metazoa; phylum Chordata; class Cladistia; order Polypteriformes; family Polypteridae; genus Polypterus; species Polypterus senegalus. The sequence continues at coordinate 128,544,465 of NC_053160.1, forward strand.
TTGGACACCTTACAATACATCATCATGTTTGGTGGCAGTGCATTTCAACATGACGGAGACGGAGGCAGACAAAAGTCTAGAATGTCAAAAACGTATAAAGTATGGTTTAAGGTCTTCCAAAATAACAATTGGTTGTAAAATATGCAATTCGGAATTGGCTTGACACAGGAGTATGACTGTCTTAAGTAACTGAAGAGGAAAACACATGGGAGTGAGTGAAGATGAGCCTTCAGTGTCATAAGCTAATGTACCATTGTTTATTTGGGCGCTTTCACACTTAGCTAAGTGGACCAGAGAGTGCTTATGAGTCAGTCCTCTGGTCCATCCCAACGATGTTTGTTTTTTTTCAGACTTTATGTGATCATCAACAATGGAACAGAATGAATAATTTGGAATAGTTTGTAGCTTTTGTGCTACCAGCATTCATTTTTTTTTATGAAACTTTGCAAATATGAACTTTAGGGCTATGGTTGAATTGATAATTCTACTGCAGATGTATTATTTGAAATTGGTAAGTTTCAAATACAGGCAGTCCCTGGGGTATGAACAAGATCCGTTTCTAAGTCTGTCGTTAAGTTGAACAAGAATAGGTACATATAGTTTCTATTTAGTGTCAGTTAGTCAAATGTTTGTTGTAGAATATAATCTATATTTTACTTTCTGTGCACACTCAACACTGTTAACAGTAACGTGACCCAGCTTAAAATGACTGTTTCGTCAAGCCAATGAACTGCTGAAGCCACACAATGTTTTTATGCAATGATACACTACAGTGCACCTGACATCATTTTTATCATTTTTATCATTTTTCTCGCAGACCGCGACCATCCTGACTCTAGTGTTTTGTAACTGTGTTCCCCTGTGCACATCAACTGTGCATGCACTAGAAAAAACATCCACTCATTGAAGGAGCGTTTATCTTAAATGTTGTGCTTTACATCCACACAATTTGACACTAAAAGCACACAGTGATAACCAAATGTGCACAAATTCATAGCGAGGAATTGCACAAACCTAAGGCAACGAGTTTATGCATGCAGAAATTGAATAAGGGTAACGGAGAAGGTGTCTGTTCCATGTGGGTAATTCTTAATGCATTTAGCTCTCAACACCTTCCCTACATAAGTGTTTCTCAGATGTCCCACTAGTGGCAATTGCTGACTGTCACCTAGGTGAAATACGGGGCCCCTTGATAAAAAAAAAACTCAGAAATGGGGAATCCTCAAATAGCTACATGACTACAGGTGAAATTATTCTACTGTCAAGACTTACACTGTATTCTAATTTCATCAAAAACAGCTTAACATGTCAGACTACTGTATGTGTTGAGGAAAAACATACCTCGGCAAGCAACTGCCCCGACTGACAGCGTCGTAAATAAGGACACATTTTAATAAACTGATGGAGATGAAATATCAGGAAATATTTCAACAAATAAAGGCTTGCTTTAAAGCTACCAACAGCAAACCAAGAATCACCATCGCTATATGGACAAGTGTGGCAAATGAATCCTACATTGGTGCCACATGTCATTTTATTGGAGAAGACTGGAACATGAAGTAAGTCTGCCTTGCCTTGTCAGTCTGCAGAGACATACAGCATCCAACATAGTTGACTGGTTGAGGGAGGCTGTATGCAGATTTCAAATTTCTCCCAGCCAAATTGTTGCTAAAGTGTATGATAATGGTGCTGATATTGTTGACTGCAGAAATCATTTTAGAAGAGAAGGTTGGATGGCCCCCTATATGCTGTCCTGGCCACATCTTGCAGTTGGCAATTTATTGTGGGTTAAAACAGCCAGGCTTTTCAAAAACTATTGGAGCAGGATAATGCTTTGTGGAGAATTTAAAATTTAAGTGAGCAAGGAAAATAGCTACAGATCGGAACCCCTGAGCACTTTCTTGTACAGCATGTAAGTACATGATGGAACATTGTGTTTTATATGATTAGTCAACTGGTTGAGCAAAGGTGGCCCATGTCTGCAACACTTTGACTCTACTGTCACACAGATAAGAAGTACCTTTTCTTAATATTGAGCAGTGGAACCTGCTTGAAGAGCTTTCTACTGCCCTTAAACTCAACTGTTGACATCTCTTACCTCACATTTTGATGATGATTAGTTATTTGAATGCATTCAGTTTTGGTTTGATTAGCACTTGGTCTTGAATCAAATTTGGAGCAGCCACTGAGCAAAATGCAGTATATTTACTTTTAGTTATGATGTGCAATGTATGGACATGACTTAAAATAAATCGACTCTTTATTGCATTTCAAACTGACATGAAAATTGTGTACTGTAGTGAAAAGTGATAGATAATTTGGTTGATATGTATTTTATTATGACATGCCAAAAATATACCAAAATTAAATGCACCACTAGCATTTGCATTTGCATTGGACTTTCAAAACTCTACTTGATGTTTTTTTGGAAGACTAGGGGGCTCTGCCCTCTGCCTGCTTCGCTTGCTAACCCCTGGGCGAGTGCTATGTGCTAGCCCCTTCGTAGCTCTGCACAATTTAAACAGATTGTTATTTTCATGGGAATTGTTACATATGCATAATAGACCTAACTATTTGACATTACAGCAAGTAATTAACCATAGTAAAAAATAGTAAAACATAATAAATTGAAAGAAAATTATGTTTCATGTTGCGTTCGTGGTATTCATTGCATTTTACGTTTTCATTGTTTGGCTTTGAAATTAACATGTAAATACTTTTTAAACTTACACTTTTACCCTGAATCTTCAGTAAAAACAATATTTGGAATTAACATTTCTTCAATATTTCACTGAATTTTGATTCTGTGTTTGGACTTACATTGTGACAACGCAATATATAACTGCCCGTGAGTGAATATTGTTTCTTTCTCTCTAATAAATAAACTGACCTTTTCGAATGTTTGTCCCTGTGATTTGTTAATTGTCATAGCAAAAGCTATTCTAATGGGAAACTGTAAACGTTTTAATACGAATGGCATATCAAGATCTCCTTTGGTGTCTAGTGTTTTCTACAGAAAATGTACTACATTACCTTTCTTATCGCCTGTTAAAATTTTACATGTCAAAATTGTACGACCAATTTTGAATACAACTAATCCTGTCCTATTGCATAGCCCATCGCTAATGCATAAATTACACAATATCATAATGATACATCCTTCTTCAACAGTAATTAGGCCAGTGGATGACCGGACGGTGTTAACGGTTGTAGATATTCTATGGGATATTGTAAGTTGATGTTTTCATCTTCTGCACCATCACCACCAACTGTTTTAGCATAGTCTATTGATACACATTTAACCAATTTGCTGTGTAACCGATCAACAATTTTTGCATTAATTTGTTTGACTTCATCTTTTCTCGGTGCTAGGATTGCCTGTGTACTCATTTCTTCTGTTAATAACCCTTTGGGATGACATTCTTCAATAAGATTTGGACATAATAAGTCTTCTTTTACTGGGAACTTAAAGTGAGGAAAATGTACACATTTATAAGACCTGAAAGTGCAGGAACACTGTGTCTGACAAAAGCATTCACATAAATGATAGATGAGAGGACTGTGGGCATGGGCTGTTACCCGGAAATGGTTGCGAGGAGGGTGGGACTTGGAAAAAATCTCTTGGCAATGGTCTCTTTTTGCGGGACTTGAAAAAATCTCTTGGCAATAGTCTCGTCTCAAGATTTTCTTTTATAATAGAGAAAAATAAGTACATAGGACTGGCGAGCTTTGTTGTGCTGAATGGCCTGTTCTCATCTAGATTGTTGTAATGTTCTAATATGCATTGCATTGCAATGCTGTTAATGTTTTGAATCGCGTTTAGTTTTGGCACAAATAATCTTCCGTATCTTCTCTAGCGCCTTCAACACCATCCAACCTCTGCTCCTTAGGGATAAGCTGACAGAGATGGGAGTAGATTCATACCTGGTGGCATGGATCATGGAATATCTTACAGACAGACCTCAGTATGTGCGTCTTGGGAACTGCAGGCCTGACATTGTGGTCAGCAACACAGAAGCGCCGCAGGGGACTGTACTTTCTCCGGTCCTGTTCAGCCTGTATACATCGGACTTGCAATACAACTCGGAGTCATGCCACGTGCAAAAGTTCGCTGATGACAGTGCTATCATAGGCTGCATCAGGAGTGAGCAGGAGGAGGAGTATAGGAACCTACTCAAGGACTTTGTTAAATGGTGCGACTCAAACCACCTACAACTGAACACCAGCAAAACCGAGCTGGTGGTGGATTTTACGAGGACTAGGCCCCCTCATGGTGCAGACCTATACATATCTGGGAGTGCAGCTGGATGATAAATTGGACTGGACTGCCAATACTGATGCTCTGTGCAAGAGACGACAGAGCCAACTATACTTCCTTAGAAGGCCGGCGTCCTTCAACATCTGCAGTAAGATGCTGCAGATGTTTTATCAGATGGATGTGGCGAGCGCCCACTTCTACGCGGTGTTGTGTTGGAGAGGCAGCATAAAGAAGAGGGATGCCTCACGTCTGGACAAACTGGTGAGGAAAGCAGGCTCTGTTGTAGGCACGGAGCTGGACAGTTTGACATCCGTGGCAGAGCAACGGGCACTGAGCAGGCTCCTGTCAATCATGGAGAATCCACTGAACAGTGTCATCTCCAGACTGAGGAGCAGTTTCAGCAGCAGACTGCTGTCACTGTCCTGCTCTACTGACAGACTGAGGAGATCGTTCCTCCCCCACACTATGTGACTCTTCAATACCACCCTGGTAAATGTTAACATTATACAAAGTTATTGTCTGTTATACTTGCATTTTTATCACTCTTTAATATTGTTCTTTATCAGTATGCTGCTGCTGTAGTATGTCAGTTTCCCCTTGGGATTAATAAATTATCTATCTATCTATCTAGGACACTAGTTCTTTTAGGGCCGAAGTGATAGTTGATGATATTGTCCAACGCTGATTAGCTGGCCACATAAATGATACAAATATTAGTTATAAATTTGCTAGTGACTCTAAACATTTGCAGAAATTTTCTCTAAGTGCCAAACTACAGATGTCACTTTTTAATTTTTTTTTCAATTTTTATTAAAGTCTTTTCATAAGAAAGCTGTCAAGCAGTCATATTTACAGCAGGTTAAGATTCCTGAACTACAGTGATCCCTCGCTGTATCGCGCTTCGACTTTCGTGGCTTCACTCCATCGCGGATTTTATATGTAAGCATATCTAAATATATATCACGGATTTTTTGCTGGTTCACGGATTTCTGCGGACAATGGGTCTTTTAATTTATGGTACATGCTTCCTCAGTTGGTTTGCCCAGTTGATTTCTCTCTCTCTGTCTCTCTCTCTCCCCGACATTCTCTGCTTCTGACGCACACTCCTTTAAAGAGGAACATATGTTTGCATTCTTTTATTTGTGAGATGGAAATGCCATCTCTGTCTTGTCATGGAGCACAGTTTAAACTTTTGAAAAAGAGACAAATGTTTGTTTGCAGTGTTTTAAAGACCATGTCTCTACAACCTCCTGTGTTTCTGTGCAAATCTGTGACTCAAGCGTGACAATATAAAATAAACAATATAAACGAATGGTTTTTACTTCGCGAATTTTCACCTTTTGCGGGGGGTTCTGGAACGCAACCCCTGCGATCGAGGAGGGATTACTGTATACTAGTTTACAGTAGCACGTCTTGGCACTTTTTTTTTTCTTTCAGAGTGGATAGAGAAGCTAAATATTTATATAATGACAGGGGTTTGGACAAATTCTATCTACAGTACTTCTGATCTTTTCTCTCAGGTATTGACTGGGTTCTTTTCTGTCTCTTCTTCCAGTATTCCACCATTTCACCATCAAGCCTTGTTTTTAAGTGATCAAGTTCTGAGGCTTCATTGTGTTCTCTTCTGTAGCACTTCTCCAAAAATATTGCAGTTTGCATTAAGTACAATGCTCCATTGTTGTATTTACCCTAAAGCTGCCCCAAGACTGCTTATTTAGTAGCTGCTGTTACCCAATATCTTCATCATCTTCAAGGAGCACCATATCCTTCAAAAGTTGCAGCACTGGTAAAAGCGATGACACAGCGACATAGCTCTCTACAAAGAGGACATTTGTGAATTTAGCAAAGAGCTTCAATGCATTGATGAACGCTTTTGTTACACTAATATCCTGCCATGTCAGGTTTGGTAGTGGGCATTGGCTAATCATGAAAAATGATTAGAAAGTTTTAAAATATATAAATATTATTCTATATATAAAGTTGGTTTAACTGTGGAGCCCAAGCTAGAATGTAGCTTATAAATCTATTATAAATAACTGATGAGCTACAGAGATTATGTAGAAATGTTTTTTGATCTTTTAATAGATAAGAATATTACACAGTATAGAATTCATAGTTTCGTAATACAGTTTTCACCATTTGTGCACGAGGGACACGACCATATTTCAAAGTTATTTGTGTTTTTTGCAATGAACCCACATCTCAGTGAAAGGATGCAATGATATTTTTACATACTCAAGTTTTTTCTTCTTTTAACTAAATACGTTTCCATGTTATCTGCTCTCTTTGATTAGTAAAATATGCGATTTTTACACATATAAAGATCCCACCTATGGCATGCCGCATACATTTAAAGACTCTTTACCAATGGATACTTTTAGTTTCAGATCTTTTCAATGATGTGTAGTTGTCTATGATGGGATGGTTGTACTAGAGAAAATATATTGCTTATTTGACTGTTTATTTTTATTTATTGTTATGTGCAATCTTTGTATATGAGTTTGATTAAGTCCTGGAAAAGTCCTAGCAAAATTACAGAATGTTAGTAATATGGAATATAAAGACATTGAGTTACAGTATTGACTCAGTTGAGAATGTCATGCTTGCTGAAGGACTCAATACTATGCTTAATTTGTTAGTACTGCTTAGTAGAACTTTGAAGTGTCGCAGTGTGCACTTTTTTTTTTTTTCATGGGTTCAATTACCAAAATCGAACATTATCTGCTGCACATTCTTCCTATGTCATTTTTTTAAGCAGTGCAATTCTAGTTTCATCTTATTTGTGTAAGCACTTGGAAGTTTCACATGATGAGCCCTTTGATCGAGTGTCACTGACTGTACAAATTTTCATGGAAGACCACTCTTCATTGGAATGTATTGATTCATAACACAAAAACTTTTATGGGGGATGGACTACTCTTCTATCTATTTAGGGGTGTACCATTGAGTCATTTATCTTATCAAATTGCTTAAAAAATTAATACATTAGATGTTTATGCAGCCATTGTCTGGAGGGGTGGCTGGCTGATAAGGTACTATTTTTGGCTGTTTTTTTGTTTTTATATATGTAGTATTCAAACAAATGATATAAATACATATTATTAGCTAAACAGTACAAACCACTCTATGACCAAGATTAGCTTATAGAGTATGTACAAGGTACTTTTCCATTTAAATAAAAAGTGCAACTTCCATTTAAAGAGAGTGCACATTTAAACAAACACCTCATTGCAAAATGGATACCCTATAAATAATATATATAACAGATATACCCTATGAATAACTTCTTATAAAATCAGTCATAAATGTTGTACTCCATATGTGAAAGGTGAGGCTGGTAACAATGATGCAGAGTGCATCAACTGAGTAAAAGCAACAGGGTGATTGTGTTTTAATTGTTTCTGCCAATTATTGTATATAAAAAATTACTGAGTTAACCTTTATGAATCTGTGGTTTTAGCTAATTCCTTATTCTAAAATGATTTTTTTCTCCTTTAATTCATGGGGATAGCTTAACTTCATCCAGGAAGCTTTAGATGATGGAGATTGTTGTAGCCACCAGCTGTTCAGCCACTATTTAATTTACATTTTTTAGTGTCATCTTCATGTTAAAGCCACTGGAGTGTTCGTGTCTCTAATTTTTAGTTAGGAAAAAAATAAAAATGGGTGAAAGATTAAATCCCCCCTTCTGGGCTGCCTCAAAAAACATTTATTTTTTTATCAAATTTCCACAGATTCAAGGGGATCTGAGGCATCTTCTTTGTATATTCATGTGTGCGTAGAATTCTTAACTTGGAGTTCCATTTTTTCCATAGTCTAAAATATGCTGATTAATGTGTCCATTCAAATGTCCTTTAAATGAGTGAAAAGGTGTTCTTTTATACACTCAGTAATTGAGTCTCCATCTAATACCACTTTTTGACTGGCCTAGTTGCTACTGGGTTTTAATTTGACTGCTTTGGGCCCTAAATCACATAACTGAATCAGAGGATTAACTGATGGCCTCATCCCTACCTTATTCTTTTTCTTGTGTCTCTCCATACTTTGATTATATCATAAATCAATATACTTTTTGAAATTTTACAAACCATTACATCTTTGATCTCTAAACTGTTACTTGTTTTATTGCTTTTGGCTTCTCACCCTCATTAGTGAACTTTGATTTAATTCCTTGTTGCTATTAATTTCTACCTGCTCACGATACCTAAAATGGTTATAGGTCAGACCTGCACTCCCAATCAGATGTGCAGCAAAAGTGTGGGCCTCACCTATCCAAATCAACCTAGCCTATAACTGGAGATGCAGACTCATGGGTTGCACAGGCCCAATAGGAGGGCAAAGGCTTATAAAGTGGAAAAAAACACCTTTGATACAGCACACCAAAAAAAAAAAACAAAAACAAAAAAACAAAACTGGATTAATTGCAAAAAAAAATAGAAAACCTTCAAAAGCAAAGTCCAAAACAAATACTTGGAATGAAAAGGCAAAAGTAAGGCTAACAACACTAAGCCCATAATCCATAAAACAGTAACTTAAACAGAGCCAGAAAGTCCATAAATCAGATAATCCATCTAAAATTTAAAAAGCATGAAGGAACAAAGAACTGTTTTCAATGACCGTGCCAAAGGAGCCCCTTCAGAGACTATTGACCCTTAAAAATTGCTAGGGGTGGTTTCCCAGTAGCCGGATTAGGTGACCCTGCCTCCTTTGGCACAACATACAGCAGGGAAAATAAGTATTGAATGTGTCAAAGTTTTTCTAAATAAATATATTTCTAAAGGGGCTATTGACATGAAATTTTCACCAGATGTCGGTAACCACCCATGTAATGCAAACATACAAAGAAATCAAAACAAGTAAGTCCATAAATTATGTGTATTAAAGTGGAATGACACAGGGAAAAAGTATTGAACACATGAAGAAAATGAAATACAAAAAGGCATGGAAAGCCAAGAAACCAGCTGAAATCTGTAATTATTTTGAAATCAATTCTGTCCCCTATCAGTGCAAATTAATATGAGCTGGTTTAGTCCAATTGATGGCCTAAAAAAAGTTTATCATTACCAAGGAGTCACACAAGAAGCATCTCATGATGGGTCAAAACAAAGAGCTCTCTCAAGATCTTTGCAACCTTATCGTTGCAAAACATACTGATGTCATTGGTTACAGACGTATTTCTAAACTTCTGACTGTTCCAGTGAGCACTGTTGGGACCATAAACTGGAAGTGGAAAGGACATCTTTTCACCATAAACTGGCCACTACCAGATGATCCTCGCAAGATTTCTGACAGTGGAGTTTAAAGAATTAGCAGAAGAGCTGTCCAAGAGCCAAGGACCACTTATGGAGAGTTTCAGGAAGACCTGGAATTAGCAGGTACAGTTGTCTCTCTATTATAATAAAAATAATTTTGGGAAGAGAGACGAGACTTCACTTTCTCAGAGACACACTTTCACGTCCCATGAGACGAGACTTTGTGCCAGGAGATTTAACAACGCATTTAACACTAGAATTACCAGAGCCTATGAAAAAACTCGTAATTCTGTCCCACCTTAAATCGCTTCTTAAATCCCTTCACACCTCTCCGCCAGTGTCCTTTGTCCTCTAAATGTGCTGATAAAGAGAAGCTAGGAGCAGCCGGCTATTCCATCCCCCCACCAATTTAGAATGTGCACAAACTTCTCCCAGCTCATGCCTTGATTGAGTATCTGGGAGTGAAGTGGAGTTTTAGAGTGGAAATAATAGATCGTTGTTTGGAACACACGCATTTCATGTCTGTTCCGTTTCTACAGTAATCTGTGTAAACACATTGTTAAAACAGAAACGTTTTTTGTATTCTACTAGTAGATGACAAAATGTAGGCATAAACTATATAATGTATGAAGCCTGAAGTCCAAATATCAAAGAAACATTTTCACAAAAGATACAAATATAACACAACAATTGCACTTTTATTCAAAATTATAACTGCAGAAACAAAAAACCGCATTAACATGCGACATTGACACCCGTTTATTGTAACTACCTCCGTGGTGCAATAGAATCAGTTCCCGCCTGGGAATCAAAAGGTCGCGAGTTCGATCCTGCACCATTCCGTTTTGAGAAGTAAACTGCTCTTAGTCTTACTATTTTTGAGTAAATGCATACATTTACAGGTTTTGATTTAGGAAAACAAGAGTAAACTGAACATAATAAATTTTACTACTTTTTTATGTAATAGTGAGAAGAACTCTGAATGACAGTGCGGTGAAAAGAGTATATATGAGTTTCATTGTAGTTTGTATACATAACAATAAATCTGAACTGTTCACACTGCATTGTATTGGCATGTCTTGCGCACATACAATTTTCAGTTGTTTTTTTTAAATGTCTAATCTGGCACTCTTGCTGACGATATGGTAATAAAAGAAATTGGCACAATGTTTTTAAGTGAGTAATTTCACTGGTGCTCATACCAATCAAATACTTGTAGAGAACATACAAACTCCATATAGATCCTGGTGCTGTAAGGCAGGAATGACGGGTCCGAGTTACCACTCTGCTTATGTTAAATAATACTGAACTTAAACTTCCACCTGATTAAATGCAGGTGAGTATAAATTGATAAACTGTCCCTGGTGCAATAGTCTGTCTTGCACCCTATGATTCTTCAGATTGACTCCCATAACCCTACCCTAGGTAAATGGGTCAGGAAGTTGGTTAGATTATTGTTTACGGCCTATAGCAGAAAAAACAATATAAATAAATTAAGGGACAACTATTATTATTATCATCATTATTATTATTGGGCAGTGAATGAAACTGGGGTTGCATCAGCGTGGAGTTTGCGTGGGCTCTCTGGGTACTCCGGTTCCCTTCCACAGTCCAAACATATGCAGGTTGGGTGGATTTGCATTGCTAAAGTGGCACTTATGTGTGTGTGAGCGCATGTGTTTATGTTTTTCCTGCGATGGACCATCACCCCATCCTTCAGTTGTTCCTGCCTTATGTTACAAGCATGTTCAATATTCTGTCTCACTGAAACACGTGTCATTTAGTGGCAGCAGTTAATATCTTTATGAAATAATGAAATGACCTTCTGTACTGTAAAATAATATAAGTACTCATAAGCATTCCTTTTTTAGTTATTATTTTGTAGCTGTTTACAGATCAGAGACAGCGATCCACATCCGGTCATTAACTTGTAATAATGTAATTGACTGTGTTTTTCGATGACTTTCAGAGGCGAATCCAAGCTGCTGGTCCTGAAAACATGCTACTGAGAAAGATGGATGGGGTTGTTGTTGAAGTGAAGTATACAACTGGTCTAAACCTCACAGCAGTGTTTTTTTTTTTTTTTTAATTTCTAAAAACAACATGGATAAACTGTTTTGCAATATGTGTATAATCTCAAGGTGTGGATCAGTAACATTTTCGAATTGAGGAATGGACGTATTCAGTAGGTTTACAGGCTGATTTTATAATTAGACCCTGGTACCCTTAAACTCTGTTATTAAATGCAAGAGTGGGATAGTTATTTTTAAATTTACAAAATAAGCTTCCACTTTAGAATGTAATTTTATATGACAAACTAATGTATGTCATGATTGTGAATAAATAATTTGACTGGAAAAATACAGGGCTTATCCTTTAGTACTGAGGCAAGGATTGCAGTAATGTTCTGCAGTGGTAAAGGTGAATGCAGCTGCCAATCTATACTAATAAAAGGCAAAGCCCTCACTCACTCACTCACTGACTCACTGACTCACTCACTCACTGACTCATCACTAATTCTCCAACTTCCCGTGTGGGTGGAAGGCTGAAATTTGGCAGGTTGATTCCTTACAGCTTCCTTACAAAAGTTGGACAGGTTTTATATCGAAATTCTACGCGTAATGGTCATAACTGGAAGCAGTTTTCTCCATTTACTGTAATGGAGATGAGCTTCAACGCCGTGGGGGCGGAGTTTCGTGTGACATCATCACGCCTCCCATGTAATCACGCAGTACATAGAAAACCAGGAAGACCTCAAAAAACCGCTCAAGAAAACATGCATTATATAATTGAGAAGGCAGCGAAACAATAAGAAGCGAGTTCTGCTACTTCGGAAACAAAGCACGATGTAAACCTACACTTTAAATTAAGTTCATAGACAGGCTGCCGCTGGCGTTTGTAATTTAGTGCCTGCCCATATAAGGCCATCCGTCAGCGGCAATCCAATAGCAAACTGCCACGGGTAAATATTCACGGGTGAAGGACTGTGCTTATGGAGAGGAAGATGAGATGGTCAGGGTGGTGTTTGACACAAACTCAGCGAAACTGCGAGAGAAAGTTTTAAGTGCCAGGACTAAGGTAACATTAAATAAAGCTATGGACATAGCACGAGATGGCACCAGCACAGCTGGGAACCTTCGATGCAAGTACACCGAGTGGCTCCGTGAACTGATGCAGTGCACAGATAAAAGCAACAGTTCCAAAGAGGCTGAACAAAACTGAATTACACAATTGAAAAGGCAGCAAAAATATGAAGCGTCTGATAAGCATATTCATAAATGCAGCTACTGTGGAAACAAAGCACACGGTGGAAAAAGTCAATGTCCGCTAAAGGAAGACAGCGTAAAAAAAACCCGTGCATGCAGTTTGTCACATCACAGATAAAAAGGAAGGCGAGCTGTTTATTGATGCAGTAAGGAACTAATCGATGAATGAAACCTCTTATCTTTACAGCGATTGACAAACACGGAATGTAACTTGAACACATCGTACAAATCGAGCCTGATTGAAAGAAATAATGATAATCAAATCCTTGATGACAGCAACATTCAATAACACTCACAAAACAATTACTGTATATTGACAATCATGTTACGTTATTTTTAAAATGTTCCCTTTTCTTTTCATAACTTCTACTTCTCCACTGCGATACACGGGTATATATATATATATATATATATATATATATATATATAAATGTATATCTATAGCCCGATCTACAATACATACTTTAGCATAGACAAGCGGTGGCGCAATTGTAGAGTCTTAAGCCTCTAACGCCGACATTGAGGTTCGATTCGAGAGGGATGTACTGACTATGTGCAGCGCTACCGATTCATTTTACCTTCCCATCTCCTTGGTTTGGGACGTATGAAAAAATATTAGGTTAGCAGAGAATCATGTTACGTTATTTTAAAATTTTCCCTTTCTTAGCACAAGCACAGTTGAGAAGCTTGATGCATGTACTCCATAGCGCGTAAAAATAACACATTTAATCACACTTTCAATTCCAAGCAAGCGGGAACTTTTGTCAATGCATGATTTCCTGGTACATCCATTACACTGATGCACACATCACAGCTACAAAAATGTTAGAGTCGGAATAAAGCGCGTTCCTCGACTGATCATTTCGACTACCCGCGAAGCCTTGATAAAAGCATGGTTTTGTGCACACTGAAAAGCAAGCAAAATTAGATGCATTACAGAAAGCGGACTTTGTGGCTCTTACTGGGGATCATTGGACTTCCGTGACCGTTAGTAATTCTAAATACATCTAATTACAAAATGTTCAATGATCACACTGTTTTAGCCTAATGTACAAAATAATTTTGGCTAATGTTACTCAGAGTTTAAAGAGTAAGCTGGTCAAATTACCTTTTATGTTTCTGACTTATTTTTTAAGAAGAAAAACTGCACTTTATGGTGAAATTTTGGTTATTATTATTTAAAGACAATACTATTCTGAAAATGTACTTAAAGTACTTAAACTACCACTTTATTTTTAAGTCTGCCCAATTTTAACCAGGGATGATATTTTTGTTTCTGTTTTGAATTCAAATGCAGTTTAAAAGCTTTTTTTTCAGAAATTAAAACAGCTTCAGTTTACAATATTCATGTCCATGTCTATTATTTGATTCTGTAAGCCCACTAAAACCGTTTTAAATAAAAAAAAAACATTTGCGATTTGGGGCAAATTCGTGTCGATTACATACGATTAATCAAGATTAATTCTTACACAGCCTCTAATTAATTGGATTAATTTTTTAATCGAGTCCCACCTAATATATATATGTAGATATATATGTAGATTTGTATATATATGTGTATATACAGTATATATGTAGATATGTATATGTTGTATATACAGTATGTATAGATGTGTGTGTATATATATATATATATGTTTATATGTGTATATATATGTTTATATATGTGTCTGTGTGTGTGTGTGTATATATATATATATATATATATATATATATATATATATATATATATATATATATATACCAGCAATACTCATGACAATTACAAAACAATTACATTGTCAATCATGTTACGTTATTATTAAAATGTTTCCTTTTCTTTTTACTTCTCGCTGCCAATGCAGCTATTTTGCTATATATATATATATATATATATATATATATATATATATATATATATATATATATATATATATATATATATATAAATAGATAGATATGACAACAACACTCATATCAATGACAAAACAATTACATTAACAATCATCTTACGTTATTTTTAAAATGTTTGCTTTTCTTTTTCATAACTTCTTTAACACACTACTTCTCCGCTGCGAAGCGCGGGTATTCTGCTAGTCACTTATAAATCAGTCATGTTTTTAAAATGTTATTTTGTAAATCTAATGCAGGTATATTATTACTAAGTAATAACATTTGTCTCATATATCTGTCTTGGCATGAGTATTGGAATTGATCATTTATCAATATACAGGGTGGGCCATTTATATGGATACACCTTAATAAAATGGGAATGGTTGGTGATATTAACTTCCTGTTTGTGGCACATTAGTATATGTGAGGGGGGAAACTTTTCAAGATGGGTGGTGACCATGGTGGCCATTTGGAAGTCGGCCATTTTGGATCCAACTTTTGTTTTTTCAATAGGAAGAGGGTCATGTGACACATCAAACTTATTGGGAATTTCACAAGAAAAACAATGTTGTGCTTGGTTTTAACGTAACTTTATTCTTTCATGAGTTATTTACAAGTTTCTGACCACTTATAAAATGTGTTCAATGTGCTGCTCATTCTGTTGGATTGTCAATGCAACCCTCTTCTCCCACTCTTTACACACTGATAGCAACACCGCAGGAGAAATGCTAGCACAGGCTTCCAGTATCCGTAGTTTCAGGTGCTGCACATCTCATATCTTCACAGCATAGACAATTGCCTTCAGATGACCCCAAAGATAAAAGTCTAAGGGGGTCAGATCGGGAGACCTTGGGGGCCATTCAACTGGCCCACGATGGCCAATCCATTTTCCAGGAAACTGTTCATCTAGGAATGCTCGGACCTGACACCCATAATGTGATGGTGCACCATCTTGCTGGAAAAACTCGGGGAACGTGCCAGCTTCAGTGCATAAAGAGGGAAACACATCATCATGTAGCAATTTTGCATATCCAGTGGCCTTGAGGTTTCCATTGATGAAGAATGGCCCCACTATCTTTGTACCCCATATACCACACCATACCATCAATTTTTTTGTTCCAACAGTCTTGGAGGGATCTATCCAATGTGGGTTAGTGTCAGACCAATAGCGGTGGTTTTGTTTGTTAACTTCACCATTCACATAAAAGTTTGCCTCATCACTGAACAAAATCTTCTGCGTAAACTGAGGGTCCTGTTCCAATTTTTGTTTTGCCCATTCTGCAAATTCAGTGTGCCGATCTGGGTCATCCTCGTTGAGATGCTGCAGTAAAGGGTGCCATTTGTGAGTAGCTAATATCCGCCAAAGGGATGTTCGACTAATGCCACTCTCCAGTGACATGCGGCGAGTGCTACGCTGTGGGCTCTTGCTGAATGAAGCTAGGACAGCCACTGATGTTTCTTCATTAGTGACAGTTTTCATGCGTCTACGTTTTTGAAATCCAACACTGAACCAGTTTCACGAAACTTAGCAAGCAGTTTGCTAACTGTAGCATGGGAGATGGGTGGTCTCGTAGGGTGTCTTGCATTGAAATCTGCTGCAATGACCCGGTTACTGCGTTCACCAGACATCAACACAATTTCTATCCGCTCCTCAAATGTTAACCTCTGCGACATGTCAATGGCTGTAAACAAAGAGAAACTTGTAAATAACTCATGAAAGAATAAAGCTATGTTAAAACCAAGCACACCATTGTTTTTCTTGTGAAATTCCCAATAAGTTTGATGTGTCTCATGACCCTCTTCCTATTGAAAAAACAAAAGTTGGATCCAAAATGGCCGACTTCCAAATGGCCACCATGGTCACCACCCATCTTGAAAAGTTTCCCCCCTCACATATACTAATGTGCCACAAACAGGAAGTTAATATCACCAACCATTCCCATTTTATTAAGGTGTATCCATATAAATGGCCCACCATGTATATTTGAATATAAGTGGAATTCACAGAATGTACAGTTTCTTGCCAGATATTAAAGTATGATTCTCATATTAATAAGGACATACTTAGAAAAACTCAGGTTAAATCTGAAAGGAAAATAATTTACTCATGAATCTGCTGCCTGTTCAAATGTAAAAGCAATTTGTTGTTTTACTTCAAGTGGTCCACCCATGCACTCATAAATTTATTTCTTGCTAATTGCAGATTGTGAGACTTTGTATACAATCCTATCCACTTCTCTATTTTGTCTAATGAAAAAAAATAGTTGGAGTTATGCAAATTCATCAAGCATTGCTTTCCTTAAAATATATCTTTGTGTAAATATTTTAACAAATAATACTGTATTAACACTGTGATTGTTAGCCTACCTTGCTATATTTTGACTTTTACTTATACCTCAGATTAGTGCTGGGAGGTATACCGGTTCATACCGAAAACCGTTTTTTGTTTTTGTTATAATTTAGAATTTTCTTATACCGCAACACCTTTTTCACTGCTAAATACACATGCAATGGAGTACATGCATTAGTGGATGTATTGAGCGGTGAAAATGAACAGAGAACATTCCGAAACTGTAGCAGACAATAAAGTTAAACATGATGACACGTGTCTGCTGTGTGGAGATATTTTGGTTTTAAAAGGTTGAATGTGGACCAAACAACTATTTACTGCAAATGCTGTCAAGCTAAAGTTGTCACCGGAGGCGGCAACATGAGCAATGTTTTGCACCACCTTTGGAGTACCATGAATGTATGGAACTAAGATTGGTACCTTCCCTGAAAAGGTTAGAGGACACTTGAGTCAGATGTCACTTGTCGACGCGTTTGCTAGAGGTACTGCCTTCGACAAAAAAAGCAAGCGGTGGATCGAGATAACCAATGCCATTATAATCCATATAGCTAACATATCAGTGGACAGAGATTGTTAGCATTAATAGAAAGTGCAGTTGGTTTACAAAAAATACTATTTATACCGTTTCTAAGATATGTTCAGTGCAATACAACTTTTGACAGGTACCTCTAAATGCCTTTTTTGATGGTTGAAGTATGTTGTCAAAATGATAGTTTAAGTTGTTTGCAAAATTTGTTCAATAAAAAGGTTCTATATTATGACTGCAACTGTCATGCAGCGTGATTCCTTCTCGTCATTAGTGCCACCCCCTTGAAAAGTATCACTTTATGGGGCCATGAAAGCCTGTATTAATACTTGTGTGCACATTAAAATGTCTTTTTGTACAATGTACAATTCTCATAACAGTGAAATAGGTTATTCTTAGCCAGTCTACTGCAGTAATTGCAGTGGAAAATGTGGTTAACTTCCACTCATGCATGGGGAAAAAAATACAGTCGAATACTGTGAAACCGGTATAATTTTGAAAAATACCGTGATACAGAATTTTGATCATACCGCCCAGCACTACCTCAGGTATAATTATGTACCCAAGAGAAAATTGGTTGGAAATGAAGTATATTTGCTTTATTCCTTAGATGAAATAATTAATAAAATAATAGCTTGTTATTGACCTTATTCTCTTGTGTAATGTGTAGTATATAAAGCTTTTATTGATTTGATATAGAGTATTATAAGTTGAAAGCATTTGGCACTATTTTATTGGAACGAAATAAACAACTCCACATCTGAACCCCAGATTTGACCATATACTTTAAGCTTAAGAACCCCTTGATACTAAATCTTCAAAAGGCACTGTCTGAGATTATAATAAAAGCATAAGAGGGATAGTCTTTACTGTAATCGGCTCTGCTGTATCCTGTGCTAGATTGATAGTCCTGGTGTATTAGCAGTGGGAGCAGGCCAAATTACATGTTGTTTTTATTGAGAGGCAAAATAATGAATGAAATAGTGTGAAAACTGTGTCTGGAGGACATCTTATGCTTGTTTTATATAACAGCCAAGTGATACAGACAGAGAGATGAACTGTTTGTTTGTGTCTACAAAGGAGGCTTAGAGGCCACCCATCTGGGCACAGTAGCTAGGCAGCAAAAGAAAGTAGCTGTCTTTTAAAGGCAAGCACACTGAGTATGAATTGCGAATAAGGGGGGCATTAAAGTGAAGGAAGATGTGTTCTAAATTCTGATTTAGCACATATGACTTCACATTCCTTGTCCTGACTGTTTTAAAACATTGCATTAATTCTGCTAAACCATCTAAACTCTATGGGCTTTGTACTTGATTACAACTTCTGAAACAGCTGGAATAAGAAAAGAAAATAATTTAGAATAAAGTTATTACTGTTCAGTCAGTAATTATATTTGCATTAATTTATCTGTGTGTTGTCATTGTTCTGTGTGGAAATATTTTCGATTTTAAATGCAATGTTATACTATCACTAATACTAAGTATTATGATCCTACTTTATACCTCTGTCTCCACATATCTTTCTCTTAAAATTGCTCAAAACCAAGTCACCTTTTCATCGTCTTCTGTTATAAGGAACCTGAAATATAGGATGATGGGAACTATCCTACACCCATCACATATAACAGCTGTCTCACTATTGCTTTCTTTTGTATTCTCAAGATATACCCCTTGTTTGCTACATATATCTGTCATCTGTTTACCCTTCTCTCCTTTCCAAGATGGACTGTTGCATTACCTTATTGGCAGAGCTGCCTGCATCTGAATTCTAACTCATTCAGAATGTTTCTGTCAGCCCTGGTGTACTGTGTTTCTTGCTACATTTGAATCCATCAACTACTTTAATTTTTAACTGACTTTATGTTGTTGTCAGAATCAACATCATACTATTGTTATCATCAATAGCTCCTCATTACTAGTCTTTTGTTGCTTGTTACATGACTTTAAAAAGCATCAATTTTTCTTTAACCTACATACACTGTGTGCACAATTATTAGGCAAGTGAGTATTTTGACCATATCATCATTTTTATGCGTATATTCCAACTCCAAGCTGTATTAACTTGAATGCTTATTGGATTTAAGCACGTCAGGTGATGTGTATTTGTGTAATGAGGGAGGGTGTGGCCTAAGGAGATCAACACCCTATATCAAGGTGTGCAGAATTATTAGGCAGCTAGTTTTCCTCGGGCAAAACGGGCCAAAAAAGAGATTTAACTGACTCTGAAAAGTCAAAAATTGTAAAAAGTCTTTCAGAGGGATGCAGCACTTTTGGAATTGCTAAGATATTGGTGTGTGATCACAGAACCATCAAACATTTTGTTGCAAATAGTCAACAGGGTCGCAAGAAACGTGTTGAGAACAAAAGATGCAAATTAGCTGCCAAAGATTTGAGAAGAATCAAACGTGAAGCTACCAGGAACCCATTATCCTCCAGTACTTTCATATTCCAGAGCTGCAACCTACCTGGAGTGCCCAGAAGTACAAGGTGTTCAGTGCTCAAAGACATGGCCAAGGTAAGGAGGGCTGAAACCCAACCACCACTGAACAAGAAACATAAGTTGAAACGTCAAAACTGGGCCAAGAAATATCTGAAGACAGATTTTTTCAAAGGTTTTATGGACCGATGAGATGAGAGTGACTCTTGATGGACCAGATGGATGGACCTGTGGATCAGTAATGGGCACAGAGCTCCACTCCAACGTGGAGGTGGGGTACTGGTATGAGCTGGTATTTTTAAAGATGAGCTAGTTGGACCTTTTTGCATTGAAGATGAACTCAAAATCAACTCCCAAACCTACTGCCAGTTTTTCGAAGACACTTTCTTCAAACAGTGATACAGGAAAAGACCATGATTTTTATGCAGGCCAATGCTCCATCACTTGCATCGAAGTTCTCCACTGCGTGGCCAGCCAGTAAAGGCCTTAAAGATGAAGGAATAATGACATGGCCCCCCTTCCTCATCTGACCTAAACCCTATCGAGAACTTGTGGGCACTTCTTAAACGCTAGATTTACGGGGGAGAAAAACAATACACCTCTCTGAAGAGTGTCTGGGAGGCTGTAGTCACTGCTCCACAAAAAGCTGATCGTCAACAGATCAAGAAACTGACAGACTCCATGAATGGAAAGGCTTATGACTGTTATTGGAAAGATGGGTGGCTATATTGGTCATTGATTGATTGATTGATTTTTTGAAATGTCAGAGATGTTTATTTGTAAATTTTGAGGTGTTTGTTTATTATTCTCACTATAACAGATGAAAATAAACAAGTGAGATGGGAAAATTTTCATTTTTCCTTTAGTTGCATAATAAATCTGCACACTAATAGTTGCCTAATAATCGTGCGCACATATGTATTCCCCTGATGATGTTCACACTAACATTTCCGTTGTGAAACATTCAGGTTTCAGGTTTATTAACATTTTGGATTGACTGTGTTTGTTCCATATTAAAATTAATCCTCAAAAATACAACTTGCCTAATAATTGTGCACACAGTGTACTTTTCTCGTCTCTCTCCAGATTCACTAAAATGTATTTCCACTTTTTGTTTTTAAGGTGAGGAATGAGCTTATATAGGTTTCAGAACAGTTCATGGTAAATGTTTTTGTGAAGACACATATTGAACATAGTTTTAGTATGCCGTACACTTCATGCTGCTATACTATACATTGGATTCTTAAGTTTTTTTCCTGGTGTTTATTATAAAGTTTGATTTATTTTGCCTCTCTAATTACTATGCCTTGTCCATGATGTAGAACTTAACCTCTTGCGATTCATCCAAAATATTTATAATCAAAAATTAGGAGTCAATTGTTCTATGCTTGCTTTTTTGTCTCTCTATATCTACTGAGACCATACACTGAAAAAACTAGTGGATCTAAAAATGGAAACATGTAAGAAAATGTACACACAGCATAACATTCAGGTGTGTTTGGGATTTGGATAACAGTTTTGAAAGTCAGAGCATTATAAATTTTTGTTTAGTTGTTTCATTAAGGAGTCATCTGTTATAGTTTTATTTATTTTTGTAACAGTCAGTCATACTTAAAAATAACTGGTAATGGAATATAATTACAGTACATATATTAGTAGAATAAATAAAAATACATGCTTTTAATAGCATTTTACAATATCATGTAGTTAAAATCTGAGTCCAAATAAGCTTTCCAAATAGGTTCATGATGACTGAAATAAATTCCATATGAGCTGAAGTGTATACATGGACTGGTTGATGTACTGTTTTTAGTTGTTGGTTTTGGAGGGTCTGTGGCTAATTGTAGTTCTTATCTCTTAAACATGCACTGTTTGAGAGGTAGATAGTCTTGTCTGTTTCGAGAGATTCATCTGAGATGGAACTCCTCTAGCAGAGGTGTTATTTTTCCTTCTTTTTTTTTAAAAAATGAGGTATCCTGTATTTACACAATTTGAGGGGCTTCATTACAACATATGTAAGAGTATATAAGCATGACTGGCAGGAGAAAAGCTCAGAAAGAAACAGAAAAGACAGCTAAAGCTTCATCCAAGTCTAAACAAGCCTCAAGTTCAAGGTACGGCCTGGCAGAGACTGACTTGGAACAGTTAGGTGTAACAGTGGATCTTCCAGGACCTGACGCCACAGCATCGCCTCCAACTACCTAATCTACCTATTGCGAGTCGGTGGCTATGACTCCAACTTGGCTTGCTACTCCTCCCTTGGAGCACAGAGAGACTGTCATGAACAGTCCAAGTCAAAGGTAACGATCGCCACGGTAATCGTTACAATAACTACAACATTCGGAGAGGACATAAATGAGATAAAGAAGAATACAACGGATATAAGGAAGGATATAAAGGAAACAAACATGACAAATGATAAGCTGTTTTAGGTTTTTAAAGACTTGGAGAAACGTTTAAGCAATCACTTTGAGGCAACCTTTAATGGAATGCTAAAAAAATTGAAGAAAAAATACAGGAAAGTGTGAGTAAGATTGAATATAAATTTAGAGCATTTGATGCTCAGCTTGAAGATGTTAAGCAAGCGTTCACAACACGTATGGAAATAGTCGAAAAATGGCATCTGCTGCTGATGAAAAAGCAATGGATACTGAATCTGTATGCAAAGTGCTTGGAGACAGACTAGCTGTGCTGGAAGACGGATATAGAAGAAATAATAGTGAAGGTCTCCCAGAAAAAAACAGTGAAAGCCAAAACCCAGTGAAATTCATCGGTGAATCATTTTCTCAAATTGGAGAGGACTTCAAATCAGACACCAGGATATCGGCAGCTTACTGCATATGTGGATTGAATGCCTCAAAACCTAAAAGCTTCATTGTATGCTTCAATGAATTACAGTCAAAGATTAATCTGATGTCACTTCAGACTGAAACAAGAGATTATATTTGAAAATAACCGTATCTGCATTTTATCTGATTTTTCACCTTCACCCTTTCACAGTGTAAAAGCCATTTCCTAGTTATACAAGATTCGTAAATATTTTACTAGATGACAATGTCTAATCTATGGGTGGTCCCTAAAAAACCCCATTGGTTGAGTAAAATTGGTATATTCTAGCTATTTCTATCTGCTTTGACTAAACATTATTCTTCAGTTAGTGACCAGCCTTGCCATGTGTAAGGCATAGCCCATGCCTACGGGCCTATGAACCTTTTGAGCGTGTGAAGTAACTTGTAAGAAAACACGCTTATTTAAGTGCAGAGCCTTATGCTTAAGGCATGCAGAAGAAGAAATTAAGAACTTTTAAGTATAGAAGAAGTTAAGAATCTTTCAGTATAGAAGAAGAAGTAAAGAACTTTTAAGTACAGAAATAACTAAAGTTTCTCAAGAAAAGCTAAGTTTAGAGAAGATACATTTTTTCTTTATTCTTGTGTGGATTATTTGCTTTTAACTTTAATTAAATATTTTTAAAACAAAGTTTTGGACTGAGAGATTTCTTTCGGCACACGTTTTACCCGTGCTTGATCTCGCCTTATACTTCGGCAGCTACACTAAAGTTTAAAACCTGCCTGAGATTGAAAGCTTGAAAACTGCCTTGGATTAAAAGAAACTTGCGTGTTCTAAACCTGAAACAGGACTGCGACGAAAGAAAGCAACGACAACTTGAAAAGACTTGACAGGTACTTTTAATCTTTGTTTTTGATCAAAGTAGGACATATTTGAGAATTGCTATTGCTCCTCGAGAGACTGTATAAATTATAAAGGAGTTTAAATACCTTATGGGATTGTCTTGGCATCTGATTCTGGAAGCCAGAGGAAATATCAAACGCCGAGTGAAAGTCTGAGTGGCATGAGTAGAAGTCACATTGATTATGACGTCACAGAGGACCATCTCCAAGATGACAGAAAGCCGTTCAATTCAGTGACAACTAATCTTCAGTTAGAGATAGACTACAAATACAAACAAATATCTAGTATGATGAAGGTCGTAAAGAATTTACAAAAGAAGGAATTTAGCTGTGAACCTATAGAATCAATTATCAAGAATGACTTCTACAACTTGAGATTGGAATACAAATGGTTAAATGATAAACTTTTATCCTTCCAGAGCAATGAAGATGCATGGAAAATGATACAAAGGGATTTTGATGCTAAAATGAAAACTATATGTACATTTTTGGGATATTGAATGGAATGGATTATAGATGTAAGTCAAAATAAAAGCCTCAACCAGCAACCTGACTTTTCTGGTCAGGGTTTACAGAATGAAAGATGATATTTCCCCTGCAGTTTCTGCAAAAACTAAAAGTCGTGTAAGTTCAAGAGGCAGCACATGCTGTGCTGTTGGCTACAGCAGAGAACCAAAGAAGACAACAGGCTGTATATATGGAAGAGATGAAGTTGAAAGACCAAAGAGAAGCTGTTGAATCACAGTTGAAAGCTAAAAGAGATCAGTTGGCGTTGGAAGTAGTTATCGCAGAATCTGATGTAAAATTGAGAGCTCTTAAAGAACGCAATCACAGTCCAGATAAACTAAATCTTTAAATGTTAATCAGATACCAGATGTGAAAACTGGAAAGCCACAAGTTGCAAGCATTTGTATCTTTCCACGTAACAATGAAAGTAAAAATAATCCTCAGCAACCACTTTATGATAAGCGTTACGATCAACAGAAAGAACAGCAGCACAAGACTCAAGTGCCTTATGTGCCATACAGAAAGATTCCAATATTTGACGGTGATCCCTTGAAATATGTGGATTTTATTGGAGCATTTGACAGAGATATCGATGAGGTGATAGGAAATCTGCAAGATAAATTGGACTTCTTGGTACAGTTTACTAAAGGTTCACCTAACGAGATTGTTAAAAACTGTAAATACTTGTCACAGTTAGAAGGCTACCAAAAAACCAGAATGAAGCTCAAAAGTCTTTACGGAAACCAGATGCATATATGAGAAAAGCCAAAGGGTGTCCACAAATAAAGCCAAATGATGGAGAAGGACTGAGCGATTTATGCGATCTTTCTTGGTGGATGTACGAACATTATGCCTAACTTACAAAGCGGATAACAGTTTAAAAGTAATGATACCCTTCGTACTATAGCCGCCAAACTTCCTCAAGACCTACTATCACTGTGGCAATGCAAAGTTCAGCGTATTGAAAGTACGGAGAGCAGATGAACCCTTCTCATCCGATCCAGTGAACTTTCTGGATGAACAGATAACATCAGCTTTGGACCCTGTGTATGGTTCAGTTCTACAAAGCCATACCCTCAAGAAGGAATAGGATAAGACTGATCAAGAGAAGTATCCTTTGAAAGGCGTCCTGAGGGAAAGCAGTTCCACTACAAACTTTTCTGCTGTTGATGAAAAAAGGGATACAGACATCTCGGTCAAAAAGGCGGAGACGGCTGGACGTACAAGCGGTAAGCACTGTCTTTTTTGCAATGAAAATCACAATCATGACGAATGCAGTGCAATTCAGAAACTAACTTATTAAAGTAAAATTGACTTTGTGAAATCTAAAGGCTTATGCTTTAATTGCCTTAAACAAGGACATCTTAGTAAAGACTGTGAAGAAAAGATTAAATGCCAAATATGTTCTCATTTACATTTAGTCATTCTGCATATGAATAAGGAAAAAGGCACCGACGATAAAGCCACATCTCCTAAAAAGGAAAACGCACATTTCTTCTGACCATTTTTCTGTGGAACTAGAGACTTGTATGATACCGGGACCAGTAAAGAGTGTGTCTTACCTGTGACTCCAGCTGAAGTTAAGTCTGAAATGAGTGAAAAATGTGTAGAAACATATGCACTAAAAGACTCTAGCAGCTCAGTTACATTTTGCACAGAAAGTTTTCAAGAGCAGTTAAAGCTTTCTAGAAGAAATCTCACATCTACATCAACACTGTGGAGAGTGACAAAGTAAATAGACAGGAATTAGTAAAGTGTACAGTCTTAACAAAGTTGCAAGCCTGTGGGATAGAGGCAAATACATTTTTTGTTTTACCAGAAGTGTTCACACTGAACTCTGTACCAGTGAAAAGGGAGAGCATCCCTATGCAAGAAGATGTCAAGAAATGGTCTTATCTAAAAGATGTGCAAAATAAAAAGTCTGTGTACTTTAACACGTGCCACTGGGTCAGTCTGTGCCAGGTCGGGTGCAATATAGTGCCTTTTTCACAACACTAACCTCTTAGATACTGCAAGAGTAGTGTGAAATGTGTTTAGATATCATACAGTGCATCTGGAAAGTATTCACAGCGCATCACTTTTTCCACATTTTGTTATGTTACAGCCTTATTCCAAAATGGATTAAATTCATTTTTTTTCTCAGAATTCTACACACAACACCCCATAATGACAATGTGAAAAGCTTACTTGAGGTTTTTGCAAATGTATTAAAAATAAAGAAACTGAGAAATCACATGTACATAAGTATTCGCAGCCTTTGCTCAATACTTTGTCGATGCACCTTTGGCAGCAATTACAGCCTCAAGTCTTTATGAATATGATGCCACAAGCTTGGCACACCTATCCTTGGCCAGTTTCGCCCATTCCTCTTTGCAGCACCTCTCAAGCTCCATCAGGTTGGATGGGAAGCGTCGGTGCACAGCCATTTTAAGATCTCTCCAGAGATGTTCAATCAGATTCAAATCTGTGCTCTGGCTGGGCCACTCAAAAACATTCACAGACTTGTCCTGAAGCCACTCCTTTGATATCTTGGCTGTGTGCTTAGGGTCGTTGTCCTGCTGAAAGATGAACCGTCGCCCCAGTCTGAGGTCAAGAGCGCTCTGGAGCAGGTTTTCATCCAGGATGTCTCTGTACATTGCTGCAGTCATCTTTCCCTTTATCCTGACTAGTCTCCCAGTTCCTGCCGCTGAAAAACATCCCCACAGCATGATGCTGCCACCACCATGCTTCACTGTAGGGATGGTATTGGCCTGGTGATGGCGGTGCCTGGTTTCCTCCAAACATGACGTCTGGCATTCACACCAAAGAGTTCAATTTTTGTCTCATCAGACCAGAGAATTTTGTTTCTCATGGTTTGAGAGTCCTTCAGGTGCCTTTGGGCAAACTCCAGGTGGGCTGCCATGTACCTTTTACTAAGGAGTGGCTTCGATCTGGCCACTCTACCATTAAGGCCTGATTGGTGGATTGCTGCAGAGATGGTTGTCCTTCTGGAAGGTTCTCCTCTCTCCACAGAGGACCTCTGGAGCTGTGACAGAGTGACCATCAGGTTCTTGGTCACCTCCCTGACTAAGGCCCTTCTCCCCCAATCGCTCAGTTTAGATGGCTGGCCAGCTCTAGGAAGAGTCCTGGTGGTTTTGAACTTCTTCCACTTACGGATGATGGAGGCCACTGTGCTCATTGGGACCTTCAAAGCAGCAGAAATTTTTCTCTAACCCTCCCCAGATTTGTGCCTTGAGACAATCCTGTCTTGGAGGTCTGGAAAAAGTAATGCCCTGTGAATACTTTCCGGATGCACTGTATATTTGGGTCACTCTATCAGATCATAATTTTCCAAGCTGTCCTTTTTTATTTTAAAAACAGATTGATTTACAAAGAATGGAGCAAAGTGTACATAAGATCACCATATCATCAAAACCTGACAAAACCTACTTTCTCAAGATGAACTGGAAAGAAAAACTAGAAAATGGTTTCACTATTGTCCTCTGTGATGGAATGTCTGCATGGCAAGGTCAAGGTATGTTTAATTTGATTGTTTTAACCAAGTTATTGTTTTGACATGTAAATAAAATCATATGCATTTATTAAACTGGCCAAAATACTTTTATACTATATTAGTTTCAGTACTAATAGTAGGCAGGAATCCATCACAATAGTAAATGGAAGTTTTGGAAACAAATGCATTTTACCAAGGCTATTGTTGCACTGAACTCTAGCTATGCATCATTTTTCTTGCCTTTGATAAAAATCTGTAAATTACTTTATTGATCTTAAGGTTTCACTTCAGTGCACAGGTTACAGATGATTAACATATACAGTACTGCTGCTTTTTCAGGGCCTGCCTTAACTTCTGTAGCTTCATAGATATTTAAAATATTAAATGTTACTTAAAGTATTACATTTACGTTATCACTTAGACTTAATTTATTCCTTTTTATTCAAACCAAAGTTTCACCAGTTAGTGCGGTTTCTTTGCTGAATACATTCCTAATTATTCAATGTTTGTTATAATAATAAAATCTCAGGAGACCAGACTTTTTATCCTGCAATGAGACGTGATCTTTTGAAGAGAGACACTTTCACCTCCTGCAAGACAATACTTTGTGCCAAGAGATTTAACCATGCCCGAGGCCAGAAATAAAAGACAAAGAGTAGATGACAAAGTAGAACTCGAAGACTTGTAGATTGTCTAATTCGTTTTGCTATCAGGGAAAAGTAGTGTTTCTTCCCAATGAAGAGGCGCATCCACAAGAATTAAAAGATTTGTTGTTTGGTGAAAGTGAAATCCCATGAGAGAAAATTTCAAGCCCCATGAGACAAGACTTTATGGAAAGAGATTTGGAAAAGTCCTGCCCACATCTAAAACGTTTACAACCACGCACACGGTTCAATCATTTCTCATTTGTGTGAGTAGAAGTTTGTGTTTGTGTAGAGAGAAAGAAATGATATTCATTCACGGGCAGTTATACGTTGCATTTTCACAATGTAATTCCAAACACGGAATCAAAATTCAATGCGATATTGACGAAATGGTAAAAGCAAAAAGAGATCGAATATATGGACATAGGGGATATGACAGAAGTATGTAGATATTGTTTGGCTTTAAACTTTAAGTCTGAGTCTTGTAGTTCGTCT
Organism: Polypterus senegalus; assembly: GCF_016835505.1. NCBI lineage: Eukaryota > Metazoa > Chordata > Cladistia > Polypteriformes > Polypteridae > Polypterus > Polypterus senegalus. Next base: position 128,573,253 of record NC_053160.1, read on the forward strand.
AATTCATATTGCCTTCAGGGAAAAGTACAGTTGTGTTCTTCCCAATGAAGAGGCCTATCTGTGAGAATTAAAAGTTTTGTTGTTTGCTAGCGGCAGAGACGCGAAATTGCTGGTGCGTACTGCAGGCTGGGGGGGTTGGCGAGTGAAGTGAGCAGGGTTCCGAAGCCCCCTAATACTGTAATATTGTAATTTTGTCTTTAACAGCACTTAATGCAAATGTTTCCTTTGCCTTTTTTCAGTAGTCTGATTTATATATTGTTGTATAACAATAAAAACAGATAGATGGAAGCAAAAGGTAGCATCTTAATGGAGGATAGAAATGGGGTTGCTAAAATGTTTCCCTCTGCTTTAATCCACAAAGCAATTCTATTTGTAACCTTAGACTCTGAAGGATGCTGCATATATGGTGCAGATGCATCTAAATGAATTTTAACTGATATCCATACATCAAGCACGAATGAAAGACAATTGTGCTTAAAATACTTGTATTAGTTCCCAATATAAGGACTCATTAAGTTATAGTGTCTCTCTGACTCATGGAGATTTCTATATCTAAATTCAACAGAATATTCTTTCTTTTCATCAGTACATCACAGTTACTAAAGAACTCTTTATTTTATTTTTATTTATAACTAGCTGTCCCCCACGGCTCCGCCAACGTAGTAGTGAAGCATGTATAACTTTAAAAATAAATAACAAAAAAATTTAATTCTGGCCAAGTGGAAGATAGGTATGCTTGAAGGTCAAGCATTGGCACTGTATCTGATCGTGTTCAACTTTGATGGGAGAGCTGCTCTGACTTGTGGCCGTGATATCTCTGGCAATTAGCAGCTACCTTCTGAAAACGCACAGTTCTTATTTTTCTCTCAAAAACGTCAAACGTTACTCATTAACAATTGGTTGATGATAATTGTCTGTTAAACAAACAGGTAACACTAGCTAAGCAGAGACAAGGTATGCTCCAACACGTGGCGAGAGGTAGACTGACTTAGATGGAGGCTGGCGTGTGAATAAGGAGGGCCCCTCCCTTCGAAGTTGGCAGCCTCTCTCAGATCCACACAAATAAATCCGTACCGCAACCAAACTATGATGCTTAGCGGGATGAGAGAATTTGTAAAATCAACCAGAATGTTCAAGCAATTTATTGGAAAAAACCTAATCTAAATCTGAGCAGGACCCCGCCCAACTCCCCACTTCTGATTTTATGCTTCACCCTCCCCTCAGCTCTCAGCTTCTGTCTCGGATTAGTGTGAATAAATCATCCTGCAAGCAAACTATGATACTTGGCGAGTTGACAGAAGTGGCAAAATCAACTGGAATGTTCAAGCAATTTATAGAAGAAAAACCCAATCTAAATTTGTTAAGTAGTTCTCTGGTGAAAAGCAGACAGACAGACGGACGTGTATATAGAGAGAGATTTAGATAACTTCCTGTCCCCATTTAAATCTTGCAGAATGAAGCTTTTGTTACCAGTGACTTTAGTGCTTTTGTTTAAGAGCTCAAATCAGTATGGCCTATGCATCTAATTTATGACTGTTGTCTTATTCCATTAATGCTAGCTGATAACAGATTTGCTAAATTTATTTCCATAAAAAGTAAAATTTTCTTAGAGATCAATGTTTCCCAGAGTTTACTGTGAATATGCTCTGGGAAACACTGACAACAGTTTTAAGAAGACAAATTATATGGTCACATAAAAAAACTTGCACACTAGAAACACATCAGAGCAGATTACTAAAATTTTAGTACTGTTTAAGAATATGCTAAATCATGAAATAAGGTTGCCTCTACAATTGGAATTTAATATTGTGACTATGAATGAAACCAGTTAATGTATTTTTTTGTCATATCAGCAACATTATGAACATGGAAAACGGGCAAATAAGACCTTAGCACAGAAAATACATAAACAGCCGGTTTGAGGCAAAAGTATGCAGATTGACAATGAATCGCTCAAAAAACAGGGAGCCCCTACAAATAACACATTTAAAGGACATTTCAGATCCACATTTATTGGTCCTTATATTCCTCTCAGTGTAAAGATGGTGAAGCTCATGACAAGAACTTCTTTAAAAGAATAAAAATATCACAACTCAAGAACTCCACATAGAAGGGCTTCATAAGCCTCTGAGGTTCACTGAAAATTAAAGATACCATAAATTGATTTCAAGCTGCAGGTCCATTGGAATTTTATCAAAAAATTTTCAACTCGGTATCCTTATTGACAGCAATGTTTATTGAATATTAAAAAAATTGTCTGTAAAAAGGAAATGTTCAAACAAACTCTGTTGCTACACCCTCTGAAGCATGTTTTGTTGTCATAATAGTGAGAAAAAAAGAAGACATACAGACCATTACAATCATTAAAAATGTAGATCTCTTATTTAGAGAAACTGTAAAGAAAATCAAGGTGTCACTGAGCATATTTTCCTACATCATCTAGAGGAATTTGGAAACTGGAGGAAACTCAGACGGGAAAAAGTCAACAGTTTATGTGATAGGCACTGCACAGGACAACAGCTTCAAGCACAGCTTAATGGCTGAAGTAAAAGCAAGTCTCACATTCTAAGCCTTAATATCAGAGTACATTGAAACATTAAATTGTGTATATTTCACACTTTTAACAATTTTAGAAATGGCTTTCTTACCATCACTCACTGTGTAAAACCTGCAGCTTGATGTCCTTGAGATTTGCTTAAGGGCCTGTCCCATGCCAGTTTCTTGCTTTATCCTGCTTAAAGGATTGTTTAGACAGGGTGTTCTTCTTGTGTAGTTCTTTTTCTTAGATAGGGTGTCTTTAGAACATGTTATTGTATTTGCTATGTTACAGTTTCTTTAAGTTTCAGTTGAGTATTGCACAGATTAATGTGAATGTCTCAAATTGACTGGTAAATTTGTCACATTCCTGTTTTTAATGTCTAGGATTTACTTTGATGGTTATAGAGTTGTGCAGCGTTTTGTCACCCTTATTTTCTTAGCTTTGTGAAAAGATTCCTTTTTTAATGTTGCAGTTGAGATTTGCCTGGCCCAAAGTGATTTCATGGGTCAAATTGGCTGGCAAATGTGCCATATCCAATGAATAGATTTCACTGTGATGCTCAATTGCCATCGTAAAGGTTTAAATGGTACTGGACCACCTTAATTTTTATAACTTTGTGACAAGATGGATGCCTTTTTTAAAATATCAGTTGAGTTTTTCTTGTCTCAATATGGTTACATGGGTCATACTGACTGGCAAAGTTGGCACACTGTAATCTGATGAATGAGATTTATGTGATATTTAATTGGCACAGACAAAAGAAAAGTGTTTTATGCTTCCTGGGATACACTCCAGCTGCCCCTTGACTCTGCCTCTGCACAGGATAAAGTTGGTTTAGAAATTGAATGGATGCATGGATAAATACGCAAATAAATAAAATGAAAATAAATAAAAGTATTGTGAAATGTGACACTAAATGAATAATAACATGCATAAATAATTAAATGGGTCATGGAATATGGCTTTTGTTCCTTATTTCTTTGTCATTCAGGTACTTTTAAATCCACTTAGTTCTGAACAGGGTTGTGGGGGTCTGCTGGAGCCTTTCCCAGCCAGCATAACACTGGGAAAACATGCAAACTCCTATATTTAATGTTATTATGTAATTCTGTATTTATTGTCATATTTCACAGTTTTTGATTTATTTTGCTTATTTATTTTTGTCCTAAATATTCCATTATAAGGGCATAACATTCTCTGCAATCAGTCGTTAATCCAACTCAGTACTTCCGCAGCAAAATCGTGACCGTTTAAAAAACTCAGAAGTTTATATTATGCAAAGCCCCCGATCTTTATATCTGTTTTATAGTTTTGTATATATTCATATCCTCCAAGGTTGGGAATCATAATTTCATGCCTTCCTCCCCAACCCCAAATACTGTATATGACCAAGAGTACCGAAATACAAAGGTTTGGAGTCTTCCGCAACATTTCACTCTCCTATACATGTTTAAAAAACACCTCAACACTTGGATAAGACGTTTTGTTAAGTTTAAAAAGCATCGCCTTTAATTTCATGCTCTCAGTTTTTATTATTAATTGCATGTTGTCATTGTTTAATTTAGGGGCGGCACGGTGGCGCAGTGGTAGTGCTGCTACCTTGCAGTTAGGAGACCTGGGTTCGCTTCCCGGGTCCTCTGTGCGTGGAGTTTGCATGTTCTCCCCATGTCTGCGTGGGTTTCCTTTGGGCGCTCCGGTTTCTTCCCACATTACAAAGGACATGCAGGTTAGGTGGATTAGCGATACTAATTTGGCCCTAGTGTGTGCTTGGTGTGTGGATGTGTTTGTGTGTGTGTCCTGCGGTGGGTTGGCACCCTGCCCAGGATTGGTTCCTGCCTTGTGCCCTGTGTTGGCTCGGTTTGGCTCCAGCAGACCCCCGTGACCCTGTGTTCGGATTCAGCGGGTTAGAAAATGGATGGATGGATGGCATTGTTTAATTTCATTGTGTCAGTTTAATTTTGTTTTTTGCATTTTTTCCTTTGGCGCCCCCGTAAGGGGGCATGGTTTGAAGTACAATCGCTGTCAAAAATAACTCCATAGTCCAACTTTTATGGCATATGCGTAGTAACAAAAATCTTTTTTTTTTCATCTCCGATAGAGAATGCCTTGTGGGTTCAAAGACGTATTTTTGACAGTTTGTTCATGGCTGAGAATTTTACTCATAATTTTCCAAGCGTAATTTTAAGAAGCAAGCATAACTTTCAGAAACACAAGCGTAATTGACACGTGTGAAATGTAAATTTGATTTGAATTATTACGAGTTATTTTTGACAGTGATCCTACTCCATATTGTAGTGATTCTGCCTTCTAGTGTTAAATACTGTTTGTTACAGTTTGGTTACAACGTTCTGTTTCTGGGGTTGCTCAAATGTCAAAAGTCACATGGTTAAGTAGTGATTAAGTCATTATTTTCTTAATTATATTTCCATAATATAAACTTAGAAATATCTTTAATATTTTAATTTTATTAAATTTGGTCTAATTTTTTTAACATTTGTTTTCATCTGTAGTATACAAAGACTTGATCTTCCAAGAAGTCCGAGACATGGAAATGAAAATGGAACAATACATACAAGAACTCACTGAAGCTCTGACTACTGATCTAAAACAGTCAGGGAAATACAGTTTCGATCTGTCTTGCAATATGGAAGATGAATCCATGATTGTTTTTTCTTATGAAAAAGTGCTGAAAGATGTCTCGGTAAGTCTAATTGTATCAGTATTTTCAGTTTTGGCTATAATATACTTAACTGTAAAATTTTATTTTCTTCTGTCTGAGATAGGTCATTATTTGTCCCTCGGAAATTTCTACTTTTGGGTCAAATAATGAGCTATCTGTCTCTCTGAGTGAAGAAGTGTGATTATTAATTAATACATAAGTATCTAAGAAGTCAACAACCTTCAAAATTGCAGATCGCGTTGCTCAAAAAAATGCCCTGTAAGGTCTTAGCCTTCTGATTGACCCGTCACCCACTTGTTTGGAGGTGCCTAAATGACATATTAAAATCTTGTGATCCATGTTACCGATTGCTTTGAGTTTTTCAGTTTGTGCAGAATATCAGTATGTCTTCCAAACAGCATTGAATTTGGTTTTATATTTTTTAAGTTAATAACATTTTGGTTTTCTAATGAAGTTTATATATATATATATATATATATATATATATATATATATATATACTAATAAAAAAGGCAAAGCCCTCACTCACTCACTCACTCATCACTAATTCTCCAACTTCCGTGTAGGTAGAAGGCTGAAATTTGGCAGGCTTATTCCTTACAGCTTACTTACAAAAGTTGGGCAGGTTTCATTTCGAAATTCTACGCAAGGGTCATAACTGGAAGCTATTTTTCCCCATATAATGTAATGGAGTCTTGAGTTGGAGATGGCGTGGGGGGAGTTTAGTGTGACATCATCACGCCTCCTACGTAAGTGCGTAGAGAACAAGGAAGAACTCCAAACAGCGATGAGCACAAAGCGCCATTTCACAATTGAGAAGGCAGAAAAACATTATGAAGCAAATGATGCATACAAGCATATTCATAAGTACAGCTACTGCGGAAACAAAGCAGCGTGAACCGTAAGTTTATATTAAATTAAGTTCATAGACAGGCTGCCACTAGCGTTTGTAATTTAGTGCCTGCCCATATAAGGCCGTCCATCAGCGGCAATCCAATACAAACACTGCGGTAAATGTTCACGGGTGAAGGACTGTGCTTATGCAGAGGAAGATGAGATGGTCAGGGTGGTGTTTGGCACAAACTCATTGAAACTGCGAGAGAAACTTTTAAGTGCGGGTCTTAGCTGACATTACGAGATGGCACCAGTACAGCTGGGAACCTTGATGCAAGAACACCAAGCGGCTCCGTGAACTGGCGCAGTGCACAGACAAAAGCAACAGTTCCAAAGAGTGCTGAACAAAACCGAATTACACAATTGAGAAGGCAGCAAAAAATATGAGGCGTCTTATACATACAATCATATTCATAAGTGCAGCTACTGCGGAAACAAAGCACCGGTGGAAAAAGTGAATGTCCTGCTAAAGGAAGACAGTGTAAAAAAACCCGTGCATGCAGTTTGTCACATCACAGATAAAAGGAAGGCGAGCTGTTTATTGATGCAGTAAGGAACTAATCGATGAATGAAACCTCTTATCTTTACAGCGATTGACAAACACGGAATGTAACTTGAACACATCCTACAAATACGAGCCTGATTGAAAGAAATAATGATAATCAAATCCTTGATGACAGCAACATTCAATAACACTCACAAAACAATTACTGTATATTGACAATCATGTTACGTTATTTTTAAAATGTTCCCTTTTCTTTTCATAACTTCTACTTCTCCACTGCGATACGGGTATATATATATAAATGTATATATATACCCGATCTACAATACATACTTTAGCATAGACAAGCCACGCTGTGGCTAATTGTAGAGTCTTAAGCCTCTAACGCCGACATTGAGGTTGATTCGAGAGGGATGTACTGACTATGTCAGCGCTACCGATTCATTTTACCTTCGCATCTCCTTGGTTTGGGGCGTATGAAAAAATATTAGGTTAGCAGAATCATGTTACGTTATTTTTAAAATTTTCCCTTTCTTAGCACAAGCACAGCTGAGAAGCTTGATGCATGTACTCCATAAGCGTTAAAAATAGCATTTAATCACACTTTCAATTCCAAGCAAGCGGGAACTTTTGTCAATGCATGATTTCCTGGTACATCCATTACACTGATGCACACATCACAGCTACAAAAATGTTAGAGTCGGAATAAAGCGCGTTCCTCGACTGATCATTTCGACTACCGGCGAAGCCTTGATAAAAGCATGGTTTTGTGCACACTGAAAAGCAAGCAAAATTAGATGCATTACAGAAGCGGACTTTGTGGCTCTTACTGGGGATCATTGGACTTCGGTGACCGTTAGTAATTCTAAATACATCTAATTACAAAATGTTCAATGATCACACTGTTTTAGCCTAATGTACAAAATAATTTTGGCTAATGTTACTCAGAGTTTAAAGAGTAAGCTGGTCAAATTACCTTTTATGTTTCTGACTTATTTTTTAAGAAGAAAAACTGCACTTTATGTTGAAATTTTGGTTATTATTATTTAAAGACAATACTATTCTGAAAATGTACTTAAAGTACTTAAACTACCACTTTATTTTTAAGTCTGCCCAATTTTAACCAGGGATGATATTTTTGTTTCTGTTTTGAATTCAAATGCAGTTTAAAGCTTTTTTCAGAAATTAAAACAGCTTCAGTTTACAATATTCATGTCCATGTCTATTATTTGATTCTGTAAGCCCACTAAAACCGTTTTAAATTAAAAAAAAAAACATTTGCGATTTGGGGCAAATTTACGTGTCGATTACATACGATTAATCAAGATTAATTCTTACACAGCCTCTAATTAATTGGATTAATTTTTTAATCGAGTCCCACCTAATATATATATATATATATGTAGATATATATATGTAGATTTGTATATATATGTGTATATACAGTATATATGTAGATATGTATATGTTGTATATACAGTATGTATATATGTGTGTATGTATATATACAGTATGTGTATATATATATATATATATATATATATATGTTTATATATATGTTTATATGTATATATATATGTTTATATATGTGTCTGTGTGTGTGTGTGTGTGTGTGTGTGTATATATATATATATATATATATATATATATATATATACCAGCAACACTCATGACAATGACAAAACAATTACATTGTCAATCATGTTAGGTTATTATTAAAATGTTTCCTTTTCTTTTTACTTCTTCGCTGCCAATCGCAGGTATTTTGCTATATATATATATATATATATATACTAGCAGAATACCCGCGCTTGGCAGCGGAGAAGTAGTGTGTTAAAGAAAGGAAAGAGAAAGAAAAGGAAACATTTTAAAAATAATGTAACATGATTGTCAAAGTAATTGTTTTGTGTATTTGCGACAGCGTCAAAGTTGTTTTCGGTAGCTGCATCAGAAAATGTACCACGACGTCTGACACGCCTCCTTTTTACTGTTTTCTCACAGCTTGGATTGCTGCTGTCATATACACACACACGCACACACACACACACACACACACACACACACATACATATATATATATATATATACTGTGTGTGTGTGTATATATATATATATATATATATATATATATATATATATATATATATATATATATATACACTGTGTGTGTATATATATATATATATATATATATATACTGTGTGAACTTGTGAACTTGACCCAGGACACAGGCAGACAGACATCGTTATTGCTCACCACACACTTGTTTTATTTACACTATTTACAGATTGTCCCGAGGTCAACTCCCCAGTGCCTCTTGCACCGATTCAACGACTCTAGGCCTTACAACGCCTCTGTCTCTCTTTCCAGGCCTTACAATGCCTCTTTCTCTCTTTTCTCTGGCAGCCTCCAGTCCTCCCGCTAGCTCCGTCCTCTTCCACCCGACTTCCGCTCCAGACTGAAGGGAGGCCCTTATATAGTGCTCCCGGATGAGCACCAGGTGTTTCCGGCATCCACTCCTTGGCCACGCCCCAGCGTGGCGGAAGTGCCGGCTGTCCTCCCGGCAGCTCTCATGTCGCCACAATAAGTCTTCCCCCCAGCACTTCCTGGTGTGGCGGAAGTGTCGGGCTCCCGGGATAATTAGGTACTGGGCGCCGCCTGGCGGTGGCCACGGGTCCCTGCAGGGCTGGGCTTCCATGCCCTGTACCCGAGGCCCCCTGCTTAACCAGGACGGACGCCCCCACTCTGTCTGGAGGAGGCACTCGCCCTCCTCACGTCCTCAAGCGTCCCGGCGGGCTCCAGCTCCGGCGGCGACTGCATGGGATCAACCGGCATCGGGGCGCCGCCTGGCGGTAACCACGGGCCCCTACAGGGTAGGGCTTCCATGCCCTCGACCCGTGGCTCCCAACAAAACCAGGACGGATGCCCCCTCGCGGTCTGGAGGAGGCACAAGCCCTCCTCACGTCCTCCTGGGCGTCCCGGCCGGGCTCCAGCCCCTGCCGGGGGCCACAGTGCCCACCGCTAGCGAGGACACGTGGGTCGAGCGGCACAACCGAAAGGGCAGCACGCCCGGAGAGGGTCCTACTATGTCCCCAGGGTCCATCACGGCACCCTGGGACATCTTTCTTCGCACCCCCGCCGGCGCAAACGTGCCCCTCCGGCCTGCGCCGCTCTCGCCCCAGTTGTCCCCAGCTGGGTCACCATTGGCCTCGGGCGTGGAGCTCTCCCGCAGAGCGGCCCGTTTCAGGAGGGCAGGTCCCTGGCGGCGTCGTCCTCAGCGCTCGTCGGGGCTTCGGACCTGTGGAAAAAGAAAAAAGAGGGCCAGAAGCACTGCCAGGACACTCATCCCGAGCGCCCTGCCGGTCTCCGTCCCCGCAGTGCTCCCGCCCCCTTCCGACAGCCCCCGACTTGCCTGCTGAAGTCCTCCGCCGCTGGTTCCGTGCCCGGCCGCTCGTCCGCGGCACCGCTCTCACAGGCAGCTCGCCCAGCCGCCCAGGGGACTTCCTCTGCCCGCACAGAGGCGGCCTTTTCCCGGACCCGCGCACCCAGCGCAGCGTCCTCCCCTGTCCGAGGAACCGGCATTCACCCCTCGGTTCCTCCCTCTCTTCTTGGGCGCGTTGACGGTCTGGGTCTGGGCATGGCAATAGCTCAAACCCAGCCCGTCTCGGTCCCTGCAGAGCGACGGGAAACAGCTGCGGGCTTGGAGCGCAGGGCGCTAGGACCCGGGGCACTTTGCAGCCCTGATCCCACCAGCCCCTGCGTATGCGACCTCCTCGCCTGCGCCAGCCATCTGCACCACAGCGTCCGCTGTTGGGAAGTTGCCTACTTGGAGCGGTCTTCCCGTAACGGTCACGCCATGTTCGCGAACCCCTACTTGCTTTACGGGGCCGGCAACACTCCCCAACCCCGCAGTGCTCCGCCGGCCTCCGGTTCCAGCGCCCGCCGATCCTCCGTCTCACCCGGCGTCTCTCCCGGCGCGACCGCCTTCCCCATCAGCTCCTCCAACTGGCGGCGATAGCACTCAGCATCTGCATCATAGGCGACTCGGCGGGCGAGGATTCCCCGACAGCGCCGAGCAGCTGGTGGAACAAAGAGACAGGCGCCGTGAGCCTACCTGTCGATCAGCTGCACTCGACGCCTGCCTCCTGTGGGCCACTCCTCCTGGCCCAATCGGGTCTCTTCTCCGCACGGGACTGGCATTCCTTGGACCCGCCTCTATCCAATCATCGGCGGGCACGCAAGACACACCGGCCAATCCCGTGCCTGTCAGCGGCGGGACCACCGGCCCGCGCCATCTTGTCTCCCTGCGCTGGAGTGCGGAGGCGTGCCTCCTCACCGCGTTGTAGCTGCAGCGATTCCTCGAGCCGCAGCGGCTCCGATTCCGCAGCCTCCTTTGCTGCTTCCGTAGCCGCACTGCCGACAGCCCGTGGCCCAGCGCGCTCCTGCCACAGACGCGGATCCGGTCTGTCCCTCCCTGTGGAAAACAAGGTATGACCGACCCCGAAGGGCCGACTATTGCAGGGCAGGGTACTCACCTCCCGGATCCCGTCTTGCCGAGGCCCCCACCTCGGTGTGGCCTTTTGCGTCGCCACGCCGGCCTGGCTGTCCGTGTCGACAGCGCGACTTTCGGAGCCCGCTGCGCTCCGGCGATGTCTATTCCTCCTCCGCACCCGGGGATATCCATGCTGCGGTCCGGGCGGCGGTTTCCGGAGCAAAACGCACCCGCGGGGTTTTGCACGGGCCACACCTGCAACAATCGTGTGGAGTCCCCTGCTGTGCCGGGTTATTCACAAAATATTTATCGTTATGGGGCCCCCGTCTTGCACCAGACGGATGGCCCCACGTTGGGCGCCATTGTGAACTTGACCCAGGACACAGGCAGACAGACATCGTTATTGCTCACCACACACTTGTTTTATTTACACTATTTACAGATTGTCCCGAGGTCAACTCCCCAGTGCCTCTTGCACCGATTCAACGACTCTAGGCCTTACAACGCCTCTGTCTCTCTTTCCAGGCCTTACAATGCCTCTTTCTCTCTTTTTCTCTGGCCGCCTCCAGTCCTCCCGCTAGCTCCGTCCTCTTCCACCCGACTTCCGCTCCAGACTGAAGGGAGGCGGCCCCTTATATAGTGCTCCCGGATGAGCACCAGGTGTTTCCGGCATCCACTCCTTGGCCACGCCCCAGTGTGGCGGAAGTGCCGGCTGTCCTCCCGGCAGCTCTCCGGTCGCCACAATAAGTCTTCCCCCCAGCACTTCCTCGTGTGGCGGAGGTGTCGGGCTCCCGGGATAATTAGGTACTGGGGCGCCGCCTGGCGGTGGCCACGGGTCCCTGCAGGGCTGGGCTTCCATGCCCTGTACCCGAGGCCCCCTGCTTAACCAGGACGGACGCCCCCACTCTGTCTGAAGGAGGCACTCGCCCTCCTCACGTCCTCCAAGGCGTCCCGGCCGGGCTCCAGCTCCGGCCGGCGACTGCATGGGATCAACCGGCATCGGGGCGCCGCCTGGCGGTAACCACGGGCCCCTACAGGGTAGGGCTTCCATGCCCTCGACCCGTGGCTCCAATATATATACGTTATTATTAAAATGTTTCCTTTTCTTTTTACTTCTCTGCTGCCAATCGCAGGTATTTTGATATATATATATATACTAGCAGAATACCCGCGATTCGCAGCGGAGAAGTATTGTGTTAAAGAAGGTACGAAAAAGAAAAGGAAAAATTTTAAAAATAACGTTAAATGATTGTTAATGTAACTTTTTTGTCATTGATATGAGTGTTGTTCTCATATCTATCTATCTATCTATATATATATATATATATATATATCTATCTACAGTATCTATATATATATATATATATATATATATATATATATATATATATATATATATATATATATATATATATATATATATATAGCAAAATACCTGCGATTGGCAGGAGAAGTAAAAAGAAAAGGAAACATTTTAATAATAACGTAACATGATTGACAATGTAATTGTTTTGTCATTGTCATGAGTGTTGCTGGCATATATATATATATATATATATATATATATATATATATATATATATGTGTATATATATATATATATATATATGTATAGCAGAATACCAGCGCTTAGCGGAGAAGTAGTGTGTTAAAGAAGTTATGAAAAGATAAGCAAACATTTTAAAAATAACGTAACATGATTGTTAATGTAATTGTTTTGTCATTGATATGAGTGTTGTTGTCATATCTATCTATTTATATTATATATATATATATATATATATATATATATATATATATATATATAGCAAAATACCTGCGATTGGCAGCGAGAAGTAAAAAGAAAAGGAAACATTTTAATAATAACGTAACATGATTTATAATATAATTGTTTTGTCATTGTCATGAGTGTTGCTGGCATATATATATATATATATATATATATATATATATACACACACAGACACATATATAAACATATATATACATATATATATACACATACTGTATATATACACACACACATATATACATACTGTATATACAACATATACATATCTACATATATACTGTATATACACATATATATACAAATCTACATATATATATCTACATATATATATATATATATTAGGGGTGGGAGTCGATTAAAAAAATTAATCAAATTAATTACAGGCTGTGTAAGAATTAATCTTGATTAATCGTATGTAATCGCACACGTAAATTTGCCCCAAATCGCAAATGTTTTTTTTTTTTTTTAAAACGGTTTTAGTGGGCGACAGAATCAAATAATAGACATGGACATGAATATTGTAAACTGAAGCTGTTTTAATTTCTGAAAAAAGCTTTTAAACTGCATTTGAATTCAAAACAGAAACAAAAATATCATCCCTGGTTAAAATTGGGCAGACTTAAAAATAAAGTGGTAGTTTAAGTACTTTAAGTACATTTTCAGAATAGTATTGTCTTTAAATAATAATAACCAAAATTTCACCATAAAGTGCAGTTTTTCTTCTTAAAAAAATAAGTCAGAAACATAAAAGGTAATTTGACCAGCTTACTCTTTAAACTCTTAGTAACATTAGCCAAAATTATTTTGTACATTAGGCTAAAACAGTGTGATCATTGAGCATTTTGTAATTAGATGTATTTAGAATTACTAACGGTCACGGAAGTCCAATGATCCCCAGTAAGAGCCACAAAGTCCGCATTCTGTAATGCATCTAATTTTGCTTGCTTTTCAGTGTGCACAAAACCACGCTTTTATCAAGGCTTCGCTTGGGTAGTCGAAATGATCAGTCGTAGGAACGCTTTATTCCGACTGTAACATTTTTGTAGCTGTGATGTGTGCATCAGTGTAATGGATGTACCAGGAAATCATGCATTGACAAAAGTTCCCGTTTGCTTGGAATTGAAAGTGTGATTAAATGCGTTATTTTTTAACGCGTTATGGAGTACATGCATCGAAGCTTCTCAGCTGTGCTTGTGCTAAGAAAGGGAAAATTTTAAAAATAATGTAACATGATTCTGCGTTAACCTAATATTTTTTCATACGTCCCAAACCAAGGAGATGCGAAGGTAAAATGAATCGGGTAGCGCGCGTACATAGTCAGTACATCTCCTCTCGGGAATAGAACCTCGAATGTCGGCGTTAGAGGCGAAGACTCTACAATTGCGCCACAGCGTGTGGCTTGTCTATGCTAAAGTATGTATTGTAGATCGGGGTATATATATACATTTATATATATATACCCGTGTACCGCAGTGGAGAAGTAGAAGTTATGAAAAAGAAAAGGGAACATTTTAAAAATAACGTAACATGATTGTCAATATACAGTAATTGTTTTGTGAGTGTTATTGAATGTTGCTGTCATCAAGGATTTGATTATCATTATTTCTTTCAATCAGGCTCGTATTTGTAGGATGTGTTCAAGTTATGAAAAAGAAAAGGGAACATTTTAAAAATAACGTAACATGATTGTCAATATACAGTAATTGTTTTGTGAGTGTTATTGAATGTTGCTGTCATCAAGGATTTGATTATCATTATTTCTTTCAATCAGGCTCGTATTTGTAGGATGTGTTCAAGTTACATTCCGTGTTTGTCAATCATTGTAAAGATAAGAGGTTTCATTCATCAATTAGTTCCTTACTGCATCAATAAACAACTCGTCTTCCTTTTTATCTGTGATGTGACAAACTGCATACACGGGTTTTTTTTCTCGCTGTCTTCCTTTAGCAGGACATTCACTTTTTCCACCGTGTGCTTTGTTTCCGCAGTAGCTGCACTTATGAATATGATTGTATGTATAAGACGCTTCATATTTTTTTGCTGCCTTCTCAATTGTGTAATTCGGTTTTTGTTCAGCACTCTTTGGAACTGTTGCTTTTTGTCTGTGCACTGCGTCAGTTCACGTGAGCCGCTTGGTGTTCTTGCATCGAAGGTTCCCAGCTGTACTGGTGCCATCTCGTGTAATGTCAGCTAAGACCCGGCACTTAAGTTTCTCTCGCAGTTTCAATGAGTTTGTGCCAAACACCACCCTGACCATCTCATCTTCCTCTGCATAAGCACAGTCCTTCACACGTGAATATTTACCGGCAGTGTTTGTATTGGATTGCCGCTGATGGACGGCCTTATATGGGCAGGCACTAAATTACAAACGCTAGTGGCAGCCTGTCTATGAACTTAATTTAATATAAACTTACGGTTCACGCCGTGCTTTGTTTCCGCAGTAGCTGTACTTATGAATATGCTTGTATGCATCATTTGCTTCATAATGTTTTTCTGCCTTCTCAATTGTGAAATGGCGTTTTGTGCTCATCGCTGTTTGGAGTTCTTCCTTGTTCTCTACGTGCTTACGTAGGAGGCGTGATGATGTCACACGAAACTCCGCCCCCCACGGCCATCTCCAACTCAAGACTCCATTACATTATATGGGGAAAAATAGCTTCCAGTTATAACCCTTATGCATAGAATTTCGAAATGAAACCTGCCAAACTTGTGTAAGTAAGCTGTAAGGAATAAGCCTGCCAAATTTCAGCCTTCTACCTACATGGGAAGTTGGAGAATTAGTGATGAATGAGTGACTGAGTGAGTGAGTGAGGGCTTTGCCTTTTATTAGTATAGATATATATATATATATATATTCAGATATATATATAAATATATATATATAAATAGATATGACAACAACACTCATATCAATGACAAAACAATTACATTAACAATCGTCTTACGTTATTTTTAAAATGTTTTTCTTTTTCATAACTTCTTTAACACACTACTTCTCCGCTGCGAAGTGCGGGTATTCTGCTAGTATATATATATATATATATATATATACACACACTAATAAAAGGCAAAGCCCTCACTCACTCACTCACTGACTCACTGACTCATCACTAATTCTCCAACTTCCCGTGCAGGTAGAAGGCTGAAATTTGGTAGGCTTATTCCTTACAGCTTACTTACAAAAGTTAAGCAGGTTTCATTTCGAAATTCTACACGTAACGGTCGATAATGGTCGACAACGTCCGCCATGTTGAACTTTCTTATTTATGGCCCCATCTTCACGAAATTTGGTAGGCCGCTTCACTGCGCTAACCAAAACCAATGTACATACTTATTTCGGTGGTATGACGCCACTGTCGGCCGCCATATTGAACTTTTCAACAGTCTTTGTTACTTATGGGCCCATCTTCAAGAAATTTGGTACGCGGGTTCCCAACGCTAACTGAATCCTACTTACATACATATATACGTTCATAGCCTGCAGCTCAGTCACCGTGTGAAGCGGCATTGGGTCCCCCATCCCAACACCTCACACGTTGTTGGCTGCCTGCCTATATAAGGCCATCCGTCGCTCCAATCTCTACATTCCCATCCTTGCTTCGCCATGGGATTCACGTCTCCCTGCTGATAACTACAGCCTTTTTATTTAATCCACGGCTTCTCCGCTGTTTTATTGTTCATTTATTACGATTGCAGTTATTGTGTAGGTATTTTAGACTTAATTTACATTGTTCAGGTACCCATTTCCTTTATCATTCCAACCATACCCGCATTAACATGTCTATCGAGGTGATCACCATCGATCAAAGAACTGTCACTTACCGAGTGGTTTCCATGCCCGGAGATGGCACCTATCTTTTCCATTCCCTTTGTTACATATTGCACAGCCATATCAGGCTCACTCTTGATATCTGGAGAAACATTGTGTCTTATATATTGAATGACTGGGACAGGTTCAAGGTGTGGACTGATGATGGCACAGGAGATAATTATACTACACAGGAGCACTATAAGAGTGAAATGCTTAAGCCCTTCACCTATGCATTTGCATGTGAGTTGATGGCTGCCGCTGAATTGTTCGGTTGTCACTTTCAAGTGTACCGAAATGGCCAAATATTTTACACCTTTGGACAACCGCCAATGCCTCTTAAACCTCTTAGATTCACAGGTGACGATTTCAGTAGTGGACACTTTGATGTTTATTAATGTTTAAACTCTCAAAAGCTGGATGTGAAGTTATCGAAGAAACTGGTTGTATACTTACAACGCTTGACCGATGCCGAATGTCACTTCAACACAAGTCCTACAAATACTGTTGTAATTGAAACAAACCATGAAACTCAAACCGATTATGACAGCAGCAATCCAAGCTGTGAGATTTGAAACAAGACTACTGTTCACATGGCCAACTGTACTTGCATGCTTAAGAGTAAGCTCAGCGCACAGCTTGGTCATATTACAACCGGAGGGCCGAACTCACAATGTGGTATACAAAGAGATCCTTAACAAATAATTATTGATATATTTTCCCTCAGTTTAAAAAGGTTTAATTTTCTTCTTCTTCTTTTATTTTTTTTATTAATTTTATTACAATCCATACATACCAATCAAGTTTTTACAAAAAAAAAAGAATTATGTTAAGAACAGATCGATCCCCACTCCTGAGAGAGAGAGCAAGCCAAACGGCGTAAAATTTAAGGCTTGTAAACATACCTAAATTAATAAATTCTCTGTACTTTATAAACTTATTTTAAAATATTACTGATTAGATCCTGCCATGTTTTGAAAAAAAGATCCTCTGAGTATTTGATTTTTTCCAATTTCAAATAATATAACACATCGGTTTCCCACTGACTTAAAAGAGGAGAGTTTGGGTTCTTCCAGTTTATCAGAATAAGTCTGCGTTCCAAGAGTGTAGTGAATGCAATCACAATTTGTTTGTCCTTTTCCACTTTAAGCCTCTCTGGAAGAACCCCAAACACAGCTGTTAATGGGTTAGGAGGGATTGTGAGTCCAAGGCTGTCTGAGAGGTAATTAAACATTTTTGTCCAGAATAATGTTAATTTGGTGCAGGCCCAGAACATGTGACCCAGTGAGGCTGGGGCTTGGTTGCAACGTTTGCAGGTTGGATCATGCCCTGGAAACATTTTGGAGAGTTTTAGTCGAGACAGATGTGCTCGATATATAATTTTGAGTTGTATAATTGTATGCTTTGCGCATATGGAGCTCGAGTGATTTCTCTGCATTGCTACTTTCCACTCCTTTTCTGATATATTAATTGAGAGATCTTTTTCCCAGTGTCCTCTTGGATCTTTGAAAGGAAGGGATTATAAAATGATTTCATATATTGTAGAGATGGAGTCTAATTCCTTGAGATTGAGCAATATTTTTTCCAGCGTGGATGAGGGTGCAAGATGAGGACAATCTGGAAGGTTCTGTTTAACAAAGTTCCTGATTTGAAGATAGTGAAAGAAATGCGTAGCTGGAATGTTAAATTTGGAATGTAATTTTTCATAGAATGCAAAGACGTTGTCTATATAAAGATCTCTAAGCAAGTTAATTCCAATTTTTTTCCAGATATTAAAAACTGCATATGTTTGCGAAGGTTGAAAGAGGCGGTTCTCTTGCAGGGGTGCCACAGATAGAAGCTTCTCCATCTTAAAATGCTTTCTACATTGGTTCCAGATTCTAAGTGAGGAGCACAATTAGGTTATTAGTGTATTGCCGATAACATGTGTTTATTGGAGCGCAGAGCAAGGAATACAAAGAAGTACTGCAGGACTTTACTTCTATTGTGGTCCATGCCTGTGTATGTTCTTCTATTTATGTTGTTTCGAAATGAAACCTGCTTAACTTTTGTAAGTAAGCTGTAAGGAATTAGCCTGCCAAATTTCAGCTTTCTACCTACACGGGAAGTTGGAGAATTAGTGATGAGTCAGTGAGTCAGTCAGTCAGTCAGTGAGGGCTTTGCCTTTTATTATTATAGATTATCATACATTTACATGCAACTCAAGGTGCTTTCCACAGATTAATCAACAAAAACAATAAAGATATACTATAGTTACCATAGTTACTTGGATATTATAATTAATTACTATTACGACTGTTTGTAATAATTTTAAGTTAAAGGAAAACCAACCTTAAACAACCAACCTTAAACAAAATATAAACACTAAAATGTAAAACAAACATTCACTCTTATCAGAAACAGGTTCATCTTGTTTTCTAATTAAAGCCTTGTACATAAAGATGGCAAGAGAACAACCAGATATAATTTACATATATATATACATAAATATATATGCAATATATATTTACATTTGATTTGGGCATGTGAACATAAGAACAGATTAGTACAGGCAGTTATATGTTATTAAAATTTAATGAAAAGATACAAAAGCAAATACAACAGTCCATAGCAGTTTCAGTTGATTTAGTATATATATGGAGTTCTTGATTCAAATCAAATACTTAAGTCTGATGGAAATCAGTTTCTGCTTTGTATTAATGTATTAGTGTATTAATAACCTAGGCCAACTGGTTGCCCACCCTCCACTGCGCACAGTTGATACAGTTAGTAGGCCTTCTTGTTTCCTCCACTACCCCTGGTGACTGCAGAATCGGGCACTTTAAGCAGGTGTGGATGATGCTATACGCTATGCACAAAGATTGGGAGCCTAAAAACATAAAGTAAGCAGTGGATTAATGGCACGTATATATTTATACGTGAAAGAGCTAAATTAATCCTCAGATCACTATGTAATGTTTTAATTACTGGAAGGCCAGATTAAAAAATGGGTTTAGAAGAAAAGGCTATCCTCCCATTCATCATTGTGCCCACATAAAATGATTTAGAGTCATGCTGTTGTGTGCTGTCATTCATTGTGGTAACTATAAAAACAGTACAGTGATTTCTCTGGTAGGGAGATAGAATGAACGATTGAATAAGCAAACAAAATTTATTTGTTCCCAGTGGGATATTTGTTAGCGGCACATGTTATGTGATGGTGACACTATAGGCTGCCTTACAAGAAGTATAGAGCATAAAATGATTTATTTTCATTGTTTTTAATTTATATAGACACCTGCTGTCATTAAGGCTGTTGCTATTGTTACTACCTTTGTCATAAAATGGGACATCATAAAGTCTGGAAGCTTTAAGTAAGGTTAGTTTCATGGAACACACCATCCCATCATCCTACAGTTTTAGATTTTAATATGTATGATATCGAATATGATACTGTAGGATGCCAGAAAGTGAAAGTTATTTGGTCTAATTTGACTAAACTGTTTGACGTTGCTTATTCTAAAGTGCTGTGCATTCTTTAAGGTTTATTTTCTCCAAGTTTGCTGTTTACGTTTTTGTGTTTCTCTTTCTTTTTTAACATATCACACTGTGAATTTTGTCATGTGGGTTCTTTGTTAGACCCCAATTAAAGTCATGCTAACCAATGTTTATGGATCTCTTTTTTAAAATTTACTGTGTTTTACTAATGTGTATATTTGCAAAATTTTATTAGTTTTATACTTTTTCACAGCTTTAACTTTAGATATGTATAAATGCTCTGAGCTTATTCTCTGTGAAAAATGCCTTTTAACATTGAACTGAATTGAACTTAACCTTGAAGAAAGTAAATGTAAGGCAATAAAACATCTGCAGTGTGCCTGGTTCATTAATGTTTACCATTATTATTGGGTAAGGAATGTTGATGATGGTTTCACTCTTATTTTTTGTCTTTGTGGAACAAGTAACCATACAGTCATAGAGCTCTTAATGTTTTGGTGAAAACATCCATGAGGCAATTTTGCATTGTATTTGGGAAGTAGGAAAGACAAATCTCTTCTACTGGGAAAATACTGCAAACATTTGTTTTCAGTTCTTTAAATCTGAAAGAAATAAAAAAGACCCTGGCTTATTATAGATATATGCGAATTTTAGCTGTCACGTTCAATTAGTCATTAACTATACAGTAACATTGTCACATTACTCATTTACTTATTTTAAGAAATAGTTTATGGACTGTAAGGTTCCTTTATCTTGTTTATTGTTAACTCAATGTATTTATTGAGTTGCAAAAATAAGTGTTCATCTGTATATGTAAAAATACTTCAGTACAGTATTTCTATTATACTTCTATATAATTCAGGTATATAGGCAAATTATGGTAGCAGTAAGGTCAGTTTACAGACCAAATCAAATCTCCAGCAAGAAATATTTGCCCAATGATGAGCTTCTGGTGGTCATATACCTGGTACAGTCAAACATATTATCTGGTTTTTGCACAGTTTACATGCAGAAGATACCCGTGACTATGCAAATAGACCTGGAATTTTAATAGTATTATCCAGGGATTGGTACAACCCAAAGCAGATATGTGAATCAACCAAGGATGGCTGAAAAAGATGATTTGTGTATTGGAATTGCAAAGTTAGAGTCCTAACCTTAACCTGATTGAGATGTGTGTGGCATGACCTGAAGCGGACTGTGGAATCAAGACAACATAGAAACTGATTAACTGAAGATTATTTATAGAGAGCAATGGACCAAAAATAATCCTTGATGTTTGCACAAGTCTTATAAGCAGCTATAGGAAATGTTTGGTGGAGGTTGTTGCTGCTAAAGGAGGATCTACAAACTGTTGAAATCAAGGGATCAGTTACTTGTCTCAGCTAGTAATTACTCAGTGTGCTAAATAAAGTCTTGAAAAGTGCAACTGTTAATGTGCTATTAGTTTAGTCAGATTGTGCTTTTCTATAACTGTGACCCGGTTGAAGACCAGACCAGTTAGTAATGAATGCACAAATCCAGGTAATTCTAAAGGGTTCATACTTATTTCTTGCAACTGTATACAAGATAACCCATATGTAAACGTAACAAAAATCTGATTTTCATTACCATTTATAGTGACACACTACTTTTTATGTACTGTATGTATGCTGCACACTGGACCAGGATGCTGCTTTTGTTTCACAATGTGGAATATATATTTTTACTTGATTTACATTCAAAACTGAACCAGTCGATTACATACTGTAGTAGAATGCACAATGCCAAATGCTCTATAAATTGCCATCCCAGTGTAAGTGGTGCACTACCAGTGGGCAGTATTATGGGATATAAGAAGTTCTTTTTCTTTTTTTAACATCCATCCATCCATTTTCCAACTCTCTATCTCCTAACTACAGGGTCACGGGGGTCTGCAGGAGCCAATCGCAGCCAACACAGGGAGCAAGGCAGGAAGCAATCCCCGGGCAGGGCACCAGCCCACTGCAGGGCATGCACACACCAAGCACACACTAGGGACAATTTAATATCGCCAGTGCACCTAACCTGCATGTCTTTGGACTGTGGGAGGAAACCCACGCAGACATGGGGAGAACATGCAAATTACACGCAGGGAGGAACCGGGAAGGCACGTATGCCTTTTTTTTTTTTTTTTATTGTTTTTATTAAAATCAAATAACATTTCATACTAGCAAGTCAAGTTTAATAAAACTAGGTTTAAAACAAGTCTTTTGAAGGTTTTTGAACAGAAAAAGCATGAAAACAGGATGTGTGCAATATTTATTCACAATTCTAGGAGAATATAGTCCTCCTGAGGTATGTGGAACCATGGAACTATGCTGGAAACTGGCTCTTTTAAAAACAATGGAAGTCTCAGGAGTACATGAACATTAGAGGCAGTACACCAAGCTCAGACCTTGTATTCCTTAAGCATAAAGGGTGCTACCTTTAAATCCAGAAATTATTATGGGACATGATTAGAAGTAATTCCTGGAAGTGGTATAAAGCTGCATTACATCCATAAGACATTTGAGCTTGAAGTCAGATGTGGACAGAGTGGTGAGTCGATGGCTGACAGAAGGATGAGAGGCTGGAGAAAAGAAAAGAAAGCTTGAAGCTATATTGGAATAAGGGGTTTAATTGTATTTTTCAGTGGGCGAATGAACCAACCAAGCCACCAGACAAACATGGGTACGAAACCGGTTTTGTTTAAGGCTCCGCTCTTTTTTGGTTGTTTATTTCTTTGTTTGATACTTTGATTTTATCCCCTTCTCAGTGTTTATGTTACTAAACCATCCTTTTTTTTATAACTTTGCTCCCCTTGGTATCCATTCTGAATTTAGGAATAACTTAAGTACATCCCCTTTATTCCACTTCATTTGTTTTATAATAAAAGGCCAGTCACTTTAGTGAAGGCATAATCTTGAGTCGCTGTCTGAAGTTCAGTGGGATAAGATGGCAGTGTAATTAGGGAACAGTGAGGCAGCATGCACTTTTATAGTGGACTATTGGGTTAGAAACTGATTTCTACTGTAAATGTTTTGTTTAATCTTACATTTACATAGGTCATCGTCCATCCAGAAATGTCTAAATTCCATCAGGAAAAGATCATGAATTTAGCATCAAGTCTATTGCTATGTTGTTAAATATTGTAAATAAAAATTATACTGTATATACAATATCCTTTGGAAAATATGACAAGTATAGCAACTTAAAACTTAAAACAGCATTAATTTTAATTATGTATAATATCAAAATCTTATCAAAAGTTATCTAGCACTGCATCTGCTACATTTTATCCCCGGAAAAGTATAAAGTGTTTTAATTATTAAAATGTATGTTATGATGATGATGATTAATATTATAAACTGATTTGTAAATCAAGTAGAAGTAACAAGACACAAGATCAGCAAATATCATTTGAAAAGGCAAGATAACTATTTTTCATTGATTGCTAATGTGCAGTACATGAACAGAAGATGGCTGTTTTCCAGACTCTTTACAATATGTCTACTATTGTGGGTAGCTGAGTATTAGGTGATCTCTTAATAATGTATTTAGTTGCTTGATGTTCAGATTCACTTCTATATAGTTTCTGTACTTGTGTAACTATGGTCAGATGTATGCTTGATTTTTTTTTTTCTTCTTTTTCTTTTTTATACTTTAATCCTTGGACTAATGTCTATGTTAGCACAAATGACTTTTTGTAGTAACACAGTGTAATACTGTAATGTTGATTAATTTTGTGACTGAATGCTGATCAGGCAAAGAGTTGAAACAATGGAAGAAATAGGTGGCAGACTTGCCATTGTCCATACATTTTTAAGCGGCCTCACGGAAATGATTATGTGGGTTTGTATCCACTAGAGGGCTGTCTGACACATAGGGAGGTGGTCAGGGTTAACCCGTAGAGTGGATGGAAAGCCATTGGATAGTTTTACTTCAAAAATACACAGTGGGAACGAGACTGTCTGAAAAATCCTGATGGACCAAACACAAGGCAAGTAAACTTTCTCCAGACCATTTGGTGCTAGCAGAGTGGCCTCTGTTTGGAACAAGTGGAATCCTATTATGAATTGGTGAGGTTGGAGAGCACTTATCTCACAATGTGTCACTGGCCTTATACTTGTGCTTCAGAACTTAGGGATGCATAGATATCTGGAGCCAGCAGAAGAAGATCTGTAGGCAAGGCTGCTAGAGACTCTGGGTAATTTCTAACCTGACAACTGCTTAGAAAATAATTCTGAAATACTGTTTTTAAGCTAACCTGTGGCCAAAGGGCTTTTAAGCTTAGAGTCAAAAGAAAATTTGGGTTGGGGCTTAATTAGGCAGGATGGTGGTATTACTAATTTTTATGAGAAAGAAGGAGAATTTGAAGGTGAGACTGTTGGTGTTCCTGTGTACGGTGTTTTTTCCATGGTTGGTCAGTCCAAAAGCTATCCTGCCCGATAGACTTGGTCCAAATCCCTTTAGTAAGGCTTACTTCAACAGATGGGTCTTTATTTCTTTCTTTGTGTTCTCCCACTTATATCCCTCTAATGTACTTATTTTGGTATACTACATCAGTTATTTATAATAAAGAACTATTCTCCTTTGAGCAGGTATTTCACACAGAGGTGCCCTATCAGAACACAGGTAAATTACTGATTGTAAAACTTTATTTCAAGTGTATTCTTGATGTTGGATAAATAGTGATTTTCACCTAAAAGATGATTGTTATTATTATTATTATTATTATTTAACCATAATCAGTACTTGGAGTACACATAAGCTATATTATTAAATTATGGTGTGAAATTGGGTTTACAATTTTTCCAGTAAATATTCATCTAGTGGTGGATGCAACGCAAGTACTACTCTAGATGGATGCTAGTTATTTTATGGAGATAACACAAATGTAAAGAGAATAAATTAAAATCTTATATTTCATTTTTCCTATTAGTTCTTGTATGAGACTGATTTTCAAATAGTACTGATCAGGAACATTTTTGATACATTCGTACTAAATCTGGAACAATGTTATGTAGTGAACCATGTAACTTTTAGACCATGCGTGACATTAAAATAACAATGCAATAGTGTGTACCTGTTTTTTTAAAAACATGGCACCATACTTGAGATAGGTGGCCGACTGAGTTTGATCCATACTTTTCTAAGTGGACCCATAGAAATCAGTTTAAAAGTGCTTAAAAACCGGAGAAGTAATTTATTGCTTAATTCTTATCCAAGCAGTAAAGTCTTAGTACCAAATATTGTTTAAACAATTTTTCAATGCAATGTCTTAAAAATGGCTAGTTAATGTGTTGAGTGTAGCAACATAATTGTTAACACAGAAGAAATCCATTTGTGTGGAAAGATTGATAGCAGTGATTTTACTGTTGTTTTTTGGGGGGCGGGGGTGTCAAATGAAACCTCAGTGTCAGCTTAAGAAGTAATATACAGGAAAAGACTTGGGTGTCCTTGGCAGCTGTTAATACTACCCTGGGCCACCCACAAACTGCATAGTGAGGGGTCAGTTGAGGGAACAGCTAGCTAAACTGTTGTCACCTAAACAAACACTGCTACCCTCCCACTACCACTGCCTACTTCCTTGCTGTAACATACAATCTCAGAAGGTGAGAATTTTGGAGGCAGGCTTTTCTTATCAGTCATTAGGAGTATTTTTTTTCACAATTTGGTCCTCAGGTCCACAGTTTCATGGTCACATTTGCATAAATAATTAGAGGAGGAAGTCATCAGACAGTAAATTGAGCAGTAAATTAACTTCGACTACTACAGTTTCGAAGTTAAAGCTATCTGTAAGGAAATATTCAGCAAAAGCTTTCCTAATCTGATATGAATAACATTATTATGTGAAAGCAGCATAATTCATTTCGGGGCTATGGGAAATGTAGCTTATGCCAGCACCATCATATGGAATGTTGGAATTAATCCTAGACAGGTTGCCAGTCCACCACAGGGCAGAGCTGCAGACATTATCCACATTCACTTCAATTTAGAGTTATCAGTCTACCTGACAAACACATGTTTTGATGTAGAAGCAAGATTGCAATACCCAGTGAAATATCTATGCACACATGAGCAAATAGATCAGTGACTTTAAAGCCCATGAAGAAGACGTGCTATTGTACTATCCTGTCATTCTGTACATAATGTATCAGTATATACATATAAAACTCATATATATAAAATGTTTGATAACTTTTTTTTAAAGGCTAACGGTACTATACTGTGAGTGCTGTGCAGAGTGGAGGCAGAATCTCTGTGCTTTTCTCAGTTGATTCTGGGGTTCGTCAGGGGTGTGGTCTTGCTCCTCTTGCATGGACTGGGTGTTGGGCAAGTTCGTGGGGTCTAGCGTCTATTGGGCATGTGTTGGTGAAGAAAGATTCACTGTTCTTGACTTTGCCGACGATGCTGTGACCTTCACAGAGCCAATGGAGGCTCTTATAGGGGCTCTCGAGAGACTTATTGAGGAGCTTGAGTGTCCTGAATAAAAACCAAGATTCAGGCCTTTAATAACCTCTTAGGCACAGCCATTAGCAGTGTGTCTGTCTATGGAGAGAGTGTCGACCTTGTCGAGAGGTTTACTTACTTCAGCAGTGACATTCGTTTTTTTTTGTGACTATTCTTAAGATGTCATTAGATGGATTGGGAGAGCATGGGGGGTCATGAGGTCTCTGGAAAGGGGTGTGTGGCGCTCATGATATCTATGCAAAAGGACGAAAGTCCAAGTCTTTAGAGTCCTGATGCTTTCTGTATTGCTATATGGTTGCGGGACATGGATACTATCAAGTGACCTGAAATGAAGTCTAGACTCCTTCGGTATTGTGTCTCTTCAGAGAATCCTTGGGTACCGCTGGTCTGACTTTGTGCCAAATGAGCAATTGCTCATGGAGTCCCGAATGAGACACATTACCTACATTGTGACAGAGCATTAATTACGGCACTATGGCCATGTGGCGCGATTCCCTGGGGGTGATCCAGCTTGCAGGATTGTCATTGTTGAGGACCTGAGCGGCTGGACTAGGCCAAGGAGATGCCCACGTAACACCTGTCTGTGGCAGTTAGATGGTCATTTCTGGAGGGTGGGACTAGACTGCGTGTTTGCCTGGGGTGTTGCCCACCAGGATCCGGAGCTATTTTGTCATGTAGTGGATGCGGCAACGCACGTACTGGTGCATGCTCCTCAGCCTGACCTGATCTGACTTTTTATAATACAAATATACACAGTATGACGTGATAATAATAATGTAAATACATGCCCATGTTACAAAGTTGAGCATCTATTTTTTGAACTTGCAAAAATTATCTGAGAAGAAGGAATTATGATACAGTGTTAGCACTACCTATGTGCAGGCTATATATATGAAAACACTATTTTTTAGATTTTGACTTTTAGTAGGCATGTCTATTATTCTTACTGTAGGATTTACCTGTTAATAGTGTGTTGTCCACAGTGTTTTAATTCTGCAGTTGTTATTTCTGTTATATCTAAATTATTTTTCCCATCTGTCCTTATAAACTTTTTCTATCATTGCAGTAAGATTCATAGCTTTCTGATTCTGTATGCAGTTAGATTAAGTAGTAGGGTATTAAATACATATAAACATAAACTGTATTTACTCACGGTTTCTCTAAATTAACAGTTTTAACATTTCTTGTTTACTTTTATCTGATGCTCTTTATGAACAAAGCTGTTCACAAGGTAAATTACAGGTATACACTAGGTCAACAAATGCATCCTTAATAGTTATATTTTGGTGGCAGCTTTTTTTTTAAGGTGTATATGAGTATCCTGGTAAACAGGCAGACATCAGGCAGCAAATGGTTTATCATGTAGGGGCAAGACCCAGCAAGGCTTTAGGAGAGAAAAGCAGATACCACACACTGACATAGGCAATGTAAATTGTTATGCCAGTGTGGAAGGAAGGAAGGGCACTGCCAAGGGTGGCAAATATCCTATATATGCACTGAATGCCACTAAATGACCAGATATTGCCACACAGCTAGGTGATCTGGGAGAAATGAGCAATGCTTCCCCTGGTGTTGGGGTGCAGAAAGCCCAGCAGATGCAAAAAATATGGAGACAAAGGCAGCTAGAAAGTGCTCCAGCCCAGTGTCTATGTTGTAAAATTACAGCTGTCCTTCACCCCAAAATGATTCTGAAGTAGAGTTAGTACATAACTTGGTTTCCAGGTTCACCATTTATAAATGACAGGACCAATGAAATAACATTTACACATAAATTTATGCCAGGACGCAACAGGTAGGAGAAAGAAAAAACAGAAATAAAAGACAGAAAGAGAGCAAGATGTCAGGGGAGTGTTTCACTGGTTGTAAAAACAGACTCAAAGAGGCTGTGTTTCTGTTGTTTTAATTTTGCCCATATAAAGGAAATCACGTATTGTTCATCCCTCCCATGAACAACAGTTTATTTTAATAAAGTGTTTGTGAATATCGCAATACTCTGCAAAATGCATTGAAGTCAATGGGGAAGGGCTAACTGAACTAGATTTGACTGGATTATAATGGTGCCCTGAGCTCTAAGGAAGTGTCTGCCAACTATACTGAACTGATTATTGTGTCCAAAAAGGTAACTTGAGCTATGCCGCAGCAGTGGAAATAGCTGCACCATCATGCCTCAATGAGAGCAATAATATATTTTGTCAAAATAAAGTTGAAATGCTGAAATCGTAGTCAAAAGTCAGAAAAAATACATAGGTCATTTAAAGGTAGAAAATTCAAAGTGACGTGTCATGAGTGAAGCCACACGCTGGCCCAACCTATTTTTTTAAGTCGTGCTGAAGGCTCTCCAAACTGTCTGTCCTGATGCATTACACTTTTTCTTCTATCACACAGATAAAAATCCCTTGTAAATATTAATAAATTTTTTGTTATTATTATTATTTCTTAGAGTCTCCAGTGTGCTCTTTCAAGGTTTGTTTTTTATTTCCACGTGGCTAAATATGCATGCATAGAGCACGTGCCTCCTTCTCTTATACTGATGTGGAACTCAAAGATCGACCTGCACATTTGGCAACAAGCAGAGATAACTCATTGTTTATGCTGTACAGTAAGACCTCTACTTAAAAACCTTCAAGTTACAAACTTTCAAAGAGGTGAACATGCCTATCCAATAAATTAAAAAATTATTTAAATAAGTGAAAAATTTAAAATCGTAACTGCAAATTTTGAGGCAGCGCATAAATGAGTTCACGTCTGCTGCTAGGCAGAGTGCAAAACCAATGCTTTATTGCCTGCATACGTAGTCACATGCATGCATCCTCTATAAGTGGTTATCCTTTTGGCTATATCTTGTTTTATGCTGAGTTAATACTCTTGATTTTAAGCCCAAAATGTCCGGAAATGATGCGTAAAACCAATGGTAATATACAGTGCATCCGGAAAGTATTCACAGCGCATCATTTTTTCCACATTTTGCTATGTTACAGCCTTATTCCAAAATGGAATTAAATTCATTTTTTTTCCTCAGAATTCTACACACAACACCCCATAATGACAATGTGAAAAAAGTTTACTTGAGGTTTTTGCAGATTTATTAAAAATAAAAAAAATTGAGAAATCACATGTACATAAGTATTCACAGCCTTTGCCATGAAGCTCAAAATTGAGCTCAGGTGCATCCTGTTTCCCCTGATCATCCTTGAGATGTTTCTGCAGCTTAATTGGAGTCCACCTGTGGTAAATTCAGTTGATTGGACATGATTTGGAAAGGCACACACCTGTCTATATAAGGTCCCACAGTTGACAGTTCATGTCAGAGCACAAACCAAGCATGAAGTCAAAGGAATTGTCTGTAGACCTCCAAGGCAGGATTGTCTCGAGGCACAAATCTGGGGAAGGTTATTTGCTGCTTTGAAGGCCTCAATGAGCACAGTGGCCTCCGTCATCCATAAGTGGAAGAAGTCTGAAACCACCAGGACTCTTCCTAGAGCTGGCCGGCCTAAACTGAGCGATCGTGGGAGAAGAGCCTTAGTCAGGGAGGTGACCAAGAACCCGATGGTCACTCTGTCAGAGGTCCTCTGTGGATAGAGGAGAACCTTCTCTGCAGCAATCCACCAATCAGGCCTGTATGGTAGAGTGGCTGGACGGAAGCCACTGCTTAGTAAAAGGCACATGGCAGCCCGCCTGGAGTTTGCCAAAAGGCCCCTGAAGGACTCTCAGACCATGAGAAACAAAATTCTCTGGTCTGATGAGACAAAGATTGAACTCTTTGGTGTGAATGCCAGGCGTCATGTTTGGAGGAAACCAGGCACCGCTCATCACCAGGCCAATACCATCCCTACAGTGAAGCATGGTGGTGGCAGCATCATGCTGTGGGGATGTTTTTCAGTGGCAGGAACTGGGAGACTAGTCAGGATAAAGGGAAAGATGACTGCAGCAATGTACAGAGACATCCTGAATGAAAAACCTGCTCCAGAGCACTCTTGACCTCAGACTGGAGCAACGGTTCATCTTTCAGCAGGACAATGACCCTAAGCACAGCCAAGAAAATCAAAGGAGTGGCTTCAGGACAAGTCTGTGAATATGCTTGAGTGGCCCAGCTAGAGCCCAAACTTGAATCCAATTGAACATCTCTGGAGAGATCTTAAAATGGCTGTGCACCAATGCTTCCCATCCAACCTGATGCAGCAAAGAGGAATGGGCAAAACTGGCCAAGGATAGGTGTGCCAAGCTTGTGGCATCATATTCATAAAGACTTGAGGCTGTAATTGCTGCCAAAGGTGCATCCACAAAGTATTGAGCAAAGGCTGTGAATACTTATGTACATGTGATTTCTCAGTTTTTTAATTTTTAACAAATTTGCAAACACCTCAAGTAAACTTTTTTCACGTTGTCATTATGGGGTGTTGTGTGTAGAATTCTGAGGAAAAAAATGAATTTAATCCTTTTTGGAATAAGGCTGCAACATAACAAAATGTGGAAAAAGTGATGCACTGTGAATACTTTCCGGATGCACTGTATTGCTAAGAAGCGCCAGTCAATAATGATGGAAACAAAAGTCAAAATAATTGAGAGAGTTGAGCAAGGGGAAAAGCACAGGTGAGAAAACAGCAAGTGAACACAGCCAAGTCAGCGGC
The DNA here is from genome assembly GCF_016835505.1 of Polypterus senegalus. Lineage (NCBI taxonomy): Eukaryota > Metazoa > Chordata > Cladistia > Polypteriformes > Polypteridae > Polypterus > Polypterus senegalus. The sequence continues at coordinate 128,604,542 of NC_053160.1, forward strand.
CAGTTTTAAATGTTCCCTTCATCAACCAGTGGGCAACAGACATGTTACGTGGTGAGCCTCGGATCTTGCAGTTGTACTGGTGGCGGAAAAGCGATCCCTGTCTACATGTCGGTGCACAGCACAGTTGCAGGGTGAGGGTTGGTGTCTCTAAAATCTCACAGTAAGAATATTAATTTTTAAAAGCTGTTTGAACTGTATGTGCACTGCAAATAAAATGTTTTCAATAAGAGCTGAGGAAAGACAAGTATGCTGGGTCTGCATACGTAGGCTTGTTCACTTAGCATTAAGCGAGTCTACTGTACCGAGATCAGCTGATTTAAAACAATGGGAACAAAATATACATTTCTGTTGTTTGTTATTAACTATGCACCATAAATATGTAATGACAAAATACAAATATTAACTTTTAAAAGCACTTTATTATGCACAAATAGCTGTACGTGTACATGTTTTTTATAGGAGTTGGGGGTTGCATTGTGTTTGTTGGGTGCCTAGGCTAACTTTGCTGGACTTATGAACAAATGGAATTGCAAACATTCTCTCAGACCGGAACTTGTTTGTATGTTGAGGACTTGCTTATATGTTTCATAAAAATCTAATTTTGAGAACCTGCATAATGTAGTTATTTTTTCTACCACTAATTAACTTCCACAGAGTTTGCAATGCAGATGATCATCATTATATACCCTTGGGGGAGTGTCCCATCCAATGTTGGCTGTTACAGCTCCATGGGATGTCACGTTGGCCTCACAAAGCATTATGGGGCACCGGGGAAAAAGGTTCTCCTAATATTGGCTGAATTATCAGTAAATAATTCTATGAACAAGGGCAAGCGCGAAAGCAGCAAATTCACTGCAAATGGCACTTTGACAAAATTCATTTATCAGCATTATTCAGGACTGTCAGAAGGGCAAGTGATCTATATGTGTAGGCACATGGTAGAGGGTGGGGTCACTTCAGGTTGGTTTGGATAATATGGGCAAGTTTTTCTTTTCTCGTTTTTGTTGTTTCTGTTTCCCTTTCACATTTTTACCTGTTTAAGTTTTATTATTGAATGTTTGTGCCATTTTTTGATCTTGTAATTTTTTTCTTCCATTGTGGTTTCCCTTTGTCCTTATTTGGGTATAGGAACAGTAAAAGAGACCCTTCTGCAGGGCAGACCAATATGTTTTTGTGTGGATGTATATAATATGAATAAGGCTTATAAGGGGGTTTTCTAGAATAGGGGTTAGGGACACTTAATATTGGCTTAATAAAAAATAAAACATACAATGAGAAAAAATGAACAATAAGACGACAATGTTCTTCTTCATCAGGCATTCCTAGATAGTGTTTGTCCCTTTCTATCACGTGAGGTGCCTAAAGCACTTGCTAACCAATGTATTGCACTAATTGTTGCTTTCATACTTCATTTACCTCCAGCTTTTTGAGCACATGCCTACACCTGTCCTCCTGATTCTAAGTTTAAGTAATACTGGATCAAAATGAGCCTTTGGAGGTCCATCCATATGTCTCTTTTGGGTTGCCCTTTACATGACTTCTATAGTGTTATATCAAGTACTTAAATATGCTCTAAGTAAAGAATAAAATTATTAGGAGGATGTTGCTGATTCAGCTGATGTTTAGTTTGGCATGTCAATTTAACTTAGTCTGAATGCCTATATGTTAAAAGTTACCAGTTGTATCTTCCCTGCACAGTGATCCTGCTATCCAAGAACATTATGGAATGAACCAAGAAATAGTTAAATAAAGATTAGAATAAATCTAAATACTGCACACTCACTCATTTTACAGAATATTTTTTTTACATTTTGCACATTAACATCTAAGAAAGGGACACACCTTTATAGTTTCAATATTTTTTTAAGGATGTCAAACATGCATACTCAAGAAGTGGGTGGCATGGTGGCAGCTCTGCTGCCTCACAGTAAAGTGACCAGGGATCATTTCTTAGGTTTTCCTTGCCTGAAGTTTGCATTATTTGACCATGCCTATACAGGGTTTCTCTGAGTTTCCCTGGTTTCCTCCCATAGTGCAAAGACATACACGTTAATTAATGCTTAACTGGCCCAGCTATGTATTGGTGGTTGTGTGTGTGTATGCACATGTGCATTTGTTGCTTATGTGTTTTCATCCTAGCCTCATAGGCACTTTTCCTTCCTAGCTTCCCCACAACACTATTCTGAATAAGCGGGTTTAGAAAATGGATGGATGGACTAATGGAGGCTTTTTTCTTATTCTGCATGCACAATAGTGGATTCAACTCTCTTGGTGCAAAAACAATGGGTGTAATGATGATTTTGCTTTGTAATTAATGACATGCAGAGACTGGGATCCAATAAGGATTCTTACCCGGCCAGGAGACCAGTAAAATTGAAGTACTGGGGGAGATGAACAAAATAATTTTGCAAAATATTTTCTTCACCAATAAGCTAGGTGGAGCCTTCCTGGGTTAGCATCCCCACAAGGATGTTGTCATGGCATGCTGGAACTAGTAGTTCTGTGAGGCAGTCCTGTTAGGTTCCATGGAGGCTACCGGTAAAGCTGAAGGGATTAATAATACCTACTTTTTATCACTTCTGATTGACCCTTAAGTGTTTCTATCAGGCTATCCCTACCACCAGAAGTACTCCAGGGTCTGGCATCAAAGAAGTTGCTCAACTTCATCCAGGTGACTTGGAGTCCGGTGGAAGGAGAACAACACTCACCTGGGAGTTTGTTGTGTTTGATTAATTCCTTGTTTAAAGCATTTGTGCAACGTATTTTGTATACATAAACCTTTTATTCATACCAGAACTTGTGTCGGTGAGCTTGTGTCTTGGGTTTGAGGTGCTACAGTGCCCCTTGGTGGTTACATCTTCTAGCCACCAGAAGATCTTTTTTGTCAATTGAAGGAGATGGAAATTTGATTTTAAGATATGGATCTTAATAAATAATAATAGCCAAACTTACTTAAATCATATATATATATATATATATATATATATATATATATATATATATATATATAAAATAATAACATAAAATTTATATATAATATACTGTATATACAGTATATTATATATACTGCTCAAAAGAATTAAAGGAACACTTTTTAATCAGAGTATAGCATAAAGTCAATGAAGCTTATGGGGTATTAATCTGGTCAGTTAAGTAGCAGAGGGGGTTGTTAATCAGTTTCAGCTGCTGTGGTGTTAATGAAATTAACAACAGATGCACTAGAGGGGCAACAATGAGATGACCCCAAAACAGGAATGGTTTAACAGGTGGAGGCCACTGACATTTTTCCCTTCTCATCTTTTCTGACTGTTTCTTCACTAGTTTTGCATTTGGCTACAGTCAGTGTCACTACTGGTAGCATGAGGCGATACCTGGACCCTACAGAGGTTGCACAGGTAGTCCAACTTCTCCGGGATGGCACATCAATACGTGTCATTGCCAGAAGGTTTGTTGTGTCTCCCTGCACAGTCTCAAGGGTATGGAGGAGATTCTAGGAGACAAGCAGTTACTCTAGGAGAGCTGGAGAGGGCCATAGAAGGTCCATAACCCATCAGCAGGACCAGTATCTGCTCCTTTGGGCAAGGAGGAACAGGATGAGCACTGCCAGAGCCCTACAAAATGACCTCCAGCAGGCCACTGGTGTGAATGTCTCTGACCAAACAACCAGAAAGACTTCATGAGGGTGACCCAAGGGCCCCATGTCCTCTAATGGGCCCTGAGCTCACTGCCCAGCAGCATGCAGCTCGATTGGCATTTGCCATAGAATACCAGAATTGGCAGATGCACCACTGGTGCCCTGTGCTTTTTACAGATGAGAGCAGGTTCACCCTGAGCACGTGACAGAAGTGAAAGGGTCTGGAGAAGCCATGGAGAACATTATGCTGCCTGTAACATCATTCAGCATGAGCTGTTTGGTGGTGGGTTAATGATTGTCTGGGGAGGCATATCCATGGAGGGTCACACAGACCGCTACAGGCTTGACAAAGGCACCTTGGCTGCCATTAGGTATCAGGATGAAATCCTTGGGCCCATTGTCAGACCCTATGCTGGTACAGTGGCTCCTGGTGCACGACAATTCCTGGCCTCATGTGGTGAGAGTATGCAGGCAGTTCCTGGAGGATGAAGGAATTGATACCATTGACTGGCCACCACACTTTCCTGACCTAAATCCAATAGAACACCTCTGGGACATTATGTTTTGGTCCATCCAATGCCACCAGGTTGCACCTCAGACTGTCCAGGAGCTCAGTGATGCCCTGGTCCAGATCTGGGAGGAGATCCCCCACAACACCATCTGTCATCTCGTTAGAAGCATGCACCGATGTTGTCAGGCATGTATACAAGAACACAGGGACCATACAAAGTGCTGCGTATAATTTTGAGTTGCTGCAATTAAATTTTGGCAAAATGGACTAGCCTGCCACATAATTTTTTCACTCTGATTTTTGGGGTGTCTTTGAATTCAGGGTTCTGTAGGTTGATCATTTTCATTTCCATCAAACGATGAATTTCTTTTTCCCATTGAGATCTGATGTGTTTTCAAAGTGTTCCTTTAATTTTTTTGAGCAGTTTATATATATATATATATATATATATATATATATATATATATATATATAAATATAATATGTTTGTATGTGTGTGTGTATGTATATATATATATGAATGAATAAAATCCAATGTCTGTATGTATGTCTGGCTGCTTTTCACAAGAGAACTTAACAGAAGGTTTAGATAATGTTTTTTTTTTTTTATTTTCCCCTATAATTTGGTTGAACATTCCAGTTGATTTTGCGACTTTGGTTATCTCGCTAATTATCATAGTTCGCTTGATAGAACATCTCTCTGCTGTACTGTACCATATTGTTCTGCCAACCATTAGTCCACTGACTTTACATCTGCCTGATGTCAGGAACTGCACACTCCTGTAATCTCTGAGCCCGACATCAGCACAGCTTCAGGGCCTTGGTGTGTGCAGAATATGAAGTCTGGATTGCCCACACACTGGCCCCAGACCAATTAAAAGATGACAGCAATTGTCAGAAGAAAAGTATATAACAGTCACTGCCAAGAGTGAAGCACTAAAAGTTAACAGTGGGTGCTTAAGTTTTTCCACTTGATGTTTTGAGCTACCAAATATTTTATTTTTATTTTTACTTGCTTGCTTTTTATGGCAAAGAGAAATACATTCTAGAATATGTTTCCATTGAAGTCCATCCATATAGACTGAGTAATGTGAGTCCCAAACGTAGAATCGGAGAACCTGAGCTTTCACTACTCAGTAGAAAAGTGTAAAATGCAGAATCCCCAGACTATCCTGTCCATTTTGTATTCTGGATCGCTAAAGAAGATAACTGAGGCAAGGCTAAATAAATGAGTATACTAGACTCTTTAAAGTTAATTTTATGAACATCCAAGTCCATCACAGTCTCACTTGCTAATACCAGCCCAAGAATTTCCCAGATAACATACCAGTTTTATGAATGTTGGAGGAAGAGACCAACTACTGTACTCAGAAAGGGGGAAAAAAGGAAAGACACAAGAATAACTTGTAAACTCAAACATAAGCAGTTAATTGAGTCAGAAATTCAAAGCCAGTCACTTGATAAAGTAATTATGAAGCTGAGTAAGTACAGAAGGCTGTTTTTATTGTAGTAGCTTTACATGTTTAATGTATGGTTAAGTTTTATATTAATAAGCTGATTAATTTTGGAGAATACACTCTTTCTAAGTGTCTTTGTGTTGTTTCCTCTATGTTAATTACATTCAGCATTCCTTTTGGGTATTGTTTCTAAAATTCCTAGGATATATTCTCTTTTCTAGTTCCCATTTAATGAAGTAAGTATGTTTGTAGAGTTAATGAAAGAATAAACAATATTTCACTTTCTGTAGTACAGTACATATTAGTAGAACACAACAGGAATTGTATGCAGGGGATGAACATTAAGACCACTGTTGAGCACAATTCTTTTTCTTGGAAAATTCTTTTTCTTTGACAGCACATCTGCAAAATTTTTCAGTTTGCCCTTGTACACTGGGTAAGCCTTAATAAACTTCATGTTCCTTGAATATTCATCCAAGTTAATTTCTTTGGCCAGATGTGTGAATAATCCCTTAGTACTGTATTTATCCTTGTGTTCCCCACCCCATGAAAAAAGTATTTGTTATGCTTCTATCAGTCACCAGAGCAAGTTCAGATTTTGGTCCGGCTTTGTCTATCACCATGGAACTCAAACACTTACATCAGTATTATTCTAAGTAACCACAACACAGGATTTTATTTTTCTTAAGATTATTAATAGAATTTAAAAATAAAATTAAGATTCTGAATTTGAGAAACAATTACCAGTATAGTTCGATGTGTGTGTGTGTGTGTCTTTAGTATGTTTATACTCAAACACATATGTGATTTGTTGTAATCATAAAACATTTCAGGGATCTGTTTTCAGTTCACACTTTATTGGACTTTCTTCAGAAATGATTGTACTTATTTATGTGTTTTCACTGATAGATAATTAAAAGTACACTGAAAATCACTTAAACAAAAATATATTGTCTCAACACTTGGCTCTAAAGGCTGTTTCATGGAGAAATATTCTTGTTTAGAACTGTATAGTAGTTTATACTTTCTGAGTTTAAATAAGTAGTTAATTTTCCAAACCCTCTCAGCGTAACACTTTGTTGCAGGGCCTTGAGTTTACACCTACAGTACAAGGCAGAAAACAACTGTTAATCAGACACCACTACATAGAAGCACACTTAAATACCTAGCCTAAAAATCTTTTGGATGAGGAAGTATACTAAAGTATCCAGATAAAACATACAGGCTGAGGCATAAAGATCTACCACATTTCGAGGGAGAACTGTGCGGGCTGTAGTGGGGTTAGAGAGGTGGGGTAGGTCTCATTTGGTTGGTTAGGCTCTACTGTTTTCAGTACCCATCATGAGTTGGACGGGTGAACATCAGGGCTTTGCTGTTCAAGCGTATTATGAGAACAACCATTTTGTGTTAGCAATGCAGAGAGTGCTTGGTCAAAATGCATCTGTACCAGATCAGAAAACAATTTTGCTATGGATTTCTAACCTTCGGGCAACTGGGTCGACACTGAAAAGAAAATCACCTGGCAGACCTAGGACCGTTAGAACACCAGAAAATGTGGAAGCAGTAATAGCATCCATTCAGTAATTGCCAAGGCGTTCCACTTGGAATCCACAGTGGCATCCACAGTGTGGAAATTCTTAAATAGGTTCCCACTGCAGCTGTTCTACTGAGTAGCGATGAGGCTCACTTCCATATCAGTGGAGCCATAAACAAGCAAAAGTTTTGCTGCTGGGCTGAACAGAATCCTCATGAACTCCACGAATGACTACTCCATTTGCCTTGTGTAACTGTTTGGTGTGCAGTAGCCGACTTTGGTGTGATTGGCCCATACTTTTTTGAGGAAGGTGGTACAACAGTAACTGTGACCTCAAACTGTTACGTTGAAATGTTGGAGATCTTTCTGTGCTCCAAACTGGATGATTTGAATACAGAACATGTGTGGTTTCAACTGGACAGCTCACATAGCACAACATATGCTCGGAGTGTTGAGAGAAATGTTCCTTGGACATTTGATCTCTTTAAGGGGAGATGTGTGGTGGCTGGCAGCTCACCAGATTTACACCCATGTGACTTTTTTTTTTTGGTTATATCTAAACTCAAAGGTTTTTAAACATCATCATCTCTTGAGGATTTGCTGGAAAGGTTCAGACAGGAAATCAACGCCATTCTGTCTGAGACAACACGGAAAGTAAAGGAGAACTTCCAGGAACTTCTTCAGCAATATACAGTGCATCCGGAAAGTATTCACAGCACATCAGTTTTTCCAAATTTTGTTGTTACAGCCTTATTCCAAAATGGATTAAATTAATTTTTTTTCACAGAATTCTACACACAACACCCCATAATGACAAAGTGAAAAAAGTTTACTTGTGGTTTTAGCAAATTTATTAAAAATAAAAAAATGAGAAATCACATGTACATAAGTACTCGTGCTCAATACTTTGTCGATTCACCTTTGGAAGCAATTACAGCCTCAAGTCTTTTTGAATATGACGCCACAAGCTTGGCACACCTATCCTTGGCCAGTTTCTCCCATTCGTCTTTGCAGCACCTCTCAAGCCCAATCAGGTTTGATGGGAAGCGTCGGTGCACAGCCATTTTAAGATCTCTCCTGAGATGTTCAATCAGATTAAAGTTTGGGCTCTGGCTGGGCCACTCAAGGACATTCACAGAGTTGTCCTGAAGCCACTCCTTTGATATCTTGGCTGTGTGCTTAGGGTCGTTGTCATGCTGAAAGATGATCCGTCGCCCCAGACTGAAGTCAAGAGCGCTCTGGAGCAGGTTTTCATCCAGGATGTCTCTGTACATTGCTGCAGTCATCTTTCCCTTTATCCTGACTAGTCTCCCAGTTCCTGCCGCTGAAAAACATCCTCACAGCATGATGCTGCCACCACCATGCTTCACTGTAGGGATGGTATTGGCCTGGTGATGAGCGGTGCCTGGATTCCTCCAAATGTGATGCCTGGCATTCACACCAAAGAGTTCAATCTTTGTCTCATCAGACCAGAGAATTTTGTTTCTCATGGTCTGAGAGTCCTTCAGGTGCCTTTTGGCAAACTCCAGGTGGGCTGCCATGTGCCTTCTACTAAGCAGTGGCTTCCGTCCGGCCACTCTACCATACAGGCCTGATTGGTGGATTTCTGCAGAGATGGCTGTCTTTCTGGAAAGTTCTCCTCTCTCCACAGAGGACCTCTGGAGCTCTGACAGAGTGACCATCGGGTTCTTGGTCACCTCCCTGACTAAGGCCCTTCTCCCACAATCGCTCAGTTTAGATGGCTGGCCAGCTCTAGAAAGAGTCCTGGTGGTTTTGAACTTATGGATGATGGAGGCCACTCTGCTCATTGGGACCTTCAAAGTAGCAGAAATTTTTCTGTAACCTTCCTCGAGACAATCCTGTCTTGGAGATCTACAGACAATTCCTTTGACTTCATGCTTGGTTTGTGCTCTGACATGAACTGTCAACTGTGGGACCTTATATAGATAGGTGTGTGCCTTTCCAAATCATTTCCAATCAACTGAATTTACCACAGGTGGACTCCAATTAAGCTGCAGAAACATCTCAAGGATGATCAGGGGAAACAGGATGCACCTGAGCTCAATTTTGAGCTTCATGGCAAAGGCTGTGAATACTTATGTACATGTGATTTCTCAGTTTTTTTATTTTTTAATAAATTTACAAAAACCTCAAGTAAACTTTTTTTATGTTGCATTTTGGGGTGTTGCGTGTAGAATTCTGAAATTCTGAGGAAAAAAATGAATTTATTCCATTTTGGAATGATGCTGTAACATAACAAAATGTGGAAAAAGTGATGCATTGTGAATACTTTCCGGATGCACTGTATTGCCAATGACCGCCGCCATTTGTATGATATGATTTTTAAAACCCATTAAAACAATACTGTTTTTTTATGTGCTTTTCAGAAATATATACAATTTTATTTTCAGATAGCTTTGTTCATTTTTTATACCCCTTCAAAATGTGGGAGGTCTTTATGCCTCACCCTGTATTAGGCTTGGTTAGATATTTAAAGCAGCTTTAGCCATTGTTGTACCACCCCAACTTAAATCAATTAATTAAGCATATTGTCCACACACACACGTGCGCATAGTCATAATATTCATAAGCTAGCGAGGTGTAGTCAAATCCACTAAGAAACAGTCTCTTTCCAGGAAATAACACACAGTGGGATCCTTGCCCAAAATTTACCTCTAAAGGCCAGGTAGTAAGAATGAATTACACAAAAATTGCCTGTTTTTGACAATGTGTGAAAATATAATCAATTTGCAATTAATTATTTTAAAATGCTAATTCACAAATCCTTGAACAATTAAACAAGTTATTTTATTCCTTATAATCAATTTGCAATTAATTATTTTAAAATGCTAATTCACAAATCCTTGCACAATTAAACAAGTTATTTTATTCCCCATATAAGGAATTCATAATTGACTATGTTGAAACTAAACATTTTTCAAGGTTCAGCTGGTGAATTGCCACATAATGTAATTCCCAGATTTTGAACATGATTTACTTTAAATAATATAATGTCAGTATGCAGTATATACTATACATAGCTTCTCCTAATACATTTTTTTTGCTTGCTTTTATAATTCATTTTTTCACTCTAACATTTTATTGTATAACATTATAATATAGAGAATCTACAAAAAATACCATTTCACTATTTTAAGTGATTTTCCACATTACCATTACATACTTTAAGGGCTGATAAGGGGCCATGTTGTACAGTAACTTACCTTTTCAGCCTTCTGGGTTGGAGTTTCCTTTCATCATGTTTTATGAGAGCAGATTGATTTACTTATGAAAGGGTAAAGTTTGTATGTTTTAATGTGTAGTCTCATTATCCATTACAAGATCCTTTTTTGATGGTGCAAACCATTTTGTATCTTTTGCATTTACAAAATAATACACATTAATAATTTTAAGAAGCCCCCTACTTCCTTCTTCCTACAGAAACAAAATCGATAGCCAGAGGAACTTTACATATCATTTTTTGTAATAGCATCATGCTCTTTTCTGTGGCCATAACTATTCTTGTAAAATAATTCAACAACAGTGATACAAATTATGTGAACAAGGTGAAGGGAAAAGTTGCTACTTTGTTAAACATTTTTCTATGTATGAAAAAGTGCAGCTGAAGAGGATTATAGCAAAGGTAGAAATTTATTCATTTTAAAAGCTGTTCACTTAAAAAAATTTTTTTCAAAGATAGCATGAAAAATTAATATAATTTTCATTACCTTTTTGTATAGAAAACTGAACAAAATATCTAAAACATTCCAAGATAAATAATCTAGATGACTGCATAATGGATGCCCTTCAGAAGTCTTACCATTTAATTCCACTTAATTTTGAAACAGTCTTACTCTCACTTCCAGTAATCAAATCTAGTTCAACAGTCTTCCAGGTCTGCCCACCCTGGCCATCGGATCTTACTTATTCTATGTTAATTAATGTTGACTTATGTTTATTTTTTATTGTGTCTTCTATTTTTCTATTCATTTTGTAAAGCACTTTGAGCTACATTTTTGTATGAATATGTGCTATATAAATAAATGTTGATTGATTGATTGATTCCTCTTTGATTGATCTTCTCTGTACCACAAATTCAGCATAAACCTTTTTATGCTTTTATGTATCAAAAGTAAATTTTCCTTGCTTCTTATGCACATATTCTTGTGTTATAATTTATAGACTAATAGTCACATGCACAGAGGTATTAATTTGAAAAACTAGGATCTGTAAATGTTCTGATTGATTCTGTTTTATCTTCCTCTCTTATTATAATAATTAAAGTGGTGATCTGCTGTACAGTTAAAGTTTCCTTCAACAAAAGGGGCAATGTGTTAGCTGATATTTACTTTACCACTGTATTATGTTTGCTTCAGGAAAAAAACAGCCCCTAGTTTTGTAATCTCAATACAAGATTTGTGAGAAAAGACAATTATCTTTTAGTCCTGTTCTGTTTAGTTTCAGCCTCCAGTTTCCAGAAAATTATACAGAAGGGTGATATTAAGTGAAAAGTATGTCCTTCCGATTTTCCACTTTTAATCTTGCAATCTCTGAGAAAGTAGTATGGTATGGCATTCTTTGTATACAAAGGGATAATTTCATTGTTTTTTAGACAGATAATAATTTCTTGGTTTTGGTTAATGATTCTTCCAAATTACAAGCGGTTTCCCAGAAAAACTAGAACATGTTTGTATTGTCCTGATCCTGTCTGGTTTGTTGTTAGATAATTAAAAGTAATACCTTGGTCTTAGGTTTCAATGTCGAACACTCAATCAAACTTAAGTTGTTTTTCTCCTTTCTTTGATTTCTTAACAAAGCTATTTTTATATTTTTATTATACTAAAAGAAATTTTACTTGTACATTTATTTAAGACATTCATTTTTGTCTGTCAGTCAGTCATTTTCCAACCCGCTATATCCTAACACAGGGTCATGGGGGTCTGTTGGAGCCAATTCATGTCAGCACAGGGCGCAAGGCAGGAACAAATCCCTGGGCAGGGCACCAGTCCACTGAAGGGGACACACGTCCACACACTAGGGACAATTATTTAGGATCGCCAATGCACCTAACCTGCATGTCTTTGGACTGTGGGAGGAAACCGGAGCACGCGGAGGAAACCCATGCAGACATGGGGAGAATATGCAAACTCCACACAGGGAGTACCCGGGAAGTGAACCCAGGTCTCTTTACTACAAGGCAGCAGTGCTACCACTGTGCTACCATGTCACCCTATTCTCTATTTATTTGAGAATTTTTTATTTCAGCATATATTTCCTTTTATTAAAATGTATGTTTATAATTAAATCAGCACTCACTTACTTAGCACGTGGTGCTTTTAGGGGATCTGTCTATGAAAACGTGTGTGTAGTTTAACTAATATGCAGCTATTTTGTGTATTCTAAGTAATTATTTCTATTTCTAGTCAAGCATCTGAATAACTTTTGTTTTGAGTTAAAGTAAACAATCAAAGTTCAATTATTAACTCACCAAGTTGTCCTAGGTATGTCATGTCTTTTCTTTCTGTTCTTAAAGCAAAATATGAAAAAATGTTTGGTAGTATGTAAGTACACTATACCTTTGCCACAAGTTGCTGTGTGACATTTCTGCTGTAGTAAATATGCCCCAATCAAATGAAATGGTATTATTGTGAAGTGGAAGTGTCTAGGAGCAACAGCAGCTCAGGCACGAAGTGGTAAACCTTGCAAACTCACAAAGAGGGTTGCCCAGTTCTATAGCACATAGTGTGGAGAAATTGCAACAGATATTCAAACTGTCTCTGGAAGCAACATCAGCACAAGGAGTTTGCATTGGGAGGATCATGAAATGGGTTTCCATGGCCAAGCAGCTGTACAAAAGGCTGGAAGCAACATCAGCACAAGGAGTTTGCATTGGGAGGATCATGAAATGGGTTTCCATGGCCAAGCAGCTGTACAAAGGCCTGAAATCATTAAGTGTAATGCCAAGCATTGGTTGGAATAGTGTAAAACACACTGCTATTGGATTCTGGAACAGTGGAAATATGTTCCCTGAAGTGCTATATCATGCTTCATTATCTGTCAGTTTGATTGACAAGTGAGGGTTTGGTGGATGCCAGAAGAACATTACATTCTGGACTGCATAGTGCCTAATGTAAAGTTTGGTGGAGGAGTAATTATGGTCTGGGGCTATTTTTCATGGTTTGAGCAAGGTCCCTTGTTTCCAGTGAAGGATATAGTTAATTCTTCAGCATACAAAGACATTTTAGACAATTGTGTGCTTCTAACTTTGTGGCAATAGTTTGGGAAAGGTCCTTTTCTGTTACAGCATAACTGTGCCCCATGCACAAGGCCAGGTCCACAAAGACACAGTTTGATGAGTTTGTTGTGGAGAAACTCAAGTGGCCTGCAGAAAGTCCTGACTTCAACCCTATTGATCACTTTGGGATGCATTGCAATGCTGACTGTGAGTCAGGTCTTCTTAACCAACATCAGTACCTGACTTCACTTTTTGAGTATATGGGCAGAAATTCCCACAGATACACTCCAAATTCTGGCGAAAAGCCTTTCGAAAAGAATGGAGACTGTTATGGCCACAAAAGAGGGGGGCTTGCTTCATATTAATGGTTTATGGTTTTAGAGTGGGATGTCCAACTAAATTAAATATACAATGAATGGATGGTCCAGTGTCCACAGAGTTTTAGCTATATAGTGTACATTGCTGTCCTTATCTACTGATCTCTACAATTATAGATTCATTTAGTCATTCTGTCCATCCATCCATCTATCCTCTTCCGATTATCCGAGATTGGGTCGCGGGGGCAGCAGCTTGAGCAGAGATGCCTAGACTTCCCTCTCCCCGGCCACTTCTTCTAGCTCTTCCGGGGGAATCCCCAGGCGTTCCCAGGCAAGCCGGGAGACATAGTCCCTCTAGTGTGTTCTGGGTCTTTCCCGGGGCCTCCTCCCGGTTAGACATACCCAGAACACCTCGCCAGGGAGGCGTCCAGGAGGCATCCTGATCAGATGCCCGAGCCACCTCATCTGACTCCTCTCGATGCAGAGGAGCAGTGGCTGTACTCTGAGCCCCTCCCGGATGACTGAGCTTCTCACCCTGTTTTTAACGGAAAGCCCAGACACCCTGCGGAGGAAACTCATTTCAATCACTTGTATTCGCAATCTTATTCTTTCGGTCACTACCCATAGCTAATTACCATAGGTGAGGGTAGGAATGTAGATCGACTGGTAAATTGAGAGCTTTGCCTTACGGCTCAGCTCCTTTTTCACCATGACAGACCGATGCAGAGCCCGCATCACTGCAGATGCCGCACCGATCCGCCTGTCGATCTCACGCTACATTCTTCCCTCATTCGTGAACAAGACCCCGAGATACTTGAACTCCTCCACTTGGGACAGGATCTCGCTCCCAAGCCTGAGAGAGCACTCCACCTTTTTCTGGCTGAGTACCGTGGTCTCGGATTTGGAGGTGATGATTCCCATCCCAGCTGCTTCACACTCAGCTGCGAACCGATTCAGAGAGAACTGAAGATCACAGCCTGATGAAACAAACGGGACAACATCATCTGCAAAATGCAGTGACTTAATCCTGAGTCCATCAAACAGACCCCCTCAACACCCTGGCTGCGCCTAGAAATTCTGTCCATAAAAGTTATGAACAGAATCGATGACAAAGGGCAGCCCTGGCGGAGTCCAACTCTCACTGGAAACGGGTTCAACTTACTGCTGGCAATGCGGACCAAGCTCTGACACCGGTTGTACAGGGACCGAACAGCCCTTATCAGGGGGTCCAGTACCCCATATTCTTGGAGCACCCCCCACAGGATTTCCCAAGGGACATGGTCGAACGCCTTTTCCAAGTCCACAAACATATTTAGACTGGTTGGGCAAACTCCCATGCACCCTTCAGGACCCTGCTAAGGATGTAGAGCTGGTCCACTGTTCCGCGACCAGGACGAAAACTACACTGTTCCTCCTGAATCCGAGGTTCAACTATCCAACAGACCCTCCTCTCCAGAACCTCCGAATAGACTTTTCCAGGGAGGCTGAGGAGTGTGATTATCAATTAGTCACTCTGCATTTTTATCATCTTGTTTGATCTAAATGTTTGTGACAGAATCTAATCAAGAATGGAAATAAAGCTCAAATGAATTATGACTAAAACCAAAATGCTTTAATTAATTAATTTAATTAACATTAATTTCTGCAGATAATAAAAAATAAAGTTATTCCAGTACTCATAAATTAAAGATAGCTTGCAGTATGTAACTGTAGCTTTAAGAATTTTTTTGTCTGAAAAAGTTTAATGCATGGCTGTCATCAAAAGAACAGAATAGGGATGTTAAGATTTAAAAATTATACACCAACTGCCCATAAATATTTACTTTGCTGGTTTTGATTATGTATTAGGTTTTCATTTGTGAGAAAGTAATTTCTTTTTTCCCTAGCTAAGTGAAAAACTACAAAACAAAATTATTTTGTGCAGTTTTATTGTGGTTAGAAGTCAGTTCAGTTGAGACCAAATCCTTTGCAAAATACATGTGTATATATGTGCAAAATTTCTACTTACAAATAAGTGAAAAACTGATTTATTCTTCAAATCATTTTGTTTTTTCTATTAGCTTGCTGTAATTTATCTGTTACTTAGTTTGAGTATTGTCTGTAGTAACACAGGTGAGGTGACAGCTAACTAGTAATTGTTAAAAACAATTGGAATGTGAGAGCATAGAGGTGAGACCTTAAGCATCTTTTGAAAGAGTCCAGCTACACAGTTTCACAAATAGACCCAGGGAGACATATCCAGAGGAGAACCCTCAAAGTTAAATAGGTTCTCATCAAGAATTGCAAAACAGGTGCAATGATGGCACTAGAGTGTCTCAGTTTCCTGGTAATTTGGCAAGGTACAAGTAATGATGGGGTGTTAAAGTGAACTGCTTTGTGAATCAGATGAAGCTGGAATGTTGTTGTTCTCTATCAGAAGACGATAAAGGAAAGGTCTTATTCTGGACATATTCTTTAACTGTTTAAAAGATACCTTAATGCCCGCAGAGATGTGTTTTTTTAAACTCGATTAGCTGTCAAGACTGTCTCCCAGAATGACTGATGTTAAGTGAATGTAGACATTTGTAACAGCCAAAGTCCAATGAGACGTTACCAAGATTTTTGTGTTTCTTTGGAAGAATTCTAGTCTTTATTGGTTTTGCCAGGTCAAAAACAGATGTTTAGGGGATTTTAGATATAAATGTTAGTTGATCTTTGTTTTATAGCTCAATACTTTATTAACAGGTCCAAGATTATATTTATACTTTTGCTACTGTCAAGAAAGCTATTCGAATGAAAAACTGTTATATTAGATTTGTATGTAATAATATTCAGTGTTTCCTGCATTTATTTATTGTCATTTTTGCAACACAATGAAAGGTCTTTAGCCAAAGCTGTTGATCTTCACACAGGCAGTAGATTCATTACAGCCTTTATTGTGACTTTTCCAAGACTATCTGCAGGCTATATATTGGATAAACAATATGGCATTAATGTTAATATTTTATAATGTTGAAAGAAGAGACGACCTGTAATGATTTAGCCTGGAAATCAGGTACTCCTTTCACAGGTAGGGAAAAAAAAAGAAAAGTAACAAAAACATCCTTCGTTTCTTCCACCAGTTAACAATGCTGGAGTGAAATTTTACTATGTGTAGCTGAAAATATAAAGAGTGATGAAAAGGGGTTTATATTTTTAATGCGGTGTGTTCTGAGCCACCTTGCCCAAAGCTACAGAATAGTGAGCACTTTTTTAATAGCTCAAAATAGGTATTGATTGTATCTGCTGATTAGTTTTTATTTTAAGGCATTTGTAGATTCTGGATCACCAGAAAAAAATATTAGCTCTTAAACATATAAAAGACATATTTTAAAGACACATTTTGTTGGTTTTCAAATGCTCACTTAAACAGACAACAACAAACAGAAAATGTAAATCATAAATAGTAATCAACAGTTACAAAGGAGAATTACAAAATAAAATAAATCCTCCCATTCATTGGAGTGTACTCATTCTCATTTCATCATGTCCCACAGCAAGTCAACAAAAAAAATACCACCTACATAATATGCCCCAAGGTTGAAAAATGGAAGGCTAAGTGATTAATGTTGATTATAAGATAGAAAAAAAGTCCATCTGTCCATCCATTCTGAGATTTTCATTGTGGAACTATGACCATCTTAGCTGGATGAAAGAGAGAGAGAATAGACAGGCTCAACAAGAGAAATGCAGCGGGTGTGGTGGTTTGGAAGAATAATAGACAGAAAGTTAGTTAATGAAGACCAAAAGAAAAATACTGGGAGGTACTCTCAGAACATATCTAAAAAGTGCCCTTAATATTTGCAGAATAACAGTGGGTAAGAGCCCTTAGACATATCCATGGTATAACATTTTAAACAACTGACAAACTTTTATTGGATAAATTGATGATTGTGGTTTGTCAAGGAAGATGTGATATTAAAAAAAAAAAAAAAAGAGTTGGAGGGGCGGTTCACAAGACAGATGAGTTGAGTGAATAGGTTGTTTGGAACAATTCTTTTGTGAACAAGTGAATACATAATTGCCACAGGTTTTGAAGGAGGAAAAAGACAGCTGCAGATATAAAGATATAAAAAAAATATTATAAAGAAGGTTAGAATCTTGATGAGAAGATAACATGACACTACAAGTCTTATGACCAGATCTAAGTTGCAAATGCAAGAAAATATAAGAGAGAAGAAATTGTACATTTGGAGCTTGGAGACTGGAATATCTGGAGTCCAGAGTTATTAAATAAATACACAGAGTGTGAAAATACCCTAGCATAATATTAATGTACTCAGTCTGGCAGCACAAGATTTTAATTTTATGGATTTAAAAGTAGGAGCTGAAAGAAGTGGTGGTGCTGCAATGTTGAATTCATCCCCAAACTAAGACAGGGGATTAACGTGGAGAAGACAGCCAGCTCTAAATCAGAGGACACTAATAAAGTTCCAAATCCAGCAATGGCACCAGTTTCTTTGATCTCTGTTAAATGCTAAACAGATGATAATTTTATTTCATAGAAACCCAAAAAGAAAAGCTTTAACATTTGACTTGTATTTGATAGGAGAAAAGAAAGGAAAAATGCAGAATTAATCTATTAACATTATATTGTAAATGGTTGAATGGGGGCTATACGCCCATAATAAATGTCAACAGGCATTTTTACTTACTGCAGCCATTATATTCTTGGTTATTTACAAACCTTTTCAGAAAATAATTCTAGAAATTCCATGGCATGTCTGGTATAATTCCACTTTTGACTGGGTCATGCAAGATGGAATTCATATTGTTTTGAGAACTGCATTTCCCCTTTAAAACAACCTTGCTATAGGTTCCAGCTTGACCTAAGCACTGTTCTGATTTTGTATCCTGGAATTGTATCTTCAGAAGTAATGTGACTTTGCCATTGTTTTCTCAAATCTCATAAGAATTACATTGAATTAAATAAAATCGCTGTAGAAAAAATTAGGAGGAAAGTAAAGAGAGTGGAACTGAGGGTAGGAACTTTGAATGTTGGCAGTATGACTGGTAAGGGGAGGGAGTTAGCAGATATGATGGAGAGAAGGAAGGTTGATATATTGTGCGTGCAAGAGACTAAATGAAAGAGTAGTAAGGCCAGGTGGATTGGAGGTGGACTAAAATTGTTACACCATGGTGTGGATGGGAGGAGAAATGTCTTGATCGGTACATTTACAGAACAAAAGACGCTGACAGAGGGGTGCAAAGGGATTTAAGGTGGGCTGAGTTTACTAGTTTTTTAATAGTCTTTGGTATTTCGAATGTTAATGCATTTTACCAAATACTGCAAGGTGGCTGGGAATGCTAAATATTTTCTTCTGCAGTGGGACCAAGTCAGCTTCAATTTGTTACTCAAGTCCATATTTCTCAATATTACTTATGACTGATTCATAGAGGAGGAGCGAGACATCACTGGTTCATCTTCAGATGATAGTCTGTGCTTTCGCCTTTTCTTTTAGGGTGGTTTTTCTGGTTTGTGTTGACCGTTATCAATAAACAACATAGCAAACTTGATATCAAGCAAAGCAACTGCTATTAATATGCTTGTCTTCATTTGGAGTTGCTTCGTTAACAATGTGTAAAGTGTGTTTTACATTAAGTGAATTAATTTAATACATTTAGGTGTTGTGTCAAAAATGTAAGCACAGAAAATTTTAATGCATTAATTGCACATATTAATAGCAATTAGTAAATAGCCCTAATATTTCATTGAACGTGGACTGAAAATGTTAATTTGTGTTTCTTTCGCATAGTGTATTTATTCTGGGTGTGAATCCTGTGCAGTGCTGTTTGAGTAGAATTTGTATAGTCTTCTCGGGTCTGCAAGTGTTTTTTTTTTATCTCTTTTTTCTCTCAAGGTAGTTTAGTTTTTCTTTTCACATTTCACATTAGGTTGATTGGTTAGTATGAACAAGCCCTGAGAGGGACTAGCTCCCAGTTCATGATTGGTTTCTGCCTTGAACCCAGTACCTCCAAGAACACCTCTGTCCTGAAATGGAATAGGCAGAATCAGGATTGTTATGTTCATTCTTATTTTATGTCTAAGCCAACAAATTTCTTTGAGTTGCATATTGTGAATAAATAATTACTTTTAGTCTTTGTACTTTGTACGTTGTCTTCAATTAATAAAGGTTTTTATGAGGTTTTAAAAACATTTTTTAATGGAAAATAATTGTTCCACTTATTCATATTTCCCAATAGCACTTATTCACATAGAATAATTTAACATAGTTCTGCTTTCAGTTGCTGTGGTGACAACACACTAATAAACTAAACTTAAGTAAAGCATCTGCTACAGCCAGAAGACAAACTGCTGCAATAGTTTTGTAATCTGAACCAAAAATGCATAAATTATTAAATCAGTAAAATTGATAGAACAATAAATGTTTTGTACACTGTAAATAATAATTTTATGATTAAAACTGAAAAGTTAGAGATTGACAACAGAAATGTCACTTTCCAAAACCAGTGCTGGTTAGATTAAAAAATATGTTCACTTTTATCATATTCAAAAAGAAAATAAAACATTAAATGATTAAGTATTTAGAACATTTTCTCCTTTTGATTTGTACTTTTCTTAATTTTTTTTTAAGAAATATTTAAAATTAGATTTACCTTTATAATAGTCTTCCTTAGTGACATGCAAATGCTTTTCTGAAAAAATGAAAGATATTAAACAGACCCTTGACTAATTTTTGAAATGTCATGACCAACTTCAACATTAGAAGACTCAACAGTTATTACTCTCTGGATCTAGGGAATCTGTCAAAAAAGTCCCCTTGCTAAGATCATACAGGTGTAGTTTGACATTTCACAATCCTTTTTGTCTGATGGAGGCCTGACCATCCATTTACAAGTGGCTGTGCTGTTAGCTCATTCAGTATTTCTTTTTATCTCTGAGCTCAGCCAGTCACTGTGTACTGAGCTGCTGTTTCATGCTCAAAATTAGCTATACTAGTCATTCTGAAGCACTGTGATCTATTGAACTTTATATTGTCACACATGTGAATATGAGGCAGCTGCAGGGCTTGGAGAATAATGGTAACACATCTGCGCAGGGGGTGGCGGGGTGCACTAACGCTCTTTCTAAGTTCCCTGCAGACCTTTCCCGGGAAATCCCAACAGGAACAACTGCCTCGACTCGGGACACGCCACTTCAGGTTCCGGCCCCCAGGACAATATCACTTCCGGTCCTGGGCCCCCAGGACGACATCATTTCCAGTCCCGGCCCCAAGGACGACATCACTTCCACCAGACTTCTTATAAAGCCTCACTCCCTTCCTCTGGAATTCAGTTCTGTTTTGGACTCTGTCTTGTAAACTTTACTTGCTACCAAACCTTTGACTTTTGCAGCCAGGAGCACATTATATGGGTGACTGCCCCAAACCTTTACAATGTCTTGGGTCTCTTTTTGTCACAATATGGATAGCGGTTGTATGGCATAAAAATGGGATGACAAAACAGACATGGACTGCAAGCAAAAATCTTAAATATGTTTGTATAATAACATGTAATATTTGCATTTGCTTGTAACAGACAAATGATTCATTTATTTTTTTTTATGTAAGTTAAATACTCACATTAATGACCTTCTCTGCTATAGCTTCTTAACTCCACGTGACTCCATAGCTTGGGAAATGTTAGAAGTATTTATGCATTAAAGGATATACACAGGGGTGTTTCCTACGGGGGTATCTGGAGCAGTCTCTCAAGTATATATGTCTTCCTAAGACAGATGGGTAAACTGCTATCCATTTGGTCTGTGGCCTTTATATCCCCAACAAGGGGCATGAGAAGACGAGGTGATCAGATTTTCCTCTCTCCAGTCTTCCTGAGCCATGCTGGGCTCGGTCTAGGTATCCTGTCTACCTTCTTTGGCATAACTTGGTGGCTCACAGTTTTTAGCACCATCCTGCCAAAAAAAACAAGACAGTCTTTGATAGCAGCTGGAGTTCATGACTCTGTACTATAATTCTCCCTCTCCTCTCTCTCTCTCTTTACAAGAATATGTTTGTACATGTTTATGTGTGTGTGTTGTAAAGTCTGTGAACTGGACCTGAGAGAGGTGCTTTGCTTAAGTATCTGCAGATTATCAGAAGGAACAGGGGCAGGGTCATCTGAAAAAGTTGGCTATAAAAGGATCCCATGCATATCTTGGAAGGTGGATGCACAAATAAAGAGCAATTACCTACTTTCACTTCAGAGGAGTTGGGGAAAGTGATCATGTTCCCTCTGACCCTAATTGAGCTTTGTGAGATGTTGGTGGTGGTATGAATTTTCAGGCAGTGTATGAGGCAGATATAAAGATATGGGGAGCCACCTGGAAGCAGCTGTGGAAGATCGTTCAGCAGTAGTTGTATTGGAGGGTAGCCAAGGAAGGAAATGTCAGTTTTAGTTGTGGAAAAACCAGTGGTGTGGTTAAGGACCAGCTACTAATAGCACTGCCTGATTGCTGAATCCATTTTTGTGTCTCTCACTAAACCTCATTAGGCTGTTACAGAATTGTGTAGGAGCTATTCTGGCAAAACAAAATTGTTTAAACATTGTTGTCTTTATTCTGCCTATTTTTTCTGTAAATTACATTTTTGTCTACTGCATTTTTTAAATTACATTGCTTTGGGATCATCATTTATAAAAGAGCTCTCCTTTCTTTTTGGCTAATCACATTGATAGCTGCATCTTCACTCCAGTTTGTCCTGCTCATTCCACCTGCCTTTCTCTCTTTCCCCGTTACAAATCCTTCTCAGAATTCAATGTTTTGCATACACACAAAACAGAAGTGATATTTCAGAAGGTGTTTGCATATTAATTGTATGCTTGTGCTTGTTTTTATACAAGCTTATAGACTGTTATATCTGCCTCGCACTCTCCACCTTGCATTTTTTCTCTTGCATTGCGTTTTTATCACTCTTTAATTAATATTGTTTTTATTAGTATATGGAGTATGTGAATTTCCCCTTGGGGGTTAATAAAGTATCTATTTATCTTTAAATTCACTCATATTCACTTTCAAACAGATTTTTATATCATATAATATGGGTTTCACAAATTAAAGTTAGATTTGGCAAACTAAACCTAGAAACACTAGATCACTAGAAGATAATGAAAACATTTAAAGAACTAAGATGCTTTTTATTATCTGCACATTTAGCAACTAAACATAAATACACTTTGACATTTTCAAAGGGAATATTTTGCGTATTGTGAAGCACGGTGGCGTAGTTGGTAGCGCTGCTGCCTTGCAGTTAGGAGATCCGGGTTTGCTTCCTGAGTCCTCCCTGCGTGGAGTTTGCATGTTCTCCCCGTGTCTGCATGGGTTTCCTCTGGGTACTCCGGTTTCCTCCCACAGTCCAAAGACATGCAGGTTAGGTGTATTGGCGATTCTCAATTGTCCCTAGTGTGTGCTTGGTGTGTATGTGTGTCTGTGCCCTGTGGTGGGGTTGTGCCCTGCCCGGGGTTTGTTTCCTGCCTTGTGCCCTGTGTTGGCTGGGATTGGCTCCAGCAGACCCCCATGACCCTGTAGTTAGGATATAGCGGGTTGGATAATGGATGGATGGATATTTTACATATTACTCTAATAGCTAAAATAGTTTTTCCTATGGCAAAAAAATTCTCAAAATCCCCTTCTTAGCAAGGCAGCAGATCTTACCTCTGCTCCATTCAAGAATATGCGTAAATTCCATGTCGATTGACATTTGAGCTTGAGTTTTTAACTCGTCGACAGCCACATGTAAATTGAATGTTTTTTTGTCTATGATTATATTCTTGAATAATATATATTCTCATCATTATTATTAAAATGGAAAAAGTTTCTGCTTTAGGTATGAGTTTCAGCATTTCTTGCATTTCTCGCATTTCCTTTCATCCTACACTTACCCGGATCTTTAGAGACACAGAACACACATGAAATGCATGTGTTCCAAATATTGATATACTGTATTATTTACCCTGTACAACTGCTGGCACATCACACGCAGGTAAGGAGCTTTGCTTGAGATGGGAGAATTTTCATGCAAGCTGACCTCCATCAAGGCGGGGGATGGGACAGTAGGCTGCTTGCTGCTTGTGCTGATTGATGCATTTACAAAACAAAAGACGTTGATGGAGAGGTGCGAAGGGATTTAAGGTGGGCCAGGAATACCAGTTTTTTCGTAGGCTTCAGGAATTCTAGTGTTAAAGAAGCAGTTAAGCGTGATAAACCCTTTATTGTACAGAGCAGCCCTCTGATATTTCAGAGACTTTCTTACAGGTGATTCATATCTAAATGTATAAGTAACTTGAACTTTTCACTTTTTACAACAGTGATAATGGTACAGTTTCTCATATATTCTTTCATCAGGTCTATGAACCATACTATTATTATCCATGGTTTTTTTTCATACATTTCAATCTTATTTTTCTTTCATACACCTTAAGAAATATTTAAATTTGAAGATAATTTTGTTTAAAAAGAAATACAGTGGGTATAGAAAAGAATCACCCCCTTCAAAATATTCCCATTTTTTTTTTTTGCTTTACAGCCTTAAATGAAGACACACAAACCAATATTTTTTCCAGTTTGACTTCTTCAATGTAATCTATAACATCCAAGTGAAAGATATCACAGCTAAAGTTCAGAAGAATTTAAAAAAATAAAAAACAAGAAATACTAAGATTAATAAAGGATCACCCCTCCCCTCCTAAACAATATTTGTAAACTCAATCAGGTGTAAGTAACCACTATTTCCATTGCAGACCATAGTTACTGGCTTCCACCTGTGACCAACTGTAGTCCGTGTGATTAAAGAAGCTTAAAAGCAGCCGTTCCTGGAGCATTCCCTTGCTTGGTAGTGCAACTGATAGCAAACAACTGACTATGGTGGCAAGCCACTTTCAAAAGATCTCAGGGACTGAGTTGTGGACAGACATGTCAGAAGATGGATACAAAAACATCTCTTTTGGCAATGACAGGGATTCGAACCGGCAGCCTTTGGGATACCAGCGCAGATCCTTAGCCTCAGAGCCAGAATGCAGCTTGAAGATTCTGATTGCAAGTGGAAAAAGGTCTTATGGTCAGATGAGACCAAAATCGAACTATTTGGCCTTAATACCAAACGGTATACCAGGTGGAAATCCAATGCAGCTCTCCATCCACAACACAACATACCTAGAGTAAAGCATGGAGGTGGCAGCATCCTGTTGTGGGGGTGTTTCTCTGCTGCAGGGCCTGGGGTTTCCATTAGGGTAGAGGGAAAAATGGATGGGGCAAAATATTGCAAAATTCTTGAGGAAAACCTGCTACCCTCTGCCAGAAAGTGGAAGATGGGCAGAATGTTCACCATTTAACACCACAACAACCCAAAGCACACAGCAAAATTGACCACACAGTGGCTGAAGCAGAATAAAGTGAATGTCCTCGTGTGGCCCAGTCAGAGCCCAAATCCCATTGAAAATCTGTGGAAAGATTTGAAGATAGCAGTCCACCATGCTCACCATCCAATTTGACCGAACTTGAACAGTTCTGTAAAGAAGAGTGGACAAATATTGCTCAATCTAGATGTGCAAAGCTGATCCCAACAGACTCAAGGCTGTCATTAACGCAAAAGGTGGTTCAACAAAATATGGACATTGGGGGATGATCCTTTACTAATCTCAGTATGCCATGCATTTGATTTTTTTATAATTTTTCTGAACTGTAGCTGTGATATCTTTCACTTGGATGTTATAGGTTGAATTGAGTAAGTAAAGCTGGAAAAAATCTTGGTTTGTGTGTTTTCATTTAAGCCTGTAAAGCAAAAAAAATAAATATATTTTGAAGGGGGTGATTCTTTTCTATACCCACTCTACATGCTAAAAATTCTTGCAGATTATCTTTGGAGGTTGTGCCACAACACAACTTTGAACTTGAGGATTTTGTAAATTTAATTATACCCTAAAATCATTCCTTTAGTTGGATGATGTGCTCTTTTAGTATCCTTTAATTGGATGCTCTGGTAATTTCACTTATTTAAAAATACTGAGAAAATTTGTTTGCTTTGTATTTTAATTGATATTTTACTAGGGGGCTCCACACCCAGCTCGCTTCTCTTGGCCACCCCAGGATTGGTTTACCGGATATACAATTTAAAGAGATTGTTATTTTCATGGGTATTGTTAAATATGCATTATTTTCATTTTTACTTTAAAACTTTTGTAAAAACAATACTTGTCCTTTATTTCTGACCCCAGGCATGGTTAAATCTTTTTCGCAGGATGTATATTGCAGCTCGCATTGTGAAGGTGGGAGAGGGGTGGCTGAACACATGCTAAGGAGATGCTGTCGGATTATCTGCTGTCTTTCTGCTGCTGCTGCTGGCAAGCTGCGTGTTCTTTTTGTCACGGTGCACGTTGATCATTTAAAAGCCTGTACAGCAGCTGTCCTTTTGCCACTTCGCGTCTCTGCCGCTCATGTTTTAAGGGGGGTGGGGGAGGGGGGATGAACACACGCTAAGGAGAAGCGGTCGGTTCATCTGCTAGCTTCCTACTTCTATTGCTGGCAAGCTCCGTGTTCTGTTTGTTGCTTGTTGTTGTTTTAAGAGCTGGGAGAACATGATATGTCTGTCTGCCAAAAGCTTTCCAACAATTGCTTGGTTAGATGTCCGTGAACTTGTATCAAATGTTGTCTCACTGCCTTGTCTTGCATGACGTTTAAGTGTCTCTCACGGGACGTCAAATTGTCTTCCGAGAAGATCACGTCTCGTCTCCCTAGTCTCCCTCCCAGGATTTTTTTTATAATAGAGACATATTTTGTTTAAAGTAGAGTCAGATTTTAAAACTTAATTCTATTACAACATGCATTGTTTCACTAAAAACCAATGTTAAATAATAATTTTTCAAGTAATATGTATGTTCATATATAATAATGCAGTTAGGTATACATTTTATTCTGCAAGTGGCATTTCTGTCATGCAATCTAGCTAAAACAGTAAAAAGGTATTGTTTATACCAATGGACAAACTTAAGGAACAGAACTTTTGTTCTGACATATTTTTCTAAAAAGAGGTATACTGTCTCCTACTTAATTGATAAAATATGGCAGGAGGCTACAAAGTGTTTCAAATACCTTTTACATATAGTTTTT
Organism: Polypterus senegalus; assembly: GCF_016835505.1. Lineage (NCBI taxonomy): Eukaryota > Metazoa > Chordata > Cladistia > Polypteriformes > Polypteridae > Polypterus > Polypterus senegalus. The sequence goes on from NC_053160.1 coordinate 128,631,350, forward strand.
TTTTCACTTTAATTGTTAATTACCTATTTATTTACATATCTGTAAATTATCCAGCAAACAAATATACTGTGATGATCACAACTACATCATGATGCCAAAAAGACAAAAAAAAAGGGAATTTATTTGACTGCTTCTCTACTGCTATAAAAAGAAAAAGTAAATTTAACCATTCTAAACATGTGTCCTTAAAGTAAAGTAATTATAATAATTCTCAGATGATCATTTAGTGTAGTTAATAGAAAAATATAATACCATATGGTTACCTTATGGACACATCTGAGCAAAGGATGCTTATGCTCATAATGCATTCATTTTGCATTCTTGTTGTTCCGGTATTACAGTCATTGTTAAGATATAAAAATATGTGTCTTACTCTCAGATTTTTAAGAATGATACCCAAACTGGAGAAGCTGCAATATATAATTAGGTTATAAAAGATCACAGGCAATAATAGGAAACTACTTCTTTACTGAAGTCAAACACCAAGTGATTGACATCATCCAAATTATATGTTACAAACATGGGTTTTTATTGCTCCTTTTTTATAGCTACTATCATCTTGTAGATAGTGCAGTGTGGTATAAAATGTTTTAAAACCAGAAGTCAAGCTTGTTGTGACCACTTGAAGGTTACTATGGGTTGCCGTGCACTACCCATAATAAAGGTGGAATTCAAAAATGGCTCTGCCATGCTTTTAATTTTTGGAATGACTATAACTGTTCTGGTAAGCTAAACAGCTGTTCTTTAAAAAACTGAAAAGTGTTCCCCAAACTAATATGTACATTGTTGAATTTCTTAGTGAATAGCAATTCGCGAAGGGTTAGTAAAATCATTTAAAAAAAATCAAAATAAAATAATAATTTACTACCTTGTATTATACAATACAATACAGTTTATTTTTGTATAGCCCAAAATCACACAGGAAGTGCCGCAATGGGCTTTAACAGGCCCTGCCTTTTGACAGCCCCCCAGCCTTGACTCTCTGAGAAGACAAGGAAAACTCCCAAAAAAACCTTTTAGGGAAAAATGGAAGAAACCTCGGGAAAGGCAGTTCAAAGAGAGACCCCTTTCCAGGTAGGTTGGGCGTGCAGTGGGTGTCAAAAGTAGGGGGTCAATACAATACAATACACAGAACAGAACAATTCCTTAATACAGCATAATAATAAAAATCCGGTTGATTTAAATTGAAGTTGTGTAATCAGTAACAGCCAAGTTACCTAGAAATCTAATTATTGATATATTAGAAAAATGTCAAACAAAACCAAATATTTGTATTTCTCATGAAATAAATTTACAGTTTTTCCATTTTTTTTATTATACATTTTGAACAGTTAGGTGTGTATATATGTTCATGCCATCAAGCCATTAAATTTTTCTCAGGAAATAGATAACAAAACTTACCATGATTGTAAAAGATATAGGAACAGGGAAATTAATAGAATACTAATCCAATAATTATAAACATGAGTGATAATATTATAATCCTCCTACTACTGGGGTATCTGCTTTCATTTAGACATCACAGGTGGCTGCACAGTTCTTTGATGAAAAACACCGCCAAAGAAAGTGGAGAAAAGTAAAGATTAACAATGACTGTAAGTTCATTGAATAATATAAATATGCATATATACAGCAGCATATTAGGAGTAGAACTAAAATGTACATAAAGCTAAATTAAAAAAGTGGGTTGTAGTGATTTTTTTTAAAAATGACTAACACAGTTAGCGAAGTATTCCAGATTTTTGGTGCACAACAGCAAAGGGTGCCTCAGCATTTCTTTTATGCTTAGATCCTTAAATATAAACAGACCACCTTTAGAGGATCCAAGGTTACAACTTGGAATGTAGGGGGACAGGTATTCCAAAATATAGGAAGGCGCACAATTATTTAAAGTTATATATAACATTAGTAGTATTTTAAAGATAATTCAAAATAACATGGGTAACCAGTGTAATGATGTTAAAACTTGTGAGACATGCTCAGATTTTTCTGGTGAAGTTTCTTGCTGCTGCATTTGAAACTAACTGCAACCGATTGGTGTCTGTTTAGGGAAGTTCTCGTAAGAGTGTATTACAGTAATATACTCAACAAAAAACAAATGTGTGAATTACTTTCTCAGCATCTTGCAGTGTTTTAAGAGGTCTTACTTTTGCATTCTCCCTTAACAGGTAAAATGCAGTTCTAGTTATATAGTTAATGTGCAACTTAAAGCTCAGGTCACTGTCCATGAATACACCTATAATGACAAACAATAGTATTTGGTGTAACTAAGCTGCAAGCCAAGCAACGGTAAATCAATTTTAGAGCTTCACAGATATTACACTTAAATTTCTGATTCTGAATGTTTTCTAAGAGTAACCTTATGTTCTCCTATGATGTTACCCTTTATTTGATAATTATTTTAGGATTTTTCTTCAATTTTTGTAAGGCCACAACTTATATAATATTTTGATTATCAATAAAAATGTGGCATGGTAATGCAGTCCAGAGTCACACCCTAGATTACTCCCTGCATGGAGTTTGCACATGGGCCATGTGGGCCATTCTCCCCAGTCCAAAGAAATGTAGGTTAGGTGAGTTGGTGATTCTAAATTGTCCCTTGGGTGAATGTATGTTGACCCTGTGATGGGCAGACTTGTCCAGGGGTTGTTACTGTCTGCATCCTTTGCTTGATGGGATAAGCTTTAGCTGCTCCCTGGTATGCAGGTTTTTATAGTGGATGGATCCATAAATACTTTAATCCATCTGGCCCTAAGCAACTCTTTCTCTCAATCTCTTGCATGTTACCTATCCTGAAGACAGACAGAGAAACATTCTGTGCAATTTCAATTACAGATTAGTTTACTTTTTCAGATCCGATAAACACTCCAGTCTGCAAAGCATATCCTCATTAGTCAGACTGACCTGATGAAGTGAAAGTGCCTGCCTGTACAGACAGTAGCGTGGCATTCTGACAGGTCTCTTTTACATGATCATGCATACCCATGTAGACAAGTTTTAAAAAAACAAAAAAGCGATATCTGTCTCTTTGATGAAGCAAATAAAAAATTAGAAATACTCCCACTTTCAAATATGTTAACTAAGTCCACAAAGCCAACGGAATGTTATGCCATTTGTATATTTTCTAACTTGTTAAAAAAAGAAAGTGCTTATTTTGCAGCAATTACAATAATTAGAAAACACAATTAAAAAAGCAATGTTTTTTGTCATTTAAATGTCATTAACTGTATATGTGTACCTATTTTTAAGATTTAGGTTTATTAATGTAGGTGAGACTTCATACTGTAGCTTTATATTAAAAACTATAATATTTGGCATTAAATGCAATATAAATATGTAGCAAAACCTTTATGGTTCGCCTGGCCCCTTCATGCCTAAATGTCAAGCTCTGCCCACACATATAACTCTTTTATGTTTATGAACAATTGCCATTCATCCGTGTTGTTTTCATGGGCAAGACTCTCCATAACTGAATTATTTTTTTAAATGTAAAAGTGATTTATATTAGACAAATATACAATTATTTCTTAATATTTTAATCCTGCAATGACAATAATGAAAATATGAAGATGGTGTCACAAAAACTAAGCCTGATAGATAAAATATCTTCATGTTTGGATTCATCATTATAAAGTATGCTTAGAACACCCATTACAATCAATGGGACAAAGGTGTTGTTGACCATTGTGTGTGGAGCGTATCCAGAGTCCATGGCATATTGCAGCAGGAGCAAGGTTTATAGCAAAATAATGCAGCTCAGAACTTGTGAGCATATATGTGCAGGAGGAAAGCCAAATGGCCACAGGGAACTTCATGTGGGAATTGGTTTAACTGATTATTACATGCACAAGCACAGATGTATTTACCATCCCTCATTGAGAAAATACAGACTGTTAAGTTCACCGGGACTCACAAAACAGTAAAAGGTCTAAATAGGTCAAAACTTGTGATGATAGTTCCTCGCTAAATTTGTGTCACTGTGAGTTCAGCAAAATCACAGAAAAGTTTTGGAACTATGAAAAACTCCACAAAATCTATTTAAGTCAGTTGGTTTAAGGAGGAACTGAGCGAGTTGTAAGTGGATTACAATGGTGTAAAGGTGTTTTGATTGCCCCTGAAGGCTAGGGAAGCATCTGCCAATTCTTCTAGACTAATTACTGTGGCCAAAAATGAGCCTTAACACCAGAGCTAACCACACTGTGCCACTTGCCTCAAACAACAAAAGATGCTATCACACAAGTACGCATAGGAGACAGATGTAGGGCTCACAAAGGGATAATTTCATGCCAGACTAGGGGGTGGCAGAGTGCACTGATCCTCTTTTTCATCGGCAGACCAACCACAGGAAATTTTGCCTGGATTCGAGGACATCACTTCCGGTTCTGAATCCCCCCAAAGATGTCACTTTCGGTTCTGGCCCTGATCACATCACTTCCCATCCCTGACTTTAAAACCGCCATGTTTGCCTGTCTGTACTGTTCTGTTTTGGATTTATGTCTGTCAAGACCTTTTCATTTATTGATCTGAGCCCTCATCTTTTGCAGCCTATTTCAAGTATATGGGCGTTTCCTGTGTTGCGTGAATCTTTTTACAATGCAGACAGAATAAATACCACAAACAACAAACTACAAATGCGCAAAAACTAGTAGTAAGTGAATTAAATAAATATACTGTACATCATTGTTCTCACAGAGTTCTAATCTTGGGTTACACATCACAGTGCAATTAAGCAATGATGTTGGGCTGGCTCTTTCTGTTGAAGTTATAAACCCAGGTGCAGCTGGAATGTCTTTTTTGTTCCTGATCTCTGTGTGCTGCTGATATAACTACATTGACATCCTTCCCATTTTAGAGTAATGCTCATTCTTACAATAAACTAACAAAATTGTTAATTCAGTACATTGATTAGCTTTTACTTATGCATTTAAACATTTGTAAAAAATTAACGCATTGGCGCAAGCCTCGTTATGCTAGTTGCGGTAAAAGCTCATTTAAGTTTGAGATGCTTTCTTTGTAAAATTATCGCCTGCATCTATGTACATTAAATAAATTGTAACAGTATAGCAGGATTATAAACATATTTGGCAACTGATGGGTTTTATGTTGAGCACTGCAAAATCTGCTTAGCCATCACAAGATACATGGTACTGTCAAAGAAGTTCACCCCAGATGCCATGCATCCATCTCTGAGTAACTATGTTCAGATTCTGGTGTGGGTACTGTCTGTATGGAGTTTGCATGACCTACCCTCTGTGTGTGTGTATGTACAGTATATATGTTTGTTTGGGGGATTCCACGTTCCAGGATATGTTATCTGGCATTCTCTGGTGGTGAATGTGTGGCTGTATGTGTGAGAGTGCCCTGCAATGATACTAAGTACTTGTTTTACTCAAGCACAGGTACCCTATGGCATATTGCTTGTCCAACAATAATATAAATAAATGGATCACTTTCTTTTTTAAGTTAAAAATGTGAATGTTTGTGTTTAAATAAATCTTTACCTTCTTAATTTGCATTATTTATTCACGTAAGTTAATGTAAAATGTGATTTATCTTTTCATCCAGCATTTCATATTATACTGAGAAGTGCATCTCAAGTTACAGAAATAATGTGTCAACAGAATTATAATGGCTTGGATACAATTTCAAACAAAAGTAAACTTGTAGATGACTGAAAGAGAAAACAGAGAAAATACAGACATGATGTCAAAAGTTTTGAGCACAGAATCAGTAACAAGACCACCCTGGTATCAGAACATAGAAAAGGCTTAACATGGTAAAATTAAGATGTCACTAAGTTAAGGTTTGCAGGCAAGATTAACCCTAATTATTCAAAATGCTTGTTTTGCTCATTTTGTTTGAAAAGCTTTCAAGTCCAACACATTTTTTCCATTAAACAATATAATACAACTGGACCATGTGTGCTCTCAATATATATTGATCACTTTATATTGAAGGACTTCACATTATGAAACAATAAAATTCCTATCATTACAAATACTTTTTTGGTGTTATAAATGAAAAAGTACCTGGTACAGTATATAAAACATCTAACAATCACTAATTATTTACTTAATCTCTGTTTTATGCTGTTGTGGAGGGTTGCAGAAGAAGTTACTGTAAAGCAGTTAATTACTGTAAGATAGTGGTTTGGAAATTGTATAGTTAATCATGGAAATAAATTCTTTCTAATGCTGCACATTTATGGAAGAAATGGTTTCTAATGCTACTTTAAGTTTCTAATTCTACTTTAAGTACCATTCATTTATTTGTAAGAATTTCCACATTCAACTACAGCATCTGTACAGTTTCTTCACCTTAAACTTTACATCAAAGTTATTATACCAATCTGTAATACTGTTTGCTAATATGCCTTCAAGAGAAATACAGTATCATAAGTGTATTTCTCCTAATAATTAACACACTGTTACTGTATGTTACCTCTAAGATTAGGTAACAAACAAAACCTGTTGAAGCATGATTAAATTACTTATGGAAAAAAAAAATCTAAATGAGATTTATAAGAAAAGTGTCTACTGACTATTGGAAAATACTACCTAGCAAGTCGGATAAGGACTATGATATTGGATTTAAAGCTTATAATATTGTGCCTAAACCACTGACAATACAGTATGTGTAAGGAAATGCAGGGTAATAGTCCATGAGCAAAATATTATGATTTATTACAACAGAAGTAATCAGATTTTATCTGTCAAATATCACACATAACATAAACATAGGTAGGAATGGACACCGTGAGAGAGAAAGGTATTTCATTTTTAGGCAGCTTTTGTAACAGTCAAGATAATCTATATGTGAACAAGCACTAGTTTTCTGAACATAATGAACACATATCTACCAGAAACAGAAAGATCTTAGCTCAGCAGATGTGTTGTTACAGTGCTTAAGTCCCTACCAGGACAGAGGTTCAGATCTCTTTTAAGATAAAGCTTTGTGGATAAAGATCTCTGTTTGCTCAGTCAAAATGTCCATGACCTCACAGCTAACCTGTTAGATCTCAGGTCATTTGCATTTGTAAAAACTACTAAAGCAAGTTAAACTGCAGTATTTTTTAAATTACACTGGACAAGCATTATCCTGTATGTATTGGACTTTTGTAAAAGACTGATTTAATTGACTATTACATGTCCCAAGTAAGCATGGTTATCGGGTTGTGGGAATTACAGTAACTCTTAATAAATGCCATTGTTACTAACATGCTAGTAACATGCTTTTTGTTTAAACTTTCCTATAAGGCCCAAAATGTACTATAAATTTAAATGATCAGTTTGTTAGGATTAGAATACACTATAAATGTTTTTCTTAAAAAAAAAAAAAAAACCTACAAGAATAAAGTTGCAATGTGACTTTTCCACTTTAATCTCAATACTTATGTCGAGATTAAATTCAACATGTTGACTTTATTCTTGTAGTTTATTTTGTCATTAAACTAGGACGTCGTAAACCTCATCTTAATGTTTAACTTACTAGATATTCTCAAACCCTGTCAGAAGTAATGTAGCACATTAAATACTTTGTGTTAAGTGTTCCCTGACCCATGTTAATCGGTATGTGCTTCTGTGCTTCTTAAACTGACTTCTTCTTGCAATGAGAGGAGGAGCAGGCAATGATCACTATACAGAATACATTAATTTCATGATATTTTTGCTCTCTGGAGATTTAGAATGCTAAGATAAATACTTGATATCATTTTCATGATGAAATGCTTTAAACCATGTATTAAATATGTCGGGCACTGTGGCGTGGAGATTGTGCTGCTGCATTGCAGCAAGGGGGTGTCGGGTGTTCCCTGTCTTGAGTTTGCATGTTTTTCTGGTGGGTTTACTCGGCATGCTTCAGTTTCCTTTCAAAGTCATGTAGGTTGTGGGGTTTTGTTATGCTAAGTTGATCCTAGTGTATGTGTTGCTCGTTTTTACCCTGCGATGAGCTGGTGCCCCATTCAGGAATTGTTCCTGCCTCGCGTAAAATGCTTGCTGAGATGGGTGCAATCCTGAATGGATGGAATAATTAAATGTGTATAACGAAGATTTTTTAAAGTTCAAAACACTCTGTGTCCTAAGTTTATAGCTAGTTTTATTTTCACAAAGATATTTATCATTTGGTGATTGGTTATGTGGAGTAAGAAAAAGGATGGATAGGAACTGTGGGTTTGGTACGTTAGAGACCGCACACATGCAATAAAGAAAGCCCTTTCAGAAGAACCTCCACTAAATTCTGTGTTTGTATCTCCGAACACCAGATCACGAACCCAACATTTACACAATAGTTCAGTTAAACCAGTGTATGATACTCATTCATACATCCGGCTTTTTGGAACCTCGTCACACTTGCCATAAAGGTTCTGTACACTGAATGTACACCTGGGGACCCCTTTCTGTGAGGGAGCAGCAGTACCACCACGCCACCGTGCCCGCTGCTCCCTATGTTTAATACATGCTTTAATGCATTTCATCATGAAAATGATATCAAGTATTTATTTAGCATTCTAAGTGTTCAGAGAGCAGGAATATCATAAAGTGAATGTATTCTGTGTGGCAATCGCTGCCTGCGCCTGCTCTTAGTGCGAGAGGAAGTTGAAGCACGTAGCGATTAACAACTGGGTTGGGGAACACTTCACACAATGCATTTAATGTGCTACATTAGTTAAGACAGGGTTTCAGAAAATCTAGTAAATCAAACATTGATTTTCAAATGAAGTTTAACATAAATGGTGAGAATAAAGTGGAAATGTCGACTTTAATCTCGACAATAGTGTCAAGATTAAAATCGGCATGTTGACTTTATTCTTGACATATGGACAAGTGTTTTTTTTTTTTTTTTCTTCTCCATGGGCCTAATACGCTTCACAGATACTGGAAGAAAAAAAAAAGAAACTCATATGCATTGTACAATCAGAGCCAGAAGAACTATTAAGTGTTTTATTTCCATTTATTATTGTTTATTTTCAATGTATTATTTTATAAATGTTGTATGAAAACCTATATTTTGTTTAAAATATCCACAGGTACTATAGGTTATTTAAAAAATACTTTTCCGGATATTTTGTACAAATCTATTAATTTGGGGGAAAGTTCAATTTCATGAACTTTGCATTTAATTTCAAATGAATTTCTTTAAACAATCCAACTAAATGATTAATTGAAAAAATAATTTCCAGATTCATCGATTAGCTCAATAATTGTTAGTTACAGCCATAAAAATGAACTAGGTTTTGAATTCAAAAGGAACTGTAGATTAAAATATCTAACTTCCAATCTAGTTATATTACCATATGTGCAAATTCTGAATTACTCTTTCCAACTTTGTTATATATGAAAGGACATCTTGTTTCATCATATCTGTGTATACTTTGCATAGTGCCCCTAGTACCAGCAATTATCAATTAGTTAGTTTAGCACTTTCTCAGACTTTGGTTCCAGTGCAGTTCATGTCTGTAGTTGTTACTGCTGGTCGTACCCATGTATGAGCATTATCTTTTACTAAACCTCCTTAACTTACAAAGTTTTCAGTACATGGAAGGTTTTTGGCTTTGAGACCTAGAGTTCTGTATTTTATACTATTTTTATATACCTTGAATATTTAAGTTTCTAATTTAAGGTTCCAGCAACTATTTTTGTTTATTTATATGCAAGTCAGAAAGATTAATATATACCTACCAGTCTTCCCTAATCTTCCATCCATATCTACACTGTGCCGTGCTTTATCAAAAAAAATAAAATTCATCCCTACATGACTTGATGACCCCTTGGCAGTTATCGGAAAGAGTCATGTCAACCAAATTTTCAAGTAAACAATGTTTACAGGAGGTTTGCAACAAAAAGAAGAAAAGGCTTATTGTAGCTGCATTTACCCAAAATTACCTTTATGCTTCATGGAATTATGGCAAAAGTATGACACATTGAAATAATTCCATAGACAAAATATCTTTTGTTTTTAAAAACTTTAGTAAATATTCAAAGTTAAACAGTCACACAAAAACAGAGAAAATATTGATATAGCAAAGAAAAGAAAAGTTCTTATTTAAAATAAGTTCAGTTTAAATCTTAAGTATCTTGTTTCATTCTTTATGTTTGCTCATACAGAAAACTGTAAGCCTATCCCATTTACATACGGCAAATGGGTCTTTCAGTCCATGGTAGCAATGAGCCTATACCAAAACGCACTATATTACAGATATAGTTAAGAAAGTTCTATCTCATATTGACTATAGAGAGTAAAAGCTATATCATATTCTATAGCTATGAAAGAAAATTATATTTTGTTCTACTTACGCAAACACTAAATAGAGTAAGTTTAACTTAACGATTTAACTTTCTAAGATTGGCTCTTATACTTCTGTTTAATCAACTACCATAATACTTTGTGTAATGGAACACTACAACTACTTATTGTACTAGCACTACTAATTACTGTACATCTTAGAAAAGCTGGTACTGAAAAAAATATTTTAAATCTTTGATTGAGTCTTTTTGTATTGAAAATCGCCTATGTACCTCGGCAGCCTATCAATCGGAGCATCTATAATAATAAAAGGCAAAGCCCTCACTGACTGACTGACTGACTGACTCACTCACTCACTCACTCACTCACTCACTCACTCACTCACTCACTCACTCACTCACTCACTCACTCACTCACTCATCGCTAATTCTCCAACTTCCCATGTAGGTAGAAGGCTGAAATTTGGCAGGCTTATTCCTTACAGCTTACTTACAAAAGTTAAGCAGGTTTCATTTCGAAATTCTACACGTAACGGTCATAACGGTCGACAACGTCCGCCATGTTGAACTTTCTTATTTATGGCCCCATCTTCACGAAATTTGGTAAGTGGCTTCCCTGTGCTAACCAAAACCGATGTACGCACTTATTTCGGTGGTATGACACCACTGTCGGCCGCCATATTGAATTTTCCAAACGTCACTAATTCTCCAACTTCCCGTGTAGGTAGAAGGCTGAAATTTGGCAGGCCCATTCCTTACAGCTTACTTACAAAGGTTAAGCAGGTTTCATTTTGAAATTCTATGCGTAACGGTCATAACGGTCAACAACGTCCGCCATGTTGAACTTTCTTTTTCATGGCCCCATCTTCACGAAATTTGGTAGGTGGCTTTCTTGCGCTAACCGAAACCAATGTACATACTTATTTCGGTGGTATGACGCCACTGTCAACCACCATATTGAACTTTCCTACATCACTAATTCTCCAACTTCCCGTGTAGGTAGAAGGCTGAAATTTGGCAGGTTCATTCCTTACAGCTTACTTACAAAAGTTAAGCAGGTTTCATTTTGAAATTCTACGCGTAATGGTCATAACAGTCAACAACGTCCGCCATGTTGAACTTTCTTATTTACGGCCCCATCTTCATGAAATTTGGTAGGTGGCTTCCCTGAGCTAACCGAAACCAATGTACGTACTTATTCCGGTGGTATGGCGCCACTGTCCGCCGCCATATTGAACTTTCCAACATCACTAATTCTCCAACTTCCCGTGTAGGTAGAAGGCTGAAATTTGGCAGGCTCATTCCTTACAGCTTACTTACAAAAGTTAGGCAGGTTTTATTTCGAAATTCTACGCGTAATGGTCATAACGGTCAACAACGTCCGCCATGTTGAACTTTGTTATTTATGGGCCCAACTTCAAGAAATTTGGTACACGGGTTCCCAACACTGAACTGAATCCTACTTACGTACATATATACGTCCATAGCCTGCACCTCATCACCGTGTGAGGTGGCGTTGGGTCCCCCATCCCAACGCCTCCCACGTTGTTGGCTGCCTGCCTATATAAGGCCGTCCATCGGTCCGGTCTCTACATTCCCTTCTTTGCTTCGCCATGGGATTCACATCTCCCTACTGATAACTACAGCCTTTTTGTTTAATCCACGGCTTCTCCTCTGTTTTATTGTTTGTTTATTACAATTATAGTTATTGTGTAGGTATTTTAGACTTACTTTACATTGCTCAGGTACCCATTTCCTTTATCGTTCCAACCCCCATTACCATGTCTATTGAGATAATCACTATCGATCAAAGAACTGTCACTTACTGAGTGGTTTCCATGCTCGGAGATGGCACCTACCTTTTCCATTCTCTTTGTTACATATTGCACGGCCATATCAGGCTCACTCTTGATATCCGGAGGAACATTCTGGTGACAATTTTAGTTGTGGACACTTTGATGTTTATGAATGTTTAAACTCTCAAAAGCTAGATGTGATTTTATCGATGAAACCGGTTGTGTGCTTACAATGCTTGACAGATGCCGAATGTCTCTTCAACACAAGTCCTACAAATACTGTCGTAATTGAAACAAACCATGAAACTCAAACCGATTATGACAGCAGCAATCCAAGCTGTGAGATTTGAGACAAGATTACTGTTCACATGGCCAACTGTAAGTTACATGCTCAAGAGTAAGCTCAGTGCACAGCTTGGTCATATTACAACTGGAGGGCCGAACTGACAACATGGTATACAAAGAGATCCTTCACAAATAATTATTGACATATTTTCCCTCAGTTTAAAAAGGTTTAATTTTCTTCTTAATAAAAATTTTAATGCAGTACTTCGCCGCTGCGAAGCACGGGCATTTGCTAGTCACTAATATAAAGGAAAACTCCATTCAACATTTTTAATTTAATAGGTCTCAGTGATAACCAATTTTGGACAACAGAAAAATTCATAAAAACATCCATGAAAAAATACTCATGCTACTTGTGTCACATACTCTACACGTTAAGTCATTCAGTCATATACTCTCAATTTTCCAAACACTTGGATTTTTAAAAAACTACAGTTAAATATACTAAATATAATGAACAAAAATGGTATGCACTTAGGTATGAACAAGCATTTAAATTACAGACTTGCCACCCATCTTTACATGTACGTATATTCATGAAGATGAGTCACAACTGGTACTTTGGAATTATTCAGTGGCTGTCTGTTAAACTATTTGGGTAAACTGGCTTTTTGCTTATTTAAGTATCTCAGATATGCATAATTATGAGGCATATTCTCTTCCTGATAATGTTTCCACTTGCCTTTCTTTAACTTTTAATCTTCAATTTTACATGTCTTTTACTGCATACTTTTCATTGACATGACCGTAAGTGCAATAAATAAAAAGTTACTGGGTTGGACTCCTGATCAGTTAATGAGATGGGGAGGCGGGTTGTCATTTCAAAGTGTTAAGCTCATCTGAGCAAGTTCCATTTTCGCTCATGAGTACATTTTCCAGAAGAGGTTTATTTAACAATATTTTAGTAAAAATAAATGTGTTTGAAATTCTGTTTGCTGTTGTCCACATTTGGATTCCATAGACACTTATTATATCAGAAATATTTTATCTTTATTCTGTATGATAAATTGAGACTAAAATTTTGTTTTGGCCAGCATCCAAATTACATGTAGTAAGTAACAAATCTTCTTCTTTTGGCTTCTCCCATTAGGGGTTGCCACAGCGGATCATCTACGTTGTCCGCATGTTAACTTTGCAAAATTTTACGCCGGATGCCCTTCCTGACGTAACCCTACCCATTTATCCGGGTTTGGGACTGGCACAAAGAAACACACTGGTTTGTGCATCCCCTGTGGCTGGGTTTAGTAAGTAACAAATAAAAACATCATTTTTGTGTGGAGTATTTCTTTAATGATGTTTCTGTACTATGACTGGCGCAAAAGAAAAACTGAAACATTTCAGGTTAGTTGTAATGAATAAGTGAGACAGAAGCTGTGAGATTACTTCTTTATTCAAGTAATTTTGACGGAAGAGATAAACATGAAATTGGTGTGTAATTCTTACAACATTTTGGGTCTATATCTATTTTTCATTTATTTATTTTAATTGTGGACTTTCAGTAGAAACTTGTAGTGCATTAGAAACTTTGACAAACAAAATATAAGAGTAATGTTGAAAATTGGCACAGGAAGAACAGAGATTTACCATCTTGAAAGATTTGTATCAGCTCTGTGCTAGGCACAGATAATAGGTTTCATCTTAAAAATTAAAGTTGCCATTTATTTTGTTATCTTACTATGTTGAAATTACTAACATGGTCTATTTATAGAGAAGCACAGAGTGTGATTTATGTATTACTAAGTTTCAGAGATGACATTGAAATCAGCAATATATTATTTCATAATGAAATAAATTAAACATGTCACCCAGCTGATTTACAAACTGTAAGCTGTAACTGTAAAACACAGATTTTAAATTTTCAGTGGGTCTTCTTCTAATAAAATGTTTATTTTAACATATGCTGTATAAACTACAGCCAGTCATTACATTCCCAGTAACCAACAGAAATCAGTGCTACAAAAAACATTTTTTCATCACCTGAATTTTAACATGGTATTTATAATAGTTATTTTAGCCACCACAGTCCTTTTTTATCTAGATGTTGTTTTAAAATGCTATTGATAACATGCCATTTATGCACTTTACTAATGCATGCAGTTACATTCAATTGTCAATGTTATTTTTGAATATGACTCTTTGTTAACAAAAACATTACATAAACAAAAATTTGATGTCTCTTTGAATTAAATAAACAAAAATAAAAATGTACTTTCTTCAGGATCACCATATTATACAATCATATATTTTACAAATATATATTATATATTTTTAACTTTAGTTTGTAAGTTTGTTGAATTTGTACGACTTAAATTGAAGTAGTGATTAGTGAAATCTTACCACTTGTGCCTTACCCCAGCATTTTCTCCTATAAATATACTGTATTATTTAAGCCATTTAAAGGGATTCATAGTTTATTAAGTAGATAATTGCATTTCTTTAATCATTTGTTTAAATTATATGTTATCCACATTTTATTATGACCTGTTTCTTTGGCAGTGGTTAATGCTCAGTAAATTCGGTTTTATTATTTTGTGGGATTATCTGGATAATTTACAGATGATTTGAAAAAGTCCAGACTATTTCTAATTAAGGTTATTTAGGTCTGTGCAAGTGTATTTTATTCACTGCTGTATACAATATCTGGAGAAATTATTTTATTGGAAAAATACTGTTCATTTCTTGGCACATAAGTGAAACTTAAGCCCTGTTTCTTAGAACAGGTAAATAATTTTGAGAAAATTATTATGAGATTATGTATGCTGCTTAGCTAATAAAAATTTAGAAATGAGTAAAAATAACTATCAGCCCAAACAGATTGTAGTATAAAATGTATATATTTTTAAAATTAACAAAAGAAAACATTCAAATGCCAAGTCTGTGTATGTACAGCATGCTTATTTATATATGATTTATGTTGTATGATTTAGTATTGAACAGTAGGTTCTAAAAAAAGGAAAATTGTTAACAACTACTTACATCTACAGAAAATTAAATACAGGTTGTTTAATATATGCACTGCTTGCAAAAGTGTAAATTATTATGTAGATTAATGGTTAAAAACCTGTTTTGGCTGAAATACGAGACCTCTTGTTAGAAATTATTTTGAGCCCACTTGTTGTCTGTTTTGGTTTACCAAGTTTTTCATGAAAGGCCCAGGCATACAGGAGACCAAATCCCCAGAGTGGAAGTTACTGCTGGAATGAAGACACTATCGCTGGGCAAAAACCAAGACATTTTATCCCAGAATATTTTGTGAATTATAAATATTTAGACTTTTGTGACAATTTTTTCTTTTTTTCATATCCATGATTAAATGTGTAAGAATTTCCCAGGAAACTATTTCATTAAAAGTATTTATATATATATTGCTTGTTGATATTACCATGTGAATGACCCTTCCCTTTAAAAGAGATTAGAAAGAAAGTCTGGTGTAACCCATAAGCCCATAAACTGCATTAATCTAAGTAGTTGCTTGTTTTGCTGATCCAGTTTCTGTTTTGGGATTTCCTGTTTTTAGAGCGATACAGATTTATTTCTGTCCAACAGGGAGTGGGCCCATTTTACAGCAGTATTGATTAAGTAAGCTCTGTTTTTATCTCTTGCCTACTTTAAAAAGTAGACAATGAAACACATTTTACCACATGACATGGTATTTTATTATTGTCTCTTATTTTGTCTTGGTTGTTTTCCACCTTTTACCAGACAGGAAATTTCTCATGGTTTCCGTTTTCTATTTTTATATGTACATTAATTGGTTTCTTTACTACATTGAATTGGTTTGCATTTTTATCAGTTGTATCAGCTTTTCAACAGTAAACATTTATTCTTAATATTTGAAATTGTGGTATTTAGTGTTCTGCTAATGTTTACTTTGATTTTCTTAAATTCAGCTTCCAAATGATGGAAGTAACATGATACTGTAGTTGACACGAAAATGTCATGTGAATGTATCTTTTGCTAATGTTCAATCAAGGTATGAAAATGTAGTCTCTGAAGTCCTTTTGAAACTTCATAGCTTATAATTCTTACAACATCAATCATTGTTTAAAGATTCTGCTTTCTGATCCAGCATTATTTATAAATTGATCATTTTGATTTTGTTTTGAAAATACTGTAAATTGAGTTTAGTACTTTTTTGATGATGTTAAAAAAATAAAGATTCAATACAGTTCAGGATTTGATGTAGCATGGTGGTACTCTGGTTAGTGCTGCTGCAAAACACATTCTAAGTTAAAATTGTAGCATGATTGCCCTGTGTCTGTAGTCTACATGATGTCTTCATGGCTCAAGTATCTTTCCATTGGAGTGTTCACAAGACATGCTTTTTATATTAACTGGTGTCTCAAAGTTGGCCTTACCTGAATGAGAGTGTGTCTGATTGTGTGTAGCCTTCAATGAACTTCCCCTGCAGAGTGGGTTCCATCTTTCACTATAGTGTGCTAGAACAGGCTTTAGCTTTCTGTATTACCTGCTAATTAAATGTGTGGGTTCAGTTTATAAATGGCTGGATAATTAATAATCGTGACTTTTTAGGCTTGTGTTCAAATAAGGAATAGTTTGTAAAGTGAATAAGCTAAACAACCATTTAACATTACAGGCAAAACTTATGTTATGTTGCAAGTAAACAGGAATATAATATAGGAAAATATCATACAGGAATATAAAAATATCTTACAAACAGAAAAATAACTATTTTTGCCTGTATGTCCTCATATGTTAAACATGCTTTAAAGAATTGCTAAATATCTGCAAATTTATTGTATCATCTCTTTTCATTCTAGTTACCAAACATTTAAGTTACAATATGCACTAATCATAATTGATGTACTGCATGTATTTTGCAGCAGTACCATTGATCTCATTGTGTGACTTATCATTCTTCCTGTAAAATCTAGCATTGTTTGCAAGGCTCAGTGCTGAATACACTTTGAAGTGTCACCAAAGATGGTCTAGCAAATGATTATTTATACTGTAAAACTTGAGTTCAGGATGACCGTTCTTCAACTCATTAATACGTTTTAATACATCAATGAAGAGGTTATAAAGTGATCTATTACTTTTGTTTCTTGGTGATCACTTTACATTTATTTGATAAATATGACAAAGTGGTAAACATGGTCTTCTCCAGTGGCACTTGCCAGTATCGCTTTGTGAGATCCAGGGTAGCCGAGCCTCTCCACTAAGTCATCAATATGCGGCATTAAGTATGCATCACATTTGGAAATCTTATTCATGTATTGAAAATCTATACAAAAATTTAACTGAGCCGTTTAGTTTTGGGATGTGAACAAGTTGACTGTGCCATTCACTTTTACTCTTGCAACACTCCCTAGCCACATCTCCAGACTGGTCACAGCAGAAGCATCTATTGTTGGGCTTGGCTGTGGAATTCCCCTTATGGCATGTTCTGCGTGGGACATTGGTTGGAGGGTCCTCTTCAGTGGCATGGGGATGTGCCGGCTATACAGGAATTGGACTCTGACTAGGCTAGTTTCTCTGTCTCCATGTAGCTTGGGTCCTTTCCAATCTGCAGGTCAGCTCCAACAGTTTTGACATTGTTCCGAATCATCTCCTTACAGAAGTCGTTATCTATCCCAGTTCAGATCTGCTGAGTCCTGCACCAGTCCCCATATAGAGCTGTCCGGATCAATTTGCCACAGCTGAAACTTGCAACCCTTGGCCAAAGGGCTCATAGCCGTATGAAGGAGGACTTGGTCCTTCAGAAAATCATAATCATCAAGTCTCTTGGGAGTAACATTTCTCATAAACTGCATGAGCTCACGAGTCAAAAAAATACCCACTATAGCCAAGAACATTCTCATAGCATTTATTCAAATTTGATCTATCATTCAAACATATGTAGCATGCAAGCAGGGATGATGAGGTCATCCTGCATTCAGTCACTTCTCAGATTAAAAAAACCCCAAAAACATAGCCTTCCTATAAAATGAAATGTGTTATACTCTCTAGCACACTTTGTTCTCTCTGAACTGAGAGAAGTACCTCAAATGAAATTGAACTTTTATTTAAAAGTGCATTTTTTTATTTTTTGCTGGTAGAACGTCCAATAAAAGCACTCTGTTGATCATGCTGTCAGGCATATTGTTTCTTTGGTCAGACTGGACATTATCTCATGCTTATTCAAATGGTTAGAGAATTTCTTTCCAGACCTGGAGACCAACAGCATATTCCTTGATCCATCTTTTTACTGTTTTGTGACATTTTTAGTAAGGTTTAGGAATTAATAAGCTTTCAAAGAGCTTTCAGACTTTCCATGACTTAAATGTATAACAGTTGTAATTCTGCAGCAAGGTGCTTTTGCTTTTCTGTCCAAATTCTGGTTTGCAACTGGTAACTTTTATAAAGTTGGCAACAGTTATCTGTTGCGTTATAACTTCATAAATTATTCATAAAGCATAACTAATGTTCTACATAACAATAAAGATATATCCAGCCATACTACATGTTTGCTATTTAAATATGTATAAAATATATTTTTTTTCTTTTGTTAAAAGCAAGGATCAATTAAAACATTATTAATCCCATGGGGAAATTCAATTGCATACAGCAGCAGACCATAAAAAACACAAATACATACTCACAGGACAGATAATACATCTAATCAATCACTCAATAAATAAATAAATGAATTAATTTGATAAATAATTCTGGTGGAAGCACTGAATTGCCTGAAAGCAGTGGGCAGAAAAGACCCTAAGAGGTGCTACTTAGCACACTGTGGTGGAATTTGCATGTGTCTAAAAGTGCTCTAGTACAGTGCTTCCTGGTGGGGATAGAGGGGATTTTCTAGAATAGCATTCAATTTTGCCATCATCCTTTTTTCCACTACAGCTTCCAGTTTGTCCAGGGTTTGAACTGTGATGGTGCAGGCTTTCTTGATATGTTTGTTCAGGCATTGTGTTTTGTTTGTGCTCAAGTTCTTTTGTCTTGCTGATGTTGAGTTACAGGTTGTTGTCCTTATACCATAAGACGGAGTCCTCCACAAGTTTCCAGTACTCTGACTCATCTCCAATATTTTTTCAGCCTATGTGGGATGAGTTATCAGAACATTTCAGTAGATGGCAAGTGCTGGTATTTTACTCTGTCTGTTGTGTAGATTATGTACAGGGAGTGAGTCAGATCAGTTCCCTGAGGTGCTCCTGTATTACACACCACTATTTTTGACACATAGTCTATTAGCCTCACAAACTGCTGACTGTTCATCAGGTAGTCAACGATCCAAGAGATTGTGGGAGCATCAAGATTCAAACCTTGAGTTTTATCCCCAGTTCATGAGGCAAAATGGTGTCAAAGACACTGGAAAAGTCAAAGAACTTAATCATGACGAAGGTGCTGACTTTGTCCCAATAAGGAGTAGGCTTTGTGGAGCATGTATATGAGAAAGCATTCCTCATACCTATCTGCAACTGATAGACCAACTGCAGAGGATCCAGATGTTCTAAAAGCAGGGGTTGTACCTGTTTTAGGACCAGCCCCTCACAGGTCTTCATGATGTATGAAGTAAAAGCAACTGGTCCAAAGTCCTTGGGATCACTGGAATGCCCTTTTATTAGTATTGGAACCACACGAGATATTTTCCACAACTGGAAACCATCTGTAAATTCACGGAAAGGGAGAAGGGTGCTGAAGGACCCAACAACGCTTGGTGGCTTGTTTTCAGCACCCTGGGGCTTATTCCATTCCGGTCCTGAGACCTTTTTTATGCAGAGTTTTCCCAGCTCTCTCCTCACTTGATCAGCAGAGACACTCATTCCAGGGAGTGCTGGGGGTCTGGAGACCATAGGTGTGATGTCAGTGTAAGTCGTGCGGGATGCAGATGGCAGTTGGGATTCTGGAACCTCCTCAGCTTGCACACAGAATATAACAGTGTTGGGGGAGGGATGGACTGACAAGAATTTGTTAAACCTGTTGAAGAACTGGGCAGTGATTGTCCTCATCCCATTCCACAGTTCATTTATGTTGTTTTGCTGTAACTTGCATTTAGGTTTGTCCCTGTAGTGGGCTTTCCCCTCACGGAGCTGCTTCAGTTCTTACTGCACCTGTTTGATTTCACCCTTATCTCCATACCTGAAGGCTATCTTCTTCATATTCAGTAGGGCTTTCAGTTCATTTCTGATCCATGGCTTCTTGTTGGGAAAACAGCGCATTGTCTTTGTGGGGACTATATTGTCCACACAAAACCTGATGTAGTCTGTGATACAATGGCTCAGTTTCTTAATGTTCTGGCCATGTGGCTCACAAAGTACAGTATATCCCAGTCAGTGATTTCAAAAACATCCTTCAGTGCCTCCTCAGCCTCAGTTGTAAATACCTGCATGATCCTGGTGGTGGCTGGCAACCTCTGGACAATAGATTTATTTGCAGGTATGAGCTGTACCAAAGTATGGTCAGATCTGCCTAATGGTGTAGGGTGGAGTGGAACATGGCTAAAGTCCCCAGAAACTGTAATGAAAACACTGGGTTTGTCAGTAGAGAGTGTGCTTATTACAGTGTCTGTTGTGACTGTTGCATCTGCCAGGATTGGGGATGTAAACTGCCAGCACAATCACTTGTGAAAACTGTTTCAGCATATAATAAGGCTTTAAGTCCACCATGAGCATCTTAACATCCATGTCACATACCTGTGCTTTCCCCAAATATGGTAGGGCAGGTATATTTGAAATGGACATTTTTCTGTTAGTTTTGGGTAGACGTATTTTTATTATTATTATTTATTATAATATTATTTTATTTTTATTTTACGTATGTGAAAGAGATTTGGCTTTAGTAATTCAGTATAGTTGTTATTTTAATAATTACTTGGCCTTCTCCTACTAGGTTCACTCAAATACAACTACATGTTAACTTAAACTAGGGCAATATGAGAAAGAACCTTTAGCAGTAAAGCACCTAAACTGTAGAATCATCTACCTACAAGTATTACAAGGGCCCCATTTCTCTTAAAATTTAAATGATCATCATTGTTTTGGCATAGGTATTCTCAGTTAGTGATACTGCTAAGCCTACTTATGTTTTTTTTTCCTGATAATTGTACCAGTTTCTTTGACTGATACAATTAAGTGTGTTTCTCTCCTCTCTTGCTATTAAATCTCTTGCTATCATTTTCTTCTCCTTTTTCTGCACACTGTGATGAAACTTGATCTAAATGTAAATTCTGTGCCATGATTATTTAAAGAGTGTATATTAACTAGGATATGAAACTGAGAAAAAACCTTATTGAGTATTTTTTTAGTTATATGTGTGTGTATATATACACATATACATAATGTGGTCCTGGGGGGTGTAACAGCACCCCAAAACCCAGACACAACTAAGCACATAGTCCCTGGTTCAGATACTGTGCTTTTATTTTATTATAAAGTGCGCATTTGATAGGCTTCTTTTGCAGGATGCTGTAAATGGCTTCAACACAACACAATACAGCACAACAGTTCCTTCATTTCTTCTTTTCTTGTATTATTCCTCCCAGTCAAGTGTTTCCTGTCTTCTCTCCCAGCTCTGACTCCCTTGGTCAGGTGGAGGAATCTCTTTCAACACCTGACCTGGGAGTACTTCCAGGTTAGACAGCACCGCCATGTCCTTGTACAGTCAATATCTGGTAGCTCCATCAGGTGACTACCATGAAACCCAGCATGCTTTCCAGCGGGTATCTATGCTGAGACTTGCCAGAGGTGATCCTCCCACCCAATTTACGTGGCATGGTCTGTCCATAAGCAGGCAGTCACCCACTGTCCTGTCCATCCATCATCCCAAGTCCAACCAGTGTGTTCCTCAATGACTGCTGAGGCACCAGCCCCAGTGTAGTTGCAGCTGCAGTGTCCTTCTGTGTCCATGTCCTGATATGGAAGAGGAATATCGTTGTTCCCTAGTTGGCCTTCCTATATCATGACCTCTTTGTTATATGTAATGTAGGGTTTTTTTCTGTTTGATATCTGTTTTAGTGGCATATTTTGTGTTTACATTGGAAACTTATGGTGTGTGATGAGTAAATGCTGTTCACTGCTCTTTAATGCCCTCTAGAATCGTATCTGTTCTAATTGTTAAATAAAAAAAACTTATTGCCCCAATGTAGTGTTTGCCAACATTGTACTTTTTTTTTTTTCTTTCTGATAATCTTCCATTCTCTTTAGTGATCCTAGTTGGCTACAAATTCTTTATTAACCAAAAAAAAAACCTGGCTGACATACCTTATGTGTTGCCTTTTTCATTATGAGTATTTCTTACATTCATAAGAACACTTCAGGAGAGTTGTTCGGGTGATGTATAGATGTGAGAACAATCATGTTACTTCTTTTAGTCTCACAACTTATTATTTCTCCCAATGAACTAGGCAGGCAGTTAGTTTATAGTTTTATAATTTTATAAGGTCATTCATGTATGTGGAGTACACATACATACACTTAACTGTATTTGCATGTGCTAATGAACATGCAACACTCTATGATACCATGATTAGTGAATACAACCTTACCCCAAAACTTCTGTCTTCTTCAAATGTAAAATCAAAGAACACACTCTTATGCTACATATTGCAGGTGCTACAGTATTACGATATGGTGAGTAAAGTACATACCGTACACATACATATTCCATATATGATATACAGGTTGTCCCCGAGTTACGGACATCTGACATATGACTTATGAATGGGGCCGCAGCTGCTCCATCATCTGTCTGGGGGACGTGATGCAGGCTCCTCAGTAACTGCCGCTCTGTCATCTCTGGCCTGGGGATGCTGGAAGTGGTGACTGGAGAAAGGCTGGAGGGGGGGCAGTTTCTCTGCTCGCGCAGTGTAGTGTCCCTTGGGTGGCTCCGGTTGATGAATGGGGCGGTGGAGGCCAGTCCCCATTAATTCTCAGTGTGCGGCAAGCGCTCGTGTTCAGGATGGAGGCTTAGTTGGGCGGAGGGGAGTGGTTCGCTGCCCGCACACCACACCACCGCAGCTACTGCTCCTGACTGGACGGAGGCTGGATGGGGCATAGTAGAGCATTTCACTGCCTGTCCACCACACAGCCTTGCGATGTCCCTCAAACAGCCCCTTTCATTCTCAGTGGATAGCTGGTGCAAGCTGCAAGTGGTGACTCGGTTGCGGCTGAACGGAGGCCATTGAGGGTGAATGGGGTGGCGGGGGACAGCATTGTAGTGTGCCTCGGGTGGCTGCCTGTTGAATGGGGGCGGTGATGGGCAATTCACTACCTGCCTTTGGCCTCACCCTGTTCACTCATGGTGTGCTGACGTTGCAGGCAGCATACTGTATGCAAGTGGAGGTGACTGTGTGGTGGGCGAGTGGCAAACTGCCCCTTGCTGCCCCCATTTATTCTCAATAACAAGCCTGGTTGTACTGTATACAAGTGGAGGTGACTGTGTGGTGGGCGAGTGGTGAACTGCCCCTTGCTGCCCCCATTTATTCTAAATAACAAGCCTGGTTGTACAGTTACATACATAGCAGGATATCTCTCGTCAGTACACCAGATGTGCTGACCGGGGGTGCCTTCCTGCTGTGATAGCATGTACAGTGCTGTGCTGAAGAGCTCATCTTAACCTTTTGTCTTCACACCTTTTGTCTACAGTAAAGAAGAGAACAACCATCACCATTGAAAATAAAGTAGTGTGAACCTTGCCCCGGACACAGACAGGCAGACACGTTAATGTCACCCACAAACACACGTTTATTTTCCATCTTTATTTACAGATCAGCTCGCCAATCCAATGCCTCTCTTTCTTCTTCTTTCTCTCTTTCTTTCTCTCTTTCTCTTTTCTTCCTACCGCCTCCTCTCTTCTCCAGATGTTGCCACTCTTCAACACGACTCTTGTCAATGACTGGAGGGAGGCAGCCCCTTAAATAGGCAATCAATCATAGCCACACCCCAGTGTGGCGGAAGTGCCGGCTGCGCACCCGGAAGCCGTCCGGGTGTCCCCTGTCGTCTTACCCCCAGCAGTTCCTGGTGTGGCGGAAGTGCTGGGCTCCAGGGATATTCAGGCATCGGGGCTCCGCCTGGCAGTGGCCACGGGTCCCTACAGGGCTGGGCTTCCAAGCCCTGTACCCGAGGCCCCCAATATAACCAGGACGGACGCCCCCTCGCGGTCTGGAGGAGGCACAAGCCCTCCTCTGGCCCTCCTGGGCATCCCGGCCGGGCTCCAGCCCCAGCCGGGGACCACAGTGCCCCACCGCTAGCGAATACACGTGGGTCCGAGCGACACTCCCCGAAAGGGCAGCACGTCCCCAGAGAGGGTCCTACTACGTTCCCAAGGTCCAACACGGCCCCCTGGGACACCCTTTTTCGGCACCCCCTCCGACGCCAACGTGCCCCTCCGTTCTGTGCCACTCTCGCCTCCACGGTCCCCGCCAGCCGAGGCACCATCTGCCTCCCGGCACAGAGCCCTCCCGCAGAGCGACCTGTTCCAGGAGGGCAGGTTCCAGATGGCGTCGGGTCCACCGCTCGTCGGGGCTTCGATCCTGTGGAAAGACAAAAGGGAGGGCCAAAGGCACTGCCTGGACACTCACCCTGAGCGTCCTGTCGGTCACTGTACCAGCAGCACCCCCTTTAACAGCCCCCGACTTGCCTGGTTTGCTCCTCCGCCGTAGGTCCCATGCCCGTCTTTGGGATGTCCGTGGGTCCGCTCTCGCAGGCGGCTCGCCCAGCCGCCCAGGGGATTCCCTCTGCCTCTGCAGAGGACGACCTTTCTTATCGGGGAAATCGGCACTCTCCCCTCGATTTCCCCTTTTATTCTGGGACGCTATAACGGCTTGAGTCTGCCTATGGAAAAGGTACAGACCCGGTCAGGTTTGCGTCCCTATAGAGCGACGGGAGACTGTTGCAGGCATGGGGTGTAGGGCGCTAGGACCCAGGGCACTCATCAGCCCGTGTCCTGCCAACCCTCTCGCTGTCTCTCCCCTCCCCTTGCACACAGAACTCACCGTCGCATGCAGTGTCGGACAACCCCCTACTTGATACCGTTCATTCGAATCACGGCCGAGTTCGGCGGGTTCTCCTTTATGCTGTACGGAGTCGATTCTACTCACCGTCTCCGCGGTACCAGTCCGTCCAAAGATTCCAGCGTCGCGCCGTTCTGACGTCACAGACGCACCCGCCGTCTCCTTCAGACTTAGCAGTTCCGCCTGGATGGCACCTAGCACCTGCATCATTGACAAGCACAGAAAGTCAGTCGACGATTGACCTACCTGGTTGTCAGTCTTCGCGCCGTCTGCTTTCTGTGAGGCTTCTCCATTCCAATTGGGTCTTTCCTTGGCACGAGATGGACATTCCTTGGTCCCGCCTCTATACAGTCATTGGCGGGCACACAAGACACACTGTCCAATCCCGTGCCTGTCACAGGAAGGAACTTCCGGTCCACGGCCATCTTGGCTCCTCTCCTCCTGGTGCGATGCCATTCCGGCTCTTCGCGTTGCAGCATCTCCTCCATGGCGGCTCCTTTCGCCACTGTCGCGTCCACAAAGCGCGGCGGATCGGCGTGCGTTTGCCCTCCGTTTGGACCCGGGCAGGCCCTGCCGCCTAAACACCAGACTCGATGTGCCCTCCCGGGCTGAGCGTCGGCAAGCAGGGACCTTCCGTCCCGGATCCCTTCTGACCGAGGCACCCACCCCGGCATGGACTTCATAATCGCCACGCCGTCCCGGATGTCTTCATGGGCAGCACCCACACAGGAGACTGCTGCACCCCTGCAACGGCAGTTGAAGTTTTGCCTCACCAGGTAGGAAACCGACCGCGCTCCAGTGGCGATCTGGGGAATTTCATGTCTTCCTGGGGCCGTGAGCACTTCGCACCCTCGAAACCTGTGCGGGGTTGCCTGCTGCTCTGCGCCGTTCACAAAATTTTTATTTTGGGGTCCCCGTCTTGGCACAGACAGAGGGCCCCACGTTGGGTGCCATTGTGAACCTTGCCCCGGACACAGACAGGCAGACACGTTAATTTCACCCACAAACACACGTTTATTTTCCATCCTTATTTACAGATCAGCTCACCAATACCCCTCAGTCCTGGCCAATCCAATGCCTTCTCTTTCTTCTTCTTTCTCTCTTTCTCTTTTCTTCCTACCGCCTCCTCCCTTCTCCAGACGTTGACACTCTTCCACCCGACTCTTGTCAATGACTGGAGGGAGGCGGCCCCTTAAATAGGAACCCGGATGGGCTCCAGCTGCGTCCCGGCAATCAATCGTAGCCACACCCCAGTGTGGCGGAAGTGCCGGCTGCGCACCCAGAAGCCATCCGGTGTCCCCTGTCGTCTTCCCCAGCACTTCCTGGTGTGGCGGAAGTGCTGGGCTCCAGGGATATTCAGGCACCGGGGCTCTGCCTGGCGGTGGCCACGGGTCCCTACAGGGCTGGGCTTCCAAGCCCTTTACCCGAGGCCCCCAATATAACCAGGACGGACGCCCCCTCGCGTTCTGGAGGAGGCACAAGCCCTCCGGACCACAGTAGAAATAATAAAAAGGTCAGAGAGAGGTGAAACTCCATCATTCGTTGGTAGAGCTTTTGGTTACATTCAGTCAACAATAACATTTATTAAAATAATGTTCCTGTTACGACATACATACAAATTCAACTTAAGAACAAACTTACAGTCCCTGTCTCGTAAGTAACCCGGGGACTGCTTGTACTGTACTTCTAACACAAAAAGTCACATGACATTTTAGTTACACATGCATATACAATACAATAATATACAGAACAACAATATACAGTACAATAATGATGCTTTGAGAGACTTCTATTGCATTTAATACATTTTAAACTAAAAACTCAAAATGTGAGCTTTAGGTTGACTTTAAAATATTAAAAGTATTTCTGACTAAGTTATAAATGCACATGCCAAATTTTGTGAGCTTCTGAGTAGGGAAAGTATATTTAATCTATCTTTAAACAGGTTGTTGAGGAGCTATAGAATGTGCAGTACACAAAAGGACACATTTGCTTGAATAAGTTCAAATTTGCAATTTCTAACTGTTGATGATTATTTTTTTCTCACTGTTGTAAAAATTGTGTATAGTACAATCCAAATAAATCACATTCTTTAATTAATAGAAAATACTTGAAAGGTTTAAACATATTTTTATTAGTATTCTAAACATAATGAATGTTTCAGTAGCAGGACATTTTGTTTTGAGTGCAGCTATTTATTCAGTATTCTGCATCCTGCATTTTGTCTGTTTCATTGTAACACTGGTATCCTTTTGGCTATATTTCCATGGTATGCCTGAAAATGTCATGCATTTTACTGCTTTCTTTGGAGAAATGAGATGGCATCAATAAGGAAAAAAGTATATTTGTGTTTATGGAATAACTTTGTATACTGCACACTATCTAATCATTATCTTTTCAAGTCTTTCCAATTGTGTGTTCTTTTTGTCTGAAGTTCCTGATCTAAATTTTTGTTTCCACATTCATTTATTGCACCATTTATCATTTCCTGCTTTTGGTTTACTTTTTAAGTAACAAATGTGTCTGTACACTTTTTTGGAATTGTTTGCTTTTTAATGCAATGCTTCATGTTTTTTCAAGACTTAAACCAAAGGCATTTTCATATATAAAGGAAAAAAAGGAAAACAAACTTCCAGATAGTTGTTTATCACACACTTTCTCATATTATTCTTTGTATCACAATTCTGAGGTCTTGTATAATATAAGTTGCCTTTCTCTGTTATTATTAGCAGTTCACCTGACAAATTACCCTTCCAACATGGAGTTAATTACACAAAACTTGAAGCATGGGCTGGGCAGGCACTGAAACTGTTAGCTCATTGCTGGCTTAGACAGGCAGTGCCTGCTCCTTTGGTGTTTGTAGAAACAAATTAAAAGAGTGACTTCAGTAGTCAGTTTGTGTCCTGGAAAGAAATCTTTAGTTGAGAATAACGCTTGAGATTTTGTTGTGGTTCCACTACTGCCATATCTTAACTTTTCCTACTGTTGGTGTCAAGGAATCTTTTATTTTTGTTGGACTCCTACATCACACTCTTCAGTTAATGAACATTCGGAATCCACCTTACATTTCTTTGATAAAGACATATTTTCTAGTACAGTTCAAATTAAAATGCTCTGTTGGAAAAAAGAGAAACTGCAACTTCCAAGTTGAATAACTTACACCACCGCCACCCCAGACCCCCATTTTTGATTTACTAAACTGAAGGCTGGACTGTTTTGCACCCCTGACCATAACTAATAATGCTTAGTGTCAAATATTCTTGAATTTCCTTAGCAGTAAGTTTGAAGAGAGGGTACAGTCAATTTCTGACAATGTGATGTAAAATACAATGTATAGGAAACCTCAAAATACTTATGTCATGAAGGAAATAAAACAAATGTGCCAAGTCCAGAATCCTAATTCATTGTATTTAATTAAATACATTTATTAGGTTCTTTGGTTGACTGCTTTCAAACCTTTTTTCATTCTGTATTTGTGAGACTGTCTTTTTTGAATTATAGACATATATCTGTTTATCTATAATAAAATCTAAAGCAATTGGTTTTAATTCCTACACTGTTTGGTAAGTATATATTATCATTGTTTAATGTTGCAAGTACTGTACCTTTCACCCACCCAGTGTAATAGATATTACAAAATAAACAATATGATTGATCACTGCACCAGATGATGTGCAAAATAAGCAACATTCAATTTTCATTCTTAGGAAGTTTGTTTCCAATATTCCATTTGCTCACATTTCTTATCTAAGAAAATATTGTCTTTAGTAGTAACAAAAACTACTCACTTACTTTATTTTTTATTGTCAGTCCGCACTTATACAATTGTAGAAAAAAGAATGAAATATTGTTCCTCCAGTACACTGGTACAAAATACAACATAACATAACACAATAACATAATCATTATAGGACATGTAACCAATAAAACAGTATTGATAATATAAAAGTGGATATTCAGTCTATGTATTGTCTAGTATTCAATAATATAAAATCTGTGAGAAAAACCTATTTTGAATGTGTGGGTATTTCAGTCTGAAGCATTCAGGTTTGTGTTAGTGCAATACAAAACACAAAAGTCATTTGTGACAATCTTGGAGAAACAGTTGCAGCTCATCATTCTGGAGGGTTGTAATGCCATTTTCAAACCACTTGAGGACCATTATTCTACACTGAGCTGTATTTACAAATAGAGAACATTCAAGAGAGTTGTTGATTTTCACTTAAGTGTGTAACTGAGTAAATTCAATAAAAGTTCAGATTATACAATGCTCCAATATTAGGGCTAGGTGTTATGATTTAAAAACTGTATCTCAGTATTTAGACATATGGAAAAATTTGATATATATTGATATTTTATTTTCTATAAAATACTTTACTATAACTTTCATTTATAGTTAGGACCATGTCAGAATAAACAGTACTTTTGTTTGTTATATCAATATTTGCTTTACAAATGAGAAACCTAAAAAGTGCTTTGCTTAACTGCATTGTATCTCTGTTAAACTTAGCATAAAATCACAGCAGATTTAAAGGTAAAACATAAAATCACGCCAGATATAAAAATAAAAATAGTCCTTTTAAAATAAAAAATGCAAGCTGATGAAATAACTAATTGCCTGAAAATGAAAACAAATATTTTAAAAATTTAAAAACTGACTTGTAGGGTAAGTCCATCAGTTAATGTCTGTATTCTAAATAAGATCAAGTACATTTTCACTTGTCGGCTTCTCTGTTGAATGGCCTCATGCTATTTGTTTAATTAAAATGAACTGCCATGAATAAATCACTAAAACCATAATAAAGAAACATATAAATCTATACCTAAAGTGCCAGAAAATGTAAAGAAAATGCACTTGTGGGTTTGGTGACAAGAATACAAGCCTCTCCAGGTCCACAGAATCTGGATTCAAGGATGTCATGTGGCAAGAGACAGTAATGCCACTGACACTAAATAATCTTTTAGAGGGGTAAGTAGTTACAGTTACACATAGATATCTCTTAGCAAAAATGCTCAGTTTTGACAAAATTGTCTTATGCTCTTTCCACTAGTTCAGGGGATTTGACTTGCAGACTGTACCAAAACAATGCAAGTAGTTTGACACTTTAGTCTCAATAGCATCTTTCTGTGATAGAGAGGTAGTCGATGTTGCACAAATAAAGCTGCTTGCAGGTGCAATTTTTTCCATTTTGGTAACTGGTGTTTCCACTTCAGAGGCTCCTTTTCATTAGATAGTGTTCTAGACAAACATTCACCTCAAGGAGACAGTTACTGCTAATAGAAAAAAAAATTAGCAGCTAATAGTTTTGATTTAGGTGCTAAGTAATCAAGTGTGTAAAGTATTAATCTTTCAGTGTCTTAACTTTCTAACCTCCATGTATTTGTGCCTACTTCTTTTCCTTCTCCTGTGCAGTGTATCTTTCCTTTTTTCTTTTGTGTCCGTTTTGATGATTTGGGTAACTGATTGTCATTATAACTTTCAAACTATGTACAGTCATTAATCAAGCTCTGAGTCTGTGTCACTGACAGTCAGAATTTTAGTGTCAGAGGGCCATCCGGTATAGTGTAATCTTCTTTTCTTCTTGTTTGAAGTGAGCCAACATTTGACACAGGGCTCACTTGTGGATATAAAAGATCTTCTACAGTCTTTTGAAATACATTTTCAACAATTATAGCTATACAGTGTTGATTTTGCAAGCAGTTTACAGGGGCATGCATTTCTACAGCATAGTCTAAGCTATGGAAATGGTGGAAGGAAGGGATGCAGGAGCACAGTAGATATGAACAGGCAGTAAAAGACTGCCTTGTATTCTTATTAAAGACACTGGGCAGCATTCTAACTACATAGTCTATGACTACACAGTCAGTTTGATCAGTTTTAATCTGCCATGATCAACTGTGCATATTATATACAGAAAACATGTTTTATAGGATAATAATACCTGTTGTGAAAATGAGATCCTCCCCCAATTAAAAGGGGTGGTCATGACAGGCAAGAGATTTTTTAATAGAACTTAAAATATTCACACAGCTGTAATCACTCATATGACAGAGGTGAAATCCGAGTTCCAAAACAAATCCTTTCCTGGAATTTTTTTCCCCTAAAATACCTGAATAAGTGTTTAAGAGAAAGGAACCACATATGACGTAAAAGTTGATTAGCACATTTATTCTAACCATTCGTCATTAAAATGTCTTTGTACAGATGTCTTGAGTGACAATTAATGAATTATTAATAATAATTTTTTTTTTTACTAAATCATTATTTCCATGTTTCTTTGTTGATTAGATCCTATTGAAAAATGTACTGGTAACAGAACATGTAGTGCGCAACCCAAAACAACTGAAGTAACTAACAAAGTGTCATCTATCGACACCGTTTTTTAGAATGTTTACTGTCTGCCATCAATCCAAAGATGTTTGGACATGAGGAGATCTGTGACAGTCACATCTTAGTGCACCTGCACCAAATCAGAGGTAGACACTGAATTCCATTAGGCAAAGATATCTTCATAACAGGAGACCTACATGATGGCCAGATACATTTCCTTGTGCTTTGATGACCTGTTGCGTAATAGTCAGCCCTCTGTTCATTATTCTGGCACAAGTGTAACCAGACTTTCCTTGAAATTCACCATTTGGTATACACTGCATCAATCGTGCCATGTACTTTGAATTATTTTCACGCACGCATCTCCAAGTCTGACGTCATTTTTGCTGTGTGTTTGTCACACTTCGTGCATGAATTGTGTAATGCAGCTTTGGTTGGAATGCGGCTCATGGATATCCAAGGGGGGAACCCATACTGATACATACGTTAACGGCACATCCACTCAAAAATGAAAAAAAAAATAGCCTCTTGCTACAGCTCTTGTTACAATGTAATTAGTTTAAAGGTTCAATGATTTCATTTGCCACTGGTGAACGGACCCGTTGAGTTAACAATGTTGGTTCAAAAAGAAAATCGATAAAATGATACATCCTTTGTAAATTTTGACAATAGAAATGTATCACATGTAACCTCAATATTGGTTATATCTCCCAGCCATATCCAAGATATTAAAAAGAACTAATATGATCTTCATAGAAGGTGTTAGGCAAAAGACCCTTTCCACCAATAAGAACATAGCAGCACAGCTTACGCTTACAAAACTGAATCTAAACAAACCACATGACTTTTAGAACAAAGTCCTCTCAACAGACATGATCAAAGTGGAGTAGTTTAATGACTATGTAGAGCACTGTATATGATGAAAGCCTAATAGAACATATCAACACAAGATCCTCAGGCAGACACAATAGTGGAGGGTTTAACTCATTATTATACCAAAATGTTCCAGGAAAAAAGGTGAGGCCATCTGTCTCATAGCTGAAGCTTGGCCAAAACTGTATCATGCACATCAGGACATCTAAAACTAAATCGCTGAATAATTAAAGAATGAAGTATTTGGAGTGGTCAAATTGAATCTGAATCCTCAGTCTGGTGTTCACACATGAATGCCTTCAAACATCTGTAAACTGAAACAGTATAGTAAAGAGAAGTGGACTAAAATTCTTTCAGTACAATATATAGTAAATGACTGTTAAACCCATGCAGAAAATAATTATTCCAGTTCAGTCCTTGTTGCTAAGCATGGTTCCATAAGCTATTATATGTGTGATTATGTTTACACACATGATTTCTTATTTTGTTTTATTAAATGAGAAATAACAGTGTTTTTGTCAGATAAATGTAGCTTTATCAAATGTCTATCGAATATTTTAAAACAATATGCTTCTCTTGCCACCTGTAACACCTAACTGTAGCTTTGCCAATGATCTTTAATATTCTCATGAAAAAGGAAGGGTTGACCAGGGCTGTTCAATTTTTACTACTCATTAAGCCAAAGTATTTTCAAAGGACTTGGAGCCATTTACACAAAATGGAAGATCTCTGCTGTTTTAGTTATGTGGATACTTATCCATCTGTTTTTTTTTTTTGTTTATTCTCCTGCTAGCCTCCATAAGTGGAGGGAGCTCCATTTCTAATGTCAAAACAGTAATACCCACAAGATTCATATTTCTGCTAGTCTGCAATTATAAAAGACAGCATTTATATATTCACTAAAAGTTTTATGGGAACACATGAATTAATTAATTTGGATGTATTTGATGTTGTGATAAAATACTGCTGTTTGACTCTGCAACTCTATTTTCCACCCTTTGGTTATGCTGTGAGTAGATTTTTTTTCTGTGTGCTCTTTATTCAAGCCGTTTGTTACACCTTAATGTAAGTCATTTGATTCAGGAGAAATTAAACGATAAAAATATTTTTTCCTATTTAAATTAAAGAGCTTCCAGGAACAGTTGCTTTGATTTTTGTTAATAAAGCACAATATAGCAAACTACAGTACAACTTACTTTTGGTGGATTATCAGTTTTAGACTAATAAACCTTGCAGATTACTACTACTAAATCACAATATTCAGGACTCTGGTCAAAGTAAATGACATCCATATGGATTACTTCACTGAACAATTGATGGTATGATAATTAGTACCTACAGTTAATCTCTCCTGCTCTTCATTTAACTTTAATAAAAATAATATAATATTACTCTGCATTGTTACATTGCTTTGGATTTATTGTTCATTGATATGGAAGACTATTTATATAGACTACTGTAATAGCAATTGTCTTTTCATTTAAAGACAATGCAACACACAGGAAATGTACATGTTATATGTATTTAGAGCCAACTGGAACCAAATAAAAGAACAAAAGTTACATGGATTAAAATTTCAAAGGGAGACTGCAAAATTGAATTAAACATTGCATCTTTTTTATGCTTCCTAGTTTTCTTATTATAGATGCCAAGTGGATCAAAGTGAGACATCTTTTGATAGGACCATAATTGAGTAATATCTCTTGATCCTCTTTGTTCTGTGTTAGTATAGTACTTTTTAAATTGTTTTTTTCCTTTTTTTTTATAAAAAAAGCACAATGTATGGAAAAATGTGCTAAATGGAGTTTCCAAAAAAAGTGGCAGAGAGTGATTGTATTCTTTTCAAGCAATCTTTTGATCATCTCTTAATGCATTATTATGTTTAGGCATAATGCAAGCAGTTATAATCAGCAGTGCAGGTGGGCTATTACTTGTCTGTCATAATTTTTACACTTTTATACTGTGCTTTTCTTAGTACAGTATAGCATATTTTATGTACCTCATATCTGACCTACTTTAATGTGCACATGTCTTACATTAGACTGTGTATGGTTTTTGAAAACGAGGCAGTAATGCATTTCGCGAGAATAAAAGGATACTTTTACTGACAAGAAATGAATTAATGTTAACATGCACCCAGTCGTATACTATACTGTGTATGCTTTTTGAAGGAGGGACAGTAATACTTTTAGTGAGAACAAAAAGACACCGTTACTAATTTGAGTATTATTGGTGGGTATTGTACTTAAAAAATGTGCAGCAGTTCTAGTGTTAACAAGAGTGTCTTATGCCCAAGTAATGGGCCTTTAGCCTTAAATTCAGCCTGCGTCTACACTTTGTAGAATGAACAACTTCTGTTTTACTTCAGTTAAGGACCAATGATTTCCTACTCTTTCACCTTAACAAAATGATAATGACATAACTAATAATGCACAATTGATAAATAGTGTTGTCACATTTTTAATGCATTTTTATGTTTCTCGATTACATCTCCTAATGGCAACATATATGATTATTTTTGATGTAAGGAAACAAATAGAGACATTATCTCAAAATGTAATTTATAATAATATACATCTTGATTTGTAATAGATATAATTAATTCTAAGATATCATCTAATAATTTCTTTTTGTCTTATGTGTCCCAGTACATTTAAATATATATGAACAAAAGCACTAACTCCTCTAATTTTACAAAGTCTGGAGATGGCTAACAAATTATTTTACATCAGTACAAGAATTTTTTATTTGTTTATGGATTTGTATTTTTTAAACCAGAAAATATATTTATAAAAATAGGTATATTTATATTCCGTTTTTTATAATGGAATTTTCTCAGGTGTTTTGATAGAGATATTTAGAGTTTTGTAGACACTGCTTTGCCACTGGTACAGAAGACCAAGGACATTTTATAGGTCTAACTGTAGTCAAATATTTGTATAGCTTCAGATTCATTACAAAAGAATCTGATGTTTGGGTTTTATAATATGGTTATGCATGATAAATGGCTTTGTGTTGTCAGCAGTGCGCAGAACATTTTTAGATGTTCAACTGATGTATTTTTACTAGGAAAAGATGACTTATGCATTAACACAGTGATGTAGTATATTTTGATGAGTGGTTTTGAAAACTGGGAAACCCATTCTGGTGTTTCATTATAACTTTTCTTTCCCCAATTTAGTTTAAACTTGGATCTGTTGAACTACATCAGGTCACAGAGCCCCTTGATGTCATTAAAGAGCTGATTAACTATGGGCTTGACCATTGCACAGAACTGAAGGCCAGGAATGCACACCTGCTCAGAGAAAACAAGAGACTGGAAGAGGAACTAGAATACATTGCCAAAGAGTAAGTAGAGCCTGTTAACCATATAAAATGGGTCAGTAGGCTGTAAACCCAATTTGTATTTTCATTTGTTTTGATGTGAAACCTAAAAGCCGTCTGGAGCTATCAACCTGTTAAATTTGAGTGTGTGTTTTCAGTAAAACTTATTATCTCAGGACTTGATCAAAGAGAAAAATAAAAATCACTTTACTAGAAAAATTGGCAATTGAAAAAGGAAGCTTTTAATGAACCTAAACAAGGTTTTGATTTTGCAAGCTAAATGTGCTGTGCAGTGCATGGCACTGAAATTTTAAAGTTTAAATATACAATGCTTTTGAATGTATACACTTCTTATGGATTAATAATAATTCCTAATAATGACATCTAATAATATTGAGTCACATTATTTTTTTCTGACAAATGTATTTCCTTGTATCTTTTTGAAGTCAAGATTCACAATGTTGATTAAAATTGGCTGATCCTGATTTATTGTCGAGACCCATTTTACAGGTGTGAACTGTGGATAGTATCTCTTATGTTTGTGTACATATGTTTCCCACAAACTGTTACCAGATAAACACAAAGTTAAGTAAGTAAAATTCATCTCTTTGTTTAGAGCTGAAAAAAACAATATTAAAAGGTCAGAAAAATGCAATGTTTCATACAAAGATCCAGCAATATAAATTAACTGAATTCGACTGCAAACACTGCTAAGTAGTTAGGAACCATACCCCATGCACTGCTGGTTAGTGTTAAATCTTTTAACATTATAAAAAAATCAAACAAACAAAAACATCTACTGTCTTAAAATAAATAATAAATTAAGGAATAGTGAACCACAAAATTGGTCAAAAAAGTAAACTTTTACTAGGCTGTACTCTCCTGGATTGTCATGGTAGTTATGTTTAGAGCTGTAATGCCTAAAGATATAGTCCCTGATAGGGATACCTACAGCAAAATGATTTAAAGGGAGGGACCAGACAAAGGAAAAAAAAACCCATAAATGACCTGTATGCTGTAATTCAAATTAAATAGAAGGGAATTTCCCTCAGAGAAGGCATACTCAGGCCCACTTCAAAAGAAAATCCTAAAAGTGTTTTTTGCTAGTGAGCACTTAGTTGCTTGGTGACACACACAGCTCAGTCAAGCACATTTTTAAAACCAGCATAGAGCTGTTATGTAGGTACAGGAAAGAGTGGAATGAATTCAGGCATACTAGACTTTGGCAGTGGAATGTAGCTCTGAAATCATTGCATTTAAGTTCTCTGGTAGGAAAGTAGACATTGCTTATGCAGTAAGTTGTAACCACTGTAAAACTAGTGCATAAATGAGTATGTCCAGCTGGAATGAGCAGTTTTTGCCACAACTATAAAATTAGGATATGCACATTACACATCAAATTGTCAAGAACACATACAAAATTGAAGGTATATGCAGAAAAAAACATAAAATTGAAAGCAAGAAGTAAAACGTTTGATTCAGTGATTGCCAGGAACGAATAAAGAACCTGTCAAGTTTGGGAAATGAAATAGCATAACCATAAGCTTTGTTTCAGTTCAATATACAGTTATATGTAAAAATATTCATTTAAAAATAGTCTTAATTGCAAATGTATAGCCATTCAAAAGACATTACAGAGAGCAATTTAATATAGCAGTATGTGTATATAAATGGCATTAACTGGATGGATGGATACATGGATGGATGGAAAGTACTTTGTCCATGAAGTGGGAAATTTAGCTTTTTACAGAAACTCAAAAGATATTATAACAAACAAACAAGAGCAATTCCCCTAAAAATACACACAAAGATAAAAATACATAAAGCTCCTGAGTCGGCTAGAACCATCTGGATGAGAACAGGCCATCCAGCCCATCCAAGCTCACCAGTTCTATCCACTTCATTCTGATAAGGCAATAGTCACAGTGCGGTGTGACGTATTGACATATGTAGGTAGAAACAAGCCTTATTTGCTTTTCTTGACACACTTCTGCTAAATAATTTGTTTGCTGAAATTAATTAATGTTTAGTATAGAGTAGGTGTAGCATTTTTCATAATGGCCATCAGTTTTGTCTTCATTTTCTCATCGTTAATACCTCTAAACGTACTGCATCTTCCTTGATAGAGAAGTACAAAACATGGTTTTAGTCCAGTAATCTAATGAAAAGCATGAATGATGTGAGTTTCACATCAATATAAGAGACAAATTTGGCAAAGAAAAGCTCAAAAAGCATAAGGTGTATTTAGGGCCGCTGCTGGCCAAATGGGTGCCCTAAGCAGAGATTTACTTTTGTGCCCCCTCCCCCAAATATTATGGAAGTAAAAATAAAAAAACACCTACTATAGGGGCCAAAATAGAACTTTTTTTCAAATAAAAGTAAATACATGAGGGCGTGCGCGTCATCACGTGTGCTTAGCCTACTCTGCGTTCACCATAAAATGCAATATATACGTTTATATTTTTGTTTATTTGTATATGTATATTATTAATATTAATTTATTATTATAATATATAAAACGATTTTTTTGAGCAGCTGGGATGGTGCCCCCCTGGGAGTTGGTGCCCTACGCAGACTGCATACTCTGCGTATAGGGAGCGGCAATACTGGGTGTATTTGACCATTATTTCACATACTGTATAACACTCTTACTCCAGGCTTGATAGCTACATGACATATTTTTTCTTTTTCATTTCTTAAATATAGATGCACATTCTTCCATTATATGTTCACATTAATTATGGAGGAGTATGATATGTATTTCAGTTGAGAAAAGCCTAGCAGCAGCCCCTAACTAACAGGCATGTAACAATATCTTTTATTTTGAAATATTCTCTTCTCCAATTTTTTTCATATCAGAGTATGGCAGATGAACTAATGAGTTTGTGCAGTCTTTGTTTTTAAATGATATGCAGAGCATATCTGTGGATTTGATGTGTTATAATAATATTATAATTCCATGTTTTAAATGATGCAGTAGTGGTCATTTTTATTGTATGAATAAATCCTAACTTTGCTTTGATTTCCAGGATGGAAAAATATGTGCAAGTGAAAGAGACCCTGGAGCAGGATTTGTACACTCGTTTTGTTTTGGTTTTAAATGAAAAGAAAAGTAAAATAAGGAATCTGCAGCAAAAACTTAAACAAGTCCAAGATAACAGGTAACTTTTCACTTAGATTGTATGTAATAAGCATATGTACACTATTAAAATGCCTGTCTTTTACATCTACAGGTAGATTACTGTATCTAAAATCTTTAATGTTAATTTACTAAGCAATTACAGTACTAGATGGTGTAGCATACTCCCATATGCCTCACAGTATATTTAAGATATTTAAGTAATAATGGATG
This sequence comes from Polypterus senegalus, assembly GCF_016835505.1. Lineage (NCBI taxonomy): Eukaryota > Metazoa > Chordata > Cladistia > Polypteriformes > Polypteridae > Polypterus > Polypterus senegalus. The sequence continues at coordinate 128,670,570 of NC_053160.1, forward strand.
CTCATTGTTGAATTGAACTGAGAGGTGAACATTTACAAAAGCATATTTATCTGTTAAGATGGTGTGCCTGCCCTTATTCATTCTTTCATGGATTTATCTTCCAAAACACAAATATTCCAAAAAAGCTGCAGCATAGTCTGCAAGGCAGGGATCCACCTGGACAAAATGTACAACTAATATCAGACACAAGCACATTCACACTCACTAATTTTCAATCTGCAATAGCTATGCTTTTGGGGATACTGGAGGAAACAAAAAAACCCCATGTGAACACAAAGAGAGTTTACAACTTTGCACAAGCAGTACCAGGACCAAGGTCACTATGGTCTCCACGTTTTTTACTTTCTTTTTCTCCAAAAAGTAGTTTTATTAGTATCTTGCTACATATTTATTTACATATTTACAATTATGTATTTGATGTTTACTGTAGTAAACTCTATTTACAAGCAAGATTGACCATTTGATGTGCCCTGCACAGTAATATTACTTGAAGCACTAACATATTCTAATAAATATAAAATTCTGTTACACAGTATGAAAACAGGCATCAGGACGTGCAAGGTACAGACCAACCCTATAATGGAACAAGGCATTAAAACAGTATATGACATATATTCTGGATAGGATTTCCAAATTTTAGAACTCAAAGTTCTAACAGAGTTATGATTTAAATCTGGTGAAAAATATAAAACGATCATCTTATCACAAAATAAAAATGTAGTAGTGCCTTCAGGCAATGGCTTCTGAATATTGTGGAAATTTAACAATTTATTTATGGAATCTACTCAGAAAGTGCTATATATTTTTGATATGTAAATCACTACTAAAAAAGAAAAAATAAAGAGAAATATTTTGGCACAGTGGTTGGGACCACTACTGCAAATCATAAAACAGTCCGAATCATCCTTGGGAAGAATGTCACTTAGTTTGATTGGTGGCATGAAATGTTTACAGTCTTACGTTCACAGGCTGAGGAGAGAAGAGAAAGCTATTTAGGCTTGTATACTAATAAACGGCAAATCCCTCACTGACTGACTGACTCACTGACTCATCACTAATTCTCCAACTTCCGGTGTAGGTAGAAGGCTGAAATTCCTTACAGATTACTTACAAATGTTAGGCATGTTTCATTTCGAAATTCTATGCATAATAGTCATAACTAGAACCTACTTACATACATATATACGGCCATAGCCTGCAGCTCGGTCGCCATGTGAGGCGGAGTTGCGTCCTCCATCAGCACACCTCTCACGTAATTGACTGCCTGCCCATATAAGGCCGTCTGTCAGCAGCAATCCAATAGACACGCTGCCGCTAAATATTCGTGGGTGGAGGACTGTGCTAATGCAAACGAAGATGAGATGGTCAAGGATAGACTAGTGTTTGGCACAAACTCTGCAAAACTTTTAAGTGGCAGGTCTTAGCTAACATTAAATAAAGCCGTGGACATTGCAAGATCGAGCGAGATAGCACAAGCACAACTGAGAACCTTCGATGCATGTACTCACGTGAACTGACTGTAAACGCAGTACGCAGGCAAAAAGCAAGAGCTCCAAAGAGTGCTGAACAAAAAACGCATTACACAATTGAGACGGCAGCAGTAGAATATGAAGCGACTGATGCATACACGCATATTCATAAGTTCACCTACTGCGGAAACAAATCACACGGTGGAAAAAGTCAATGTGCAGCTAAAGGAAGACAGTGTAAAAAATGTGGTAAATTGAAGCACTTCGCTAAAGTTTGCAGGGCTGGGAAAGGTAAACCCGTGCATGCAGGGTGTGATGTCTCTGATAATGAGGAAGACAAGATGTTTATTGATGCAGTAGGACAGGAACAACCCTCTGACGCTGAACAAGCCTTTGTAGACATATCAATAGGAAAGCAAGGTGTAAAGCTTAAGTTTAAATTATGTTCATAGACACGCTGCCACTAAATATTCGCAGGCAAATCCACAACTTAATACCCGGAATGCCTGTTAAACATCTTAGATTCACGAGTACCGATTTGGGCGGTGATCACTTCGATGAATGAAACCTGTTATCTTTACAACGGTTGACAACGAAGATGAGATGGTCAGGGATATGTTAGACAAACATGGAATGTAACTTGAGCACAACACATCCTCCAAATACGAACCTGATTGAAAGAAATAATGATAATCAAATCCTTGATGACAGCAACACTCATAACAAAAAACAATTACATTGATAATCATGTTACGTTATTTTTAAAATGTTTCCTTTTCTTTATCATAACTTCTTTAACACACTACTTCTCTGCTGCGAAGCGCGGGTATTTTGCTAGTCTAACAATATAGCAGAAATATCCCTGGAGACTGCATATCTGGCAGGTGTTCTGGAAGAACTACTTCTATTAGACATTTTACCTTCTGTACAAGAGTCATATGACTCCTTCAGTAACAGCAATTAAGGCATTCAGGGTAATAATCAAATATTCAGTAGAATTGTTATTTATATGCAAGGTTCATTAGCAGGATCAGGACCAGGGAACAATAAGTAGAATGATGATGAAATTTCAGTTTAAATGGAGCTATTGGAACTACCTAAGTAAAGCATTAATTTCACTTTCATTTTCAATAAACAGTGAAGTTTATACAGATGTTCAGCACCAAATTATTATATTATCAAATTGTGCCATGTTCTATATTTGATTTCTTAAAACTTACTTAAAACATTATCCTTTGCCCAAAGTATACATAATATGTTTATATGTTTGATTTCCTCCAACATTCTTCTTCCTTAACAGATTACTAGTTCTACTGTACATCTTTCAGGATGACAAAAGGTCATGGCAAGAAGTAAAAGGTAAAGAAGCTAAACAGGCATCAGAAATGAATTTTTACAAACACTTAATAAGATCATCCTAGACCTTACTGTAATGAAAAATACTGCCAATGTTCCCTTCAAAGACACAAGCAGGAAGAACTGAAAAAGAGATGAATGGAATATTTCCAGGAGACCTTAAGTCATTCAGTTCATACTGACATATTTGACTTGGATACAGATGCCACATATGAATTATGATCCATTTTTCCAAGTTAATAGTGACAGAACCCATCAAAGCCAAATTCCTCCTGAACTGATCAATAATAGTTCACCTTTGACCCTGAAGACCCTCACTGATCTGTTCAACACCTAATGGAACAGAAAGACGTTTCCAAGTCAAAGTATTGTCATGTGTATATAGTACATTGTAATTCATACTTGCATGTCTCAGAAACATTGACAAAAAACAATAAATTAAAAGTATACTTATACCAACCCTGCTGCTTCTCATAAGAAAGGCAGGGGTTCTTCAGTGCACCAGGTTGAACCTAAGGTGTTGAGGTTTTTACTTTTATAGACATACTTTGGAAGGTTCTGTTGGATCAGGGTACATCTTTCATCTTTCACCTGATGAAAGAGCTGAGGTTATGTACACAGTTTATCATCTGCAGACAAATGGTTTGGCTGAGAAATTTAATAAAACATTGAAACATATGATCAGGAGCCTTTTGTTTTGCCTACCCGACATCCTGAGACATTGTGCTACGGTTTGTGCTGTATGCTTTGAAGTTATCAGCACAGGCTGTTACTGGGTTGAGTTCATTCTAACTGCTATTTGTCAGTCACAGGGTGTATTAAGTATCCTCCCGAAAGAGTGGTTAGTTGGTCAGAACAGTGATTGGAAGTTTCAATTTGCGGATCGTGTCATTTTGGTGCAGGAGAAAATACAGTGGGATGCAAAAGTTTGGGCAACCTTGTTAATAGTCATTATTTTCCGGTATAAATCGTTGGTTGCTACGATAAAAAATGTCAGTTAAATATATCATATAGGAGACACACACAGTGATATTTGAGAAGTGAAATGAAGTTTATTGGATTTACAGAAAGTGTGCAATAATTGTTCAAACAAAATCAGGCAGGTGCATAAATTTGGGCACCGTTGTCATTTTATTGATTCCAAAACTTTTAGAACTAATTATTGGAACTCAAATTGGCTTGGTTATCTCAGTGACCCCTGACCTACATACACAGGTGAATCCTATAATGAGAAAGAGTATTTAAGGGGGTCAATTGTAAGTTTCCCTCCTCCTTTAATTTTCTCTGAAGAGTAGCAACATGGGGGTCACAAAACAAGTCTCAAATGACCTGAAGACAAAGATTGTTCACCATCATGGTTTAGGGGAAGGATACAGAAAGCTGTCCCAGAGATTTAAGCTGTCTGTTTCCACAGTTAGGAACATACTGAGGAAATGGAAGACCACAAGCTCAGTTCAAGTTAAGGCTCGAAGTGGCAGACCAAGAAAGATTTCGGATAGATAGATGCGACGAATGGCGAGAACAGTCAGAGTCAACCCACAGACCAACACCAAAGACCTACAACATCATCTTGCACCAGATGGAGTCACTGTGCATCATTCAACCATTCGGTGCACTTTACCCAAGGAGATGCTGTATGCGAGAGTGATGCAGAGGAAGCCTTTTCTCCGCCCACAGCACAAACAGAGCTGCTTGAGGTATGCTCAAGCACATTTGGACAAGCCAGCTTCATTTTGGAATAAGGTGCTGTGGACTGATGAAACTAAAATTGAGTTATTTGGGTATAACAAGGGGTGTTATGCATGGAGGAAAAAGAACACAGCATTCCAAGAAAAACACCTGCTGCCTACAGTAAAATATGGTGGTGGTTCCATCATGCTGTGGGGCTGTGTGGCCAGTGCAGGGACTGGGAATCTTGTCAAAGTTGAGGGATGCATGGATTCCACTCAGTATCAGCAGATTCTGAAGACCAATGTCCAGGAATCAGTGACAAAGCTGAAGCTGCGCTCGGGCTGGATCTTTCAACAAGACAACGACCCGAAACACTGCTCAAAATCCACTAAGGCATTCATGCAGAGGAACAAGTACAACGTTCTGGAATGACCAACTCAGTCCCCAGACCTGAATATAATTGAAAATCTGTGGTGTAAGTTAAAGAGAGCTGTCCATGCTCGGAAGCCATCAAACCTGAATGAACTAGAGATGTTTTGTAAAGAGGAATGGTCCAAAATACCTTCAACCACAATCCAGACTCTCATTGGAACCTACAGGAAGCGTTTAGAGGCTGTAATTTCTGCAAAAGGCGGATCTACTAAATATTGATTTCATTTCTTTTTTGTGGTGCCCAAATTTATGCACCTGCCTGATTTTGTTTGAACAATTATTGCACACTTTCTGTAAATCCAATAAACTTCATTTCACTTCTCAAATATCACTGTGTGTGTCTCCTATATGATATATTTAACTGACATTTTTTATCGTAACAACCAACGATTTATACAGGAAAATAATGACTATTAACAAGGTTGTCCAAACTTTTGTATCCCACTGTATGAAAATCATCTGCAATTTCTGTTGAGCATCTGTAGCATGAACATGAGTCACAGAAAGATGTGTATATTAGGAAGTATGAACTGTGGGAATTCAAGAAAGGCAGTCACGTTCTTGTTTTATTCCTGACCGATCCAGACAAGTTTCTGGTGATGTGGCAGGGTACTGTTGTGATTTAGGAATGGATAAGCCCTGTGAATTAAAAGGTTAAAATACATGGCTGGCACAAACCTGTTCAAATATTGAATTTCAATCTTTTGAAGGAGTGCAATGATTCAAGGGAGAAGCTGGTGATAGCCATTGTGGTTTCTCAGACCTAGGTTACTATTGGTGTTGACTGGGAGAAACAATGATGTTTTTTCTTCCCTTTGTGGTGTTGCTGAACTCGCTAAGCATAAGATGGGCACAGACCCTAGTATTAAAGTGCAGATGTGCCCATATCACATACAGGAAGCTTGAAGGCATGTGATAAAAGAAGTGGTGAAACAGATGTTTGAGTTAGGGGTGAATCGTGAGAGTACCAGTGAATGGTGTAGCCCTGTTCTAATTCTAATACCAGATGGGTCCACTTGTTTCAGTATAGGCTTTTGGTGGCTATATAAGGTTTTGAATTTTGATGCATACTCAGTGCTGTGTGTTGATGAGTTATTAGAAAAGCTCAGTCATGCCTCGAGTATCTCTATCTTGGATTTGACAAAGGGATACTGGCAGGTGCCTCTTGATTAATCCAGCTGTGAGAAAGTGTTCACCGCCACAGATGGTTTATTCATTTTTATTAGGTTTCCATTTGGGCTAAATTGTGGCCTCTCACACTCCAGCAATGGATGGAATAAAAATAGAGTCTGCATACCAATATTGTTATTTTCACTAATGACTGGCAAACGTATTAGACACGTTTGCAGGCAATGCTGGATAGCTTGAGGGAGGCTGTTCTGATGGCTAATCCCAAAAATGTAAATTGGGTACGTCCGAAGAAGATTGGGGAGGTTCTTGTGTATCCACGGCCTCAGACACAGAAGTCGGTCCATGTTTTCTTAGGGCTGGCTAGTTATTACAGCTGTTTCATTCCCAACTTTTCTAGCTAAGCTGCGTCCTTACAGACTTGACGAAAAGCCATAAGAATCTACAAAATTCTCTGATCTGATGATTGTGAAAAATCTTCTCTGAGGATTCCAGACTCTTTTTAAGATTTTGTACTACAAACAGACTATTTGGTTTGGGGGCTGACCTGTCTCACAGTTTTAGTGAAGAAATGTCTGGTGATTAAGTGGGCTGTTGAGGATCTCCGTTATTACCTTTGAGATAGGTTTAGAGATTTATATTAGTGATTGATCATGCTCCACTGCAGTGGTTTCTAGGAAAATATCACAAACTCCAGGCTTACTAGGTGGTTCTTACAGTTGCAGCCTTTTAAATTCATAGCATGTCACTGTCCTGGCACTCAGCATGTAAATTGTATAAAATTCCCCAACAGAAGCAAACAATGTTTGAAATAGGAGTTCCTGACACTAATATTATTACTGTAGGTCACTGGAGATGCTTAGTCTTGAACATGCTACTTACAGTTGCCCACAAGTGAAAGATTCCCACCATTCATCAATTCCTGCTTTTCCAAGTGTTTTATTTTGCCTTATGTTGATAATCAATGTGAAAATAAATTTTTCAGGAAGCTATATCCTTTTGAATCGAAACAGGTAATTAGTAGGAAAAATATGAATTTTAAGTATTTTATGCTCACCAGCCTTGTGCCCCATGCTACTGGGAAAGGTTCCAGCTTCCCTGCAACCCTGCTCAGGATGAAGCAGGTTTAGAAAATGGATGGATAGATTACTATTATTGTCATTTTATGTTCACAGTTTTAATTTGTTTACATTGTGCACTCTAGCATTATTGTTTGTGTTTTTCATCAGATGTGTGTTCAAGCACCGTATTTTTTTGTTTTGCTGTAGCCATAGCCATAGCCAGACAATAAAGTTGTAACTTTTGAGAATTAGCCTTATTTGCATTATTGCTATTTTTTTTGTCTTGTTTTTCGGTTTGTGAAGTGTGTTGCACCATTAATTGCCGATACTCAGATGGAGTGCCTTCATGCACCATGCTGTGTGACATCATCGGCATGATGCGTTAAATACGGGTGCAGAGCTCTGTTCATTATCAGTGTTTAGATGAACACAACAAAACTACCCATCTTCGTAAGTCTTATTCCCTGATTTTGATTGTTTTGCATGCCCATTTTGATGAGTTTGCTTAATGTTTTAGACTTTGTCTTCTGATCTCTGTATCCCTTCTGATTTTGACGCTTGTTTTATTTTCTGAGCTACCGTCATTTCCTGGCCCCAATTACTTCCCTTTTTTTGGTAGTTTAGCTCAGCCATAACTGAAACACAGATTAAATATTGAGTGACTCCATTGGTCGGTAGAGGAAAGAAGAGTCCAGCTTTCTGAAGTAGGCAATCAGGTGCAGGAGTTGACTACTTCATCTGGTTATGGAATTTAATAAGATTCAGGAGCAGTGGGCACAATACTGTTCCAAATGTTAGTGATGGTATAGAACTACAATTACCACATCCATTGATCGTTCTCAGGCAATCCGTAGTTGTGTAGAGGTTTTCTTAACAAATATCAACTAATTTTTGACCTGCACTTTATTAGACTATAAGTAATTAGAATGGGCATCTTCCACGGCTAACCACCCAAGTATTTATTCATTAGGTGCCTTCTTAAAAGACTTCCAAAATGTTTTTGATCTACCCGGTTGTCCAGAGCTTATTTTTCCTCTGGACAACATTCTTATCAATAACACAGAACTAATAAATAAAACTGTTGATTTCTACTAATTCCTTCTGATGGAGTCCCTGCTAAATTGGGCACATAAAATGGGCACATCTTATTACATTTTTGGTAATTCTGGAATTAATTAAACTTTAGAAATGATCAAATTTTATTTTTTGGTGGGATAAGATGTATAAGGATGCTTGTGATTATGGAATGACTTATGAAGTCTATGCCAGGTCTTCGTCTGTTTCAGAATGACCCCTAGGACTTTTGCAACCCATACCACCCTCTCAGAGACCATAGAAATCTATTAGTGTGGATTTCATTACTGATCTTCCTGTATCTCAAGGCAAAACTACTACAGTGGTTATAGTTAGCAGATTTTCAAAAAGTTCACAATTTGTTCCACTATGAAAATTGCCTATGTCGAAAGAATTAGCCTAAATAATCATAAATTAGTTTGTCGGATTGAAAGGTTTCTCATCAACTATTATCTCCAATAGGGAACTACAGTTTGTTTCTAAGTTTTGGAAGTTCTTTTATGAAAGTTGGATTGTACATTAAACCTCACATCTGGTTATCACCTACAGTCCAGGGATGACTGTAGTGAACATGGATTTGGAAAAATTCCTCAGATTTACGGTGAGTGCCTTTCAGGATGTTTGGTATCTCACGTTATCAATAGCAGAATTAGCTTGAAACATTGTGTATCATTCTGCTATAGGTATGTCTTCATTTGAAAGCTTGTATGGATTTAAACCAATATTGAAATGTTAGTCTTACAAAATAGATCTCCAGGCTGAAAGAGATTTGGAAGCTTGTCTGTGAGAACCTAAATAAGGGGGAAATCTCTGTGCAGCGTTTTCCTAATCATAAAAGAAAGCCCACCTCTGAGTTTAAAGGCAGGCAAAAAGTATGGCTAGCAATGTGAGACAGCCTCTTGAAGATCACATCACACAAACTAGCTCCTCAGTTTATAGGTCCTTATTCTATACTAAAAAGAGTCTGTCTCATACAAGTTAGCTCTCCTGTTGCATTTAAAGATGCATCCAGTATTTCATGTCTCCAGCCTTAAACCAATGTCATCAAGTTTTTATAGTAAACCTTCCTCTCCACCTGTTCCCATACAAGTGGATGGTGAGGCTGCGTATGAGTTTTAGTATCTGCTTAATTCTAGACAGCTTGCTTCCACTATTGAATATATGGTTCACTGGAAAGGCAATGGATTGTAAGAATGTGCTTGAGTTTCTTTCTCAGATTTACCTGGTTCATAAACCTGATTGGTATGTTCAGAGCATGCACATTGGGAGGAGGACTCTTTTGTGAATTTGCCTTATTTGTAACATTGCTTCTTTTTTGTGTTTTGTTGGTTGGTTTGCATTGCTGTTTTGTTATGTTATGCACATTGCACCGCTGGTGGTCCTGATGCTGTCGATTGCCTGGGAAGTGTCTTCACAAATCACAGCATGTGACATCATCAGTATGCCAGTTTAAATACTGGCACAAAGCTCAATTTGTTCTTCATATTTGTAAAAACAAACAAACAAAAAAAAAACTACCCTTGCGTTTTGTGTTATTCTTCTTTAGTTTGATTCACAGGTTTCGATTTTGTTTTTGACTTTGAGTTTGCTTAATATTTTGGCCTTGGCTACTGATCTCTTTGCCCTGCTGGTTTTGACATTAATTTTGTTTTCCGACCTGCCTTCATTTCGTAGTCCTGAAAACTTTCCTCCTTTCAGTAGTTTGGCTCAGCCATAACATTAAAAGTGAATTGTGTTTTACATTAACTTATACACAAATCCATATCATTTACAGAGTGCACATATAGATGGCCCATGCAATGAATTAATATTAATGTTTATTTTATATATTAAAAAGCATACACAGCATACTAAAGTATATCCCCCACCTCTTTGAGCCAGGAGGCCAGGAATTAAATTGGGAGATTTTGAGAATGTAATTACATGTAAAAAGCAATGGAATATAAATCTATGTTTACAATATCACACCACAGTGTGAGTCAGAGAAATGCTCATGTCTAGATGCTGCTAGGCTGGAAATTTTATAGCATAAAACACACAACCTTCTTGAGTTTTTTAGTTAAGTCTGTTACAGTCAAGTCAGTAAATGTTAGTACTTAGTGTATGAGACAAAGCATCAACAAACGTTGTATGTATTGCCATGACCATAGAAAGAACACACTGGCAAAGTGAATAAAGTTTGTTTACTATTATTAACACAGCAGGTATCAATATAATATATATGTTTCGGTGCACAGTGTACATGTTTTATTATATACTGTATGTCAGTATATTGTGTATGAAACAAAATCTCCCTATGTAATGTTTGTGTTTCAGTGTAAAAGTGTATGTGTTTTACTATATAGAGTATTTTTTCAGTACGCAATGTAAGCATTTTGTAATTTGTTGTATGCACTGTGAGGAATGAAAAAGCAATAATATTGAGAACTATGTATGCAGTCAACGCAGGCAATTGCATTTTTATTATCCTAGACAGAGGTGTAAATATTACGCTGTTAACCTGAGATTTTTGATGGCAGTTTAAGTTATAATATGTCAAATATGAGCTTGAGTCTCTGGTTCCCCCTTGATGTTATGTTCGTACATAGGATTTGCTTATGTTGTATAATGGGTGGATCAACACTGTATATAGCACAGGTGTCAAACTCCAGGCCTGGAGGGCTGCAGTGGGGACAGGTTTTCTTTCTAACCCTTTTTCTAATCAGTGTCCAGTTTTCAATGCTAATTAACTTCTTTTCCCTCTATTTTAATAGCCCTGATTTTAAGTTTTAAGTCCTCTGCATTGATTCTTTTCTTCATTAAATGACAGCCAAACAGAAATGAGACATGAAACGAGCCAACAGATGACCTGCTAAATTGGGGCTTCAAACTCCAACCAGTTCCTTAATGAGAAACTGATTCTTGCTGTTAATTAATCCCGTTATTCAATTCCATGGCTTGTTGCTGCTCTCTTTCTGACACAGCAGACATTTCCAGAACTGTTGATATTCTGTTTTTTTCTAAGAACTCCTAAAATGTTTTTGTAACCTGAGGGATCAACCTTACTGAGACCTTCATCTTTATTTTCAGATTTTGTTTGATGGGTACAGGAGAGCTGGTCATGTCCTGCTTGTTTTATGTCTCATTGCTGTCCGGCTGCTAATTAAGAAAAAAACAACTAATGGGTCTGAGTCAAGCTAAGGCTAAAGAAGTTAATTAGCATCAAAAACTGGTTACTAATTAAGAAGATGGTTAGAATGAAAACCTGCAGCCAATGCGGCCCTCCGGGACTGGAGTTTGACACCCCTGGTATATAGTGTCCATTCCCCCTCTCTTCTGAGCTGAACTAGCACTGTCAGTCATTGCTTATTGTCTTGGGCGTGAGGAATCTAATTCTTCCTGTTCACATGTTCCATTTCTCTCTCACTTCCTGGCAAATGAACTTAGCTGTATAGTGCCACTTGAGTGTGAACCTACTACTTACTTCAGTTTCGGAGAACCTTCCTACTTTCACTTCAAAGGTGATCCTATATGTCATCCTGTCTCTTTTCCTCTGTTACAACTCCTCTTATTCATCTGTCAGTCCATGCTCATGGCTAGTGGCACTGTTGTGCTGGCAGCCACACTTATCTGAGCTAAGTGGAAAGATAGATAGGGTGCCTTAAACTAGCCCACTTCCTAAAGCATTATCATTAACAAATATTGACAAATTGAAAAATTTAGGGCAGCAAATTTTCTTTTTTCTATAATGTTAAACCAAATTTCAGTCAAAACATTTTTGAGATTATGGGATTTAAATTTTTGCTGTTGTATGTTTTTTAAACCCCTAAATACTGATATATTGAAATGTCCTTTCTTAGTGGATACCTACTGCCCTGGATATACACTCCTGCCAAATTTCAGCATTTTAACTAAACAGGAAATAGTGTATTTGTAGGTAAGTGAGTGAGTTAATGAGTCAGTCAACTTTACATTTTATATACAGTACATATATAAAACTGTCCCTTAATCAACTGGTACAAGTGTCAATGGTCCGGAATTGTTTGCCAGAAGAGGAGAGTAAACAAGGTGAATGGCTGATATCTTTAGTAATACTTCTTAAGGCAGTGAGTATATGAAGGCAGCTGAATGCTAGTTCTGGTAATATTCTCAAGCTTTACAGTCTTGAGCTGAGTGAGAGCGGGTGAAAAGATGTAATGTACTCAGTGAAGATAAACTCCACTTTGTACCTGTAGAAGTTCCTGAAAGCTGATGGAGAAATGCAAACAGATGTCTGAAGAAGGAAATGTATTGCACCCAAATCAGGTCATCAGTGATAGTTGTCCCAAAAAAATTCAAGCTGTTCACACCTCAATAGCTTCCCCTGTGATATAGACACAAGTGAGGTCTGACTTTTTCTTTTTGAAGTCTGTAATCAGCTTTTTGGTTTAGCTGATGTTAAAGTTGATTATTGTCTTAGCACCACTGAATTATAAGCAGAGCTCTTCTCTGTAATCTGTCTCATCATCACTGGTTAACATGTGTATGATGATGGTGTTGCCAAATCATGGAGATTGAAATAACTACCTCAATGTCAGCCTGTAGGAAGAAGAGCTGGATTCGAAATAGATAGATTCTGTTCAGACCATACTTTCTCACTCACAATTTGACCAGACATCCATTAATTTTATTTAATTTCTAAAAGCTTTAGATAGTGTTCAAAGACATCCATCCATCCATTTTCCAACCCGCTGAATCTTAACACGGGGTCACGGGGGTCTGCTGGAGCCAATCCCAGCCAACGCAGGGCACAAGGCAGGAACTAATCCTGGGCAGGGTGCCAACCCACCGCAGGACACACACAACCAGCATGTCTTTGGACTGTGGGAGGAAACCGGAGCACCCGGAGGAAACCCACGCAGACACGGGGAGAACATGCAAACTCCACGCAGGGAGGACCCGGGAAGCGAACCCGGGTGTCCTAACTGCGAGGCAGCAGCGCTACCACTGTGCCACTGTGCCGCTGTTCAAAGATAGTTGTTCTGAAAAATATTACGTTTCTATGGAATTTCTCAGCAGTTTGTAGCCATGTTCAAGGACATGTACAGCAACGAAAAGGTTACCATTAAAATGAAAGATTCACCTTCCAGCTACTTTAATGATATAACCAAGGATGTTTTATAATTCTCCTCCTGTTTGTTCTGATATTCAATTTTGTCATGCAAAAGGCTATAGATTTAACTCTACAGTGTATGTGAAAAATTCACTGACAATCTACCCTACTATTCAAATTAAAGGAAGCTTTAAAACGACTGATTCCCTACCTGTAGAAACAGATTAGAGGGTTGGGCTGAAAGTCAGTTTAGTGAAAATAAAGTTATTATAAATTGGTACAGATACAAGAGCAATTAAGGTTAAAGTTGGTGAAACACCTATTGGAATCATTTCATATATTGTGGTAGTGTGCTAACATATGATTTAAATGTATAAAAAGATATCAAATCTGGAACTGACAAATCATCAGTAGTATTTTGGAAAACAACATAAATATAGAGCTCAAAATGTTTTAGCTCAGAAACCAGATTACATCTTTAAAGCCCAGTAGTTTTACCAGAGGTGCTTGTATGACAGAGAAACTTGGGAAAACTACAGTACGAGTGGCAAGCACATTGAACGTTTCCATCAGAGATGTCTCTGACGTATCCTCAAGATAATATGCTTCAGTCTTGTCACTAATGAGGAAGTGCTTAAAGAGCTAAAGATCTAAAACATGAAAACTGCAAGACTGTCATTATAATATTCTCAGGCACCCTGGACAATATCATGCATATGCAGCCATGTGATTGGTTCCACCTAACTGTCAAAAAGAAAGATTAAAAAAAGACAATGCAAAGAATATTCCAAAAAGACTTGAAAACCATGGATATGAAATAGAAAGCAGTTGAGGAAACAGCTGCCAATCAAAGCAGATGGAATATGTTGGCTAAGGGAAAGAAGAAAGACTGGTTGATATGTTTAGGACAACATACAGTATTTATAAATGTTAATACAAGAAAAAACACCCTATGCTGTATATGGAATATGCACAACTATTGTAATATGATAGCTTAATTTATTTACTAAACAAACAATAAAGTGGGCAGCCCAGTGACATCCTGGGTTCTTCCTTTGTAGAGTCTGCATGTTCTTCCCATGTCCGTATGGGTTTCTACTAGGTTCTCCAGTTTCTTCCTACTGTGCGGAGACTTGCAGATTAGGTGAATTGGCAATGCTAGATTGGCCTGTTTGTATGCATGGTGTGTTCACCTTGTGATGAACTAGTGTCCTTTCCAGGTTTTGTTCCTGTCTTGTGCCCTGTGCTAGCTGGTATAAGATACTGCAACTCCACAACCCTGGCCTGGATTAAGCTGATTAGATAGTGACTTGGCATGACAAACAATAAAGACCCAAAATAAAAATAAAATTACAAATAATGCACTTTACCCTTTGAGTATTGAGAAATTATCGCAAAAGAGCTGTTCAAACGTAAGAAAGTTATCTTTTATAGCATTGAACTGCAGAAAGGCTTATGCTAATGCTATGTGGACATGTTTATTTTGGTGTAAATTATGGGTTAATGTAATTATCAAACCACTTAAGGAGTAAATTGTAAGTGAAAAAAAGTAAGTGAAGGCATTCAAAAATCCTTTCCGCCAAAGTTGAGCTCATGTCTCCAGACTAGGACTTTAGTCTAGAAGATGTTGTGCTTTGTTAATGAACAGTTCTCATCAACAGTGCAGAAGTATAGTTGCCCTTTGTGAATATAAATAGTTAAACCATCAAGGAAAAAGGGACTAATAAGCCTATTTACCATTAGATTTTTGCTGTACTTTGATTGATTCTAATATGATTTTTACTTAAGAATATGATTTTATTCTCTGCTAGATAAGGGCTGTTTGAAATGCATTTTTACTGTAAAATAACATTTCCTAATAACTCATACATGTTGATTTTAATCTGTTTCCTACAAGTGTACCTTGTCTCCCTCAACATTCTTCCAGGTCCTAGTAAAGTTAGTTGTTTCTTTTAATTAAAATACACATAAATAAGGTAATTTTTAAGGTGGGCTGGCTATATAGCTAATGGCTTTAATAGTAGTAACATGGCTACTGTTATAAGTGACCTCATTAAACAGGGACTCTCTTACCACAAAACTAAGCACAATGGACCTGATCTAATTTTCTCATAATTTTGCAATAGAAGCAGAAAAGTGAAAAGAAATAGAAGCTTGTAAAATCATATTTTATTTTCTTTTAAACAACATTGTAGTTCAACAATATAGTGGTAATTCTTAGAATCCTATAGAATGTATACATTTAATCCTGTGTGTTTGCCATAAGGAATTTAGCTTTCACTTACAGAGCAGATTGTGTACAGAACAGATGTGCGGTTAAAATGGTTAAAAGTTTTCATGAGATGTGAACCTTGATTTCTTCAGGAACTCAACTTTAAAACTGTCAAACTGAAGACTGTAAAGAGTAACATTTTACAGTTTAAAAAGGTGCAGTAAAGATGGCCGCTTAACATTGTAGAACATCTGTTTTTGTTAAACAGTTGTCTTTTTTTATTGCTGCTGTTTTAAGGGGAGGATCAAACAGCAGAACACATCATATAATGCAAGACATTAAATTGTATAAAAAGACGTAGGAAACAAGAGGAATGTCTTTTTTTGCTTTCGAACCATTATTTGTAAATGTTATATAAATAACGAATGTGTTCTAGTTTGTTACATGGAGTTATACCTGCATATTTCGATTTTAAACTGAGTCTGGGTTCTTTTTTTCCTTCAATTTTATTAAACTAATCCAAATGGATAATTTGATTTCTGTCTCCATATGGGGTTTATTAATGCTATAATTAATCAAATAATGCATTTGGGAAAAAGAAAATTGTGCTCCCTATCATAACATTATCCATCCATCCATCCATTCTCTTCCGCTTATCCGAGGTCGGGTCGCGGGGGCAGCAGCTTAAGCAGAGAGGCCCAGACTTCCCTCTCCCGCCACTTCTTCCAGCTCTTCCGGAGAATCCCAAAGCGTTCCCAGGCCAGCCGGAGACATAGTCCCTCCAGCGTGTCCTGGGTCTTCCCCGGGCCTCCTCCCGGTTGGACGTGCCCGGAACAC
This sequence comes from Polypterus senegalus, assembly GCF_016835505.1. Classification (NCBI taxonomy): domain Eukaryota; kingdom Metazoa; phylum Chordata; class Cladistia; order Polypteriformes; family Polypteridae; genus Polypterus; species Polypterus senegalus. The sequence continues at coordinate 128,686,881 of NC_053160.1, forward strand.
CTCACCAGGGAGGCGTCCAGGAGGCATCCTGATCAGATGCCCGAGCCACCTCATCTGACTCCTCTCGATGTGGAGGAGCAGCGGCTCTACTCTGAGCCCCTCCCGGATGACTGAGCTTCTCACCCTATCTTTAAGGGAAAGCCCAGACACCCTGCGGAGGAAACTCATTTCAGCCGCTTGTATTCGCGATCTCGTTCTTTCGGTCACTACCCATAGCTCATGACCATAGGTGAGGGTAGGAGGTAGATCGACTGGTAAATTGAGAGCTTTGCCTTACGGCTCAGCTCCTTTTCACCACGACAGACCGATGCAGAGCCCGCATCACTGCGGATGCCGCACCGATCCGCCTGTCGATCTCACGCTCCATTCTTCCCTCACTCGTGAACAAGACCCCGAGATACTTGAACTCCTCCACTTGGGGCAGGATCTCTCCCCCAACCCTGAGAGGGCACTCCACCCTTTTCCGGCTGAGGACCATGCTCTCGGATTTGGAGGTGCTGATTCTCATCCCAGCCGCTTCACACTCAGCTGCGAACCGATCCAGAGAGAGCTGAAGATCACGGCCTGATGAAGCAAACAGGACAACATCATCTGCAAAAGCAGTGACCCAATCCTGAGTCCACCAAACCGACCCCTTCAACACCCTGGCTGCGCTTAGAAATTCTGTCCATAAAAGTTATGAACAGAATCGGTGACAAAGGGCAGCCCTGGCGGAGTCCAACTCTCACTGGAAACGGGCTCGACTTACTGCCGGCAATGCGGACCAAGCTCTGACACCGGTTGTACAGAGACCGAACAGCTCTTATCAGGGGTCCGTACCCCATACTCCCGAGCACCCCCACAGGATTCCCGAGGGACACGGTCGAATGCCTTTTCCAAGTCCACAAAACACATGTAGACCGGTCGGGCAAACTCCCATGCACCCTCCAGGACTCTGCTAAGGGTGAAGAGCTGGTCCACTGTTCCGCGACCAGGACTAAAACCACACTGTTCCTCCTGAATCCGAGGTTCACTATCCGACGGACCCTCCTCTCCAGAACCCCGAATAGACTTTTCCAGGGAGGCTGAGGAGTGTGATCCCTCTATAGTTGGAACACACCCTCCGTCCCCTTTTAAAGAGGGGACCACCACCCCGGTCTGCCAATCCAGAGGCACTGTCCCGATGTCCATGCGATGTTGCAGAGACGTGTCAACCAAGACAGTCCTACAACATCCAGAGCCTTAAGGAACTCCGGCGATCTCATCCACCCCGGGCCCTGCCACCAAGGAGTTTTTGACCACCTCGGTGACTTCAGTCCCAGAGATGGGAGAGCCCACCTCAGAGTCCCCAGGCTCTGCTTCCTCATTGGAAGGCATGTTAGTGGGATTGAGGAGGTCTTCGAAGTACTCCTCCCACCGACCCACAACGTCCCGAGTTGAGGTCAGCAGCGCACCATCCCCACTATATACGGTGTTGACACTGCACTGCTTCCCTCCTGAGACGCCGGACGGTGGACCAGAATCTCCTCGAAGCCGTCCGAGTCGCTCTCCATGGCCTCTCCAAACTCCTCCCATGCCCGAAGTTTTGCCTCAGCAACAACCGAAGCGCGTCCGCTTGGCCTGCCGGTACCTATCAGCTGCCTCCAGAGACCCACAGGACAAAAAGTCCTATAGGACTCCTTCTTCAGCTTGACGGCATCCCTCACCGCCGTGTCCACCAACGGGTTCGGGATTGCCGCCACGACAGGCACCCACCACCTTGCGCCACAGCTCCGTCAGCCGCCTCAACAATAGAGGCACGGAACATGGCCCATTCGACTCAATGTCCCCACCTCCCTCGGGGCGGGTTGAAGTTCTGCCGGAGGTGGGAGTTGAAGCTACTTCTGACAGGGGACTCTGCCAGCCGCTCCCAGCAGACCCTCACAACACGCTTGGGCCTACCAGGTCTGACCGCATCTTCCCCACCATCGGCCAACTCACCACCAGGTGGTGATCAGTTGACAGCTCGCCCCTCTCTTCACCCGAGTGTCCAAGACATATGGCCGCAAGTCCGGCGACACGACCACAAAGTCGATCATCGACCTGAGGCCTAGGGTGTCCTGGTGCCAAGTGCACATATGAACACCCTTATGCTTGAACGTGGTGTTCGTTATGGACAATCCGTGACGAGCACAGAAGTCCAATAACAAAACACCGCCGGGTTCAGATCGGGGCCATTCCTCCGAATCACGCCCTTCCAGGTCTCACTGTCATTGCCCACGTGAGCATTGAAGTCTCCCAGCAAAACGAGGGAATCCCCAGAAGGTATGCCCTCTAGCAACCCTCCAGAGACTCCAAAAGGGTGGATACTCCAAACTGCTGTTCGGCGATACGCACAAACAACAGTCAGGACCCTTCCCCACCCGGCGGAGGGAGGCCACCCTCTCGCCCACCGGGTAAACCCCAATGCACAGGCTCCAGTCGGGGCAATAAGTATGCCCACACCTGCTCGGCGCCTCTCACCGGGGGCAACTCCAGAGTGGTAGAGAGTCCAGCCCCTCTCAAGGAGATTGGTTCCAGAGTCCAAGCTGTGCGTCGAGGTGAGTCCACTATATCTAGCCGAACCTCTCACCTCGCGCACTAGCTCAGGCTCCTTCCCTTCAGAGAGGTGACATTCCACGCCCCAAGAGCCAGTTTCTGTAGCCGAGGATCAGACCGCCAAGGTCCCGCCTCGCCACCACCCAACTCACATTGCACCCAACCTCCTTGGCCCCTCCCATAGGTGGTGAGCCCATGGGGAGGAGGGCCCACGCTACCTCTTCGGCTGTGCCCGCCGAGCCCCATGGGTGCAGGCCCGCCACCAGGCGCCGCCATCGAGCCCCACCTCCAGGCCTGGCTCCAGAGGGGGCCCGTGACCAGCGTCGGCAAGGGAAAACGTTGTCCAAGTTTTATTTTCATTGGAGGTTTATTGAACCGCTCTTTGTCTCATCCCTCACCTAGGACCAGTTTGCCTTGGTGGTTCTACCAGGCATAAAGCCCCGGACAACATAGCTCCTAGGATCATTGGGACACGCAAACCCCTCCACCACGATAAGGTGACGGTTCAAGGAGGAGATCATAACATTAACTAACTTGAATTCTAAAATAACTTATCACGTGTAAAACTCCATGTTGTAACAGTTAAAGTTGATAAACTGCAACTGGTCTGTTTCATTAAAGTAAAATCTGATACTAATTAAATTTTAAAAAATATATAATTAATGACAAAATGGCACTGGCATTGGATTAGAATCTGATAAGACAATGTTTACTAGAAAAATTACCCTTCTGTTTCATTTGTTCTTTGTATATTATATTTTCCCAAATGATCATTAAATTTGCTTAATTATATTGATGTAAAAACACTGTATATTTGATATGCTGAAACTCATAGTGTTGCCACCTGACAGATTTTGGCTTCCATGCCCTAAATTGTGAGTTCCATTTCCATTAATATGGCATATTTTCACATCTTCATTAAAACTGCATCTTTTTACCACATGCATAGGAGGTTTTTCAAAGTACAACACATTTATTTACTTTAGAAAGATCTGATTAACAAACAAAATGTATATTTACATTAAACAGCATACATTGTATCAGAGTCTTCATGCCACCAATTAAGCCCACTACAAGTACTGTGTCTTGAATTTAATCTAATTATATGAGGAAACTTGTGTTTTGAATTGGAATACTTGCTTAATTAATGCCTTGATTCTTTGCAACCTGTACTAAGACTGCATGCAGGATTAATCAAAATATAATATTTAACAATATATGCATTTTATTCTCATATCTTTTGTATATGAGACACAGACTTTTGATATCTAGCCTGTCTATATACTAAATGAAAATCAAACCCAATGTAATGTTCACACAAAAGAGGTGTCTTATTATATTATATCAGCTGCTACTTTAGAGAGCAAACTGATTTGTACCTCCACTTGCTATTCAGAATGGTTTTATGTTTGAAAAGAATTTAATTAGAAAGAGCTTTATTTGCTACTATATGGATTATTCACAATAAAGTTCTCTGAGTAAAATACGGTGAGCTAATATCTTGCCTAAATATATGTATGAATGTGAAGTTTTCATAGTAAGTAGATTTTAGATCAATAAGTAATAAATCAATTAAAATCAGAGCTTGATTTTTAAAAATAAAAATGATGACAGCCTTCCAAGTTTCCTGTACTAGCTACTCTATTTCTATAGCCAATGAGACCCTCCAGGCTTGGAGTTCAGACATTCATAACAAAGACTTGGAATCAAAGGGGAAAATGAGAACAACAAAGTGTTCTGAATTGTGCAACCATAATTTCACCTTATGAAGTAGAATGGTATATTGTCTCATAAACATATCTAGAAAGAAAATGAAATAATTACCGGTACTTAAAAAGTTTCAATGAGAGCAAACCATTTATTATCCAAACTAATTTCATATAGAGACGTTTCTAACTATTTTTAGGACATAATTCCATACATACAATTTTCTGCTATGTACAGTATGTGTGTTTATTGAACATTTCTTCATGATGTGTTTTTTTTTTTTTTGCCTCATCCAGTTTATGCATATTTTATTTGTGAACTGTATGATCTGCTAACTTGAACTGCTTGTTCTGCATCCCTTACATGTTTATGAATAGGATGCAATTGGTGTTAAAAAGGAACAAAGTGCTTATGGGGGCATATCATTCTTCATTTTAATTCACCCCAGCCTTTCAGGTATATCTTGCTACATAAGCATACACAAAAATATTAATCCATTTTTGTGGGTTTTATGTTATTTATGCACTTTTACGTTTTTCAGCATAACACCTGTGGCCTTGAAACTGCAATTACCCTATATTCGGGTGACTGCTAGACTCTCATCATTTGAAGATTTTTTTTCCTCTATTTTTCACTGTTTCCCTTTCTTTCTGTTTTAAAAACTCAATGTTATTTGCCTATAGGCAGTTTGCAGGTCCATGGCATTTCCCATAGATGTTGCTACATGTTTCTTTACATTGCTAAATTCATGCAAGTACAAGCTTGCCGTTTACAATGAACGGACTGACTGTTTGGTAAGCAACAAAATAAGATAAGAAGGATTTTATACCATAATGATGAGTAAACTGCCAGATGATGAACTGGGCTTCCTCCCAAACACAATTTTATTGGCTTTTATATCGCCTTTAAGATATATAGAGAACAAATTTTCCATGTGTCTTGCTTTCTCTTTGTTATCAGATTTAAGTACATTGTTTTGGAAAAACAATACTTACAATTACTTACTGTTTTTTTAAAGCTGTCAGACACAAAGCACATGGCACTGTATGGAAGAGACACTGTTTAGGACTGCTGATTAAGAGTGGGGTACATCAATAACAGGGAGAGAATGATGTTTCATACCCAGTACCTCTTCCAGTTCCATGGTCTATCTATCTATTTTGAGCAAGTGTTTAGAAGGACATTTGGGTGTAAGGGACTAAGAATGCCTTCATTGCATGTAAAGATAGGGCTTATTCCAAAATTCTTTATAATGTATTTTGTAAAGCAAAACTTTATACATTGTCCTGTTAAGGATATGTTGTTACTGTGTTAGATTATCAGGCCATGGCCAGATTTATGCATGGGCTAACCTTGTTTGCTGACCATGTCCCTACAGCCTCCAGGGGCTCAAAATAATTGCTTGAAGTGGAACCAAGTTACTGGTGGTACTCTGTTTATGGCAATACACCAATATTCAATCAAATAGTTAGGATAATACTCCATGTGCTGGGATTGGCTCCAGCAGACCCCTGTGATGCTGTAGTTAGGATATAGCGGGTTGGATAATGGATGGATGGATGGATTTCTGAAGAGGTGCTGATACTCACTATTATGCTAAGAAAAGGTCCCAGTACATTGAAATATAGATCATCACAGTATAATGCCAGTCAATCGAAATGCAAGGTGGGGTGGTGTGGATTAGTTCCCTGTGAAAGTTTCTGAAGAGGTGCCAGTACTCACTTGTATGCTAAGAAAAGGTGCCAATCAGTTGAAGTATAGATTGTTGAGAAACAAAGATGGTCAATTAAAAGTGTAGGTGGGGATATTGTGTTAAGATTTCCGAAGAGGTGCTGGAAACATGCTGAAATCGGAAGAGGTACCAATTCTACATTTACTGTATATACTAGTGAATATCAGTCCACTTGAAGCACTGCCCAAAATTAATCACAATACTGTGTTCTGTGATGGTACTGATATCAGATGGGGATGACATCAGTGCTAAGTCAGTTATAGTATTATCTGGCACTCCATCATTCAAATAAATAGCTCTAGTGCCAACAACAGGTAAGCATATAAAAATAGAAAGTTTGCTACAGATCTGCGATGTAAACCTAATACGGCTACAGCTAACCATTCTTATAAGGACAGAAAGATATCTGAAAGAGTGATGAAATGAGTTTAAATTAGTTATGTCAGTGTGGGTAAGCACTACAAGGTGCTACACTAGTGTCAGAAGCAGGAACAGGATAAGAACTACAGTCCAATTTTGGAAAGTATAGCAGAGACGTTAATGGATTTGCTGGGCTGTTTTGAGGGGTTAATGGGGGAGTTTCAAGGCTGAGACACACAAGACTGTTGCCTCTACAGCTTCACAACATTGGAAATGCTTCTCTGTCTGCTAAGGTCCATTGACCTGAGTACATGGCTGCCACCAGGGCTTTGTTAATGAGCATGACTTGGATCAGCCCTAGAGAACTGGATAAAGTGTGACAGGTCACAGTGCCACTATCGCCACA